>NW_023425405.1:11238256-12684884 GCF_014108245.1 Pipistrellus kuhlii | reverse complement strand
GACAATCATGTCATCATCTTCTGGAACATCATCATAACAATCCAATTCCTGAATTTCCTGGTGAATTTCTTGTGACTCCATTTCTTTCAGAATCAGTGGACCAAATCTCTCATGTTTAGCCTAGGGGGGGACTTATTTTGGGGGGATGCCTTATATTTCACTCAGAAGGAAACCTGTAAGTAGGTCTTATTTTCGGAGGATGTCTTATTTTCGGGGAAACACAGTACTTCCAGTGGGTGGGCCTAGAAGGACTAGTGAGGAAATGATACTGAAGGGGGAAATCTAAGTGGCTGTTTGAAGCAAGAGGGAGAAGGATGAGTATTCCAGACAGGAAGGAACCAGCCATGCGAAGGCCTCTGGCTGGGAAGGAGTGGTGGGAACTGAGAGGAAGCCCGTGGACTTAGAGCTGGTGAGCGAGGTAGTGAAACAAGACGGGAGAGGTAGGCAGGGCCGGCCACGCTGCACCACGGGTGGGCTGTATTTTCGGTCACTGAAGGATTTTAAGGAGAAAGTTGCATTCTAAGAAGGTACCCACCTGAAAAGCTGTTTTAGCCCCAATCGCAGTTGGCGGCACAGAGATCATGCCAGCACGGCTGTGAGAAACGCTCCCAGCCCCTTGTCCGAGGGGGCTTTGGGCATCTGACTCAGGCTCCCCTGAAGGCCAGTCCCAGTTTGCCACTCGGGAGCTGCGTGCCCTTCTGCCACTATTCTCTCTGAGCTTCCTCCGCTGAAAACAAGGGCGGTGATAGTCCTACCGCATAGAGCTGTGAGGAGCAATGTGTTGAATCCTGTCATGCCTTTGGAACCATGCCTGGCACATAGGAAGTGCTAGAAACGGGTTTATTATGTTCACTGTCACTGGGAAATCCCCCAGGGTCCAGGGACCCCTGCCTCTAGGGCAGTGCTTCTTTAACTGCATCCTGCAGGGGCCAACCCAAGGATACCCACAATACTTTTTTTTACAACAACAAAAATCCTTTTTTTTTTAATTTGTAACTGGCCCTTAATGAATAAAAGTCTTGTTTTCTGCTTCAGATTTACCCAAATCCATTCAGCTCTCTTACTTCTTGGGGGCACCTGCCCTTATCTGAGGACAGGGCACATAGATCCATTACCATGCTCCCCAGTGGTGGGGGAAGTCAAAAGGTATAAGGAAGTCAGAGGATGGGGGAGAGAAAGGGGTGATATTTTATATAAACCCCTTTTTCTCCCTTAATTAAGTGCTTACTTAGCACATGGCCTGACCTGAAGTAATTGCTAAAGTGCATGACCACCAGGATGATACAGGGAAGAGGAGGAGAAAGGATTTATTCTCCATGAATGTGCAGTGCTTGCTGAGCTGGCTCTGATAGGCTCTGACTCTGTGTTTCCAAGACTACGGAAGCCTATGAGGGCCCCAGGAGGAGCAGGTCACAGCCAGTGACTTGCTCAGTTTCATTTACGGGGTGAGTGGGATCTTCTGAGGGGGGCCCCAACCAGCATGGGACATGAAGCAGGAAGAGAAGAAGGCTGCCTGCCTCTCTGTGCCCACCTCTCCCCCAAGATGCTGGAAATGCCAACACTGGGAACCCACTCTGAGATCAAACACTGTCCCCTCCGGGGTCATCTTAAGATGTAAATGCCACTGAGAGGACAATGTGTATGTGAGTAGCTCCCGAGAGGATGAGTTGTCTGTTCTGAGCCCTGAGAGCCTTGCACGAGGAGAAAAGGCAGGGCCTCACCCTCCTGAATACCTGGGGGGAGAAGAGGCTTTTCGAGCTGTCACGGTCCCCTCCTCAATGCTGAGTCCAATGGGACTCAGTGCAAGAGGCCACAAAGCCTATTAAACTTGATTTATTTTCTAAGGGGTCCTGGCAGGGTTTTCAGGGAGGGGTGTCTGATTTGGGGTTCAGGAGGAGCCCCAGGCCTTGGGGAGGAGGATGGCCTCTCCTGCTCTGCCCTCGATCATGCTGCTAGTAGGGGTGCCTCAGGATGTGCTTCAAGATGGTCCGAATTGCCATCCACATCTCCTCGGCCGTGGGGACGATCTGTGTGGCCGGTAGTAGGAAGCCATAGCGCCCAGTGTCCCGGAGCTCAAAGCTGAAGCAGTACTTGATGCCACTGTCATAGGCCCAGTCGACGGTGATCCCACTGGCCACATCTGGATACAAAAGGGCAAGGAAATGCCCCTCAATGAGGCCACAAGGAAAGTGAGCCTGGAGGCCAAATCCCAACCCACCTCAGGCCCACCAAGCCTCCCAACCCAGGCCTTAACCTGGGCCTCACCCCGCTTACCCAGCCCGTTCTCTGCCCGGCAAACCTTAAGACTACTAGGCACGGGTTCTTTGCCCTCCAGGAATGCTACAGAAAGCCAGGCACTGGGGGCCGTGCACTAGTGAACGCTGTCAAGAAGCAGCTCCCTGGTTAGGAAATCAGCTCTGGCCCAGCTAGACCTATGGCACTGCCATGACCAACCAGGCCTGCCAGACAGCCAAGAGCCTACACCTGCCCACCCCAGGTGGCTGAGGTGCCTGAAGCAGCAGCCAGGGGAAGGCTCACTCACAGAGGGTGGTGCTGATGCTGCCGTAAATGTACTTGATCCCATGGACCTTGTACAGGGCCTGCACTGCTCTCTTGGCAAGATTGTGCTGCAGGATGACATCCAGAGGGTGAGAGGCTGGGGCTCCCCACATCCCACACCCCGACACCGTTACCAGCTGCTGAGAAGCAGGAGTTAGGAGTCCTGGAAGTTGCATGTGTAGATGGCTCTCGTGAGAAGGGAACACAGAACCTCCAACTTCGGGCTTGATTACACATGAGACTGAGCTCCCTCCTCCTCCCTACCATGAGATCACTTGGTCCAGACCCTTGATTCAGAGTGAGGGCCTGAGCCTCTGGGAGTCTGCCAGATGCCTCCCCCGAGCCCTAAGTGGCCAATCTCACCAACTCCTCCTGGTCTGAAACGGGCTCCAGTGAGTGGCCATAAGGGTACATGAGCATCTGAGAGTAGCTGTGGATGGAAATCAGAGCCTTGATGTTCCCGTGGGCTGTGATGAAGTTCACAACGGCAGACACCTCTGGCTCCGACTGCGGGTAGGGCCCACGATACGTCTCTGAGCATGGGTTGTCATTAGAACCATTTCCTGGAAGTCCAAGAAAACCACCCAAAGGGTTCAGACTCCCCGGATTGGGAAAGACACTTAGTGCTCACAAAACATCCATCTATTCCTCTGCATTTCCCAGCCCCCTTTGCAGTTTGGTTGAGGCCATGTGACTACTCCTGACCATGACAATGTGTGCGGTAATGATGTGTCACTTCGAGTTCGAGGCTGTGAAGAGCAGACATAACTTCTTCACACTCTCTTCTGACTGCGTGTGGTTGGAAGCAAAAAACTCTAGATGGAGGAAGGGTCCTCCATCACCATCGGAGGAGACCTGCCAAGGAGACTCGCTGCCCACATTGGACTTTGTGTGCATGAAAAACAAACTTTTATTGTGTTGAGCCACTGGAGATTTGGAGGGGTATTTGTTACTGCTGCATACCCTCGTCTAATACCACACTGCGACTCAGCAATTCCCGTGAGGAGCTCCCTGGGCTGGTCCTTTGGGTATGTCCTGACTGTGGTTCCATTAAAGAGGTGGGCCTGCCTTAGCAATCGCCTCCAGAGGAAACTCTAGGTCTCCACCCCCAGCTTCCCCTGCGAGCAATGGCCCCTTTAAGCTGGCCCTTCGTTGCCATCCTGCCATTGCCATGGGGAAGGCTTGGGTCAGTTGAATGCTCCAACTCAGTGTCTGCTCAAGCTGTGCTGCAGCTACAGCCCCAGGAGCCACATGGACTGGGGGCCAAGAAAACAGCGAACAGATCTCCATAGTTACCCGAGGCTGGTCTGGGAACCGCAGACACAACAAGTCTTTGGAATGTCTTCTTGGGGACCTGAATTCCGGGAGAGGGCAAAGGGGAACTCTGCCTCTATTTTGTTCACAAATTTAATTTGTCCCCATCTCCTCCTAGATTATTTGCCCGCCTCCTCTCTCCCTCCTATTTTGTTTGCCTCCCTCCCAAAGGGCCGTGCTGTGGAGGGCTGGGCTGGGCTGGTCAAGATGTGTGGGTTAGAAACACATTTGGAAAGAACCACCCCAGTTTCTCCTCTCTCGTTCGTTCATTCCCCCCTGAAATGACTACACACAAGCCTGGTCCAGAGGCCAAAGGTCACTCCAATATCTGGAGCCTCCTGAAGGTGCCAGAGCACCCTTTTTGACACCCCAGGGCAGTAGGCTGGCTGGAGAGCTGGGGGCTGGCCCATGGACCAGTTCAGATGCTGCTCTAGGACTGCAGCAAGCTGCTCCTCCTCAAGAGTGCAGGTGAGGGCGGCGTGTGGGAGGGATGATGTGCAAGATTACTCATCATGCCGCAGTTAAATTAAAGTAATAATAAAAACCATAACAAAATCTTCCTGCCTGAGTCACCACCCCAGACACACTGTTATTCCTGGCCAGAGGCAATTCCATCACCGGAAGCGCATCCCCTCTTGGCCTTTGAACCTCACCTGGGGTGGGGACCCACGCTGGAAGGGATGTGCTTGCAGGGAGCAAGGGCGTGAGGAGCAGCCCCCCGGCTGGAGGCAGCCAGCTGACAGGGGCCCTGATTGTTGTGTCTCCCAGGAGCTTCTGCACCTGCTACACTTGATGAATGACAAATAGCAACAGATGAGCAGAGCAGGGGAGGCTGAAAGCTTTGTCTGCATTCGCAGCCCACGCATGGAAAGCCGTTCCCCTGCCAACGACCAGGTGGCTTTGCCCAAATATGGAGGAACACTTCAGGCCATTAGTTCTGGTGTGAGCCGAGCAGAATAAACTAATCTTCCCCTGACCAAATGGGAATTCGCTGCCTGCCTCTCTCTGCCGCTCACAAAGCCCTCTGAGCCGCCCTGCTTCACAAGTACCTGCTAATGGATTCATTAGCTATTTATTTTTTCCTTCTCTAAAAATGTAATTTGTAGCAAGGGGAAGTCTCTGGAAAGGCATGGTAAATTATTAAAAGCAGTAATCTTTGAGTAGTGGGATTATGGGAGCTTTTGTCCCCTCAGGGCGTTTCCCCTCACACACATATATATATATTTTTTTTACATTATGTGTATATTGATTTTTTTTTCCTGTGGTGAAACAACAAACATTATTTTTTTAAGAAGTAATTTGTCTTTCTAGCCAGTCCATCTCAGGGTCTGTGGGCACACACTTCAGCCGGTTCCAAGGGACAGCATGGATGACTGCTTGGGGCAGGTGTCAGGCCATTTGGAGGTGGAAATGCCCGATTTTACACAGCTGTGTTCCCTTACACAGGCCGCTACACACACAGCCTCGGATCTCAGGAAACCCCCACAATGTGGCCTGGGGAGGAGAGGGGGGGTGCTTCTCTCTGGATGCTTCAGAGCTGCCCTTACTTTTCAATGAGAGCCGACTCAAAAAAGCCAGGTTTTCCAAAGGGACGGGCATCCAGATCTAGAATGTTCTCTCTCGTTGCTTTAGCCGCCCGGCTGAGGATGAGCTTTTTAACAGCAATGGCTCTATCTCCTATGGAGCCAAACCCAGACCTCCCCCCTCTCCCCAGCATGGTGCCGGTGTCACATCGGGGGACCAAGGGCTGTGGTCATGCAACCTCTCCTCTGGATACCCAGCTTCCCACCCATTAAAGCGCTGGGTGGCCGAAACCGGTTTCGCTCAATGGATAGAGCAACGGCCTGCGGACTGGGAGGTCCCAGGTTCGATTCCGGTCAAGGGCATGTACCTTGGTTGCGGGCACATGCCCAGTGGGGGAGGGTGTGCAAGAGGCAGCTGATCGATGATTCTCTCATCGATGTTTCTGTCCCTCTCTCTTCCTCTCTGTAAAAAAAAAAAAAATCAATAAAAATATATATTTTTAAAAATTATTTAAACAATAAATTAATAAAAATAAAAAATAAAGCGCTGGGTTCCCAGGTCCACCTACTCATCTCTGGGCCTCAGTTTCCTATCCAGTCCCCGTGCCCCTGGCACGGTGAGGGAATAATCGGGAAGATTACCAAGGAACTGGGAGGAAGCTGCCCGTCCCTCCCCGGACTCACACAGTCCGGCAGATAAACCCCCGCCGTCAGCTCAGGGTGACAAAGTAATTGGGTCCAAAATAAAATAATAAAAACAGGCTCAAGTGGTATTAATGATAAGGAACTGGCTTATTCTGTATTTGAAGTACTGTTGATGATAAGGAATTGGCTTGTTCTGTATTGTTCTGGTCTCCCCAGAGGTCAGGGCTCTCAGGAAATGAGCTTGGAGGCATTTTCTTGTGGCCTGCTCTCCTCGAGGAAGGCTCGAGGCAATTCAGGGGCGTCAAAACTCTGAGCTTTAAACAACCAGCCAGATTACCCTGTACCCCCTTAGGCCCTTCTCTGCGTGTTTCGGATTTGATCTTTGCCGCTGTGCGGTCTCCGTGTTTCCCCGTGAGGGCTTAGCCCACGTGTACGTTTCCCACACGTGTGCCGCCTGCCCCCACGCCTCCCAGCCAGTCCCAGGCACGGGCCTGCCTCTCCCTGGCCATGACTCGCTGGCACGAGCCAAATGCGTCGCCTCTCAAGGTAAGACTCGCGGTAATCGGACTGTGTGGGAGCCCCCGGGCCCGGCAGATCGCCCTACCTCCGAAGCCGGACCTCCAGTTCCGGTTCAGATCCACACCGATGCAGGGGACTCCGGGTTGGCTGGACCTGTTCTTCCGCCACAAGCGGTTCTGAGAAAGCCCAGACGATGACCTCGTTACTGAGCCCGCTCCGGGGCTGGGAGCCCCTGGCATCCCGGCCTGGGGAGGAGGGTCTGGGCAGGGGTGGGGGGGGGCAGGGAGGACAGAGTGAAGGAATCTCTGGGGCAGGAGCAGGGGCCACGGGGCTGCACCAAGGCTGCCGTCAGACTCTTTGCGGTGAAAGCCTGGGTGCAAGAGGGAGGTGGCAGGACAAGGGCTGCGGCCTCAGTCTTAGGCAGCCCCCCTTCCTCGGTGAGACTCTGCAAGGAACCCAAGGGGCAGGCAGGCCCCACGGGAACCTCAGCTCAGCTTCCCAAAGCAGAAGTGACCATTTCCCCCCCCCCTTCCCCCGAGCCCCCAGAGCCGCTGACCCCCTCCCTCCCAGGTGCCCTCACCATGCTGTGGGTGAAAGCAAAGCCATCGGGGTTGGAGACGATCTCCAGGAAGATGTCCATGGTGTCCAATAGGTTGGTCAGGACACGATCTTTGCCGTATTCACTGACAATCTGCAAGAAAAAAGCAGAGTTGGACAGGGTGACGGGTGGAAGGCCCTACTGGGCTCTCCTCCGAGGGGAGCAGGACATTTGCACAGCCAGCGGCTGCAGGCAGTGAGGACATCAGGCCATCAGGTACATCCTTCGTACAGAAGAGAGAGGCCTGGATTTTAAACAAATAAAAGGCAGAGAGGCTCGATGGGAGCTCTGTGCTGCAAAAGACCAGCTGGCAGCTGCTCCAAAGGGCAGTGAGCACCCTGAGCTTTAAAAATCCAAGTCTAGTATTTCGTCGGGAGGTGCCCTTAAATAGTCAAGCAGCCCCCGCCCCCCGCCCCAGCCCCCATCCTCCGTCCGTGCTGACCTGCTTGGCGGTCCAGATGCCGGTGGCATGGGTGATCCACTCCCGGGAGTGGATTCCAGTGTCGATCCAGACAGCCTGGCGCTCAGAACCTCCTCCGGTGCTGAACTGGGGGGAAGCACCGGGACCCACACAAGTTTGCACGGAGACAGCCACACGGCTGTCCCTGGACTGCCTGGAAGGACCCGGATGCATCCTCACTGCCCGGGGTGGTCCTAGATGCCCGCGATGGGAGGCTGTGTGTGCAGGTTCCCGGGCGTGACCCCTGAAGTGCACACGTGCTTGAATCCTGGCAGCACAGTACTGCTCCGGGCGGGCGGAGTGATCAGGCCAGAAGCACAGAAGCCCCCAACCCCTCCCCACCTGTAAGCATCGCAGACACTTCTGGTGCTTCTTCAATGCTAAAGGTACGAGAGTCCCCCGGGGAATGTAACTAAAATGCAGGTTCTGAGGGGAGGGATCTGAAGGGGCGCATTTCTAACAAGCTCCTGCCGATGCTGCGGCTACGGGTACTGGTGCAGGTGCGGGTACGGGGACCACACTGAGCAGCAAGGTTTCCGACAACTGAAGAAAGGCCCTGGGGTGAGTCACCTCGGGGACAGACAAAGGCAGGTCTGAGGTTGGGTGAGATCCCTCGGCCTCCGAAGAGTCCCCCGGGCACTGCGGAGAGCAGCAGCGCCTGTCTCCTCTATCAAATGCCCTGCACGGCCCACGCTCCTGAGTGCGCTGGGCGGCACAGGCTAAGAAACGCGTGGGTTCCACGCTCTACTCGGTCCTGCCTCCTCCACGACCAAGGACACTGCCGCTGCTGAGGCTGCATAAATTCTGTTTCCAAGGGCCCTTGAGAAGGGCTGGGGGGACCCCCACAGATTCAGGTCTACCCGTGGGGCTGCCTGAGCCAGGTGACCTCAGTCATTTGTAAATGAGGCCTCTCGGTAGGCACCTCTCTTCCCATTTAACAGATGGAGTAACTGCGGAAACAGCAAGAATGCTGACTCACCCACACTCATATCCCGAATCCAGGGTGGTGCCTGCCACTCTGCCAGTCCACCTTCGTAGCAACCCTCCCACCTACTTCCTGGCCCGGGACATGCCAGGCCACCACACTGTCACCTGTCCATGCCTACAAGGGCGGGTCTCTGATTACCGCAAACCCAAAGTTTATGTGTCACCTCAAGACAGGAGTATACACACCTTCTCTTTCCCTAAAACTTCCACCCAGCCCTGGCCGGTGTGGTTCAGTGAGTTGGAGTGTTGTCCTATGCACAGAAGAGTTTCATGTTCAATTTCCAATCAGGGCTCATGCAGGAGGCAACTGATTGATGTTTCTCTCTCTCATTGACATTTCTCTCTCTCTCTCTCTCTCTCTCTCTCTCTCTCTCTCTCTCTCTCTCTCTCTCTCTCTCTCTCTTCCCCTCTCTCTGAAGTCAATGAACACATCCTCGGGTGAGGATTTTAAAAAATAAATAACAACCTCCCATCCAGCCACAGTCCCACATGAGTTCCATCTCATGCCAGAGTCTAGTGGTCAACACTATTAGCCCTTACCTTCAGGACAAGAATGGATCTATTTTCAAAGCTGTGGCCAATCTGAATTTTCGAGACAATATCTGCATGCTCAGTGACGAAGCTATCAATCCAGTTATATATCTGAAAGTAAGGCAGTTCCTCAGATCGCAGTTAAGCAAGAAGACGGTGAACCCCAGGACCTCTCTGAATAGTCTCCTTCTCCCATCCCACCCTCATTACTACTTTCCCACCTCTCATGAGGATCTGAACGAACCCAGATCAAAAACTAAAAGAAGACAACCTCCAGGCCGAAGGCAAAAGGCTGTGGTTGGCCTGGGTTCTCGGCTTCTCACCGCCATGCAGAGCGAAGACTTTGCCCGGAAGACCAGCCTGTGCTGACCCTACTCAGTGCTTCCATTCAGTACATTTGACAGACCTCACAGACCTGGCAATGTAGTTTTTGGTGACCTTGCTACTTTTGGATCCTAGGCCACTTGAAAGCAGCTTGATTTATCTCTGATATCAGTAAACACCGATGGGCTATATTAATTCGTTCTCTTAGTCTTTCACTGCATGTCATTGAATTAACAAATATGTGCAAGAGCACGGATCTCCCATTGCAGGCCTTGTGAATGGGAAGAGTGAAGATGAAGGTAAATAAAGTGGACCGATACTGTCACACCCTCCCTGTGGAAATGGGAGCCTTGCCTTGTTAGTTACTTCTGAACTCTCCTTGCAGATTCTCCTTCCTAAACAAGCCACAATCAGTCAAACCTGCCCAAAGTGGCTGTGACTGATTACGAAGGCAACTCTGGTCTACAAAATGGCTCTCCCACATGCCTGGCTTCCTGCCCTTTCTACACTCTAGTTCCCACTGCTGGGGCCACTCAACACCAGGAGTGGTCGTGGTGAGGTAAGGACCCCTGGGCCCCCAGCCAGAGCTAGTTAGGAAGGGGCCTCTACCTGCTCCAATCTGGCCAGTGGCAGGTCCTGCCTTAGTGTCCCACCTCGTAGACCATCACTGTGGTCCAGGACCCGCCATGGGCCGACTGTTGAGCTGTGGTCCCTTCAATCTAAATCCTGGCTTCTGGATCTCAGAAGCTGCCTGCCTAATGGACCTTCGCCCGGTGTCTGCTCCACACTCCCCAACTGCCAGTTCCTGGTCTCCCATGGACCCCAGAGTCCTTCACTAGCCTCTGCCAGAATCAGGAGACCCTGAGGAGCCACAGGGAAAACAGAGGCCAGAGCCTAGCCTAGCAGACCTACCTCCTCCAGGGTGTGGTAGGAGGAGTAACTGAAGCTGCTGGCGCTGCGCTCCAGCCGGCGGGACCTCGCCATGGCCTCTCTCTCCTGGTCCAGCAGCACCTAGGGGATGGGGGCACGTGTCGGGAGGGAAGAGGTGGGCTGGGACAGGCGTGCCCCGTCCGAGCCCGGCCTCGGGTGGCTGTGCACAGAGACAGCAGGGACACAGGAGAATGAGCCACCGTGAACACACGCTGCGAGACAAGAGAAGACGCGGGATTTCTGGGAGACTCTTCTGCGTGACTCGCTGGTGTTCGCGATGCCCATTTCCCAGACAAGCACAGGGCACGGAGCAGAGAGCCAGGTTCTAAGTCTGCCACTGCTGCCCACTTGGGGTGGGACCTTGGCCTTTGTTTCCTCGGCTTGATCACTGGGACAGCAACACCTGTCTTGCCCATCTCATAGGATAAAATGTTGTCCTGGATATGAGTGTGTTTGGGAAAAGACGCTCATGTTCTACTGCCAGCATTGCTTTTGCCTCTGTGAACATTCGGTTGAGCTAAGGCCTGCACTGAGCCATGAACACTGACCCCCTGGGGAGCAGAGGGCTCCCCAACCCACAGCATCCACTCTACCTCCAGGAAGTGGCCTAGACAATTGATGTCCAAGCCATTTAGAAAGCCAGCCCAAGGCATTATGATGAAAGGGCTAACAGACTTTCACTCACCATCTTAACTTCCCCTTAATTATATCTAGATATAGATATAAATATAGGTAGAGCCCTAGCCAGTTTGGCTCAGTGGATAGCGCATCAACCTGAGGACCAAAGTGTCCCGAGTTTGATTCCAGTCAAGGGCACGTACCTTGGTTGCAGGCTCCTCCCCTGCCCCTTCTCTGCTCAGGGCTCATGCAGGAGGCAGCCAATCGATGTGTTTCGCTCACATCAATGTTTCTCTCTCTCTCTCTCTTTTACTCTCCCTAAAAATCAGTCAAAAAATATCGTCAGGTGAGGATTAACAAAAGATAGATAGATAGATATGATATATAGAGATAGAGATAGAGATACAGATCTGTACACATAGATATACATGTATACATATAGATATATCTTTGTGTCTATGTGTGTGTGTACAAAGAGAGTGAGAGCAAATACAGTGTGTAAAATGTAAACAACAGGTGAAAAGTCCATCCTATTATTCTTGTGATTAAAAAGCGTTTTAAAATAATGAGAGAATGACATCATGAGCCAAGGATAGCAAGACACTAAAATGCCAAGAAATATATGAAAATGTTAGCAATGGCTGTTAGGATAGAAGAATTATTGTTTGACACAATTTTTTTCTTTTCTCTGCTTTTGCATTTTGGCAACATCCTTATACTACTCTGATAGGTAAGATCTTCTAAGCCAGTGGTTCTCAACCTTTCTAATGCCGCGTCCCTTTAATACAGTTTCCTCATGTTGTGGTGACCCCAACCATAAAATCATTTTCATTGCTACTTCCTAGCTGTAATTTTGCTTCTGTTATGAATCGTAATGTAAATATCTGTGTTTCCCAATGGTCTTAGGCGACCCTGCTAGCGGTTCTCAACCTGTGGGCCGCTGCTGTAGAGCCTAAGATATTTATATTACGATTCATAACAGAAGCAAAATTACAGTCAGGAAGTAACAACAAAAATAATGTTATGGTTGGGGTCACCACAACATGAGGAACTGTATTAAAGGGTCGCGGCATTAGAAAGGTTGAGAACCACTGTTCTAAGTGAATAAATAACACTAAAACTAAAACAGAAAGCCCTAATGAGAAAATACCAGCGGGCTCGCTCACCACCTTGCTCAAGCTCACAGGTGAGACGAGGCCTGGAAACCCACGTGTGGGGCTCATCTTACTGCCTGGTTGAGCACCACCAACTTCATCTGAGGCCATTGTGCTTGCGGTGCTTCCTGGCGGGATGGCTGGGCTGAGGACGGTGCCTGCTGGGCAAAGCCGGGCTGCCCTTGGAAGGAGAGGTGGCGGGAGGGGTCCTGGCCCTCCCTGGCACAAGCACCCCCCGGGAAGCTCTCACAAAAGGAACTTGTCTTCTTCCCAGGAAATGAACGGAAATCTCAGCAGCCCGCCGTGACCGATGTGTGCCAGGCACTGAGCCGGGCACCGCCAGCTCTGGGAGCAGCTGCAGGGGCGAGAGCAGGCCTGCCCAGGTCACCGGAGTCAGGGCCCATCCGTCCCCGCTCGGGCCCCCGCGAGTAACGTTAAAGGGGCCATAAGTCTGGCTTTCTGGGGACTGGTGGACGGAGGCCCAGGCGGCTGGGGAAGGAGCAGGACAGGGAGGAGACGCTGGAAAGAAAGGGCCAGGGGGCTCCTCTTCCCACACAGCCCCGGGACCCCCACATGAAGACAGCTCCCACAGGCTGCGCTTTGTTCCACACAACAGCTTGGAGGCAAATGGGAAGTCGGCAGCAAACTGCAAATACCTTTCCAAATACCCTCGCAGCCCTGTGAATGGATCTGACTCCGCTCACACACTGAGAATGCTCCGCTGGGCCCCAATTCCAGGAACATTAATCTGCCCTGGCCCAAGAAAGACACAGATGTTCGCTCCCCTCACAGGCCCGGGAAGGGGTGGGGGTGGGGGGAAGGGAATGGGGGTGGGGGCTGAAGAATGCAGTCTTGCCATGGGCTCAGGAATACCTAATCACAGCCCTGTCAGGCTGCTCTGAGAGGAAGGGGAGAGAGAGAGAGAGACCTCAGAAGGCAGCCATTTGCCTCCCTGGAAGCCAAAACCTGACAGGAAAAGTAATACCTCGGAGTGAATTAATTTATGACCGGAGTTAGGAAGGATGGGGGACATTAAGCAAGAACAGCACCTCCAGGAAGAGAAAGGGAGGAGACTGAGGCCCCCCAAAAGGGAAGCTGACAGTGGAGGGAACTCGCTGGGCAGCGGGGCTGGGACCGCAGACGTGAAATGGACACAGCTCATAGAATCGGGGGGTAGGAGTAGGGGAAGAGGGGGCGCAGGAGAGGGGCCCTGATCTGCTCTGTAACCACAGCAGTCCCTCTCCTCAAGACCTGCCCTGCTCTTCCAGGCCTAACATTCGCACTAGCAGCTACATGGCGGGTGGAAACTGCAGTCCATGCCTGCTCCGGGGGGGGGCGGGGGGGGAGGGGGGTAATAGGTTGGGGGTGTTAGAATGGACCCCCTGATAGATCAAGGCGAAACTATGGCATCCCTGCCCGGAAGGCAGCTTACAACACCACACAAACAACAATGACAACCTCTGAGGAGGCAGCTGGCACGGGAGCGAAGGGTGCCAGCCGGGAGCATCTGTCTCAGATGAGATCCGGGCGCTCTCACGGACCTGGACAAGTTCCTGATGTCTCTGCCTTCATTACACGGGGGTCATGTTATCACATACTTTTGCAGACATTCTCATGAACATTAGGAGGGTTCATATGTCTAAAATGCTTAGCACATTGCCTAACATGCAGAAAATACCAGCTATGCTAACGACCGTGACAATGACAGGACAAGAGTAACTCTTGGGGTGAGTCCAGGACTCTGTGACAGAGCCATCACGGCGAGGCGTGACCGGGAAATCTGGATTCCTCCCGAGGGGAGTGGTGTGTGTGGGACTCGGGATGGCAGAGCACGCTCATGAATGATCCCTGGTGTGAGTCAGTGAGCACCTGCTCCTGCCGAGGATTAGTCCTTCTGTCCCTGGCCCCTTGGTGCAGCCAGACTCCGCCCCTCCCTCAGGGCCTTACCCCGATGGCCTCCTCCTTCCCTTGCCTTCTCCTGCACTCATCCCTACCTGTCCTCCTCTCCTCTTTATGTATTTATCATTTTTAATCAATTTTTTTAAGCCTCGCCTGAGGATATTTTTCCATTGATTTTTAGAGAGAGGGAAAGACAGAGAGAAAGATCGATGTGAGAGAAACACATCGCTTGGTTGCTTCCTGCACGCACCCCAACCAGGGGAGGAGCATGCAACCAAGGTACATGCCCTTGACCAGAATCAAACCTGGGACCCTTCAATCCACAGGCCGACGCTCTATCCACTGAGCTAAACCAGCAAGGGCCCTCCTCTCCTGCCCCCCAAGCCAACAGCATTTCTACTTTAGAATCTCTTCCAAACAAGTGTTTGTTGAACACACTGCACACTAAAGAAATGGCAGTCTAGTAGGGGATACAGACAATAAGTAAGTTACACAGGATGATAGAAAGCAGTAACTGTCAAGGAGAGAAATGATGCGGAGGAAGGAGGGAGGGAACTGGGGGAGTGTGGAGAAGAAGGGTGCATTTTAAAATAAGGTGAAAAGGTGACATGTGAATAAGATTTGAAAGCAGTGAGGGAATAAGCCAGGCAGATAACTGCAGAAACAGCATTCTAACCATAAGGCCCTGGGGTGTGAATCTAGTCAGGAAAGGGTCAGGCAAGTTTGAGGTACAGCAAGGAGGTCCAGGTGTCTGAAGCAGAGTGAGCAAAGGGGAAATAGTGCAGAGTGTGGGACTCAGATCATGTAGAACAGGGATGAGGAACATCTGGCCCGTGAGCCACATAAGACAGAGAAATCATTTGGTCTGGTCCTACCAAGGTATTAGGGGTGAGTTAACTAAATGTTTGACCAAATCTAGCAGGCTAATTTAAATATATATTTTTATTATTATTGATTTCAGAGAGGAAGAGAAAGGGAAAGAGAGATAGAAATATCAATGATGAGAGAGAATCATTGATTGGCTGCCTCCTGCACACCCCACCCTGGGGATCGAGCCCTCAACCAGGGCATGTGCCCTGACCAGGAATTGAAGCATGACCTCCTGCTTCATAGGCTGATGCTCAACCACTGAGTCACGCCAGCCAGGCAAGCGGGCTAATTTTTAAGTTGATTATTTTGTTTGGCTCACAAATGATGTTATAAATATCCAAATGGCCCTTGGCACAAAAAAAGGTTCCTCACCCCCGATAGAACCTTAAAAGTTCTTACAGCTGTTTGAAGGACTTTGGCTCTTACTCTGAGTTGGGATGGCCTTGAGGGTTTTAAACAGAGGCGTGCTACAACCAGACTTGAATATTTTTAAAGGACCCATGTGGTTGCTGTTTTAAGAGACGAGGCAATAAAGCCCTAGTCAGTTTTCTCAGTGGTTAGAGTATCAGCCCTCAGATTGAAGGGTCAAGGGTTCAATTCCAGTCAAGGGTGCATACCTCAAGTTGCAGGCTCAATCCCCATCCCCAGTCCAAATCAGCTGGGAGAGGCAACCAATCGATGTGTCTCTCTCACATCGATATTTTCCTCTTTCTATCCCTCCCTTCCACTCTCTCTAAAAAGATCAATGGAGAAAATATTCTCAGGTGAAAATTAACAATGCCAACAACAACAAAAAGACTAGGCCATCAGGAGATAAGGGTGGGAATAGGGAGGCCAGCTGGAAAACTACCCAGGAGAAAGCTGAAGGAGTGCTGGCCCAGGTGGCAGCAGAGGGATTTGCGGATGGATCGGCTACGGCAGCGTTTTTCAACCGCTGTTCCGCGGCACACTAGTGTGCCGCAAGATGTTGCCTGGTGTGCTGTAGGTGCAGACAAGACAAGAATTTTATAATTTTTCACTATTTTGTTTACTTAATATTTCATAATAAAGTAATTATAAAATACTTTCTTTGTGTTTATTTGATTCCTATTCAAGAGAATTACTTTATATATAGTCAATATAGGCACAGAGTTAAATTTTTTAACATTTTCTAATGGTGGTGTGCCTCGTGATTTTTTTCATGAAACAAGTGTGCCTTTGCCCAAAAAAGGTTGAAAAACACTGGGCTATGGGAAGGGAGAAAGGAGTCCAGCATAACTCCGACCATCGGAATAGAATTTCCTGAGATGAGAGCTTCCTGGGGGGCCTTGTGAAGTCTGAGCTGCCAGTAAGGCAGATGAGTCTGGAGCTCAGGTGAGATATGAGTCTGGCTGGAGCTGTGAATGTGGGAGTATTCAGGAGGTTGAAGGTATTCAATGCCATGACCCTTGGCCTTGAGGGGTCAGTGAAGAGGTCAAAGGACAAAGCTGGGAAACAGGAAAACAACCTGCAAAGGAGTAGCCAGTAAAATGGGCGACCCAGGCAGGTGCAGACGTCCAGGTTTGCCCCACAGGAAGTGGAGAGACGGGGTGATAGCTGGGAAAGGGAGCGGATAAAGGGAGGATTGTTTTTTAAGGTGCCAGAAATAACTCTATATCTGTAAGCTGATGAGAGTGATGCAGTAGAGAGGGGGAGTTGGTGAAGCAATATTTACACTAAGTTATGTTTTGCTCTGGATGCTCAGAGCACAGGTGATCTTTGTTGTCTCCTTTGTGCTTTTCCCTATTTTCCAAATTACCTAACATGAATATTTATTAATTTTGTAATCAGAAAAAAAGCCATTAAAATCCACTGAGCTGATTGCTCAAGTGAAGCTTCTCCGTGGTGACTCATCCGCAGGAAGAAAAAAACAACAACAACAACAACAACCCAAGGGCTGACAAGAACCAGGAGGTGAAGAAAAATTAAATGCAAATAGAGCTCACTCAGAATCAGATAATTTCTTGCCTGGCCCACTGCAATTTCCTCACCGCCCTCCCTCCCCCCCTCCCTGCTCCTGTCCCCAACTCCATATTAGCACTGTCACAGGAGTTTTTCTTCCCTGCAAATCTGACCTGTCAGAGACCTCCCCTGCTCCCTCGCCCGTATGGGGGATAAAATCTTGACCTCTTCACCCCGCAGAGGATGCCCTTTGTGATCTGGACCGGCCTCCTCGCCAATCTGGGGCCCCTTCCCCTCCCGGGCCCCCCTCTCTGCTCCTCAGCTACACCGTAATTACCGCCTTTTCAGAGCAACTTGCGGGGCCTCTTGTCCCCGCTCCCATAGCAACCTGCTCCACTCCCTCCTTGCTCTCATCCACTCCATTGTAATCACAGATTCCCTCCCTCCGCTCCCCGCCCCCACAGCGCCCCGCTCCCTGGATACGGACCGTCCTCATCTTTGTGTTCCCAGCACCTTGCCCCAGGATGTGGGTTTGGGGTGGGGGGGGAGTGGAGAAACACTTCCCTCCTCAAATCTCCCCAGTGCTTCTGGCCAAAGGGAAAGCCTGGTTCCATCAAGCAAGTTCACCCTCTGTCCTTTCCTTCTCCCTGGTCTGCTAACTCAGCTAGCACTTAGTCAGCCCCAG
The DNA here is from genome assembly GCF_014108245.1 of Pipistrellus kuhlii. Lineage (NCBI taxonomy): Eukaryota > Metazoa > Chordata > Mammalia > Chiroptera > Vespertilionidae > Pipistrellus > Pipistrellus kuhlii. The sequence goes on along the minus strand of NW_023425405.1, from coordinate 12,667,348 downwards.
CTGGTAGGTGCTACGCAGGCCCTAGCGTAGGTTCTGGGGCCTAAGGATGGGTAAGGAGCATGATCCTGGACCTGGTGGGGCTCGGGGAAGAGGCGTCCCTCTGGGCAGGCTCTGCCAGAACCTACCAACAGAGCAAGTCAGCACCCAGTTGTGGAGGGCCCACCGCGCAGGAAACACTGGGCCAAAACCCGGGGCTGAGAAGCCCCAGAAGACAGAGGAAACCAGGCCTCGGCAGTGTTAATAGCCGGAACATCAGCCCGGAGGCCAGAAACCTGAGCAGGGCACAAAGCCCTTCCCCTCCTGTTAGCGCCTCTGAGCTTCCCTCCGCCCGGACACCTCTCTCCTTCATCTTCACAAATCACCCCGGCACAGCAGTCTCCCCCCCCCGCCCCCCTCCCCCCAGCTCCCTCCACTGGACCTCACATCTGACAATCAGGGCTTGATGTGTTGCAGACTGAGCCAGCGAGTTGGTGAAAATCCTGCATGGCTGGGCTAGGCCTGAGAATCCTGGGCATTTTACTGAAAATGAATAAAAATCCCCCCCATAACCCCCCACCTCCAGGGACTCCAGAACTGGGGACCACAGTGAAGGGGGTGGGGGTCGGCAGGAGGAGGTTACAGACTGACAGAGAGAGGATGGACCCGCTTCAAAGGAGCTGGGGGGGGGGGGGCGGGGTGAAGGCAGGGCTCAGAGGTGCCTCTGGAGCTAGTCCTGATGTGCAGAAATCCACAGGAACTTTTGAGAGACCTTTTCGTATCTGTTTGCCAAATGCTGCTGCGGGGTTTCCAGGGTGGAGAAGGAGCAGGGGAAATGCAAACTTCAGAATTCGGGCCTGGGCCACAATGGGAGCTGAGCGCTGGCTGCTTCTTTTGATGTGGTGGCCTCTCCTGTCTGTGGGAGTTTCCCCATTTTTTGTTTGTGGGGATTTAATTAGAGAAATAGCCCACCCCCACATGTTGAGCGGGAAACAGATGTGCCTGATGAGGATGAAAGTCTTTGTATGGACCTACGTGCCCCTGGCCCTGGGCTCGCCTGGGAAAGGAATGCCGCCTAATGCGTTTATCCCCCGGCATGTGGTGTCAAGTGTGTGCGCCGCGGGAGGCTCCATGTTCCCACACTGCGGGGAGGAGGGATTAGCGGCAGCACGGCCTGTTTGGGAACAAACCTCTGGGGGTACAATGCCACAGGTACCCCACCGCCTCTGCAGAGGGTGCCCAGCACATGGCTGCAAGAAGGAGGCCCCTGGGAATGGAGGTCCTTGAAGACAAAACAATTGAAATAGAATTGCACAGTGTTCAGAAAAGACCCTGGAGTTGAAACCAGTTTGGCTCAGTGGATAGAGCGTTGGCCTGCGGACTGAAAGGTCCCGGGTTCGATTCCAGTCAAGGCATGTACCTTGGATGCGGGCACATCCCCAGTAGGGGGTGTGCAAGAGGCAGCTGATCGATGATTCTCTCTCATAGATGTTTCTAACTCTCTATCCCTCTCTCTTCCTCTCTGTAAAAAAAATCAATAAGATATATTAAAAAAGAAAAGGCCCTGGAAGGGGCAGACACCAGGGGGGCGTAGGAAGGAGACGGTGCCCAAGATGAAGTCTCCCCTTGCCGTACCCAAGAGCCTTGTCTGCAGCCACTTCTTCCCCAGCTCTTCCCCTGGCGGAAGGCCTCGGGCCCAGAGCCCTGCGGTGGAGTGGGGCAGAGCAGCCTCGGCAGGACTCACCCTGGGCTTCTCTGGGAGGAAGGGATCCCCTGGGGGTGGCTGAGACGCCACAGGGACCGGAGGGCAGTCAGAAAGCGAGGGGGGCCTCCAGAGCTGCCTCTCCATGGGCCGCACAAGAGCCCACGCTACCTCCTCCGCCTCCCCTCTCCACTGGGAGCCTCGGTCTTTCTTCTCTAAGTGGAGCCCGAGCCAGACAGGCAGCGCTGGGCGGGGCCTCACCTGGATGTCCTTGATCATGACGCTGTAAGAAAGGCCGTGAGACTCCAGGTAGCCTTTGACGTCTCTCAGCGCGGAGAAAGGCACCCTCATGTCCACGGGGAGGCTGGGCCTGGCCGGGCCACGCCAGAAGTCCACCTGTTCACAGAGGAGAGGAAAACGGGTGCCTGTATCACCCGTCCTTACCCGCGGCCCTGCAGGCTCCCTGGGAAACCGGGTGGTCTGATACAGAGAGGAGAGGGCGCCCGTTCCCTGATGAGAACCCTGAGGCCCAGCAGAAAGAGGCGCAAACATAAAAACTCTGCGGGTCACTGAGTTTCTGTCCCTGTGTCGGGCCCCTTCCTCCTCCAGGCTCACACTGCCCAAAGAGCCCAAAGCACCCTAACCCTAGCCTAACCCTAGCCTAACCCTAACCCTAACCTAACCTAACCCTAACACTAACCTAACCCTAACCTAACCCTAACCTAACCCTAACCTAACCCTAACCCTAACCTAACACTAACCTAACCCTAACCTAACCCTAGCCTAACCCTAACCCTAACCTAACCTAACCCTAACACTAACCTAACCCTAACCTAACCCTAACCTAACCCTAACCTAACCCTAACCCTAACCTAACACTAACCTAACCCTAACCTAACCCTAGCCCTAACCCTAACCCTAACCCTAACCTAACCCTAACCTAACCCTAGCCCTAACCCTAACCCTAACCCTAACCTAACCCTAACCTAACCCTAACCCTAACCCTAACCTAACCCTAACCTAACCCTAACCCTAACCTAACCTTAACCCTAACTCTAACCCTAATCCTAACCCTAACCCTAACCCTAACCTAACCCTAACCTAACCCTAACCCTAACCTAACCCTAACCCTAACCTAACCCTAACCTAACCCTAACCCTAACCTAACCCTAACCCTAACCTAACCCTAACCCTAACCTAACCCTAACCCTAATCCTAACCCTAACCCTAATCCTAACCCTAACCCTAACCCTAATCTAACCCTAACCCTAACCTAACCCTAACCCTAGCCTTGCCACAAGAGGGACAGCTCCTCCTCTGGAACATGGACGTGAACAAGAACTCGGTCAGAAGACAGAGACCTCACTGCCCCCAGACCTAGAGGAAGTGGCGAGGCCTCACCTGGAGTCCCAGGCCATCTGAATGCCACATCCATTTTCCAATTTATATAAGGCCTACGAGAGTGGATCGGTAAGGGCACTCATACAAATCGGAGCGAGGGCTCTGGGCCACATCCAGAACTATCTGGTTGTTTCCACAGCCCTCAGACAGAGTCCTTCTATTACAACCGTCGACGGAAATGTTTTCCGTTGTGGAATACTCGCAGAGGACAAATGTTCTTGGAAACGAGTGCTCATCTGACAGGGACGAGCCCAAATAAAACACAGGTTTGCCAAGCGAAGCCCTCCCAGTTCTTCCAATTGGCAAACAGATGCATCCAGTCTGCGTGCTGCACGGCATCCCACCCAGAGACAGATGTGCCCCCCGCCCCGTGTGGCCTCGGGACATGTCAGTGGCATCCAGAGCGGCCCCCACACAGTCCCCTCAGCAGCCCCATCCAGGGCAGAGCAGAAAGCCAGCAAGAGCTGCCCAGCCTTGTAGGTGAGTGCTCCCAGCCTTTCCTGAAGAGGAGCCACCGCTGACTTTTCCATGGTTCTATGTTCTTGGCAGAGCCATCAGAGAGCAGATTTGGGGTCTGGGGGTTTGGGGGGTGGGACCCCAAAGGTGCAAGCAGCTGTGGGAGAAGGGAGAGCATGTCCCAGAGCCCTGAGCAGGCCTCACCTTCTGGGGCTTCAGCCCCTCCAGCTCCCTGAGAAGGCGAAGCTGCATCTCGTCTTTAGCCAGGACTCGAAGAACCTGGTCTCTGGAAAGACATGGGGGTGGTGGGGGGCAGAGGGAGCTGCTGAGAGGGGTTCCTGGAAGGCTGTGCTGTCGCAGGAGGCAGCGTGGAGAAGACACCAGGCTGAGGGAGCCTGGTAGGAAGGCTGGCGGCACCTGGCCATGCGGAGGCTGAAGGACTGAGCAGGACTGAGTTCTGGGAAGCATGCGAGTCCTTCATCCTGGGGCCGGCTATCTCTGCCGAGAACAGTCCGCCCGGGGACCAAATAAAGCCTGTGTGTGCTACTAATGACCCTCAGGACCAGACCGGGAGAGAGAGATGGGGAAGGGATGAGGGGGATGGAGGAAGGTGCGAGAACGCGAGGACTAAAGGGAGAATGGAATGGGGTTCTAGGATACTGGGGTTACAGGGACAAACGATGGCCCACGTGCCCTTCAGGCAGCTGTCCCAAGGCCATGGTCTGTCCACACCCGGTGCCCAAACTTCTTCCTCCCGAGAGCATGAGGCCATGGGAGTGGAGGTCAGCCTCACTCTGCCTTCTGGGGAAGCTGAGCTCCCTCCTGCCCACTGGAGGGAGTGGGAGGCGGTGGAACTGGGCAGCCTACAGCGTGACCTCTAGGGTCTGATGCTGGGATGGCCTTGGCTATGTCCCTGACTGGCTCTGAGACCATGGACAGTGGGCCTGCTCTCTAAGCTTATATCTTCCTCTCTAGCGCAGGGTCTTTGAGAGGCTGGGCAATTGTGTCCTTACTGGCCTGGTGTAGAATACTGGTGCTTGTGTTATTTAAAGGAGGATAATCCTACATCCATCTGTGGTAGGGTGTATAGTCTTTTGGGGGTTACTAACTTCTTTGAGAATCTGAGGAAAGCTATAAACCCTCCCTCGAGAAAAAAAAAAAAATACATACACCAAAAATTATGTATGATTTCAGGGGTTCTTAGATCCCTAAAAGCTTAACCCAGGAGCCCCAGATTGAGATTTCTGGGTTTGGAGCCAGACAATAATACAGCCCTGTGTTCTAGCCTTGAGCGCGGGAGCGGGAGATTTCAGAGTTGGAAGCGGGTTCAGGGTGAGAACCCAAGTCCTGACTCTGTGTGCCTTGATCAGGTCCCAGTGGATGGCCACCTCCCCACTGGGACACCCAGTCCCCAGCGCCTGGCGGTTCTCCCTTCTGCTGCGGAGCAGCCACTCACCCTGTGAAATTCATTTGGCCCCAAGCTGCTGCCAGGAGAAAGCTGCAGACCAGGAGCGTCCGTGTGTCCACCGCGGGCAGCCCAGGGCCCAAGCCTCCTGCCGGGGCGCCCTGCATGCTCCCTCCTCCGGGCGAGCTTCAGGGGCTGGCGGGCATGGCCAAGGCCAAGGCCACAGCACCGCGCAGCAGCTGGAGGCCGGCAGCCCGGCCTGACAATGGGCAGTGGGCCCTCTTGGGGAGGCCCAGCTACACACCAGCGTCGGGAGAGCTGAGGTGCCCCTTCCCACTGCTAGGCAGATCCTCTCCTGGAAAGGGGAGAGCAAAGAGGGGAGGAGGAAGACAGGGCCCTGGGCTTGCTTTCTTCCCCGGACGTTTACTGGGCCAGCGTGTTGTGAACATCAAATCCACCATCTTGAAAGAAAGAGAAGAGTAACTAGAGACCCAAGGAAATCACTCCCTTCCTCCCTCCTCATTTTAACCCTTTCCTTTCTCCTCTCCTCCCTCCCCATCCACTCACACTTTCCCGGGGCCATATCCTCCTTACACATCAGGGTATGGACGCCATGGAGAGAACTCTGGGTTTAGAGACAAAGACCGGTGCTCACTTCCTGTCTAAGAGAGCTGGGGCAATTGACTTAATTTCTCTGAATTCAGTCTACTCATCAGTCAAATGGGAATAATTACACCTCCCTTCCCTACTTCACAGAGTATTTTTTGGGGGGGATGGGGGGCATATTAGCAGAGACAACTTGGGTGCATTGGCTTGGCAAAGCCTTCAAAATGGAATGTATTATTATTTCAAAGGCGCTAACTCTTAGTCACCACTGCATCTTAGGTCAGCACTCCAATTGCAACAGAGAAGGGGAAGAGAAGAGAATGGACAGGGGAACAAAAGAAATGCATTGTATGAGAAGGAATTCAGTGGAGAGTCCCTTTTCTCTGCCTTCAGGTGGTCCCCATTATGCTGGGGCAGGCAGTGAGCTTGCTGCCAGACAGGAAGGTCCCTGAGTCATTATTATAGCTCTCCACAGACAGCAGAGTCGATTTCTCGGTCCCGCTAAAGCCCCGCTCAGCCTCCTTTATGGTCTGGCGATCGTAGGAATAAAGCAAGAGGCCAGCACACAAAGCGGTCATATTGGAAGCAGAGCCTGAAAGATGATGCCTGAATGGTAAATGATGAATCTAACAGAAAATCCACAGGAGGCAGGGGAGAGGCAGAGGCGAAATCCAACCAAGTTGTTCAGCAGAGGATGTCAACAAAAGGCCACTTAACTGTCACCAGCCATTCTCAGCAGCCCCCCTCCCCGTCCGTACCTTCCCAGAATGGCCAATTAACTGGCCATGTGTGCAGAGAGGGGAGCTCTGTTACTGACAGAATGCCCTGCTCCCACACCCCGCTGGACCTACTCCATTATTTCGTGGGTCAGCTGCTCAGACAAGCCAAGCTCTCCTAGAACCCTGGCTCTGGGAACTCCCAGACAGAAGCATTAGCAAAGGGTTTAAGGGCCTAAAAAAGAAAGAAAGCAATTATGCTTTCCACCCAGGTAACATGCAGCGTTAGTAGAAATCGGAATAAAAGAATGTTTTAGTAAACAATAGCTCAGGGATTGAAAAGAAAAAGTGGGAATAGTGCTAGTCACCCAAAATACCCAGCATCTTCTCGTTCAAAAGCATCATTTTAAAACACTAAAAAAAAAGAAAAAAAAAATTTATCCCTGTGCTTGGTTTGGGGCCAGACAGAGAGAGATCAAGAGCAAGAGAGAAAGAGAAAGAGACAGGAGTCTTTAAGAATTCGCCAGAATTCTGTGACAGCACTCCCAATAGAACTTTCTGTGATAATGGAAATGTTCTCTGTCTTCGCTGTCCAATAGAATAGCCACTAGCAACTGAAGAACGGAATTTTTAATTTTAATTAATTTTAATAGCCACAGGTGGTAATGGCTGCCGTATTCACAGCACGGTGCTATGGGAATTCACCAGCCCTAAATCACTGCCTCCAATGCTGGATGTGAAGCAGAAACACAGCTGTGTTTGATCTGATACCGAATAATGGTGTCTTCCTCAAAACTAATTACTCATCTAATCATTTATGCAATAACTGTCTACTGAATACCTACTCTGTGCCAGGCACTTGCTAAAATCTGGGAATAAATAGTCATGTAGACCTGGCCCTTAGATTTCTGATGGGTTAAGTAGAAAATTAATTTAAAATAAATATAACAAGAGAATCCACCCATCTGCAGGAGAAAATGTTAAAAAAAGAATTCACTGAATCCTTTCCTGCTAGAAGAATATACCTCGGATTTAGGATCATTTGCCTTTTGCTTGAAGTATGCCAGTACCTTTTAAAACAATCCTTAAGTGAAATTCTCCCTTTTGTCTGAAAATTCTTTGTGTTGATGGGTTTCAATTCCAGGTTGATTATTATTTTTCTCTTGGCATGTTGAAAACATCCCACTGTCTTCTGGCTCCCATGTTTTGCTGTCAAAAGATCACCATTGGTCTGTTTACTGCTCTGTAGTAGGTGATCTTTTCTTATCCCTGGTTGTTTTGATGATCTCTTCTCACTGATGTCACGTGGTTTTATTTTTGTGTATTTTTCAGCTACCCCACAGTATGTCTGGGTATAGATTTCTTGAGTTTATTCTGCTTGAGATTCATCTGGACTCCTGCATCTGGAGATGGCTCTCTTTCCACTGTTTTCACAAGTTTCTCAGTCGTATTTTTAAACATTGCCTCTTTTTCATTTTATCACCTTCTGGAACTTTTTATTAGATATGTTAAGTCTCCTTATTCTATCCTCCACATCTCTTCATCTTTCTGCTATTTTTCTACTTTCTCATCTCTCTAGGCTACCTCCTGGATAATTTCTTTGTATCAAATATCTGTTTCTTTTTTATTATTATTATTCAAATATCTGTTTCTTTATTCGTTAATTGATTCTCCCATCAGCTGAGTTTAATCTGTAACTGAATCAATCTGCTAAATTTTAAATTCCAATTTCTACAGTTCATCAATTCTGAAACAATCCCCTCCTCCCCCCATATTTTAATACATCTGAACTCAGAGTGTATCTTACAATGAGTGGCATCTTGCAATAATCAGTGGCAGAATTTCTGATGGCCCATAACATTCTGGTTTATCTTAGTCAATTGTGTTTTACAGTCAACGCAATACGGTATTCCTTTTCACAAGTTCCATTTGATTTTTTTTCAAATCCAAATGACTTAAAGTTCTTATCTATTTTAGAGCTCCTTGGCTGTTGCCTTAAATCTATAAAATATAATTATTTTATATTCTATGTCAGATAATTACAAAATCTGAAGGCTTGGCGAGTCTGCTTAGTATTATAGTTCCGTGGTGTATTGTTTCTGCCGGTTCTTAATCGCGCCTCATTGTTTCCTGGTGCCATTCATCCGGGAGTCCGTCATTTTCTCCGGACCTTTGTCTATAGGAAAGCTCTCGGCCTGGGTCGAAGTGGAATTCTTCAGGGAGGAATTGCATTTACTTTTGTGAGCTGCCTGGGAGGCACTGCCAACCTGAGACCAGCCTAAATTAAATTATTTGCTTGAGTTTCAGTGTGTTGTGGGTTTTTTGGTTTGTTTGTTTGTTTGTTTGTTTGTTTAACTACATAGTTAGCACAGATTTAGATCACAAACTCATGGGCTGAGGGCGGGTTACTTGTTATTGTGAAGTCTCAGGGGATATTTTCTTCCCACTCACCTAACAACAAGATTTTAAATCCTGGGCAATGGTAACATATTATTTGCAATGGGTAATCAGAGTTAGTGTTTTAAGATGCTGAAATTGTTAGGAGAAAAGGCAGATACTGATAATTTTCTAGACTTCGATTAGTTTGCTAAGTTCAAATCTGCTAGAATAAGAACTAAAAGACTACAAACAGGTAGAAAGGATAAAGATGAAAGGAGAAAAGTGAGTGGGAGAATAAAGGAAAAGAAAATTAATAAGAAAGGTTTAAGAAGGAATTTTTAAGAGCAGACAAGTAGAAAGGACATTAAAAAAAAAAGAAGAAGAAGAAGAAAGAAACTCACCTAAATCTATTTTCAATAGTACTAAATGTAAAAGAGCTTAGCTCTCCAGTGAAAGACAAAAAAATATCAGAATAGATTTTACTTTATAAAACCTACCTATATGTATTCACAAGAGATATGCCTAAAGAATAAGAACAAAGAGAAACTTAAAGTCAAAGATGGAAAAAGGATATTCTGGGTAAATGCTAACCAAAAGAAAGCAGGTGTGGGTTTATTAATATAAAATGAACTTTAAGGCAAAGGCATTATCAGAAGAAATAAGGGAGTTACTGCATAATGTTACTGCTTTCAACTTCCCAAGGATATCTAACATAGAAAAATGTTCGAGAATAATTCTAACAGATAATGTGTAATCCTTCCGGATGACAATTATAAAACTTTATTGAGAAATGCTAAGATTCTAAACAAATCTAAAGATATACTATATTTTTATATAAGAAAACTCAATATCATAAAATTATACATTCTCCCCATATATAATAGATCTTGAGATTCAAAGTAATGCCAGTCAAAAGCCCAACAAGTCCCACAAAACTTCACAAGTTGATAAAAACATATCTTCAAACATAAAGATCCTAAGAGTCAAGACAATCCTGAAGAATAATTAAGTGGGAGAGCGTTTTATACCAGACAGTAATATTTTTTTAAATATATTTTTATTGATCTCAAAGAGGAAGGGAGAGAGAGATAAAGCATCAATGATGACATAGAATCATTGATTGGCTGCTTCCTGCATGCTCCCTATTGGGGATTGAACCCGCAACCCAGCCAGGTGCCTTTGACCGGAATCAAACCTGGGACCCTTCAGTCCACAGGCTGACTCTCTACCTACTGAACCATACTAGCTAGGACAAGACATTTTTATTTTGTCTTGTTTTTTGTTAATCCTTACCGAAGGATGTTATTTCCATCGATTTTTAGAGAGAGTGGGAGAGAGATTTTTAGAGGAAGGGAAAGAGAGAGAGAGAAACAATGTGAGAGACACACATCTATTGATTGCCTCCTGCACTCGCCTCAACCAGGTAGATGCTCGTGTTGGGAATAGAACCTGAGACCTTTCAGTGTCCACACCAATTCTCTAACCACTTAACAACACTGGCCAGGGCAGTAAGACATATTATAAAGTGATAGTAATTTAGACAGCAGAGGACTGGCACAGATGAATACCAGTAGAACATAGAACAAAAACAAACCCAAACACACTGGAAACTTTGTTTTGTGACACAGCAGATCATTATGGAGTAGCTAATTCAATAAATGTTGCTGGGACAGTTGTAGATCCATATGGAAAAAATGGAATTAGATCGCTATCACACCACATACCAAAATTAACTCTAGGTAGATTAAAATATTTAAATATAAGATGCAAAGAATTATAACACACTTAGAAGACAATATAGAATAGTTTTATGACATTGGGATAGGAAATCATTTTTCTAAATAAGACACAAAAGAAAAAGAAGAAAAAAAACATGAAGTTTCCCATAAAGGGAAAAATAGATGAAATCAACCACACTAAAATTAAGAACTTCTGTACTTAAGACCCTTGACAGGGAGAAGAAAGCAAACCTCAAACTGAGAGGACATATTTACAACACATAAAACTGGTCAACAATTAATCTGCATGACATGAAGAACATCTGTGGATGCGTTTTTTTAATGTGCAAAGAACATGAAAGGCCATTTCACAGAAGAGGACTCACAAATGATCTATAAATATATGCAAATTAGTAATTAATAATCAGGGGGGAAACAAAAGAAAACCACAATTAAATTACCACATCACACCACCAAATTGGCAAAAGTTAAAAAGTCAATCTAGCCCTAGCCGGTTTGACTCAGTGGATAGAGCATCCGCCTGTGGACTAAAGGGTTCCTAGTTCGATTTTGGCCAAGGCCACATGCCCAGGTTGTGGGCTCAATTCCCCCCATCCCCCCCCCCGACTGCCCCCCATAAGGCATGTGCAGGAGGCAGCCAATGGATTCTCTCTAATCATTGATGTTTCTATCTCTCTCTCTCTCTCTCCCTTCCTTTCTGAAATCAATAAAATAAATAAATAAATTTTAAGTCAGTCTATACCCAGTGTCAGCAAAAACAGGGGCCAATAGAATTTCTCAAACACCCCTGGTGGAGCTTTATAAATTGATGAAATCACTTTGGAAAACAGTTGTTACCTAGTCAAGATAAACATGTACCGCACAGCCTATCCCCTGACAATTCCACTGCCGACAATCCCTCTCCCAGCCCTGTGCTGGGGACTGGAACTCTTGCGCATGCGCACCAACATACACGGTCACGTCTGGCTAAATGGAGCTGGGGCTGTATTCATAGCGAATACAGCAGAGAAGAGAAAATGGACCCCCCATAGCGACATGCATCCAGGAGATGAACCTCAAGACTATGATGTTGAGTGAAGGAAACAAAATCAGAACACACATTGTATAATATATTCCCATCTATATGTGCGCAAAGACAGGTGAAATGGAACAATACATTGTTTAGGAATGTGCGCACACATGATAAACACGAGGAAAAGGCAGGAGATTACTAGCACACATTCGTGGTTCCCTGGGGAAGGGAAGGATGTGCGGTTGAGGGCCAGGCGTCTTGGGTGGTGTTGTGTTCCTGTCCATAAGCTGATGGTGGACAAAGAGTGTTCATTTCATTTTTAACAGGGAAAGAGGTCTCATACAGGCTCTTGTGTGCGTGATCCATGCCACAATAAAACATGTTCAAGGAAATACGAGAAAGCTAAATTTTTTTTTTTTTTCCATCGTGAAAAATCAATAGGTTTGAAACCGGAAAAGTCAAGGCGTAGCAACGGAGATGCCTGGTGTAGGCTCACGGATGCGAATGTCAAGGCTGAAAGAACTCCATACGATTATTGCTGGAGCGCAAGACGCGGGAAGAAGGGAGGGGAGCAGGACGGGCCTCGCAGAAATAGATGGCTCTTTAAACTATTTAACTCTGTGGCTGGTTAAAACAAAAGCGAAGTTTAAAAAGCAGTGCTTGGTACCGGGGCGGTGGCCAGGGGCCCGCGGGTGGAGGGGGAAACAAGGAAAGGCCATTTCACCGAAGAGGAGGAGTGCTCTGCGGGGCCAGGGTCTCCGTCGGGGGAAATGAAAAGGCTGTGGAAGTGAGTGGCGCTGGTGGCTGCACAACAATGTGGATGTGATGAACAGCACTAAATGGGCCCCTGCAAACGATGGGAGCGGTCAAGTTGGTGTTACATCTACAAAAAAATTTAAAGCTCGAAAAAAGGAGAGCGGCATTGGAGCTGAGTGAGGTGAAGTATGAAGTAGTGAATTAGCTGGAGAGGGGTGAGGGGGTGACAGGAAACCTGATTCCGGCCCCCGCCCCTTCTTTATTAAAGGAATTCATTCCCCCTGCTGCTGGGCAACCACCCCGAGGGTCTCCGGAGATTGCAAGAAGTGCGCCAATATTTGCAAATAAAACTCCCAAACTAAATTATGTGCAATGTCCAAAAGGCCCCTTTGCCAATGGACATAAAACCTTGGGGAGGGAGGGTATGTATGGGAGGGAGGGGAGCAAAAAAATAAATAAATAAACGCCAAGAGCCTTGAAATAGAAAAAAAAAAAAAAAAAAAAAAAAGGCCCCTTTGGGTGCGCGTGGAAATAAATATATCGCGTGTAACCTTAAACAAAGCACACACTGAGAGGCACGGGGGTGTCATCATTTACAGCGCTAAAGGATTCTTTGATTAACAGAGATTTACCAATCTCGTGACATAGCCAGCGCCCACAGTACATTCAGTATGATTTAATTAACAAAAATACAGGCTCTCCCACCTTCCAGAAATATGCCAAATGGGTTCTTTCAAAGGAAACAGAGTAATGAAAACCAAGAAAACAGTGACCCACCAGAGATGGGCTAGTGATGTAGCTGCAGCCAGGGCCAGCCCCACAGATGGGAGAGCCACCTGCCCAGCTCTGGGAGGCTCCCAGGACGTCCCTATTGGAGGAGAGGCAAAGGTGACCCAGACACAAAGGTGACCCAGGGGACAGCCAATTCTTTCTGGAAAGGGCCAAATAGTTTAGGCTTTGGGGACCCGTAAGGTAAGAAAAAGCAAGCATTCTCACCGAATAGTCTTTCTTACAGTGAGAAATGTAAAAATCATTCTTAGCTTTCAGGCTGTACAAAAATAGGTGGAGACTAGATTTGGCCTGTAGGCTGTAGTTTGCCTACCCGTGTCTAGCTGAAGAGGCAGGTAAGTAAAACTATTAGAAACTGTTAGAGAGCTCCAGGTTAAGTCAGAGATCCGTTAGAAGCACACTTCAATCAAATCCTGTGATCTCCAGAATGCTGGGTGCAGGGAAGGAGGCATTCACTCCTGTTAGGTATAAAGGAAGAAATTATTAAGACTGCTGCTATAGCTGAAACTCATTTGGCTCAGTGAACAGAGCATTGGCCTGCGAACTGAAAGGTTCCAGGTTTGATTCCTGTCAAGGGCATGTACCTTAGTTGCATGTACCTTGGTTGTGGGCACATCCCCAGTAGGGGTTGTGCAAGAGGCAGCTGATCAATGATTTTCTCTCACCGATGTTTCTAACTCTCTATCCCTCTCTCTTCCTCTCTGTAAAAAATCAATAAAATATATATATTTTTTAAAAGACTGCTGCTATATATTTTTTTATTTCATCCTTTTATATTTCAATGTTTGTTTGAGTTTTATAAAATAGCTAATATGAGTACAATGATATTTATATAGGATTTATAAATATATAATTACTTATGTCAGGTGTGACATGATAAATTTTTTAATTGTAGGGGTGAAGTATGACAAAAATGCAAAGAATGCTGGCCTAATGATCTGGCACTGATGGATTTTGGAAAGCTGCATGCCATCATGCCTTTGTTTATACAAGGGCCTCTTCTCCTAAATAGTGTTGGGTAACAAAATCTGACTTCTTAAAATAAATCAAAATGTATTTAAAGCAATGGTGACAGATATTGGAGAATTTTACCAACCTTGAAAACAACGTGTTGTGAGAAGCATAAAAGAAGCTACTTGGGCACTGCTATGAGCAAGGTTCTGCCTGTGGAAGCTGAGGTCTCCTTGGGATTTGAAAACTTTGCTGCTGCTTTTGAAAACACAGACTCAGCACCATCTTCCCCCAGGGTGGGTCTTCGGGATAAGAGCTTTGAGGCTATGCATTGCTGGATCCGTGTTTACCTCAGGCTCTCCTTGGTGTACTTCAGTAACATAGTCACCTCCTGTATGTGCTGAACTCTGTCTCAATACAACAGCAGACTTTGTGCAAAAGAGAAAGTTGTGTGTGTGTGTGTGTGTGTGTGTGTGTGTGTGTGTGGCAGGGGGGGTGAGGGTGGGGGAGCAGCAATTTAGCTCCTGGCCTTAGTTAATTTCATTTAAGCAGCGATGTCGGTGCATTTCCCCCACATTTTGTAAAAACAGAAATTACTACTGCCAATGATCAAACAAGTGAGATGAATTGGATGCAACTGAGGTAGAGATGGAAATAAGCATTCTGGAAGCAAATAGCCTCACTTGGACATTCATTGGATTAATGCTGGTAACTAGGTATTGATCTGGCCTGGAGAAGAATAAAACTTATAAAAGATGTTGTTAAGAACTCCGAAAGGTCGAAGATTTTACCCTGACTTCAAGCTAACAAATTAGCTTGCCACAGTTTCGTGGATGCCAGCAGAAGACGCAAAATTCCTGGGTCACAGACGGAGGACTTGATTCCTCGTGGCTCTTGTGCCAGTTCTTTGAGCCTCATTGTCCGCAGAGAAGGCCAGATAATACCTGCAGTAGGTTAACTTATATAATAGGAGAGGAATGCTGAGTTCAGGGAATCTGAAACCTTTTATGATTTCCATCCTTTTAAATTTGTTTGTTTGGTTTTTTTGTTTTTGTTTTTGTTTTTGTTTTTTTATGGCCCAGAATGTGGTCTTTCTCAGTGAAAGATCCATGGGAGCTTGAGAAAACGTGT
Source organism: Pipistrellus kuhlii (assembly GCF_014108245.1). Taxonomy (NCBI): domain Eukaryota; kingdom Metazoa; phylum Chordata; class Mammalia; order Chiroptera; family Vespertilionidae; genus Pipistrellus; species Pipistrellus kuhlii. Next base: position 12,652,329 of record NW_023425405.1, on the reverse strand, counting down.
ATTCCTACTGTCACTGGATGAGTGTTCCATAAATGTCAATTAGATCAAGTTGATGGATGGTGCTGTTCAGGCCAACTATATTCTTACTGATTTTTCTGACGGCTTGACCTATAAGTTACTGGGAGAAAGGTGTTAAAGTCTACAGCCGGGTAGTAGATTTATCTATTTCTCCTTGCATTTCTGTCATTTTTTTTCCTTGTGTATTGGGACACTGTGCTGCTAAGTGTGTGCCTGTTAAGAATTGTTATGCCTTCTTGGAGAATAAAACCCTTCATTGTTATATAATAGTCTTCTTTCTCCCTAAAAGTTTTCCTTCTTCTGAAGTCTGTTTGTCTAAAATTAAGATAGCTACTACAATTTTATTTTTTATTAGTGTTAGCATGGAACAGCTTTTTCTATCCCTTTTAACATATCTGAGTCTCTATATTTAAACTTGGTTTCTTGTAAACAACTGAATAGTTGGCTCTTGTTTCTTTATCTGGCCTGACAATCTCTGTCTTATACTTGTGTATTTAGAGCAATCACATTTAAATGTATCACTGGTATTCTTGGGAAAATATCTACTGTGTTTGTAGCTGTTTTATATTTATTATACTTGTTCATTATTTCTTTGTTTGCTCCTCTTTTCCTGACTTCTCTGGTTTTATTTGAACATTTCCTATAATTATGTTTCATCTTCTCTATTGGAATATCAAGTTTACTTTTAAAATTTTTATTTTATTAATTGTCCAAGAGTTTGCCATGAACACTTTTAATTATATCAACCTTCAAATAACACTATACTACTTCACATGTAGTTTTATACCAGAGTATTCCCAATTCTTTCTGCCTATCCCTCCTGACATTGCTTGAAATATATTTCATTTATTTATAAGCTATAATAATACAATGCATTGTCACTATTGCTACTTTAAAGTTATCTTTTAGAGCAGGTAAGAATAAGGAAAACAAAATATTTTTATTTATTTTCATTTATTTCTTCTTCCCTTTCTTTATGTTGTACTGTTGATATTTGGCTCTGTTGACTAATGAGTTTGCCGACCACTGATCTAGAGTAATCTGGTTGTGCAGAAATGTAAGAGTTCTATGGAGCCTTGTCTCTAGCTGGTGTATTAAACATTTGGGGGTGGGAAGAATCACTGGAAATTGGGTTTGAAACAGTGGCCCTCAGCCTTGGCTGCCCATTAGCATCACCTGAGCAGATCGTTACAAATCCAATGTCCAGAGATTCTGTTTTAATTGATCTGGGATGGAAATCAAGCATCAGTAGTTTGCAAAAGCCCCCAGGTGATTCCAATGGATAGCCAGGGTAGAGAACCTGTCTTAAAGATAATGAGGTAAGGTGTAATTAGCAATGCGTATAGTTTAGCTCATTGTTTCACAAACTTTGCTGGGCACGTGAATTACCTGGGAATCGTGTGCAACACAGATTCTGATTCAGTGGGTTTAGGACAGCGGTCACCAGTAGGTGGTCTGCGGAGCACTGGTGGTTCATGAGGTCCGAAAGGTTGGTGACCGCTGGCTAGACCGAGGCCAGAGATTGTTTCTAACAGTTCCCTGGTATAGCCTGATGTTTTCATTCGACTGAAAGTAGAACGGTTTTGCTCACTGGGAATATATTCTCTTTACAATCTGTGTCCCCTGCTAGACTTCATCCTTCAGGCTTTATAAACATACGTGTTCAGGAATTGATCACGCATGAAAGAAGAAGGCAGCCTGACTCTGGAAGACGGTTCTTGGAATAAGAGTGTGGCCCATGCTTTCCTGGGACCCTGGGTTTTGAGATCATGAGGAATTCGAGAGACACTTCATGGTTTTGAAGAACAGAGATGTGGAACTTAGGGCCATTAAGTCCTAAGCAACAACTTTGCTTTGGCTCAAATATTGATGGTTGTAGCAGTTAGAGGTGTGTCCACAAATTTGGATCCAAGTGTCAGGGAAGTAAAAAGTCAAATCCTGCCCCTGCCATTTTGGCTCAGTGGCTAGAGTGTCGTCCTGCTGACTGAAGAGTCCCAGGTTCAATTTGGGTCAAGGGCACATGCCCAGGTTGTGGGCTCGATCCCTAGTAGGGGCGTGCAGGGGCAGCCACTCAATGATTCTCTCATCAGTGATGTTTCTAGCTCTCTCTCCTTCCCCGTTCCTCTCTGAAATGAATAAAATATTTCTAAAGCAAAATCCTGATATTGCTGGAGCAAAAGCTCTACTGAGTTTGAGCAACTCAGGAAAACATCCTTCAACCTGTTATGATTTCTCTCTCCTTCTGTTGGAGCTAAGAGAAGTCATCTCTGGACCTGGCTTCATTCCCAAAGGCCATGCTACATTGGCCTGCGAGACTGCAGAGCTGGCACCTGCAGACTCCTGCCGCCCTGCAGCCCAGTTGGAGAGGAACACCCTCTTCCAGGGCCAGAGCTGCTCATTGCCAGGTCTTCCCCAGCGTAGCCATTTGTCCACTTTCCAGTTTGAATAAATATCTTTCTGGCTCCACAAGTCCTGTATTTGTTTTCCAGAGTAATTGGGAAAGCTCCTAGACCTCCTGCCAGGGAGCCTGGAGGATATTGAGAAACGTGCCTGTTAAATATTAATCCTATTGATGTCCTTCGAGGGGAAGGAAGATCCGATGCCTTCTTTGACATGCCTCCTAAGCAAGTTAATACCTGCCCACCAGCAGCTGCAAATGGAAGCATTTTAGAAATGCTTCGCCCTGAGGAGATAGGTCATCAGAGGGCCTTGCACCTTAGGCTCTCTAATCCAGATTTGCTGAAATCGGAGCAGAAGGTCACCGCTTTCCCTGACCTCTGTGCTTCTCACGTCCATTAGGAAAGAACAATGCCAGGGTAAAGTATTGGGAGCCGAGGAAGGAGACTGCCTGGGCCGGTTAGCTAAGTGGGAAGAGGACACGGGGCTCCTTTTGGACCAGGTGGGGAAGGGCGCCACTGCAGCCATTCATTCAGGGCCCGCATGCTGCACCGTGAGGATGTATGTATCATTATGTGCTTAAGCGCTAGGATCCAAAACAAACAAAACCTTGGCTCTGCCCTTGAGGGAATTACAAACTCAAACCCTGGGTTAATGGTTTTCTAAGGTTAGGCCAAGCTGTTTAAATACGCAAACAGAATATATCTATTTGTTTGTTGAGAGAAGTGGACATTTTGTCATCCAAGGTTCCCAGAGGCTAATAGTTAACGGTGGGGGTTTGTGGCTCTGTGGGTTATCTAATCCCCGTGAAAGGGCATACAGTCCCCCAAAGGATAGGAACAGTGCCTTTGATCCATTCTGAATGTTTCAAAATAATTAAAACACTATCCCAAATTATCCCTGGGTGACCATCTCCTGCCCAGACCAAGAGGGGCTGACCCATGAGAATCACAGGAGGCCATCTCAATCGGCAGTGGGCCTCAGCCAGCACTGGCAGCCAGAGGGTGACCTGGCTGCTGTTCCTCCCTAAACTCCCTCTCATCGCTGCAGAACTGGAAGCTCAGAGGCTTCAGAAGCCAGACAGATACTGCAGGGCTGCGAATCCAGAGGAACTGGGAGCATTTTAAAGGCATTCTTGTTCAACACGGTGCCCTCTGTGCTTTCTCAGCAAAGCCCTGAAGAGCGGTCTTGAGACTACGCCTCGCCATTCCCATCCACGTGCACGTGGGCGAGTTACTTCTCTTTAAGACTTTGCTTCCTGACTGAAACCGGTTTGGCTCAGTGGATAGAGTGTCAGCCTGCAGATTGAAGGGTCCCAGGTTCGATTCCGGTCAAAGGGCATGTACCTTGGTTGCGGGCACATCCCCAGTGGGGGGTGTGCAAGAGGCAGCTGATCGATGATTCTCTCTTATTGATGTTTCTAACTCTCTATCCCTCTCTCTTCCTCTCTGTAAAAAATCAATAAAATATATTAAAAAAAAAAAAAAAGACTGCTTCCTGGTCAGTCCAACAGGGATAAGGATACCAATTGCGCATATATCATGGGGCTGTTGTGATATTAATAATTTAATTATCCAATATCTACAAAAGCATTTTTAAACTATAAATCATTACAAAAATGCAAGCAATTTTAACAAATATCAAGTCTTCCTTATCTCAGAAGGTTTAATTTATGCTCTGTCTCTCTTAGAATTCAGGGACAGACGTGCCCATCTGTTTTCCAGAAATCCCCTGATAATATTTGTTGGAAAAAGGACTCTTTTCCTGCTGCCCTAACTTGTTGAGTGCAGGGCTTATGCAACTGTTAATTTGCTGCCCTGCAGCAAATCGAATCAACAAATATTTACTAGCTGCTGAGCCTGGCCTTGTAGGAAATACAGAAAATGATGAGATTCACTTTCTGCATTGAAGGAGCAAATTGCCCAGCTGCACCACAGTGCCCACGTATTCCGGAGGAGAAAAAAATCTGCCTGTGCTCTCCGGGTGCCCCCCATACACCTGGAGCTTTACTTCAAATACACGAAACAGCTGGCGTGCGTGATTTAAGGCTCTGTACAAATGGTAGAAAGAATTTCTTTTACAAGCTGTCTGGCTTGGCAAAATTCCAGGAGTCATCAAACAGAAAGATAAGGATGATGATGATAAAAGTGATCCTTCATAGCTGGTCTCCATACAGGGATACAAAAGGAATGTTATCTACATAGGACATTCTAGAGCTGGAATGTACCCTCAAGTTCACCCAAAACAGATGTACAGCAGGGCCTTCCCATCTCCTGTAAAAGTCAAAGATGACCCCACATGCCTGACACCATGTGCTTGGAAGTTGGACCTGTGAGGATTTCGGGCAATGGTTCTTTGTATCACTCCAGTAAGAGGGCATCCATTTCCTCTTAACATGGGAAAGCTCCCAGAGAAAGGACCCTAATATTCCAAACCCAAATACTAAAAATGACTTAATATCTAACTCCTGATTTTCTGTGAATTGTTGAGATCTTTAACATTAGATCTCATGAAAAGTTTTGTTTTTTTTTTTAAATGTCTTCCAATGAGGGGAAATGCCAATGACTTAATCCATAAATGAATTTCCCCCATTTGGTGAGCATAATAACTCTGGCAAACATAGTGCTTTTACTGCCAGGTATAGTGCTGAGCAGAGTAGCTTACTACATTTTCTTGATAAGCCATTGTAAATAATATCATTATTCTCATTTTAAATATGAGAAACCAGCCCTGGCCAGTTTTTCTCAGTGGTTAGAGTGTCAGCCCAAGGACCAAAGGGTCTCAGGTTCAATTCCCGGTCAAGGTCATGTACCTCAATTGTAGGCTCTATCCCTGGCCCCAGGGTCGCACATGTGTGTGAGACAACCAATCAATGTGTCTCTCTCACATCAATGTTTCTCTCTCTCTCCCCCTCCTCACTCTCCTTCACTCTCTCTAAAAATCAATGGGAAAAATATCCTCGGGTAAGGATTAATTATATATATATATATATATATATATATATATATATATATATATATATATATGAGGAACCTGGGGCTCCCAAAGGTTACATTATAGTCCAAGGTCACATAGCTAAGTAAAGGAGTTGTGCTACTCCCTTCTCCTCACCATCTGTAACCCAGAAGACAGAAGTGGATGTGGTCTGCCCTTCAGGAGGCTGGCAGGTCAATGAATGGCTCCCATTTTAAGTGGGCAGCACACGGACAATACCCAATCCCATCCATAGCCATGGACTGTATCCTTCATCCTGTCTGCTCCTTCACAAAGGTCTTTTTTGGGGTGTAAGGGCTGGAGGTGGCTCAGCAAACCCTCTCCCCAGGATCACAAAAAAAGAACTCAAAATGCTTTTTTTCCAATCATCAGTGCTCACTGTGCTCTTAATAGCGGAAAATTCCATAGAGACTGATTTCATACAAAGCCTCTTGGACTTAAATGTATTTCAGAAATTTAAGTCATGTGCATGAAGGTTTATGGCTCAGGTTTTCTCTTTTCCAGCGGGGCTTAGAAAATAGGACATATTTTTTGTCTTGGGCAAGAAATGTATTGCTCTTGGAATTTTCCGCCAATATAGTGTGGATAATAACATCTAGCCCACCTTTTTTCATGTGGTTTGGGGGAGTATAAAAAGAATAGGAAGAAGAAAGTTCAGAACAATATTATAAGTCCAGATGCCATTTCCTCTAACTTTCTCAACCTAGAGACCTGACCACTACTCAGCACTCTTTTAGTTGCCAGTTGTTTTTTTTTTTACTTAAAGCAGCTCTCATTACCCAAATTAAAATTTAAAATTTGTTTCCTTGAGTATTTCCTATCTCTCCAACTTCAAATAAAATTCCATGCATGAAGAAATTTTGTCTTTTTTTTTTTTTTTTTTTTCTTCACCATTGCATTGCCAGTATCTAAAATTGACCTTGGCACACACTGGACACTCAATAAGGGCATGTTGAATAATAACACCTTTTTATGTGGAAAATCTGCATCTTTATAAACATTCTTAAAATTGGATTTCGGGTCCATAGAAATAGATTAATCATAATCCTTGGTTAACGGCATGCTCGTCGGTGATCCCTGTACAGCCCTCTTTGGTTTCTTATTTTGCTACTTAATTAGGGGTTTTAAAAAACAGAACCTGAAACAAAATCTAGGGTCCTTCATCTAATCATAGGGCCCTGATCCCCGTCTCATCCCCCCTGCCTATCCTCTCTGAGGTGATCATCATCAGAACCCCAGGTTCTTTGTTCCTTATCTGTCTTAAGTCCATTTCCCTAGAAGCAGAGCCTGCGATGATGGGATTCTCACTCAGGTGACTTACTGAAGCAGTGCTCAGAAGGAGGGGAGTTCGGGAAGCAGGGCGGTCAGGGGAAGAGCCAGGTAAGGATGTAGAATCAGCTGGAGACTGGATGTAGAGTCTTGGACCACACGTCGTCACCCTGTAGCATTGACTCACCTTGAGGCAAAAGACTAGCTCTTTGTAGCCCAAGTCAGTCCATCATTGGCTGACCTTGGGGAGATGATACAGGGAAAGCAGGTGCGCAGCCTCCTGAGTGAGGCAGCCCCAGGTGGCTAAGGGCAATTCTCCAGAGGAGGAAAGAGCCTTAAGCTGTTGGCAGCCAACACTCAAAGCAACTAGGGATCAGTGCACTTGACCGGGTAAAGGGGTTCTGGGCACTTCTCCTACACCTTTCTTCCCTCTTTATGCCGTTTATCAAATTTTGTATACCTTCCTTAAAAGTATGTATATAAAAATGTAATAAACACACATTTTTCAGTTACTTGGGGCTTTCTAGAAAGAAAATCACACTGAATTTGGACTGTCGTGTAATTTTTCAGTATGTGGAAATACCATACTTTATCCGCCCATTCTCCCACTGGTGGACCTCTGAGTCGTTTTGGAGTTGTTGCTTTTATGAACAGTGTTGCTATGAACATTCCCTCGTGTATTCCTGTCGTATACGTGCAAGAATGTAGGGGGGGGGGGTAGAATAGCTGGATCATGAGGTATGGACTCTGGAAGGTAATGCCAAACTGTTTCCCATGGTGCCTCTATTAGTTCACATGCTCACCAACAATGTGTATATGAGCGCTTATCATCCACACCCGCCCCCACACTTTTTATTTTTGTAAACTGAAGAAGTATAAAATGGCAATCTCATCATGGTCTTGATTTATATGTCCTCTATCACTAATCATCTCTTCCTATGTTTGTCAGATACACCTGTTTCCTCTTATGTGCTATTAGTGCTATGCTTGCTCCTATATTTTGTCCATTTTTCTATCGGATTATTTATAATTTTGTTAAACTGTAGGAATTCTTTATCTGTCCTTTATCTGTTGTATTTGGAATCTTGTGAATATCTTCTTCTACTTTGTAATTTTTCTCACTTTCTTTATGGTGTCTTTTAATAAACAGATGTACTTCATATAATTATAGTTGCAGGCATTTTTTCTATGGCTTTTTGCATCTTGTTTAATAAATCTTCCCCTTAAGGATTAAGGGATCTGAAGGACAATCTCCATCTTGGGGCTGGGGGCACAAAGGCAGGCAGGTTACAGGTGAGTCACAGAGGCAAGTGCTGTCATGCCTAATGAGGCCCTGTCTGGTCGCAGGCGGCCCTGACCAGCCAGCAGCCAGTTAGCTGGCTGGCAGGTGTGTTCTGGTTATAGAATTGGATATATCGTGTATTAGAGCTGGATACCATTAAAAATTCTAATCATAGGCTGTAATTAACTTTCCTCGCTCTGATGGCCCGCTCACTAAACAACCTCCTGATTATAATTTGGCTTCCCATGTATGTTGCCTACAGGGAGAGAATGTACTGTTCGGGCCGACGTGAGGATCCAATTCACTAAATAGTTATACGCCGTAATGTAAATTAATAAATTCGTATTCTGGTTTTATCACATGCCTCATCTGAGCTCTGCAGGCGTGAGTCAGCATCCCTGAGTCTAATCAACACGGACACTGAGAATATCAAGCTTCTGAGCTGAAAACCGAAGAACGAGACGCACGACCGGAACGAAATCACCAAGGCAACGCTGCCCTGGGGGCCCCTCGACCGGATGGAGAAGGTCTCCCTACGTGTCATGTGATAAGAACAGAGATTAAAATGAACTTTTGACGTTATAAAGAGCTGCATAGTCAAAACCGTGGCTTGCTTCCCTTCAGGTAAAGGTGAAGAAGAGGAGACAATCATAAGGCTCATATTGAATATTTATTGGCATATGAGCACACACCAGATGCTGCACAAATCCTAGACAGAAGGGTAAGATTTACAGACATGTTTGAAAAAATTAAAAGGGGGAGGATGGAGAGGTGCAGATGGAACATGCTAAGGCAGAATGGAACAAGCGGAGCCTGACTGATGAAGCCTGGCTCCACCGTGGCACTCATGGGCCAGGGTGCAAATTAGAAGAAGAAAAAAAAAAAAGAAACACGAGGTACCAGAGCACAGGCAGGAATGTGCCAAGGCGGTGAGGTTAGCCAGGCCAGAGGAGTGATTTAGGGCTTGTAGGGTGAGGGCAAGATCTTGGAAGCAAGTTCAAAGGCAAAGTGGAGGTGAGCCCATCGGACAGATGGGGAGAATTTAGCCATCGTGCTATTAGATCACCACTGTGTTCAGATTTCTGGGTGAGCAGCACCTATGGCGACACAGATGCCCTTCTGGGATCCAGTGGCACTGAACAATAAAAAGGATGCGATCGGGACTGTGGTACCTGGGAATCTGGGGCCCGGTGATGAGAAGTGACAACCTACTTTATAGTCAGACCAAAAACATACAAACAACAACAAAAAGGGCAGCAAAGATGACCTATGCGGATGACCTTGCAGGATTTGTTTTTCAAAGAAAAAATATGTTCAAGGAGTGAGAAAAATTAAAGGAAGTTCATTCTGTACCATCTTTGAGACCAATTGCATTGTTTCCCATAGCACCTGCCTCTGGGCCCCCACCAGAGCAAAGTCACCAAGCGTGGCTAGATTGAATGAGGTTAGAGAACCATCTCAGATACCCTTTTGTTCTAAAAAAATGAAGTAGACAGCCTGTGGACTAAAGGGTCCTGGGTTCGATTCTGGTCAAGGGCACGTACCTTGGTTGTGGGCACATCCCCAGTGGGAGGTGTGCAGGAGGCAGCTGATTGATATTTCCAACTCTCTATTTCTCTCCCTTCCTCTCTGTAAAAAAAATCAATAAAAATGAGGTAGAGACATGCCACCAGTAAGGGGTGATCCTAAGAGGGGCCCAAGGAAAGATATAAAAAGGGTTCAGAGAAACAACAGGACAAAAATATGGCAAGTGACAGAAGCCCTTCTCTCAGGTGGGCCACCCCAATGCAGGAACTTCAGGGAGGGGTTGGCCTCTGTCCTCTCCAAAGCCAGAGGGCTGACACATGTAAAGGAGTAATCTCCCTTTAACATGGCTTCAGCATGCGCACATACATGGAGGGATGTTTACGTGTCGTCAGAGCGGGCTCCTCATCTAGTAGAGGTGGTCTCGCACATGCTCCATGATGGTCTTCAGCCCCAGCCAGGTCTCTTCTGCAGTGGGAATGATCTGGTCGGCTGGCAGGAGGAAGCCATAGTGCCCAGTGTCTCTTAACTCAAAAGTGAATGCATACTTGATGCCATTATCATACGCCCAGTCCACGCTGCTCCCACTAGCTGGATCTGCAGGTCAGAAGAGAAAACACCTTTGAGGCACAGTTTCTTTCAGGGTTCAGTGAGAAGGGGCCGGGAGTTCTGCCTGCCTGTGGTTCTTTAGGGACCCGGAGTTCCTTCTGCAAATCCTTAGGCCTATGACACAGACATTGGCCTGATCCATATGTCTCAGGCTGTCCTCCAGATGAGGGTCTTCACTCGTCTCAAATGAAGATCTTTTAAATCCTCATCCACACCTCGTCACTAATTCCATAGACTCCTGCAGGTCATGCAAAACCAATCTTGACGGAGCCCGAGTACGGTAGACAGCCTCCAAGACAGCCCCCATAATCCTTGTCCCCTGATAATCACATCTTTATATAGTGCCCCCTACACTGATTGGGGCTTACCTGACCTGTGTAACTACCAAAAGACCACAGAAATGAAGGTATGGAACCGTCAAGGCTAGGCCATAAAAGCTACTGTGGCTTCCACCTTACTCTCTCTTGTACCACTTACTCTGAGGAAAGGCAGTTGTCATGTTGTAAGGACACACAAGCAGCCCTAAAAGGAGGCTCATGTGGTGAAGAACTGAGGCCTCCCCATAATCAGCACCACTTGCCAGGCACCTGAGGGAGCCACGGAAGAAGCAAACCCTCCAGCCCAGTCCAGCCCTTATTTATTTATTTATTTATTTATTTTACATATTTTATTGATTTTCCACAGAGAGGAAGGAAGAGGGATAGAGAGCTAGAAATGTCAATGAGAGAGAAACATCAACCAGCTGCCTCCTGCACAGCCCCTGCCAGGGATGTGCTCGCAACCAATATACATGTCCTTGAACGGAGTCGAACCTGGGACCTTTCAGTCTGCAGACCGACGCTCTATCCACTGAGCCAAACGGGTTTCAGCCCAGTCCAGCCTTCAGATGACTGCAGCCTTGGAAGACATCTTGACCCCATGAGAGACCCCGAGCCAGACCCACCCAGCTACGCCACTCTTGAGTTCCTGACTCACAGAAACAGTTTGTTTGTTTTTAAAATAAATGTGTCTTGCTCTAAGCTGCTAAGTTTTAGGATAACTTTTAGCAAGAGATAACTGGTACCCAGGGAGAGAGCACAGCCCTTGGAACATCCTTCTGCCAAAAGGCTGGGGGGAAAGCAAGAGACCTGTTTTTCTGCTTCTTCACAAACTCTACCAGAGCAAAGATTGGGTAAGAGTGCAAATGTGTAGATGCTGTTAAATAAACTAATTATGCCACTAGCAGCTATCACTTATTGTGCATCTACCAGGAGCCAGTCATTACACCGGGAAGTTTACATTTATGATCTCATTTAACCTTTAACACCCCAATGAGAGTAGGTATTCTTGTCCTTGTTTTCCAGATGGGGAACTCCAGGCTCAGAATGGGTAATTCATCTAAAGAAATACAGATGGCCGGGACCGGTTTGGCTCAATGGATAGAGCGTCGGCTTGGGGACTGAAGGGTCCTGGGTTCGATTCCGGTCAAGGGCATGTACCTTTGTTGCGGGCACGTCCCCAGTAGGGGTTGTGCAAGAGGTAGCTGATCGATGACTCTCTCTCATCGATGTTTCTGACTCTCTATCTCTCTCCCTTCCTCTCTGTATAAAATCAATAAAATATATTTAAAAAGAAAAAAAAAAAAAGAAATACAGATGGAAAATGGCAAGGGTAGAATTTAAATCCAAGTCCATCTCATGATAGAGCCCATGCTTGCTTCAACCTCCTTCTAGTCCGTTTGGCATGTTACACGCCAATTAAATAACTATATGGGTTCTTTCATTTTTCCATTGTTCCTGAGGGTTGTTTTTCATGATACCATTTGTGGGTTTTTCTAGAGATGCTGGTTCCACTGAGAGTACCTGCTCTCCAAGAGGACGGGACATGCTCTCCTCCACTCTCTGAAATCCCCGTGCGGTTCCCACAGCCTTTCTCTATCCTGAGAAAACGCTAATAACAAAAAAAAACAGGCAGTGGCACCACAGGTGTCTAGAGGTTACATACACAAGCTCCACTCTTTCAGAGAATTCAAAATTCAGGAAGGAGACTAGAAGACCTCTGCTGAGCAAAGTGATCGAGTTCATGAACCTCACTTTATTTGGGTCCCTGTTCAAACTCTTTTTTTTTGTCTTTAAACACAGATGGGATCATACTATTTACACTGTCCTGTACCCTGTAGTTCTTCACTACCCTTTGAAGGTTATTTCCTATGAGCACACATAGGCCCACCTCATTCACTCAGGCCTGCTCCGCTGAGGAAGGCACCAAATGTGCTTTTTCTCCCCGCACTCTGCTGATGGACAGTCAGGTGCTTAGCGGCCTTTTGTGGATTACCAGTCTTCTGTGACTATAAACAATGCAGTAACGGTGGCCATCGTTATTACCCACAATCCAAGGAGCCAAACCAGCCCAGAGAACTTGTTTCCACGCCCTCAGTAGATCAAAATCAGTCAGAGGAAAGGACAGGGCTGCTGGAGGCAGTTGGCCTGAAAGCAGTGCCGTCTGACCAGAGGAAGGAGACACGAAAACTCTAAAAAGCAGACACAGAATGAAAGAGGCAACACAGGCCCGGCTGTTTAACACAGGGATTCACTGGTCCAAGAGGGCACCGGAAGCCTTCAGGATATAACAACTGATCTTCAGGAGGCCGCTGAGTCACAAAGAAAGGAGCTCAGCCCTGGCTGGTGCGGGTCTGCAGGTTTTAGCGTCCTCCTGTACACCATAAGGTTTGATTCCGGGTTAGGGCGCATGTCCAGGTGGTGGCTTCAATTTCCAGTTGGCATGCATGTGGCAGGCAGCCAATCCATGTTACTCTCTCTTTCTCTCCCTTCCTTCCTCTCTCTAAGATCAATAAAAAATAAAGAAAAAATAAAGAAAAGGAGCCGAAATCGGTTTGGCTCAGTGAACAGAGCATTAGCCTGTGCCCATCCAATCAAGGGCATGTACTTCGGTTGCGGTCACATCCCCGGTAGAGGGTGTGCAAGAGGCAGCTGATCGATGTTTCTAACTCTATCCCTCTCTCTTCCTCTCTATAAGAAATCAATAAAAATATTTTTTTAAAAACAATCTGTTCTTTAAAAAGAAAAAGAAAAGAAAGAAAGAAAAAGAAAGGAACTTTAATCTCTTCTATATACGATCTGTTTAAAGGGCAAGAAAATGTGAATTCCTTTTCAGGATGATTTTCATTGATTTTAGAATGATTCTCATCTAAAATGGTAAGCCCAAGAAAAAGTCCAGCTCTCAAAGGGCAAACATCAACTATTTGTATAGCATATTCCATAACCCAGGGAGTTCAAGTGTTATTACACAAAAACTGATTACGTTTTTGGAAAGCAAAGAGGGCAGACAAAGCCTGTAAGGAATACAGAAGATGGCTCTTGAAATAATGTGTCCTGGAAAAGCCTCCCTCCTCTGCTGGAGGCGCTGACGAGTGTCCCGTGATTCTGGCACAGCCAAGCTGGGGAGAAGAAGGCGTTTGATGCGAGAGGACAAGGCCATGCTTTAACCTGGTATCTGACCCAGCAGTCAGGATCCTGATGACCCACAAAGATCCTTTGAGAGGCCCTCCTCAGAGAGTTCCTGCCCAGTCTGTTTAGCCCTCTTTGGTCCAGGACTCCATTCTGACTAATTAATCAGAAGGTGGAGAAACTCCCTGATGTGGTTCTTCTCTGAGGAGTTCCCATTTAACGACACTGATAATAATAAAGCATAAATAATTAACGAATTGTTGCTGCGATTAGCAACACAAACACCAACATCATGCTAACTGCCTTATGCAGCCTTGTGGCTTATGGAACATAAAGGAGGGCTGACATCAGAGGACCCTGGAGGTGAGATGAAGAATCTCCCCATAGCTCTAGCTGGTTGGCTCAGTGGATAGAGCGTCAGCCTGCAGACTGAAAGGTTCCAGGTTCAATTCGGTCAAGGGCGCAAGCCTGGGTTGCGGGTTCAATCCCCAGTAAGGGGCTTGCAGGAGGCAGCCGATCAATGATTCTCTCTCATCATTGATGTTTCTCTCTCCCTCTCCCTTCCTCTCTGAAATCAATTAAAAATAAATAAATAAATAAATAAATAAATAAATAAATAAGAATCTTCCCAGAAGAGGAAGCCTGGAGGGAATAGCTAATGGAAGATAAAGCAGGTGGAATGGGAGAGTGGGCTCCAGTACGGAAGAGAAAACAAATCCAGTATCAGCAAGTCTTGAGGGGCTCTGAGGGTGGATCAACTGTTGGAAATTACAGAGGAGGCACTAGCGGGGAAAAGGACACTAACTTAAGAGGGGTGAGAGCTGAGTTCCCCACCTTTGTATGTACATTTCCCATTTAAAGCCAGTGTCTTGGAGAATAGTCATTTTCTTCAATTTTTTCATTTAGAAATCAGGCTCACAACACATAGGGACTGGAAGGAACACAGCAGGAATAGAGTGAATTGTTCAGATGAAACACTCCAGTGAGAAACCAAAACAAAGGTTATTTCCTCAAAATGAGATTGAGGTTTTAGGTGTTGAGCCTCAAGACCATCTTCAGATTGGGGGTCTTGGTGTGGTTTCTTTTCTCTTTTTTGGCTTGATGCCCACCACTGTTGGGAGGACACCCTAACCCAGTTCCCACCCTGCCATGCTCCAACACGTGTGCATAGCAGGGTGACAGAGTCTCATCCCCCTGCTACAACCACCTGAGCCTGCCAGTTCAAATATGGGCTTTCATTGGAAATGGAGTGATGGGGAGGGGAAAAAAGAACACGGAATGATGGGCTTGATGAATTTTTGATAAACCATGTCAGGACCTTCAGTGGAAGAGAAGGAATGTAGACCATACCACCCTGGCAGGCAGGTCATCACGGGCACATGATAAATGGCATGAGACAGCAGTGAGGATGCAGATGACTGCGTGCAACAGCTATTACCACACAGGTTTGACATAACTTCAGTCTATTACTAACAACAAAGACCATCGGATTACAGTGGAGGAAGGCTAACGTGCTGCTCTTCTGCTCCACCTCACGTTTCCTCTCAAAGCCTTTTTAAATAAAGAATAAATACTTACAGACAGTGGTAGAGATGGAACCCACGTGGTACTGAGTGCCAAACGGGGAAGCCAGAGCTTTAGCCGCACGCCTCGCCACCTCGTCCTAGAAAGGGGAGTCAGCAGAATGAGAAAGAGTGGATCCCGCAGCAAGACATTCCGCAGCTGTTCTGCGCTGTAACAGTCTGGAAGATTCTCAGCTGCTCCCCCAATTTCCCCCTCTGGTCTCCTCTTCCTTCCCATCCAACTAAAGATAAGGCTGATTACAAAATGAAGAGAACTCCTCCTCCCGTCACACCCCAGTTCTTTCCTACTCGTTTGGGGGAAGGGGCAAAGAAAGAGGTGAAAAAAGACACACGTGCATTCTGAAAGCACGTGTGTTAAACACTCCAGCTCTCCAAAGTCCTGGAGGGCTGCTCACCAGCCCATTAGGAGTCCAGTGCAGGCACCACCATCTTCACCTACCCTAAGGGAATGTCATGTTCATGAGCATGAGGTGAGGCCAAGCATGTTCAAGAGAAAACCTTCTAAGAGCTGGGTATTCCAGAGCGGAGGTGGAGGTGGGGCTGCCATACATAGATGTGTCCTATGCAGAGTGCCTACCTGAGACCAGAATCTGCCCACACCAAGCCAGGAGCCCTGTACCTGCTGGGAGGTTTAGGGGATAGCTAAGGCCTGGGCCGAGGGGCATGTGAGAGCCGACCAGCATAGCGGGGAGAGGCCCGCAGTCACCCTGCAGATGTCAGCCCAGCTCCCTCAGTCCACCCTCCACGCCTGTTCACATGTGAGGGTGAGTCACTGCATGAGACACAGAGTACCCCTACGCTGTGGCCTCCACCCTACTTAACTCTGCCTTACTGGAATGACGGGCACCTCCCCCTCACCCAACACAGGAAAGCAGTGGGTCTGCAATACGTTTTGGTCAGAACAACAAGTGAGAAGGAAAGGCAAGGATCAGGTGTGGTTCTTGGAAGTCACAGCAAACACATACATAAGGGCACCATCTTCTTCCAATCCCCTGTAGCTCTGATAAGCAGGGAAAGAATCCTGGGCTCTTAAAGGAAGAAGCCCAGGCTCCCAGACTTTCCCTATAAAGTTGTAGAGCCACCACCTCGGTAGCAGCTGAAGGTAAAGCAGGCCTGGGGCTGGGTGGAAGGCAGCCCATTACTCACCAGCTCATCAGCATCCGGGGCCTCTTTTCCTGTGTACCCATACGGATACATCAGCAGCTGTGAGTAGCTGTGCACGTCGATGAAGCATTTGAAATTCCCGTGCCGTTGAATGAAATCTACCACCGACTTCACCTCTACTTCTGAATTGGCATGAGGTCCATGGTACACTTCGGAGCAAGGATTGCCACTGGCTCCCTTTCCTGTTGGGGGCAGCCCAAGCAGAAACATTAACCAGCAGGCCAAAAAAGAAACAGAAATGAAGGATCCACAATCCAAAGGATGTACGGAAAGTACTGGCAATGGACAGGTCACTGTTAGATGACCCTAGTCCATGGTGTGTGTATATTGAAGTGAAAGAGTGGAATGTCGGATGGTAGACCTGCCACAGCTGAGAAAGAAAGCTGGCAGAACTCCTTTAAAAGGGTAGTTGACCTTGTATTGTATCATTAACAATTGTCATAAATAATTAATATCACACTTGACAATGAGATGTAATTAATAAGTATCCTGGATAATTAATATGAATACCAATTAATAATGAAAATGATTCCATTTATTCTGGTGTCATCTTGTTCTCTTGGTTCAGATCTTAACGGCGAAGCACTGCCAAAATAATCTATTGTTGTGGCTAAAATCTCTTGATTATTTGTCAGGTGTTAGAAATACTGTCTTCAATATTACTTCACAATATAGTTCCCTGAGGTATCTGGTGGGTAAAACCATTTCGGCTGTGGAATATCTGACCTAACTTTTTCTCAGCTCCTTCCCCAGTCACATTATTTCCCCCCCACACTGGCTGGTGTGGTATTTCTAGACAAGTGCTATGCAAGTCGATATTGAGAACAAAACATCTACAGAACAGTGAAAGACAACTATTTGAATTTGGAATTGTAAAATGAGTTTAGATCCTAACTCAACCATAAACTCTTTTATATATATATATATATATATATATATATATATATATATATATATATATATATATTTTTTTTTTTATTGATTTTTCACAGAGAGGAAGAGAGAAGGATAGAAAGCCAGAAACATTGATGAGAGATAAATATCGATCAGCAGCCTCCTGCACACCCCCACCAGGGATGTCCCCGCAACCAATGTACATGTCCTTGACAGGAATCGAACCCGGGACCTTTCAGTCCACAAGCCGACACTCTATCCACTGAGCCAAACCGGTTTCAGCTCAACCATAAACTCTTAAGATTGTCCACTGTCTCATTTCAGATAATAAAATTCACTCACTAGGTCGGAAGAATTGTAAATAAAATAATGTAAGGGTAGTACATGACACACAGTTGGCACGATTGTGAGAATGACTTTTTACAGTAGAAACTTCCAACCCACAGGTCCTAATTCTTATTCTCTTTCCATCACATATGCATGTATCTAAAGATAGACCGCAAGATTGTGTCTGTTACAGAGGCACGCTTGCCCTGGTCAGCGTGGCTCAGCTGGTTGGAGTGTCATCCCGTGCACCGAACGGTGGCCGGTTCCTTTCAGGTCAGGGCACATCCCAGGTTTCTGGTTCAATCCCTGGTCAGACCCAAATGGGAGGCAACCGATCAATATTTCTCTCTCTGTCTCTCTAAAATCAATACTAATTTTAAAAAACAACATATCCTCAGGTGAGGATTAAAAAACAAAACAAAACAAACAAAACAAAAAAAAGTACTAATTGCCCTCTTCGGAGTTGCCTCCAGGAGCCCTTCTACCCACCCAGTAACTCACCCAGGACAAGCCGAGGCAGCCAGGGAATGAGGAAGAGGCATGGATGTGTATATAAGACTGTGGTGGTTTTTAAATACTAGTATTCTCTCTGGAGGACAAGAATCACTAAGTTGTTCCCTTTCAAAATCACACACACACACACACACACACACACACCAAAAAAAAAATTTTTTTTAAACAAAACCAAAATATGAGACATAGAGAGCGTAAGGGATTCGCCCAAGTCTCTCAGTGAATCAGCAATGGAGCTCGCCTGGAACCCGGCTCCTGTTCCGCCAGCGTCGAGCCCTGTGGACCAGGCCATCCAGGGGCAGCAGGATTTGAAAACCAGCTCCCCAACCTACCGGCAAAACTAGCGTTCCAGTTTCTATTTGCATCAACACCAACGCAGCGGCTTCTAGGATGTACGGACCGTGTCTTCCTCCAGAGTCGGTTCTGAAAAATCCACCAAGGAAGGAACAAACATCCAGAGATGAGCCAGAGCACAAGAGAGGGAAGGGTTTTCTTTGGGGACCAAAGGCGGAAATGGGCGCCATGGGTGGGGTGAGCTGCTTACAGTTCTCTCCGGAGAACCATCAGGGCTCCCCTCTCACCCCCGAAAGAGGAGGCTGAGCCCTCTGGCTCTGAGAGGAAGACTCCCCCAAACGCCCTCGTGAGGACTTTATAATGCAAGAACCAGGTGGACACCACCTGCACCCACTGAGTAATTTTTGGCTGCGGAAAAAGTGGGACAAGTGAACATTTGTGCACCTGAAGGATCACTAATGTGGTAGGAAGTGCACAACTATTGCATTCTTGCCCAAAAATTTAATCTGAATCCAACCAAGCCTCTAGATCAGACAACCAGAAAATAGGGAATGCGGAAATAAGAGAAAAAATTAAATGGCACACAAGAAGACATCAGGCAACTTGAGAATGTGAAACAATTTACTTGGTTTCTCTAAAAATGAGTGATATTTTTTAAAAGATACGTGTATGTGTGTTGTAGGAGTGAGGGAGGAGGGGGAGATAGTGCTAAATGTTATAAAATAAAAAAAGTCTGCAGAGCCATAACAACCAAGTGCAGGTATAGGCCCTTGGCCAGTGTGGCTCAGTTGGTTGAGCATCATCCCATGCACCAAAAGGTTGCCAGTTCGATTCCTGATTCCTGCAGGGCTGCAGGCTCAATCCCCAGTAGCAGGCAGGAAGGTGAGGGACAGGAAGCAGCAGATCCATGTTGTTCTCACTTTGATATCTATCTCTCTCCCTCTCCGTTCTTCTTTCTCTAAAAATAAATTTAAAAAAAATTTTTTTTATGCCAGGATCTGTTTGGCTCAGTGGATAGAGCGTCGGCCTGCAGACTGAACGGTCCCGGGTTCGATTCCGGTCAAGGGCATGTACCTTGGTTGCGGGCACATCCACAGTGGGGGGTGTGCAAGAGGCAGCTGATCGATGTTTCTCTCTCATCAACGTTTCTAACTCTCTGTCCCTCTCAATTCCTCTCTGTGTAAAATCAATAAAATATATATTTTTTAAAAATCTTTTTTTATATAATGCAAGATCAGCCCTAGCCTGTTTGGCTCAGTGAATAGAGCATCAGACTACAGACTGAAGGGTCCCAGGTTCGGTTCCCAGTCAAGGGCACATGCCTGGTTTGTGGGCTCAAGCCCCAGTAGGGAGCATGCAGGAGGCAGTCAATCAATCATTGATATTTCTCTCTCTCCTCTCCCTTCCTCTCTGAAGTCAAAGAATATATATGTTAAATGCAGGATGGATCTCATTTAGGTCCTAATTGCAACTAATTGGCTTAAGTAATTTCCATTATTTTGTTGTTGTTGTTGTTAATCCTCACCCAAGGACATTTTCCCATTAATTTTTAGGGAAATCGGGGGGGGGGGGGGGGGGGGGGGGGGGGAGGGGAGAGAAAGAGAGAGAGAGAGATATCAAGGTGAAAGAAACACATTGATTGGTTGCCTCCTGCATGAGCCCTGACCAAGGGCTTGGGCCGGGGAGGAGTCTGCAACCAAGATATGTGCCCTTGACCAGAATCAAACCCAGGACCTTCCGGTTTGCAGGCCGATGCTCTATCCACTGAGCCAAACTGGCTAGAGCTCCATTACTTTTTTAAAGTGTGATAGTGGCAGGTGTGGTTTCTTTGTTTTAACTGCATTAGCTAGAGATGTACACTAAAGAAGTTTTGAGTGAAATAACCTGATGTCTAGGATTTGCTTTTAAAAGACATCAGGAGAAAAATGTGTGGGAGGGAAAGGAGTGGAGAAAAGATTGGTAAGGTGTTGGTAATTGCTCAAGATCTATGTAGGAAGTTCATTAGACTGTTCTCTCTAAGAAAACATATTCCCTGGGGATTCTCAGCTCCGAGAGTGACGAGAAAATGAGACCCCGAGGGAGCTTATAACGTGCGCATCGTGGCAGTTTTCTCCAAGGTCCTACAACTATTTAGTGGCAGAGCGAGGAATTCAGCAAACAAGTCCTAACTCCAAGCAGCCCGCTTGGCGCCACTCACTTTGGTGTGGGTATAGACGTATCCATCCGGATTGGCCACTGGCAGCAAGAAGATGTCCGTTTTCTCCAAGATGGAGGTGACGGCAGGGTCCTTCCCGTAATCAGATACAATCTAAGCAGAGACAATAAATGTGTCAGCGAGGCCCTCGAAGGCTGGCTTGTTAGGTCTGAGCCTGTGTGTCTTCCCCGGATACCCCGCTCCTAAAACAGCCTCCACCCTCCGCAGCCTCCCCGCCACCATCCCAGACACGGCTCTCCGAGCACTTGGGAACCTGGGGAGCACGGCTGCACGGTGACCTCAGCGGCTGCGGGGTCCTGGGCTGTCTAGCTTAGTCTTTCTTTCCAGGGGGTGGGACAGGAGCAGAGAGCCACTCGTCAGAACAGTAATTAGGAATCTGAGCCCCCATGCCAGGGGTAGGGAAGATGGATCCTCCCTACCCACATTTTTTCCATATCGATCTATAACTGTCCCAGCAAGATTTATTGAACTAACTGCTCCATAATGATCTGCCGTGCCACAAAACAAAATTTCCAGTGTGTTCTATGTTCTACTGGTATTCATCTGTGCCAGTCCTCTGCTGTCTAAATTACTATCACTTCATAAGATGTCTTACTGCCCTGGCCAGTGTTGCTCAGTGGTGAGAGAATTGGCATGGACACTGCAAGGTCTCAGGTTCTATTCCCAACACGAGCATCTACCTGGTGGTAGAGGCGAGTGCAGGAGGCAACCGATAGATGTGTGTCTCTCACATTGTTTCTCTCTCTCTCTTCCCCTTCCTCCCTCCCTCCCACTCTCTCTAAAAATCGATGGAAATAACATCCTTAGGTAAGGATTAACAAAAACAAGATAAAAATAAAAATGTCTCTTGGGCCGAGACCGGTTTGGCTCAATGCATAGAGCGTCGGCTTGGGGACTGAAGGGTCCCGGGTTCGATTCCAGTCAAGGGCATGTACCTTGGTTGCGGGCATATCCCCAGTGGGGGGTGTGCAAGAGGCAGCTGATCGATGACTCTCTCTCATCGATGTTTCTAACTCTCTATCTCTCTCCCTTCCTCTCTGTACAAAATCAATAAAATAAAATAAAATGTCTCTTGGTGCTGGCTCAAAGAGGGCTTCCCGGTGGGACATGGAGCCAGCGTGAGGTCCCTGAGGGTCTGGGGGCTGGCAAAGGGCTAAAGGCAAAGCTCCTCTGAGTGTGGCTGCTGGCAAGGTCCTGCTCCCTCTCTGCTGAGCTGACTGCGGGTCAGAGTTTCAAGCCACCTCTGAGGCTCATTAGCTCGCTCTCTGCCACGAATGTACTCTTTAGCCACGTGGACTTGGCCTTTTGCTGCTCCGAAATGAAAAGCGCAACCCCCACCCCACCCCCACCCCCACCCCCGGCCTACTGTGCCTCCCCACCCTATCCCCTGGGCCCAGCTTCCTGGGGGGCTGCAGGGGCACCCCGGCCCACCGGAATTCTCGCCTAATACCAGGTGACATGACCTTCCTCGCAGTCCACATGGCCGTGGCCGGTGAGATCCACTCCCGGGAATGAATGCCCGCGTTCAGCCACATGGCCGGCCGCCTGCTGCCTTTTCCAGTGCTGAACTGTGGGAGGAAAGAGAGACCAGAAAATGACCCTCCTGACCCCGTTTCTCAGCCCCCCTCCCCTCTTTCCAGCTCGCTCCAACTCACTGAATCTATTTAAGAGGATTCAGAGACCAAATGTTCCCGAGGTCACCATTTATTTATCAGTTTATCAGTAACTAGGGAGCTTAATTGGCTGGCTGGCTGGCCCAGCCGCAGCAGCTCTGGGGTTGGAAGCAAATGGAGAAGGGGAACAATTGCTATTGTGAACTAATGCCGGCATGATTAGAGATAATATTGTGTCTTCTGAAAAACCTCAAATGGTATCCCAGCAGAGAGAGACCAGAGTGCCCGAACCAGCCCGTTCTGGTTGATGCAATAAATGAATTCAGTTTTGAAAAAAGAGGAAGAGGGGGTTGGCTCTAGCTCTTTGTAAACAGCACTAAATGAATTCTGGGTCTTTGCCTTTTCATGGCCCCTCCCCTACCTGACAGAGCTCGGTGCTAATGAAGCCAGGGTCTCCATCAGTTAGGCAAATATTCTAAAGGTGCGAAGATCATTTTAGCAAACAGCTCGGTGTCAGGCCTCCTGCTGGTAATTCACCCATTGCTATCAGCCTGGCTTCTTCGGGTTGATAGGAAGCTAGAAGTTGACAAATTCTTAGCATCCTCAGTCATTCACATCTCCGAATTCTTTTTTATTCATTTGGCTGGATTATTTATGTCATTTATGTTACTGCCATAAATGATCTACCTCCTCTGCCAAAATAGGCCTGAATCTGTTAGAAATACCTGGAAATTGGGCTTGGTGCAGCCAAGGGTCAGAGGCTGGGCTTAAAATGACCTCAACCCTAACATTAGCTTCCTAGATTGCTTTTCAAATAAGTACCCCTAGAAGCAGGATGGGATTTGTAGAACTATCCCAATTTGTCTTGCTATTTGAAGGAAGGGAATAAAGGTGGGAATGAAGGAAGAAGTCTGTGTATAGCCTGAGAACTTTCTCGAACACTAACCTCCTCCAGCCCCACGCCCACACCACAACCTCCGCCCGCCCCAAGATAATCAATCCCCTTCATCTTGCCTTTTAGTTGAAACCTGGAATGAGAATGCGCAAGTAGGAGACGGCCAGTCTGACCAAATGTGAACCCTGGGAGATGTCTTCCAACCTCACCCTCCTCTCTAAAGCCAAGGAGGTCCTAAAAAGCTGCCCCTGGCCGAGGCCCGATAGTTGGGTCCTGGGCACAAGGAACCGGGAGCCCATGTCGAGTTCGGCCCTTCCCAGAGCATGGGCCTTACCTTGAGCACGTACATCGACCGGCCTTCGAACGAATGCCCGATCTTCACCCTGTTCGCCAGGTCAGGAAAGTCTCCAGCGATGCTGTCCATCTCCTGGTAAATCTGAAGTGTGAGAAAGCGAACCGAGAGGCATTTTAAAAACTTGTTCAGCTCTGGGTAGGTATCTGTGGACTTTATGTTGATAATCTTAACAATCTCTTCCAGCCTCCTAACCATGGGGTTAACAATATAATTGGCATGGAATGCTTGTTCTTAAAGAACTGCCTAAAGAGTCCTTTGCTACAATTTTCTAGAAAACAGTACATTTGTACCCATCCACAAAATTATAGTCCACTAAACTAGTCCACTGCTCCAACAGTGTGGCCCTTTGCACCATGCTGGACTGGATAAACAGTGTGGCCCAGTTAAGCCCAGGTTCTTGAATCTCCAAACTTTTTGATCACTTTCTTCATTAGTAAAAATATATATATATATATATATATATATATATATATATGATATATATACGATATATATATATATATATATATATATATATATATATATATCATATATATATATTAGCATGGCCCTAGCTGGTTTAGCTCAGTGGACAGAGCTTTGGCCTGTGGACTGAAGGGTCCTGGGTTCGATTCCGATCAAAGGCACATGCTTGGTTTAAGGGCTCAATACCCAGTAGGGGGCATGCAGGAGGCAGCCAATCAATGATTCTCTCTCATCATAGATGTTTCTCTCTCTCTCTCTCTCTCTCTCTCTCTCTCTCTCTCTCTCTCTCCCCCTTCCTCTCTGAAATCAATAAAGAAATATATTTAAGCCGGGACCGGTTTGGCTCAATGGATAGAGCATCGGCTTGGGAACTGAAAGGTCCCGGGTTCGATTCCGGTCAAGGGCATGTACCTTGGTTGCGGGCATATCCCCAGTGGGGGGTGTGCAAAAGGCAGCTGATCGATGACTCTCTCTCATCGATGTTTCTAACTCTCTATCTCTCTCCCTTCCTCTCTGTATAAAATCAATAAAATATGTATTTTAAAAAAAAGAAATATATTTAAGAAATATATACATTAGCATATATATATTTGCTATGTAGAAGTGGGAATAGTTTCTTCCTGCATTCCAGTGGATAGGCCCTCAGTTTGAAGACGATTCCTCTCAAGGCTTTAAGAGAACAAGGGAAGAGCTGTCGATCGTGGCTAGAAATGAGTTAAATAGAGTTCATCTATCTTAGTTGCTCAAACCTTTTGAGGGTCAAAAAAAAAAGAAAAAGAAAAAGAAAAAAACTCATATTTAGATCTTAAAATTGGAAGAAGGACTTTACAGAGGAGGAAAATGTGCAATCAACACATAGAATAAAATCAAGCTTAAAGGATTTATCAGAGTTGCATTCACTGTGGCAAATTGAAGCAAGAAACCATCCCTCAAATACACAGGCAAGCCAGATAAAATACAATGAAAATTATTCACAGCCAAGTTAAAAAGCAGAAAGGGGGGAACTGCAGGTGCCAGAAATGAAGAGGGAACAAGCTGACAAGAGTGGGGGGCAGAGGATGAAGCCCACCCATCTGCCTCAGCGGCCGAGGGTTTACAGCAAACCAGGAGTGGGAACAGAGGGCGCAGGACGTGTGCGGCAAGGAGCTAGAACTTGAGAGCTGGGAACTGGCAACTGAGCCATGAACAGGCCTGGAAACTCTATCCGCTGACCCTAGAAAGTGGAGCGAAAGCCGGATGCCTGCCCTGAGCCACGAGAGGAAAGAGAGTCACCCAGGAAAAGTCAAAATGCTTCATGAGTCCAGACTGGAGGGGGGAAAGAAACAAAAATAACAGCAACCATAACACACACAAATGGTCTGAAACTAGAAACCCTGGCAGAAACAAGCATGAAATTCCCACTAGAGAACTAAGACCTAAGTGGTTGTAGGAGATGAGCTCTTAAAAGCTGGTTTTAGGAAAGAAAAAAAAACACACACACACACAAAAAAAAAAAACAACAACCTCAATCTGATCAAACTAGGAGGAGATGATGGTACACCAATCCACAGTAAAAGGCCTCTCAGGGAACAAGAGATATCTGTAAAACAGCTAACAATGGCACCTAACACCAGGGAACAAAAGCCAAAAGCCAGCGGATAAGGAAGCGAGGCTCCCGCAGCAGGCAAGTGAGCCATGATGTCTCCAGGGTCTTGGGTGACATTTGCAACCGGTTGGCTCAGCTCAGCGAGGCCAGGGAGTGCCTGGTGTTACTGAAGCGAACATCATGGGGTTTAATCCCTGTTTGGACCCTGAGCTCTGCTTTCATTCGTGGCCCCGATCTGAACTCCTAACTTTGTCCAGCTGTTCTGCAGATGTATGTCACTGGTCACAAGAAGGATCAAGGGGCAAGGCAGTTGGAAGTGTACACAATCAACAAAGCTACTGATAATCCCGGGAAGGAAGTGCAAACAGTCAGCCTTGAAATAATCCCTCACTAGAAGAAAAACAACTCAAAAGTATACGCCTCACGGCCAGCATGCCAGGAGCACCATCTTTGGACATAAAGAGCAACATGCATTGAGGTACAGGGAGGCAAAAACCAATTTAAACTCGGTGTGACCCTCAGCTAGCCGTTTCCAGGTTCATGAAGAAAATGCCGTGGGACACAAGACAACTGTAAGGTATGTGACGCCATTCCATTCTATTAGTTCCTCTTGATTCCTCAAGTTCCAATTATCGTGTTCAATTATTCTGCTCCAAGTTCTGCATGTGAAGGGCTGGCTTACCTTGAAAGTCAGTCATCTATATAAAGTGGTTTCTAACTAAACACAAGCACCAAAATGCATTATGGAACAAATAAATATTCTAAGTAGTCATGATAAATGAATGGAAATACTTGGTTTAACCTTGAAATAATCACTTTATCTACTTGCGTAGAATAAGTAACATTTGAACATGGGTGAATAAAATACAAGAATTACGGTGGGGTACAAGAAGGTTAATTTGCAAGCACTGGAAGTGATTGCAATTATTGCATGGCTTTCTATATGGGGTTGCTTAAGAAAAGAAGGATGCAGCCAACACCGGTTTGGCTCAGTGAATAGAGCGTTGGCCTGCAGACTGAAAGGTCCAGGGTTCGATTCCAGTCAAGGGCACGTCCTCAGTAGGGGGTGTGTAGGAGGCAGCTGGTTGATGTTTCTCTCTCATTGATATTTCTAACTCTCTATCCCTCTCTCTTCCTCTCTGTGAAAAATCAATAATATATATATGTAAATAATGAACTGTATGCCGAAACCGGTTTGGCTCAATGGATAGAGTGTCGGCCTGCGGACTGAAAGGTCCCAGGTTCGATTCTGGTCAAGGGCATGTACATCCCCTTGCGGGCACATCCCCAGTAGTGGGTATGCAAGGGGCAGCTGATCGATGATTCTCTCTCGTCGATGTTTCTAACTCTCTATCCCTCTCACTTCCTCTCTGTAAAAAATCAATAAAATACATATTTTTTTAAATGAACTGTAAAGCACAGGGCTCAAAAATGCATACAGATATTTGATAAAAATTTAAAAAAATTAAAGAAGGTGGGAGAAAATGTGGTTTGTCTTTTCACTATGCCCTTGGGTGCTGGTGAGCATTAAACAACCCAAGAATTGGAAAGAAATCCAGGTGTACACATGTTAGCCCCACGGTGAAGGGACGTCCTGCGGAGGGTGAGTACCTCCTAAAAGTGAGGAAAAGGGTCGCAACATCCCTTGAGCTTAACCTGCTCTGAAACACTTACAGCTTCCAGGGAGTGATAGGCCCCGTAGTTGAAGTTATTACCGCTCCGTTCTTGCTCTTTGTTGTGTTGCATTTCTTCATCTTCTTTATCTAAAAGGGCCTAAAACAGAAACGGCAACACTGTGACGTGGTCTGTTGGAGATGGAGATTCACGTTGTTTCTGCTATGCCGCGGCCCAGGAGCCAGCCCAGATGGCAGCACCTTTGGCACACAGATTAAGCACCCCAAAAGCCAAGAGGTGAAGGAGGTCAGTTATCTTCCACGTATCTATAAAATCTTACTCCTTGGGGCCCACTGTACATCACCCCATTCAAAACTCACTCCCTCCCTGAAGGTAATATATATGCTATTTTGTTATTCTATACTGTGAATCCTCTAGACATCAGCCAGCATCTGGTATCCAGTGCCTCTGAAATACACAGCTTGGGAAACCATTCAGAAACAAAGAAATTCTTACAACCACTCATACTTTGAAGGCTCCTGGCAGATGTCTATGACATGTGAGCATGATTAATAAGCTCACAGCTGCTCACGCCATCAGAAAACTCCCGGGCCAAATCACCAATTAGTCCATAACCCACCTCGGTGAAGGAGAAAACATGAGCCAGACACTGTCCTGCTGTTTAAATACAGGCCGTGAGGCGGGTGCCTGGCTAGGGGGGTGGTGTTCCCTCTGCTGGGGGCTGTGGGTGACATGCCCCCTTTCTCAAAGGATGCTTTTCAGGACTGATCTCCAACACCTGCCCTACTCTGTTCTTCTCTCCTGACTTCAAGTAAGAAAAGGAAGCGAGGCGTAATACTTGTGGATGTTTCTGACATACCAGGCACTGTTAGACAGTTCACATATACTTAATCACTTTTCTCAATAAATCCTATGAAGTAATCACTATTAACATTTTACCAGTGAAGAAATAGGCTCAAGAGGTTAAAAGCTTGTCCAGCTAAAACCGGTTTGGCTCAGTGGATAAAGCGTCGGCCTGCGGACTGAAAGGTCCCAAGTTCCAGTCAAGGTCATGTACCTTGGTTGCGGGCACATCCCCAGTAGGGGGTGTGCAAGAGGCAGCTGATCAATGATTCTCTCTCATCGATGTTTCTCTCTATCCCTCTCTCTTCCTCTTTGTAAAAAAAAATCAATAAAATATATTTGAAAAAAAAAAGCTTGTCCAAAGTCACACAAATAGTAGTTGGCAAAATCAGGATTTGGATCCAGATCTGATTCCCCTCCGTATCGTGCCCCTCCTACTATAGAATGCTCCTCTAACAACCCAGTGCACTTGTTTCCATAAACCTCACTGTCTTCCTCTGTCAAATGGAGAAAAAGAAGACCTTGGAAATGCCTCAGGTCCACTCTGGCGTCTTTGCCCTACGCAAGACAAGTCAGGAGCCTTGGTTTACCCACCTGCAGGTCTTCAATTGTCACTGAGTAATCTAAGCCTTGGGAGTTGAGGAAGAACTTGACTGGTTGCAGACTGACAGCCGGGACCAGGACATCCACAGGATGACCCAAGGAAGAGAAAGATTTCCAGAGGTTGAGCTGAAGATAACGAGAGAGAAACCAGGTTAAAGGACAGTTCAGGTAAAAGGCATAATGAGTTAGCTCATTCTTCCAGAACAACTGCCAGAAGGCAGGGTGATCCCTGAGGAGCTGGGTTCTGCCCAAGAAGGCAAACTTTGTCTGTATCGGGTCAGACCTGTCCAGCAGGCAAACCTGGCAAAGGCCAAGAAGTAATAATAATAAGTCAATGGCAGATGGAAGGATGGAGCCCACGGGTGAGGCTTCCCACATCCCAGCACCGTTATGATGTACAGCACGTCTCCCCACTTCAGCCCTCTCAATCTTGGAAATGCACATTGACCAGGACAGAAATGCCAGAAACGATGCCAGTGGTTCAAGTCTTCTCCCGCCAAAATAAAATGCCCAAGAGCAAGAGGAAGAACAGGTACCTTCAAGTTGTCTGATTTCACTAGCTCTTGGAGTTTGTTGACTTCGTCTCCATTTCTGACGTTAATCCTAAAAACTTGATCCCTGGAGAGGAAAAGAGAGAGAGAGAGAGAGAGAGAGAGAGAGAGAGAGAGAGAGAGAGAGAGAGAGAGAGGGAGAAGCAAAAGATAATGGTGAGCTTTCAGCTGGCAAACAAGCCCCAGCCTACTATCCCAGACATAATTACACCGAGCGAGAGGAAATGGTCCAGCCTTTGGTTATAATGTATAGCCATTAAAAACAAGACTACGTGGCTAAATATGAAAAAGTGCTTATGGTATAACTTTAAGGGAAATATTAAGTGAAAGAGCAGGACCCAGAGTTGTATGTGTGCCACGATCGCAAGTATGGAAAAAGCAAATGCATTGGAAGAAAAACAGACAGCGGAAATCTAGCAAATGCTGACAGTGCTTATGCGCGGGTCGTGGAATTATGGATGACTGACTTTTTCCCCCCTCGTATCTGTTTTCTGTAACGTGGTCGTATTACTTTATAATGAAAAACATATATATTTTGCAGAAAGGAATGTTCCTGGGTTACACGCAAAGCTAACTCAAGACATAAAGAGGCCGTTCTTCACTGTCAGGGGCTTGGGCTGAGGCAGAGAGCAGGGGAAGTTTTGTGGAGTACGGTTTTGTGAACCAATGTCTCCCCGATAAATTCAATTTTAAAAGTAAAACTTAATTCAATTCCTTTTTTTTTTTAAGAAAGAAACTCTGGCCCAGGCCAAGGTCCATGCTGGAAAGAGCCGGAAAAGAGAACAGACCTTCCGTCCCTGAAGGGTTAGCTATTTTCCTCTTAGCAAAAGGGGGAGGGGGGGAGAATGGGAGCTCTTTTGATCTCGTCCAGCTCCGGAATCCTACAAAAACTGGAATTAGATAAAGGCCAAGGTGCTGGGGCTGACCTTGGGGTTCAATCCTCCTAAGGGGGCCCGGAGAGGGCCCGGAGGGAGCTCCCCTTGGCCGTTTGCCCTGAGCTTGTTGCATATACACTATTTAGCATCCACGACAGCGGCAGGGGTAGAGGCCCCCCGAAGTGTGGGTGGGAGAAGGACGGGCCTGAAAAGCTGCCTTTGTGCTCTCAGCCGGCTCAAGTAGCCAGGGGAGCCATTAGGCCGTTGCTAGGTGACGGGCCGAATGAATCTGCACTCAACGCTGTCACATGCGTCATCCCTTTGACACGAATGAATGCAGGAAGCGCCGGTGGAGAGAGCTGTGGGCTGAAGGACCTGTTGACAGAGAAAATGGTTCTGTCACAGGGAGCTAAACGTGCAGCCTCACGTGGCAGCTCGGCAGCTCCTCCTCGGAGAGCCAGCTCAATCCGGATGGACTCTCGGGGTGTAACTTTGTTCTGTGGGGTTCTGTGGGATCGGTGGGAGGTCCTGCGCGCCCCAAAGAGATATGGTCCATTGCAGGTGGCGGGCCTGGAGGAGATGCCAGTGCCAAAGGCTCGCTTTCTCCCAATGCATCCTGTCTCCACAGGGTCCTGGGAGGTGGGCAGCTCACAGGGTGCCTGGGTGCTGCTGGGACCAGAGTGGAGAAGCCATCGGTCTGGTGGCTTTCCGTCGGAACCCAATGGGCTTGCTCGGCGAGGACCTGCGGCCCCTGGGAGGATGAGGAGTCAAACCACCACGTCCCTGACACGGGCAGGCAGACACGCAAAAAGGAAAGAATTTACAACAGAAGGGAAATCCTTCCTTCTGGCTGAGTCCCAGGGGCCATCTGCCAAACCCAGGCTCTGTCACAACCACCCCCGACACTCCAGGAAAAGCACGTCTCAGAAGTGGTGTTCTAGAAGGCGCCTGTGCACGGATGTCGGCAAAGGAGGCATCTGTAAAATGCAGCCCTGACAAGAGCAATCACAGAGCAGGGGAGAGAGAAAGAACAGGAAGAGAGGAAAAGAGAGGAGCATAAAAGTAAGGGGCTCTCAGAACTATCGAAATCACATCACACATTCACCCAGAGCCTTTGTTTTACTTTTCCTAAAAGCGGTTACTTCACCACAGAACTTCCGTACCCGGGGAAGTCCGTGACAACGGATCACAGAGAATCGCACGGGCGCTGATGATTAAGTTCGCACCCCTTTTCATCACGCCCTCAGCACCCCGGCTATGGAGGTGAAAGACGCCGCTGCAGTATTCAGAGAGGCAGCAGGGAAGATGCAGACAAAAAAAAAGAAGAAGAAGAAGAAGCTCTGCAATCTAACTAAAAGTCACCTCAGAGAGTAATCTGATCACCAATTCCTAACGGGGCCAGTCCCGGTGGGTAGTCACGTCCAGATCTCTTAAGAGGTTTATCTTCGCCATAAGCAAACCTGGTCCCATTGTTCCCACTCATCCAGGCTCACACACCTTTGAATGCCTCTCCTTCCGACCCCTCCAGGGAGCACATAATCTTGTTAGCTTTCCTATAATCCCCGCCTTCTTGTAATCTTCCTTACCGTTTCTCCTTCATTCCAAGTATATAAAAGATCCTGCAAAAACCTGTCATTTTCTGGAGCATTTGAGAGCTCGCTTCCCGGCATGTCATCCGTTTGGTTCAAATAAACTCGAACAACTCACGTGGAAATTCTCTACGCGTTTGGACATTTTTTACATTGACAAAGGGCTGGTCGGGTCCTTCCCCATCCATCTCTCTCCATTTCTCCCTCCTCCTATACCTTCTTGGCTCCAGCTGCAACTAAATCCTAAATTCACCATGCATTCTGCCCTCCGATGCGTTTGCACGTGCTATTCCCTCTGCCTAGACACACAGCCCACTGCTTTAGTTACCCAGCCAGCTCCCACCCAGGCTTTAGGACGACTGCCATCACCCATGAGGCTTCCCTACCTAGAGTGATTGGGGAGAAGAGCTGGTTTAACATTATTTACATAAACATCGGTCCATCAAAACCTGGAACCTAAGTGGGCGCTAGGTGAAGGGCAGCCTTTTTGTTGTCCTCATTGTCCAAAATGCCCTTCCCAGTGTGGGTAGCTGAACACAGTCTATGTCCACCACCTGGAACTCCATTCAAAGACCTTAAGCTCTTCTGACTGTGGAAGATTGGCCTGGGAGGGGAGATCTGATGGGATTTGCAGGTTGCCATGTTCACCCCGCTACTTCACACAGGTATTTTTGCAGCTCTTGGTAACTCTGGTCCATTCCGATACCCAGGGCTGTCCCACTGTCGCGTACACAATGGCTGGTGATCCCTTCTCACTCATTCACACTTGTCCCATGTTCTGGACAGTCAATCGTCCCCTTGGTGCTGAGCTTCTGTCCCTCCCCAAGTGGCCTGGTCTTTGTACCTTTCTTAGCTGCATCCCCAGCCAGGTCTAGCATCTACCACGAATACTGAGAGACGGCCGCCCAAAACTCTTCAATGTCTGCCAGCTACAGTTGATGCCGCAACTAGTTCTGCAACTACTTCCTGTTCTCTGCCTGTCCCACGTCTCTAGGCATCTTGGCCACCTTCCCATCCTTAAAATGCCTGAAGATCAAGGCAGAAGACACAAGCAGAGACAGACTAGGGAAGTCAGTGAGTTGAGTAGAAAGAACAGAGCCTAGGGTGGAGACTTTGAGTGGCTGGGGGGGGAGGGAGGGGTAATGGCGCGGGGGGGGGCCAGGGGGCAGAGAAGAACCATCATCTTCATCTCCTCAGCACTGTACCCCCTCCAAGCCAACCTATGCCCTGGCTTCCCAACTTCTTGAATGCTCAGAGACCAGCTTATCCTTGATCTAAATGTTCCCCTTCTGGGACATGTCTATGGGCCCCAGAAGGGATTCCACTATCTTTGCTGGGTTCTGTACTATGGGGTGAGACCAAGTTTGGGGGTGAGCTCAGCACTGATGATTAAAACCATCTGCAATTAGCCCTGGCGCACTTCCTGTGCCCCCTCCTGTGGTGAGGACTCCAGGGCTAAGCCCAGCTGTCTCAACCCGGATGCCCCTGCATTGTAAGAGAAGTCTGTATCCGGAGAAATAAAGATTTCTCAGCCACCTGAATGGCTTCAGCAGGAGCCTAACAGCTCCAGGTGTCAGCCCGCTTGACAGCAAGTTAGTTATTACACTGAACTGCCTGAGGAAAATCTCCTTACCTGGCCACCTGCCGGGCCTAAGGCCTCTAAGCTATTTGGTCGTAGAGACCAGGTGTGAGCAGAAGTCTTCACCATAAAAACTACTCAGTTCCATATAAGTACAGTGGTTCCCCCTTATCCACGGTTTTTGCTTTTCCAGGTTTCAGTTACCCAAGAACGCAGTCTGAAGTTACTAAATGAAAATTTGGAGAAATAAGCAACTCATACATTTTCAATTACACACCGTCCTGAGTACCTCACTTCACCTCATCGCATCACCTCACATCATCTCAAGACGAAGGGTGAGTACATAACCATCAAACATTTTGAGAGGGAGAGACCACATGCATGTAACTTTCATTACAGCATGTTGTTATAATTGTTCCATTTTATTGTGAGTTATAATTAATCTCTTACTGTGCCTAATTTATAAATTAACTGTCATAAATATGTATGTATGAGAAAACACACAGTATCTAGAGGGTTTGGTACCACCCGAGGTTTCAGGCACCCACTGGGGGTCTTGGAATGCATCCCGCACAGATAAGGGGGGGCTAATGTAATTACCACAGCAAACAACCCCAAAACCCCTTTGGCCTGATAGTATAATAGAGTGAGCAGGTAGATATAGATCAATCAGCGAGATAAAGGATTCTATCTGATTACTTTGTGTTACCGCAAAGGGTATGGTTTCTGCAGTCGTTCCAGCTCCCCTGCTTACCAGCTAAGTGGCCTTGGGCGGGTTTCTTAATCTTCCCAAAGCTGAGTTTTTTTCATGTTTAAATTAAGGAAAATAACACCCTTGCCTGTCAGAGTTGTTGTGTAATCCAGAAGATAAGGAGCGAGAAAGCTTTTTGCAAATGGCAAAGCATTTATGCAGTAATGAGTTATTAGAATCCAATCTTCCAGCGGGGTACCGTGGCATCCTTTCATCTCTCCCACCTCCCAAATGTCCTCTCCTCTGCAAACCGCAGAGCATTATGTGTGTAGCATGTGTGTACACAGTGTACAGGTGTATCCTGGCGTGTCAATCTTCAGGGCTGTGGCTCGGCAAGACCTGTCACATCTCCATGTCCCAGGTACTAATGAAAAAGCGCGCCAGCTCTATGAAGCCTTCACTGTTAACAAAGAGGTAAAACCAAGACACCAAAGACCTAGGTTTTCCCTTCAGCAGGAGGATAGAAATCAGAAACCATTTCTGGTAACTCTTGTTAATTCATAATACTATACAGCAGTAAGAAAGTAGAAGATGCCTGGGACTGGCAGGACAAATAAGAACTAGGAAGGAAAAATAATTGGCAGGAGACTAGGGAGCTAGGGAGGACTGCAGAGGCCACCAATCCCGATTCCACAGGTAAAATGGAGCCTGAGAGACAAGTAACTTGTCCAGGGCTTTATTCTCCATGCCAAACCGCTTGAAGTAGCATCAGCCATTCATTTCCAAATTCATCTGCCTCCCGTATCGCTCAACTGACTAAGCAGTAATATTAAGTCCAAAGGGAACTTACCCAAAAAACTTGTCTCGGCCACAGAGGCTGAGCCCAATGAGGGCCGCAAAGAACAGTATCCACTTCATGTCCCAAAGGTGTCTGTCACACCTTGGCTGAGTCAAGCCGTATTTATAAGGAGTCTAAGGCAGACTCAGTCCTCAAAAATGTCAGTGTGATTCCCAAGTAGCCTTTCAACTCTGATGACCGACAGGTGGGCCCCTACCCATGACTCTTTCATTCCTTTTGAGTGATAAAGGCGAGCCTCCTGATTCACAGAATCAGAAACCTGCTCCTCGGGCTGGAAAACTCTATGCCAAAGGTACCAGATTGCTCAACACTGTATTTAATAGTGAGGTTTTTGTTTTTGTTTTTTTAAATAAATAGGATTTATGGTCATGGGAGAGGCCAGGTTGTAAATATAAGACAGGGTTATCTCTAGAGTACTTTTAAAAAGTGAAGAGTATCAAAGAAATCACAAGCCAGCTCCAAGACCACATATTTGACAACCTGTCAGAGAACTCTCCAGAGCAGGTCATAACAATGACAGTTGGTGGCCTCTGCTAGGAATCTGAAACATAATTCTTAGGACTCCAGGAAGAAAGTAGAATTCTGTGAGATAGAGGGTATAGGAAGAATGTGATATGTCTGAACAAATTATCTCTTTTCCTTAGGGTCTGAGCCGAAGTGAAATCTTAATAGTATTATTAAAAATAAAACCTTCTTACATTTACTAGACTCTGAGTCTAGTGTCCTTTCCGCCACGTCCCAGAAGAATAAATGGAAAACACTTGTGATCTCCACGACCTCTTCCCGGGCTCTGTGGCCTTCAGATCTGTTCTAGGAGCCCCAAACCCACAAGCCTTCCCCATCCCGTGATCTACACGCCTCCTGCACTTGCTAAAGAGAGTGGACACAAAAAGGGTCCTGATTGGGACTGTTAAAAAAAAACACGCATTATTCTGACATTTTTAAAAAAGAGTAATTCAAAATTATTGCCGTAGGGGTCATGAGCTAGGAGAGAGAAATTGTGTTCAACTCTGAATACAGTAAAGGCAGCAGAGTGAGGAGTCAGTGGACGGACGACTGATAAGAGACATCACGGGTTGAGGGGATACTTGCTTAACTGACCTAACAGGATTCTTGCTACAAGCAGGCCAAGGATTGAGACATCACAAGGGGACGATAAGGAACTTGATCAGATATCAGACTGTGGGATGGTTTCCTTAGCAGGAGTCTTTGCTAAGACTGACTTAGGGCCTAAGCCAAAAAGAGGACTCAGAGCCCTAGCCAGGCTCAGTGGATAGAGTATCAGCCTGCATACTGAAGGTCCTTGGTTCGATTCTGGTCAACCCTTCCCACACTGAAAGGGAAGTCCTATTCCCTCCCTGGTCCATCACAAAGACTGAGACTCTCCTTCACCAAGATAAATTTCAGCTTCGAAATTACCAAAAAGAGAACCTGAGACCTGAATCTGTGAGATGTGAGCTAAAGAATCAAGTATCCAGAATTCCAGGAAAGCTGGAATTCACTTCGCACCCTGTTCTTCCAGAGAAAACCATCTACATGAAGAAAATGTAAACCCCTAATGAAAGTAATGCCTGAAGGGAAATTACAGGGCAACCAGAAAGGAGTGGTTGAGTCCCCACCAGTGTCTATAGCGCAGCACACCAGGAGTGGAAAAGCAAAGTAAATAATGGAACCAGCACCTACCATAGTGCTTGGAACAATGTAGTTGCTTAATCAGTACTTATTGAATATGTGAACTCAAAAGTCCCTTTCTAGCTCTAAAATGCTACTCTGTTAAGATGAAGGAGCTGACACATACCACAATATGCATGAACCTTGAAAGCATTCTGCTAAGTGAACTAAGCCAGTCACAAAAGGACAAATACTATGTCATTTCATTTAAATATGGTACCTAGAATAGGCAAATTCAGAGACAGAAGTAGACTAAAGGTTATCAGAGGCTGGAGGAAGAACGGAGTTATTGCTCAGCCGGTGCAGAGTTTCTATTTGGGATGATGAAAAAGTTCTGGAGATGGACGGTGGTGATAACTGCACAACACTATACATTCACAGTGCCACTAAACTGTACACTTAAAAATGGTTAAAATGGTAAATTTTATGATTTGTATATTTTACCACATTTTTTAATGTTGAAAGGATACTGGGAGCATTTTGCTAAGAATGGATTTTTTTTTTTTAAAGATGTAGGAGTATGGCTCAGTGGTTTACTATAATTTAGGACAGCATAAATTGAAGAACGGATTCTTCTAAATCAGGATTCGACAAAGGAATAATCACTCGCCGACTTTGTTTCAAACTAGAGAGCTTTTAATGGCGTGTATTCCCGCAGAGCCCTAATAGGGATGGTCCCGCACATGCTCCATGATGGTCTTCAAGCCAAGCCAGGTCTCTTCGGCTGTGGGCAAGATCTGCTTGGCAGGCAGGAGGAAGCCGTAGCGGCCCGTGTCTCTCAGTTCAAAGGCAAATGAGTATTTGATGCCAGAGTCATAGGCCCAGTCAATGCTTCCTCCACTGGCTTGGTCTGAAGGGGAAATGAGAATAAGTCTGGTTATGCTATTCCCAACTGGCCTCTCACGGCTATGTAACGGCTAAGTTCCACGATTATTAAAAAAGATAAGTTAGGCCCCTATGTGCAAGGACCTTCAGAGCAGGGATAGCTTATGAAAAATTACAAAATTTGAAAAGCAAAAGGTGTTACGTCAATGGACATTATACTTGGCCTTCCTCTGGTGTTCTGAGGCGCCTCTGGCTTCACCCATCCATTTGGAACCCTGCCTGCTCTCCTAATTCGCCTCTGGGGAGGCCGCCCCCACTTCCTTCTTTAGAAAAGTGCTAGGTGTAAACATTTTTTTCTCTAGAGAGGGAGGAGGGATTACAAATACAAGAAACAATTTGGTCCCTTCCCTCAGGGGATTTTCAGCGAAGGGTGGAACAGGCCTTGTTCTGATATAAAATAACATGCCCACTGCCTGTGTGTGATGGTTCACCCAGCAGAGTCAAGTGCACCTGTGTGGTGTGTGGCCACAGACGAGACCGATGATGAAGGAAGGTGGCATTAGCCAACAAAGACTTGGGCAATCATGACTCAGAAGAGCTGAGTCATGATGGGCTCTGAGGCCTGGCCCAGGGAGGGCAAGAAGAGGTCATATGAAGGAGATGGCTAAGGCAGAGGTGGAAAAAGGCAGCTGGTCCCTAAGAACATGGCTTGGCAAAGGGGAAGACCAGGGAAGCTGTACCAAGAACAGGACTCATGGTTAAGATTGTGAATGAACACTGATCTCCTGTGACGAATGTCTTTGTCTTCACTCATAGCAGCTATGAGATCTGGTAAATAACAAATACCAAATGGTTTCTGACTTGAACTGAACCTTCCTGGGTACCAGAATTTCTAACTTATGCCTTCGGTGCAGCTACATGATACAATCCCACTAAGAAACCTGTAGTAAATGCAATGCTTGCTTCAGATTGAATCCTAATTCTGCAAAACATAAGTACATAAAGCATGTACTTAACTCACTGCGTCCAAATGCTTCATCCGTCATATGGGGATAAAAATATTACTTTTTTCCCAAAGCAATGACAATTAAATGGAATAATATAATGTTTATAATTCCAACACTTTTTGAGTGCTTCCTAAATGTGATTGGCACTATGCTAAATTGGTTCATTTAATCACCACTTGAGTCACAAAGTAGATTTTACAGATGGGAAAACTGAGGTTCAGCCGAGACCGGTTTGACTCAATGGCTAGAGCGTCGGCTTGAGGACTGAAGGGTCCCGGGTTCGATTCCGGTCAAGGGCATGTACCTTGGTTGCGGGCACATCCCCAGTAGGGGGTGTGCAAGAGGCAGCTGATCGATGACTCTCTCTCATCAATGTTTCTAACTCTCTATCTCTCTCCCTTCCTCTCTGTACAAAATCAATAAAATATATTAAAAAAAAAAAAAAGAAAACTGAGGTTCAGAGAGATTAAGTGAAGGAGCTGGGATAATGTATACAGAGTAGACATCCCATAAATGTTAGTTATTGTTATAACTATGATTACAAATAAATTATTAGGATCATATTTTAAAAGTTGGGCCACATTAAGGGTGAGGTATCCAGAGGACAGTAGTTCACCAGGAAACTAACTAAGAACATTTATACAGTGCCTTAGAATTAGTGAACACTTTTCATCTATATTCTATCTTTTGAGCCTCTCAACAATCCATTTTACAGATGAAGAATCCAAGGGAGGTCCTGGCCAGTATGTCACAGTGGTTAGAGTTGTTGGCCCATGAACCCAGGGGTCTCGGGTTCGATTCCCAGGCAAGGGCGTGCACATGGGTTGCAGGTTCTATCCCCAACCCCAGTCAGAGCTGGAGTGGGAGGCAGCCAATGGATGTCTCTCTCTCACATTGATTTTCTCTCTTTCTTTCTCTCCCCAACCCCCACTCTCCACCCTTCCTTTCTCTAAAATTCAATGGAGCCCTAGCCGGGTTTGGCTCAGTGGTTAGAACATCAGCCTGTGGACTGAAGGATCCTGGGTTCCATTCTGGTGAAGGGCACATGTCCAAGTTGTGGGCTCGATCCCCAGAAGCGGCTGTGCAGGAGGAAGCCAATCAATGATTCTCTCTCATCATTGATGTTCCTATCTCTCTCTCCCTTTCTTTCTGAAATCAATCAATAAAAAAAATCAATGAAACAAAATATCCTCAGGTGAGGATTAACACAAAAAATAAACAAACAAATAAATATGAAAACAAAATAAAACAAGGTAAGATGAGTGACCTTCCCAAGGTTACTTGGAGCTAAAACTCAAACCCAGGTCCTTGCCCCAAGGTCTGTGCTTTTCCCCGCTACTCCTTTCTGAGGAGCAGCTCCTCCGGGACCAAACACAGATGGCAGAGCAGCTCCTCAGAGCGCTTTCCAAATGAGCTGCCGCCTCACCCCCCATAGAAGCCCGCCGCCTCCTGGGCGGAGCGAAGCAGGTGCTCTCAGAGCTGCATACCAGCCTGGAGCAGGAAGCAACAAGGAGTTAATTGGGACTTAGAGGCAATGCTTGTCCAAACTGGAACGAAGCCAGGATCAAAGATAACAGAGGCAGCTCTGGGCATATGATGCAGCCAGAACTTGCCTGACCATTAATGGCCAGGTTCCAAAAAAAGAATTCAGACAGCAAACCCTCTGCTTGTCTGATATTTGCTTATTAAAAATGTCTTCAATATCTGTGATTATACTGAGAAAAGCATACTAAATCTCAGTCTCCCAATGTCTACCTGACTTGTAAACACCTCACCGTGGGGGGAGGGAAGCTAGATTCCTTGTATAATCGGGGGGCATATGATGCCATTCTGCCGACATTCCAAACTCCAGCCTCCACTCAGAAGCTGCCAACCAGAGAAAGCATGCATTCCTCAGCCTTAAGTGGCCATGATGCCTTCCTCCCTATGTCATCACTCGGAAGGCTCTCCTCCCTGGAAGTTCCCCCACCAGAGGAGAGGACAAGCCCACAGGGAAGTGGTTTAAAAGACCTGGGCATCCCAGCCAACGAGGCTCAGTGGTTGAACATTGACCTAAGAACCAGGAGGTCACAGTTTGACTCCCGGTCAGGGCACATGCCCAGGTTGCAGGCTCCATCCCCATTGTGGGGCATATAGCAGGCAGCCAATCCACGATTCTCTCTCATCATTGATGTTTCTATCTCTCCCTCTTCCTTCCTCTCTGAAATCAATAAGATTAAAAAAAAAAAAAAAAAAAAAAGGTCTGGGCAACTCTAAGCAGATCAATTTTCCAGAAAATAGCCTAAAACACATGTAATTTTTTTCATTCCATTTGATTTAGAAATCCTGCCTTGGGAGTCCATACCAAAGAGCTCTAAAAGAAAAAGGAGCCGAAACCGCTTTGGCTCAGTGGATAGTGCATCAGCCTGCGAAATGAAAGGTCCCAGGTTCGATTCCAGTCAAGGGCAAGTACCTTGGCTGCGGGCACATCCCCAGTAGGGGGTGTGTAGGAGGAGCTGGTCAATGTTTCTAACTCTCTATCCCTCTCCCTTTCTCTCTGTAAAAAATCAATAAAATATATTTTTTAAAAAGAAAAGAAGAGATAAAGGAGTTTGCACCAACATGTTCATAGCAGTGTTGCTTAGCAAAAAGCTGAAACAATCCAAATACCCAATAACTGGGATATAGCATTATCACGGAATAACAAATACCTAGTGTGGAAAAACATGAAATTGCACAAG
This sequence comes from Pipistrellus kuhlii, assembly GCF_014108245.1. Taxonomy (NCBI): domain Eukaryota; kingdom Metazoa; phylum Chordata; class Mammalia; order Chiroptera; family Vespertilionidae; genus Pipistrellus; species Pipistrellus kuhlii. The sequence goes on along the minus strand of NW_023425405.1, from coordinate 12,611,439 downwards.
AAATAATGTTATGTTAAAAGAAGCTGGACACAAAACAGAACACTGATACAGATTAAGACTTGTGGACCGAAAAGGGGTTCTAAGGAATATAATCTCACAGGGTGATCTGGTCGTAAATTCCTAGCTGGGCAAGTCATGGTGGACAGTCACATCCAGGCCTATAAAAGGCTTATCTGTGCCTCAAGTGGCCATGATGTCTATGTCCATTATATCTGTGCATCTAGGTTAACTGGCTTTTGAAATACCTCTTTCCAAATACCTCTCCTTCTAATGCGTGACCACCCTCGTGAGAGCTCATAATCCTAATTATCCTTTCATCTGATTCCACCTTGCTTTCTCTCGTCTTCATGCAATCTTCCTTACTTCCCTCTTTATGCATAAAAGAAACTGCAAACTGTTATTTGCTGAATCATTTTTCTCAGGCAGTTGAGATCGTTTTTGTTGTTGTTGTTGTTGTTGTAAGAGAAAGTTGATTTAGAAAATTACAGAGGTAGTAGATAGTAGATGTGCCCTTGTTGCTTAGGAGAGAGAAACGCAGAGGTAATGGGGGGGGGGGGGGGGGGGGGGGGGGAGGGGGAAGGAAAGGCGAAGGCGAGCTACTGAGAGGGAGAGGGCCCTCGGCTTGTTGAGATCTTGTTCCCAGGTGTATCCTCTGTTTGGCTCACATAAATGATTATAAAAATTCTCTACAGGTTTGGTAGTTCTCATATCTACAAACTAGATAAATATACATGTGCTCATTGACAAAATCATTAATGAAATTGAAACGAAATGAAAGTGTTGGTTATTGGATTATTTTTTATGAAGTTTTTAAATGCATCATAATAGAAAGAAGAAAAGAAAAATCATAATCTGGAAAAAGAGAACTTTCGCGATGTGAGGTATTACCGGAGCAGGAGTGTGTGTGTTTTCAGTAAGTATTCTAGATAAGAGGGGTAAACTAGTCCTCCGTGGCTCTCCAAGACTCCACGAGAGAGAATCCCACAGGCCCAAGATGGCCTCACTGGTGCTAAAAGCCCAGGATACCAACCCTAGATTTAACACCTGATCTAACTGCAGTTTCAGCCTGTCCCAGGAGCAGCATTTTATACAAATCAGTTTGGAATTTCCTGATCTACACTAGTAAGGGGATTTGCCTGGTAACATCCCCCTCTCCCCCCATTCCCACTGCCCCAAACGGCCTTCCTTTAAAGTAGGGGTGTCGAACTCAATCAGAGAAGGGGCCAAAATCTAAAATCCAGCCTAAATCGCGGGCCGAATGGTTTACTGAACAGTCATAAACTGTCATTGTGATGGAAACGCAGCGGAGTGCAGTGATGACAGTGCGGTGCGGGCCACATTGCAAGGCCTGGCGGGACAGATTTGGCCCGCGGGCCTTGTGTTTGACACATGTGCTTTAAAGGAAGGTGTCCTTGCCTGAAATAATCCACCCTTAACTTTTTAGTCCCACCTTCCTTCTTCCTATAAAAAACTTGCATCACCCAGCCGGTGTGGCTAGTGGTTAAACATAGAACTATGAACCAGGCAGTCACTGTTCGATTCCCGGTCAGGGCACACGCCCGGGATGCGGGCTTGATCCGCAGTTGGGGGCTTGCAGGAGGCAGCAGATCAATGATTCTCTCTCATCGTTGATGTTTCTACCTTTCTCTCCCTCTCCCTTCCTCTCTGAAACCAATAAAAATATACTGGGAAATAAAAAATCTTCCATCTTGTACAACCCCCACACTGCTCCTTTTAGTTGCTAGAAGAGGTGCTGCCGGATTCATGAATCACTTAATAAAGCCAATTAGAACTTAAAAATGTACTGGGTTGAATTTTATTTTTTAATGACTCCCATTAAGAAAACCATGACTCACAAGCATTCATTCCCTCAGATTCCTGCCACCACCCTCCTACAGATGTAGCTATCTTTGCCCCCAGCATGTCTGCAGACTCCCTCCTCTTGTTCAAGCTCGATCTGCCCACCTCTGCGTGTCTCCTCCTTGCCCTCCTCCTCACCCACGATGGCACAGTATTACATTGGCCAGTTCTGATCTCTCCTGTACCTTTCACAACTCTCTCTCTCTCTCTCCCCCTCTCTCTCTCTCTCTCTTTCCCCACAGTCTCTTGTCTCAAAAAGAAAAAGAAAAAGAAAAAGCAAGCCTTGGCAGGTTTTCTCAGTGGTTAGAGCACATGTGTCAAACACAAGGCCCGCGGGCCAAATCTGTCCCGCCAGGCCTTGCAATGTGGCCCACACCGCGCTGTCATCACTGCACTCCGCATTGTGTGTTTCCATCACAATGACAGTTTATGACTGTTCAGTAAACCATTCGGCCCGCGATTTAGGCTGGATTTTAGATTTTGGCCCCTTCTCTGATTGAGTTCGACACCCCTAGGTTAGAGCATCAATCCTTGGGCCGCGGGGTTGCGGGTTCAATTCTTGGTCAGGGGCATGTACCTTGGTTACAGGTTCTCCAGCAGCCCCTGTTTCCTTCTCCCCCTCCTTCCTCCCTTCCACTCTCTGGAAATCAAAGGGAAATAATCCTCTGACGAGGTTTTGTTTTTTGTTGTTGTTTTTTTAGAAAAGAAGAAATCCTTGATTCCTATATCTCTTTCCCTTCCCATCAGGTTCCTCTAAAGCAGAGGTGAGGAACAGCCGGTCCATAGGCTGTCTAAGGCCCTGGAAATCATCTGGTCAGGCTCTGCCAACGCAGTAGGGGTGCGTTCATTAAATGTTTGACCAAACAAAGCAGGCTAATGTTTTGCATGGTCCTCAAATGGTGTTAGAAACATCCAAACAGTCCTTGGCAGAAAGAAGGTTCCCCACCCCTGCCCTACAGCGTGGTCTGCGCACCAGCCTCACCTCTCCCCCACCCCTGTACTCCTCCAGCCACTCTCCCCACTCCTCTGGAACTACTCTGCTCAGAGTCACCAATAAGCCAGTGTAGGTGATCCCAAGACGTGCCTGTGTGGTATGCAGGCTGTTCTGAGCTAAAGGCAACCAGGACTCTGTAGGCTTGAGAGAAACTTCTGCCCTTTCCAAACTACCTAGAAGAATTTGAAGTAGGAGCCGTACCCATAGCTAAAGATTATCAGAAATCATCTTTTATTCTTATTATTCTGACCATATACATACACACACACACACACACACACACACACACCTTGTTTTCCCTTTCTATCACTGAACCTCTCATGTATGTGAAGTTCACATATATATGCATGTAATTAAAATTTTTTCTTGTTAATCTGTCTCATGTTTACTTACTTAGTACTTACTTACTTATTTATTTTTAAGCCTCACCTGAGGTTTTTATTGGTTTTTGAGAGAGAGAGAGGCGCACATCAAAGTGAGAGAGGAACATCCATCAGTCACTTCCCGTACACATCCCAACCAGGGATTGAACCGGCAACCTAGGTATGTGCCCTGCCCAGGAATCGAACCTGCCACCTTTTTGGTGCACAGGATGATGCTCCAACCACCTGACTCACCTAGCCAGTACTCACATCTATTAAACCAGCTGAAAGAACCTTGAGGATAGAGGAAGACGTCCTTCCTCCCCCACACTCATATTAAAAAGAGAGAACCACGCACCCAAAATGGTATCGCTTGTGCTAAAAGCCCAGGATACCAAACCTAGATTTTAATACCTAACTTAATTGCAGTTCAGCCACTCCCAGGAGTGGCATTTTAAACAAATCAGTTTGGAATTTCCTGATCCACACTGGTGAGTTAATCTGCCCTTTAAGACTCCCTCCCCCTTAGGGGAGGTGGCCTTGCCTGAAATAATCCACTCTTAACTTCTTGCCCCCACCACCACCCCGCTTTCTGCCTATAAAAACTTCCCATCTGTACAACCACCAGAGTGCCCTTCCAGATGCTAGATGGGATGCTGGCCAACTCATGAATCGCTTTAAAAAGCCAATTACATCTTCAAATTTGCTCAGTTGAATTTTGTTTTTTAACACTAGCGATGAAAATCCAATGGTAAATATTCTGTCCTTGTAATATTTGGCCTTTCCCGTGGCCTTTGTCATTGTTAAACACTGCCACCTGGCCCACAATTGCTCCCTGCCCGCTTCTGAAACAGAAGGTTGTCTGCTTCCTCTCTACCCAGCTCTGCGGCGTCTCGCTCCCTCACTGCTAACCTCTTCTGCCTATCGCCTCGCTCCCCAATTCCGCCCAAAGCTCTTCCCGCTCCAAATCACCCTGCTCTCCTGTACCAACCATCCTCTCTATGTCAACCAACCCTAAATCCCTGCAAAATCTCAGGGCCACGTAGCCCAATACCTTCAGGACAACCTCAATATTTCCAGAATTCAGCTCAGTATCTTTCCAAGCCCACCCCTGTTTCATCTTCCCGGATGCCTCCCTCAGCTAATGGCACCATTCAATGCTCTTTGGTGAGAAACTCTCAATATTCGATAAATGGCAAAACCCTACGGTTTTGACCTCCTAAATGTCTCTCTTCCATCCTCACTGCTCTGGTTGTGTGGTAGGCAGTTCGAGAGACATGAGCAAAGCAAGGTTGATGGGCCAGGTACGGAAGGCCATCAATGTGGAAAGCCCCAGGAGCTTAACAACAGACAATCAATTCTAGGGTGAGACCTCGCCCCCAGCGTGACTTTCCCTCCCCTTCCATATCGCTGGTCTGGCCACTGCGGGTCACTGGTCTGGCTCTTTGGACCCCCTGACCTCTCTGGAGACAACATCTAGGCCTCAGATAAGCAACAAAACCAGCCACAGCTGATGTCAGGGCCAGCTGCACTGAATAATGACCCCTGCCCTGCGCCTGCCAATTGATCAGCAGAGAGCACAACCCCAAAGAAACACACCAGGAAAACTGCTGCAGGTGCTATTGAGATCTTCCCCTGGGACCTCCCTAGTCTCCACCCTTAACCCTTAGGACTGAGGACCCAGAGGCTCGCCCTTCCTGGAGCACACCCAAGCCTCTCCCTTTCCCTGTCCCTGCCCCATCTCTTCTCCCTTTCTCCTCCCCGTCTGCCACAGGCACATTACCATTAGCTACCTCACTCCCAAGCTCCAGGCCCTTCCCTTACCTCCAAAACGTGCCTCCTAAGCCCATTTCTTCTAGGAATTACTGCTTCTACATGTTCTCTTACAGTCTGAGTCCAGGTTCTGAATTCCTTCCTAGCCAAAACCCAAGTACCTAGGTGACTAAACCCAGATCTGGTCTGACTCCACAGGTCAGACACCTAGTGCTCGTTCAGACCACAAAATAGTTGGGCCACCCACCATCTCTCCCTCAAACTCCTCCTTCTCTTCCTGTGGGGTGTTCCTGCTTCCAGTCCGTTATTACTTCATCCTCCACGCTGAAGCTAATGTGTTTTGCCTAAATTAAAACACAATGCCTCGACACTCACTGACCTGCTGAAAACTCTCCAGAGGCTTCCAGAATCCTGTAGACTCCTTGACATTGTACACAAAACCCTGAACTCCCAACTCCCAGTCTTACACTTTCATTCCAGCAGCCCCAAACCTTATAGTTCACAGAGCCCGCCATAAAGTTTCATCCTTCTGTGCCTTTGCGTGTGCTGTGAAGGAGCCAGAATGGCCCCCTCCTTTTCCCCTTCTCTAGCTCTTTGGTGATCAGCCTTCAAAACCTTGCCTTCCTGCCCAGCTGGTGTGGCTCAGTGGTTGAGCATCGGCCTAGGAACTAGGAAGTCACAGTTTGGTTCCCAAAGTACATGCCCAGGTTGCCGGCTCGATCAATACCAAGTGAGGGGTGTGCAGAAGGCAGCCAATCAATGATTCTCTCTCATCACTGATGTTTCTCTCTCTCTCCCCCCTCCCTTGGCTTTCTGTAATAAAAAAAATAAATAAATAAATAAAAATTAAAATAAAAACATATTTTTTAAAACCCTGCCTTCTTCCTTATGAAGCTTTTCCTTGTACTTCCACTGTCAAATCCCAACTTTCTAATACTTTTGCAGCATTTGTAGCCTTCTAGTTCACATACCATACTAAAGTTTACTGACTTTCTCTTTATCTTCCATAGTAAACAGTGAGTTCTCTATGGGTTCATTATGTCTCCAGTACTTGGCATAATGATTAGCACTTAGTAGGTGCTTAATAAAAGGGTGAACAGAGTGGGTGCTTATAAGAGGCCTTTGTTTCCAAAGGACCATGGGCATGGGAGCACTAGGGAACTCCTGGCCATTCAACCGTAAGGTCCTGAGTTTCTGGCTGTGTCCATAAGAAACTGGAGGGATGCCTGTGGGGGACCCAGAACCTACATGAGAGTGCACTGGGATTTCCTATAGCAACGCAGTTGTTTCTTGTTTTGATACCAATCCACTTTGGGAGAGGGGGTTTAGGAAGTCTGGCCAAGAAAGGTATAATTGATAAAAGTGATGACTTAGGACCAGGTCTCAATCAAGGCCCGTTTTCAGGCACAGATTCCAAAGGATGAGAGTGAGGTGTAAGGATTAGTGCAGGCAGAGCAGAGAGCACACAACTCCCTTATTTAGAAAGTTCTTTGTTCTAAGCATCACACAGTAAATATCTCACGGAGGAGATCTAGCTTGCAGAGGGAAACTGGATAAGGCTGGGCTTCATGCATGAAGGCGTACGAATTTCACATCAGGGCATTGAAAGGCTTTGGCCCCGAATCACGTGGTGCCTGCTATCTTGGCGGAGCATTTGTAAAAACACATTAGGTACTCACAGATGACTGAGCAGATGGGTCCCACTTTGTACTTGGTGCCGTGCAGAGATTTCAGAGACTGGGTAGCCTTTTGGGCCACTTCCTTCTACAGGGAGAGAAGCAAGGAAAGATGAATGGCTCACACTTGTCTCTTGGAAGAACAGATGCCCAACAGCAGAATGCAGCGTGGGTCGGCCGTGTTAACGGGACTCTCTGGTTAATGGAGGACTAAGTACCTTTTTGTTTCAACCATTTTTTATGAGAAGCAAGCACAGCTCACTTTTGTTGGCTTTTAAAATACAACCTGATCACTTCTCAAGTGTAGTGTCTGTTCCTAGCAGTTTAATAGCTGATACATCCTATATTTAAAAAAATACAAAATGAAGACCCTCATCCCGTTTATTTGGGCATACAGACGCTTACATTAATAATGACCAGGGTCATAACTTTGCCACAAACTCTTCCTGTTCAGGGCTGTGGATGGAAATAGGGTGTGAGTAAGGGGCCCACCAGAAGTGTGCGGACTCCAGGATATACCCACAAAGTTGATTTTTCCTCCCCCCTAGATCCTTACATTGGCTTATTTCCCCATGATTGACTCTTTTTTTCAAGAAGTAGAGCTCAGCAAAATATTTTCCATTATTTGAGGGTTCCAATTTTGACTGATTGAGGCTTTACTATCCTTGCTAGGGATAAATCTAAGGTCTTAAACGTGGGTCCAGGAAAACAACTGTACAATTACCAGATGGGGGAAATCTGGCTCGGCAGAATCCTCAGAGAGCTTGGGGGTTTCAGTTGTCAATAAGCCCAACATGAGTCCACCGAACGGTGCTAGCTACTGCCAATTAGCTGACCCTCGGCTGCATAAGCAGAAGCGCACAGTCTGGAGGAGGGCAGCTATGGTCACGCTCTGCTGTGCTGCTTAACCCACAGCATTCACTTCTGGGAGCTACTCTTGAAGAACACAGAAAAAAAAGCAAAGCATGTTTGGCAAATAGCATCCTGAATGGTATGGAAACTTGGGATCTTATTATGAGTGCTCGAAAGAACTGGGGGTCCCTAGCAGATATAAGGAAAACCCTAGGAAAAACAGCTTACTGGTCTTCAAGTAATTAATGGATTTGCCTCTCAAAGAGAAATAAAACTTGTTCCATGGAGCCAGATGATAAATCAGGGCTGACAGGTGAAAACCATAAGGAGGTAGGTGGTTTGGCTCTCTATTAGGAAGAATGCAAACAATCAAATACGCCCCAAAATGGAGCATGCTCCTTGAAGCCAAGAACCCACCCAATCACAGGATGAATAGCTATCTGGCAGAGATGGGAACACCAGGTTTGGATAATTTAAGGTGATCTAGATCTACTAAAAAAGTACCTTTAAGGTTGTTTTCAATCCTGACATTCTTTTTCCCCCAGTTCAACCCCGAAACCTGCCCTCCAGTGCTAAAACCCAACTGAGATGTAAGCTACACCCGCATTTGAATAATCTATTTCGTTTCTGCCAGGAGGTACTGACAAGAATCTATGTAGACATAAACCCACCAAAAGGTCACATCTTATCTCTAGTCTATGGGTTTCAAAATTCTAGCCTAAAAGCCAAGGTGGAAATATTTGCACATTCCCTTCGGCTGAGGATAGTTCTTGCTCGTTTGGAAGCAGCCCTCTGAGATGTCACCATCTGGTTTAAGGCTGCCACCCATTTACCTACTCCTCAAGCAGAAAAGATGGTGGAAGATATCAAGTTAGGGAAGTGGATGTTTGATGCCCACTATCATGCATATCACGGAAGCTGAAGGCACCCAGGAGGTACCAGGCAGGGAGTTGGAGGAGAGCACAGAGCATCTCTGATTCTAGGTCCAAGCGGTTATTTCCTAAGCAGCAGAAAGCACAGCCTGGGAGCCTGTGTTCAAATCAGGGTCCTGCACATCAAGATTCAGGCAATAATAATTCCATGAATTCCATTTCCAAAGGAATCTTAATTTAGGAGAGTCCACGTCCCGATCTTCCCATTGGTTGGACGTGTTATGTCTCATAGATCTTTATAACCTATCCCTCGGGCTCTCCCGTCTCAGTACCTAACTTTATGACTGCCACTTAACTTGTCCACACAATGGATTATCTGTGGTTGGGCTAAAAGGAAGTTCCCGAAACTCACCAGCTCATCAAAGTCGTCCATCTTGGTACATTTATACCCGTAGGGGAACATCAGCAGCTGGGAGTAGCTGTGGAGGGTGATGAAGGCCTTGACTTTGCCATGGCTCTTGATGAAGTCCACTATGGATTTCACCTCAACTTCAGAGTTGGCGCTGGGTCCGTGGTAGGAATCAGAGCAAGGACTGTTGCTGGCTCCAGGTCCTGATGTAAGAAACACGAGAGAGAGAGAGAGAGAGAGAGAGAGAGAGAGAGAGAGAGAGAGAGAGAGAGAGAGAGAGGGGGAGGGAGGGAGGGAGGGAGGGAGGGAGAGAGAGAGAGAGAGAGAGAGAGAGAAAGAGAGAGAGAGAGAGAGAGAGAGAGAGCACGCGCGCGCGCGCGAGCAGTGAGCTTAGCGGAGACACTGCACGAAGGCACTTTCCACGCACCACCACGTCCCTCCTCTGGAAACCGGAGCAAGCATGTTACTGTCAGGCAGCAAGTGACTCCGGACACAGCTCCCTTCTTTGAAATATGGCTCTATGTGACAAAGGGAGCTATCAAGTGAGATCGTCTCCTCTGTGGGAGTTGCGGGATGAAAAGCTAGATTTAACATTATAGATGGAATTCCTGCGTTGAGTAGGAGTTGAGCAATTCTGGGATCCCTTCCAATTCTTAGAGTCCAAGAGGAGAAGATTCTGTACATCCGTACTTCTAAAGTCACAAAGCCACGAACGCAAAGAACCTCTGACATCTTTTCTACAGCGAGGCAATCACAACTACATCTGACAACAAGGACTCCTTTGGCTTTGATTTTCTCAGCAACTAGAGGAACTCATGGCCACTGCAGAGGGTCCCCTGGGCCTGGCCAGGGCTATGCCTGCTAGAGAAACTCTGATGGGAGGGGTAGGGACGCCCTAGGTCTCTAAGTGATATGGACTAAGGTAAATATAGCCTGACACCTTTATTTTAGGATTCTTTTTATAAGAACAACATTATTTTGGATCTGATATTTTAATTTTTTCCCCTACACTAAAACACACACACACACACACACACACAATTGTAAAATCGATGAATGAATAAGTTGCCACTCATCCATGTCCTATCACAATCCCCTAATATGTTTTCTTTGGGTTCAATGAACCTCCCTAATGTATTTGTCTTACAAATATCCCATGATTGCCTTCTATGTTCCAGACACTGTGCTAGGTGTTAGGAAAACTGCAGCGAAAGAGACAGCTTCTCACCTCACTGTTATCCTACCTAATAAGGAAAAAAACAACAACAAATTTCCATTCTGTGATTTAACTCTAAGGCGCTTTAACTGGTGCCCGAGAGCACAAAGGAGCACCCAACCAGCCTGCCACCGAACTCCCAACAATTAGAGCTGCTAGTCAACAGAGCCAGCGCGGCAAGCCGGTATTCTCTCTCTTTTGAATCTATTCTGAAAAATCGGTTTCTGGTCTTATTTGGCCTGGGGTTTTCTTTCTCGAAGCATCCACGGGTGATGTAATGCGGCTTTCCGGATAGATCCTAACCCCCTCTAGTGGCCGGTCTGGGCTTCCGGAGCCTCCCGCCATCGCACAATGAGTCCCAGCCTGAGAGCTCAGAAGCTGAGCCGCCGGGCCCCAGCTTGTGGGAACGCCGAGATGTGAGACAAAATGCATTAAATGCAGCTCGGAGCGCTGTGACAGCGCGGCGGCGAGCCTGGGAAGGGAATTTAGTTAAGTGTTTTGCAAATTGGTTTTTAAATGGCTTGCATCCTGAATGGGCTTAGCGGGCGGACGGTCCTGCAGAGCCTTGCAAAGCAGCTCGCAGGCCAGACGCAGCCTGACCATTCATTCCCCGAGCTCACCTCCAAAACCTGCGTCCCAGTTCCGGTTAGGATCCACCCCGACACAGCGGCTTCCAGACACTGTGGACCGGGTCTTCCGCCACATACGGTTCTAAATTAAAATCCAAGCAAAAGAGAAAAAGGAAGGGGAGGGAGTGTACGTTATGGTCATTCAGCCTGATGAGACGGCCTTCTCTTTAGAATTCTCCTCTCCCTCCATCCCGCCAGAAGGCCCCTGTGACCCTGCCCGCATCCCCCTGCACACGGAGGTGCGGAGCGGGGCTCCCCGTCAGCTCCGCACAGAGGAGCAGACAGCCCCCACCCCTCCAGTGAATGCCACCGCCTGCCAGAACCTGCTCCTCGGAACAGCAGTTCTATTAAGTGTGAACAACAAAAACAAACAAACAGACAAAAAGTGGGGAGAAAGCAAGGGTTCCATGGCAGAATCGTCTGGGAAAATACAGAACTAAATTGGCTGATTTACTTTAGAACTTCTAAGGTTTTTGAATGCTTTAATTTATTTTTTTTTATGAAACTCTTAAGAAAGGGATAGAGTGGGCGATAGTTCCCAAACTTCTCCATGGAACTTTTATTCATTTTTTAGGGCATCTCCTAAGATGAGTACTATTATTTGTACGCGTTCCTTTTGAAGCCGCCTTGAAAAATGCGATCCTAGTCAGATCTCTCCAGAAATAAATTTGAAGCTCTCAGTCATTTTTGAACATACATGGGGTCACGGTTGCCACAATGGAGGTTTGTAATGAGATTTTTAAAGGGGGGCAGGAAAAAAAAAAAAAAAGAACGGCATAACTCCTTTCAGTAATACTCCAGAGATTTCTTCTACAGGTTTTTAAGTAAAAATGTTAGATGTATTGTGCTGCCTACCTAAATCCTACCACAAATCTAATTGTCAGCAGGTAACATCCGCCTCCACTTTTCTATCAATCCTGCCACAAAAACAGGGAGATAATTGGAACAAATCTCCTAGGTGACTCACAGCGAACAATGAGCTCTAATAGCCCAGCCTAACAGCTGAAATGAGGCGCTGGCGGAGGCAATATGTGAAGCCACCGTGTGCTGTAATAAGAAGTGATTATAAATTCCACCGCTCGCTTCAATTCAGGGCCACCACGGGGAGATTAGGCATTCTGTTTACAGTGAGTCAAGGACGAGAAGATTACTTTTATTTTGTTTTCAAAGTCCCTGCGCTGCTCCTTAGACTCCTGTTTTGAGAAGAGGAAAAGCCCAAGAAGCTTACTTTGGTCTGAGAGAACACGTATCCGTCGGGGTTGGTGACCGGCAGCAGGAAGATATCCATTGTGTCCAAAATGGAAGTGATGGCGGGGTCATTTCCATAATCAGAGGCAATCTGAGCAGAGGCAACAACGTATATGTCAAGCTCACCCTTCTCTTTTTCCACCGGGGAATTCAGGGTAGAATATTAAGGCGATGTGTTCCCACCCCCCCACCCCGCACACAAGAACTAGCTATCACTGCTGGTCAATGAAAGGTCTCAAAGGACTTCATCCAATTTCCTGCAGTGTTAATGTATTTCATATGCCAGCGCCTACACTCTTATTTCTGGCCAGAAGTATTTACTTATATTAAATTAAAAAATCAGATATTACTTATCTATTTTTCTCTAAAAAGCAGTAGAATCCTTCCTATTCATTCTGGGGAGGCATTTTGCAACGGTAGGCAATGGTGTGTATGTGGCTTATAGGGAAGTATGAGGCAAAGAGATATTTGCAAGTTTACCTTCATCGCCACACAGGGTAGCCCTCAACCAACATCAGCTAACTTAAATATGCAGGGACTTTTCTAAAAACACAGCCCGTTAAATTCCATTTGGGGAATTAAATTTCTTACTTGCAATCAATTGCAGTAGAGTTGAAGTTTCTGCTGGATTAAAATTTACTCATTTCCTGTGCTCAGCCATCCTAGAGCATTATTATTCAACTGTTAAATATCCATTTCATAATACCCTAAAGGTAACCGCATTTTAATTGAAGGGAAAAATGTATCAGTCAGTATGCACGTGGTTGCACATGCTTGAATGATCTGATGTGGATTGATTTCCTTTGCTCATGAATTAACATTCTGATTTATAGTGTGTCACTTTTGAATTACTTAAGAAATACCAGACGAGGTCACACCCAGCCTGGTGTCCTGACTCTTAATTCCAACCAGCATGTGGAAGGAGCGGTATTGCTAACACGCTGGCTTCGAAATCAGATCTGGAAATGTTTCAGAGCCACCAACCGCCCTTCGCGGGCTCCGCTTTGGACCTGTAGGTCCAAGCGAACTTTTCTAGCCCCTGTTTGTATCTGCCACCTGGGCCCCCTCCGTGGTTTTTGAGATTTCAAGCATATCATGCCTCAGCCTTGAAAATTCAAGGCAGCAAAAGCAATTTTTCTCTTGTCTGTTCTTAAACTGAAATCTGACTCCCTATGGTCCTTCTTTTCTACCCCTGCCATCTCTTCTAGCCCTCTCTTCTTCCAGCAGGCACCCAGAGGCACAGCAGGGGAAGAGGGCCAGGGTGCGAGCTGGGTTGGATGGATCTGACTCCTGCCTGTGTGGCAAGAGAAGCAGCTGAGCTGGGCGCTCCAGCCATTAGGACCACAGGGGTTGTTGTGGGCTTACGTGGGTCCTGGTCCCAGAAAAACAAAACAAGGTTAGAATGTTAGGCAAAATCACCTTATTTGCTGTCCACAGAGCAGTAGCTTGTGTGACCCACTCTCGAGCATGGATCCCGGCGTCCAGCCAGATGGCGGGCTTGTCTCCTCCGGTGCTGAACTGCAAGAGAAGCGGGGAAATGTGAGCGCTGCAGCCCCAGGCCCCCTCGCTTCTACCCCAGCCTTGTCTGCCCCTCTTCCTGTACTTGATGTGATTGAGAGAGAGAAGGAGGTGTAGACAGTGATGCATCAATTAACTCTTCTCACTTAATATTTTTTTTGTCCCCTTTTAATATAAGCTAAGTGCAGACTAAGAGCAGAGACCTTTTTTTTTTCATGTTTGTAAAAAATCATTGCAGATAAGGTGATGACATGAAAACGTTCATTGTATGTTGCAAATTAAAAATAAATAAAAAAACAGGTTACAAAATAGTGTGGTGCCATTTTTATTTTCTAAAAAGGCTAGTTCGTGTGTATGTGTGTATGGATACACATAATAACATATGAGATTAAGGGAGAGGGAGAGAAAAATAGAAGGATATGCAACAATAGCTATCACTCCATACTTGTGGAATTAGGAATATGGGGATGTTTTTCTCGCCTACTCCCACCCCTATTTTTGTTTGTTTTGTTCCTCTTCCAATTTCACGCAATGATGGTATCATTTGTGTAATAAAAAATGTTCATGATAACCTTTTGAGTCCCTCCTAAAAACAGGATGGCAGGCTTCGAGGTGCTTCCCAGAGTTTAAATTTTATGGTTCTAAGTGGCTTCGTTTTGTTTGGAGCAGCGGTTTTGCCAACTGGATCAGTTAAATGGGGAGGAAAACGTTATTTTTTGCACCATCCATTTCTATGTCTGCGCGGCACTCTAAACATAGCCGATAAGGTAAATGAGAAATGCAAATCCTCGCTAAAAATTATATTTCACGGGTTTGGGGAGTTTTCGTTCAAAGTGTTCCCTGCCTATTCCTCCCAAGAGCTCGAATGTAAAAAGCAGGGTACTTTAAACACACACACACACACACACACACTCTCTCTCTCAACCACGAAACCACCCAGGAGAAGGGCCGCCAGGAAAAGCCGGCGGTGGGGGTGGCGGGGTGGATGGGATGGGGAGCGGGAGGAGGGGGCTGCGGTTTCCGGGCCCAGCTGCAGGAGCAGCAGGCAGGAGGAGATCTTTGAAAAGAAGGCAGTGAATATTAGCCAATGTGCCCTCGTCCAGTGTCAATACAGCGGGCAAACCGCTCCTCTCGGGCCTGCTTTGAGAAAAACATTCTGGTGAAATCCATCTGTCCCGAGTCCGTTGGTTCTCAGCCATCACGTTTCCAAATTTAGCAGGGAGTTGTGACATTCTTTTTTTTTTTTTCCTTAACAAACGCTTTCTAGGAAATCTGGGGAAATAATTTTCACTCTTTTTTAGGGCGAGGTGAAAAAAAAAAAACTTGAAATTTCAGCACGAAGTCTATTAGAGGTTTCAGGTTGGAATGCTTTAAAAAAAAAATGCCTGTTTCTGGGCGTTTGCCTTTGCGATTTAGTTTTTCCTGCCATCCTTTTCGCGCCCAGCGGGGCCTCCTTTTTTTGTTTGTTTTTTTAAATGCGGGAACTCTTCCCTTTTTCAATGAGGCTCGGGCTTAGGCGCCTTTTCCTTTCTTTTTTTTTTTTTTTTTAATCTCTCGGCTTTAGAAAAAGAGAGAGAGAAAGAAAAAAGGGGCGGGAGAGAGAAACACGGCACAGAGCTCCTAGCTCGATTAAATGCAGACAGACTATCTCACCTATTCTCCCCACCCCGGGTTCTGCACCTCCCCCCTCCTCCTCCCCAGACTGCGGGCCCCGAACCGCCGCCCCCGCCTCCCCGGACTCCGGGCCCGCACCGCCGCCCCCTCCCGCGGTTGCTATTGGCGCCCGGGCCTCGGCTCCCCGCAAGAGAATGCATAGGAGGAGAGCATTAATCCCCCCGCAGCCCTGCGTCAGTGCGCGTGGGCGAGAGACAGAGAAGGAGAAAGGGGGGCAGGCGGAGGCGGGAACCGGGAGGTGGATGCTCAAAACCGGCGGGGACCGGTTGGCCGGCAGGCGGGGGCGGAGGAAGGCGGAAGGCTCCCGTGCAGCGCGGAGCAGCGGGTTCGAGCCCGGCGAGGACACACACCCCACCCCACCCCACCCCCGCGCCCCTGCTGCCGCATCATCTGTGTACCTTGAGCACGTTCATGGGCCGCTTTTCGAAAGAATGGCCAATAGTCACTTTGCTCACTAGTCCCGGGTGCTCAGCCACGATGTTATCCATCGCTTGGGAAATCTGAAAGGTTTAAGATAAATACATAGGCGTTCGTGAGTGATAGGATGCACCTATGGGCTGCTTTTTCTCTCTGCCCATTTCCCCCCCCCACCCCACCCCCCAGGACAGGGCAGCGGGCAGATGCCGCAGGATGGGGGCGTTTGCATCCGAGCTGAGAGGGCGGCACTGGGCCTCTGCAAAGCTGGGCGTCTGCAAGGATGGGGCGCTGGGCCTCTGCAGGCCTGAGGCCGGGGAGCCATTTTGCGGCTGCGGCTCCGGCTTTTTTTTTTTTTTTTTTTTTTCCTTCTGTTTTGTGTTTTAAAACAAAATGGCCCTTTCCAGGCTGGCCTCGCCCGGCCCTGGAGGGCAGCTTCCCCAGGCGGAAAGCTGCTGCTCTCCTCCCCCTCTTACCCGCGGAGGAACACAAATGGGTAGTGGCACCAAAAAAAAAAAAAAAAAGGAAAAGATGGGTTTAGAGAGGCGAGGCGAGCATTGCAAAACGCAGCGGGGCTCGGTCAGGCCGCAGATGGCTGGTCGCCGGCCCCCTCGCCTGCCCTCGCAGGGCTGATGGGGAGTCCGTGCCGCTGGGGCGCCGAGCGGCGTCCGGAGAAGGAGCAGCGGGGAGGCGGCTCCTCCGGCGGCCAGGCCCGGCTGTGGGAGGCCCGCGAAGGAGAGGGCATTCCTGCTCCCCCGCACTGCCTCGATCCATAAGCCCTCATCTGCAATCCTTAGGGGCCACGCGCATTTGCAAATGAAGGGGTTTTGGTGGTGGCGGGGAGAGATGTGGGAAGGTAGGAAGCCTGCGTTGTATATTGTACACGCGGCATCGCCCCGTTTTCAAATGCCTTGGTATTTCTGGCAGGGACACAAGTGAGTGGCAAGTCAGTTGAGGTCAGATGTTGCCCCCAAATGAGTTTAGGTCACGTGTTGCCACTAATTAGGGGGGGGGGACTTTGTTTTCAGAGATCATTGCAATCTCCAATTCCTGATTTGGGGAGTCAGTACCTACAAGATACCTCCTCTCTGGCTCTTGCTCACCCCCCGCCCCCACCTCTCCGTTTAAGCACACACACACACACACACACACACACACACACACCCATCTCCCCATCCCCTCCCCTCCATCCCTCACCCCAAAATCAGTCAGTACAAATTGACCCCTGCGGGCCGAGAAAAGTTCTGTGGCAGAGACAAGGCAACTGTCCAGGTGGCCGGGGGTCAGTGTGTGGCTAGGGGAGGGGGAGAGGGAGGGAGAGGAAGGAAGTGCGCTTCACTCCCGCAAACTCTGGAAAGAAGCAGAGTCTGCTCCTGTGAGGTAGGGAGCTGTGTGCAGCTCGGGGGACCCTGCCTCGGCTGGAAGTCAGAGGTGTCACGGTGTCCCCTGATTCTATCATCCGTGACAGCGTGAAGCACAGCTCTCAAATGGCTTTGGAAGCAGCGCGGGCTGGAAATCAGCAAGGGGCCCCGAGCAGAGCGCAAGAGCGTGGCAGGCGGTCTGTCTGCTCACTTAAGATCCTTCCAAAATAACGGGACGGCGGCCGGGATGGGCAGGTGGGCTTCGGGTTCCGGCTTAAGGCAGGGATACTTAATACTTGGCTGGGACATTCTAGGGCACATGTGTCAAACACAAGGCCCGCAGGCCAAATCCGTCCCGCCAGGCCTTGCAATGTGGCCCGCACCGCACTGTCATCACTGCACTCCGCTGCGTTTCCATCACAATGACAGTTTATGACTGTTCAGTAAACGATTCGGCCCGCGATTTAGGCTGGATTTTAGATTTTGGCCCCTTCTCTGATTGAGTTCGACACCCCTATTCTAGGGGAACTTGGGAACGTTAGGAAATAGGATAATAATTTCCATTCCATCAGCCAAGTGGACGTATTGATTTTGTTATCTGAGGGAAGAACGGCCCACTTCTCAGATGCTCATTTTGAAAACACCTACCTCTTCGAAGGTGTGATAAGCTTCGAAGTTGAAGTTACCGTTCCGTTCTCTTCTCTGATTAAACAGCATTTCTTCGTTCTCTTCGTCCAACAGAACCTAAGGCAAAGCAGTTTTACAAACTATGCTTACTTCATAGCAATGCGTTTGCACCTACAATTGTGAAGGAAATGGAAACACTCAAGCCCCCGGTCCCAAGCATGGCTTTCCCTGGCCTACAGGCTGCCTTATTCCGGTAGCACCCTGAAAGTGGATGTGGCATGAATGGGGGGGCTTCTGGCCAGCCAGAAGCTGCAAATACAGAATGACAGGCAGTCCTGTGGTTGTCTTGTAGTTCATCCTACCTGTCTGGGAGCCCAGGGTGTATAGCTGTACCTATGAACAAAACCAACTCCATCTCTGTGTCCCGGATTTCATTTCATTTCTGAAGTCTCATGCTGTGACCTTTGACCCAACGTCACAGCCCTCAGCAAGCATATCAAAGCTTTCTCATTTAAAATATAGCCATGATTTTTTTTTTGTTTGTTTGAAACATCTGAATGGCATGACAACCGAGATAAATATCAAACTGGCAACAGTATTGAATATAAGCAATTATCTATCACAGCTATTCCAACCTTTTTCACATTCTGGCACCCAGAAACTAATTACTAAAATGCTGCGACACACCAAAGAATGTATTTCTTGCCGACCTGACTGAAATAGGCATCATTTTGATTCACTGACACTAGATGGCTATTGTGTTGGCTGTTGTTCGTTGTGTTGTTTAACAATCTAAGGGGAAAAGGTGAGTGCCCCTGACTAAATACACAGGTAGTGCATGTTTTAAAAGGTCCTGCTGCACATTGGTTGAAAATCGCTGACCTACCACCAACCACTAGGAGATAAGGCTCCTGGAGCAACTACATTCTTTGTCCCTTTGCCCTGTCAATCATTAGTACCCTAATTATACTATTAAAAAGTACACACACATAAAGTACAGTCACAAAGGCCTGGTAGCAAAGAATAATTAGTACAAAACTGCTAGGCCATCTGTGTGTCTGCTCCGGCCCAATCTTCCCAAAAGTAAGTTACCCTATAAGTTCTGTGATAGTCTGTGGAGTTTACCGCTTCGTCTTTGGTTCACAGGGCCTAACCTCCAGTTAAAAACTAGATGGAAGGAAAAGAAAAAAATAAAGTAAAAACTGGCCCAGGTGGATTGGCTCAGTGGTTGAGCATCGACCTTTGAACCAAGAGTGCACAGTGTGGGGCGGGCAGGAGGCAGCCACTCGATGATTCTCTCTCATTGATGTTTCTCTCTCTTTCTCCCTTTCCTTGCCTCTCTGAAATCAATAAAATATATATTTTTAAAAACTAGATGAATAACATCTTACTTTCCCCTACTTTGACCAAAATCCATCAGTTTGCCTTTTGTATTTCATGCCAGAAACTCTCTTGCCCTTTCCCTTCAGTTTCTGATTATCATATCCCATTTGTGTCAAATGTAGAAGAGAGAGTGACAATGCCCGTCTACCCACTGTGCAGGCGGGGCCCAGACTGCAGGAAGGCACCCCCGTGGGTAGAGGATACCCACAGATAAAGGAGGATGGTCCTTCAGTTCCAGTGGATCAGCGAGCCTCTGGAAGGATGGTCTCTGGGATAATTACCTGAACGTCGTCAATCATGATGGAATAAGCAATGTCCTGGGACTCCAAGAAGATTTTGACGGCCTGGACACTGACAAAGGGAACCCGGACATGGGCTGTCTCTCCTGGTATGGTGGGTGCTTTCCAGAAATCAAGCTGAAAGGGATAAAAGACCAAGGCGGTGAGTGGGTAATTACAGGGGAAAGGACAGCTCAGCACTGATGGATTTCAAGAAATCAATTCATATCTACTTTATCTCAAGCCCACAAGACTAAAATCATTGTATAATCACTATGATACTGCAAGAAGGGTTTTTACAGAGCCAAGCATCAGCATATGAGATATAATTTCCTCCCCTTCCTATGGTTAGATATTAAAATGGGCAGAAGGAACAGATTATTTAAAACTATGGCAGTTTTTTGTTTTTTTTTTAACAGTTGACATTTAAGTGATCTAATTCATTTTATAACAGGATGTTAATCCTATACATCATTTTAGGAGGTAAATAGTGCGTTAAAGGTTTTCCAAATTTTTCAAAGTAACTGAAATCTCTCTTTTCATTCTTACCATAAACCTGTGAGATAGAAGAATGGTTTACTTGTTCTCATTATGCTGAATGGGAAAATGAGACACAGGAAACATGGGTGACTTGCCCAATGTCACATAGCTGGGACAAGAGCCCTGGTTTTCTGCATCCCAGCTTCGTGAGTTGGCATTCCACACACTGTCAGAGTAGGGTAGATGCAGTCCAAAGTAAAAGATCCCAACCCTCGTGTCTCCCTGGGGAGTAGTCTCTAAGAATCAGAAGTCCCCTCTAGGACAGATACCTGAAGGTGTTCTTCAGCCTCCAGTTCCGCCAGATTTTTTATTTGCTCTTCATTCCTTGGAATGATCTCAAGAACTTGATCTCTAAAGAATATTAACCACAAACATGACCTTAAAAGCAAAACCTGGACACTGTTTCCTGTTGCTTTCTGCTCTTATGAGTCGCCACATGCCAGGAGGTTAATGCAGCGGTTAATAATCTTTTTGACAATCAAACTGATACACAGTATATTGACCCACATCCCCAGAACGAGCAGCTGAGAGAATGACTTTACTTCCCCCAAGGGTATGTTACCTAAATAATAATTAAGAGGTTCACCTACTCCTAGCAGGAAGCTTGACATTAAAGTTACCTTTCTTGTAGCTAACGATTATTCTCAAATAGCATCTGCTGAGCATAAAGAATTAGCTTTTAAAACTTGTCTCTTCCTGTTTTTCAGATACAAATGGTGGGGGGGGGGGGGGAGTAAAATAATTACTTTGGTGCTTGTAAGAGGGATTGAATTCACATTTGGGTAGACCTAGTATGGTTGGTTGGTTGGTTGGTTTGTTTGTTTGCTATGGTTCATTGAAATGTATCCGAGTTATTTCTCCAAGCACCATTTATGTGGCCCAAACTTGAGATATGGCTAGGGTCAACTGGGACTCAGGAAAGTCCTGGTGGGCCTCTCTCTCCACACAAACACATATATACATAATGGCAAACAAAGGATATCAAGGACAATTTGGCAGGAAGAAGTTGAAAAACAAGCAAACACATATCTTTAGAAAAAAAAATTGAGAGTAGAGCTGGATTTTTGTCACCATGGTGACAGATGTTTCTCCTCAAACCCTTTCTCCAAGTAGGTCACTTCCTGTGTCACTACCCTGCTCATGTGAACATTGGGAAGGGATTGGTACAAAGAGCATACACAGGGATAAGAACTGAAGTCTTCTGAAACCAAGCACCATGCAATTTCCAATGAGCTCGAGTAGAATATACTGTATGTGATAGAATGAGATCTCCAAGGCGCTCCTGCCTTCAAGTATCCACCTGCCACCGATGGTCTGAAAATGCTTTCATTTGAGTCTCATTCCTTTTGATTAATACAGAGATTCCCAGGAGTCCTGCTTTACAATGGAAAGGCACTGGGAAAAGTACAACATTAAGCTAATATTTCCTGGTGTGCGTGCTAAAGAATAGTAGCCATTTGAGTTACTCAGCATTAAAAAATAAAGAAAGAAAAAAGTGAAGCGGAGTTTCATGATAAAAAATATTGGGTGGTGCCGCAGCCTCGATCCCCTCTCATAGATTTACAGCGCATGCTATAGTAGTAAAAGAACCTAGAAACCCTCTCATTCCAAAGTTTATTTGGCCACCCACTTTTGAGAGCCAAATTTATTTGACCACTTCATTAGTTCCCTGGAATACTCTTCAAGAAATGCTGCCTAGCTCTTGCTGTTTTTGGCTCAGCGGTTAGTTAGGGCATTGGCCTGCAGACTGAAGAGTCATGGATTCGATTCCCATCAAGGACAATACCTGGCCCTTATTAGGGCACACTGAGGAGGCAACAAATAGATGTGTCTCTTTCACACCGATGTTTCTCTCTCTCTCTCTCTCCCCACTCCCTCCCTGACACTCTCTCTAAAAAAAGTTCAATGGAAAAATATCCTCTGGTTGAGGATTAACAAAAATAACAACAATAACAAAAGGAAATGCTGCCTAAAGCCCTTCATAGAATCTTGGAACCAAAGTATTTTGGAGCAAAGATGAATCTTACAAAGCCGTGAGAGTTGGATTTGGATTGGTCTTCCCACTTTATGAGGTCCCACTGCCTGAGATCTGCAGATGGGAAGACAAGGGTTGACATGGAGGATGAAACCGAGGACGGTGGGGAGAAGGAGGTGGGAGAATAACCTGTCACTTTCTGAGACAGCACTGAGATAAATGGCCAAACAGCTTTCTTTCAGTCATGTCTATCACTCCTACATCCTGATCAACAGAGGGGAAATGAGTAAGGACGGACAGAAATAGGTTATATGTATTCAGTTTTCAGTTTTGTTTTGTTTTTTGTCATTCCTCCCTCTCTCTCTCTCTCTCTCTCTCTCTCTCTCTCTCTCTCTCTCTCTCTTTCTCTCTCTCTCTCTCTCTCTCTCTCATTTCTATTAATCCCACTATCTCCTCTCCAAACTAAGAGAAGGCTCTGAAAATGCTGAATACTTACATCCATGATTCTGCCACAATCCAGTGAGAGCCTCTGTGCATCAAGTAAGCAAAATTCAAACCATTATCAGAAAGCATAACTTACCCCACAAATGTTTCTCGGCAGTAGATGTGCCCCAAAAGGGCACCGAAAAACAGGATCAACCTCATTGTCAAGGGCTTTCCCGGAGTCTAGAACTCAGTGTCCTTCCTGAAGTTATTTATAGGGACTGTGCCTGAGGCTGACCTGTCAGCAGCCTCAGAACCCCAGTGAAGTCCCACCTGGTAAAATTCTCACCTGCACGTCAAATTCTCAAGGTTTGTAGACACCCACCTGTTTGATATCTGCCATTGGTACATTTTCCCATTCCTACGATGAGATAACAAACTTTAATGGAAAGAGCAAACCAAGGGCAAATTACGTATTTATGATTTAGAACATAAAGTGCCACTAACTCTACGCGGCGATAGAAGCCAGATTAATAGAGTGGTAAAAGTCCATGCTGGGTCTCTGACAAAAATAAAGGACACACATTTATAGTGATTATTTGGGCATCCTGTCTATCACATTCCATTAGTTTGCTCATTTGTTTATTTTTATAATGTTTACCCTCAAACACTGCAATCACTGAGTCCACATCTGTGGACTCTCCCTGTAGATGTGGCCCTGTCTAGCTCTCACTCTGTATTAAAACAAAACAGAAGGCCTTTTAATAGTCAATTCTGAACTGTCTCTAAAGTCATCCATCTGCATTTGTACCAAATTGATGTCTTTGTTTCTATACCATTTCCCAAAAACGAAAATGTCTTTCTGATGATGACAATGAAATTGCTTGTAATAGAAAGTTTATATAAAACGGAAGTGTTTTTGCGTGATCACCAATAATTTCTCCACCCAAAGAAAATCACTTGGTTTACATCTTTCCAAATTTCTGTGTTTTAGAGCCTTTCCTTAAACAAAAATTATATCGTATCATAGATTTTTATTTTTAAACAAAGATTAAAAAAAAAAAGCAAAGGTGATATTTTCTTGTCTATGACATAGCTACTTTTAGGAATCATACTTTACTGCATTTTAGTAATTCCCTCACATTATAGTCAGCCTAGCAAGAATCAACCCTACACAGACACAGGGAAACTTTCGTCTGTCCTCGGTGTGTCAAATTTTCCATTTGCATGCACGTTAAATCCCGGGGTCAGAATTCTCAAGTACCTACTTGAAAAGGAAAGGATATTTCTGGTTTAAGAAACTCCTGAATAAAACTTAGGGGTGCGGGCTTTAGTCTCTTAGGTGCCTGGAGAAAATAGAAACAGAGAGGCTGAGGCCATAATTTAGCCTCATATCCCAGCACTTCTCAAGTAAATAGTAGTCCCATGAATCGAAGTGAGTGTGGTTGGGAAACCAGTAAACGCTTCTTAGAAAAGGCGGGGTTTGAACTAAGTCTTAGAATGGGTAGGACTTGCCGAGGAGAGCCTGGATAATGGTAGGGAAACAAGTAGACACCTGGGAAAGCACATGGCACACGGTTGGGTGAGGGAGGAAACGTGCCCCACTCGGGCAGCCTTGACCTTGAACAGGTGGGAAGGGAGGGCTGCAGGGTGGAGGGCCTCACCGTCCACGCAGAGGGGTTTACACCAGATGCGAGGGGGAAGGGGAGAGCCCAGGGAGCTGATGATGAAGACAGTGTTGAAAACGAGGAGACTTGTAAGATGGGCTGCCCAGCAGAGATACTTGAAGCAGGGAGCCAAGGACTTAAAATGATGCATCTGGCCGAAGCCGGTTTGGCTCAGTGGATAGAGTGTCAGCCTGCAGACTGAAAGGTCCCAGGTTTGATTCCAGTGAAGGGCATGTACCTTGGTTGCGGGCACATCCCCAGTAGGGGGTGTGCAAGAGGCAGCTGATCGATGTTTCTCCCATCTAAGTACTAACCAGGCCCGACCCTGCTTAGCTTCTGAGATCAGGTGCGTTCAGGGTGGTATGGCCGGAGACAGCTGATCGATGTTTCTAACTGTCTGTCCCTCTCTCTTTCTCTCTGTAAAAAAATCAATAAAAATATATTTTTTTAAATGATGCATCAGGATGAAGTGGTAGCAGAGGGAATGCATGAGATGAGGTATTTCAGTGGAAGAATCACAAGGGCGTGTGGAGTGATCGGTGCCTGACTGGGTGTAGGAGAAGTCGGGGAAAGACGTTTTTTAGTGGCTAAAAGCCACCTCCATGGAATCCTCTCAGCAGTTCTTTATCCAGTTGTTCACCTTGTGGGTTCAGAGAGGGATTTTTACTGGGAAGTACCACTCAGTGAATTGCATTCCCTGTAAGTGTAAAAACACACGATAGCTCTTTCTTCCTAAAAAGGACAGTGGGATGAACCTAGAGTTGCGGTGGGGATCCAAGGTAAGTTTGGATCCCTTATTCCTGAGCCTGGAGTTAATCCCCAAAAGAGAGCAGACTCTAGCATCATGCCTGAGATGAGGAGAAAGACCATTCCCTGGAATGGATGAAAATAGTAATTTTAAATAACTAAATAATACATACATAAATGGAAGTCAGAGGAGGAGAAAGCATAAGCTTTAGGAAGGAAAACTCCAGAAAGCACTTATTGTTTCTGCCACTGTTGTTCCTGACAATATACACAGGTCCTTACCAAACAGCCTCCTCCTTCTACCCCTCCTTCCAGAAGCTGCATAAAATCTGTTTAGATTGCTGTATCGAGGTGAACCTGAAATACAACAAACTGCATACATTTAAAATCCGCTGTTTGGTAAGTGTTAAGACATGTGTGCTATGAACATATGCATCACTCCCTTTAAAGCCTGTTTTTGAGAATCACTGAGAAAATAGCCAGCCAGAAATGTCACTGAAGCCCCTTGCTTTGCAGATGAGGAACCAAGACCCCAAGCAGAGAAGGGTCTTGCATGAAGCCCGGGCTGATCCGGGCTTGGGGTGGGCACTGGGAGCTCTGTTCTCGGGCCCTGGGTCATCGCTCCGACACTCGGGAGTGTCCTGTTACCCGTGGTATTCCGCTGAGCTCCGGGAAAAGACCGTTTCAGACCCAGCACTTCCTGAGCAGCCTGTCCCTGAGGAAGCCACTTCGGAAAGGGAACAATGAGAGCTGTCTTTCGAAGAGTGCTCTAATGGCGTGTTGCTTCCTAGTAGGATGATGTGAGGCACACTTCTCACTTTGCCCTTTGACCTCAGAAAGGGAGTAGCCTGATAGTAGGGAGAGGAAGATACTAAATGTTAGAATCATAGGAGAATAGACCACAAATTACATCCTCCAGCAGAGTCCCCAGACTCCAAAAAAATTTCAAAATCAAAATTTGAATGTGTTGCCCTAGCTGGTTTGGCCCAGGAGATAGAGCATCGGCCTGTGGACTGAAGGGTCCCAGGTTCGATTCCTGCCAAGGGCACGTGCCCAGGTTGTGGGCTCGATCCCCAGTGGGGGACGTGCAGGAGGCAACCAATCAATTATTCTCTCTCATCATTGATGTTTCTATTTAGCTCTCTTTCCTCTCACCTGCTCTCTGAAATCAATAAAGATATATTTTTTTAAAAATTGGAATGTCTTTGCATGTAGAAACAGTGTTACTTGCAGTAAAAGGAATTCTACAGCTCTATTAGTAAACCATTAATGATATTTTTCAGAACATTATGGGTTAAATAGACTTCTGTGCTCTGACTGGAAAGCTCATACTTTCTGGAAAAATAAATGTGCTCCAAATTTCAATCAACCGAACTTTAAACCAGAGTTTCCTGCAGAGGAAGATCATTACCTCAGAGCTGCTCCAGTCTCCGCCCCACATGAACAAGGCAACTCTAAAATGGTATGGGATTGCTTTGTTTTGACAATTATACTATGGTTATACGAGTATAAGATGATAATGTTAGAGAAAGATGAATGAAAGACATACAGGAACTCCCTCAGCCACTTTTCTCTCTTGACAACTTTTCTGCAAATCCAAAGTAATTCCAAAAATTACTCTACAGTTAATAGTTTATTAAAAAAATAAAACTTTCTGGGAAGCCACATGCAAAAACAATTAAAACAATGCAAAATATTTGCAAAATAGATGTTATGTATGTATGTATGTATTTATGTATGTATATGCATGTATGTATGTATGTATGTATTTTGCAGCCAAGAAAATAAGAGTTTATTAAAGACATGGTGTCATGCCTAAAGTCACAGGGGAAAAAAGTGATGTCTAAATAGTCTTCTACTAACATATATTATAGATTCCTGGAAATGTATACAAAAGTCTAATGTAGCCCTCGTTAGTTTGGTTCAGTGGATAGAGTGTCAGCCTGCAGACCAAAGGGTCCTGGGTTCGATTCCAGTCAAGGGCACATACCTCGGTTGCAGGTTCCTCCCCACCCGGGCCCTGGTTGGGGCTCCTGCAGGAGGCAACCAATCCATGTGTTTCTCTCACATAGATATTCCTCTCTGTCTTTCCCTCTCTCTCCTGCTCTCTCTAAAAAAATCAATGGGAAAATATTCTTGGGTGAGGATTAAAAAAATAAATAAATGTACTGCATAAAAGTTAAACAATATATTTAGCTGGGGTAGTTAATTCACAAAATCCTTAATTTCAGCCTGCATTACATAATAGGCTTTTTTTCCCAATTACAAAAGTAACTGATGCTGATTCTTAAGAATTGAAACATTACAGCTCTGCTGGTGTGGCTCACTCAGTGGTTGAGAGATGACATATAAGCCCGGAGGTCATGGTTTGATTCCTGGTCAGGATACATGCAGCTGATGTGTCCGATCCCCAGCAGTTGATTAATGATTCTCTCTCATCATTAATGTTTCTATCTCTCCCCCTCTTCTTTTCTCTCTGAAATTAGTTAAAAAATAAATATTTTTAAAAAGAATTGTACATTACAGAAATACCTCAGAAAATTTAAGGTATCGCTAGCGATAATTAACACTTCGAGCTATATAAACACATATTGTTATCATTGGCTACTTTTGTTAAGTGTTAGATTATATAGCATTTGGAGAGAGCTGAATTGTATGCCACTAGATGGATATACTGTAATTCGTTTAACCAATCTCTCATGTATGGCATCCAATTTTTACTACTTCAAAGCATATTACAAAGAGCATTTCAGTACCACTCTTGAATACTCTTTAATTTTTCTGCTTCTGAAATAATATTCTCACAGTAAAACCATTCAAACATTACTGAAAATTATAATACAAAAATGTGACAACCTCTCATATTGCCCACCCCCAACTTCTCTGCCCTAATCTGTACCTCTGCTGATTTTACCAGTTGGGTGAATATTCCACCAGAATTTTTCTTCTGTGTCTACTATTTTTAAATATATTTTATTGATTTTTTTACAGAGAAGAAGGGAGAGGAGTAGAGAGAAATATTGATGCAATCAGCTCCCTCCTGCACGCCTTCTAGGTACATGCCCTTGATCGGAATCAAACCTGGGACCCTTCAGTCTGCAGGCTAACACTCTATCCACTAAGCCAAACTGGTTAGGGCTTCTGTGTCTATTTTTACCTGCTTACCTTTTTCTTTTACAAAATTTTGGACAGACTCTACATATGGTCCAAATTAATTTTTAACTTAAAAATATCATTTGGATACTTTTCCATGTCAATATATATGCTCATCAAGAAGAAACTAGTTCTCCGAAACCGGTTTGGCTCAGTGGATAGAGCTTCTGTCTGCAGACTGAAGGGTCCCAGGTTCAATTCCGGTCAAGGGTATGTACATTGGTTGCAAGCACATCCCCGGTGGGGGGTGTGCAGGAGGCTGCTGGTCAATGTTTCTCTCTCATCGAAGTTTCTAGCTCTCTATCCCTCTCTCTTCTTCTCTGTGGAAAAGCAATAAAATATATTTTTAAAAAAGAAGAAACTAGTTCAATAAATTACACACACACACACACACACACACACACACACACACAGTGGAATACTATGCATCCACTAAAAGGAAATGATACATCTTTATGAATGAACATGGGATGATGTCAAAAAGCAAAAAGTAAAAAGCAAAAAAAAAAAAAAAAAAAAAGGCAAGTGGTTGAATGGCTTTTATTACAATACAATTTTTGTAAGAAAAATTAATATTTGTACATGCCCTGCTGATATGACTGAGTGATTAGAGTGTCAGCCCTCAGACAAAAGGGTCTCAGGTTCAATTCCTGGTCAAGGGCACATGCATTGATGTTTCTTTCTCTCTCTCTCTCTCTCTCTCTCTCTCTCGCTCTCGCTCTCGCTCTTGCTCTCTCGCTCTCTCTCTCTGTTTCCCTCTTTTTTCTCATCCTTCTACTCTCTCTAAAAATCAATGGAAAAAATATCCTTGGGTGAGGATTAACCAAAAAATAATTAATAATAATAATATCTGTACAATTATCCTTGGCTATCCAAATCTATTTACTTCTAAAGGCAGATAGCAAGAGGTAAAGTTTGGCTAGTAAATTCAGATAGTGGAGTATATTCAGTTTTCAAAATGTATTCAGCTCTGAAGTTTCAGATAGGGAATACCAAGGTTTGAGATGAGATGAAATATATCTCAAAATATTTATCTGGATCCATTCAGTTTCTAGGTTTGGAAAGCAAGAGTTCAGCTTATTACATTTGTTTTTGCACAGACAAAAAATGGTCTGGAAATAATGTGCATTGAACTGTTAGCATTAATTACCTTGGGATGCAATTGTCGTTCTATTTAACATAGCTACCATTTGAATTTTTTACAGTGTGCATAGGCACTTCTAATCAGAAAACCACACAATAAAAAATGTCATTATAAAAAAGCAGATTCTAAGAACATAGCAACCCTTAAGTACTTCAGTGAATAATATCCTTAAGTATGTATCTACATATATTTTTGTATATCTGAAAGAATATTTTTGTTGGTCCAATTCTTTTTTTAAAGAGATGACTATTTTATGGTTAATTTTTTTATTGATTGATTTTTATTTTATTTTATTTTTTGAGAGAGAGAGAGAAGCATCGATTTGTTGGACTTGTTTGCTAGTATGCATTTATTTGTTGTTGTTTTCCATTGGTAGAAACCTAGGTGTATGGGGACAACACTCTAACCAAGGCAATTGAACCAATTCTTTTTGTTTTGTTTTGTTCATCCTCACCCAAGGATATTTCCCCATTGATTTTTACAAAGAGTGGAAGGGAGGGGGAGAGACTGAGAGAGAAACATCGGCTGGTTGCCTCCCATACACATCCTGACCAGGGTCCCAGAAGGAGCCTGCAATCAAGGTATGTGCCCTTGACCAGAACTGAACCCAAGACCCTTCAGTCTGCAGACTGATGCTCTATCCACTGAGCCAAACCAGTGAGGGCCGAACCAATTCTCAATAATGGAATTGCTAGAACACAAGGTACAAGCATTTTTTATATTCTCAGGTTGTTCTCTAAAGAAATTATACCAATTTTCTTTCCCACCTACATTTCTCTGAAGGGCCTGATTGCCACGGCTTCCCAATACTGGCTTCATCACGTATTGGTCAATCTAAAGTAAGAAAAATGTTTGATTGTGCACTCTGCCCTCCTTCTGCTGGAGCACAAGGTGAGTGTCTGCACAGGGAATTTTGTGTGTTGGCCCTTTAAAAGGATGCCTGCATTTCCAGCCATCTCTCCCTGGCAGATAGCAACCCCCATACTTTTCACAGCCAGATGTTAAAGTTTTGGTGCTCTGCTGGGGGCATCCAGCTTGCAGATTAGAGCCCAGAGTCTTTAGTGGCAATCCCTCCCAGCTGAGATATCTCTCTGGAACTTAAGTTGCTGTCTCGGGGAGACCAGCCAGCCCTTTCTCGCCCCCGCCACTCCTACCAGTCTCTATGTGGTCTCCACTTTCCGTCCTAGGTCATCAGGGTTCTCTCCAGCAAGTCTTGTTTTTCTGTATTTTAGTTGTAATTCCAGTTTGGTCCTGGGAGCATGTCCATGGAGCATCCACTTACTCTGCCACCATTTTTAATCTCCAATCTTATTTTAAAACTCTTCATATGTTATGAATATGAAGGGTTGCCCTAATTTTGTGTTCAAAATTTTTTCCTAGTTTGTCTTTGTCTTTTTACTTTACTTACTGAGTCTCTCTCACTTTCTCTGACTTCCCTTCTCATCTCTCACTTTCTCAGTTTCAATACTTTTAAGCAATTCAAGTATCAGTGTTTAAGTCTTCTGGGTTTATTTGTAATTTGCTTGGAAAAGTCTTCCCTACTTTAAGATTAAAAAACTGTTTGCTGGCACTTTTTTCTAGCACTTTTATGGTTCCCTTGTTTTCTCTTTCAATCTTATTTCATCTGGTATTAATATTTATATTAGGAATTTGTTCACATCACCTTTCAGATATATTCTTCAGGAATATATTTCTCAACATTTTATGGGTTTTTTAATTTTGATCTTTTTTTCCCCCACAGATGAACAGAGTCAACAGGCTTAAGTCCAAATATATGACTGATACTAAAATGCACCCCTTGCAGCACGCCTAATGATTTCCAGCTTTGTTTCACCTGCACTAAATTTATTAAAATCTACTCTTCTTATCGCTAACATCAACACGTTCATTTTTCCATGCATAAATGTCAAAGACTAAATATTCAACTAGATATGCAAACACTGATGCACAAAGATATTGATGCCAATAAAACTAAACAATGAAGTTGTTTGAAAAGTTCATTCATGAGCTTACGTACAAAAATTCAAGTTCTGTCCAAAAATTCCAGTTATATTTAAACATCAAACACTTGAAAGACTGGGTTTCAGTAGAGTAAGCTATGATCTGGTCTACAACAGGGGTGTTAACTGTGGGAACCCAGCTTTCCTGGGAGAACCACAGAAAGTGTTAGAGGGGTGACCTTTGAGATTAGTCTTAAAATTGAGGAGAGAGCCGAAACCTGTATGGCTCAATGGGTAGAGCGTTGGCTTGGGGATTAAAAGGTCCGGGGTTCGATTCCAGTCAAGGGCATGTGCCTTGGTTCGGGCATATCCCCAGTAGGGGGTGTGCAAGAGGCAGCTGATTGATGACTCTCATCGATGTTTCTCTCTATCCCTCTCTCTTCCTCTCTGTACAAAATCAATAAAATATTGGGTCGGCAACTAAGTAATTGCGGGTTTCACACATATATATATATATATATATGGCTTCAGTTGAATTTTTAGGTTTGCAGACGTAGTACAAATGTAAAACACATTTTGTTATTTGATAGTTGGCTATTCAGCTGTTAATCAGTAAAAAAAGTTTTTTGATCTGTTTTGTAGTTTTCGTTTGGCGTTCGTTGAAAAATGGAAAATCAAAAGGAACATTTTCGTCATATTTTGCTTTTTTATTTCCGCAAAGGGAAAAACGCATCGCAAGGAAAAAGTTATGTGCTGTTTATGGTGACGAAGCCTTAAAAGAACGGCAGTGTCAAAATTGGTTTGCCAAATTTCGTTCTGGTGATTTTTCACTCAAAGATGAAAAACGCTCTGGTCGTCCAGTTGAAGTTGATGACGCCCTAATCAAAGCAATAATCAATTCGGACTGTCACAGTACAACACGTGAGATTGCAGAGAAGCTTCATGTATCACATACATGCATTGAAAATCACTTAAAACAACTTGGCTATGTTCAAAAACTCGATACATGGGTTCCTCAGGAACTGAAAGAATCACAGTTAACGCAATGCATTAGCAGCTGCGATTTGCTAAAGAAACGTAATGAAAATGATCCATTTTTAAAACGACTGATAACTGGCGATGAAAAATGGGTTGTTTACAACAATATCAAGCGGAAAAGATCGTGGAGCAGGCCAGGTGAACCAACTCAAACAACATCAAAAGCTGATATTCATCAAAAGAAGGTTTTGTTATCAGTTTGGTGGGATTACAAAGGAATTGTCTACTTTGAACTCTTACCACCCAACCGAACGATCAATTCTGATGTCTACATTGAACAACTAACGAAATTAAACAATGCAGTTGAAGAAAAGCGGCCCGAATTGACAAATCGAAAAGGTGTTGTATTCCATCATGACAATGCAAGGCCACACACATCTTTGGTCACTCGGCAAAAATTAATGGAGCTTGGTTGGGATGTTTTGCCACATCCACCATATAGTCCTGACCTTGCACCATCTGATTACTTTTTGTTTCGATCTTTACAAAACTCCTTGAATGGTAAAAATTTCAATAATGATGATGATGTCAAATCGTACCTGATTCAGTTTTTTGCTAATAAAAACCAGAAGTTTTTTGAACGTGGGATTATGATGCTGCCTGAAAGATGGCAAAAGGTCATTGATCAAAATGGGCAATACATTACAGAATAAAGTTATTTAGTTCCATGAAAAAATTGTCTTTGATTTTCTTTAAAAAATCC
Organism: Pipistrellus kuhlii; assembly: GCF_014108245.1. Taxonomy (NCBI): domain Eukaryota; kingdom Metazoa; phylum Chordata; class Mammalia; order Chiroptera; family Vespertilionidae; genus Pipistrellus; species Pipistrellus kuhlii. The sequence goes on along the minus strand of NW_023425405.1, from coordinate 12,578,963 downwards.
GCAATTACTTAGGTGCCGACCCAATATATATTTTTTTTAATTGAGGAGAGATTCAGCACTTAAAGAGTTCAACATTTAAAGATTTGGTGACTGGCCTACAGGCAGAGGAATCAAGTGTAGGAAGGTGACTAGACTGGAATGGGTTTCTTCAAGTCCCCATACTATCTTTTTCTGCCCTTCCCAACTTCCCTCTCATCAAAGGAGGGAGGAATCTGATGCAGGACTTACTCTTACTGATTACTTTACCTCATTCACAATAGTATTACTCCAACCCTGCATATGCATTTAATGCCTTCTCTTCTTATCTTTAATTGTGCAGTCAAAGGCTTTTCTCTCTTAAAAAAAAAAAAAATTTATTGATTTCAGAGAGAAAGGGAGAGGGAGAGAGAGATAGAAGCATCAATGATGAGAGAGAATCCAAGATAGGCTGCCTCCTGCATACCCCACACTGAGAATTGAGCCCAAAATCCAGGCATATGCCCTGACCAGGAATTAAACCGTGACCTCCTGAGCCATGACGCCATGATGCCAGGCGGCTTTTCTCTCTTTAAAGGAACTTCAGACAAAAGAAAAGCAGATCAGGAGATTTTACAGGATATGGCCAAATGACCAAATTTAACCCTTCGTTGATATGGTATCCTGGGGTATCAGGTAGCCTTGGCTTCTCACCCCTCAGAACGCCCCTCCTGACCGGTGCAAGATAATGTTCTCCCTTTTGTCATGGTCTAGACCCTCCCCTCACACAGGTCACCTTCGTCGCACCTTCCCAGTTGTACTCCCAGCCTCTCTCCTCAGCCCCCTGCTTCCCACCTCATCCCAATGTACCCGAGTCATTATTATACTGAAAAAAATACTTTTCAATATTATTTAAAAACTTAATCCTACTTTCTCTACTCCATGAGCCCCAAGACTCTGCACATCTGAAATTAATTAAAATATTTTAATGCCAGAATTCCCAGCTTCCTGGCCATCAGTAGATAGCCCTGAATCTCCTATGTGTGGTGGGGGTTTTCTGAAAAGCATGCTTTATGTTGTATGCCTAGGCAGTGTGAGCTGGAGCTGGCTCAGACCAGTTTGCCAGAGCCAATGTGCTTATCTCTTCCCAACTCCACATTCAGTGATGTCACTTTGGTATCTTGAAATAAGCAACAGTGGGAGTATTTATATCACTGATAAATCAGCGCGTGAAACTAAACAAGGGCTGTTAACAATCAGAGGCAATTGTTAAACATTTACCATCACACCCCTGTTTTAGGGATTCTTTTGGTTTCTAGCAATAGACACCCACTTGAGGTAGCATAATCTCTAAAGAAAATTTATTATAAGAATCTGCTAGTGAAATGCCGTGACACCCAGGAGTGGGCAAACAATTGGGCCTCAGGAAGTAACTGGAATCAGGGGATTGACAACCACCGAACTTTCCATCACTTCTCTCTGCCCTTCTCTGTTTGTTTCATCCTTCTGTTGTTGTTAATCCTTACCCGAAGAATCTTTTTTTCCATTGATATTTTTTAGAGTGGAAGGAATGTGGAGAGGGAGAGAAACTTCGATGTGAGAGAGATATGGTGATTGGTTGCCTCTCACATTGGGAGCTGGAGGTGGAGCCTGCAACCAAGAAACATGCCCTTGACAGGAATCAAGTCTACAACCTTTTAGTCCATAGGCCAATGCTCTAACCATTGAGCACCCAGGTAGGGCTGTTTGCTTCATTCTTTTCTTTCAGTCACAACCTGCTTTCTCTGGTTCCCAGTCTACTTGGAAGGAAATGTAGAGCGTGAAAACTTGCTCCAAGTCCAGTCACCAAAAGAGACTGTGCTCTTTTCTGGTCTAAATTCTCAGGATGGGACTCGATGAGAAGGAAGTCTTATTGCCGTGGCCAGTGTTTCACAGTGGTTAGAGCATTGGCTTTGGGACCAAAGGATCTCAAGTTCGATTCCCAGTCAAGGGCACGTTCATACCTGAATTGCAGGTTCCACCCACAGACACCCCCCACACACACACCCTCCATTGGGGCGCGTGTGGGGGGCAACCAATCAATGTGTCTTTCTCACAGCCATGTTTCTCTGTACCCCTTCCTTCTCTCCCTTCCTCTACCTCTAAAAATCAGTGGCAAAAATACCCTCGGGTGAGAATTAACAAAAGAAAGAAGGAGGTCTCACTGAAACCCGGGCCTGGGCCAGGGGAAGGTGGGGTGGGACCTGGCAGGGTCACACGGTACCAGCATTTGTGAGACTTGGGGTAGAAGAGGCTCCCAGAAAGAAGAGGAATAAAGCAGTCACCCCCCAAAAGGCCCACAGCATTTACACAGACCTTTATAAATTCATAGCCACAGGCCCCATCAAAACATGCGTTTTGTTTAGTATTTAACACCTGCGGCATTATAGAGTGCTCCCTAGGTTAAAGGGGCTGTTTTTAAAATTATAGATGATAAGAAGGTGACTAAGACCCTGTATTGGCTGCAAGTAACAGAAGAGCCAACCTAAAACACTTAAACAATAAAGAGAATTTTCTTGCCTAATAAGTCAAAGTGTAGGATGGTTCCAGAGATTGCTACCGCAGCAGCTCAGAATGTAGTCTTTTCCTCAGTCGCACCCTAACATATTCAGAGTAATGCCTTTATGGACACGTGTAGCTGTCACAGTTGCAGACATCATGCGCAGACGTGAAATCCTCCACCAAACAAAAGGGACCATTTCACCATTTCTTCCCTGTGCCAGCCTTTTAAAAAAAAAAAAAAAAAAAAAAAAAAGACCAAAAAGACTTTTCTCAGAACGCCCCCACCAGCAAACTACCCTTTCCAGAATTAGATCATGAACCCATGCGTGAACCGCTCATTGACGGGCCCGCATCGCCATGGTTGGCTTAAACAATCGGGACCTAATTCCAAGTCTCGAAGGGAGGTGGGACAATGGGACAAAAATGAGGGACCTGCTTGAATGGAAGGGAACAATCAAAGGAGGCTGCCACAGACCCTTTCTGCAGCTGAAGGGGTGCAAGCAGAGAAAAGAGAGACAAAAAGACCCTGGCCCTAAGTGGCAATTCTCCAAGCCCCTTTGTCTCTTACTCAACTCTGACCTGCCAGTCAGTCTTAGGAACCCTGGCTGCAGACCCTTCCACAGGGGCCTGGTTTTTATCTCCCCATTTCCCCCTTTTGATTTACACTAATTAGGAGCAGAGTTGGCTCCCTGCCTGACGTTCTCACTGCTAAATCAAGATTTTGAGCACATGAAACTTCATGGGGAGAGAGGGCCCTAATAAACGAAGACCATTATGGACAGCAGACCCCTGTAATAAGGCAGCTTGAGGAACTGCCTGTGAAAGAAGCCAAGCTCAGAAGATTAAAAAAAATAATAATAAAATAAGGACAAGAAAACAGTATTGACCAGGATTATAACATTTTTGTTTTTTAGTTTCGTGTGTGTGTGTGTTTTAAAGCATATTATGTATTTGCTTTTGTGCACTAAGTGGATATTTGCAATGAGGAATGTAATTCATAAAAGGACAAGTATATATTTTTTTCATAATGCATCTTTCCTCGGCCAGCTTCTCTAGGCCTCTCTAAAAACTTCGTTAACGTTAAAGAAAAAAATCAGATTCCTATTTTCATCTGTACCTTTGTTAAATTTAGATTAAAAGTGCAACCCCGTTTTACAACAGAAAAAGTGATTATAATCTAATATTGTTGATATATAATAGGTACAAAAAAAAAAAAAAAGGCATTTTCTCTCTTTATCTCCTTCCCACCCCTGCATGTTTGTGCCCTGACCCTCTCAAGTACCTCTGTGACCACATGTTCCTGACCGAGAGAGAATAGCCAGGTGGCCTGCCACTTGGAAACTTGTCAGATGTTATTCAAAGCCATAAAGAACACATCATACAAGTCTCCGGTATATTGTTACAGGGAGACCCTATTTAGAATTCGCTAATTGGGAATTTGTAATAATTTAAGGAAGGGCTGGCTGAAGTTAACCTTTGTACTATCTATGCAAAAAATAAAAAAGAGTTCACTAAAGTTTTGAATAGTGTAAACAGGATTGGAAGGGGAATAATTATCTACTTAAAAGAACCAGTTGTTTTGAAAAGCTTTAGAAGTATCCTTTTACATACAAACAGGGTAATTATGATTTAAACAAAGGCTGGCCTGTTTCTAAGGCTTCTTTGAAATGTCAATTACAAATTACGCTTGTCTATTCACCACGGCTAAAGCCACCCTGTGTACCAGGCAACAGTTGGTTAGCTTGCTTCCACTTACTCTATATAGAAATAATAAACCTTACATTCTTTTAAAGTAGTCGAATTCAGTTCAGGCTTTTCACTGGTCCATCCTATAGTACGGATGAAGATTTTACTAATGACTAGCACACAACAATCAGAAATGCAGGGAGTGACAACTCACTCAGTGGAAGAGCTGGTTAATACCGAAAATCTGCAAAGAAAGCTGCTCCCGAGCGCTGGCTTTGTGGGCCTTTTTTCCTTACGGTAGGAAGAGGCACATTTTGCATTGCAATTGAATACACGCACACTGGAACAGAAACAATACTTGCCCTTATGATGTGCAATACTCTTGTTATTTTCTACTTGCTTTCTAATAAATGCTAGTCACAACCCACTAAATTTGATTTCACAATCTATTAACGGGTGGCTGTTTTGAAAACACGACTCTGGAATCTGCTGGGAGATAGTATTCCTCCGTGGGAGACAGGGATGGCAGTGGGGAAGAGCCGAGGTTGCTACCTGGGTTTCGGAATGCTGTCTTCTCCCCCTTCTCCTCCTCTCGAATCCTTTGGTTATCAACCTCATTGCCCCTTGTGCCTTGATACTCAGTGCAAAGTTCATTCTTACTCTCACCAACCCTTCCAGTTAATTTTCTATCCCCCCCACACACACTTTCCCCCCCCCCCAAAAGACCCTATGTTGTACAGCCTCGACACTCAACAGCGTGAGCCCTCTCCAACTTGACTAAACTGCTCCCATCATCACTGCTCCATTTCTGACTCTGCTCCTGCTCACTTTGGATTGCTTGGTATTTGGTATAGGTCTCCCAAGTTCTTATCTAATCGCTCTCCATTGAGAACACAGATAATGTATTATCATCATGGTAAAAAAATCTTGTGGTCAGACAAGACCCAGCTCCCCCACACTCACCAGCTTTATGTCCTTGAGAATATCACTTAATTTCCCCACGCCTGTTTCATTATCCATAAAATTGGGAAAAGATATATTCTGCAGGCTTGTGAAGGGTAAATAATCTTTACAAAATGCTTACCTCGGTGCTTGGCATATGGCAAGCACTCTCTAAATGTGTTATCAGTATTATTATTGTTGCTGTTATTTAGATTTTACCTACTACCGTGTTTCCCCAAAAATAAGACATCCTCCAAAAATAAGACTTACTTACAGGTTTCCTTCTGAGTGAAATATAAAGCATCCCCCCGAAAATAATGCCCCCCCCAGGCTAAACATGAGAAATTTGGTCCACTGATTCTGAAAGAAATGGAGTCACAAGAAATTCACCAGGAAATTCAGGAATTGAATTGTTATGATGATGTTCCAGAAGATGATGACATGATTGTCATTGAATAAATGAGTAAATTCTTGATACTGTAGGATTCACAGTTTGTCTGGTTTGTGTTGACAACTACCGTACCATCGTACCGTATACAGGTAATAAATCTCCTTTATTTTTATTTAACAATAAATGTGTACCGTATTCTTCTTGATGGAAAAATAAGACCTCCCCTGAAAATAAGATCTAGCGCATTTTTGGGAGCAAAAATTAATATAAGACACTGTCTTATTTTCGGGGAAACAGGGTAGTCCATTTCTCCTACCACCAAATCCACACCATCCAGTCCTCAAGGGCAGATACTGGTTCAGAGTTTGAGAATATCTATCCAGTGCCACCATTTCCAGCTCCCCCAACCCTCTCCAGTCACCTACCATGTGTATATTCTCATTCTTCACCACATCCATCTCTGTTAGACTTTTCCCTGCAGCACATAGTTCCCTGCATGGCAATTCCTGACAAGAATTATAATGTTTGATGTAAGTAGACATTGCCACAGATGTCAGTTCTGAACAGTTAGCTGCATGGAAGGGCCACAGCTAGGAGGCAAGCCCAAGAATTCCAAGCAGGTCACCACCAGACACAGCCTAATTCATCCCATTGACCAAGGGTGAACTGAAGAGGAGACAGTTAATGCAGCTTACGGGCCCCCACCCTGATAGCCCACACCAGACTGCATACAAGCAACATTCAGACAAGACTAGAGTTTGCAACTCTGGTTCCATGAGCTGTCTCCCACATCAGAGGCTCTGTGCTTTGCTCATTAATCCCATTCCAACATGCCTAGCTATGGTTCGCTCCTCATGCCACGCCTTCGCCTTATCCTTTGATCCCGTGCATTTCTTTCCTTGGCTTTGTTTGGCCTGTTTTCAGTTTAATGTACTCACAGATTACTCTAGTTAATCCCCTCGTACTTACAGGCCCGGTTTGTCTCAACCCTAATTCCTTCTTCATATGGGTGGCTATCTCCTACCCGCTATCTCTGATCTGTTCTAGCCCCATGGATAAGAGCATGAAAAGGAAGTCTTTGATATGAGTGACTCTTCAGAAAATAGTGTCATTGGTTTATATTTTAAACCTACAAGCAAAACATTTGGGGCACGTTCCCCGACTATGCTATCTAGAAAACAGTCATCCTTTCCTGGTAAGATTATATCTGCTTAGACATCACTTATGGCTATGCAGGAGGTAGTAATTAACTTACCTTAAAATCAGGATCTTCCATCTTCAGAGAAAAATGGTTGAAACATAGTAATTAAGAGCCCAAACTCTGAAGCCAGAATACTTGGGTCTAAATCCTGCCTCTGCAAATTACTACTATATTTTGAGTTTGTTTTATTTTGTTTTGTCTTTTGTGTTTTGGTTTTTGTGTTGGTGCTATTAAGATAAACAAGATCTTGATCTTTTCAAGTTTAGAAATAACATTAAGTTTTAGATGTTGGCCTCTGCCTTGCTTTCTCTGTCACTTAGCTTTCCTCAGCTCCTCCTTTTTGAATTTGTGCTTCCCTTTGTATAACCTATTCAACTGCATTATTTATCTGCCACGTCTGGCACTATGCTGGATCACAGAAATACAAAGGTGACAAATCATGGAGTCTACCTTTAAGGGTATGTATATATGCATATACAGGAGTGGGTAAAAGTAGGTTTACAGTTGTGAGTATATGAAAGAGTGAATAAAGCAATTGTAATAATCATGTATTTTTCCACATAAACTGTAAACCTACTTTTGCCAACATATATATATGTGTGTATATAAAACACATTCATTAATGTTCAGGGTGCTGAGATGAAGGACTTTTCAACACACACTGGAGCATTAGGGAAGGCCTAGCTAGTTTGCCTGAGGGAACATAGTGGAGCAGGGTGTGGAGAAGTAAACTTCTACTTGGAAAAGGTCGATGCTTGAGCTCACCTCTAGCATCAGACTTGCTTCAATAGTGAGGCAATCTGAATGAGACAGTCTCCTCCAATTAGCTCAGACATGGCCCCCATGTCCTGTACTCTAATAGCCTATTGGACCCTGGTTCCAATGGTCCTCCAGGTCTCTCTGTTGTAATCGGTTAAGGAAGCTGCTGTTACCAGTGACTCATGAGCCCTGTCAGAGCTCTGTGATCTCCCTCCTCCAGCCCCCATAAAAGGCTCAGTCCTTATGTTGCAATCTTTATCACATGCAGCACTTGAGTCTTCCCCTAAGACCTAAAGCCCTTCTTTGAACTTTACAGCTTAGAGACCAGAGTCTCTGCTGCTTATCAATCCTGGCCAGCTCTCTTCTCTGGAATCTGGATTTCATTTTATATTGCAGATGGGTTCTGCCATCTAGACAGTGATAGCCAGAATGGCTACCCCCTCCCCTAGGCCTACTGAGCTCCCCACTGCTGGGATCCCTACTTAACCAGAAAGCCCAGCCCCAACTATGTCTAGGTTACAGCTTACTTTCTACAAAGACCAGACTTTAATCAGGCTCTTTTGAGCCCTCTTGTTGACCAGATCTCAACTCTGGTGTCTATATCCTATCTTTGGCCCATCTAGCCCAGTTTTAGCAAAAATACTGCTAAGCAGGTTTAGTGCGAATGTCCCATTCACCCTAGGCTGAGTTCCTCATCTTCCATCTTTCATGCATAAGTCGTGTAAGTCCTTGGCCTGCCTTCACCAAGAATTCTATTAGATTAGTTTAGCAGAAAACCCCAATCTTTTATTTTTTTTTTCTTCCTAATAATTTCTATTCATTGCCCCCTTAACCTGCTCTTCGGCTATAAATCATGGCTTTCCTTGCTGTTTTTGGAATTGAGCTTGATTTCTTTCCTCTACTGCAATAGATTTGAGCCCTGTAACAATAGAGTAGAATAAAGTCTTCCTTACCATAAGTGTCAGAATAAAATTTTTTTTTTAAATTTGCCATGCCCTTTGCACCTTAACAATGGACAGCCCCTGGCCCAGCTGCCCTTCTAGATCTACCTTCCCTCCTTAGTCTACTCCAAGAATCAGAGATCTTATTCTAGGCTCTTGAGAGCTTCTCCTCTATCCAGCTGACGTATGTGCAGCAATAAAGCTCAGATAGAGTTAGTCACCTGGAAATATGGACCAGGAGAATATGGGCCAATTCTATTCTAACCAACCAAACTTAATTCACTGTCAGTTAGATCATCAAAACATATCATTATAAATGGTTTCTGAACATAAATATATTTTTAAGAGCGTCCTTAAACAAAATACATATACTCAAGGGATAAAATATGTCTTGTGCTCTTTTGAGTAAAAAATCATAGTGGATGCAGATCTCTGAAGCACCAGTGGTGCCATGAACAAATTCATTTGTTTTTGGACAAATAATTATTTGAAATTTTACCTCTTGGATTCCAAGTATTTTTTTTGTTTTTGTTTTGTTTGTTTTTGTTTTTTAATCATCACTCAAGGATCTTTTTCCATTGAATTTTTAGAGAAAGTGGAAGAAAGGGAAAGACAGGCAGAAATATTGATGTGAGAGAAACACATGGATTGGGATTGGTTGCCTCCTGCATGAGCCTGCAACCAAAGTACATGCCCTTGATGGGAATTGAACCCGGGACCCTTTGGTCTGCAGGCTGACGCTCTATTCACTGAGCCAAACCTGCTAGGGCATTGTTGTTAATAGAGAGACTTTATTATAAAAAACCTCGTCACCTACAGCTCTGGTGATTTTTCATGTTTTATCTCTTTCATTTAGCTTCAAATAATGGAAGGACTTGATAACATTCAAAATTTACTGAATTTTGTGTTAATGTCAGGTACAGAATGTTCCTCTTGACTATCTCCTTTCCTTGGGGCTGTTGCTGTTGTGTTTGGAAGGAAATGGCGTGCCAACCATTCACTGGTTCTCATGGCTTTGCAGTGGAGGCAGGGCCTTTCCCTGGTTGGGTAGCTTCCCACACTCTTTTGCCTCTGAACTGTTTTTCTTTTAATATCGGCTGGTGATGGGTGTTCATTTTCACTCTCCTTCCACGAGGAGGCTCCGGATTCAGACTCTTCGCTGTCATACTCAGTGGCATCACTGTCAAGTTGGGTCTGATTCACCTGGCTGAACTGAGAATGGTGCCTAGATCGTCTTCGTTCAAGATAGGCATTTACCAAAGCCACTTCTGAGTCAGTGATAGGAGTAAGCTGGGTCTGCTTTGGTTTCTTCATCTTTTGTGGAGAGTCCCAGGCACCATCTTTGTTTTGCCACTTACGGGAAATATCTTTGCTTGCTAACAATCAATGAAATAAATCAACAAGTTAGGCACATTGTTGATTACCATACCTTCCCATTAACTAAGGGCCCTGATAAAAGATAGAGGGAAAAGTCTCTAAACTTTTCTAGAGAAGGACTCTTTCTCCTTTGAAGTCTTAAAAGATTCACATGTTTATGTGAATGTGATTTGGATAGCAGGAAACTAAAAAGAATCTTTTTTTATACAGTGGTATACTGGAATTGGCTGGTTAATAACTTACGTAGTTAAGCTTTCAGGAATTTGTGAGATAGTTGTTAAACACAGACATTAGTAAAAATTAAACTACCAAAAATTACCATTACATCAATTTATTACAAAAAACATATTGCTCAAACCATCACTTCCTAATAATTTTATTACATTTTATTATGATGTATGCTCTTGAAGCTATTTGTCTATTGCTGGGTGTTAGAAATACCACATAATACTGTGCTACTGTGCATCTCCTTCCCAGCTCCATGTTCAGTGACATGTTAGTGACTTGAAATCAGGTTGGGTAGGATAAAAATCAATAAAAACCAAAAATCAGGCATTGTTTTATGGTTTTATTGACTCCAGGTTTAAAGTGATGGAGAACATGGTACTAACCTAGATTTACATTTAAAAGAATCATGTCTATAGCCACTACATTATGAATAGCACCTCCAAAAAAATGAGAAAATACTCTTCCAGAGTATTATAAAACTATTATCCAATTGGCAAAGAAGTCAATCACGTCATTGACAACCAAGTTAAGTTCCAACATACATCTTGTTTCTTTCATATTACTCTTTAGGGAAAGTAACATTCATAATGGAACTACACTTGTTGATCAATTGCAAATATAAGTTGGCTGAGGATGCAAGAGTCTGGTAAAAATCAAGGAAAATATTTTGTGAGAATCAGTGGTCTATATGGAATTTACCAAAAAGAGTATTATATATTTTACTAAAGGCCTGATGTACGAAATTCATGCTTGGCTTGGGGGTCCCTCAGCCTAGCCTGCGCCCTCTCTGGCAATCTGGGACCCTCACTCCTAACTGCCCTCCTGCTCGCTCCTTACTACTTGGATCACTCTTCCTTAGCACTGCCATGGAGGCGTGAGAGGCTCTCACCACTACTGCTGTGCTCGCCAGCCATGAGCCCAGCTTCTGGCTGAGCAGTGCTCCCGCTGTGGGAGCACACTGATCACCAGGGGGCAGCTCCTGCATTGAGCGTTTGCCCCCTGAAGGTCAGTGCACATCATAGTGACCAGTTGTTCTGGTCATCAGGTCATTCGCCCTAATGTTTGCTGGGCTTTTATTATATAGATTATTTGTAAATTATGCGATCTACATCCTTTATATCAGTAATTTTTTAAAAATGTATACACACACACACACACACATTTTTGGAGAGTCAATTGTTAAACATTTTCCAGCACACCACTGCTTATGGGTTATTGAAAAAGATGTTATTTACAGCTCATAATCCTGTAATAACTATAACCTTAAGTGTATGTAAGAAGGAAGCTGTGTGAAGGGAGAATGTTGATGAATGAAAAGAACTTGAGCTTTACCTACTAGTAATTCATAGCCCATACTAAATTAAAGCAGCTGAATTATCCTGCACTAAAGCAAGAAGCTTGTCCAATGAGCTGCCATAGATTTTGGGGAGGCCCTATGACACTCTTGGCTGTTCACCTCTGTTGCTTGCTTTCCACACGCAGCACATAGTTCTCTCATCAAAGTCCAATACTAAATACACACCAACTCTCACCTTTACTTACTGAAGAGCTTGTCCCACTATTTTCATTCTTCTTCTTCTCAGACATCTGTTTCAGAAATATAGATTAGTGATAGTGATCTTACATCATATACACACTCAGATCATCCACATCCTCACAGTCCCAACTAATATGTACAGATGCAAAAGTTGGATAGCGAAGAAGGCTGATAGGGGGGGGAAAAAAAAAAAAAGGACTCATCTGGAATGTGGTGTTGAAGGCAAACTCTATGGATACCCTGGACCACCAGAAAGATGAACAAGTGAGTCCTAGAGGAGGTTAAAACTGAAACATTGCTAGAGGCAAAAATAACAAAAGTGAAGCTTTCCTATTTTGGGCATATCATAAGAAGGCAGAGAAAATAGAAGACAATAGAGTCTTCACTAGAAGGGCCAAATACGAGATGGGTCGTCTTCATCAAAGAAGCCATAGGCAATGGTCTACAGAAGTGGAGCAGGGCTGTTGAGGGCAGGACATTGTGGACATCATTCATTCATAGTGTCGCCTGGAGTTGGAGCTACTCTATGGCACACATAATAGTCATCATAGTTGGTTGTTTTTCACTTTCACTTCTGCTGCCCATTAGGAAGACCATGCTTTGATAGCAGAATCTACCAAAATGTTTGAACCAAGCAAAAGGAACAAAGACTTGAGGGAAAATAATAATGGTACGGAGCTATAGGTTTTAAAGTTTTTCTATATTCATATTTTAGAGTAATATCATTTAAAAAGAGATTTGATAGTACTATGATTGGTATTTTAAATTGCTTTAAAATTTTTTAAGCCTCACTTGAGGATATTTTTTCCATTGACTTTTTTTAGATAGAATGGAAGGGAGGGAGAGAAGCGGGGGGAGTGAAAGAGAAACATCCATGTGAGACAGCCACATCGACCAAGGTACATGCCCTTGACCAGGAATCAAACCCGAGGCCCTTAGGTCTGCAAGCTGATGCTCTAACACTAAGCAAAACCAGCCAAGACTTTAAATTACCTTTTAAAGGGCATTTTATCAAGTCACATTTCAATAAATCTTTCAGATCTTTATTCAATTCATAGACTTAATATTTCCTAAATCCTTTAGAAACTTTCCTTAAAAATGAAACCATAATATATATTATCTGTGAATATGCCAACCAGAATAAATGAATTTCTCTGAATAGTTCCAATTTCAAATATTCTGTCCAATACTCCATAAATGTATTTGTCCAATTTATCAGATCAGTCTCCCACTTTTTTATGTTGAAGAATTTGTCAAATAATACAAATATAAAGCTCTTCCTTCTTCAGAATGTATCAAAAATTTTAGGTACTAATAATATTTTTGACACATAATAATTCTTCTAGGAACTTTTCACCAGGAAATAAACCCCCAAAGAGAAAAGTTTTGTGAACAGAAATATTCATCACAGTGTAATTCAGATAATATAAAATACAAAATTCAAAAATAGACATGGTTAAATAAATGCAGTATAATTATACAATCATATAATGTATAGTTGTGCAAATGATTATGGTAAAAGTATGCTATAAGATGAGAAAATAATATTATAATATTAAGTTAAAAATCAAGATGCAAATTTGTATATACAATATGATCACAAGTTAGCTAAAAATATGAAAAGAAAAAAGATTTTAAAGGATTACAGGAATGTTAGCAATGGCTAACTTTGGGTGGTAAAAGTACTTTTCCCCTCTAATTTTTCAAATTGTCTAAATGAAGAAAAAATGAATTTATGTAAGTGAAACACTCTGGGTTGAAAAGTGCCATACTTGGGTATTCGTAGTTGCAATCTAAGATTTTTGGCCCATTCCTTTCTCTTTTTCTAAATATATTTTTATTTATTTCAGAGAGGAAGAGATAGAAACATCATTGATGAGAGAGAATCGTTGATCAGGTGTCCAAACAAACACTAAACAAATATATTAGGTCTAGTAATAATTAATGTCGTTTTCTAATACTTTTTAAATCGAATTTATTTAAACAATACAACAAAATTTAATCAACAATATAGTTGCCGTTGTTTTCTACTACTTGTGCCCAACGCTCAGGAAGCATTTTAATCCCTCTGCTGTAAAATTCTTGTGATTTTGATGCAAAAAATTTGGTCAATGCATTTTTGAGGCATTCTTTATTATTAAATTTTTTTCCAAGAAGAAAGTTTTGCAAAGAACGAAACAAATGGTAATCGGAAGGGGCAATATCAGGAGAATATGCAGGTTGAGGGAGAACTTCCCATTCCAACTGGCGCAGTTTTTCAGCAGTGATTCTTGCAGTATGCAGTTGTGCGTTATCGTGGTGAAGAATTACGCCCTTCCGATTAATCAGCGCGGGTTCTTCTTCTCTTAAAGCTTGGGCTAACCTTTCCAATTGGGCACTATACACTGCACTTGTAATGGTTTGGTTAGATGGTAAAAGTTCATAATGAAGAATTCCTTTAAAATTCCACCAAACACACAACATCACTTTTTTCGCATGCAAGTCAGGTTTTGGCGTGGGCTGCGGAGCCTCATTTTTGTCCAACCATTGAGGCCGCCTTTTCAAATTAACATACAGCACCCATTCTTCATCTCCGGTAACAATTTGCTCTAAAAAACGGCAAACGGTTTTGACGAGAGAGGAGCGAACTGCAAATTGTGACTCTTTGATTACGGTTGTTGTCGGTCAACTCATGAGGAACCCATTTTCCAAACTTTTGGACTTTGCCAAGTGCACACAATTGATTGGAAATTGTTTTTTGTGAACAATTTAAAGTTGTCGCAAGCTCTTGTTGGGTAATTTGAGGATTTTGCACCTAAAGAGCTTGAAGAGCTTCTTGATCAAAATTGGACACACGGCCTCGACCACTCTTGTCATCTAACGAAAAATTTCCCTCGCGAAATTTCTCAAACCAACGCTGGCATTTTCTGGCGCTAACTGCATCTTGACCAAGAGCACTACAGATGTTTTTTGCAGCCTCACTTGCTTTTCTTCCTAATTGGAACTCGTAAAGCATGCAGTGCCGAATATGCTCTTCATCCGCCATCTTCTTAGCCCTAGTTTTGCAACAAAAACCAAACCAAACACAAACTTTTTCAAGCAAAACTTGTTAATTGCACTTCACACGTTCTGTAGATACCACGTGTTTGAAGGTTATGTCAATACAAGTCAACGCCAAGCAAGATTTTAAACGAATGTTTAAAAACGACATTAATTATTACTAGATAAGCTAAATACAGCATACATAGTCTCTGAAAGCAAAAGGTAAATGCATCTTAAAAAGTGGCAAATCCAGCCCTGGCCGGTGTGGCTCAGTTGGTTTCCCAGTCAAGGCACATACCAGGTTATGGATTTGATCCCCAGTCAGGGTGAGAAGGAAAACCCCTATTTTGTAAAAAAACAAAAACAAAAAACAAGCAAACAAACAAAAAAAAACCCTGCTGTTTAGAATTTTCTGCTGTTGTTCTTAGATGGCCTCTTATTCTAAAAAAATGTTTGCTTTCTAACCTGCTTTAACTTGTTTGAATAATGAAGATTAATTTAGCTGTATGACCTTGTAGGCCAGAGACTAGATACGCCCATAATTTCAATGCCATGCCAGGTGCATTTTTTAATTGGATAGATCTGTGTTGTTTTCAAGGCCAGCAGCAAGATAACCACTAAGTGCACTTAGAGCTGGCTCTTTTATAAAAGGGAAGTTCTCATTTTCTCTAATCCCACCGAGGTGAATAAAGTGAATCTCCAAACTCTCCTGCATTGTTTGATTGTTCAGGAACTCTGTAACAAGGGCACCTATAGTAAGCAATCAAACAGTGTTTCTCATTCTCTCTCTCTCTCTCTCTCTCTCTCTCTCTCTCTCTCTCTCTCTCTCTCTCTCTCTCTCTCTCTCTCTCTCTCTCCCCTCTCTCCAACTAAAAAATAATTTCTTAAAAAGTGGCAAATCCAGAGGAAATCAGTGTGCTTCATGTGGTTACCACCACACTTCCACCACACTTTTACTATTACTTCAAGGTTTGTAAATAAAGGCCTATAGTTTAGCAGAGAAAATGAAGTTCAAAGGGAATGAAAAATTTCATCCTCCTTAACTAGTCCTCATATGATTCTCAGATTTCAAATCTGGGACCCTTTAGAAGAATCAGTTCAGCTGAACAAAGTAAAAGATGAAACTTCTAAGATAATTAAGGTTTTAATCAGCACTGAATAAATTTAATTCAACATTTCAACTATGCTTTGAAGCAAACAAATGATATGGCAGGAAACCTGAGTCTACTGCTCCTAAGTTTGTGCGAGATTGGACAAGTCGCTTAATTTCTGTGGGCCTTATCAATTTAAAAAAGGATAGATAACTGGTATCTAACTTGCTTACAAACAGGAGACTGGACCATATGCAATCTTGAGGTCCTTGAAGCTTGGGTCACTATGACTACGATAGAAGCAAGGGAGCAGAAGAACACAGCTTAGGCCTCTTAAAGTGGTCTTCATGATGAAATTGCCAGGAATCAATTTCAATTTTTTTGTTAACTTTCTAAAGTAGCTTTTCTTGCCAGACCAGATAAATTCAATATACTTAGCTAGGGAGTCTAAGATACGTATAAGCTATCGCTTCTAAATCTCATTTTGGCAAAGTATCTACCTTACGAAGCATTTAAACTATAGATGAAACTTCTTAGGGGGAAGACATGATGAGGGAGAGTCTTCGATTATTATAATGGAATCCAGCTGGCATAGACATAACAAACCTCCTCCTCTCCATCTAGAGCACATGTGTCAAACACAAGGCCCGCGGGCCAAATCCGTCCCGCCAGGCCTTGCAATGTGGCCCGCACTGCGCTGTCATCACTGCACTCCGCTGCGTTTCCATCACAATGACAGTTTATGACTGTTCAGTAAACCATTCGGCCTGCGATTTAGGCTGGATTTTAGATTTTGGCCCCTTCTCTGATTGAGTTCGACACCCCTAATCTAGAGCGATATAGCACTCAGTCAGTCTAGCTGACCACCAACAGTCCAGGGTTCTGGCTGCAATGCTAAATGATGGTGGTTTGATTAATCATCAACCTGGTGTTAATGGCCAGCAAGGATCCCATGTAAGCGACTTACAAGAGCTGGGTTACACTCATTATATGCTGGAACATAACAGTGCTGATAAAGTGAGCTACCTCATTCCTAAGAGGATGGTATTTTTTTCTGCTAGGAGGTGGTCTAGAGTGGCGGCTTTAGTTCTGCAGCTTATTCTATTCTGAGAGTATGTTGCCCCATCCTAAAATCCCCAAAATATTACAACATATGTCCAATAAATAAAACAACTTTTTTATTTGTGATTAAAATTACCTGGCTGCACAGGGAATTTCAAGGTCATTAACTAGTAGGGAAATTTATTCCAGCATAACACAGCATATGAGCAAAGTACAAACAACCTCAATATCTCAAAATTGCAGATTTGTTATGGTGTAACCTCAGACAAAACAAAAGTATGCAATCACTAAGAATTCTGCTGTGGGAATATAATTTGGAGAAGTGTTACAATACAACATAAAGTTTTAAAAAGCAGGATATGAAAATATATACTATAACATAATACCAACCATGTAAAATCAAAGATGGAGAGATATATATTGGTATAGAGAAAAAAGAAAATTAGAACATACTCCAAAATGTTAACAATGATTATCTCTAAGAAACACAATTTCAGTAGTTTAAATTTTCTTCTTCACCATTTTCTATATTTTTGGATTCTCTAGAATAAGATTGCATTGTTTTTAAAACTAGAAAACAAACTTTAAAAGAATAGTTTATTGAAAGTAAAGTGAATTTACTTTATGGGGAAAAAAACAACACCTAGTGTACAATAAACATATTATTTAAAATAAAAAGGCTATCCTACCCAGATAGGAGCTCGAGAGAAGAACATCAAGACCAATATGATGACAAAATACCAGAAGAGTAAAGTCCCTATCGTCCCACAAGAGTCATCCTGCCGGCACTCATAATCCTGTGTTGGAATGCTCAAAGTTAGAGGTCTGGGGGGAGGGTCCACCTCCCAAAACAAGGAAAGAAGTTCTCCCATGATGGCTTTTGCTTCAAAAGAAAAACATGCTCACAGGGATGAAAATGACTGGAAAGTACCTCATTCCACATGTATGACAACTTCCTTGGCAACCTATTATGACATACACTTCAACAACTGTGTCAGGAACTAACAAATCCTTAGATTCCTAAATCTTTTTGGAGATTCATTTAAATTACTTTTATGGAAGTTTATGGTCTTTCCTCATAACTTAATTTAGTGTGTTCTGCCTTAATTCCCTCCTATCCCTGAAATTTGTATATATAGTAGACCCTTAAGCAACATTGGTTTGAATCACCTGGGTCCACTTATTAGGACTTTTTTTTTTTTTTTTTAATAAAAACCAGTAATGTTTTTTATTTGCTTTTGGGAGCCAAGGATGCAGGAAGCAGACTATGCATTGATCTATACCATTTTCTTTTCTTCTTTTAAAATCTTTTATATATTCCTTTTAATCAAATTTCCCCTTTTTTAATTGTCTAAAGTTTTACATATGTCTCCTTTTTCCCCAATTGACAACCCCCTCCTCCCAGCCACTATGCCATTTTCTATAAGGGATTTAAGGATTCTCAGACTTCAGTTTTGGACCCAACCCCTGCAAATACTGAGGATAGTTAAATTTGGGGGGAGTCAAAAGTTATACTTGGATTTTCTACTGTGAGGAGGTTGGTGCCCCTAACCCCCATTTTGTTCAATGGTCAGTAATGTATTTCTCTTTTTACATTGAATTTAGAGAGAGAGGGAACCATTGACCGACTACTTCCTGCACACCCCCTACGAGGGATGGAGCCCAAACCCAGGCATGTGCCCTGACCGGGAATCAAACTGGCCATCTCTTGGTGTGTGGGACAACACCATGGCTATTAAGACATTCTAAAACACCATTGCTATTAAGACATTCTAAAAATTATAAAAATCCCACTCTAAAAAAAAAAAAAAAGTTAGATTTTTAAAACCACAGCATACCTTCATTCTCTCAATATGCAATACCACAAGGAAACTTCAATTTCTTCTATTGGGACATTTTAGGAAAATTTTTGGTTTTTGGGACTTGCATGATGTAACAATTCACTAGCTTGTGATACGGGGTCTTTTTATTAGGGAGCACACTTCTCTGTACCCTCAAGGGCAAGTCCCCATTCTGACAGTTGTCTGCCTGAGGCCTCTTCGCTTCCTCCTGGCAGCTAGTGGGGAGCCCGAACTGGGCCCCAGGAGCCTCCTAACGCACCAGTTCGAGGCACTCATCAGAGCGCTTTTACTTTTACACCCCGGCACGGTTTTATTTGTTAAATAAAACCAAACAACTGCATGATGAACTTTCCCTCAGGATTAGAAGTTCTTGCAAATAAAATGCAGGAAATTTAAATAAAAATAAAAATAAAAAACCCTCAATACCACTAACAATTTTAACAAAACACATTTGGGTTTTTCTCGTTACTGCTGCACCTTCATTACACGGATATTTAAGAACTAACATGGGGTCAGAACATTTTTTTTAAACCCAGTTATGAGAAATGCTTTGTCATTGCTGATGGTCCCTGGACACATTACAACGTGCTCTATCCTACAAATTAGCCACTCTACGGAACAGTGTTTTAAAATGTGAGTCCATAAATGCCCTAAAGAAGCTAAAATTATATTAGTACATGGAAATTTATCTTCTTATCGTTATTAATGAGGGTTCAGAACCTGGCCTGAATCCTTCCTGCTCAGCTTTTCTCCCCGCACCTGAACGCCAGCCACCACAAATCCGAGAGCGTTTCCCTGGTAACGCATTCAGGCCCCGTCCCGCCCCGTCCCTTCTCTTCTCGCGAGAAGAGATAACCCGTTCTTCCGGTAACGTTAGACGTGTCCGCTGGTCTCTTTCGCCTTACCGTTGGCTCCGCGCATGTGCAGTAGAGTGGCGCGAGTCAGCGGCTTCCGGCCAGAGATCATGGTGCGTTTTCGGGGTCATTTTTTGTGCTTCCTGGAAGAAAAATGCACGCGGGCCGTGGGAATTCGGTGCCTGCAGGGACGTGGCCCGGTGTCCCACCGCCCTTAGAGGAACGGAGGAAAGAAGCCATAGGGGTTGCTGAAGTTGGGACTGGGAGAGCCAGGGCGGGAAGCTCGTTGGCCTGGGGAGTTTTGACTCCGGCCTGGGAGGGGGCGGGAAGGGCTTTGCACTGGGCGCAGGGATGCGACTCCATGTAACGAACAAATCTCACACGTGTCCGCACGAGATGAGGTCTAGCAAAACAAAGAAAATGTAAACCCAGACGTAGACCAAGACTGAATGCATACGTCTCCCACGCGCCCTCAGCTCCCTCACATGAATACTGGCCTTTCTAAAATTTAAAAACAAAACAGATCTCTGCGTCCGAGTGCGGAGTGAAGAGCATGGGCAGTTAATGGATTCTGCATAAGGCTTTATTGAGGAGTGACTTTTAAGGGTTTATTGCGTAAATGGAGTAGTTTCTCCAAAAACTTTGTATTTGGGTTTTTTAAATTAGCCCTTGGGCTAGTCCTTGTGACATATTTCAAAAACACAATGTAGAGTGATTGCAGACATGACTACCAACACAAATTACAAACTTAAGACTTTATTTATTGGAAGCATGAAGTTGTTTTCTTAAGTGATCAGCCTCTGTTGATTACAATACAGAGCTAACGAGATTATAATTTAGAGTTCTCTTTTCATAATACCACAATGTAAAAAAATTTGGGAAGACATTTTAAAGATGAGGAAAAGTATGTGCTATTTTTACTTACTGTGATTTCTTAAACGAAGTAGTTTCTTCTGATTAATTCTTGTGCTTTTTGTTTTTGAATAGATGCAAGGGGAGTCTACCCCTTGTGCTTCCCTTATTGACAGAACTATCAAGATGAGAAAAGAAACAGAAGCTAGGAAAGTGGTTTTAGCCTGGGGACTCCTCAATGTGTCTGTGGCTGGAATGATATATACTGAAATGTAAGTTAATTAGGAAAAAAAAATTAAGAGGCCAATAGTTGGTTCCACGGGTGTTTGTGTTAATTTTTGTTTTGGTGTGTTTTGTATTTTAAAGACATTGAAAAGCCTTTCTAATTTTTTCAGGAGTGGAAAATTGATTAGTTCATATTATAATGTGACATACTGGCCTCTCTGGTATATTGGTAAGTCATAAATTTTCACTGTGATTTAGAGTTACTGTCAATGAAAAACTGCACACAAATTTAATTCAGTTTAGTATCCATGCGTTCATTTAACAAATATTTGAGTGCCTACTATGTTCCAAAAACTGAATGCAGCAGTAAAGGAACAAAGTCCCTGCCCTCATGGAAGGAACATTCCAGCAGAGGAGACAATTGCGTTAAACAATACAATTCTAGATAATGACGTCTGTGAAGAAAAATCGTTTGGGTGTAGTGAGATTTGTATTTGTTACTCTCTCTGAAATGCCTTCCCTACTTCTCTAATTTTTCACTTTTCAAAACCAATCAGATTTATATAACATTAATGCCTTCCTCGGTCTCCTCTCTTCGTCATCTCCCTGTCTGCTCTTCAGTAGTCTTTGGGTATAGAGTTCTATGGCCATTATAGGAAATTCCATCGTCTAATATACACATTAATCTAAAGTCTGTGATAGAAGTGGTGTGGAAAATGGAAGAGCAAGAGTTTTGGAATCTGTATATCTGAGTCAGAATCAATAATTAGCTGTGGGTTCTTACAAAGTCACTTTCTCTACAACTGTTAATTGATCTTTAAAGATAAAAATGTTTATTGTACTAGTTTCAAGGATTAGTGATAATATTTTGAAACGTACTAGTAAGTACCCTACATATAATAGAGATTAAGTGGTAACTGAGAGGAGGAAAAAGAAGTTTTCAATTTTGTTAATTTGCTAAAGTATAAAGAGTTCTATTTCACCTTTTAAATGTTCCACACACACCCTTTTAAAAAAATTTAATTGTTATTCTCTTATAGAGCTTGCCCTTGCATCTCTCTTCAGCCTAAATGCTTTATTTGATTTTTGGAGATATTTCAAATATACTGTGGCACCAACAAGTCTGGTTGTTAGCCCTGGACAGCAAACACTTTTAGGGTTAAAAACAGCTGGTAAGTGTTTGCATCTTCTGCACAGGTTGGCAATAACTCTTCCTCAGTTTAATTTTCTCTTTTCCTTGACTCAGCTGGAAGGGGCTTAGGCCATCTGGTTCAACTATATTAAGCAGGTCTATAATATATTGTCTTAAGACCAGTGACTATTATTCCTATTTGTATTAATTAAATAGAACTAGCAATCAATAGCCCCATGAAAGTTTGTTCTCTTTAATTATAATTAAAATTAAATTACTGATGCTTGCTGCATTGAAGCTAATTTCTTATTTTGAACTCTGGAAATGGTAAACAACTAATTTGTATCTTTTGGTAATAATACTTTATGTAATTTAACAACCAAGTTCTATCCTTTTTTTTTTTTAATAAAAAGATTTAGTTCATTAAATGTTTTCATAGAAATTTTATTTATATATACACACACATTTTATTTGCCATTTATTTATCTATTTCTTCTAGTTGTACAGACTACTCCTCCACGTGACCTGGCAGCAACGCAGATTCCTCCCTCTCCACCTTCTTCAATTCAGGGTCAGAGTGTGCTGAGTTATAGCCCATCTCGTTCACCCAGTACCAGCCCCAAGTTCACCACCAGCTGTATAACTGGATACAGCCCTCAGCTACAAGGTTTATCATCAGGAAGCAGTGGTTCTTACAGCCCAGGAGTGACCTACTCACCCATCACTGGTTATAATAAGGTAAAGACTCTCTTCTCTTGGCCAGTCAAGTTATTTTAGAATTTGGAGGTACCTATACAATCTAGTGAGTTGAAATTCCTCATTTCATCAATGAAGAAATGGAGGAACAGTGGGTAATGGAGTTGCCCAAATTGCCTATTTAAAAGCCAATAATAAACCCAGATTTCCTAACACCTAGTTAGAAGTTTTTAAAAGTATTTTTGATTTTTAGAAGGAGAGGAAGGGAGAGGGAGAGACGAGAGAAACACCAATGTGCAAGCATATCGATTGAGCCCGAAACCTGACAGACCAGGCATCAAACCACTAACGTTTTGGTGCATGGGACGACACTCCAACCAACTGAGCCACCCAGCCAGAGCTATAAAGGATTTTATAGGAAAATGTTTGGTTAAATTTAAATAAAACAGGGACATAAAATTAAAAATTGATAGTATTGTCATTTATGGTAAAAAAAAATTGACATAACCATATATATACATTTAAACATTTGAAAATACATAAAATCTGAAAAGGGATTATGTTATCTGTGTGGCAAAGTTCTAAGTGTGACTTATTTTTTTCATACTTTTTATTTTTAAATATATTTTATTGCTTTTTCACAGAGAGGGATAGAGAGTTAGAAACATCGATGAAAGAGAATCATTGATCAGCTGCCTCTTGCACACCCCCTACTGGGGATGTGCCCGCAACCAAGGTACATGCCCTTGCCCGGAATCGAACCTGGGACCTTTCAGTCCACAGGCCAACACTCTATCCACTGAGCCAAACCGGTCCCGGCTTTTTCATACTTTTTAGGTTTTTTTTTAAACATGCATATGTTTTTTAAACAAGCATATGAGTTATATAAAATGTATAAAAATAGAAAAAAAATCCATATATTCCACTTATTCATCCTTCTTTCAACCCCTGGCAACAGCTGATGTTTTTATTGTCTCCATAGTTTTTTTGTTTCGTTTTTTTGAATCCTCACCTGAGGATATTTTTCCATTGATTTTTAGAGTGGAAGAGAGCAGAAAAGGCAAAGAGAAATATCAACAATGTGAGAGAAACACATCAATTGGTTGCCTCCCGCATGTGCACCAACCAGGGCCTGGGCTAGGGAGGAGTCTGCAACCGAGGTACATGCCCTTGACCGGAATCAAACCCCAGACCCTTTGGTCTGCAGGCAGATGTGGTATCCACTGAGCCAAAACAGCTATGGCTGTCTCCATAGTTTTGCCTTTTTCAGAATACCATATAGTTATCATTGTACTGTTTGTAACCTTTTCAGATTGGCTTCTTTCACTTAGTAATATGCATTTAGATTCCTTTATGTCTTTTCATAGCTCCTTTTAGTGCTGAATCATATCCCATTGTCCAGAGGTGTCACAGTTTGTCTCTTTACCTACTAAAGTAGGTTGCTTCCAAGTTTTGGCAGTTATGAATAAAACTAATGAATATCTGTGTGCAGGTTTTTGTGTGGACATAAGCTTTCAGCTCCTTTGGGTAAATACCAGTGAGCCGATTGCTAGATTGTATGGTAAGAGTCTGTTTAGTTTTATAAGAAACCACCAGATTGTCTTCCAAAGTGGCTGTACCACTTTGCATTCCCACCAGCAATGAATGAGAGAGAGTTCCTGTTGCTTCATATCCTAGTCAGCATTTGGTGGTGTCAGTGGTCTGTTTTTTTGTTTTGTTTTTTTTTAATATATATTTTATTGATTTTTCACAGAAAGGAGGAGAGAGGGATAGAGAGCTAGAAACGTCGATGAGAGAGAAACATCGACCAGCTGCCTCTTGCACACCCCCTACCGGGGATGTGCCCGCAACCAACGTACATGCCCTTGACCGGAATGGAACCTGGGACCTTTCCGTCCGCAGACCGATGCTCTACCACTGAGCCAAACCGGTTTCGGCAGTGGTCTGGGTTTTATTATTGGTGTATTACTCTTTGAAAGTCAAAAGCCAAGACGAGTAAATTTCAATTAAATAAAATAAAGGTTATTTTTATTTTGTATAGTTGGCAAATTATAGTCCCTCTCCTTCGTACCCGACCACTGTTGGGCCAGTGGAGAGCAGTGGATTGCGATCTCGCTACCGTTCTTCACCCACTGTCTATAACTCCCCCACCGACAAACATGACTACATGACAGACCTACGAACTTTGGATACTTTTCTCAGAAGCGAAGAAGAGAAACAGCATAGAGTTAAGCTGGGTATGTACATATATTTTTAGAACTAACATATATATGGTGTCAAATTTTATTTTTTATTTTTTTAAAAATATATATTTTATTGATTTTTTATAGAGAGGAAGAGAGAGGGATAGAGAGTTAGAAACATCGATGAGAGAGAATCATCGATCAGCTGCCTCTTACACATCCCCTACTGGGGATGTGCCCGCAACCAAGGTACATGCCCTTGACCGGAATTGAACCCGGGACCTTTCAGTCTGCAGGCAGACGCTCTATCCACTGAGCCAAACCAGTTTTGGCTGTTGAAGTCTTTTTTACTTATATACCTTGTGTAGCTTAGGAGAGAAATACATTTTGTTTTTATATTTTATGCAGATAGAGTTAAGTTCCAAATTTAAGAAGTAAAATAAAACTGAACAGAAATCTTGAACCTTTCATCTACATTAAAACTGAAGGCTTTTTTTTATATAATGTAAGTTATAATTTCTATTTAAAAGTTAAGTCTATCAAATGTTTTTAAAGTGATGGGTACAGCCAGGCTCAGTGATGTGACAGTTGTCTCCTCTGGGAAGGTCGGCGTGGCCTGGAAGGATGAAGGTCACAGCAGGGATTGACGCTGGAAGTGCTGCTGTTTTTCAAAACATTTCAAACTTATCTTTAATTTACCTTGGGAAACAATGTTAGAAAATGTTAATCTATTTGTGGTGGATTTGATTATTACAAAGTCAATTACTTGACACCAGATTAGGTTATTGAGCAGAGTAATGATTTTCCCCCTCAGGAACTTTCACAGAAAGCACATTAGGTGCTAAAGCATGGCCACAATGAGGAAGCCAGTTATTGGACCATGGCTCTTGTGTCACTTTAAATCTCGCATTGATTTTTAATATAATTTGGCCTGGAATTGCCACAAATGTCAGAGAAACAAATCAATATTATCTTGCTGTTTGTCAATGTGTGCTGTTTCTTTTAAATTTTGAAATATTTCAAGAATATTGAAAACTATAGGATAAAGTACAAAGAACAATCTATTAACCCTCTACATGTCTTTGTCATAGCCAGTTTTTCTGACTTCCATTTTTATTTCTTCTTTGACATAAAGGGGTTGTTTGGAAATACTGTTATTATTGATTACTGTTGCTTTTAATTTCCAAATATATGAAACGAAAGGCTTGTTTATCTTTTTTTTCTACTCTCTAAGTTGATTGTACTGTAGTTACAGATTCTGATCTGTACCCTATTGATTTTTTGATATTTTTTTCAGACTTGTTTTTAGGCCTGCTATGTGATTGCTTTTTATAAATTGGTTCTTGTTATATTGAAAAAAAATGCATAGTCTCAAATATTGGACTCCATATTTGTTTATTTAGTAAGCTTTTTGGTGGTATTCTTAAGTTCTTCATTAATTTTTGTTTGCTTGATCTATTAGTCACTAAGGAAGTGTGTTAAAAACTCTCATTGATTGTCTTTCAGTAAATGTCTCCTTGTAATTGTGTCAAATTTGCTAAGTATCTATGAGATTATGTTAAGTGCATATAAATTCAGAATTGTTAATATCTTTCTGGTCAATTACTCCTTTTATCACTTAGGCTTCTTACCTTCAAGAATATTTTGTCTGACATTAACACAGCTGTACTGTTTTCATTTGGGTAGCATTTTCTGGGTACATCTGTGTTTATCCCTATACTTTTAACACTTTGTGCCCATAGATTTTAGTTAAGTATTTTGTACAAATTAATTTGTAAATAATAAGTATTTTGGGGGGGAGCTACTTTAAGACTATACAAATATCCTCTTTCTCATCAAATTTTGACTTTCTAGTTTTAACATCCTTTTGAGATTATTTTCAAAATTAATTACTACTATTTGTTGTCATGGCTTTCTGTTTCTGTCATTCTTTTTAACATTTATACCTTATTTGTTTAAACTTTTTTTTGTGATAAGATATACATAAGATTTATCATTTTAACTGAATTTATTGAATTTTTAATTGAATTTATTGGGGTGACATTGGTTAATAAAACTATGTAAGTTACAGCCCAGGCCCAGTGGCTCAATTGGTTGGAGCATCGTGTATACAAAAGGTTGTGAGTTCAATCCCCAGTCAGCATGTATGGGAGGTAGCAGATCAGTGTTTCTCTCTCTCTCTCTTATCCTCTCTCACTAAAAAAATAAAATCATCTGGTAAGGCTTAAAAAAAATTACATAGGTTTCAGATGTACAATTCTATAATACATCAACTGTATATTGTATTGTGTATTCATCACCCCAAGTTAAGGCTCTTTCCATCATCACATTTTAACCATTTTTAAGTGTACAATTCAGTGGTATTAAGTATATTCACATTGTTGGGCAACCACCTTTCATATTTATTTATTGGCATTGTACTCTTAGATGAATCTTTTCTTCTCAATTATGTCATTTATTTTAATGGTTACATTGTTTCAGATTTGGCTAGTGGGCCTCTGACTTAAGTGTTCTTTAGACATGACATTATTCATTCTTGAGCACTTTTTTTTAATGTTTGTGGACCACAAGATATTTCAGACTTCTTTTGTGTTTTTCTTATTATCTAGCTCTGGAGTCAGTCTGTTTCCTAAGAGGACATAATTGTTTTTTAGTGAAAAATAATATTAAGAAATTAATATTTGGGTATTGGATATGCCATGTTAATGGGGTGTCATTACTCTAGGTCCTCTCAGCAGACAGTTAGGAAATATATCTATACTAGAGACCTGATGTATGGAATTCTTGTGGGGCGGGGTGTGGGGGGCCCTCTTGCAATCCGGGACCCCTCGCTCCTAACCACACGCCTGCTTGCTCTTTACCTCTTGGCTCGCCACTTCACTCACCAGCCATGAGCCCGGCTTCTTGCTGAGCGGCACTCCCCCTATGGGAGCGCACTGGCCACCAGAGGCAGCTCCTGTATTAATCTTTTTCCCCTGCTGGTCAGTGCACGTCATAGCGATCTGATGTTCCACTGTAATGGTCGCTGGACTTTTATTATATAGGTATGTACATGCACATACACATCTACCATCCATCTATATTAATCCATCAGTTGATTCTTCAATAACATGGGTTTGAACTGCATGGGTCCATTAACAAGTGTTTTGTTTTTATTTTTTCAATAAATATGTACAGTTCTGTAATTACATTTTCTCATAATTCTCTTTTTTTAAATATTATTTCAGAGAAGGTAAAGGATAAAAACATCAATGATGAGAGACAGTCACTGATTGGCTGCTTCCTGCACACCCTCTACTGGGGATCAAGCCTGCAACCCAAGCATATGCCCTTGAACAGAATTGAACCTGGGAGCCTTCAGTCCACAGGCTGATGTGCTATCCACGGACCTAGAGCTCTTATGATTTTCTTAATAGCATTTTCTGGTTTACTTTATTGTAAGAATACAGCATGTAATACATATAACACAGAGATAGGTGTTAATTAACTTTTTATATTATGGGTAAAGCTTCTGGTCAACAGGAGACTATTAGTAGTTAAGTTTTGGCAGAGTCAGAAGTTATAGATAGATTTCTGACTGGAGGGGTGGGATAGGTCCCTCTCGCCCCCAAATTGTTCAAGGGTTAACTGTATTAAAAACCTGGAGTTCATACTGATACTTCCAATTCCAACCCAGTCATACTGGGTTTATTCTAGCCTCTTCTCTCTTTCTGTATTTGTAACTTCTTTTTCCAGTAGTGAGAAACCAGGCACTCATGTACTCTTTCTCACAAAGCCACTTTTTTGCTAAAGAGCCACTTCATCCCTATATTGTTCACATGCATCTCCTGAGAACAAGGACATTTTCCTTTCTATCTTAAGTATTTTCAATATGATTATCATACTAAAGATACTACCATATTCACATTTCGTATACAGTAATACAAGACGTAGCTTTTTTCTCCCCTTTTACTAATCTAATTAAGTTCATGTATTGCATTTAGTTGTGATGCTTCTTTTGTCTTTAATCTAGAACACATGGTTTTTTGCATCTTTTATGACATTTACATTTTGAAGAGGTCAGGCTAGTTGTATTACACAATTGGATTTATGTGATCATTTTCTCATTAGATTTAGTTTAAATATTTTTTATCAAGAATACAACTTTGGTGATGATGTGTTCCTTTTAGTGTATGACATCAGGAGACACATGATACCTTGTTCCTTTATTGAGAATGTTAAATTGGATTATTGGCCAAGGTGATGGCAACCTGATTTCTCCATAATAGCTTTTCCCTTTTCTAATCCTCCTATTAATAAAAGGGTAATATGCAAAAAGACTGAAAGGCAGAACAACCAACCAATGAATCAAAGCATAATATGCTAATGATATGCTAAGGCTTCTCAACTGCTTGCTATGACATGCACTGACCACCAGGGGGCAGATGACTGGTAGGTTAGCTTGCTGCTGGGGTCCCACTGATTGGGACTGAGCGAGATGAGCCGGACACACCCTGGAGCCCTCCCGTGGTTCCTTCCCATTCCGATTGTGCACCAGTGGGTCCCTTAGCCTGGCCTGCACCCTTTTGCAACCCTGGACCCCTTGGTGGATGTCAGAGAGCTGGTTTTAGCCCAGGCTGCAGGCCACTCCCCTTGGGAGGGCACTAGATGCAGGGCTCTAGGCTGGTGAGCCTCTCCAGATCAGGACTAGTTGGACATGAGCCTGTGGCAGGCACAGTGGGGCCGGGATGAGGAGGAGCGGCAGGTAGGAACTGCAGGCGGTGTTGAACTACAGGTTTCGGCCTGATCCTTGCAGGCCACCCAGAGGAACCCCACCCATGCACAGATTCATGCACTGGGCCTCTAGTTTATAAATAATCTGTAGTGTGATTCTTTGAGACGGTGAATATACTGTTCCCTCTACAGCCTTTCAGCAAGTGGCTTTAGCTAACATCCATTGATTGTCATTTCCCAGGAAGTTAATATAGTGGTAGTTTCACAGTGGAGACTAATACTTTCATTTCTTCTACATTTAGTTGATTAGCATTCTTCTATAAAGAACTTTCTGTTTACCCCCGTCCCACAGTTTGTTCATTTTAGCCAGTTGAGACTCATGGTTGGTTCTTTCTTTAGCAATGTCTAAACTGCTTTTTAATTAACTGATTTTTTAATTCGTATTTTTTCAGCTTTATTTTGGCTTTCTTTCAAATATGCCTGATTTATTTTAGAGTATCTTGTTTTGTTTCTGTCTTCAATTCCTCTTCCTATCTCAAATCACTTTAAACATACTTTAACAAAGCTTCTGTCCAATAGTTCAGTTATATGACGTTCGTGGTGGTGAAATACTAACATTTTTTATCTTGTGGATTCTTGCTTTGAGCTTGTTTCCTTGTGATTTATCTTGTTTTTCTCTTGTGTTTTTGGGAGGCTCATCTTCAGTAGAGTATTATCTGTGCTTTTTCTATCATGGACAGGCTGGATGTAAGCCTTGTTTTCTCCTAGAAGTTTGTATATGACTCTGCCAGGTCCCTAAGGAATATCGTTAACTTTGAACTAACTTAAGTAATGTCTAGGCTTAAAGGATTAATCTCCCAACAGCTTAAGACACACAAGCTTCCTTGTTATCTCCTGGTGCCCAGTGGTCAGATTTTCTTATCCACTGAGAATGTGGCCTTTGAGGTTTCTGGCCCTATGCCAGGTGCAAGGGATAGAGGTTGGAAAAAGGTCTCAAGCCAACTCTCTACATCTTTGAGGCCTACATCTTCATTTGCTACTTCTTCCCAGTTCCCATTTGGCCAGTGAAATCCAAGCCGATAGGTTTTCTAAGACCTACAAAATTATTCAGAGCAGCCACAGTATAGCTTACACACAGGCCACTCTGATTTTCAATTCCCTCTTCATTTCTAGCCACTGGCTATTCCTCTTAACTTTTTACAAGCTCCATTATCCATTGAAGTTAAGTGTTTTATTTTAATAAACATTTATATGTATACTAGGGGCCCAGTGCATGAATTTGTACACCTTGAAAGGAACTCTGGGCCGTGAGGCTGCAGTGGGCACAGGGGCGGGTCTCAGCCCATCCTCCATGCCTCCACACAGCCCCTCCCACCATGGTCCTCCTGGTCCCCCAATTGTCCTCCCCTGCAGGCCTGAGTCCCCCCACCAACTGCCCTCCTCTGCTAGCCTTGTCACCCCTAACTTCTCACAACTGCCCTTCCCTGCAGGCCATCTTGTGTCCACCTGGGGGCAGGCATCTTTGACCACATGGGGGTGGCCATCTTATGTCTTGGAGTGATGGTCAATTTGCATATTAGTCTTTTATTGGATAGTACTAGAAGCCTGGTGAATGAAAATCATGCACTCAAGGGAGGAGGGGGGATCAGCCTGGATTGCAAGAGGGCACAGGCCAGGCCAACGGACCCCACCAGTGCATGATTGGGAATTGGGGCCAGAGAGGGATGTGGGAGGTTGGCCAACTGGGGAAGGACTATGGGAGGGCTCCAGGCCGTGTCTGGTCTGTCTTGCTCAGTCCCTATCAGCCAGACCCCAGCAGCAAGCTAACCTACTGGTCGGAGCATCTGCCCCCTGGTGGATGTCATAGCAAGCAGTTGAGAGGCCTTAGCATATCATTAGCATATTATGTTTTGATTGGTTGAATGGCTAACTGAAAGACCAGACACTTAGCATATTAGGCTTTTATTATATAGAATAATTACCTTTCACAACTTGCTGGTTATTCAAATACTGTACTAGGTGTTAGGGGGAAAAATACTCTTGCCCTCAAGAAGCTCACATTCTATTTGGAAAGAATTAAACCATGGCCCAGTGTTGCTTGGTTAGTTGGAGTGTTGTCCCATACACTGGAGGATCTCAGGTTCGATTCCTGATCAGGGCATGTGCCCAAGTTTGATCACTGGTTAGGGCATGTACGGGAGTCAACCAATCTGTGTTTCACTGTCATGTGGATGTTTCCCCTCTCTCTCTCTCTCCCTTCCTCTCTCTCTCAAGTAAATTTTTTAAAAAAGTATGTCCTCAGGTAAGGATTTAAAAAAGAAAGATAATTGACTTTAATGTATAATTACTCCCATAATTATAGTATTAAGTCCCTAAATGTAACTATTTACATTTCCTAGAAGTAAATTTTTCAGAAATGTGATCATCGGTCTCTTTTATTTCAACACAGGAATTACAACAGGATATGAGTAGACACAATATAGTGCAGGGAAGAGTGAGTTTAGTTGCTAGCCCAAAGAGTAGTTTATTAACAGGAAACTGCAGTTATCCCATTCAGAAAGATTTAAGCAAGGAACTTCCTTAGCCTATTTATTTCCTGAATAAATCTCTCTTTTTGTTTTTGAATCATTTGAAAGTCTTAGAGAATAAAACAAGCTTAATTTATAACCAAACAAACCACTTTCCACCATTTATGATTATGGCTCTTGAATTAATAGTGTTCAGAAATGTCCTTGTTAACTTTTAGCATAAGTAGTCCATGTTCTCGAAAGAAAAAATAATGTTAGGGAGGAGAAAAAGGAGAAGCGCCTGGAGGTGTCTTCCTTGGTTGCTGTTGCCTCTGTGCCTAGATACCCTGTGCTCATATACTAACTCAGATGTCATATGCCTACAACACACTGATACTCTGAATTATTATTGTAGGGAGCCCAGATTCTACCTCGCCTTCCACCAGTCCTACTTTCTGGAACTACAATCGTTCTATGGGAGATTATGTACAAACTCTAAAGAAGTTTCAATACCAGCTTGCCTGTAGGTCCCAGGCTCCATGCGCTAACAAAGATGAAGCTGATCTCAGTTCTAAACAAGCTGCAGAGGAGGTAAATGAAAAAAAAAAAAATGACTTAATATTTATAATTTACAGATTATTAGAAAGTCATCTTTTTTACTTCTGGAACCTTTTTTGTCCCTATAACTACACTCCACTTTTACTGGCTGACAACATAAGTCTGGCACATTAAAGAGTGGAAAGGCTCCTGTCTAACTCTGTACCTAAAATGGAATTATATTGCATGTTTTACTCTTTGTAACACATAGTTGTAACACATAAGGACATAGTTGTCCTTAGTATCCTGCCTAAAACATTTTTCTGCATTCATTTATAAAAAGATATCTCAAGTATCAATTTCTTTTTAACATAAACAGAACTCTTGCTTTTTAAATATATTTAGATTAGAACATTTGACAGTCTAACTTCATCAGTTTAACACCAAATACAGGTTTTTTATTTTGTTCTTAAAAGCAAGAAGGTTTTTTAATCATACCGACATAAGGAATTATAAAGATATATCTGCATGAAAAGCAACAAATGTGTAATTAAAAAATTATTACATATTAGAACATTATTGACATGTGTGAAGTTTTTTCTCCCAAAAGTATTCCAAATATTTTTGAGGTTGCAGAAAAGAATAACTGATTTCTGGCAAGATTTTTTCCTCACTGATAGTTCATTTTAAACATGTTTCTAATAGGTTTGGGCAAGAGTGAGTATGAATAGACAACTTCTTGACCATATGGATTCATGGACAGCTAAGTTCAGAAATGTAAGTCTGACATTACTCTTTGGACATTATTAGTGCCTCTTACTATGCAAGGTATGTTATTAGAATATCAATTAGAGATGTTAATTGTTAATTATACATCAGAATTAGTAAAAGTGCAATATGGGATGGAACATATGTAAGGATAAACAAGACATTTACCTGATGGTGTCCCTTTTTATTTGTTTGTGTGTGTGTGTGTGTGTGTGTGTGTGTCCATTTTTAAGGGATTTTTTACCCCCTCTATGTTGAATAGATAAAGGAACAATATGACCTCCTTCCCTTTTCCAACATCTCAATGTAATTTTTCAAAGAGCTTTTTTGTTAGAGCCTATTGTGTGTCTAGAAATGTGTGGGAAACAAAATGAGGTTCTTGGGCGAGGCTCGGTTGGTAGGAGTTTGTCCTGTATACCAAAAAATTTCAAGTTCAGTTCCCAGTCAGGTTACTTGCCTGGGTTGCAGGCTTGATCTCCGGTGGGGAGCATGGGGGAGGCAGCTGATCCCTGAATATATATCAGTTTCTTCGATTTTTTAAAGAAGAACCCTCTCTGTTTTTGGCCTGGAGGTTGGGAAGGCCAATTCTCCTATGTACAGAGCGCGTTAATTCCTTTGTTTCAGCCCCTGCCTTTGTCTTGCCTCTGTAGTACCTGTACATCCCAGGTTCTGCTGGGCACATTGGCCCCTCCTCCACTGCAGGTGTCACATGGATCTGTCGAGGCCACCACTTCTTCCCCTGTTTCATATTGCAGCAATTATTCATCTACAGCTCTTCATTTCTAGAAATATGTTGAAATTACTTCCACTCCTTTTGCATTCTTTTATCATAATTTAAATAGGGAATCAAGAGGGAGTGGCGAAAAATAGCAGCCTACTTTCTTGAACTAGAAGTCTGGATGACTTTTTTTTTTTTTTAACATATTTTTATTGATTTCAGAGAGGAAGGGAAAAGGAGTTTATAAACATCAATGATGAGACAGAACCATCAGTTGGCTGCCTCCTGTACCCCCTCCAGACTTGTACCCTGACTAGAATCGAACCCAGGACCCTTCAGTCCACAGGCTGATGCTCTATCCACTGAGCCAAACCAGCTAGGGCTGGATGACTTTTTAAAAGTAAAAATTTTTGCTCTGTCCTGTGTCCTCTGTGGTTAGAGTAACGGCCCACACACCGAAGACTCATGGGTTTGATTCCCAGTCAAGGGCACTTCGACCCCTGGCCCCTGAGTGGCAAGTGTGGGAGGCAACCAGTTGATATGTGTGTGTGTGTCTGTCTGTCTCTCTCTCTCAATCCTCCTTCCCTTTCTCCTTTCCAGTCTCTCTAAAAACCAATGGGATAGAATATCCTTGGGTGAAAACCAACAAAAAATGAAATACAATTAAATTAAAATAGATAAATAAAATTCTTGAGCCCAGCCCTGGAAGTATGACTTTCAGACTTTCTGGGAATGGGGCCTAGATCTCTCTCCTGAACCCTTAGATCAGTTTGTTTCATCGAAAGAGTAGCTGACAGCATAGAATGTGTTTAAATAAATGTTGGAAGTGTGAATGAGTGAAATGATATCCACACATAGGATTGTCTAAAATGCCAATATAAAGGCTTGTTGAGAGTATTAGCTTAGAAGAAATATAAGCACAATCCCTTATCTGAATTCCTTAGAATACCAGTGTTCTGAAATTTAGAATTTGGGGGAATTTTTTTTTTTTTTTTTTTTAAGGAATAGTAGACATTTATTTTATGAAACTTTTTTCATCCTTTAATTTTATGGTTAAACAGAAGCATGGAAACAAATGGTGGAAGCTTCTAAAAGCATACCACATAAAATGAAGAAGCTTAAATGAAAAAGAAGCAACACAAACCAGATGAGCTGTTTCCTTAGACAGTCTTCTCATTCCCAGAATTAGTTTGATAGTAGCCGAACAAAGTGGCATTTGAAATCACTAGTCCTAAAGTCATATGGTAATATTCACAAGCCAGTTTCAAATATAATACATTTGTTTTCTACGTGATTAGGGAATTGGGTGAGCCTGCTTTTAGCTTAGAATAATAAGCATAGAAAGAAAAATTTAAGAAAAACTTAACATACAACTGGAAGTCTCATATGTTCTTCAAAAAAACACAGGCATATGTGATTTAAAACTATAACTTAATCAACTTACACTCTAGTAGCATATTTACTTAACTCTGGACTTCAGGTAGCTGCTACTTCCATTCTCTTTCACTATAGTACTTTAATATTTAAAGTACACAACAATAAAAAAAAATCTTAGAGTCTTGTGAATAATTATTTGAGAAATGCTTTGGATTTACGTGTGTAAAATCTTTACCTCATTTTTTTCCTAGTGGATCAATGAGACAATATTAGTGTCACTTGTACAAGAGATTGAGTCTGTCAGCACACAGATGAGACGCATGGGTTGTCCAGAGCTGCAAATAGGAGGTATGTGAAAATAGAGCCCAGCATTTGATTTACCTTCAGTGAATCTGCAGGTGGGAATTTCTTCTGTAGTGGACTACTTAACAACTTCCTTTATTACCTTGAGGTGAAGGAAATAAAACTAAATCTCTATAATACAGGGTTTCTTTTCAATATTAAGGTTTATTGAAATATAATTTACTTACATATAGTTCTTCAGTGTAAGTCTACAATTCAGCCCTAGCCGGTTTGGCTCTGGATGGAGCATCAGCTTGTGGACTGAAGGGTCCCAGGTTCAGTACCTGTCAAGGGCACATGGCCAGGTTGTGGGCTCGACCCCCAGTAGGAGATGTGCAGGAGGCAAGCCCATAATGATTCTCTCTCATTGTTGTTTCTATCTCTCCCTCTCCCTTTCTCTCTGAAATCAATAAAAGTATGATTTAAAGTATAAAAATAATAAAGTATATATATAATTCAAAGGTTTGAGTTGTACAGCCATCACAATAATTAATCTTAAGAAAGCCACATACGCTTTAGCAGTCACCTCTGCTTTCCACCACCACCCATTCTCCAGCCCTAGGCAACTATCAGGCTTCTTCCTGTCTCTATAAATAGACCTCTTCTGGATATTGTGTACAAATGGGATATGCAATATGTTGTCCTTTGTGTCTGGCTTCTTTCTTTAATAATGTTTTCAAGTTTCATCCATATTGTAACGTGTGTCAGTACCAGCATGATGTGCTTTTTAAAAAAGAACAACATTGCTTTATGACTACAAAAGCAGTATACAGTGTTCAAGTAGAAAATTAAAAAAAGTACAAAAATACACAAAGAAGAATATTACTTACCATTCTGCTTCTAGCAATAACCATTATCAATTTAGTCACACCAATTATTTTTTAAGAAAATACTATGATATTAACTATATATATTAGTTATAAGTTATCTTATAATTTAAGAACATAAAAAGTATATATTTAGGAATTGAGGAACTATGGTACATATATATGTATATGTTCCTAATTAAATTGGAGTTGTCTTATGTTTTTTCCCCTTGCTCTTTCTATTTTGTTAAGTATTGTCCAGTATTATTTTTATGGCTGGACTATATTTCATATTAGTTGTTTATATAGCTTCCAAATTGGATCTGGCTGATTCTTTGGGAGGTGGAAGGAGGAGGGGAGGAAGACAGAGAGATAAATAGATATCTGTCCACCTTGTCAGAAATGATAAAATAAATTGTAAGTAGATAATGCAGATTGTTAAGATAAACTATTATTGCTGTCATTTATTCCTTTAATATTTATTGTAGGAAGAGCATTTTAAGTAATTTTTAGAGATCCAAGTTAAAAATAATGTGTTTGGTGTTTTTTATTTTTAACAGAGGCTAATATTACCAGTTTGAAACAAGCTGCTCTGGTCAAAGCTCCTCTCATTCCAACTTTGAATACAATTGTGCAGTATCTAGACCTTACACCGAATCAGGAATACTTGTTTGAAAGGATCAAAGGTAACTATTGCTTTGAAGAGGGGGGGAAAATGAGTACTTTTTCACTACCTTGAGATTTTATAAATAAAGGTAACAAAGGATCAAAGGTAACTATTGCTTTGAAGAGGGGGGAAAAATGAGTACTTTTTCACTACCTTGAGATTTTATAAATAAAGGTAACAAAGGGGGAAAAAATTTTGAAAAAGCTTAAAAGTATCACTAAGTATGATCTTATGTTTTATAAAAATACTAGAGACCTCAGTGCATGAAATTCATGCATGGGGGTGGGGGAAGGTGTCCCTCAGCCCAGCCTGCACCTTCTGCAATCTGAGATCCCTCTCACAATTCAGGACTGCTGGCTCCCAACTGCTCACCTGCCTGCCTTCCTGATTGCCCCTAACCGCTTTTACCGGCCAGCCTGATCACCCCCTAACCACTCCTCTGCCAGCCTGATTGATGCCTAACTGCTCCCCTACCAGCCTGTTTGCCCCTAACTGCTCTCCCCTGCAGGCCTGATCATCCCTAATATACAGTTCATATTCAGATTTCCCAATTGTCCAAATAATGTTATATACCCTTTTTTTTTTTTCCTAACCAGGAATAAAGTGTAGGTGCACACATTAAATGTATTGTTTAATCTTCTTTTGTTGTCTCTAACAGTCTTGCCACCTTTTACTTACATGACATTGACTTTAAGAATCCAGAATATTAGTCTTATCTCACATTTTGGATTTATGTAATTCTTCTGGTATTTAAGTTAATCTTTTATATTTTGTATTTATGTTATGGATCTTTTAATCAGGTTTTTAAGATGATATGCTTCTCTTATTATAACCCCTTAGCCGTTTTTCCCTCATTTTTGCATAGCCTTAGCTTTTTAAATTTCACCTTTGTTGCTACAGAACTTTCTCAGGGAGGCTGTATGAGCTCATTTCGATGGAATAGAGGTGGAGACTTCAAAGGACGCAAGTGGGATACAGACCTGCCCACTGATTCTGCTGTAAGTCTGCAGTTTTATTTTTCGTTGTTTTCCAGTGTTTTTTTTTGTTTGTTTGTTTTTGTTTTTTTTATTGCTTTTGGAGAGAGAGAGAAATACCGATTTGTTGTTCTACTTATTTATGCATTTATTGGTTGCTTCTTACATGTGCCCTGACTGGGGATCAAACCCGCAACCTTGGCATATCAGGATGATGCTTTAATGAACTCCTCCGCCAGGGCCTTTTTTCAGTTTTGTTACTGGCTTTATGTGTTTTTATTTTCCCATTATCAATATTAAAAAGAATTTGGAAACTAAAGTAGAAATAAAAAATTAAAATTGTACCAGCATCTTAACCCAACAAGTGTTACTATTTTGGTCTACTTTTTTCCCTTTACTTAGCTTGTAATATTTTTTAATGTTTGATGTTGTTGTTGTTTTTTAATCACAGTTGTAATCACGTATATAAAATGAGATTTCTTGTTTTTTTTCACTTTTGCAATATTTAAGTAGGTTTTTCATTATTACACACTGTCATTTAACTATTCTCCAATATTAGACTTACACATTTGAGAGAGGTGATAAAGGAAGGAATTGTTTTTCTATCTTAAATAATATTGCAAGGAATATCATTTGAAATTACCACTTTAAGAAAGATTCCTTGCCCTAGCTGCTTCGGCTCAGTGGCTAGAGCTTCAGCCTGTGGGTTGAAGGGTGCTGGATTCAATTCTGGTCAAGGGCACATGTCGGGTTGTGGGCTTGATCCCCAGTAGGGGTGTGTAGGAGGTAGCTGATCAATGATTCTCACTCATCATTAATGTTTCTAACTCTCCCTCTTCCTTCTTTGAAATCAATAAAAACAAAAATAATTTTTTTTAAAAAAAAGAAAGATTCCTAGTAGAATTAGATTTGTAGATCAAAGATTATAAAAATTTGGGTCATTTAAGAGTTTTTCAAAATCATGTTATTTTTTAATAGTGGCTTTATGTGAAAATTATGTTTTAAATGCTGATATTCAAATTAAGAATTGAATAGATATGTATTTTATCTTGGTTTTGCTGCTCACTAGCTATATAGGTGTGAAATATCTACATAACAGAAAATTAGGAATGTCTTTTATCTTTTCATTTAACAGATTTCATCTTAAAACCACTTGAAAGCATTTTTGCTAATTCTCTCTTTAGGGAAAAACACAGATTTTTTTTTTTTTACACATAAAAGTTTAGCTTATTAATTCTCTCATAAAAAATCTGCACATTCACCACAGATAAAGTCACTGAAGAATCTTTACTTTTTTTTTTTAATATATTTTATTGATTTTGTACAGAGAGGAAGGGAGAGATAGTTAGAAACATCGATGAGAGAGAGTCGATCAGCTGCCTCTTGCACACCCCCTACTGGGGATATGCCCGCAACCAAGGTACATGCCCTTGACCGGAATCGAACCCGGGACCCTTCAGTCCCCAAGCCGACGCTCTATCCATTGAGCCAAACCGATCTCGGCAGAATCTTTACTTCTTTTTGTCAGCACCAACATTGGCCTTCGCAGTCCCCCTGTCTTTATTCTGTTCTTGTGTTCCTTTCTGTTTTCTAGAGGTCTTCTCATGTAGGCCATGTCTTACAAGTCTGTGTTTGGGTTTGTTGTTTTGTTTTGGTTTTTTTTTTTTGCATAATCCAAGGAATCATACATAAATCATGCCAAAGCCAGTTGTCTTGCCACCACCAAAGTGGGTTCTGAATCCAAACACAAAAATTAAAAAATAGTACAACCTAAGTAAAGGGAAGGAAAAAATAGACCAAAATAGTAACACTTGTTGGGTTAAGATGCTGGTACAATTTTAATTTTTTATTTCTACTTTAGTTTCCAAATCCTTCTTAATATTAATTTTAAATATTACTAATCTAGCGTGGTCTTATACATTTTGGCTAGTTTTTCCCGAATTTCTGTTTGGGGTACTGTTGCCTTCCCAGGGTGAAGGACGTCAATGACCATTTGCTTCCTCTGAAGCAGTCTGTTAGTCATGAACTTCCTGGTCCAGACAGTTACTGTGTCATTTATGATGAAGACTGATCATCAAGCAGCCAGGAAGGAAAAGAACACAGATGTTTTTACAGGCTCCATCTATGACAGATTTTCATGCTGATTTTGAAAAATTGTTTTCTCATTTTTAGATCATTATGCATGTGTTTTGCACCTACCTTGATTCCAGATTACCTCCACATCCTAAATACCCTGACGGAAAAACATTTACTTCTCAGCATTTTGTTCAGACACCAAATAAACCAGGTAAAAGCCTCTCCTAAAAGAATGAGTTGAACTTTTTACATGAA
This sequence comes from Pipistrellus kuhlii, assembly GCF_014108245.1. Taxonomy (NCBI): domain Eukaryota; kingdom Metazoa; phylum Chordata; class Mammalia; order Chiroptera; family Vespertilionidae; genus Pipistrellus; species Pipistrellus kuhlii. The sequence continues at coordinate 12,538,708 of NW_023425405.1, read as the reverse complement.
ATGCATCTGGTGATTTTGTTTGTTTTTCATGTAGCATATTTCCTTTACAGATGTGACAAATGAGAATGTCTTTTGCATTTACCAGAGTGCTATCAACCCTCCCCATTATGAGCTAATCTACCAGCGTCATGTCTACAATCTTCCAAAGGTACTTCTATATGTAGAAGCTGCTATTATATAATGTCACAGATGACTTGCTTTGATGATGTTTTTAAAATTAGAATCTCTTGTTTATGGAATAGGTAAACTTTTTAAATTAGGGAAAATGTGTTTCTTGCATCAACCCATTGTTAACTATAAAATATATGTTTACTAGAGAAAAGTATAAAGAAAAAAATCACTCATTTTATTACTTATAGGCAACTGTTAACATTTTGGTGTATTGTTTTCAGTAAATTTCATTTTGCTCTTTCTTTGTACTTGTTCTTTGTTAATCCTCACCCGAGGATATTTTTTCCATTGATTTTTTCAAAGAGACTGGAAAGGAGGGAGGGAAAGAGAAACATCAATGTGAGAGAGACACATTGGTTGGTTGCCTCCTGCCTGTGCCCCGATTAGGGCCCAGGATGGAGCTTGCAACCCAGGTACTTGCCGTTGAGTAGGAAGTGTTCCATATTAAAAACAAACAAAACCCTCGACAGAACAGTAAATTAGTACAAATCCTCAGCCCTTAATCCTTGGACCAGTGTTCTAACAACTGAGAATATCAGCCAAGGCTTGCTCTTCTTTTTTATGGGTTGAAATCATTTATGTAAATGATTCTAAAAATTACGTTTATAATTTTCATACCATTAAAAATTTTCATTAAAATACTTAAAAAAATAATTTTCACTTTTATTTATTTATTTAACTTAATATATTTTTATTGATTTCAGGGAGGAAGGAATAGGGAGAGAGAAACATCAATGATGAGAGAGAATCATTGATCAGCTGCTTTCTACACGCCCCTACTAGGGACTGAGTCCACAACCCAGGCATGTGCCCTGACCTGGAATTGATCCCGTCACCTTTTTTTTTTTTTTTTTTTTTTTTTAATATATCTTATTGATATTTTACAGAGAGGAGGAAGGGAGAGAGATAGAGAGCTAGAAACGTCAATGAGAGAGAAACATCAACCAGCTGCCTCTTGCACACCCCCTACCGGGGATATGCCCGCAACCAAGGTACATGCCCTTGACCGGAATCGAACCCGGGACCTTTCAGTCCGCAGACTGATGCTCTACCACTGAGCCTAACCGGTTTCGGCGATCCCGTCACTTTTTGGTTCATGGTTGACGCTCAACCACTGAGCCACACTGACTGTGCTCTAATTCTTAATTATCATAAATATGGCTGAATATTCATCTTTATATGTATAGTTATCTGCACTTTGGGTAATTTCTTTAGCTCAGAGTCCAAAAGTAAAATTCTAGGTTATAGAATATTTTCAAGGATTTTAAAATAGATATCAAACTACTTTATAAAAAAAGGAATTGTACTAATTTACACTTCTGTCGAGGGTTTTGTTTGTTTTTAATATGGAACACTTCATCAATTTGTATGTTACCGTGTGCAGGGTCCATGCTAGTCTTCCCTGAATCGTTTTAATCTTGGTACATGTGCTTCTGAAGCAAGCATTACCCAGGTATTTTAGTTTTGATTGTAAACATCAGTTCTTTTGATGACTGTTGCAATTATTTTTATGAGTGCCTTCACTAAGAAATTTTTACATTGACTGTAATTATAAAATGTGTTCTCCATCAGATTCCCAAGGAAGAATATTAATTTCATTTTTCAAATTTAATATTTCAACTTTCTAAAAGTATAAATATTTTGGGCCCTTGAACTTCCTTTGAAATATTTTTTTTTAATATATTTTATTGATTTTTTTACAGAGAGGAAGGGGGAGAGAGAGCTAGAAACGTCGATGAGAGAGAAACATCGACCAGCTGCTTCCTGCACACCCCCCACCGGGGACTTGCCCGCAACCAAGGTACATGCCCTTGACCGGAATCGAACCTGGGACCTTTCAGTCCGCAGACCGACGCTCTACGGCTGAGCCAAACCGGTTTCGGCTGAAATATTTTTTTTAAAACGCTGTTTTAAAAATTATTTATCCTTAGATTCTTGAGTAAAAAGACAAGACCAGAAATTACATATCATTGCTTGATTTTAGGGCTAGCAAAATGTTGGCATGTAGTCACTTGTAGATAAAATTTATGTTTAACCTTATATTGTCATTAACATAATTGAAGTATGATTAAAAAATTTTTAATCCTCATACTTTTGTTTATGCTGTTAATTTTTAAAAATATTGATTTTTTTACAGAGAGGAAGGGAGAGGGATAGAGAATTAGAAACATCGATGAGAAACATCGATCAGCTTCCTGCACACCCCCCAATGGGGATGTGCCCACAATCAAGATACATGCCCCAGACCAGAATCAAACCCGGGACCCTTCAGTCCGCAGGCTGACACTCTATCCACTGAGCCAAACTGGTTTCGGCTGCTGCTAATTTTTAGATAGAGCATTTGTGTGTATAGGATGTAGGGGCACCAGCCTAACAATAGCTCCATTCCAGGCCGTTGTAAATGCTACTTTCCATGTGTAGAAACATCCCAGTCTGTTTACTTTCTGCTCATCTTTCAGGTCTCAACTTAAAAATCTCTTCCTCAAGAGGCATTTCCTGGTTCACCTGGGTCAGGCCCACATGTGTTCTCCTGGCATCTTTCTCCTCCCTATCAGAACATTCATCACACTTTTTGTAATTCTGAATTTTCTGTCTGCCTTTTACTAGACTTTAAGCTCCTTGATTTAATGGATCCTCTCTGTCTTATTCACTGCAGTATTCCCACTTCCCAGCCCAAAGCAGGCAGTCTTTAATGAGTGAATAAAATACATGGAATTACATGAAATTCTGAGTTTGTAGAATGTGAATTGATAGGATCTGCATTTACCTATCAGGCTGAATCTTTTGCTTTTATTTTAAATCTTGCTGTCTTTTTTGTCTTCGTTCCAGGGCCGAAATAATATGTTTCATACATTATTAATGTTCCTTTACATCATAAAGACAAAAGAGTCAGGAATGCTTGGGTAAGTATTTGTGCTTTAAAAACACAAGTACTTAATTTATTAACTGATTTTCTTTCTTTTAAGATTTTACAGGAGTTACAAGTGATGACTTTGGGAAGTGGGTTTGGGTAATACAGGGAACTGCTTATTTCTGTTATTAATTTTTAGCACTATATGATCTATTAAATTATGAGTATGTATTCACTTTGATAAAAGTTAAAAAAATATATTAAAAAATTCCCTTCAGAAATGGTAATTTCTAGCCATGGGTGGCTCAGTTGGTTAGAGCTTTAGACATATTTTAAGTTAACAATGAAGTTTTAGTTTTTATCTTTTTGTTTTGTTTTTGTTAATCCTCACACAAGGATATTTTTGCCATTGATTTTTAGACAGAGTAGAAGGGAGGGAGAGAGACAGAGAAAGAGAAGCATCAATATGAGAGAGATACATCAAGTGGTGGCCCTGAATCAGGCCGGGCATTGAGTGTGCAACCAAGGTGCGTGCCCTTGACTGGAATCAAACACAGGACCCTTCAGTCTCCAGGCCAACACTCCAACCACTGAGCCAAACTGGCTAGGGCTAGTTTTCTATTTTAATTGAAAATTTATCTTTTTTTCTGTCGATCCAAATTGACATTTAGATGCATAAATGATTTGCCATGATGGCGTGAATCTTGTGTTAAGTGCCATATACAATTTGTCCTATGCATAAAAATGTAAAAGCTTTAAAAGTACTCAATGGAACAATAATTTACTCAAAGGCCAAAATCAAATTGGTACAGTGCTTATCTTTTAAGTGTACAACTTATATGTAGAAACGAAACATTTTTTACTAAGACTAATTTATGTTTTATTTTTTTGTTTTTTAACCAAGGAAAATAATTTTGAATTAAATTTAAAGTATGGTTGCTTTTTTTTTTTTTTTTTAATATATTCTAAAATAATGAAATAGTTAAAAATGTACAAAACTTTACTATCTGCCGGACCGCGGTTTGGCTCAGTGGATAGAGCGTCGGCTCCTGCGGACTGACAAGGTCCCGGGTTCGATTCGGGCAGGGCATGTATCTTGGTTGCGGGCACATTCCCCAGTAGGGGGTGTGCGAAGAGCAGCTGATCGATGATTCTCTCTCATCGATGTTTCTAACTTTCTATCCCTCTCTCTTCATCTCTGTGAAAAATCAATAAAATATATTTAAAAAAAAAATAAAATAAAATAAAAAAATAAAAATAAAAACTACTATCCTGTAACTTAAAGGAAATAGCAAGTGGCTCAAATATACTCTATTTGGAATCATGCCCATAAATCAGCAGATTGATCCAAAAACATTTTCAATTTAATGTCACATATCTGTGCCGTTACTAGAATAAGATGAATGTTTTACTTCCAAAAGGGAAAAAAATCTAAACAGAATTGACCACATAGTAATTTAAGTGTTCTGTTCAGCGAAAGATACCATAAATAAAGTTTTAAGTTAAATGTCAAACTGAAACAAAGCATTATAGTTGCAATACATATAGCAAATCTAAGTTAATATTCATCACATATAAAACATGTAAGTTAATAAGAAAAGAAAAATACAGAAAGTGGTCAAAGACACAAAAGACTTTTTCATAGAAAATGTGCAAAATAGTTAATAAACATGAAAAGATGCTTAGTCTCATAGATAAGTTCAAATTAAAACATTTTTCTATCAAATTGAGATTTATCATTTGCAGTGTCAGTGAGGATATGAAAAAATAGGCAAATATGGCTGGTAGAAATTATTTTTTGAAGGGCATTTTTTTAAATATATATTTTTAATTTTTATCAAACTGAATACATACTCAGCTGGAGGAAGGTAAGAGATTAACCGAAGGACTTGTATACATGCATATAAGTACAACCAATGGACACAAAATTCTGGGGAGGGTGGGTTTATATGGGAAGGGGGGGCAATGGTAAAATATGTACACAGATACTAATTTAATAAAAAAAAGAAAAAGAAAAAAATGCATACTCATTACGCTAATAAAAGAAATATGCAAATTGACCATACCTTCATGCCACCAACCAGCCAATCAGGAGTATGCAAATTAACCCACCAAAGATGCATGCGCAGGCACTGAGCAGCCAGGAATGGGACACTTGTGTTGTCACCATGGTGCTGCTGCAGTTATTCCAGGCCTCTGGGTAGCGTGGGAAGGTGGAAAGGCAGCTCCAGGCCAGAGCAAAGGCGATGCTGCTGGCAGCCAAGGGAAGGAAGTCCAATTCTTTCATGAATCGTTGTGCGTCGGGCCTCTAGTAATTAATAAATCATACTAACAATTACTGACAGAAATAAGCAGTTCCCTGTATTACCCAAGCCCACTTCCCAAAGTCACCACTTGAAACTCCTGTAGCTTTTCATTTTGATATTACTCCTATGATTTCAAATAATAGAGGTGTGCAACTCTCTCTTGATTCTTCAGTGTTGGACATAGTTAATAGATTTCTTACTCTGTTAGATGAGTAACTTATCTCTTATATAGATCTAGTAATAATTAATGTCGTTTTCTAATACTTTTTTAAATCGAATTTATTTAAACAATACAACAAAATTTAATCAACAATATAGTTGCCGTTGTTTTCTACTACTTGTGCCCAACGCTCAGGAAGCATTTTAATCCCTCTGTTGTAAAATTCTTGTGATTTTGATGCAAAAAATTCGGTCAATGCATTTTTGAGGCATTCTTCATTATTAAATTTTTTTCCAAGAAGAAAGTTTTGCAAAGAACGAAACAAATGGTAATCGGAAGGGGCAATATCAGGAGAATATGCAGGTTGAGGGAGAACTTCCCATTCCAACTGGCGCAGTTTTTCAGCAATGATTCTTGCAGTATGCGGTCGTGCGTTATCGTGGTGAAGAATTACGCCCTTCCGATTAATCAGCGCGGGTTCTTCTTCTCTTAAAGCTTGGGCTAACCTTTCCAATTGGGCACTATACACTGCACTTGTAATGGTTTGATTAGATGGTAAAAGTTCATAATGAAGAATTCCTTTAAAATTCCACCAAACACACATCATCACTTTTTTCGCATGCAAGTCAGGTTTTGGCATGGGCTGCGGAGCCTCATTTTTGTCCAACCATTGAGGCCGCCTTTTCAAATTAACATACAGCACCCATTCTTCATCTCCGGTAACAATTTGCTCTAAAAACGGCAAACAGTTTTGACTAGAGAGGAGCGAACTGTAAATCGTGACTCTTTGATTACTTACGGTTGTTGTCGGTCAACTCATGAGGAACCCATTTTCCAAACTTTTGGACTTTGCCAAGTGCACGCAATTGATTGGAAATTGTTTTTTGTGAACAATTTAAAGTTGTCGCAAGCTCTTGTTGGGTAATTTGAGGATTTTGCACCAAAAGAGCTTGAGGAGCTTCTTGATCAAAATTGGACACACGGCCTCGACCACTCTTGTCATCTAACGAAAAATTTCCCTTGCGAAATTTCTCAAACCAACGCTGGCATTTTCTGGCGCTAACTGCATCTTGACCAAGAGCACTACAGATGTTTTTTGCAGCCTCACTTGCTTTTCTTCCTAATTGGAACTCGTAAAGCATGCAGTGCCGAATATGCTCTTCATCCGCCATCTTCTTAGCCCTAGTTTTGCAACAAAAACCAAACCAAACACAAACTTTTTCAAGCAAAACTTGTTAATTGCACTTCACACGTTCTGTAGATACCACGTGTTTGAAGGTTATGTCAATACAAGTCAACGCCAAGCAAGATTTTAAACAAATGTTTAAAAACGACATTAATTATTACTAGACCCGATAGCTCTCTTCTCTTCATACTTTAAATACAGTTAGTTATATTACTCTCTGGAGTAGAAACCAATTTTTCTTTTTGTTAATCCTCACTCAAGGATACTTTTTTTTCCCATTGATTTTTAGAGAGAGAGGAAGGGAGAGGAGATTGAGAGAAACATCGATGTGAGACATATCAACTGGTTGCTCCCATATACATGCTCCCCCCCCTCCCAACTAGGGTGGGAATCAGGCCTGCATGCAAACTTGCAATCCATGCATCAGTGTATGGGCCACTACTTACCACTGAGCAAATTGGCTAGGGCAATTTTTTCTTTATTTTTTAATATATTTTTTATTGTTATTATGTTGGTATTACAGATATCTCCCATTTTCCTCCATTACCCCCTCCTCCCAGCCTCTACCCACCCCCAGTGACTTTTCTTTTTGATATGTGAAATATGGTTTAGTTTAAGCTATATTAATACGTATCTGCAAATCCACTAAAGCATCTCTAATATTGGAAAATTTCTAATTCAAGTCAAATAGGTAAATTTCTCTAAGAAGCCTGTCTCTATATTTTTCATTTAAAAAAATTTTATTGACACATTTGATTTTACCTACTAAAATTATCCTATTAACTCTACCTAATATAATAGTTCTTGAGGCTCACTGAAAAATTAACTTTCAACACTATAAATTCATTTATTATAAATTTGGGTTTTAAGCACAATTAAGAAAGTAATTACTGTTACTAGAATTCACCTGATAAACGATGTGTACCATATTATAGAACACTGTTAAAAATGTCATCAATAAAATGATAGAAGAAACCTTATACTCTGTGTTTTAGTTATATGAGAAAAGACCTTCAATGCTTGACAATCAGTGCCACTAAACTTTTTTCTTTTTTCTTTATAGGAGAGTTAATCTTGGTTTGTCTGGTGTGAATATTTTGTGGATTTTTGGCGAGTAGTTGGTCATTTAATTCCAAACTTTTGGACTTTTATTTAATCATCTCTGAGTCACCACCTCTTTTGCTTTATGACACGTGTGTATGTTACAGACTCTTTAGACTTAATGAAAAAATGGCTATTTTGGAAACTTTCTTGTGAAAGTATGTCCTATATCTTCAACAACAGACATTATTCCTGTGTGTGTATTTTTTTTATCACATTTCAGATTTTTCAGTTGCTTACAAAACTGCAACCCGTCAGGATTATTGTTAACCTAAAACAGTTGCAGTCCCCCTTAACTAAATAAATATAAGTCCCTTTTCATTGTAACTTTCAAATAAGAATCATCTACCTGATACTTCCCCGCAAAAATTGACTCTTCAATTACATTATTTAGTATGAGTACTTAAAAAGAAACAAGCAGATTGTCTAACTTTTTTAATCTCTATCTTTTCACAGTGTTTGGCAAATCTGCCTAAGGCATATTTTAAAAATGAAATCAGCTTCTAAGTAATGTATTAATTAGTTCATGTGTATTTTTTAAACTTTATGAAAGAAGTTTGACAGTATTGTGTTTAAAAAGTCAACTCTTTGATTAAATTTAGCTGATAGAATTAAACTATTTGGGTCTTAGTTAAGAAGCTGAAGATACCAAGAAAATTGCTTTGTTTTTTGTTTTAATCCTCTATATGTTGTTGTATTTTGATTTTAGAGAGAGGAAGGGAGAGGGAGAGGGAGAGAAACATCAATTGGTTGCCTCCCATACATGCCCCAACCAGGATTTAAACAGGCAACATGGCATGTGCCCTGACTGGGAATTTGACCTGGGACCTTAAGAGCATGGGATAATGCTGCAGTCTGCTGAGCCACCCTGGCCAGGGCAGCTTTGGTTTTAATAACTCAAGTCAAATAGGGAAACTTTTCTAAGAGGCCTACCTCTATATCCTCCACTTTAAAAAGTTTAATTCCATGATATTGTATGATTTTAAGGGTTCCCTGTGAGATCATATGATATGTTTAAATCTTTTAGGTATTCAAAATATCTGGTGAATGAGAAGTTACCAGGTTTATAAGTTTTGCATGATTTTTTTTAATGTGTATATGTAGTACCTCTAAGGCCAGCCAACAATTGCATATATTTTCTGGATTGATGCTTCCATCACCTGAAAATAACTAAAACCAGTATCTTCTCAGTAACTGCATGTCAGTATTTTATGTGTAGCCATTTTGTATAATTTTGTAAATTTTCTTTTTTTTTTTTTAACTTGTGTCTGTTTTTTAAGTTTATGTTTACTGGAATGGTGTTTCTTTTAACTGTTTTTGATATATGTTAATATGTTTGCTATGATATTTTAGAGGAAAATATTAATTAAACCTGTTAAATATGAGGACATGTTAAGATATGTCTATTTTTTTAATAAATCTTTATTGTTCAGATTACAGTTGTTCCTCTTTCCCTTCCCTCCCCCCCCAATAGCTCCCCTCCACCTTGTTCCCAACCCACCCCATTCCCTTACTCCTGCCACTGTCCTCATCCATAGGTGTATGATTTTTGTCCAGTCTCTTCCCGCAACCCCACACCCTCTTTCCCCTGAAAATTGTCAGTCCACTACCTTTCTTATTCCCCTGATTCTATTATATTCACCAGATTATTCTGTTCATCAGATTTTTTATTCACTTGATTTTTAGATTCACTTGTTGATAGATATGTATTTGTTGTTCATAATTTTTATCTTTACCTTTTTCTTCTTTCTCTTCTTAAAGAATACCTTTCAGCATTTCATCTAATACTGATTTGGTGGTGGTGAACTCCTTTAGCTTTTTCTTAACTGTGAAGCTCTTTATTTGACCTTCAATTCTGAATGATTGCTTTGCTGGGTAATCTTGGTTGTAGGTTCTTGCTATTTTTCACTTTGAATATTCCTTGCCACTCGGTCTGGCCTACATAGTTTCTGTTGAGAAATCAGCTGACAATCATATGGGTGCTCCCTTGTAGGTAACTGTTTTCCTTTTGCTGCTTTTAATATTCTTTATCTTTTGCTCTTTGCAATTTAATTATGCTGTGTCTTGGTGTGGTCCCCTGTGTTCCCCCCTCTCCCCCTCCCCAATGAGTCTAGGTCCCCAGAGTCTCGCCCAGAACTGGAGTTCAGAGCAGTCGGGAGCTAGTGTCTTTCTCCCAATTGAAAAAGACAACTGCATCCTCAGAAGCCAGCCCTTTCCGCGAGCACGCTTCCTCTGAGTCTCAGTGTGCTTTTCTCTTCCTTTCTAGTTGTAGAATTTCCACTCAGCCAGCTTCCCTGTGGTTCTGATGTCCGTTTTGTCTTTTAGTTGTAGTTTTGAAGTGGTTGTGCGAGGCAGCAAGTTCAGGTATTCACCTATTCATCTTGGTTTCTCTCCCTACTATCGATATTTCTTTTTGTTGTTGTTGTTAATCCTCACCCGAGGATATTTTTCCATTGACTTTTAGAGAGAGTGGAAGGGAGTGGGAAAGACAGAAAGCAACATCAATGTGAGACTCACATCGATTGGTTGCCTCCAGGAGATAGGATCAAGCATGCAATGGAGTTACGTGCCCTTGACCAGAATTGAACCCCAGACCCTTCAGTCCACAGACTGTCACTCTAGCCACGGAGCAACCCGGCCAGGATTAAGTCCACTCTTTCAAGAGTTATTAAAGGTGTCATAGGATAACAGTTGCTTTGCTGTTTGACCATTTGGTGCATATTATTTATTAAAGGCAATAAAGGCAAAATATTAGCAGTACATAAAACAAAACAAAATATTTCTTTATAGGATTTAAAGCATCTTTAGTCCAAAAATTCAAAGCTACAATATTTTTATTTTTTTATTTTTTTTAATATATTTTATTGATTTTTTACAGAGAGGAAAGGAGAAAGGGAGTTAGAAACATTGATGAGAGAGAATCATCTATCAGCTGCGTCCTGCATACCTCCCACTGGGGATGTGCCCACAACCCAGGTACATGCCCTTGACTGGAGTCGAACCCGGGACCCTTCATCCACTGAGCCAAACCGATTTCGGCTATTTTCTTTTTTTAAATGATTGTCAAAAAATATAATATACTGTAAATATACAAGTAAAAAGACTAAGCGTAAAAAAAGAAAAGATATTCTGTTTGCATGCTAAGTCCAGTGGGGCTTACTATACTCTGGGTAGCTTTCCTATATTAACTCATCTTCACAAATGGTTTAGCCAGCCTATGCTTTAATGCAGCCTTTATTAAAAATTCACACAGGAAGACAGGGTACTGCAAATATGGTAAATTTATTGGTCCTGTGTTTAAAATGAGTAAATATTTACTTTCCTCTAATTAAATGTTATTTATAGGATATTTTTCACAAGTTTTTATTGCTTGACATCCTTGTGGGCTCAAATCCACTAATCTTCTAGATTATGATCACTACATCATTTTTTCCCCCCCTCTGGATATGAGCCTTGAATTCAGCCAAATTTCTTTAGAGGCATAGTTAGATTAATATAATTTACTTCCTATTGAGTCATAAAAATGCTATGTTGCTTGGCTTTCTCAAATTGATAAGACACTTTAAACTGATTTTAATGGTGAGGACATGCAGCATGTGAATGGCACTTTCTAAGCTCAGGTTTGTAATAGAAGCCCTTTAAATGTGGGCATTCCTCAGAGATCAGTCTTTGGTCCTCCATTTCACTGTGTTAGGCTTTTCCTTGGAGATCTCATTCATTCCACGACTTCATTTATCACTTCTCTGCACTTGATTCTCACGTTCATCACCAACCAAAACATCCCTCCTGAGTTCTGGTTTTAAATTTCCTGTGACCTATCAGACATTTCCACTTAGGTATCCTGCAGGCTCTGTCTGAACTGAATTCTTATGTGCTGAAAACAGCTCCCTCTTCTAACATCCCTTTTTCTGTCCAGTGTATCAGCAGTTGTCTACGCCCAAAACTCTCGTGTCATCTTTGATTCCTTGAGCTCCCTGGGTCCCCAATCCAATCAGGCAGCAAACCTCATCCATTCTTTCTTAACAATGTCTCTTGCAGCTGTCCCTTTCCATTTCTGCTGGTGCTATGCTCATTTACACCCTTATCAATTCACATAGGACTACTACAGCAGCCTAATTAATCTCACAGCTTCCTAATTGTTGCCATGCTTCCAGATTTTCCAATTCATCCTGCACATTCTCTTCAAATTCATCTTCCTAAAACACCTGTTTGATCATTTCATTTCCCTGATAAATTCCGTAGCCTGACATTTAAAGCCCTCCACAATCTGGTTCCACACTAGCCTTATCCCCCAGACCTTGGCTCTAGCTGTTGCAGGCTGCTCCTTGCTGGGCTCCCTGCAAGCTACCTCCGGTCGCCCTGATCACTGGGAATACCCCATCCCCCTCCACAGTCTACCCTGCCGACAGACTTCACTCTAATGACACCTGCTCCCTTTTGGAGCTGATCCTGACTGCTCCAGCTGGCAGCCATTTCCCCCAGGGTGATTAGATCTGTGCCCCTTTCTTGGTGCATAGCAGTCATATGAATGGATTCATGAATGACTTCTAGTATCTCTAACATAGAATCCTTATATCGGCTTCATCCTCATTAAAAGAACAGTTCCCACTGCTGTGGAAGAGGACTTGCTGAAGACCCTTACTTTTTTAGAAAGGCTTACATTCTTCTTTGAGCAGCCCAGACTGGCTTTCCTTTTGTGGTTAGGTAAGGAGGAGGACACATTTCTGGGCAGCTGCCGGAAAGTGAAGGTGCTAGGAAAACGACACCACCAATTCCGCGGACTCCTGGGGTCTCCCAGTGCACTCAGCAGCAGCACCCTGTCCCCGATGCCACAGGGCTGGTTCACTTAGCCCTCTGGCTGTCCCAGACAGGGTGTGAGGGCAGGCAGCAGAGGGCTGAGCTCTATGGCAAGAAGGCTTTGGGGAAGGATTTGGGTGGGGCCCTTGTCTGCCCCTTAGAGGGGTTTGCACAGTCAGGACCTGTACTTCTTGGGCCCCAGTGACTACCACGTCTCTTGCTGTTGAATTTGCAGGATTAGTAGGCATTAGCTGTGAGCCATATCGCCAATTTGTCCCCTGGATGGCCATCAGTAATTTCATTTCCACAGTGAGTGAGCTGCACTGACCTGGGGAACAGGGTGTTGATTCTACAGGAGTGGCACCTCATTTGGGATTAGGAAGAAGATGGAGAACAGCTTTGGGTGTCTCTGGGACCCTGTCCACCTAGGACAGCAGTGACCCCAAATATATTTAATAGCAAAGTCACACACAAACAACCCTGGGCACTGCTATGGATGAAACTGAAAGCTGTAAGTAAATTTTTTCATGCCCTAAAAACAAAACGCATATTCCAAAGTCTGTCTAGAAGAGCTAGTGGCCTAACTGGGCTACAGCTTGTGAGGGCTGAGCTTTGTCACTGATTGGGGCAGAGCAATTAACCTTTTACACTGTGATTTCTGATTAATATAAAGATACCCCCCATGCCTCAGATCATTGAGAAGCTAAAAGTGATAGTACTTTTAGGTAGTTTAAAAAAAAAAAAAAACATTTAAAAGTTTTTCAAAATAACATTAGTGTAAAACTAGGAAATGGCCCTTTGGCTTTGCAACACAACTATCTCATTTTGGGGTCATGCTGAACTACAGATCTTCATGGCCTTGACATCCCAACCATCCTAGCCAACTGTATCTGTGGTCTCCTCCCTCTGTCCTTCGGCGCCATCCAGTCAACAGCACTGTCCTTGTAGCCTAGGGCTAGGCTTTCTGGTCTACCAAGAAAACATTCTCCTTTCCCATTTCTAAACTAAAGGGAAAAAATACCAATCCTAAATCAGACTCTGCTTTCATGAACTGCGACCCATAGGAGGCAAGTCAGAAGGTGGTGATCTGCTTTGTCGGGGGCAAAACTTTCAGGAGCAGCAGCCAGGCATGCTTCTTCCTCAAACACATGGTGTGTAAACGAGTCAGGCAGCTCTGGGATAGTTTTGGCTCAAGATACAGGCATTAGCTTACTGAGCTCCAACTCCAAAGAAAGACTCCTCGTGTTCCAAATCCGGAGGGGTATCGTCCCTGGACAGCCTGAGGGGCGAGAGGAGTCCAGCTAGCTCCTGAAATGAGACTTGACACAAAGAAGTCTGAACTAAAGCCACCAGCCCCAAGCCCGGTGGTTTGAGAAAGTGTTATATGGCTTCCATCTCAAGTTTGTTAACCACCCTTAACAAGAGTCAGTGCAATGTTCTGCTTGAGTTCTTTAAAGTCTTTGTTATGCCATCTTGAAAATTCCTGGAGTTAAATGCCTTCAAGTGGTGGTTAGACTCCACTTAGACCAAGTGCCTTGGACAGAACTTGGAGGCAAAATCCACATCCTAGAATAATGTCTCTTCAGTAAGACTAGCTATTTTCTATGTAGCCGGAGTAATTACATTTCCTCGAGGTTACTATATTACTGAGTACACTGCTGCCTTTTCCCACCTTGCAGCTCTATTTCCCCACATATACCCCCTCTCTCTTCACCCACCCCCGTAGTTTTTATTAGAGAGGAGTCTGTGAGTGTTGCTAGCTCGCTCTCCTCCTATCCTGGCAAGTGCAATAGTGGGGCAAAAGCTAGAAAAACACCCAAGGCAAACTGCAGGTCTGGGATGAAACTCCTGTAAACAATGAAGGTTTCTACTAGACTGCAGCTTCCTTGAGAGCAGGTGTGTATTAGATGCTTTGTAAATATGTGTTGAATCAATAATTGGATTAAGTAAGCAGAATTCACTTGAAAAGCAAGGCCTTTTTTGGACTGAAATTTTCAGGAAGCACTTTCTTCATGCTTAGTCCAGACCGTGGACTAGTCATAGTCTGCCTCCTGGCTAGGGCAGTCCCACAAAAGTACCCTAGTTATATATACTTTGAACAAATGTACCCGCATTTACCCAGTGCCTGCTCAGAACTATGTACAAAAGTGCAATGATGTATCCCCTCAAGTTGCTTACTCTTTAGAAGTAGAGGTGAGATATGGAGAGGATGGATGCCGAGAACCGATTCCAGCATGTAATAATTACAAGAGTTCTGTCAAAAGGTTGATGGGACTTGGTCAGCTCAACAAGGGTGAGACACATATGTAGTTTACCTGTTGGAAATGGCTAAACTGCACTTCCCCCAAACTGGAATAGGATTGTTAACTGCAAGACAGCTCAGGGCATTTTATTGCCTCCTGTTGGTCAAACACCTGAATTGCTGTAAGCTATTCCCCAAACTGGCAATGCTTCTGTATTCTACCCTTTGAAGTGTATTATATCTACCTTGCCTTAGGATAAAGCAGGGTCCTAAGTGAAGGAGGAGAGTCTTCAGTTCCTGTTAGCTGAAGATCCTCTGACCCCCAATGCCTTTCAAAATTATCTTTCGTCTTTGGACTCCTTCTTGAATCTACGCGCAGCCCCTATCTCCAGAATGCTGAACCCTTTGTAAGGCTGGGGCGAGAACCCGGTAGATTGGAGTAAGTGCCCCCAAAGAAACCAAGCTCCAGGACTCATGAGGTGGTGAGTCTGTCACCCCCCTCCACTGCTGGTGGCACTGCAAACTGGTACAACCCTTTAGGAACACAACATAGGACTGTGTGTGTGTTTTAGTCACTCCTGCTGCATAACAAATTACCTCAGAACAATTACGCTCATTTAGTCTCTCTTCATAGGCAGGAATTTAGATGGGACACAACAGGGATGGCTCCTTTCCACTCCACAATGTCTGGAGCTGGAAGAGTTTATTCACTCACATGTCTAGTGGCTGGGAATGTGGACAGAATGTCCATATGTGGCCTGGGCTTCCTCGGAACATGGTGACTGAATTCTAAGGGCAAGGACCTTGAGAAAGAGGAGGAAGCATATTACCTCTATATTCTAGGCTGGAAAGCTGTGTTTCACTGCATCCTGTTGATCAAAGCAGCTACAAAGAACTGACCACTTTCAAAGGGAAGGAGACCCCCACCTCTCAGTGGAAGGATGTCTCACATCACAGGATGTAGGATGGAACATTTATTAATGTGGCCATTTGTGGAAAAATACAAAGTCTGCCACCATGTGCAATATCCCACACTCCCCCAAAATATCGTTACTTTGGTTCACTGAGCCCAGGAAAATGTATCCTAGGGAAATAACGGGGGAAAGTTGTGCCTAAACATGCCTGTTGTGTGCATTTTGTCACCTACTCACCTAATAAATACTGATTGAAGTAGTTTGCTAAGCGCTAGGAATACAGAGAAGATTTAAGATATCCTTTTTCCCCCCTCAAAAAGCTTGTTTATAATAGCCCAAACCAAAACCCACCCAATACCCAGTGCCAGATCAACTCTGAGACACTTATAGATGTATTTTGACCTCTTTTTAAAACTCTTACAACTTATACTGTAGGAAGATAGGGGAAATGTTGAGTAGAAGTCAAAACAATGTTGTCTGTCTACTGAGATTACAATTACATAAAAATATGCATTCAGATAGCCAAGGACTGGAAAAGAATATCTTTTTTCACTCACTGTCCCGTTTACCCTAGTCAGATGTGAACTCACTAGTTGAAATGGGAATATGGATGATTGTAGAAAAGGGCCAGAAAAAAAAAGGGGGTGCAGATCGAATTTTATAGGTCAAAGGAAGAGAAAGCTCTGCTGAGTGAGAACCGAGGAGAAACTTCCTGGGAGAAGTGATGATTGAATTTCAGGAGGAGGAGGAAGCAGCAAGGCTCGGGGCATGAGGATGGGCGAGGAGAGGCTGTCCTTGGGGAACTGGGAAGGAAAGGGGGACCTGCGGTTGTGGGGAAGGACCGCAGGCTGTATTTGTAGAGGAGAATTAAGTCAAAGCAGTGCTGCAAGAAGCTGACTGGCCACAGGTGGGCAGGCCTGTGAGGAGGCCCCTCCGTAACCCAGGGCCTGGACTCCAGAGGTGGCGGAGAAGATGGGAGAGCGTTTGTGGAAGCCATGAGCATGACCAGAAAACAGGGCACACAACTCCAAGATTTCCGTCCAGGTAATTCTGGAGATAGTGACACTAATGACGGAAGTAGAGCAAGGAGGCCGAGGAGCTGGTGCAGAGCAAGAGGGAGATTTTAAGCACACTGAGTTTGAGCCGAAACCGGTCTGGCTCAGTGGATAGAAAGGTCCCAGGTTCGATTCCGGTCAAGGGCATGTACCTTGGTTGCGGGCACATCCCCAGTGAGGGGTGTGCAAGAGGCAGCTGATTGATGATTTTCTCTCATCAATGTTTCTAACTCTCTATCCCTCTCTCTTCCTCTCTGTAAAAAATCAATAAAATATATTTAAATAAATGAATAAATAAACAGAGTTTGAGCTGCCACTGGGACATCCAGATGGAGGAGACAGGAAGTTGGAAGTGTAAGTCTGAATCTGGTAAGAGATTCCCCCTTATGGCAAAACAATTTGAACGTACCCCTCTTGCTGGAGTGTTCTTCCCCCAGCTGTCTGTCACGGCTCAGATAGCACCTCCTCGACCCTTTCTTATCACCCTAAAATAGCACTATCACTCACCACCCCCTCACCCCACTCAGCTCTTCTTCCTTGCACATGCCTAAGCTTTTACGTGTTATCTGCTTTTCCCACCAGAGTCCCTGTCCCCTTTAAAGATGGGTCACTGTTTGAAGAACTAAATATTAAAGCGCAACTAGGCCCTGGCCAGTGCTGCTCAGTGGTTAGAGCATCACCCACACACACACACACACACACTGAAGGGTCTGCGGTCCAATTCCTGGTCAAGGGCAAGTACCTGGGTTGCAGGTTCTATCCCTGCCCCATCACCGCTCATGTGGAAAGCAACCAATACATGTGTCTCTCTCACACGGATGTTTCTCCTTCTTTCTCTCTCTGTCTCTCCTCCTCCTCCTCCCTCTCTTCCACTCTAAAAATCAATGGGAAAATAAACACCCTCGGGTCAGGATTAAAATTAAAAAAAATTAAAGGACAACTATGTGCCAATTCACGCTTACGTACATTTCTGTTGTGAAAGAACAGATAGCGTGTGTGCTTCTGACTGCTTCAGATCTTAGCCTAAAGGTTTAAAATGTCTCTGCCCTGCGACCCAGAAGGAAGGAGAAGCGCCCTGTGTCTGAGGGCTCCCGGACGGGGGCCGGCACTTAGCCACGCGGACACGTCTCGCTGCAGAGGGCTCTGGGAAAGCAGTTTTTGTTCACAAAGGCCCTGGCCAGCTTATCATCCCAGCACAGCCTGCCTTGCCCGGAGACAAGCGGAGCGTGCCCGTCTGACACCTCGCCTGCCTGCTCTCCGTGACACAGTCATCTGTCCTCACTGCGGCCCTGCTGTGCTTCACCACCCGCTTCCTGCTCCACCTCCCCCGGGAGAGGAGAGGGGGTGTTAGACAGCAGCCTGTCACCCAGGAGAGGTCTGCTGTGCGTCCAGGACCACCACCCCCCTGACCAGTTTAACTCCCCCCAAGCACTGTCACCGGCCCCCTCTCCCCCTGCCCCAGGCACCGATGGGAAACCCGAGTTCTGCATTGCAGATGCCAACACCCTACAGAACAAAACATCACAGGCAGGTCCACCAGCTTCTCCTTAGTCCGTTCTAAGTGCGTCCAGCCAGCACCAGCTGCATAACTCGCAGGGGCTCGACACCAAATGAAAATGCGGGCACCTTGCTCAATAATTTAACCCTTTGAACTCCGAACCGTTCTGGACATTGGCTACCAGCTACTCGACGCTACTTTGCGGCAGACACGTGCGTTGAATTAACTCAATTCCCCGTAATCACTAATAAACTGCAATGTCCCCCCTGAGAGGGGACATCCGAGTGATATGCTAGAATTCCGATGTCCCCTGAGAGAAGACAGCGGAGTGCAAAGGGTTAAAGATGGCCACAGCATGCCGAAACCAGTTTGGCTCAGTGGATGGAGCGTAGGCCTGCAGACTCAAGGGTCCCAGTTCCGGTCAAGGAAATGTGCCTTGGTTGTGGGCACATCCCAGGTGGGGGGCATGCAGGAGGCAGCTGATTGATGACTCTCATCAATGTTTCTAGCTCTCTATCCCTCTCCCTTCTTCTCTGTAAAAAAATCAATTAAAATATATATATATTTTTAAAAATCAATAAAATTGCCGAAACCGGTTTGGCTCAGTGGTAGAGCGTCGGTCTGCGGACTGAAGGGTCCAGGGTTCGATTCCGGTCAAGGGCATGTACCTTGGTTGCGGGCACATCCCCAGTAGGGGGTGTGCAGGAGGCAGCTGGTCGATGTTTCTCTCTCATCGATGTTTCTAGCTCTCTATTCCTCTCTCTTCCTCTCTGTAAAAAAATCAATTAAATATATATATATATATTTTTTAATCAATAAAATATATATTTTTTTAAAAATGGCCACCACAGAGCTTCTGAGTGGAGGGTCCTGTGTGACTGTCCAGGTGGCAGGCGTGGGAGGCCACGTCTGGTGAGCCTCCCAGAACAAAGAAACTGTTCCTATTGTGAAATACCACCACCACGTGCAGACCAGCTTTTGGGCGAGTTGTTTTTCTTGTCCCAGCTTAGGTAGCTTAGAAGTGGCCTCGGGCACCAAGCAGCTGGGCTGTTTCATGTCACAGAAGCCCCACGGGGCCTGGGAGGGCCCAGCATCTGCTCAGCCCCCGAGCCCTGGCTGCCCTGCGGGAAGGGGTCTGCCCCACAGGCTGGCTCTGCGGCGCCCGGGCAGGGGCATCTTGGACCCTCCTTGGACCTACTTGGGCAGGCCCCTTCTTCCAGCCTCTGGTCAAAGCAGAGACACAACCAGGAGCCAGGTTTGGCTTTTTTTAAATTTATTTTTATTGATTTTTTTACAGAGAGGAAGGGAGAGGGATAGAAAGTAGAAATATTAATCAGCCGCCTCCTGCACACGCGCATGCACACACATACCCCCGCACTGGGGATGTGCCCGCAACCAAGGTACATGCCCTTGACCGGAATCGAACCTGGGACCCTTCAGTCCACAGGCCAACACTCTATCCACTGAGCCAAACCAGTCGTAGCAGGTTTTGGCTTCTAACTCCCTTTAGGGGAGATGCCACCGGCCACAGAAAGGCCGAATGGTGGCCACTGTGCTCTCCTCCTCTCCATGGGCCTCCAGGCTGGGGAGGAGGACACACAGCTGCCTTCAGGTGCCCAGCTCACCTGACAGCGCTGGATTGGGGTGAGGGGGACAGGCATATGGACTGTTGTTGGGTGGGGGGAGGCTGGAGCAGGAAGCGGGGTGGGGTGAAGCACGGCAGGGCCGCGGTGAGGACAGATGACTGTCACAGGGAGCGGGCAGGCGGTGTCAGATGGGCACGCTCCGCTTGTCTCCGGGGAAGACAGGCTGTGTGAGATGTGAGGCGAAGGAGAGGGGAGCGATTAGCAAGCAGAGAGTGAGTCATGCATCCGGTCCCCGAGGCGGCCGCGTGCACCTCGGGCTCTCCTGGGGGCAGGACCTGGTGCCAGGATGCGCAGCTGGCGTCGGAAAGGTGCCAGATTATCTGTGGGGCCTCAGGAGCTGGGGGCCAGGAGGCTGGGGGCCAGGCATCTAATGGCCACCTGCTCCTGGCTTGAATCCCAAGGCCGCTGGCACCTCTGCCTCTGGGGGGATATCACGGGGCATCCCTGGCTGAGCAGGCCTGACGCCTCCCTGGCCCCTGCCCTCCAGCCCTTACCCTCCCAGTCTCCCTCCTCCTCCTGCCCCCACCGCACACTGAAGAACTGGGGTTTCTAACGCGCTTTGAGCTGCGCCCTTAGCTAGAGGACAAAACCTGAGCCCCAGCCGAAACCGGTTTGGCTCAGTGGACAGAGCGTCGGCCTGCGGACTCAAGGGTCCCAGGTTCGATTCCGGTCAAGGACATGTACCTTGGTTGCGGGCACATCCCCAGAAGGGGGTGTGCAGGAGGCAGCTGGTCGACGTTTCTCTCTCAGCGTTGTTTCTGACTCTCTATCCCTTCCTCTCTGTAAAAAATCAATGAAATAAAATAAAAACTTGAGGCCCGGTGGGAGCCGAAGCCAGGCAGTGCCCCAGGGCCTGCCCGCACCCAGGGGAGGAAAGGGCACCTCCCTCTGACCCCCCAGGGGCTCTCAGCCTCGAAGGCTTCTGTCCTGGCCTCTCCGTGACGCCGGGCTGCTGACCACGTCCTTCTGGTGACTGGGGAGTTGTGGGCAAGAGAAACCCTCGTTTTCCATCCCCTTCTGTGGGCTCCAGATCTGGGAGTAGCTCACTGAGCCGCAAGCCCAGGCTCCCGGTCCCAGCCTCCGGGATGCAGACTCTGTGGCCCATGTTTCTTCAGAGTCAACTGCCCCCCCCCCCCCTTTCCCGTCCTCCACCCCAAGGAGCCTCACAGGGCAGGGCGCCTCTCCGGGGCTCTCTGGGTCTGAGAGGCATCGGAGGTGCCTGGGGCGGGTGGTGTGGGTAGGGGCTGGGCTGAGAGGAAGCTGTCGCCGGAGGGACTGTTTAGAGAAGGTGGAGGACTTCCAGGAGGAGCCTCTGCTTCCAAACTCTGCCCTCCCAAAGGCTGCTGCTGAGCTGTCTGTCTGTGCGGGGCAGCGAGAGGGAGGGAGGTCCCTGTGGCGACTCAAGCACCAGCTCCCCTGGCTGCTGTCTGCTCCATCCAGATGTGAGCCTCTCCTTCCACAGCTGTGCCAAAGGCTCCCAAGAGGAGGGGGGTTTCACACCGCTTTAGTGGTCACTGCTGTTTGCCCCTCTCCTGCCAGAAGCTGGAGGAAGCGGGGAGGGGGGGGGGGGTAAGCGTGAAAAGCCCCGGACAGGAAAGGCCAGGCCGGCCCCGCCGGCCTCCATCCTGCCCACCTGCTCGGCCCCGGAGAAGGGGAAGGGGTCTGGCTGCAGCACTTCAGTCTCATTTCCGTCCTTCCTCCCCCGCCTGCGCGTTTATTGAACACAATGTGCCCGGGGCCTCGCGGCTCCCACCTTTGGCTAATCACTTTCCTCCCCAGTATCTGTTTTCTCCGTCTGCAAAATGAGATCGATAAATCTCATTGCGAGGTGCGAAGCTGTCTGCAGCCGCGCCGCTGCAGGAACAATAGCCCGGGGCCCTCCGCCCGCGCAGCGTCGGTGACGCACCGGCCGGCGCAGCGGCGGGCGGAGGGCCATCGGCTCCCTGCTCCGCCGTGGCCTCCGATCACTTGCCTGCCTGCATCACCGGTTCCAGCTCCTTCCACGGAGCCTGGCCGGGACTGTGTGTGTGTGCGTGTGTGTGTGCGTGTGTGGTATGTAGGAGTGTGTGGTCTGTGTTGGGCACGGAGGGTGCTGCCTGTAGAGGAGGCTTAACCAGTGGGAAATAGCCTCCTCCAAGTCCCCTTCCTGAGGCTCCTGCTGGAGTGACCCCGGTGTGGCCGCAGCAGCTCTTACAACAGGCGACGCTTTGTGCTCACCCCAGTCCACGGAGGCAGAACCTAGTGTGACGGGTCCTCCTGGGTGTCCTCCTTAACCAGGGCCGCAGTGGGGCTCCCGCAGACTCAGGCCCGAGCCGCTGCCCGCCCGGCGGGTGCGCCCCACAGCCACCTGCAGGGAGCACTGACTGTGCACGGCTTCCCTCCGTCCCCTGGCGCTGGGAGGGGTGGCCCAGCCTTAGCCTAGTAGCAGACAGCTCCCCGGGGGACAGTTGTCCCCTGCACGCTAGTGTCCTTGAACTTCTATCTCACCTCTGTTCGCGCCTCTGCCCCATCTCCTGAAGCCTCATGGTTTGCGCGTCGTAAAAGTGCCTGTCTGCTGGCTCTGTGCTCGGGTCATGTTGCGTAGATTTGTGTTTCCTGGCCATTTTAGAATATCCTGTTTCCTTTCCACTCCCCAGGGTCTAGTGTGGGTTCTGCACACAGCTGGTGCTACACTGCCGGCTGCGTTAAAAGGTGACAAGCTGGAGTGGGGCTCCAGGAGGCCCCGTGGGAGGTGCTGAGGGGTGGCGGGCCCTTGGGACAAAGCCCACAACCCGCGCTGCCTCCTGAGCACCCACACCTGGCGCAGGTGGCCTGCCTGGCCCCATCTGCCCCCCCCCCCCCCCTCCCCCTGCAATCCCCTTCACTGGACGAGGATGAGGCACCTGGTGGCAGACCCAGAGCCGGTGTGGGTGCAGCGGAGACTGGGCAGCAGGTGGCCATCCTGAGCCCACTTGGCTGAGCGCTAGGCAGGCTGGAGTGGGCCCTTCCTGCCCAGCAGAACGGGGAGCCCCCAGGCTCCTCTGCAAGGAACAGGTCCTGGCCCTGCACCCCGAGGCCAGTCCCCAGGCAGCAGGACCTGGGGCAGTGCCCCCCACCCGCCTGCAGCAGGACGACTTGTGGGCTTTCAGGGTCAAATGTCTTAACAGGCCTTTCAGCTCCCCTGTCCCCGAAGCTGGGTCAAATTTTAACTGAAGCCACTGAGAGAGTCTTCTGGAAAACGGCGGCCGGCAGCACTCCCTGCGGCGAGGAGGGAGAAGGTAACTCAGGGGTCAGCAAGGCCTCTGGTCAGCGAGTCCAGGGCCCCCAGCGGGGCGGCTCCGCTCTGTGCTCGGTCCTCTCAGTCCTGACCTCACTAAGAGGAAACCCAGAGGACTATTCTCTGGCTTCCCTGTTGCGCTTGAAGGACTTTAATCAGTTGGATGTTAAAGAATAAAATAACTAGGAAGCCGCCGCACCAGCTGGTCCTTCCAGCGGCCTTGCCAGCGGGCATGAGGAGGGGCTGTGCCACCTGGGCTCACGCCCCCCCCCACCTGGGGGACAGCGAGCGAACACACTATTGTAGGATCCAAGTTGACAAAAACAATTTACTCCCCAAATGAATAAAAGTTGTGCCCCCAAACTGCTTCTATCTAAGACATCTGCTTCCTGCACCCCCCCACCCCAGACCAGCCCACCTCTGTTCCATAGTCTGGGTCCAAAATCCCAACATGGAATTTAAGAGCTCCCATGAAGAAAGGTGGGAAATCTAAAAGCAGGAAGTACATTCCAGTGGTTGAAAAGACAAGAAAAGGAGTGGAATTCTTCCTCCAAGGCCAAGTGCTCTCCCAGGAGCCCTCCGCTCTCACAGGGAGAGCCTGAACCCGAGTCTGTGAAGGAGAGAGGGAGAGGCAGACCGCCCAGGGGGCCGTCCTGGAGGGGGCAGAGAAGAGAGCTGGTGGTTCACGCTGGCCTTTGAGTTTGCATGGAATCTAAGTTTCCAGACCTGAAGGCCACCCCCGAAAGCCCCTCGCACCCTCCTCTGGCGAAAATGCCCAGCCCCTGCTCCTCTGCCGGGCCCTCTCAGACTCCTTTTCCTCAGCCCTGGAAGCCCGCGAAGCTTCTTCCACAGCTGTGGAGGCTCTGCCTGCGCTGGCCATGCACGCAGAGGTCGCCGGCGTCTTGGCCACTGTGCCCTTTCTGAAGGAGCTGGCCGTCATCCTCCCGGGAGCACCCAGGCAAAGGCTGGGGCAGCAGACCCCAGAGAGAGGCCCGCACCAAGCTAGCGAGGGCCTGAGGGAGGAGAGGTCTGGTGGGTGGTGCGGCTGGCAGGGACCAGCGCTGCTCCCAGCTGTGGAAGGTGGCATCAATGGCCAGGGAGCAGCGCACCGGACACCTACCGACGTCCTGGCACTTTCCAGATCACCTTGATTTTCTTCCTGTGGCTGATCCTCACGACCTTTCCAGGCCAAATTTTCACGTTTTATTTAGTTACTTTGCTTAATCCTCACCTGAGGATATTTTTTCCATTGATTTGTAGAGAGTGAAAGGGAGGGAAGGGGAAAAGGAGGGAGGGAGGTAGAGAGACAGTGAGACACATCAATTGGTTGCCTCCTCGATGTGTCCTTGGACCGGGACTGGGGATCAAACCTGCAACCCAGGTACATGACCTTGACAGGAATCGAACCCTAGACCCTCACGGACCGATTCTCTAACCGCTGTGTACATGGGCCAGGGCTGGCATTTCTTACTTTAGAGAAAAGGAAAGCATGGCCCGGAAGGCCACATTCTAAGTAGAATGCTGGGACCCAAAGCCACGTATTGGCCAAGGCACCTGGCCAGCTGGGGCCGGGTGCACAGGCCCTGGATGCCCCTCGATCCTCCGGCTTGTTCTCCTGGGGCAGCCTCTCCCCAAGTGGAGGAGGCCTGACCCCACAGCTCCAGCTCAGAGCCTCTGCGGTCAGCAACCCCAGGAGGAAAACGTTGAATCTTTTTAATTCTTTACAAGAAAGTATTGAGAATACTCTTACCTACTGTGGAGAGCGGCTGCAGCGTCTGGACAGGATCAGGCCTCGGACTAATGAGCTACAGTCGTAAGCCTGACCTTCCGGTCTGAACCTGTGGTCCCACGTGGCTAAGGGGAATGGGCGGCAGGAGGCGCAGCAAGTGAACACAGCTTGATCAGGTGCGTGCAATTGAGTAGATTCAAAACCCAGGAGAACGCTAGAAACATCTTGACCGTGCCCTGACTTTGCCTGGTGGAATCTGGCTATCCAACAGAGACTTGGCTTGCAGAGCGTGGAGCTGTCTCCCCACCAGAGAGGAGCATCTCCTCTAGCCCCAGTTTTATTCTCGTCTGTCTTTTCTAAATCCTTCACCGCCCTCTGCCAGGTTCACCCATGGCCGTGCTGGTGCGGCACATCTACCACCTAGCTTTGTCATAGCTTTTCATTCTGTCCTGAGCCAGTGTTTTATTTTTCCCCCCAATTTTAAAGAGTAATATAAAAATGGGTACGCTGTGGTACATCTGAACAATGGGATGTTATTTGGTGCTAAAAGGAAATGAAGTAGGAAGCTGGGAAAAGACATGGAGGAACTTTACCTGCGTATCATTACCAAGTGAAAGAAGCCGATCTGAAAAGGCAACATACGATCCCAACTCTACGACTTTCTGGAAAGGACCAAACTATGGAGACAGTGAAAAAATAAGTAAAAAATAAATCAGCGGTTGCCAGGGTTCGAGGGAGGGGAGATGGCCAGGGAGGACCGTTAGGGCAGTGAAAAGTCTGTATGATACCCTCATGGTGGATACCTGTCCTGTATTTGTCCAAGCCCATAGGCTGGGCACCACCAAGAGTGGGCCCTAAGGTGAGCCGGGTGCCCTGGGGGCGGATGCTGTGTCAGCGCAGGTTCTTCAGTTGTAGCAAATGGCCCACTCTGGTGCCTGATGCTGACAGTCGGAAAGGCTGTGCCTGTGTGCAGGGGAATATGGGAAATCCCTGCACCTTCCGCTCCATTTTTTTTTTAGGAACCTAAAACTGCTCTAAAAACATGAGTCTTTTCAAAAACAAAAAGTACGGGAACATTAAAAACAACGACACCCACGTCTCCACCAGGCCCAGGTCAGCCGTAAGGAAGTACCACCAACGAGGTGGTTCCAACGGAAACTGATTGCCACGTGGCTCTGGAGGCTGGAAGTCCAAGATCAAGGTGTCAGCAGCGCTGGCTGCTGGCTCCGTCTGAGGGCTCTGAGGGAGACCCTGTCCCATCCGCCCCCCAGCTCCGGTGGTCAGCTGGCACGCTTTGGTGCTCCTTGGCTTGTGGAATCACCGCCCCAATCTCTGCCTTCCCATGCGGTTCTGGGAGGGTGCCCCAAGTTCCCTGTTCAATCTAAAGGAACGCCAGCGGTATTGGATTAGGAGCCAACCACCGTAATAACCTCCTTTTAGTTGGATGGCCTCCCTGAAGACTCTACCTCGCAATAAGGGCGCATTCCGAGGCCCTGGGAGTCGGCGCGGTCACGAATCTCTCTTTGCGGGGGACACCTCCCTCCCACCGGGGCACAGCCTCGCCCCCACGGTGGTGGCTGACTGAGTGCCGCGTCGCTCTGGACCCTTCAGCCTGTCTGCAGCCCTGGCCCCGCTGACGTGACTCCACCCGGAGCGCTCACAGTCCTTTCACAAGTGGGCTCAGCTCACGCCGGCCCTCGGCGGGCCTGGCAGCCGCAGTGGGGCTGGCACATGGCCCAGGGGTGGCAGGGCGGTCACCACGTGGCAGGTCGGCCTCTGCTCAGCAGGGGCCCAGGTGCCTCTACCAATCACATCCAGAGTCTGAGAGACCTGGGCTTCCCACTTCCAGAGCTTTCCACACACACCCCCAACTCATTGTGCCACAGAACCCACGCCAGACACGCCACGGGACAACTCCAACGTGAATTCTCTCGAGATCTATTACCCAAAACATACCGTCTGACACAGTCATTTTTATACCTTTTAGAGCCCTTTTTTGCACCGCTGACTCCAAGAAAGCTAATTAATTATTTTAGACACCACTATTAAATTGACACAGTGATTAATCTGATAATCCTTTTTATGAAATTACCTCTGAAATGCTAACTTTCCATCTTTTTTTTTTTTTTTTTTTTTGAAGCTCGGTGTGTGAATTACTATGAAGATTACATTGTACCAGCTTTTGGCTCTGCAAATCTTAATGGCGGGGTTTTTTTGTGTTTTTTTTTTTTTTCTTTTTCTTTTTTCCAAAAGCAATAAAAGCTGTCCTGAATTTATCAGGTCAATCAGGAAAGAGGCAGGCAGGCAGGAAATTGAAGGTGACTCACGCTGCAAGTGGGAGTTCTGACTGACTGACGGATTGCTGGAACCTGCTGTTGCTGATTAGCTGCAGGGACGGGAGGCAGGGAGAGGAGTGAGGCGGAGGGTCACCGCAGCCCCGCTGCAGGGGGCGGGGCTCCCTCCCCACCCCCATCCCCACATCTCCCCCCAGTGCGCCAGCTGAGGGTCTCAGGGGCAGAGACCTCTGTGTGAGTCACCCATCCTGAGAAATCCCCCGGGGCCTCGGCACGGGGCAGGGGCAGGAGCCCACCTATTGCCCTCCCCCCGGCGGGCAGGCTCCGGGGCCTCGGGGTGACGTGGGTCACTCCACCATGCGATCAGCGCGGTGGCATCGAAGGAATCTTACATAAAACCGGCCGGGGCTGCCCGGCCTCGTATAAACAGCAGCATCCACCTCCAGGTTTTGTTTAAGCTACTTTCTTTTATTTTTTTAATCCTCATCAGAGGATTTTTTAAACTGAGAAACACTGATGTGAGAGAGACACATCGATTAGTTGCCTCCTACACCCTCTGGACCAGGACTGGGGACCAACCTGCAACCCAGATACCTGCCCTTCACCGGGAATCGAACCCAAGACCCTTTAGTGCATGGGCCAAGGCTCTAACCACTGAACCCCACGGCCGGGGCAGGCTCTTCTTTCTAATAGGAAGTCCTGTGTGCATCTCATGTGGGCCCTGCCAGGGCAGTGTTAGATCCCGCTGACAGTGTACCTGCAAGGCTGCAGTACGCTGACAGTGCGCCTTCTAAGGCTGCAGTATACCTTTCACTTGTTTCCAGACAGATTTAAAAAAAAAACACACACACAAAAAACCCCTATTGAACCTGTGGCCTCATTGATTCACCCACCCACCCACCCCTCCATGCATGCGTCCTTCCGGCAATGTACACTGAGCACCTACTCTGTGCAGGGCTCTGGGGAAGGCAGACGGAACAGCAGGACAGACCACGCTTGTCCTCACGGCACTTTGTTCTAACGGAGGAGGTCGGGCAGTGAACAAGATACATCCTGAGATGGAGCCCCATTCCTTAGGAAGAGGACTGGAGCGTTGGGGAAGGTGTTGTGTACAGTTCACTCAGAGGGGTCAGAGGAGGCCAGGCTGACTCACCGCGTCCTCGGCCTGGCTCGGTTTCACTGCAGAGATGACATTTGAAGTAAGAACTGAAGGAGGGGGGAGACTGAGCCATGTGAGTGCTGGGGGAAGAGCCTCGCAGACAGTGCCGGGCCCTGAGGGGGAGCGTGTCTGGCTGCTGGCGGCTCAGCAGAGCGGCGCTGTGATTGGAGCGGAGTGCGCCCAGGGGCAGGGGCAGGGGTTACCGTTCAGAGCCGTTTGAGTCCACAGCCGTGACTCGGCATACCTGGTGTTTTGCAAGGAAAAAGCGGGCCTGTCTGCTCTGCTCTTGTCCTCACCTGGCGCTCCCTCCCGCCCCTCGGTTCTGCCCTGAAGGAGTCTGGCTCCAGGCAGACCACAGGCAGGGCCCATGCAGAGGGTGTGCCCTCCTGGGCCCTGAAAGCCCGCTGCCAGGCCTCTCTGCATGGCCTGGGAAACCCCTCCACGTTCTTTGTTCTGCAGGGGCAGGAGTTCACCACCTACACCCTGGCCCTGTGCTAGGTGTCCTCCATCCCTGCGCACACGGGTGAGAGAGGCTCCTGCCCATGTGTGGTGGCACAGATGTACCCTGACCCCGGCCGGAGAGGCTTCTGATGCCCTCACAGGGCCCGAGAGAGGACCCCGTGTGCAGGCCCTCCTGCGTGGAGTGACCTGGTGAACACTGTGGCCCTCTGCTGGGGCGGGGGCCCCTTCTGCGATGCACACCCCTGAGCCCGTGCAGAAGCCACTGTTTCCATCGCAGGCACCGACAGCCAGGGGGCCTCATGGAGGGTCAGCCTTCCAGGGGCCAGACGAGCAGCAGGAGGCCTGGGAGGGGCCAGAGAAGAGGCAGCAGGGGGGCCAGTGTGGGCCTCGGGGCCAGACAGAACCTGCTTCTGCCCCAGTCCCACCGCCCCTGGGCTGGGCTGCCCGCAGGAGGGCGTGGGTGGTTCCCTGCCCCCCCCCCCCCATGTGAGGCCTGGGCCTGGTTGTCGGTGGCATGTCTGTGCACCCCCAGCCTTCCCGCTCATCTGCCTCCCCCTGGGTGGCGGCCCCCTCCCCTCCTCCCCTCCTCCCCTCCTCCCTCCCCGCGGCCCCCGCCCGCCTCCCCCGCCGTTTTCCTGGGGAGCCAGCCCGTCACGCTGACATCCGAGAGCACCTCGGCTGCCCTCCGGTTGCCATGGAAACGGAGCATTCTCTCCTCCTCCTGTTTACCTTGGTCGGGGACTGCGGCAAAGCAGCCTGTGGGGGCGGAGGAGGGGGCGGGGGCGGGATGGAGGGGACGGAGGGGAGGGGATGGAGGGATGGAGGGATGGAGGGAGGGGGAGCAGCCACTCCAAACCGGATCATTCCGGTTCGGAGCGCCTCTCCCGCTAGGCGGGCGGGCGGGGCGGGCTGGGAGGCCCTGCAGCAGCTTTAGTCTGGAGGCTTCTCTGCCCACCCCACCCCCTCCGCCCACCTCGCCGGCCTCCCGCCTGCCCCGCTGGGTGGGGGCCCAGCCTTTGTGGTGCTGCTGGTCAGTTGCTCCCCCACCACCACCAGGGGCCCTGCAGGGTGGGGGTGGGGGGGACGATGGAGCTGGAAGGAGCCCGCGCTGGTCCTCCTCCAGGGGGCGCTTTGCCCCCCGCTCAGCCCCCCTGCGCCTGCAGCACAAGCCGCCCCTCCGGCCCCCCAGGCCTCCTCCCGCCCGGCCACAGGCCCCTTCCCGCCCAGGAGACGCCGGGCCTCTGGAGGCTCTGGTCCTGCAGGGGGGGGCTCTCATGCGCTCTGGCTCCTGTGCCTGGGCCGCAGGAAGGCGCCCCCTAGCTGGTCCGGGTAAAGCACCGCCTTCATCAGCCTCTGGTGGCCTCCCGGGGGGCAGGCTGCCGCACCCCATCACATGGGGGCCCCGAGGGCAGGCCTTCAGGGCCCGGCCCAGAGGGGGGAGCCAGCCCGGGCTTCCCAGCCCGACCCCCCACCTTCCCGGGGCAGGTGGGCAGGCGGCGGGAGCTGGGGATCTGGCCCCAAGGCCGCCCCCTCCTGGCGGAGTCCGATGGGCCTGCTTCCCGCCAGGGAGGCTGGGAGGTGCGGGGACCAGCACCAGGCCCCGTGCTGCGCAGGGAGACCCCGGACTGCCCGGCCCCAGCGGGGAAGGCGGAGGCAAGGGCTGCAGCGACGGGGGTCTCACTCCGGAGGGAAGGCGGCGCTTCCAACACCCCCTCCATCTTCCCCCAGCGGCCACCCTTCTCCCCACCCCACCGCCATCCAACAGGGGGACCAGGGGGAGGGGGGAATTCCATTCTCCAGACACCTTCGAGGTCTTCTCCTTAAGGACTGGCTGTCACACGGCTAGAGGTGACATTTCTTAAAAAGGAGGCCTCGGCTTGCAGGCAGGGTCCCCCTTTCCTGAGCTCCGCAGGTCTGGCTAACCCTCCTGGCAAACCACTGACCTTGGCTGGCCTTGGCCTTCCAACCTGTGGGATGGGGTCAGACCTCAGGCTTCCATTCCAGCACCGGCTGCTGAGGAGAAAATGACCCTGAAAATGCTTGGCTGGCATGCAGGGAGGCAGCGGCTGGGCTCTGCGGTCACGGGGAGACCAAGCAGGGCTGCGGCCAGCCCCCCTGCCCCAGTGCACCCCCTGCACATGCCACCTGAGCCACCGCCAAGGCCTCTTACTTGCAAGGGAGTCTGGGTGGCGCAGGGGGAGCAAGAGGCAGGTGTTGCCATCCTGAACCTCGACCCGATCTTGGCTGTATCAGTGCACATTCTACCTCTCCTCTAGGCTGAGCTGAGGGAGGAAACCAAGGCCCCAGATGCCTGATGTATTTCTCTGTGGTTGGCAGAGCAAATAGTACGTTTGTTCCTTTAAAGTGGCACTAGAGGCCCGATGCACCAAATTCGTGCAAGGGGCTCAGTCCGCCTGCCGCCATAGCTGCCTCGACCCTGGCAGCTCCTGCTCCATCTGGAAGGATGTCCGGTCTAATTAGCATATTACACTTTTTTTTTTATTATGGGGGGTGGATTTTGAAAACACCCTTCACAGTCCTGGGGAGAGCCACCTCAGCTCTAATAACAAGTTGGCTTTAGGTGGAAGGTTCAAGAAGGATTTGCCCAGCTGACGTGGTTCGGTGGTTGAGCATCCACTTATAAACCAGGAGGTCATGGAGTTCCATTCCTGGTCGGAGCACATGCCCGGGTTCTGGGCTCAATCCCCAGTGTGGGGCGTGCAGGAGGCAGCCAATCCATGATTCTCTCTCATCATTGATGTTTTTGTCACTCCTCTCCCCTCCTCTCTGAAATCAATAAAAATAAAAAAGGATGAACTGACCGGTCCCCTCTATGATGACAGACTGAAAGACAGCTGCTTTCTCTCCTTTTCACAGCTGCCACATGCAATACTGCTCCAAACTCCTGGCCTGGTGGGAGGTCCGGAAATCAGTGGCCTGTCCTGTCACAGCCCTGGGGTGGCCAGGTGGTCACTGCCCTTCCTGAGCGGGGTTTGGCCCCATCCTTCCTCAGGGGCCGCTGAGGTCTTCCTGCGCAGCTGGCTACTGCGGAGCTTGGACACACCGTGTGTCAGGATCTGAGAGAAGTGTCTCATTTCTGCTTTTGCAACTTCCGGGCCAGACCCCCAAGGCCTGTGCAGGATGGAAGGATTTGCTGCGTCTGCTTTGTATGTCACTCGGAAACCCTCTCCCTCCTCTCACCTCACTGTGTTTATGGAATAATGTTCTTGCTCAATTTTATGAATGGATGGAATAGGAGGAATAGGCTCTGGGTGACAGGATTAAAACTACACTTAAACCTGGAGAGACTGTCGTTCTTAAAAAGTCCCTCTTTCCCTGCACTTTTTTTCCTTCTACTAGCTTCCAAGATCGGCTTTTAAATCAAAGATTCCTCCAAACCAGTCAGGCTACAACTGAATCAATGAATAAATTAAAAATACCAATACTCCAGCCCCACCCTTTGAAACACCCCATCATTTACAATCTGACCCAGATTTACAGTATTCTGAGGAACTAAATTGGAAGAGCTGTGAAGAACTAAAAGGGAAAGAGGGGAGGAAAAACACACACAAAAAAAACCAAGAACAAACTTAAACAAAACAAAAAAACAGCAGTCCCTGCAGCCCCATCTCACTACTGTTAGCTCTTTGGGCTGCTTTTTGGATACCACCCTTTACATCTCCAATTAATATGCTTCACTGGTTATTGCTTCGATTTGAGACATTCCGTATATTGCCTTCCTGCTATGGAAGATGAGGGTTAGCTCATTTACATAGTTCTACCTTCCCTCCTCATCCTCTTATATTTAACTTCTTGACTAACTAATTTGAAGTAAATATTTCACCTTCATTTCTTGTTCCATCAACTTCAGAGGACAACAATAATAAATGCCTAATAATGTTTACTACTTGCCAGGCAGCATCCACAGCACCTGACACATACCTGCTCATTGAAGCCACATAATCACGTCAAGAGACAGGTTACTGTTATTGGCCCCACTTTAGGGAAAATAGAAGTAAGGCCATCTTACTATTGTTTTAGCGGTTCTCCAAGAGCGAGAGGAGGTAAACGCAGGGCCCAGTCTGCCATCTTTAGAGTTTTATCAGAACAAGGATTGGGAGGCATTCCTTCTGGCCTCCGCTCTGGTTCCCTGCTGAATCATTAAGAACGACAGTGATGCCCTGGTGGCTTGATTGCTGGTCAGGGCACATAGCCAGGTTTTGGGTTCGATACCCCAGTCAGGGTGTGTGTGGGAGGAAACTGATCAGTTTCTCTCTCACATCAATGTTTCTCTCAAAAATCAATCACATTTTTAAAAGAATGACAGTGACTAGTAAGGTAGCAAGTTCTCTCGGTCATCTCGGCCGGCACCAGGCCGTTAGTTACTCAGCCATGGGGCTTGGGTTCCCACATGCCACAAACCAGCTAAATTGAAATCAACTGAGGAGTCTGTTGAGAATTCACCTGCTAAACTGAATCTTTGGGATTTGGGCCCAGGAATCTATATTTTTAACCAGCATGCCTCATGGTTTGGAAACCGGGGGCTCACAGGTGGGCTGGCAGCTGGGCTTGTTCTATTGCAACCCCAGTGCCAGCACAGTCACGTGGAGCCTGCACCGCCACGGCACTCACAGAACGGTCAGATTCATGATCTTAATCCCAAGATCAAGGGGAAGAGCTAAACCCGGTGCAATCTCAGTGCTCCCATCTGATGCTCACCGGGATGCTCCACGCCTTTGGTCTAATCACAGGATGTGAGGTCTGAAAGGGACACCTACTCCGGACACAGGGAGCGGGGAACAGCGCTGTGGGAGGAGGGGTCCCAGTAGACGGTGAAGTGATGCAGAGCCCAGGTCTGCAGAGGGAAACGTGGGGAAGAGCAACGCCAGAACTAGGAACTGGTTTCATCCCCAAAGGACCTCCTCCTGGGGCTTTTCCCTTGAATCATAAAGACAGTCATGACTGAGTTCACAATCTTCCCTTTCAATTCTCTGTGGCTCTTCCAACCATTCAGAAAAGAGTTCATACATCCATACAGACTTGTCTAGTGGTAGTTTGTGGAGCACATGGGTGGGGCAGTAAAAGGGAGTGGGGCCTGCCCCACAGTCACACCCTTGCTGATGTCCCGAAGGGACTCGTGTTCTGTGGAGGTGACTCTTTGCCCAGGAGTTCCATGTGGCAAGCAGAGAGAAGGAGCCCACAGTGAGCGGAGGTGGAAGGTGGATGACCCACAGAAATTACACAGAAGAGTGGACCCTGGTGGGGTGATAAAGTAGGGGTTGGGTGGGTGAGATTGATGCTTAGGTCACACAGGCGAGCTCACATACCCACAAATTACCATCAGACAATCAAGGTAGTCTTAAACCAAGTAGATTCGGATGATTTATTGATCATGTTGTTTTTAGAAAATCAACAGCAAAACACTGACAAGGTACATAAATACAGATTGAACATTTTAGGGTAAATTCACTATATTTCCTACTTGTTTGTAGGAAACCAGGTAAGGTGGGAAAGCTGTCCTGATCATACGGCATGCACACCAGACTGCAAAAGGACTTCCACTCTATTTAACAGGACTGTGGCAACAGCTTTATAATAAGGCAAGCATCGCGTGTGGCCTGAGCATACCCTGTATGAGAGCCAAGTCCAGGCTCACTCTCAGAGGCCGCGTGCGGGAGAGGTTTCCCTCTCTTGCCTAGGATCTTCCAGAAAATGCTCCTTGGCAGGTGCCTGCCCAGGGAGACGCCTGACGCTGCCCCTGCTCAGACTCCGTACCAGGAAGTGGCTCTAGAGAAGGTCAGTGTGTTCCTGATGCCTCCTTTGTATTCTAATTGTGCGACTAGTACAACAGCAACTACTGAGTTTGGTGAAACTGCCTTGGACTCACCCTGTCCACTAAGCAGGGCCCTTAAGAAACTTCTAAAAAGTGGGGGAGAAATTAAAAACATGAAAGTTATACTAAAAAGATGGCACCGCTTTTGAAGCATAACTCAGAACTTCTTTTCATAACATCAGACAAGACAGGTGGTTGCTTTCCCCCCAATCTAACAACCTCCATGCCCACTGCTGGGCATGACGTGGTGGCGATGAACGGAGCACAGAGGTTACAGACATCGACTGAGTCTGCCTCGGGCCTGGCCAACGCTCCACTCCGCTCCGGGAGTCCTCAGGCATTTTGGGAACCAAAGCCACTGAAGCGAACAGTGACAGCTTTTGAAGCTTATGGTCACGAGACCATAAATCCCAACCCATCTTGAAGCTCAAGGCCAGAACAATGAAGAATAAGGAAAATGGCTTTTTGTGTTACATCAGAGTGCTGTCAGGTAGACAGTTCAGTAACCTTTACTCTTTCTAGATGTCTGTAAGACCACCTAAAGACAGAGGAATTTTACAGGAGTAAGACAACACAGACTCCGAAGATAATTCAACCTTTCCTGCAGGCCAAGCACTATGGCTGGACAGGAAAAAATAAGGCTCCTGCATGAATAGTGGGAAAGCAAGTATATGTCAAAAGCTAAAGACATGTGTTGACATGATGGGTTTTCTCCTCACACACTGCGTCGTCTTCCCACGGGTGCTGAGAGTTCTTTGGTGGTTAGATGGCAGATGGTCTAGAACTCAGGGCAGGAAACTATGCCAAAGCTGAACTCAGGATTACCACCGGTGGGTCCTAATGTCAGCAGGCTGCCCAAGCTAACCAGGCTGCTCATGTGTCTACTGGTTCCCAACCCTCACCAGGATTCCTCCTTTTCCATTTCTAACCACTCACAGCTCCACCCACTGAAGAGAAGGTGCTTCTGGGGAGAGGGGTAGGAAGGAAAAACTATATGAATCAAGTGTGACAGAAAAGTTGAAACACTGATTATCAATGGATTTCAATGATCTGTGCTTTACTCTTGCCATTCTGGGTAACCGAAGGTCACTGTTAACATACATTGCTTAGAAATGTTAACGTTTATTATACACCTAAATCTAGCTGTGTGGCAGACATGAATAGTTCAGAGCGAAGTTTCACATCATGTCACTAGGGCCCTGAAAGAAGATTCTGCTGGTGGAAACGGTTTCAGTGTGCCCTGAAGAATAGCTAACATTTCAATCTAGTCTATATTGTTTTATAGATTTCTCCAGGATGTGGAAAACACTCTATTAAATTAAGAAAGCATGGTTTTCTTTACTTAAAGTCTGGCATTCGCAGATAAATTCGTATGTACATGAGAGAACTGGTAGTATTAAATATTAGGTTTTAATTCTCCACTTAGGAAACTCTCACAGATAGACTTCCTTGTTCCTGGGCAAAGAAATGTAGGCAGATATGCAAACACGAGACAGTACAAAGATGACTAGGGGAAGTCTCACTCAAACAAATCCAAGGACTGGAATAACAAAACACTGACTTGAAAATCCAGCTCAACCAAGAGTTGGCTTAAGCCAGCCGATTCCAACTCAAATTCTGGTTATAGTTTCATCTAAAGTGATGAGCTGGCTTTCCCAAAAGTGTTGGCTACCTGCCTTATAGTCATATCCCATATATAATCTGTACATAGCCATATGTGTTTCTTTATATTGCACTTAAATTTTCAGGACTGCAGAAAGATGGCAGGGAATACCTCAAAGAGGTGGAGAAGCAGCAGGCATAAACTTTCCTAAATCAAGTAACAGTGTCAGGAATTCAGAGTTAAAAGTTCAAGAATAACTTTAAAAGCTGGTTACAGATATACTAAAATGCCTGGTGAGCCTTTATATAAAATCGTCATCTACATTTAAGTCATCATACACACAGTCCCATTTGGCATCCAAAACATGTGCATAAAGTGAAGTCTACAGCACTTAGAGTTGATCATACTACATCATCTTCACTAGTGTTATATTAAAAGAAGACATTTTGGACCAGAGATATGTACTTTTATGAAAACATCACACAGGTCTTATATGTCAGGCCTCCAACGTCTACCTCAAAGACGACCGCCCTGAGGCGGCTTTACAAAAAGAATGCTAGAAAGTGCAGACTGAACCAGACTTTCTCTCTAGCTCTCTGTGCAGAAGTAGAGACCTACTTATATCCCAAGAACCAGGAAGGAGAAGCACAGAGGCTGAGCTCTCCGTCTTTGGTCCCTATGTAAATCCATGACAAAATCCTTCCATCACCCTCGACTGCACGACTTGTTTAATCCTTGACGTATTTCCCCCAATGATCCAGAGACTACACTGGAGTCATGCAGCAAAGCTTTGTTTTGAATTCATGGGGCTGCTCACACTGACTTGCTTGGGAGAGAGCTCCTCATTGCAACAAGCCTGGGGGTGTGAGGGCGGGGCCTCTAGAGGCCCTGCTCCTTTTCCCGCCTTTCTCCACACCCCTCCCTCCCTGCAAAAGGACCCAAACTCAGAGATGAATGGTTATTACAAGACCTTACCAAACACAGGTTCCATAAACTCAACCCAACATGGTTGGGGTGGTATAATAAGGCCCGCACGTTGGGAGTTCAAGTCTAGAGGCCACAATTTTCTCTTCCCCAGCACTGAACTCTAGATGGTAACTTTTAGGCATAACTCAAAGATGATTTTTAAATCCACACATGAGCTAAAAATATCCCTTCTGGGATGAAGTAAAAAGAATAACTTTAAAAGCTAAGTGAAAAAGAGGCACTTAAAGGAAAATGTGTCCTAAACTCCCATCCGCATCTCCTGGGGTGAGGCGATAGTGGGATGACCAGCACTGTGTGCCGTTAGCACCTTTCACACGCCAAAGGCCTTCCAAATGCTGATGGCAGAGCACGTGAAAAGTTAAGTCATTTCTTTCCTAGAGTTAAAAACAACACAAAATAAACCAGAACTAAAATTTTGCACCAAAAAGTGAATGATCCTCAGTTTCATCCCTTCCTCATGCTAGTTTTTTGTTTGTTTGTTTGTTTGTTTAGAGAGAGTGGGGGGGGGATCTCTGTGTGAGAGACACATCCATTGGTTGCCTCCTGTGCATGCCCTAACCAGGGCCTGAGGTTGAATCTGCAACTGAGGCATGTGCCCTTGACAAGGAATTGAACCCGAGACCTTTAGGTCCCAGGATGATGCTCTAAACACTGAGAAATCAGCCAGGGCTTCTCATGTTAGTTTTTAAAATGATGCTCAGTTCTTCAGGAAAGATGACCTGTGGCTTCCCCCTGCCCCAGCCCCCCCCCCCCCCCAGACCTTTTATCCATTTACTAGACAAGTACTCACAGCACTATGCACATTAAAGCAGACAGAGAAGGAGGCGATAAGCTGAGAGAAAAATCAAGATAAACCTGTCATCTAAGAAAATGGCAGGTGATGGGCCAGAGTTGGAGAAGAAGCAAGTTCTGAAAGGAAATGGCCACCGTGACCAGTCGAAGCTCACAGCTCAGGGCAGAAGCCCTCCCAGCCCTGCTCTTCTCCGCCTCTCATGAGCTTACATTCATGTCCCACAGCATTTGTGCCACTTATTTAGGATCTACAACTCCCCATGAAGAAGACAAAGTGATACTTGAAGAATTAATAAGCATAGGAGAATTTTAAAACTGCTCAAATGAAGAACTTGGACCACCATCGATTCTTGATTTGAAACATTCTTGGTGTCCCAATTTCTAAGACAAACAGCACAGCTATGACACACGGAAGTCCTTTGACAACTCACCTCTAACTACTGCTGGCACCATAAGGATGAAAAAAGAAATCACTAATTAAGAGTTGCTGACCTGCTTAAATTTCCTCCAAAGTCAAAATTTAGGTTTGGATATCTCTATAGCAAGATGTCAACCTCTGTGGCCTTTAGAACCAGCTATTCAGATGTATCTTTGAAATAAGTAAGTTAAACATCTAGCTTTACACACAATCTGCAAGACTCTCAAGATTAGCCTTCTTGTTCTACCCTCTAAATGTCTTGTTGCAGTATTTAAAATGTTTAATTTTTATTTTTGTTTTCATTGATGATTTAATTTATAGAGCATTAGCTGACATGGTCATATGTTTTAATTTTCTTTAAAAATTATTTATCTTATCTTGATTCATAACATTATTAAGGTACTTTCAGACTTTCCCTCAATGCCATCAAAGAAGAGAGAGAATGTGAGTATGTGTGTGTACGTATTAGGGTGGGAGGGAGAGAAGCAAAGAAAGAAAAACAAGGGAAGCAAAGAAAGAAAAACAAGGGAAACAAGGGAAACCAATGTACAGAAAGGCATCTGATGTATTTTCTGAATAAGGCCTTGATCAGGGTAACCAATCCTCTTTGTAGCACATTCTACACTGCCCATAAATAAAGAAGTCTCTTTAAATTAACATTTCCAGTATCAATGAACAGTCCAGAAATCCTCATTTCAAGCGCTCGATGAGTCCCTGTGTGAGTCCAAGGTGCAGAAGCTGTGTTCGGGAGAGGTTGGCTAGGTTAGGGAAGGCTGCAAGCAGCCTCTCCCATGCCAGTTCCAGCAAGTTAGGTACCACCAGCCAGATCTTAAACAACGAGCCAGTCCGTTTGTTTTCGTGGATGTTCACCACTCCTCCATGAATGTACATGCAACCAGCCTATGAACAAATGGCAGTCAAAGAGGATAAATTCAAACGGGAGAGAAACAGATACTAAGACTGAAGAAAAAAATTCAACGTAGGCTGAATTGAGATGAGATGAAACAAAAAATTTCTCACTGATTCCAATATAGTGCAGCGATCACAACTGGTTTAAATAATGAATGATATCATAAGGGGAAAACTATACATTTTTTTAACTTCAACAAACATTAAGGTTACTATCCAATGTGCCCAATAATGGACATAAATAGATGAAAATCAAGGTCTTTGCATTAAAAAAAAAAAAAAAAAACTAGTAGAATTCTCAATAACCTAGCATCGTGGGGTAAATCTAGTCTGCCCTCCCGGGAAACCCCTTTGATAACACTCTCAGGGCCTGAATGCTGCATGTAGCACTTCTTTTACATTTATGCTGCTCTCTTACACTTGTATATGATGTGTTTTCTCCCCGCTTCTCAGAAGAAGAGCTGGCTTTGGAAGAACATTTTAAAAACACATCCTTAATCCAGAATCTACTAATGCCAGGATCTTTTTTTCTTGCTAATATTCCTAAAAAGATTTATCTGCAACTATGGAAGGGAGGTAGGAAAATAAAAACTTACTGGTGTGACAGCGGCACAGTGAAAATAAGCGGGCTCTGGCATGGTAGCTGGAAGCTTTACCCATTGAAAAGTCTGCAGATTCAATTTCCAGATATCTCCCAGGATCACTTCTCCATTATAGCCCCCACAAATAAACACATCTATCAAACAGAAAGAGAAAGCCGAGGTCACACAAAGAAAATGAGCCACAGCTCTAGCTCAGGGCTAGTTGATCTGGGACCAGTTCAGCAGATTTCCCCAAACCACAGAGGACTCAGCTGGGTGGGCCTCTCCTGCTGCAGGCTCGTCCCTCGATGGACACTATCTTAGGATCTCTGCTAGGACAAAGGAAGCAAGCCTCTAAGCAGGCTTCGTGTCTAGGTTCCGATACCTATAGGTGCCAGGCACAGAAAAAAGTAAAAAGGTCCAGGGAAAACAAACACACACAAGGTTCAGGGCACAAACAGGAGTGCACATGCTCTATAGGGGAGATGGCAATGGGGCTCCAGGTGATCAATACCATGCCAGACTTACGGCCAGGAGATTTGCCCTAAAGAAAGCTAGCCTTGGATGGTGTGGTTCAGTTGGTGGGCATTAGCCCAGGCGCTAGGAAGTTGCCGGTTCGATTCTTTGTTAAGGGTGCATGCCCAGGCTGCAGACTGAATCCCCAATGGGTCATGTAGGAGGCAGCCAACTGACAGTCACATCGATGTTTTTTTCTCTCTCCCTCTCCCTTCGTTGCTCTCTAAAAATCTATAAACTATTCTTCTTTTAAAATATATTTTTATTGATTTCAGAGAGGAAGGAAGAGGGAGAGAGAGAAACATCCATGATGAGAGAGACTCATCGATCAGCTGCAAGTCCCCCACTGGGGATCGAGCCCACAACCTGGGCATGTGCCCTTGATTGGCACTGAATCTGGGGCCTTTCAGTTCACAGGCTGATGCTCTATCCACTGAGCCAAACCAGCTAGGGCATAAACTATACTTTAAAAGTAAATAAAAGAGCAAAGCTTCTCAGCTAGAGGAACTACATTCCTCTACTGGACACCTCATGTAATCATGCAATGAATCTGGTATCACACACTGGGTTCCCAGGAAAGAAAAACAAAAATCTGGATTTCTTTAAAAGTGAAGCATTTTCATTTTTAAGTGTTAGTCAGTAATTTTAAAAAAATTTAATACAGACATGAGCCAAATAAAACACATCTGTAGACCACCAGCTTGTAAATTATTCTTTTAAATAACGTCCTGCAAAGGATCGACACGTATGTGCACGCAGAGACAAATGTTCTCTATGCAGACATTTAACCTGAGGAGAAACATCTGTTGGGCTGTTCTGTTTGGGGGCACAAAAGAGGTTCTTCCAAGTTCTCTTCAGCCCAAAGAGGACAATCTGAAGACCCATTTGATGTGTATGGCTATTTATGTCAGAGGGGGAAAACCTTCCCAAATTCAAAGTTTTTCTTTGTTGTTGTTTTGTTTTTAGCTTCTTAAATTCTATTAGTTATAACTAATTAGACAACTTGTAATAAAGACTATGTGAGCCTTCAAATTAAATGTCCAGAACTAAGGCTGAATTTCATTTGTACAGTGCCTGGTCTCAAAGAATAAAAAAAATAGCTGTCTTATTTCAAGTCTTGATTAAGTTTAAGCCAGTACTTAAACAAACAATAAAATACACAGGAAACCATTTTGACTAGGATTCAAGAAAAGTACAGTTCCATTCTTAGAGAGGCAAAGTTGAACAATGCCACTATCTATAAATCTTATCCAAAAAGCAGAAGCATAATAAAAGGAATCTCTGTACTAGAGACAGCAGCATAATCCCAGGAAAATCCAAAGTAAGCTGCTGAAAGGATACAGGCTATCAAACTCAGTTATATACAACTTCCTCCCAGAAACACATTTAAGGTGCTACATCAAACTATAAAACAAGCTGTAAATTAAAAGACAGAAAGGTTATCCAAAGAGGAGTCATTTATCACACTTAGATAAAATAGCTGCAGCTGCTCTCTGAAGCCACACAATGCCTTTGTTGTAAGATGGCCAAGCAATAAGCTAACAGTTCTGTTTGGCATCAGTTAGAGAACAAAATAAACTTTACGATATAATACTCCAGAAGGAGTTATTACAATTTTAATACAATGTTCACTGAGGTCTCTATTGTATGTCAAGATTATTAGTATTCCCCACCATAACCACCGACATCTGCTGAGGTGGGGTACTGAAAATCAGGTGGTACAATAAAAGCTTATTTATCACCAAGTTCTGAGTTCTCTGATAACTGGAGGAACCCAAACATACGAGCTTACTTTACAAAAACTGCTGAGAGAAGCATAACTTTATGAATTT
This sequence comes from Pipistrellus kuhlii, assembly GCF_014108245.1. NCBI lineage: Eukaryota > Metazoa > Chordata > Mammalia > Chiroptera > Vespertilionidae > Pipistrellus > Pipistrellus kuhlii. Next base: position 12,496,410 of record NW_023425405.1, on the reverse strand, counting down.
CCTTTTAAGTTGAAATTACAAGAAACGACTGTTCCCAAAGTTATGTGTCTTTTAAGGAGATATCATTAGGAAATAAGGCATTCTCAGTATATACAATTACAAAAATGGAACCAGAAAATTATTTAGAATCCTTACCATTTTTTATTTGAACACAACTGTGGCATCTTCGGGCTGCAGGGAAACCTACCAGACACATAAACACAGAAATTCCATTATTCACAGAAATAGCATTGATATGACACAGTGATGGACATACTATGAGCAACTCACTTAAAACAATCCCTTTGCTGCATTATATCAACATTGCCTAGCACTTCCAATCTTCCCTTATTGCACACAAGCAAAGCCATTAGAAGTCTCATCAGAGTGGTACAAGTTCAAGGTGCCAGGAAGACAAACTGGGGTGGCTGAGGTCAGGGTTACTAGTGGGTTTCCCAAGCCCTTTTACTTACAAACAGGTGGATAGATCTTGATTTAAGTACCTATTTCTTATCCCACGCATGATTTCTCACTTCCATTGAAATCAGCAATTCCCGGAGAGAAACCAAGGTGGCAGCATAGGTAAACACCTAACTGCAGCCTCACACAACAATTTCAATAAAATACAACTAAAATACAAAATGGACATTACCCAGAACTTCAGGAAAGTCAACTGACTGGAAATTCTACAATGAGAAGGAAAGAGAAAACCAGAAGGAAAATCAGAGGAGCTGTAAAAGCCTAAGGTATGGAGACCGGTTGCGCGCGCGCGGAGAGGACAGAGCCAGAGAGGAGGGGTGGCTGAGTGCCTGGCTGGCATTCCCTAGCGGGAAGGAGATAAAAGCTCCGGACTGTGCTGAACCCCAGTTCTAGGCCAGACCCTGGAGACCCAGGCTCACATGGAGGGAGCCTGGGCTGTAAGGCAGAAACTCAGGGGAGCGGCGAAATAAAGTCCCAGAGGTACACACATTGTGTGCAAAGAACGCGCAGAGAACGGATGGTTGACTGTGCCGCTGAATGCCCTAGCAGGAAGGAGACAAAAACTCCAGATTGCTCTGAACCCCACTTCCAACCCCACTTCCCACTGAACTGAACCCCAGTTCCGGGCTCATTGGGGGAGAGTGTAGACTATTTGGTAGTGGGCGAAACTTGAGGGCGCCTCACTCTCAGAGGTGCTTGCAGCACACTGAGGAACACTGAGACTCAGAAGCCTCATAGCGCAGGGCTGACAGAAGCCAAGGCTGTAGGCTCCACCCTGAAACTCCGCCCCATCCAAGCTGAACACAGAGACTTTTAAGGCTACCAACTCAGGGAAGCTGTGAAAATGCTGAGGAAAGGAAACAGATCACAAATGAAAGAAATGGAGGACAAAAAGCGACTGGGTATAGAAATCAAAAACCACGCTTATAAGGTTTTTCAAGAATTTCCTAGAAAAGGCCGATAAAACAAACGAGACCTATAAGGATATGAAAAGGGGTCAACTAGAAATAATAAGGGATCAACAAGAAATAAAGAATACATTATCTGAAATAAAAAAATATTATACAGAGTCCTAAAAACAGAATGGAAGATTGCAAGAATCAAGTCAAAGATTTGGAACATAAAGAGCCAGAAGATACTCCTCCGCAGACGCAAGAATGCCAGAGAATCCAGAAAGTTGAAGATAATGTAAGAAACCTCTGGGACAACTTCAAGCGAACCAACATCAGAATTATGGGGGTCCCAGAAGAGAGAGAGCAAGATACCGAAAACATACTGAAAGAAATAGTGACAGAAAACTTCCCCCACCTGGTGAAAGAATTAGACTTACAAGTCCAGGAAAGGCACAGAACTCCAAACAAAAGGAATCCAAAGAAGACCACACCAAGACACATCATAATTAAAATTCCAAGAGTAAAAGACAAAGAGAGAATATTAAAAGCAGCAAGAGAAAAGCAAGTAGTTACCTATAAAGGAGCACCCATACGATTGTCAGCTGATTTCTCAACAGAAACCATACAGGCCAGACGGGAATGGCAAGAAATATTCAAGGTGATGAATAGCAAGAACCTACAGCCAAAAATAATCTATCCAGCAAAGCTATCATTCAGAATCGAAGGCAGATAAAGAGCTTCACTAATAAAAAAAAGCTAAAGGAGCTCATCACTGCCAAACCAGAATTATATGAATTGCTGAAGGGGGTTCTATAGGAGGAGGAAGAAAATAAAGATAAAAATTATGAACAACAAATAGGTAACTATCAACGAGTGAATCTAAAAACCAATATTAACAATATTAACTGGTAAATATAATAGAATCAGAGGTATGGAAGGGGAGTGAACTGACAATTCTCGGGGAAAAGGGGAGTGGGGTGGAGGAAGAGACTGAACATAAACTGTGCACCTATGGATGAGGACAATGGGGGCGGGAAAAGGGCAGAGGGTGGGGTGGGAACCTGGTAGAGGGGAACAATGGAGGGGGGAAAAATGAGGAACATTTGTAATAATATGAATAAAGATTTATTTTAAAAAATAAAATAAAATAAAAATAAAAAAAAGAAATCAGCAATTCCCTTTAAAAGTCTCTGCTCAACTGCTGAAGAAGAGGAAGACTTGGGCTAAGGAATACAAGTAATTTCTAATAATGGTTTAACAGATATTTTACTTGTCATGTAACTCAATAAAATTAAGTTTTCCCTTCCAAAACAAGTAAAAGTATAAAATACATTTGTTAAAAATAAATGAGCCAATACTATAAATTTACCTATTTTTTCATGGGGTTTTGTTGCAATTTCCTCCCATGCATTTGTTTCAAGGTTGTATGCATGGATCTTGGAGAGAGAGAAAAAGAAGATACACAAACATCATTTTAGCTAGCCTGAAAACTGGATTTTAAACAACAGCCTGTACAAACATATATTCTTTTTTGAAAATTCTTCTTTTCCTGTTTTTATCTGATTTGTTGTTAATTCTAAGACAAAGCATTAACAGTTAAAAATTAAGCACATAGATTATCTCAATATTTAAAAACAGAAAATAATGAAGAAAAAAATTAGAATTTTGCAACTTCCACATTTTCTACAATGAGTATGTATGATTTTATAACAGAAAAAAGACCATAAAGGTTCCAAGCAGACCAGGATCTCTGCCTCCTACTCTAGATGTCCTCTGCAGACGTGCGTTTAGAAATGCCACAGGATGGAAGGACTGAGAGCCCTTCAGAGCTCAGCTTTCTCAAGATAGTGATGCACAGCCCTGCAATTCCTGTTCTTTTTAGACACAGAGCCCTGATGATGATAAGGATGTAACATTCTGAGAATGCTGGTTCCAATTCCAATTAGTTGCTCCATTCAAGCTACTATATCTTCCTTTTAGTCATTTTCCTCATCCAGCATGAGAGGATAATTTTCACAGAGCGTATTCAATGTGTGATAATGCAGCTGTCAAATAGAGAGCATATTAGGGGCACGGAGCTCAACCTTACATGATAAAGAGCATGCAACGAAAAATAGATATTAATGAAGAACCTTTTCAAAACTTAAGGTATTACAGTAACAGAAGTATCTTGCTCAGCATAGTACATTCCTCCCTCTATACTTCTCCCTTTTCTCTCTCTCTCTCTTTTAAAAATATATACCTTGTTTAAGGAATAAGCTGTCCAGGAAGTACCACCTCCCAAGATGTAAATCCTCTGTCCATCATGTGCAATTTCATGTCTGTATCTGAAATACACAATAAAATACGTTTATAATAAAGTGAAAAATGATCTACCTAAGATTTAGCCACTAGGCTTCTTACTGGATTATTATTTATAATAACAAATTATTAGAAATAACCTAAGTGGCCGAAACCGGTTTGGCTCAGTGGCAGAGCGTTGGTCTGTGGACTGAAGGGTCCCAGGTTCGATTCCAGTGGGGGGCATGTACCGTATTTTTCGGACCATAAGACGCACCAGTTTTTAGAGAAGGGAAATGAAGAAAAAAAGATTCTGAAACAAATAGTGTCCTAAAATATTTTATGTGCATTAAAACCCAACATCACAGTCATAAACACATGTAATCAACCCTGTAAAGTAAACAGCAGCATTTAGAACCATTTTAGAGCCGGGCAAGCACACAGAGACCACACAGAGCCGGGCAAGTAAAAAAACTTTTTTTTTAAAGTATATGTGTAGGCTATATTTGGACCATAAGACGCAGGGACTTTTTCCCCCCACTTCTGGGGGGAAAAAAGTGCGTCTTATGGTCCGAAAAATACGGTACATTGGTTGCGGGCACATCCCCGGTAGGGGTTGTGCAGGAGGCAGCTGGTCGATGTTTCTCTCTCATCGACGTTTCTGGCTCTCTATCTCTCTCCCTTCCTCTCTGTAAAAAATCAGTAAAATATATAAACTGAATAAAGAGTTGTGGTCTTAAAAAAAAAAAAAAAAGAAAGAAAGAAAGAAATAACCTAAGTGTTTAATAATGTGAATTGGTTAAATAAATTATGGAATATACATAAAATAGATTAGTATGCAACCAGTAAGAATGGTGGCATAGAGAATAATTAATATATCGAGAAGTTGTTTTTGTGTCACTAACTGAAGGGGAAAAAAAGAGTTATATAAGAGCAGATGGGCTATAATTCCATTAAAAATGTATAGATAATTGCAGGCTCTCTTTGGAGCATGCCCATGCCTTCCTTTCTTCTTCTTCCTGGCACTTTAACAATGTACCGCTCTGATGAGACTTCTAATGGCTTTGTGTTAGTGTGCAATAAGGGAGGGCTAGAAGGGCTAGGCAATGTTCATTGAATGCATCTTTACTTTTCTCTCCTAAATTCTAAGGGTCCTCACGAGTCTTGCAACCAGGGAGCAATGAGCAGCTCAGGCTAACCCTGAACCTGTCTCCAAGGTTGCCTTTTCTCTGACTTTTCAGGGAGCTAACAGCAGCCCTGCCATGGCCCACTTCTTTTCTCTATCATTTCTGGAGAGCCAAAGAAGAGCACTGCCTAGGCTCTCTCCTGCTGCTTCTTGTGCCCCAAGCCCTGTGTCCCCAGTTTTAATAAATGTACTCTCAAAATAAATAAATTATAGATATATAAATATGCAAGGAAATTATTATAAGGTTACATTCAAAATATTAACCTTGGTTATCTCTGAGTTTAGATTTTGTTTGTTTTTTTATTTTCTTCATTTTGCTTATTTGTATTTTCTATAATCTTTTTGTGATAACTTTACATATGGAAGGAAGCTATTATAGAGATTTAAAAAGTGATCTGCCTACATTTAATTAGAAACTCTAGACTATGGGCTTTTAAACTAAAATACTTATTTAACAGATACAGGATACCAGGAAAATTATGCTATAGAGAACTGTGAATAGAATGTGAAATGCCTATAACTTTTATCTAAGCAGCCTAGCTACCAGCTGAAATAATTTATAATATGTCCATAAAATAATTCAAGAAGGCAACTATTTTAAAATGCTTTGAAAACTTCATCTATTTCCTCCTTTCCATGAAGGAAATAAATGCTGATAAAATAAATTACATCAAAATTATTCTAGTAACATTCCACTTCCCAAGTCCTCTCATGGTAAGTTCTGCAAGTTAGCCCACTGCTGTACTAAAATAAAGTCTTTCTTAGCATCTGTATACCATTTTGCTTAAAGATTGCAAAGAGAATTTAGATTAGTTTAAGCAAAATAATTAAAAAATTATTTACTATACCTCTGATTTTAAACTAGAGGGCAAAGGATCATTCTAAGTTTTGCAATGAGTTTAACTCTAAGCAGCAGCAACCACTATTAGGAAATAAAAGTGAAAGATCTAGGGTCTTCTAGAAGGCAACCAGAATGAATCATGTGCTGTCTGAGTGTTTAACAGATAACTTGAACAACCCTCCACCCCTTCTCTCTCTCTCTCTTCTTCTCTCCCTCCATACCTCTCTTCCTCCTATCACTCACCCAATCAATTTTCATTGAGTACCTCTATAGGTATGGCACTAAGTCCTATTCTGGCAATACAGCTGTGAGCAAATGAGCCAAAGAATCAAAATATGCAAAGTAAGATGGAAAATGAAAAAATAACTAGAAAGTAATTGCTTTGCCTGTGATATAAAATGTAGTTACAATGCTACCATTGGTGCCTTCTTCAAAGTATTACTATCTTCCTAATGCAGGAAAAGTGAAATATAAGAGAAAATAACCTGGAAAAAAATTCTAGAGTTCAGAGGGAAATACCACTCCCTTACCAGGAGATACTTCATTAATGATGAACTGGGATGTAACAACCAGGTAGCTATTTTAACCAGGCCGAAGGATTTTCTTCAAACCATATTACCAATATGGAAAAAAGTCAAATCTTAGGAAGAAAGAATAAATGTGCTTTAATCTTAGAACCTTACCTCTCTTCTGGTAGATCACAGGATAGGTTATTTGGTTTTAGTTGTGTCCACTCTCTGGTATTAAGATCTAATTTGTGCAAGTCTGTGCTGTAAATATAGCCAGTTGTCCCTCCGAAGACATAAAGGGAGCCATTGATGATGGCCATGGCCTGGAAAACAAGGAAAGGGGAAAAGACTGACTTGTTAGCACTTGATTAAAGAATATAAACTTATTAAATACCCCCAAATCAGGTTTTATGAAATTCTCTTGTATTTTGAAAAAATGTTTTTATTGATTTCAGAGAGAGGAAGGGAGAAGAAGAGAGAGAGAGAAACATCAATGATGAGAGAGAGAATCATGGACTGGCTGCCTCCTGCACGCCCCTTCCTAGGGATTGAGCCCGAAACCTGGGCATGTGCTCTGACCGGGAACAAACCGTGACCTCCTGGTTCATAGTTTGACATTGAATCACTGAGCCACACCAGCCAGGTCTCTTGTATTTTTTAACCTTCTAAAACACAAGACACCTAATGAACTAAAGATTTTAGAGAACTCAGAGATTATTTTTATTTTTATTTTGAGAGGGGGGCAGGAGGGGAGTGAGAAGATACGGGTAAAAAAGGGAGAAACATTGATGTGAGAGCAAGACATTGATCAGCTGCCTCCCACCGTGGAGCCTGAAACGCAGGCATCATGGGAATCAAACAGGCAACCTTTCAGTGCATGGGAGCTATACTAAGCCACACCAGCCAACTGAGCCACACTGGCCAGGGCACTGAGATTATGTTTAGAAGGTAAAGTTTACTCAACTGGAAAGCCAGTTCCACCTAGATAGCCAAGGGGGTCAGATGATCATAAGGGCTTCTAGCCAACCAAAGAATTTATAGATCATGGACGTGAACATTTTCACTGAAAACTGCTTCTCACCTAGCCAGCATGGCTCAGTGGTTAGGTGTCAGCCTATGAACCAAGAGGTCACAGTTCAATTCCCAGTCAGGGGACATGCCTGAGTTGCAGATTCAATCCACAATCTGAGGCACGAAGGAGGCAGAGGATCAATGATTCTCTCTCATCTTTGATGTTTCTATCTCTCCCTCTCCTTTCCTCTCTGAAATCAATAAAAAATATATTTAAAAAAGAAAAAGAAAACTGTTTCTCTTCCTAAGCAATTTGAAGAAAAATGCCCTCAAGCAGGAGCAGTAATGAAAATAAGCCACCAGAATTCCTTAGGTAAGATTTAGAGTTGATAGTCCCAAAACTTGATGTTTTCCACCAGACTTTCTTCTTCAAAGTAAGAATGGCTATTTTTATTGGCCATTTCTTGAGTTTAAATTTCTCCTGTTGTGAAATATAGGGTTATGACTCTACACATATTCAGAAGGTATTTATCAGTACTGATGCCAGCCAAGTCAAGTAAGAAACAAAGATTGATTATTTTAAGCTTAGTCATTATTCTCAAAGAGTCTCTGATATATGGCAAGTTGCATCCTAACTTTTTGGACATAACTTTTCAAACCTAGGTTTGAAGCACTGGAACCTAACTGGAAACTAATCTCTACATAATCTGTGTTTCAGCTCAGATCTTAATCAAGTGCAGGGACCACATACTCTGCTACTTAGGTCAAAAAGCTCTTCAAAGAATCCTATCACTAAAGATGACAAGACCTAGACCATACGGTGCCCAATCTCTTGTTGGAAGTGGGAGGGAGAGTGGAGTGAGGTCCTGATATTTAAGAAACTTCCATACAGGTCTACATCATAATCCTAAATTGGATTTGAAATAAAGATGGGGGAAAGGAGAGAAGGCAAGATATCAGATTTAAAATTACAATTTCACATCAGAACTGAAAAAACAAATATTAACTAGAGTAAATTTACTCTCCACTTTAACAACTGGTAGTACCCTGGCCATGTGGCTCAGTGGTTGGAGTGTTGGCCCGTGTACTAAAGGGTGTTAGGGTCCATTACTGGTCAAGAGTATGTACCTGGGTTGCAAATGTAATCCCCAGCCCTAGTCCCTGGTCGGGGTGTGTGTAGGAGGCAACCAATCAATGTGTCTCTCACATTGATGTTTCTCTCTCTCTCTCCCTCCCTTTCACTTGCTCTAAAAATTAATGGGAAAAATATGTGATATAGTCAACATCTTAGTAATATATTCAAATGAATGTAAATGGAGGTTAAAGTTACATTTTCTGTGAAAACTCATCTTCCAACTCTAAGTTAAGCTGTGGAGATTTGTATTAGTAGGTAACTGTTCAGAGCTTTGAAAACACTGCACATTTCTGTACAAGCCAGAATTATTATTTCTTTGTAACTTATTCAACTTGGCAATTGCTTTTGATTTGGTGAGTTGTTAACATGATATAATACATTTAAGTAAGAAGAATCATTTCTACACACTATTTTTTTAAATGGAGAACTGAAATCTACAATTAAACTACCTGTGCTGAAATTTGGGGGAAGTTTCTTTTTTAAACAAGTATTAATAATCATTAACTATATCTATGATAAAGTGCTTATTTTGATTTACTTAGATAATGCTGCAGTTGGTGGAAATGATAAACATTTAAAGTGTTAACACTCTGTGAATGCATTGGATTTAGGAGAATAAACATTTTATAAAAATCACTTGGAGAGGGTTATAAACTTAATTGTTGCACTTGAAACAAAACATTACTTTTTTTACAGTATGTCACAGAAGTGGGCTTGTATTATTTGTACACTTGTGTGACTTATCCCAACTTTTAAAAACTATTTTAACTGAAACAGAGGTCTTCTTTTTGAAGAAAGTGTGTTCTTGCTTTCCCACAAAATGTTATTAAGAGTAGAAATTTAATTTAAAAGACATGACCTTTTAAATTCTCTTGTAAAATATATTGTTTTAATTTAATTTGCCTCATTACAACTAATAATTCCCATTTTGATGGGACGTATAGGGAAGAATAAATGTGTGTTTGTGTATATTATATATATATATATATATATATATATATATATATATTCACAATAAAAAAATAATAAAAATTAATGGGAAAAATATCTGCGGGTGAGGATTAACAAAAACAAACAAACAAACAAAAATTGGTAGTAATATAAAGATTCTGACATTGTTTGTTCCCAGAATTAGAAAAATCCAAACAAATATATCCGCCATGACCAGCCATAGATTGGTACCTGTCCATATATACGACTGGGTTTCTTCCCCCGACAGCTGAGGAGAGCCCATCTCTTATACTTCACGTTACAGACGTGGACATCATTTCCGTTGCTCTCGCCAAACGGGATGCCTGTGCCTCCAAACACTAACAGGTTGTTTCCATGCAGCACAACTGGGGAAGGAGAAGCACAAATTCCATTTATGTACTGGGCACTAAAATGTATTCCCACACAGCCGCAACCGGTTTGGCTCAATGGATAGAGCGTCGGCCTGCGGACTTAAGGGTCCCGGGTTCGATTCCGGTCAAGGGTATGTGTCTTGGTTGTAGGCTCATCCCCAGCAGGGGGTGTGCAAGAGGCAGCTGATGGATGATTCTCTCTCATCGATGTTTCTAACTCTCTATCCCTCTCTTTTCCTCTCTGTAAAAAATCAATAAAATATATATTTTTAAAAATGTATTCCCACACAAACCCAGAATATTTAAGAAACTCAAAAATGTCTGCTTAAATGCTCTCAGAAGATAGCTCAACCCACTGACATCTAACTACTACAAAGTTCTGCAAAAAAGAGATCTAATTCATGCTATATGGAATATATCATATAACAATATTGAATGATATGAACTACAGTACACCACTACCACTCAAGACAGTTCAAGTGTATAACAAAGCAGAGCAAAATGAAGTATCATCTTTGTCCTAGACCCAGTGGGATTCAGATGACAGGGTAAAAGAATCACTGTTTTTGCCAGGGGAATGATTGCTTCTGGTAACTGGTGGTCTTCTCTGTATCACTTCTATTCCTGCCAACATACACACACACACACACACACACACACACACACACACACACTTACATACCTTCTTTCCTTCTCTGATGACAAATACCCCAAAATAGTGCTACCATATTATTTCAATGGCATTTTACCAATCTTTCAATAGATACAGTGTAAGAGTCAACAGCATGGGCTCTGGAGCCAGCAAAAAGCTAGGTTTAAATTCCTGTGTGACTCCAGGAAAGTTACTCTCTAAATTAAATCTTAGAGGTAGGAACTATTATCTTCTCCACTATTATAATGAAACAGAAGTGATAAGTGGTTTAAATCACTTGTTGAAGATTTCCTAAAAAAGAACCTTGCCAGCCGAAACTCCGAAACTGGTTTGGCTCAGTGGATAGAGCGTCGGCCTGCGGACTGGAAGGTCGCGGGTTTGATTCTGGTCAAGGGCATGTACCTTGGTTGTGGGCACATCCCCAGTGGGAGATGTGCAGGAAGCAGCTGATTGATGTCTCTCTCTCATCGATATATCTAACTCTCTATCCCTCTCTCTTCCTCTCTGTAAAAAAACAATAAAATATATATCTTTTAAAAGAACCTTGCCAAATTAGCATTCAATCCCAGGCAGCTGGCTCCAGAGCTGCATTCTTAGCCACTACCCAGAGGGCCTCTCTAAAGCCTCGGCTTCCTCATTTGTACAATGGCAATATATCCAGTACCTGCAGTAGGGATGTTATGAAAATTAAATTGATACCATGTGTGAACTATCCATGAACAGGGTTTAATCATATAACAGTGTTACTATAAATTAGAACAAGTGACATTGAACGGGACCTCTCAGACATTTCATGAAGTCAAAAGTTCAGAACTGCTTGCACTCACGTGACATCGATGCCAATTCCCGGGGCATGTACCCATCTGTGCCCATCTGGTGCCATACTCCTGTAGCAAAGTGATACCGCCAAAGCTCCCTGAAGAGAGGATAGTCTTCATTATCTGGCCCTCCTGACTCATCATAATCTGGGTTATAACCTCCAAACACATATAGATTGGTATTATCTGCCACACAACGGTGTCCACTTCGTGCAGGTGGAGGTCTGTGGCCTAGGAGAGAGGAGGACAGTTTTCCACAGGTGGCCCAGCAGATCAAAAGTACAGACAAAACTTGGTAACAATCTTTTTAGTAGTTTTAAAAGGGGATCAGGGGAGATTTATAGCATGGATGTACTTTTAATTTGCTTGGGTTATTTTATACATTCCCACACACTAAAGATTTCAGGGAGCTGGTCTCTATTTCTATTTCATATGACTACTTTCAGATTTTGATTTTTCCCAACGGAGGCAAAATAGCATTATAAACTCAAGAAAATGGCTGATAGCTTGAAATTTTCAAGAAAAGAAAGAGAAGGGGTTTAATAACTTAAAAGCTTAAAGGATAAATTTTCTTATTTACTTAGAGGAGAAAAAAAGCACAGGCTAATTAAACTTAACTGAAAATATTAGAAAACTACATAAATGTAATCACAAATGTGAATGAGTCATGTAGAAATAAAAACACACACACATAAAACCTATTATTTTTCCACAATATTTAATAATTCACTTAAAAAGAAAACTTGTTTTTCAAAGAGTTACAGCAAAATGTAGAATTTAAATACTCCAGATATTCTGTCAGTTAACAAAAAAATATCCTTATATTTATCTAAAAGAGTTCTTAGAGAGAGCTCCTCACTAAGAAAAGCTATTTCTACAATTATATTTGAAAGCTTTCTGAAGTTTAAATTATGTCAGTTCACTAAAAATGATTTTGGAATTATTTTGGAGGGGAAAAAACGACATTATTTCTATTATCCTTATAATTTTTATACCAGTCTACATAAACCCTTACAGAGCTGTCAAACCAAATATGCTTAAACATATACTGGATGGTAAGAAACTACTATAGTTGACTGTTACACTAAAGACTTATCCACTTTCACATATTAGGAGTAAATACTAGAATGATGTTAATTAATATTTAGGAAATGTTGGATACCTAATAAGCATCTATTATATAAACATTTATTACCAACCTAACATAAGCCTTACTGATTTATTTTTAAAATTATAATTCACTTCCTAGGATATGCTTTTAAACGAGAACTGAAAAAAAAAATTGTACGGATCTAGAGAAACCAGAAAACAAACATAGTACCACAAAGGGGTGAATCACTCAAGTCCAAACTATCCGCCCTGAGTCTTTAATGGTTCCTCACTGCTCAAAGTCCTCAACCTGCAATTTACAGCCTTTCATGACCTGGCCTTGCCCTGAGCTCTGACATGCCTGCTTGTTTAAGTTTGTCTCTGCTTGGGAAATTGAGTCCTTCCCTTAGACCTTGACCCGGTCTGCCTACCCTTCAATGCCTAGTGGTGGAAATACCTCCAAGTCCAGCCCATACTGCTCTTCCTCATCAAAAAACAAACAACCCCTAGGGCTCTTATAACTCAGTACCTTAGTACTCAAATATTAGGTTTTACAGGTATAATTAATAAGATTATTATACCATAATTACGTAAATAATGACTATATATAATATTAGGCAAACTATAATCAGAAAATTTACTCATGAGCTGTGATTTACTTCAAGAAAAGAACTCAATATCTCAATTTAGGAATCCTGAGACACAGAAAGTGTGGTGTGAAAGAAAGAGCAAGGCTCCCACAAATGTCTAGATTTGAACCCAGGTTCTTTTTGTTACCTTGAGCAAGTCACTGGCCCTAACTGACTCTCAGTTTCCTCATCACAGATGTATTATACCAGACTCTTTCATTCGTAACTATGTCTCTGAGATTCATCCACATTGCTGGGGGTAAAGGTCACTATTAATTTCCATTGTCAAATAATATTTCCTTGTATAAATATATACCACAATTTATCCAGTCTATATTGTAAGAATGGACACTTGGGTTTTTTCAGATTAGTGGCTCTTAATGCTATAAACAATTTTTCAAATATGTTTTCAGATACACATGGGGCCCACATTTGTTGGCTATAAATCTAAAAATGAAAATTTTGAGTCAGATGTATGGAATCTTTACTTTTACTAGATAAGGCCAAACTTTTGTTTACAAAATGCTTAGTATTGGAATTGCACTTTTAATTTAGCAATTCTTGTGGGTTTGTAGACCTATCTCATTGTGGTTTTAATGTGCATTTCTCCCATTACAAATGAGGTTGAGCACCTTTCCAGTTTAATGTCCAACTGACTTGTTCCTTTTGGGAAGTGCTTGCATAACCCTTTTATACATTTTTCTATTGAGATGTCTTTTTTTTTTTTTACTGATTTGTACAAATGTATGCTTGAGATACATTCACTTTTCATCCTATGTATTCCATATTACTTGAATTTTAATAAACACATACTATATACTTATAAATTTCAAAACAAAAATTTAAAAGATCTTTAGCAGTTTTATTTTCTCTCTATCCACCCTTTGTTTAAGTCAACTGAAATGTTACAGAATGTTAGATACATACATATACACACATATATTAATGCTAGAGGCCTGATGCATGAAATACGTGCAAGGGGATCCGCCCTTGCAGCTGTGGCAGCTTGCCTCGGTCCTCACAGCCCCAGCTTTGTCTGGAAGGTCGTCTGGAAGATTGTTTGGCTGCCCAGTCTAATTAGCATATTACGCTTTTATTATAATAGATTATTCTATATATTTAGAAATCTTTTATTTTTTTAAAGTTTTTGTTGATTTCAGAGAAAGGGAGATGGAGAGGGATAGAAACATCAATGATGATAAGAGAATCATTGACTGGCTGCCTCCTGCACTCCCCCAACTGGGGATGGAGTCCATAACCCAGTCATGTGCCCTGACCGGACTCCAACCATGACCTCCTGATTCATGGGTCCGACACTCAACCACTGAGCCAAACCAGCCAGCCACACTAGCCAAGCTAGAACACTTTTATTAACTTTTATACTAGACTTCACAGTTCCTTAATTTAGATGCAATTCTAAATTTTATTGTTTGTTCCTTTGCACACTACTGCTTCTTATATCCAAAACTTTCTCTTTCTTCTATTTTCCATTTTACTGGGAGTACTTCTTTAAGTAATTTTCTCAAAAAGAGTTTATGTCATAAACTTTCAGAGTTCTTATTTATTTTGAACCCCAGTCTAACAGTGAGGTTGGGTACATTCTGCTTCAAAATAAGTTCCCCTCAGAACACTAACGGCAATTGCTAGTTTGTTGCTCAGTGGTTAGAGCGTCAGCCTGTGGACGTAAGAGTCACAGGTTCCATTATGGTCAAGGGAACATCCCTCATTTGCAGGCTCAATCTCCAACCCAGCCAGAGCAGTGCAGGTGGCAACCAATTGATGTATCTTTCTCACACTGATGTTTCTTTCTCTCTGTCTCTCCCTCTCCCTTCCACTCTCTCTAAAAATCAATGGAAAAATATCCTTGAGTGAGGATTAACAACAACAGAAAAATAACACTGAAGGCAAACTAGTTGGCAGGTGAGAAATGCAACACCAGTCTTCTTAGTCTTGACTCTTTCTATATCTACATTTTATCTCTGGAATAAAAAATAGTTCAGTAATGTACAGACAGATGCTTTTGTTTGTTGTTGCCTTCCGGCTTGTTCCCTATGGGCCCTTTATACCTGAAGACTCAGAATCTTTATTCAACGTAGAAAAATAGTCTTTTATTTATTTTCTCCCTTCTTCTGTCCTTCCTTTTGTGATGCCATGAATGGATACTGGATCACACAGATGGTCCTAACAGTATACTTTTCCTTATGTACTTTCTTTTTTCTTCTTCTTGCTTTATGGTCTGAATATTTTCTTTGCTTTATTTTCATAAAGATTGGCCTTAAGCCTATATATATTAAGCCTCCAACTGCATTTCCATTTTAGCAATCAAGTTTTCAGTACAGAATTAATTCTTTAGTCATTCCTTTTTCTCCACAGCATAGGTTTTTTATTTATGGATCCAATTACTCTCGACTCTGAAGAAACCTCCTATGATCAGAACTTCCTAAAGTTCCACTCTGCTTCATCATTACCTCTGCTTTCAACACAGCCAGCTATTTTATTTGTTCATCTTAGTTATCCTCTTTCAAGTCTAGTTTCCCTCAAATATCTGGTCATCTATTCATATTAATAAATGAAGGACAACATCGATTGACAATTTTAAAAGATGTAGGTTTCCTTATCAGTTGTGCTACTGTCTCCAAACCTCCATGAAGAGAGAGAAGGAGTAGGGGAAATAACTATTTTAGAAACAGTCCCTTAATTATTGGCCCCAATACTCAATCTTTCTCAAACCTCCTTTCTTCTACATTCGCTGACTCGAGGCTTAGAGTTTCAGAAAAGGGGCCCTACTACGAAATTCTCCTGGCTTCCAGCATGCTCCAGGAGCACTGAGGCTGCATTTTATTCTGTTCCCGTTTCTCAATCATTATAATTCCAACTTCTTCCTATTTACTCTGAAATTCCACCAATTTTCTGGTATAATAACAGAACGATAGCAGCTAACATGAATTGGCTAACTGGAAAAACTCTCTTAAGTGTTCTTTGCTCATATTCTCTCTCTTGAGCCTCACAACAACTCTAGGAAGTAGGTACTATTATCATTATCCTAATTATTTTTGTTGTTGTTAATCCTCACCCAAGGATATTTTTTCACCCATTGATTTTTAGAGAAAGTAGAAGGGAGGGAGGAGAGAGTGACATATCAGCTGGCTGTCTCACACACTCACTCTGACAGGGGCTGGGGATCAAACCTGCAACCCAAGTACATGCCCTTGACTGGGAATTGAAACAGAGACCCTTCGGTGAGCAAGGTAGATCACACTGGTTAGCACCATCCTAATTTACAGTTGAGGAAATTGAGCCCCCAAACGTGAGCAACTTGCCCAAAGTCACACAATAGGTAAATGGCAGAGACTGGACTCAGACCTAGGTAACCTGGCTTCAAAGCCTCCCTTTCCATTTTCAGTACAATTATGATTCCTTTTTCATATGCCAGTTTTGCCGTTTTCAGTAATATCTGAAAAGTATGGAAAGGTAAATGGGTATGTTAGGTCCATCAATGGAAACTCATTGTTTCCACTGTATCAGTATTGTTTTCACACCACACAATTTTAATCAGTAGAAATGTATTTTAGAGATGATACAGGATTGAGTGAAGGCATCTAATGGTAGAAAACAAGCCGTATGCACTAGTGTTCAATCAGTATCAACACAGGTAATGTGGAGGATTCCCAAAATGAGAGACCTAAAAGTGGAAATTTCAAAAGCATAGACAAGTTATATTTAATCTAAGAAAACACTAAACAGCAGCATTTCCATATTCTCAGCAACTCATTTATTTACTGTCACCACCACCAAAGAGAAGTCGAAACATACTACATTTTTAGTTCCATTCTAGTCCCTGTCAGTGGCCTTATAAATAATTCAATTCTACTCAAAGGCACTGTCCCTGCCCTTATAGAGCTTACAGTCTATGGCAGGCATACACAGGTAAACAACTGTAATTCAGGGTGATAAGTGCTATGATACAGGCGGGTACACAGGGTGCCATCAGAACAAAGAGATGGGCCTTCAAAGACAGTTTCCCAGGAAATAACTCTTAAACTGAGTGTTCAATCTAAGAGTTAATCTCTATTAACCACTGTTATTGTGGTTTGGGGAGATTAAATTAAATGTGTCATATTTCACCTCAGTCTGCTCCTCTATCCATCTATATAACACCTTGTGGCTAGCACAATGGTCCACACAGAAAGCTAGAAGCTTTCTTGACTTTTCCTCCTCTTCTTCAATTAGTCAAGTCTCAACGAATTCCACTTCCCTAGATTTCAAATCATTTTCCTCCTCTCTATTCCTTCTACAACCTTACTTGTAGCTGCCATCATTTCTCATCTTAATAATTATAATCACCTTGTAACTGGCCTTTCAATTAAATTTCTTCACTAATTGAAAAACAAACAGATCCTGAAAACTCACATTGGGTGGTACCCCACTTGATCTGGGCCCTCTCCAATCTCTCTCCACACTCCTTCCGACTAAGTGGAACTTCCTGCAGTTCTCTGAAAGGCCATGCTGTTTTGCCTGATTGCCTTTACTCCAGCTGGTTGGCCCTGTGGTTTGAGATGTTCCAACACTCCCTTCCTAACACCCACTCAGCCTTTAAGTACATCTCTTCTGAAAAGTCATTCTAATGGCCACCCTTTCTCCATCCTCCCATGAGCTGGGCGAGGTACCTCTTCTGTATGCTCCCATATCATACTTCCTCATCAGGACACTTATCACAAAGAATTGCACTCAATTTATTCTGTAATTGTTTCTTTCCCTGATTCTCATTGAGCTAGTATAGCGCCTGTTAGTTAGGAGGTAATCAGGAAATACTGAACGAATGAAAGGATGAACGAACAAACGAACATAGTTAAGTCTGTGAAAGCTGATGCGATAACTAAAGGAGATAATGGAGACGACAGAACGTTGAAGTAACACCCACCTTTATTGGGTAGGAAGAAAAAAGCCAGTGAAGGAAACAGAATGAACAATCAAGGAAGTAGGAAGAAAACATCTGGGATTGTACAGTAAAGTAATCCAAAAGAAGAGAAATCTAAGAAGGTGCAAGTGGGTCAACAGCATCAAACAGTACGAACAGGTCAAAGAAGGTGTGAATTAAGAGAAGGCCACTGACTTAGAGGTGTTCACTGGTGACCTTGATATTGTTAGTTTACTCCTGCCTCCTTTTGGTACTGTCAGAGACTGTCTTCCTCAGCCATTGTTTGAGCCAATTCAGGGCTAACAAAATAACCAAAGGTATAAAACTTACCTGTGCTAATCTCCTTTTTTCCATGATTAAAAAATTGAAAAACAGAGAATACACAAAAGTAAATCCCACCATCCAGATATAATACTACTTCCTTTATATTTTTTTTATGTTTATATTTGTACAAAAATATATTAAATTGTATATCCTAATTAAACAATTTCTTAATTACATTTTAAATTTAGTCAGCCTAAGTTAGCTTTCTCATTATAAATCAATAAATTAACGTTCTAATTTATAACACAAAAAAAGAAAAAGATGTTACAGAATTAAATGTGTCTCCTTGGCCATGTGTGTGCACTGTTATTTTTGTCACATAACACTAAAATTACCTCTTAATTTGTATCAATAAGATAATTTATTGATGCTAAAAGGTAGCACACCACCCTAAGTATCTTATCTTGACCCATTTAAAATAGATTTTATTATTTTCAAGTTCTGGAATTTGGCTGTTAAAATAGGTAGGTACTAAAAACATTCATACCAGCTGCAAAGATGTTTTTTAGTTTTTAAAAATATAATCTCTTTGGTTAAAATCAGATACACTGATTTATAAATAACTTAATAAAGTCTAAATTACAACATTAAGCATGCTTATCTGACAATTTGTTAATCTAGAAATATGTGAACCAGAGTTTTCAATTCTCTTCTGAGATTTTCTTTTTTCACTATGGAGTACTTTTTTGTGTGGGGGGGAAAATATTAAAAATAGAAGGTATCTGGGGGGAAATGGGAGACATCTGTAATACTGTCAATAATGAAAATTTTCAAAATTAATAAATAAAAATAGAGGTAAGAATTACATGGTCAAAGAATGTGAACATTTTTAAGACTTTTGATACATATTGGCAAGCTGAATTCAAAAAGGCTGTGTTAAATTTACACTTTCTTAAATATATAGCTTCATTTTCCCATAACCTTGCCAACACTGGGTATTCTTATTTTTAGTCTTTGAAAATCTAACAGGTGAAAATGATATCTATTATTTGAATTATCATGCTTATAACAAGAGTGAAATAAATATTTGTTCATATTTATTGAACTTTCTCTTTTTAATCAACTAATATTCTTTTACCTATTCATGTTATTTTACCTATTTGTCTAGTGGGCATGGGTATTTGTTTTTAAACTGTTAATTTATAAAATCTCTTTATATATTCATAATATTAACCATGTGTTACAAATACTTCCCCTTATATCTTTTTATTATTTTTTACCATAAGAGATTTTAATATTTTAGTCACATAAATTCTTCCTTCCTTCGAATCATGTTTAGAAAACTATTTCCCATACCAGTATTTTATAAATTATTCAAAGTTCTTTTTAATATGGTTATAGTGGAATAATAGTGATATCAGTGAGATCAATTATTTATGTTATCTAATACACATTAAGTGATTCTAACTCCCTAAACCTTAATTACAATTCCAACAATGGTCAATATGAAATATAGGTTTAAATTTGCTCTAGATTTATCTCATTTCAATCTTGGCTGTTTAGACAATTTTTAAAAACCAGAGTTTTGAGTTTATAAAATTCATTCCAAGTTCCCTTCAACCCATATGAAGCACAGATCTCTTGCTAGGCACACCCACCTCTCAGAAACCTGTTAGGGATCCTTATGATGGGACAGGACTGAATGAAGCGCCTCCTAACAGGGTCCCATCGTATTTTCTTCTTACCTGTTACCACAATCATCAGCAATAAGTCAGACACATACAACACATGGCAAATAATACATCGTTACTGCAGTTATAAAGACAGAAAAACAGGAAACAAAACAATACTTGAATACAGAAAGAAGTGATGTAAAGTAGCATTTAACCCTGTTTTAGGAGTCAAAACAAAATTAAATTAATATATAAGCAGTGATGAAAGTTTTCAGCTCATCCCCAAAAGAATACAATTATGTACACCCTTTTTTCAGAATTCTGGGTCAAAAGAACATGCATTCAGTAATCACCAATGCCATCTTGTGGCAAAAATTCACCACAACCTTTACAAACAGATTAGAAACTAAGACATTTTAAAAAGTCAGTGAATGTAAAAAAAAGTACTGATTAAAATTAATTAGGCTCCTGTTCTCTTCCAGGTTTGGTATCCTTTTATAAGTTATATGGTTTAGATGATAAAATAAGGGGCGCCATTCTTTAAATATGAAATAATCTCTTGGCACTTCCACTGGCCAGGGGTGAGGGGATTCATCTGCCTTCCCTGGGAGCAAATTAGCGCCATCTTAATCCAATTAAAACTTGTTTTCTTATAAAATAAATGGGAAACATTACAGAAATGTGAAAGGGTAATTTTGTTTCTACCCAAAATTTTGATAGCTCCCAAAGACAGCTCTTACTAGCAATAAAAATAATTAACATTTGTATAGAATTGAGAGTTTACAAAGAGCTTTCACACATCACTTCATTTGGTCCTCACAACAATCATGTACAGATTCAATGGCCATTTCATTAAGTAAGTGCTATGCCTTGAGTCCTAGGTGAGGCTTTAGTGTAAGGAAAGAAAGCTATGACTCCTCCCCTCAGGAGCTCATGGTCTTGTGAGGAAGGCAGATGTCTAAACAAATAATTTCATTACAGTGAAGTAACTGCCAGAACTGGAGCCAAAGAAACTCTTGGAGGAAGATATCTCATTTTACAAATAAGGAAGCCAGAGGGAAATAAGTGGCGATGCCACAGTCTGGATTCAAATCCAGGTTGTCTGACTTGAACATCTGCCTTCTCTCCATCATACCACACTTAACACGTCTCAAATTTCTTAGAAAGCACATAGTTTTTTGGTTTGGACAATTGGAATATATTTAAATGTTCATCAGCAAGGTCTGGTTTGTTTAATGCAGTACTTGTACATTGAGATACACAAATTCTGTGTAATTAAAAAATGGCATTACCTGCACTTGTGTACTTATTGTGAAAAAGACAGGCTTGTGGGCAAGAAGAAATTTATTTTGCAAAAAGGGTTATCTTTTAATCCTGTAAGTCTTTTAAATCAGTAGTTCTCAAATGTTGATCTACAGAGCACTGATTGACTAAGGTGAGATTCAACAGTCCAATACAAAATGAGAAAAATATGAATAAGGCAGTGAGTTTTTTAAAAAGCTAAAATGTTCCAATTAAAAACCTTTCCATTTTTCAGAGATTAGAAACACTTTGTTATTAAGCATTCTTTATTTTATGAGATGGAGGTTGTAGGAAGTGGTAGTTGGTTTTGTTTTTTAATATCTTTCTTGGAAAAATAGAAAATTTGCAAGCCTTGTGTATCCCCAAAATACATATATTTCTAAATTTACAGGTTTATGATATTCAAAAGCCTGTAAAACCACAGGTTTAAATCAATACAATATTTCTTGATTACTCATAAATCCAACATTGTAAACCAGACTGTCAAAGGATACGTAAGATGTATAAGAAACTTCCCTTGACCTCAAGAAGCTTATATTCTAATTAGGGAGACAAGACAGACACATAAAACAATTACATAGCAATACAAGACAGAATATAACAAGTGATTAGCATAAAACTTGACATTTTTAGGTACCAAAAGCATTAAAATGTACATACCCTTTTACCCAGCTATTCCACTTCTAGGAATTTATTCCTAAAGAAACAGTCATAGATGCATGGAAAAACGTAGGGACAAAGATATATAATTTGTGATGGTAAAAAAGTAGGAATACTTTCAATGTCCAATGATAGGGAGGTTGTTAAGTATGCCAAATAAACATACTTAAATATGTCCATATTCTATGTAACACTAAAAAGTATATACAAGAATATTTACTAACATACAAAAACATTCACAATATACTGCAAATGAAAAGTGCGAAGTACAAAATAGTACTAGATTATGACACCATATTAATAATGAAAAAATTATTTGCATATATTCATAAAAAATACAGGAAAGATATACACTAAATTTCAATTGTGGTTATCTTTGGGTGGTTATTATGAGTGTTTTTTGTTTTTTTCTCCTTAATGCTGGTCTTTATTTTCCAAGTTTTCTCATTGAGTAGGTATTACTTTTGGACTGGAAGAAAAACAATACCATATTACTTTAATTTTCTTTTAAAGCTATGGTTTAAAAAAGACTATAAAGAAATATACTGAAGTGTTAACAGTGGTTGTGACTGGGATTAAGGGTTATCACTTCTTTTATATTATCCAAAAAGTCTATGACATATTATTTTATACTAGAAGAATATTTTTTAAAATTTAGAATAACAGTGAGGAAATAACAATGAAAATTATTGAGCCAAAGCTGTAGTCAAAATCCTTTTCTGATGTTTTCTCAGAGCTCTGTCAAACATTTTTGGTCTGTTTCTCCCTTAGCAACCAACATAAGTCTCTACAGGCATAGGCTAATGTTGACTCTTTTGAGGTTATTTAAACAAGGTAGACACTGACTTCGGAACCCATGTTTTCTTCCTTCTCCCAAAGAGCAGAAAACAAGAAAAACTAGCAACATCACAAATATATGCCTTTCCAATTTCATGTAAATATATTCCTGGTCTGAAGTTTTGTTTTCATTGTTATATATTTAAACTGCCAATCTTCATTTATGATTGCATCTACTCTTCAAAACAAAAACCATAATTTATTCATTTTATAAATATTTCATTTTTTGCTAGATTAAAAAAATGTTTTATCAGATTTACTGCACTAAAAATATAATATAATCATTGACTATATGACAAGATGGTAGGCTAAGAGCACTGCAAGCAAACTTCCATTAACCCCACAAATAACAAAAATGCTGTTTTTAAAAAAGTCAATCATCAAAAGAAACCAAGAAATGTCCTTAGTGAGCTAAAACTATGAGGAGTCACTGAGAGATGAAAAGCTGTCAGAATCAGTTTAGAGGGGGAAACCACAATCTTACATGCCCAGAGTGGAGAGCTACTGCAAGTGGTTGGAGTCCTCCGCATAAACTAAGCCCAGAGGTGGAAGACAGCAGGAAGAAGGAAACAATGTGCAGAATTTACGCATAACTGGCTGGAGGGTAGCACAGAAGTCACAAAGCAGGTCAACCTCTCCCACCTGTTTACCTCTTTGGATCAAGCATTATAGAACAGAGGTATAAAGGTGTCACCCTGCCAGAAAAACAGTGAGTATAGACACTTGGATGAGATACAAGACAGAGCCCTGGGTGGACATTAAGCCGAAGTGGGGACACTCACATTAAAGAAGACTGATAACTGGCACACTCCTTCTCACTGCCTATTTCATCACTCCTCACAATCAATGAAGACCTGCTTGGATAGTATAGAAATCACCCTACAACACTACAAAATAACCCAATCAGTTTCCTTACTAACAACTAAATTTTGTATCCTAATTATACTGAAATAAAAATTTACAGTAATAATCCACTCAAGAATCAGAGTACATTGTTTGGTCTTTTCTTGCTTATTGGATTTCTTGCACTCTAGCTCAGTATTCAGAGAATAATCTCCCTGAGGGAGAGAGAAAGAGAGAGAGGAAAGACTATGTACTGGGTAAATGCAGATGTAGAAGCCTAAATATGAAAGACAGATTTTTAATCAATACATTTTAACAATGCCTGACGAACTAAAATTTTGCAACCTCACTCCTTTAAGGAGCACCAAAGATAGGTAGCTCTTCCCTATTTCTGTAAGTAAAACTAAGAAACGAAGCAGAAGGAAATCCTCAAATTCTAATGTTAAATGATTATACTGAGAAATGTCATTTATTACTTTTACTATTCATCTGTTCCTTGATTAAAACTAGAAAAGTAACGTTTTGAAAGTGAAAACACAATTGTTCTTTATGAACTCACTTCCCCTTCTCTCAAGTCACCATTTTCTGTTGGCAAATGCAGTATCTTCTAAGGCGATATCTAAATTTTACTAAAGGTAATAAAAGCTTGTGTTCGACTAATTCTAGCAAAAGGCAATAAGCATTCACTGAACAACAATTTTTTAAACATTTTTTGTAATTGATTTTAGAGAGGAAGGGAGAAAGAGGGAGAGAGAAACACCTGTGATGAGAGAGAATCGTGGACCGGCTGCCTCCTGCGCGCCCTGCACTGGGGTTCAAGCCCACAGCGGGGCATGTGCCCTGACCGAGAATCGAACTGCGACCTCTTGGTTCCTGGGTCAGCATTTCAAGCTCTGAACCACACTGGCCAGGCTCAAATTTGAACACGTGATATTTTAAAAACTGTTTTTAAAACTCTAATATTTAAAAATAAGATAATCTAAAAAATTGATAATTATGTTAATGTAACAAGTAGAGAGCCAATAAAAATATCTTAACCTCAAAACTAAAAAATGTCAGATACAAATACTGCCAAAGTAGACATGATGTCTAGTAAGACATCAGTAGGAAGCATTATATTCAGAAAGAAGAGCTATTCAAAGGATAACCTTTGTCAAAGGAAAAGATTTCACATTTATAGATGGAGAGATAAGTTCCAAGCTTCAAATCACAAATGATCAGAAAAACTGGTATAGTTTTAAGAAGTTATTTTTCTTCCTGAAAGGTTTTCTCAATATTTTGTTTTGTATATGTATGTGTATTTAAAACTAAATATATTACCTCTTTCTAAAGTACAAGTTTAGAGTGCACTTTAGAAATTTCATATTCCTCCATCAGGTTTGTGGGGTTTTGCATGTTTCAAGGAATGTGTTTTATGTGACACCAAGATGTTTGTGGTTAGCGTTTGATCAATAACACATCTGATTTAAATTAACTGAGTTGACAGTTTGTTGAAACCATATGGCAGGAGCTACTATGGGTAAAAAGGGAAACAACTCAAAAAAAAGCACCATTCAACTCCAAAGATTAGTTGCTTCACTTTTTTGCTAGTTATCATACTTCTAATTTTACTATCTAGTCTTATAGACAATTCAATTATCATATCTCACATAAAGCTTGGAGCAAATTCACTAACAGAATAGCAAATACAAAAGGGAAGAGCATGAGATCAGGCTGGAGTCTAAATGCAACAGGAAGCCGCTTCTGAGCTGGGAAACAATAAGCCTAGCTTGCTTTTGAAGACTAATCTTTTTCAGTCTATAGGAAAAGGAAGACTGGGACTAGGAAATGAACACTGGGAATGACAAAAACATTGTTAATATATTCCAGTTTAAGGCAGTGGAGGCCTGATTACAGTCATATCAGAAAGAAGTGGGAAAGACAGGCAACAGAGAAGAGCATGGATCTTAGAACTACACTGACCATGCTCACATCCTGGCTCTGTCCCTTGCCAGCTACACGGCCCTCAGCCTCAGCTTCCTTCTCTATAAAAAAGGGACAATAAGTCAGTTATGAGTAAAGGTTTAGAGCTAGTAATATTATTAGGGGGACAAAACTTAAGATTAGCTGGATGGGAAACGTTGAGTAAAATAAAGGAATAAATATAAAATGTGAGTTTTTAAGTTCTATAGCTTGAAGAAAACTTTAAAAACACAAATATTAAGAGAGTAAGTTGGCAATACTTATCACTATGTATAGCAGCAATGTTTTTAAATGTAAGACCAGAAACAATCTAAGTAAATTATTGTACGTCCATATAGTGCAATACTTTAAGCCATGAAGAAAAATCAAATCAATCTAATGTGTTAATAGAGATCAATCCCTAACTTATATTTTTAGTTTTAAAAAAAAGGTTCAGCCGAGATCGGTTTGGATCAGTGGATAGAGCGTCGGCTTGGGGATTGAAAGGTCCTGGGTTCGATTCCGGTCAAGGGCATGTGCCTTGGATGCGGGCACATCCCTAGTGGGGTGTGTGCAAGAGGCAGCTGATCAATGACTCTCTCTCATCGATGTTTCTAACTCTCTATCTCTCTCCCTTCCTCTCTGTACAAAATCAATAAAATATATATTTTTTAAAAAAGGTTCAGAAAAAATACGTTATGTTGTACTGTTGATATTTGGCCCTGTTGACTCATGAGTTTGCCGACCACTGATCTAGGTACTGAAGGAAATTTTGTCTTCCTGGTATGCTTTGTTAATGAAAATACGTTTTTACTGACCTTTAGAGAGAGAGGAAGGAAGGAGAGACAGAAACATCGATGAGAGAGAAACATGAACTGGCTGCCTCTTGCAGGCCTCCCACTAGGGATTGAGCCCACCACTGGGCATGTGCCCTGACCAGGAATCCAACCTGCAATTTCCAGTAGACAGGACCATGTCCAACCAACTGAGCCACACTGGCCAGGGCAAGTTTTGTGTGTGTGTGTGTGTGTGTGTGTGTGTGTGTGTGTGTTTAATCTCTCCTAACCTATCTTATTCAAAGGATTTAAGGCAACTATTTGTTGCAAATATTTCTATTTAACTGAAATATAAAATGAAAGAAACAAATTATAAGGTTGGAGAGGTAAAAGGTGGTAAAGAGGAGATATAGGGTAAAGAGGAAAAACTGACAAGATTTTGGGACCAATTAAATAGGGATAAGCAAAAAGAAGAAATTTGACCACATTTTCAAGTTTCTGGCTTGAGTCACTAAATTGATGAGATAGACATTAAATCAGTCAAGATAAGAAGCACAGAAGAACAGATATGGCAGAAAAGAGGATAAAGTTGTTTTTGGACATGCTGAATTCAAGGTACTCATCAGTCACTTGGCAAACGGGCCAGAGAAAGAGGTCTGGGTTGTAGACAGATTTGGGCATTGCCAGGATATTATGATAACAGCAATGGAAAATAAGAGTAAAAAAGAAAAAAAAACAGATATACTCTTGAATACCAATATTAAGGGCAAATAAAAGAAAGCTCAAGAAATAAAAGGAAAACTAAAAGTTCTTTTAAAACAGAGACTGTCTAATCTTTGGATTGTCAGGCTCTATAAGGAGGTAGTCAAAACAAAATCTGGAGAGGTTGGATAGGATGAAGACTAAGAGGTCTCTAAAGGATTTAGTAATTAGGAAGTTATTACCTTAGCAAGAGCACTTGAATAGAACGATGGAGGCAGAAGTGAGACTACAATAGAATGAGGAGAAAAAATATAAAGAAATTAAAATAAACAATTTCAGACTATTTTTTCTGAAAGTTTGACTGTGAAGGCAAGAAGTAAAATAAGACATTGTCTCGAGGAAAAACCTTACTCATGAGATAAGCTGAGAAGAAACAGATTCTCCCTGATAAAAGAAAATATAAACACGTTTATGAGTAAAGCATTTAAAAATAGAAATTTTAAGAGTGTCAGTGAATGTTTGTTTGCCCTTAACTGCCCTCCCCTGCAGCCCTGGTTTCTCCCAACTGCTCTCTGTTGCAGGCCTGGGTCCTCCCCAACTGCCCTTCCCTGTAGGCCTGGTCGCCCCCAATTTCCCTCCTGGTCACCCATAACTGCTCTCCCCTACAGGCTTGATTGCCCCCAACTGCCCTTCCTTGCAGGCCTGGTCCCTCCCAACTGCATCCCCCTGCTGGCCATCTCGTGGTGGCCATCTTGTGTCCACATGGGGGCAGTCATCTTTGACCACATGGGGCAGCCATCTTGTGTGTTAGAGTGATGGTCAACTTGCATATTCTTTTATTACATAAGATAAAATATATAGATAAAACAGAATGGATTAAGGAATACAAGGATGGTCCGGTAATAGTAAATCTATTAGTACAATTCACTACAATAATAGATCAGATGAGAAAAATTACCTCAGTTGTCATAGGAGCTGAAAAGACCTTCGACAAAATTTACTTCCGTATTAAAATATCTTAATAAAATGGTAACAGCTATTTCCACATGATAAATATGTATACTTTAATCTATAGTCAGGTCAAAGCTTAATAGGAAAATACTAACAATATGCCATTAAAGTCAAGAATTTGACAAATTACTATCTTGTTGTTTAATATTTTTGGGAAATAATAGACAAACCAATTTGATAAAAAAAAAAGTATGAAAATTGTTAAGGATGAGATAAAACATCTTTGATAATTTTATAATTATTTCAATATAAAACTCAAGAAAAAGAACTCTCTTATTTTTTCTTAAAGATTTTTTAAAAATTGATTTTTAGAAAGAGAAGAAGGGAGAGGAAGGGGAGAAAGAAACATCTCTGTGGGAGCAAAACATCTATTGTCCACCCCTGCGTGCCCCCTCCTACCAGGGATCAAATCCTGGGCACGTGCCCTGACCGAGAATTAAATTGGCAACCTCTTGGGCCAGCTGGTGGGGTTCATTTTTTTACTGTCGACCCAGGAACCAAGAGGTCATTTCTTTGATTCCTGGGTGGGGCACATTCCCAGGTTGTGGGCTCAATCCCCAGTAGGGGCGTGTAGGAGGCAGCTGATTGATGCTATTCCTCTCTCATTGATGTTTCTATCTCTCAATCCCTCTCCCTACACTCTCTCTAAAAATCAATAAAACATATTTAAATAAATAAATAAATAAATAAATAAATAAATAAATAAATTGGCAACCTCTTCATGCACAGGAGGACACCCAACCAAATGAGCCATACTGGCCAGGGCAACAACTATCGTTTTGTTACTATTTACAGAAAGTATTATAATTCCAAAGGTGTCTATGTACAAATTAATACTCAGAAATTAATAGCATTCCCATATTCAAATAAGATAAAAGACATAATAGAAATAGAAACTCTATTTACAATAGCAACAAAAAAAGAGAGAAAATAACAAGGAATAAAAAAATAAGAAATGTGAAACGTTCATATAAAAAAAACTTTAAGTCTTGAGGGATGCAAAAGAAAACTTGAACAATTAAAAAATGAATTTATACCCTGCTCTTGAACAAAAGATTGAACCTCAAGTAGATGTCAATTATATCTAAATAAATCTATAAATACAATGCAGTACCAATAAAAATACTAACAGTATAGGGTAGGGTAGCCTGATAAACTAATTTTAAGTTTTATGGAAAAATAAACAAACATGAATATTCCTGGGAAGTAAAATGAGAGAGGACTATAATTAAAGAATGAAGTCATTAGGTATAAATAGGTAAACTAACCAATCTACAATAATAAAAGAGAAATATGCAAATTGACCATACCTTCACGACACCCCTCAGCCAATCAGGAGCGGGTATGCAAATCAACCAAACAAAAGTGGGGTTAATTTTTATACACAGGCACCGAGTGGCTGGGGGCAGGGCAGGACACTTGTATCATCACTATGGCAATGACACAGGCATTTTGCACTGCCCCAGCAGCTCCCAGCCTCTGGGCTGCATGGGAAGGCAGAAAGGCAGCTCCAGCCGGAGCAATGGCGATGCTGGCAGCTATGGGAAGGAAGGCCCATTCTTTTTTCTTTTATATATATATTTTTTTAAATTGATTTTTTACAGAGAGGAAAGGAGAGGGATAGAGTTAGAACCATCGATGAGAGAGAAACATCAACCAGCTGCCTCCTGCACACCTCCTACTGGGGATGTGCCCGCAACTAAGGTACAACCAAGGCACAAATCGAACCTGGGACCTTTCAGTCTGAAGGCCGACGCTCTATCCACTGGGCCAAACTGGTTTTGACAGGAAGGCCCATTTTGCACGAATCTTCATGCGCTGGGCCTCTAGTGAAACAATAAAAGTCCAATAGAAACCAAAATTTTATGTAGGAACTAAATATACCTAAGGACAATATTTCAGTTCTGTGATAAGTGGGTAGCCACCTGGAAGGAAAGTAAAGTTGGATTCCTATACACCTCTATCTTTACACAAGTTATATTTTGTATGGATAAGTGCATTTAAAATATCAGGGGGAAAAACAAGAATTTAATTTTAGTTAGAAATAGTGTTGAAATAGGGAAGACCCTATCTTATGACACAAAATTTAAAATCCAAAAGAGATTGATAATTACAACTATAAAATGTTTTCATTTCTTTTAAAGTTATACTCTATTAAACAAAGCTAAAAGTCAAGTGACAAATTGTGAAAAATGTCTGCAACAATTTTATAAAATTTCCTAAGAACAGAGTTCCCATAAACAGTATTAAACATGCCAATAGAAAAATTAACAAAAAATACATATCCAGATGAATAAAAAATATAAGCAAATGCTATATTTGCATATAAAGGAAAGAAATAAGGTTCTTATACCTACTGAAAAAACATACCTATTACACTGGCAATTTTAAAAAGTTTGATAACCTACTCTGATACCAAGGGTATATAGGAAGTCAATACTCCAACACCAATAGTGGAACATAAACTGTGGAGGGCAATTTAACAAAAATCTATCAAAATTTAAATAGTACAAACAACAACAACAACAACAACAAAAATAGAAAAAAAAATGTAAATAGTACATATCCTTTGACCTGCAATTGAACTTCTAGGAATATATCCTAAAGTCAGACTCACTCAATGTACAAAGTTATATATGCACAATATTCATTGTACCATCATTTGTATTAGCACAACTGTATACATTTTAAATGCCCAGACAAACAAAGAAATGCTACCATCCTCCCTCCCCTCCGCCCAACCTCACATCTCTCTGGCGAAGATACACAAAAAAATTATCACTGGTTGCTTCTGGGAAGGAAGCCAATTAACTGAAATCAAATGTGGAAGGAAAACTTGCCTTTTAACACATGCTCTTTTGTATCATTTGGATTTTATATCACAAACATATATCACATTTTAAAACATTAAGATTTCAGTATTATTTTTACCCAGCTTTACCAAATGTTCTATTTTCCCTTTTTTTTTTTTTTTATCCCTTTTCTAATTCCTACATTAGCAATAATGTTTTAACTGTTTCCCCACCTAATACTGTACATGGTATTTAATCAAACTCACAATTAGTCTTAACTTGGGTTCCATTATCCCCATCATTTCCTTCCTCATGAGCTCTGCCACTGCACACTCCTCTACAAAAAGCCCTGTTCCCTATTCTTTGTATGCATGGAGATTGTGAGTTAGTCAAAATCCAGGACCAAGAACCTACGAAACTTCTTGGCCTAGGGGCAAACAGTCACTACTCTATTTTAGGAGACAGCAAAAAGAAGAGGCTGCTCAAACAAAGTATCACAAAATATCATTTGTGCTGTCACTATGGAGAGTCCCGTCCACTATTTTCATGTTTAAGAACTTGATTTTTACCCATTTGTCCAGAGTCAGTGGAGCTTCTAGGGCAGGGGTGGGAAATATCTGGCTCACGAGGCATAGAAGGCCCTCAAAAATCATTTGGCCTGGCCCTGCCAAGGCATTAGGAGTGAGTTAATTAAATGTTTGACTGCAGGCTCATTTTTAAGTTGATAATTTTTATGGCTCTCAAATGATGTTATAAATATCAAATGGCCCTTGGCAGGAAAAAGGTCCCCCCCCCCTGCTCTAGAGGAATGAACCACATCAATTAAATTGAATTCACAAGAAACTAATTGCTTACACATAATGCCAATGTGTTAATTTAGAATTTAAGAATATATATGTATATAAGTAGTTATGTGTATATACATATATCACTTCAAGTGAGTACATATACAAGTGTGTTCCCCAAAAATGTATACACATTTTAACAGTTGATAGCTCAATTGATGGTTTCTTTGTTTTCAGATTTAACCCATTGGAATTAATAATGGCAGCCCAAGTGTGTATACATTTTTGGGACACCGTGTGTGTGTGTGTGTGTGTGTGTGTGTGTGTGTGTAGAGTATCAATTCATGCATATCACGGAATCACACACAAATGGAGAATATACGCAGGTAACCATATGGTGCTATGAGTGTGTATAGGGAGAAAAGAATAAATCAGAAGGTCTGAGAAGACTTCCCTGAAAAAACAGTGTGATCAAGCTGAGATCCAATGGAAGAAACGTAAAATAAAAAAGAGAGAGAGAAAATGGTGAGCAAGAGGGTTCCTGAAGGATGGGATAGCAGGTGCAATGGCTCTATGGCAAAAAGAAGCATAATATGTCTAATTAGGTGGGAAAAGATCAAAGGGTAAGACCATATAATGTAGAATTAACTAGAGAGTTAACTATAAACTGTGTAGAGCCTTTTAGGCCATATTAAGGATTTTTGCCTTATCCTAAAAGCAATGAAAAACTAATAAAGGGATATAAACAGAGATGGGAATGCTTACAAAATGCGGGCAAGAGTAGAATCAGAAGACTGCTTAGAAAGCTACTACAGGAGACCTACATGATAGATGACAGCAGCATTGACTGGAGTTAGAGCAGAAATAAAATAAATAGGACTTTGTTTTATAAAATATATAGGATTATACTTGAAATACAAAGGAAAAGAAAATGTTAAAGAAGATGTCCAAATTTTAAATCTGCATAACAACATGGGTCAGCGTGCTATCACTGGAAGAATGCTCCAGGAAGACCAGATTTTTCTGTTTTGTTTCAATGAGAGAAAAATAGAGGGGAGCTGCACAAAATGTAAGAAAGGGACCTGGGTGCTCATCTGGAAATTTTTGTAGAAAAGGATGAAAAATGGAAAATGGGATTAGATTCAAAGGAAAGAGAACATTAGCTGCAAAAAATCTAAATATCTATTTGTTTATTTTTTACCTCCAGGTATAAATATCTATTTGTTTATTTTTTTACCTTCAGCCATAAAACAGGCCTAGACGTTTCTATCCCTCTCCATCACCTAAAATATTTTTAAACATCTCAAAATAAGGGGGAGGGTAAGCTTAAATGCAATACTTCGGAAAAGAAAGCCTTGGTGTGAAAGAATTTCAAAGTATATATTGCGGTATCAGATGTTTCCAATTCTGAGAATAAAGGAAAAACAGAGGCTGCCTACTTGGGGAATGAAAAAGAAAGTAGAATTAGAAAAAGAAAGAGGCTGATGACCCCAAGGCATGAATTCTTACGGTTTAAACAAGTTTATCTTTACCTCTGGACAAACAGCCATTCTTGGCCTTTCGTGATAAGGGAATACAGAAATAATAGCTCCACACTGAGGCCCCTTATCAGAAATCATGGCTTCCGCTGCCACCTAGTGGCAGCAGTGAGAAAGTGCATCAACCAGGTTCTTGAAGCCCGGGAATGTCTCTGAAGCCCAAGGTATACTGAATCTAAGATCAAAGACCTAAAGATTTCAGCAGCAAAGGGTAAGCTGGTGGTAGGTTTCGGTAACAGATTCATCTTCTAATCTGTCCATACACAAAAATGTAAGTTTCTGTTATTAACTTGGGGTGAGGAAAAAAAAAAAAGACTCCTGTTTTCTTTTTCATGTTAACGATCACATACCATTTAGTGATTGTAAAATACCCAATCTAATACTACCCACTCAAACCCAACTCCTGGTGCATTATACATGTGACTATTCAATAGTACTTTAATGTTAATTTCAAAGGCGCATTAAAAATGGGCTAATGTGTATTTCTACCACACATCAATAAGTGTACCACAGACATAAGCAATTGTCTCATTGAATGTGCAAAATTCCCTTTGTTAGCCTCAAATTAATCCAAATAACAATTTTTGACTGCTTAAAAGTACAAGGCACGATAATAAACACAATTCAACAACCATGTTCTCAAAATTCATCAGCTAAATATATCACTGATAAAATCAACTTCAACATTAGTCACACAAAAACATGGTGCATAATTAACCCATCCTCCTGATAGTTCTCTTCATGGTAAAAGAAGATTTTCCCAATTAATGTCTGACCTTCTGAGAGGTATTTACTTCCCTGCCTTCCTTCTACTAACATTATTTACTTATAAATGTATAGTGTTACAGTGGTCTGTACACATATCAATTTGACTTGTCTTTGTTTTTTGTTTGTTTTTTTTAAGATACCTGAACGGAAGGATATGGAATTGTGGGCCAAAACGTGAAATAATCATATTGGGTACATTCCCCCCCCCCCCATTCTTAACCAACTGTTTTTGAAGAGTTAGACACGGCATAATTTTGGCGGTATATTCTTGATCTTCGTTTTTTCCTCTTAAAATCCAGTCACCCTATTCATTCTGTCTCTGGACACTCTGAATAATGTCACTAGTTTTCCCTAGTTCTCTTGGAACTAAGTTTTCCCTAGTTCCCTAGGTTCTGTGTTCCACCCACCTCCCAACAGCCCGTCCACGCCTAATCCTCCTCGCTTGGTTCAGAATGCCTAACTTTTTTTTTTTTTTTTTGCACACTCCAGATAGTTTTTACAAAAAAAAAACACCACTCTTTGGGATGCTCTTCCCTCTCCTCTCCTCGATTTGGCACCCTTTGAAACCATAACGTCCACAGCTAGAAGCCAATGACTTTCTTGGACAAGATCAAACTCTGCGGGAAAGGACGAGACTAGGAGCCGAGTGAGCGAAACATTGGGGAATGGTCAGTGAGACGGCGGGCTCTCCTTTGAAAAGAAAACACAACTCTCAGCACAAAGCTTTTCAACAGGACAAAAATAAACCACCACCACCCGCCCTCCCTCTCCCCCGTGGGTTCCTGTCCCTCCCTGACCTCACAGACACCTTTCCTTTTCTCGAAGCCCCGGTCCCTCTGAGAAGTGTGGGGCCTGCCTCCCTCCTCTCGAGGGACGGAGAGCCAGGGAGAAAAGCAAGGGCAGCAGTGCCCGGCCCGCCGCGCCCGCCCGCCGTCAGGGCCGCGGGACCCCGCCCCCCCACTCACCTGGCAGGTGCGGCCGTCCGGAGAGTTGCACGAAGCGGTTGAGCTGGCCAGTCCCCCGACCCCCGCTGCCCCCGCTGCCCCCGCCGGCCCCGCTACCTCCGCCGCCGCCGCCGCCGCCGCCGCCATTGCCCGCGGCGCCTCCTCCCCTCCTGCGGTTCCTGTCCCAGCCCTGGGCGGCCGACATGACCCGCTAGCGAGAGCCGCAGCCCGGTCCCGGCAGCCCTGGGCCCGGCAACACTAGCCGAGCCTCCTAGCAGGGCTCCTCTAGAGACCCAGGAGACAGGGAAGGGGGAGCGCCGGGTTTCACCAGGGACCAATGAGTGGCTGACTTCGTGACAGGCAGCCAATGGCCGGCCGTCTTCTTGACAAGTGGAGGGAGGCGGGGCGAGACGTGGTAACCATAGATATGGTTGGGGGTGGGGGGAAAGTGGGCTCTGAGTAAGGCAGAAGCAGCCGCTCCTCGCTCGCACCCACCACGGGAGCCAATCCGCGGCGACTCCGGCAGGTGGGCCAATCGAAGGCTGAGTGGGCGAGGCCACGCCTGCGCAGAGAGCGGGCGACGGCTAGTGCCGTGCGGGCAGGTGAAGCTAGAGTAACCTGTGCACAGAGAGGCACAGGTGGAGGCCGTGGTATTCCTCCAGCTTTGCCGCCGGAGATCCCGTTCCCTTCCCCTGACCCAGGACACACAAAAAGGGCTCTTTTGGAGGGGAAAGTCCAGGGGCGGAGGCAAAACTTAAATGTAAGGCGGTATTCCCGGGTTCCCTCTCTCTTGTCTTTCAGTGGACTAACTCCGTAATTCAAAACAAGCCACGTCCCAAGCAAACAGCTTTAAACACGGAAAAATGTTCAAGCTCACCAGTAATTATAGTAACACGAATTAAGACGCCCCTCCCTTCTCTCCAATGAGATACTAGCTCTGGATCATTACGTTAGTAAAGATTTTTTTATTTTTTTTTAATAACACCCAGCCGAGAATAGAGTGCCAAGAAAAAGGAACTTTCATAGCTCACTGGTGGCTGTGGAAACTTTTTTGTTCAATCAAACACCTTCTGCTCATAGAGAATTTTAATCAGCTGAAAGACAGGAACAGATCGAGAGCGAAGGAAATTGTAGATGTTACGGGTCAGAAGTTCCTATTGTTCCAAAATTAAACAGAAAATGTGGCTTTGAACTTACTGGGCGCGGTGCAAAGTGGGAACATACAGATTGTTCACTGATGTTTATCAACGATGAGGGAAAAGCATGTAAATTGCGCAAAGGAAACAAAACTTTTCAAGGTTTTCTCCCTGGTGTGTGTGTGTGTGTGTGTGTGTGTGTGTGTGTGTGTGTGTTGCTTCATATGAGTAAGAATCTTAAGATGACCAGATTTTAACATTGGTAAAGCGGGACACCATTAACCGGGGAGAAGAGTGGGGTTCTTGATTAAAAATTTGGTCTATAAAAATTTTCATAGAACGCAAAAATAGTATTGTAATATATATTTTTTAAATTTCAACTTAAGTACAATTTACAAGTATAATAAAAATTATGTATAGTCGTGTCACTTTCAAAGCCGGCGCTAGACTTTTTGCCGCCACTATAAAATATAAATAATAGGAGTACTGTCTGCTAAATTCAAGACAATTTATGTATTTTAAATAAATAAATAAATTACTTACCTAAATTATCTGAATAGCTGATTTGTAATGACATCACTTGTTTAACTAGCTTACTAGCACGTAGTATGATGTGTATTGCCTGAGAGACGGTTACAAAATGTTTTTGTTGTTGCCAAGCCCCAAAAATGCCATTGTTCATTAAGTCCAAACAATGGTGGTCGAATTCTAACAACTGATCAACAATGCGAACTTTGGTAAGCAGTTCTCGATAATCAATTCTCAACAATTATTTGTTATTATTAAAGTTTAACATTATAAAATTAACAAAAATAATATAAAACTCATATCCTGGCTAAATAGCCACATGGCCGCCGAAAACCATATATTCCCTTCCCATTCTCCCCTCTGTTCCCTAGCTTGTGCATTCTTTCCAAAAATTGGGATTTTTAAAAATATTTATATTTTTATTGATTTTTTACAGAGATGAAGGGAGAGGGATAGAGAGTTAGAAATATCCATGAGAGAGGAACATCCATCAGCTGCCTCCTGCACACCCCCTACTGGGGACTTTTTTAAAACGCCCCATATCGGGACTGTCCCGCCAAAAGTGGGATGTCTGGTCAACTTACATATGAGAGAACCTCAAGTGATAATGAGAAAAAAGAAAATCTGCTATAGCTGAGGATGTGTACCCCTTGGTGCTTCTAATTCCACCTTATTATTCTACTTCAGTCCCTGTTGCCAGGTATTTTACCCATTGGACACTATAATGCACTGCTTATGAAAATACTGTGGACCTGAAAGAAAAAGTTTATGGCTCTAAAATATAAAAATCAAAATGAACAAATGTTAATTCTCTAAAGAAACTGAGTGACCAAATAGTAAAGTAAATTTTATTTTTATAGAAGTACATATTCCAAGTAATAAATAAAAAGTGAATGATAGAATGTCACCATTTTGCAGCCCCTAATGAATTTAGAAATCAACCCATTGAGCATTAACCATCCTAGTATCACAAAATGAAAGATGAGACTTGTGTCTCTACAACATAAAGATGACAATGACGTGTCTTGTAGGAAAAAATTTGAATCTTAATCTCATCATACATCTATATCTAACTACCAATTTATAGAAAATACAGGGGAAATACTACAGTGGAACATTTTTTAAAATGCTACAGAGATACAAAGAGCAAAATCCAGGTTATTAAAATTCTCCAGGATAAACAAACAAGTTTCTTCAACAAATAAATTGCAAAGGAAAATGAGTTGAGGGAAAGATGTGTAGGTTAAAAGGAAACTTGTGAAGGTTGTATAACTGTGAATACACTAAAAATCATTGAACAGTAATGGTTATACAACTTTGTTAATATATTTAAACCACTGAGGTGTACAATTGAAAGGGTGACTTTTATGGCATGTAAGTTATATCTCTCTCTTTTTTAAAAAAATATATATTTTATTGAGTTTGGGTTGGTTTGTGGGTTTGGTTTTTTTTTGTTGGTTTTTTTGTTTGTTTGTTTTTGTTTTGTTTTTTGCAGAGAGGGAGAGAGAGAAGGATAGAGAGCCAGAAACATCAATCACTGCCTCCTGCACACCCCCCACTGGGGATGTGGGGATGTGCCCACAACAAAGGTACATGCCCTTGACCCGAATGGAACCCAGGATCTTTCAGTCCGCAGGCCGATGCTCTATCCACTGAGCCAAACCGGTTTTGGCGCGCTCGCTCTCTCTCTCTCTTTCTCTCTCTCTCTCTCTCTCTCTCTCTCTTTCTCTCTCTCTCTCTTTTAAATTTAATAATATAGGAAAGGAGAAGTGGATGGGAAGCTTGATGAAAGAACATTAACCGTTAGCTGAAGCTGGGTGGTGAGTACATGAGAATTGTCATTATATTGTTCTGCCTACCTTTTGTATGTATTAGAAGGTCTTCATAATAAAAAGAAAAAAATAGTCTAGAAAAATAAGATTATATTAACCATCAATTGAAAATTATCTCATAGTTTTATGTTTATATTCAAAGTTAAATTTCAGAAACAAAATGAAAGATTTATTCTTGACTAAAGTTAAAGCATTACATTATTTTAAAAGCCTTTTTAAACAATGAGAGTCAAATTATTTTACCCTTTGCTGGGTATTGACATGATTTGCAGAGGGACCTTCAAAATAAGTGCACACAGACGATATGTACCTGCTAACACAATGTAATAGCAAGTACTCAATATCGCCTATGAAGTAATAATGCCAACAATATTAACTCCAATCTAATCAATATTTAAGCTATAACATCCACTTACAGAAACTTTCAGGGAGAAAAGGAACAAGTTAAATGACATCTGAAATAATCAAATTTAGGGGGATAATCCCCACAATATCTAGCCTAGACTCGTCAATATCATGAAAAACAAAATGAAATAACGCAAAAAACAAATGGGATGGTGGTAACCCCTAATGAAATAATAGATCTAGGCAATGATAATCAATAGCTCCTAGCATAACAAAAAGAAACCAGACATTATGTGTCTGCTGACTGAAGTACACATAATCGTCTTTGAAGGAGTCTTACCCCCCCAAAAAAACTAAATAATATCAAACCATTAGTGTTAACTAGCAGTTTATAGGAAATAAAAGGGACAGAATATATTCAATGGTATCTTGAGAATATAATTTCCAAAATATATAACGTAGAAAGCTATAAAGCAAACAGTCTATTTTCTTCAACATTATATTTTGAGGAAAAGAGAATCAAAAGATTAATAGTTTTAAGAAACATCAATCAATGTAGTGTTTGGTCTTATTTGCCTTTTGATTAGAATGAGCCAACTGTTTTTTTAATGGGAAATTTTGATTGGGTATTGGATTATATTCAGGAATCATTGTTAATTTTTTTAAGATATTTTGGATGTTTTTTTTAAAGAGCTATTTTAATATAAATACCAATTTTATTTTATTTTTAAAATATATTTAATTGATTTTTTACAGAAAGGAAGGGAGGAGAGTTAGAAACATTGATGAGAGGGAAATATCAATCAGATGCCTCCTGCACGCCCCCTACTGGGGATGTACCCACAACCAAGGTACATGCCCTTGACCAGAATCAAACTTGGGACCTTTCAGTCTGCAGACCGATGCTCTATCTGTTGAACCAAACCAGTGAGGGCATAAATACCAATTTTAATGGAATCAGTTAAATAGAAAATAAAATAGAAAACAGCCTGGCTTGTTTGGCTCAGTGGATGAGTGCTGACCTATGAACCAGAAGGTCAGAGTTAAAGTCCCAGTCAGAGCACATGCATACTGAAATATTTACAGGCAAAATGCTATGGTGTCTAGGATTTGCTTCAAAATAATCCAGGAAGAGGGGCATGGAAGACAAAATGAGAATGAAATGTACTGGCCAGTGAGGCTCAGTTGGTTGGAGCAGCACTTCGGTGGGTTTGGCCAAAACAGGTTTGACTCAGTGGATAAAGCGTTGGTCTGCGGACTGAAAGGTCCCGGGTTTGATTCCTGTCAAGGGCATGTACATTGGTTGCAGACACATCCCCAGTAGGGGGTGTGCAGGAGGCAACTGGTCGATGATTCTCTCTCATCAGTATTTCTAGTTATCTGTCCCTCATCCTTCCTCTCTGTGAAAAATCAATAAAAGATTTTTTTTTTAAAGTGGTGGATTTGATTTCTGGTCAGACTCCTGGTTGGTGTTTCTTTCTCTCTCTCTCCCTTTCTCTCTCTGGAATCAATTATATATATATATTAGAATGTAGATTAAACAAGGATGGCCAAGAGTTTATGCTTAGTACAGCGGGGTGACGGGTACTTGAAGTTAATTACACTACTTTCTCTCTTTTATAGTTTAAATTTTTCCTTCATAAAAAGTTTTGTTTAAATAGTTCTTTAAAAAGCAATTCCAGATTAAAGGGAATTTACAACAAATTGTATGTAGTTCTCTTGAACAAAAAAAACACAAAAGATAATTTTAGAACAACTGGAAAATATTTTAATTTGGAAAGGTTATTAGAGAACATTAGGAAATTAATGTTATGTTTATTAGGTGTGATAATGACATCAAGGATAGATAACGCAATCTATTTTTTTAAATGCATAATAAAATAATTAAGAATGGACTATCATGCCCTGGCTAGTGTGGCTCAATTGGTTGATATCACTCCATACACCAAGGTCACCTGTTGATTCCTGGTCAGGGCACATGCCTGGGTTTCTGGCTCATTCCCCAGTAAGGGTTGTGCAGGTGACCAAGCATACATCTATCTCTTCCTCTCCCTTCCTCTCTCTCTCTCAAGTCAATAAAAATGTATTTAATTAAAAAAAAGCCCTGACCTGTTTGGCTCAGTGGATAGAGCGTCGGCCTGTGGACTCAAGGGGCCCAGGTTCGATTCCAGTCAAGGGCATGAGCCTTGGTTGTGGGTACATCTCCAGTAGGGGGTGTGCAGGAGGCAGCTGATCGATGTTTCTCTGTCATCGATTTTCTAGCTCTCTATCCCTCTCCCTTCCTCTCTGTAAAAATCAATAAAATATACATATTTTTTTAAAAAAAAGAATAGACAATCATAATGCCTTAAGACAGCAGGACCATCTCTGCTCTCCTGGGACTTACCCAAGAACACAGAGTGACCAGCAGTAAGAACTCTCAGTTCACACTAACTCAGGAAAATACAGTCAGTCGGAATTAGCAAGAAGTCTGTATTGAGAATATTTCCAGGAAATTATATTTTGTAAATGTTGAGTACATACAGTGATTCAAATGAATTTCCAGAATCGCTTTCCCACAGAGATTCTATCTTTTAATGTAGTGGTGAAGTAAAGGATTGGGGGAGTGGTAAAAAGCACTTAACTATTGAATATATTATGAAATCTGGTTCTATTTGTCAAATTGGCATCTTAAACTCAGCGCTGTGTATGTAACCCAGTGGCTTTCAGCTTCACTGCACATTGGACTAACCTGAGGACATTTTGGAAAACACTGATGTTCGACTCCATCCAGACCATTTCGATCAGAATCCCTGGAGCACAGGCATTGTCATATTTTCAAAGTCCCCTGAGCTATTCCCATCTAATGCCAGGGTTGAGATCACAAGTTTAACCCTCTGTATACCAGTTTTATCAAGTGCAAAATGTGAGTAATATCTTCTGTTTGAGGCTCAACTGAGAATTATTGTGAGAGGTCAATGAAGTAGCATATGTGAAATACATGGAAAAATATAATGTTTCATGTAAATGTAGGGTCATATTCCCATGTTAGCAATCAATGTATAGCAATCCTTTAAAAATGTTTACTTCTTGGATTGTTGGTTAGTTTGTTGCAGATTAAATATGACCCATGATCATATAAATTCCTTGGTGAAGAGTCAAATGTGACTAACTGCTTGTCATCAGCCCAGATCAATTAGCATTGATATGGAGAAGCCCAAAGTAATGAATCTTTAGTTTACTTAATTGTGAAAAGTATAAGCATTTATACATGTAAGCATTACCCACATAAGCATTACACATATAGATGTCATAGAAATGCAAAATATATAAATTGCAGTTAAAGTTAAGTTTGGCTGCCCAAAGAAAAGAAAAAAGGAAAATGAGGGCTCACCTGGTGTGAACTAGACACTTCTATGTGTACCGATTTTTTATTTATTTA
Source organism: Pipistrellus kuhlii (assembly GCF_014108245.1). Taxonomy (NCBI): domain Eukaryota; kingdom Metazoa; phylum Chordata; class Mammalia; order Chiroptera; family Vespertilionidae; genus Pipistrellus; species Pipistrellus kuhlii. The sequence continues at coordinate 12,454,549 of NW_023425405.1, read as the reverse complement.
TTTTTTTTAAATATATTTCATTGATTTTTTACAGGGAGGAAGGGAGATAGAGAGCTAGAAATGCCGATGAGAGGGAAACATCGACCAGCTGCCTCCTGCACACTCCCCACCGGGGATGTGCCTGCAACCAATGTATGTGTACTGATTTTTTAAATGGGCACATTAGCTCTGGCCAGGTTGCTCAGCTGGTTAGTGTCATCCCATTTGGGATCGAACCCCCATGCTTGGAATATTTTCCAAGCATGGGGGTTCGATCCCAAATTAGAGCATATATAAGAGTCAACAATTGCTGAAACTGGTTTGGCTCAGTGGATAGAGCATCAGCCTGCAGACTGAAGGGTTCGATTCCGGTCAAAGGCATGTACCTTGGTTGGGGGCACAACCCCAGTAGGGGGCGTGCAAGAGGCAGCTGATCGATGACTGATCAATGTTTCTAACTCTCTATCTTCCTTCCTCTCTATAAAAAATCAATTAAAAATATATAAAAAGAGTCAACCAATGAATACTATATAATAAAAGGGTAATATGCAAATTGTCCCCTCCATTGGAAGTTCGACTGGAGTTTGACCAGGGAGTGGGGCTGGGCCACCAACCGCCCAGGGCCCCTCCCCCTGGCCAGCCTGGCCTGAATGGCCCCGATCAGGGGTGAGGCCAGCTAATGCCATCTGTGCACGAATATGTGCACAGGGCCTCTAGTGTATAAATAATGTGCAAATTGATCTTTCTCTCTCCCTTCCTCTCTGAATTTAATTTAAAAATATATATATTTTAAAGATATTTTAAATAAAAATAAAATTAACCCACTATAGTATTTTTTAATGATGTTTAAAATATATTTTTATTGATTTCAGAAAATAAGGGAGAGGGAGAGAGAGATAGAAGCATCAACGATGAGAGAGAATCATTGATTGGCTGCCCCCTGCACGGTCCCTACTTGGGATCGAGTAGTACTGTCCCAGCCCTGAGCCACGTAATCTTACAACCATCAATTATAACAACAATGCTCTTGTAGTGGTGTTTTATAGCTGAAAGATAAAAACAGAAGTCAACTGTAGTTTATTGTTATTTAACAAGTTTTCTTTTACCCTTGACATCAGGAAAATGACATGATGTGACACAGTAATATATTCCATTAGTTTTTGCAGGCTAATGAGAAGAGGACAAAGGCTCCATGTAACATGTAAACATGTACCCATACCAAATAAAGGCTACATGATGTCACAGCAGGAAATGCCAGTAAAGTTTCATAGTGGTCCTAATGTGTTAAGTTCAGTAAAAAAATGGAAGTTTGTTTTATAAAAACTGAATAATGGTCCCACATTTTTTAAAGTTATGTGAACTAGTCATTTATTTATTTCATCCAATAATCTAATAGAAAGTTCTGGGTTAAAACTCGACACTTTTTTTCCCCCCCGACATCTGTAATATTGAACTTGAAGTTCAGATTTTTTTTTCCTATTCTCAATTCCAATAATAATTGGCTTATATACTCATTTGATGTGGCTTTATGTAACACTAGCTTAACTACAAGGGAGCAAGACAGTTTTATGAAAATATCAAGTGACATCTCGTTAAATTGACATTAGGGGAATGCTCTCTGGCAAACATTTGTGAAGTATAACATCCAATTATCCCAACCAAGTAAATAGAGCCTTACAATTATTAATATCATTTTGCATTTTTGATGTAACAAGCTTAAATGAATAGGCACTCTCTGCATGTGTTAATATTATTAAAACTAAATTGCACAGGCACATTAAATAGAGAAACTAAATGGGGACACATTTTTCACTTTTCCCCAACATTGATAATTGTAGTTTAGCAAAGCAACATCATTAATCAGAGTAAATTAATGTCACTAATGTGGTGTTTTGAGTTTATGGTTATCTAACTTATAAGTTTATTTTATGTTTTATAAGCACTGTAAGCATAATAAGCTTATAAATAATTTATGCATTTAAGTAACATTTTGCTAAAAAATAACTTGTCAACATTGAGGAGCCTTTTTTTCTTTTAAAACAGGACGAGCAAAAATTAAAAGGTGAAATGAACATTACTCAATTTTAAGGAATACTGTTCTACCAAATTCTCTTTCTTGCTTAAGTTAAATTAGTTTTGTTACACCAGGCCAATAGCATTCTAATTAATATACTACCTTAAGAGTTGTAAGATATAGATGCAAACCATAAAGTACAATTACAATGTAATATTTACTATACAAAGTAGATTCTTAATAACTAGAAATGCTTTTTAGTTACTCAGCTGGGAGAGGTAAAATAATACAATATAATAATAAAGTTGTAATAGTCCCAAGATTACAATAGCCATATGGATAACTACACCACGATGTCTTTAAATTCAATTTTAATTTTTAAAATAATGACTATGGCCAAAAACGGTTTGGCTCAGTGGATAGAGCTTTGGCCTGCGGACTGATGAGTCCCAGGTTCGATTCCGGCCAAGGGCATGCACCTGGGTTTCGGGCATATCCTCAGTGGGGGGTGTACAGGAGGCAGCTGGTCGATGTTTCTCTCTCATCAATGTTTCTAGCTCTATCACTCTCCCTTCCTCTCTGTAAAAAATCAATAAAATATATGTACAAAAATAATAATGACTACGTCCGTATTATGTAATCATCCATAAGTAGAGGAATAGATAGAAAAAGTAAAAATCTCCCCTTCACTCTCCACCTGGTCCTACTTTCTACTCCAACAGACAGTTTGATGCCTAACCTTCTAGATCTTTTTCTATGTATTTACATACCCGTATGCAGCTATCCTATTTTAGTTTGTTACATAAATGGGATTATACAGAATGCATACTGCAGATGGCTTTTGTTCTTTTACACAACATATCTTGGACGTGTTATTATAGTTTAACTTTTTTTTTTTTTTTTTTTGGCAATATAACATATCTATTTTATTTTAAAAAACAAAACCCAGACCCAACTCTTTCCCCGAGAGGGCCCTTGACAGGCTCTCGGGAAGGGCCTGGCTCTGGCCAAGCAGGATATAGTTTAACTTTTAAATTATTTTTTAATCTGCAGCCATTCTTCTGTCACCTTTGGTGGAAACTCGAAGAGTGAGGACCTCTTAGGTTTGCCTTTTTTGCTGGTGGGCTCCCCAGGAAGCATCGTTGGAGTCTCCCCTCTCCAGCTAGTCCTAGTCCTCATGTCTAAGTCAGAGTCTCCCAAAGAGCTGGAGCAGCTGCGGAGGTTTGAGCTTTGAAATTGCCAGTGAGAGTCTGAGGAGCCTGTTGAACAATGGGGACGCTCACAGACTGCATGGGGATGAGGGATCCCAAACCAAGTGCTTCTGAGGTTTTGGGTCTGTCACGATGCCACTGTGGAAGAGGGGGTGGGAGAATTGTGGAACCAGAGAGGGCTGTCTCAAGAGAAGATTCTCAAAAACCTGGTCCCCACTTAACTGTGGAAAAGACTTTAGTTGGTGGTATTGAAGAAGATACCGAAGAACATCACCCAAGAGATTATTTTGAACAGTGTGGGAAAATAGAAGAGATTGAAAGCATGACTGACCAAGGCCATGGCAAAAAGAGAAGCTTTGCTTTTGTAACCTTGAATGTCCGTGACTCTGTAGACAGACTGCTCATCTCATACACTGGATTTTGAGAAAGTGGGTAATTCAGGGATTGGTGAACGTTCAAGGGTCTAATTGTATTGACATCAACATAGAAGTGATAACTTGGGTGAAACTATTGCTCACTGGCTGGCACTCAGGGGCATGTTTACTGAAGTGAGTCTTTCTGATTTGCTTATTTTCAAAAACAACAGGTAGTCGTTGGCTTGGCTTGCAAAAGCATGTTCACTCGGGTAAGTTACTAATCAAGTGAACTTAAAACTGGCTCTGATTTCTGGTTGTTCCCATGGGAGTGTGGGGAGTTCAGAAATTCTCAGTACTCTGTATGCTAGTGGATAGAAGTGGTGGTGGAAATTTGTGGAGGTTCTCTTCTACTTTAAATTTTTTTTAAAGTGAAATAGGAAGTAAGGCCCTCAGCAGACAGGGAGAATGGCTACGTATAGGTGTTGAAGGTTTAAGGAAAGAGGCATAAAATAGGTATGAAAGTGGGAAACGAAATGGACTAGGCAGTGGTCAACAACCGGTGGTCCGTGGATCACTGGTGGTCCGTGAGGTCCAAAAGGTTGGCAACCACTGGACTAGAGAACTGTAGTATGATTATTGGGCAGAATTAAGGACCCATTGAGGTCAAGAATCCTATATAATAAAGATGCAATATGCAAATGATTGTTATGCCGTGAAGCATAAGGACTGATCAGGGATCAGCAGGAGAGTGGGGCAGTGAGCTACAAGTGGGCGGTGGAGAGCTACAGGAGGAGCCAGGGCAGCAAGCTATGAGGAGAGTGGGGGGAGAGGAGACAGGGGGGAGATCAGCCCGCCAACTCCCCATGCCCCTCTCTCTCCTCCTTCATCCCCCCTGCCGGCCCACCCCCTGGTCAAACTGCTGCAGAACTCCCCATGGAGGGGACAATTTGCATATTACCCTTTTATTATATAGGAGGATTTTATTCTCAGCTCATATTCAAATTTTGCAAAGTGGATGAATTATTTTACCTCTCCTTAGCTAGCTTAAGTTTGCTGACCAACTTAAGCTAGCTAAGGAGAGAAGAAATATGAAAGCTGATGAGGTTTGGTACAATGGGAGGTGGTTAGATCTACAGGTAAAAGGTCCTGGTGGGTGGAAAGATAATTGAAGTTAGGAGCCCATAGGGAGTTAGCTGAAGGGGTAGGGTGGGGAGGTCCCATTTTCATCTGCCACTGCTCAGTCACAACTGTCTTCTTTTTCAGTTTGTTATATGAGACAAACTCCTTCCAATCACTAGCTCATCCATTTTTTAAAAATATTTTTTTTATTGATTTCAGAGAGGGAGAGAGAGAAACATCAATGCTGAGAGAGAATCATTGAACAGCTGCCTCCTGCACAGTCCCCACTGAGGATCGAGCCTGCAACCCTGGCATGTGGCCTTGACCGGAATCAAACGTGGCACCCTTCAGTCCAGCCCTGGCCAACCTTTCGGACCTCACGGACCACCCGTGGTCTACAGGCCTGCGCTCTGTCCACTGAGCCAAGCAGCTCCAGCTTTCTCATCCATTTTAGTCCCAGCACTGGATACTCTCAGGAGACTCTGCAAACTAAATTTGGTCCTCTTTTTATTCCTTTCTTCTTTGGAGCACTTACAATTTCAAGACTATAGGGGGGGAAAAAGTGTTTGAAGTCAAAGTCCACTAAGAACTATGTCTCCTTTGTTCACTACGGTCATTGCAAGCTCCTAGGGCAGCGTCATAGGACACACCCAATAAATGTATTTACTGGGTAAGGGAGAAAGGTATTCAATAATGCCCAATGCCACAGACTTCTAAACCTACCTATAATACGGTTCCTAAGAAGGATTTTTTTTTAAGATTACTTTTTAAATATATATATATTTTTGATTTTTTACAGAGAGAAAGGGAGAGGGACAGAGAGTTAGAAACATCCATCAGCCACCTCCTGCACACCCCCCACTGGGGATGTGCCCGCAACCAAGGTACATGCCCTTGACCGGAATCAAACCTGGGACCTTTCAGTCCACAGACCGATGCTCTATCCACTGAGCCAAACCGGATTCGGCAAGAAGGATTCTAAATCATTTATTCTAAATCATTTATTCCTCACTTGTAAAAAGATAGAATTTAGGCAGGCCATTTAAGTTAATTACTTGAAAACTAAATTGGGCCCTTTGTTCCTGTTTAACTTGGAGAGACAGAGCTCTAAATTTCCCTTTATCCTCCCCCAAATGCTCTTGCATAAAGGAAACAATTAATTAAGGTTCCATCTAAACTCCAGCGGCTCCCCCCAAGCCCGCCCCGTGGTTACCAAGCCCTAAAATGGCCTGGGAGGGGTGGGTCCCGTGGGCATGCGCAGAAGGATACCTGCGGAAGGGGATCGTAACCTCCCCAGAACGGAAGTCCCCGAGCCTTCAAAGCCGCGGGGAAGTAATTCGGCGACGGACCAAGATGGCGGCGCCCAGCGAGGGGACGGCGTTTGCTGCGGGGATTGAAAAGACTTGGGGTGCAGTTGTTCGCTCCCCAGAAGGGACTCCCCAAAAAATCCGGCAGCTGATAGACGAGGGGATTGCCCCGGAAGAAGGAGGCACTGAAGCGTGAGTTCGCGAGTCCACCCTGGTCCAGCTCCGGCTCCTTGGAGAGGGTTGCCCGGCCTGTGGGGCTCCCCTGGGTGGGCGACTCTGGCGGCGAGGATGGCTTCGTCCCGTCATCGGAAAGAGACTGGGGTCACTATGGGCTTTAATCTTCTCGGGGTGTACGGGGTTGCCATAGTCAGGTTTTGGGGAGAAGGGAGAAAGAAAACAGCTATGTGCACCTGGTTGCTCTAAGTTGGACTTTTAAACCTTTTGTGAGCTGTGGGCGGCTTGGCAGCCTGCTAAGATTTATGAGTCCTTTCTCAGCGTAATATTTTTATATGCATAAAGTACATTACGTAGGATTATGCCCGGTCGGTGTGGTTCAGTGGGCAGCTTCGAACCACGCATCGGGAGGGGTTCAGGTCGGGGCACAGCCCCGGTTGCGGGCTCCGTCCCCGGCGGGACGGGCGGGGGGCAGCCCGTGGTGTTCCGCCTCCTCTCCCTGCCTCGGTCAGAGGAAATAAGTACATAATTACCTAGGATGCTAAAGGGAATCGATTCTGTTGAAATTCATTTATGAAGGTAGTAGAAAAAGGTAGTAATGCAGTCACATACTTCATTATAAACGCGTTGAATACTGTCTAGCCATAGGTCTTTTAAAAAATTTTATATCTTATTGATTTTTTACAGAGAGGAAGGGAGAGGAATAGAGAGTTAGAAACATCCATCAGCTGCCTCCTGCACACCCCCCACAGGGGATGTGCCGCAACCAAGGTACATGCCCTTGACCGGAATCGAACCTGGGACCCTTCAGTCCGCAGGCCGACGCTCTTATCCACTGAGCCATCAGTCTTTTAGCTGCCATAATTTTGAAGTAGTGATACCAGCATAAATATTTCAAAACACGTGCAGCCACCCTAATGTGACACAATGTCTGTAATTTCCATTCGTCACAAATACACAGGTATTGCTGATGCTGCTGCAGTTTTATTACCTTCATTCATAATTGGAAGAATGCTAAATTTCAGTTAGAGGTTAATAAAACAAGTGTCATTCTTTTCCCCCTTCTAAGTTTATGAATCCTGAGGTTTTTCCCAAGAACCGCACCTCCCTGAGGCTCTCTGAATCTCTGGGAAGAATTCTTACAAGAAATTCCTTTTGGTTACAGCAGTGGATGTAATCCTGTTTCTATTAAAATGACCTTTGTCTTCAGCAGTTCCGCCCAGTACCCCTCCCTGGGGGTTGTTGAAATACATTTCCCTGCAATTAAAGTAATTGTTTTTTGCTGGGAGGGTTTTCTCCCTGAAATTTTTTCATGCAGTTGCCTAAAGATCTTTGATTTGACTTTTCAAATTAGTAGTTTAGCTGCAGAGTGGGTATCAGTGATTGATCTAGGTAGCAATGCCAAGATTGTTTTCTCCTACTGTTTAACGAATTAAATGTCTAAGGTGGTCCAATTATATAATGCACAGAAGCCCAGTCTTATTTTGTGTTTCCTAAAGTTATACAAAATATAATTGGGGAACACGAGTGAACTAGAGGGACAGTTAGCCACAGTGGAGGTAGGGATTGCTTGGAACCTAGGTGTGGACAAACAAAAAAGAGACAGAAGGATTGGGATTCTATTTAGTAAATGCCATCATCCAAAACCCCTTTGGGGTACCTAGACCCTCAGGTGCCCAAGTCCTTTATATATAACTCGAGGCCCAATGCACGAATTTGTGCACAGCTGATCGTGCTGGCCCAATCGCCCCAGTCAGGCCAGGGAAAGGGGCCGTGGGCAGTTGGCCGGCCAGCCCCACCCCCTGGTCGAACTCCCAGTGGAGGGGACAATTTGCATATTAGCCTTTTATTATATAGGACGACATAGTGTTTGCATATAACCTGTGCACATCCCCCATATACTTTAAATCATCTCTAGATTACTTATCATGCCTAATATTATCTATCTATCTGAAAGCCTAAGTGGCCATCGCAACCAAAACAACTGAACAGATGACTGAATAGGCTGCATTGGGCGACCAGGTCGGCAGGGGGCCAGTTAGGGATGACCAGACCGGTGAGGGGGGCAGTTGGGGCAATCAGCTGGTGGGAGGGGGGGCAGTTGGGGTTGACCAGGCCGGCAGAGGGGGGCAGTGAGGGGCAACCAAGCTGGCATGGGGGGCAGTTGGGGCGACCAGGCTGCTTGGGGGAAGAGGGCAGTTGGGAACGACCAGGCCGGCAGGGGTGGCAGTTGGGGATGACCAAGGGGCAGTTAGGAATGATCAGGCAAGTAGGCAGGTGAAAAGTTAGGAGCCAGTGGTCTCGGATTGTGAGAGGTATGTCGGACTGCTGATTTAGACCGGATCCCAAACTGGCAGTCAGACATTGCCCGAGGGATCTCAGATTGGAGAGGGAGTAGGCTGGACTGAGGGGACCTCCCCCCATGCTCAAATTTTGTGCACTGGGCCTCTAGTAATGTAAATAGTTGTTTACTGAATCACTAGGAAATAATGACAAGAAAAGGTCTGTACATGTTCAGTGTAGACACAGTCATCATAGGCCTAACTACATAGTTCACGTCAGTAAAAACGTAACATTTCCCCCCCAAATATTTTATATCTGCAGTTGAATGAATCTGCAGATGTGGAACCTGTGGATGCAGAGGGCCTACTGTATTGTGAAACCACTGAAAATGTTATCAGAGGAATTGCATGACTGAAATGATTTTTAGCAAGGTTAAAATCCAGTGTGGTGTGGTTGAGGATGTGGAGTGCAGAGAAGCTAGATACAAAATGTTTAAGCAAAGTGATGCCATGATGCCACGGAAAAATTACCAGTAGCTCTGCCATTTTGTTTTAGGAAAGAGACATCTGCCACATTCCAGTCCGTTAATGGATCACCCCAAGCTGAACAGCCACCATTGGAATCTACAAGCAAAGAAGCCTTCTTTAACAGAGTGGAAACATTTTCTATATCCTTTTTTAGTTCATGCGAATTGTACTTCTGCCTGCTCCTGGAATTGTTATTCCCCAGGAATAACACTACTTAACACTACTTGCTCTGATGTTTTAAATTTAAGAATTTAACTTGGTAAGAAATCTTTAAAAATATATTTTTACTAGATGCCCAGTGCACGAAAATCATGCACTGGGGGTGGTGGGCTCAATCTGGCCTGTGCCCTCCCATAGTCTGGGAGCCTTTGGGAGCCCCCGGGCCTAAGCCAGCAGTCAGACATCCTTAGCGCTGTTGAGGAGGTGGGAGGGGTTCCCACCACTGCTGCGCTCACCCGCCTGAGCCTGGCTTCTGGCTGAGCAGTGCTCCCCCTGTGGAGCGCACTGACCACTAGGGGGCAGCTCCTGAGTTGTGTGTCTGCCACCTGGTAGTCAGTGCGTTTCATAGCGACCAGTCGTTCCCCCATTTGGTCAATTTGCATATTAGCCTTTTATTATATAGGATTGATTTCAGAGAGGAAGGGAGAGGGAGAGAAAGAGAAACACCATGATGAGAGAATCATTGATAGGCTGCCTCCTGGAGTCCAAAGCCCAGGCATGTGCTCTGGCTGGGAATCAAACTGACCCCTGAGCCACACCAGCTGGGTTTGGTAAGAAATTTTAAAGGAAAATTAGTATTGTAAAATGTTTTCTCTCAAAGGAACATTTTAGAAGACACAACCTTTTCCTTTTACAGAAAAAAGTAAGAGCCAGAGAGGAGAAGGAACAATAATTAAAATTTTTATATGTGTTTTCAAATATATTATCACATTTGATCTTTACTTAAACCTATGAAAATAAGGTATTATACTCAGGAAGAAGCAGTTCAGGTAGGTTGTGTGACTTGCCTACGGTCAACCTGCTAGCAAGTGGCAGAGGCGGGACTGTAGCATAAGGCTCTTGGCAACCAAACCTAATGTTCTTTTTGAGACTTCTATATTTTTTGTCTTTTTATAGATTTTCCTCTGTATGTTAGTTATCTATTGTTGCATAACAAATTACCCTAAACTCAGTGGCTTAAAACAACAGACTTATTATCTCACAATTTCTGTGGATCAAGAATCAGGCACAGTTTAGCCGAGTTCTCTGATTCAGGGTCCCTCGCAGACAGCAGTGAAGGTATGGGCTGGGGCTGTAGTCTCTCTCTGTCTCAAATGAAATAGATAAAAAAAATTTTAAATAAATAAAAATTGTTTTAATACTTTTTTTTACTGTGTTTTTCCTCAGTTTAATATATTTATTTCTATATACATAAAGAATAAGTGAAAGGTTTAATTTCTGACTTAATCAATTTAATGTACTTGCAGTGTTGTTTTTCTTAACATGAATACTCTTTGAAATGGGCAGGTAAGCCCCCTGAGCTGTCTCCACTTGTCTGTGCAAAATATGGCTGGGTCACAGTTGAATGTGACATGCTCAAGTGCTCCAGCTGTCAGGCTTTTCTCTGCGCCAGTTTACAACCAGCTTTTGATTTTGACAGATGTAAGTATAAAATACAAATTACATTTTTCTCCATATTCAATATAGACTCTGCTACTTTTTCTGAAAAGACTGGCCACTTGTTTGATTAAAGAATGTGTACTACTGTATATAACAACGTGATTTTGTGTTAGTTTTCACTGTATGAACTTCAGTCATTCTTTTTTTTTAAAACTAAACTAGAATGAACTTGGTTTTATTTATTCTGGGAAACTAACAGTAGTATGTTTACTTTATGGCTCCAAAATGTATACCTAGACAAAGAGACTTTAGGGTGCCTGCCTTATAAGATACATGATATTCTCTTTGTTACTGATCTTAGGATCTTCATTTAGAACGTGTTTTGTAGAAAATACTAAGATGTGCAGCTGCTAATATTTAATATATTTTATAATTTTCTTAGTTATTTTTATGTTTGAGTCTATACTCTTAAGGCTTTGAATCTCTATATTGTTTTTAAAGCTTCGTTTCCTCTGTGGGTTTCAGATAAGGAGCGATGTGCTGAGCTGAAGAAAGCCTTGTGTACGGCCCATGAGAAGTTCTGTTTCTGGCCAGACAGCCCCTCTCCAGGTACCTACTCCCAGGATTTCCCGTTTACCATCTCTTCTTGGTCATTGCATTTCTAATATTGTATATTGTATATTTATTTGTGAAAATAATATTTCAAATTCTTGGTCTTTATATTTGTGCTTTTCAAGAACTGACTTACATTCATTCATTTATTATGTTACTGCTTATCTTTATTAAGTGCATTTGACATGCCAAAGACTTAGCCATGCATACATTATCCCATTTAATCCTCATAGGGCCCTGGAATGTAAACATTATCAACCAAGTTTATACATACGCGCGCACGCGCATACACACACACACACACACACACACACACACACATATTGTTGTTTTCCCCCCTTACTCCCCTCTTCCAAAACCCCCTAGGTTCAACCCAGTTTTTAGGTGAGGAAACTGAGAATCAGAAGTCTTAAAACAGCCGAGACCAGTTTGGCTCAATGGATAAAGTGTCGGCCTGCGGACTGAAAGGTCCAGGTTCGATTCTGGTCAAGGGGATGTACCTTGATTGCAGGCACATCCCCAGTAGAGGGTGTGCAGGAGGCAGCTGATTGATGTTTCTCTCTCATCGATGTTTCTAACTCTCTATCCCTCTCCCTTCCTCTCTGTAAAAAATTAATAAAAGATATTAATAAAATAAAACAAAAGAAGAAGAAGAAGTCTTAAAACTAACTAGTGAGGAGTCATAACTAGGGTTATCTACTTTCGAACCCTCTGCCCTTCCTGTGATAGCAAGGAGCCCCATGTTCTACCTTGGCTTCCTTTGATGCACTAACAGCCCTAATGATGGCAGTTCGGTTGCTCACAGAACCCCAAATAACAGTGATTACAAACCTACAGTTTATCCCAGTAAAATGGCACAGTCTAACAACAGCCAAAGGTCCACAGTGGTCTGGACCAGCCAGGTGCCAGCACCTGTTCTCGCTGTATAAGGGCCATGGCAGGGGACACGCTTTCAAATCAGGAACCACTGATATGGGTGCAAAACACTAGAACAAGAGAGCCCAAAGTGAGATCTTAAGTGTGATTTTTTTTTTTACATATATGTATTTTGGTGGTTATATAACCAGCCTTAGCTGCAGAGCCCTCAGGTTACAAAATTCTTTGGACCAATGGTTACAGAGCAACACTGTTAATCCATATATTTCATCCTTGACCAGAAATCAGTGCCATGTAGATATCTTTTCTTTATTTTAGTAGGATAGTTGAGGCTCATTTTAGGGACACTGATAACTAGGAATATTCCACGAGTGACCACAAAGAGGAAAACAATGGATAGAAGGTGACATGAGTGCCATCTACTAATATATGAAGAAGTGATAGAAAAGGGATTATTATTTTTTAAATATATTTTTTATTGATTTTTCACAGAGAGGAAGAGAGAGGGATAGAGAGTTAGAAACATCGATGAGAGAATCATTGATCAGCTGTCTCCTGCACAGCCCCCACGGGGGACGTGCCCGCAACAAAGGTACATAACCTTGCCTGGAATCGAACCCGGGACCTTTCAGTCCGCAGGCCGACGCTCTATCCACTGAGCCAAACCGGTCCCGGCAGAAAAGGGATTATTTATTTATTTATTTAAGGAAAGGGATTATTAAAAAATAATATTTTAAAGTGAAAATGACAACACTTTGTAAAGTATGTGATTGTTTAACTATATGCTGTACACCGGAAAATAATACAAAATAATAAGGAATATAAACTGTAATTGAAAAATTAAATTTAAATAAATTAAAATTCTGAGATCCAAATTTTTAGTTTTAAGTTATGGAGAAGACAGTCTTAGAAGATGCCTCTGAAATTAATAGATGATACTATGTACATGGGAAATCCCTCAGGCTGTCTGACTGCCTCACCAGTGAGTAAGGTAAACAGAAGGAAGTCACTGATGCACACCAAGTGGATAGTGTAGCTTTCTCCTAGCTGGCTTTGGTCTCTAAACATTCAATTTGCCTACAGTAGATTTAGGAGCACAAATGGTTATGGTATTAAATATTTAAAATAATTTTAGCCCCTTGCAAATTGATACAATATAGCCATGAATTTATTTTAATGTTATCTTTATGAAATATGGTACATGAAAAGAGAATGTTATTGGAGTAAATTGTAGGTAAGTTTCCCAGGTAGTGTGATTTGGGGAAAGGTTTTTTTAAATATATTTTATTGATTTTTTTACAGAGAGAGGAAGGGAGAGGAATAGAGAGCTAGAAACATCAATGTAAGAGAAACATCAATCAGCTGTCTCTTGCACACTCCCTACTGGGGATGTGCCCTCAACTAAGGTACATGCCCTTGACTAGAACCTAACCTGGGACCCTTGAGTCCACAGGCCTGTGCTCTATCCACTGAGTCAAACCAGTTAGGGCTGAGGAAAGGCTCTTGAAAGATAAAAGCTTCTAGTGCCTCACTGAAAAAAAGGGAAGATGACTGTAAGAAGGATTTCCTGCTATTGGCCTGTGCAGTACAACAAAACTGTAAGAAAGATTTCCTGCCTATTTCATTGTGCAGTGCAACAAAACTCAGTCCTATGAGGATGAATTCATCTCAGGCCAGTGTGCTCAGGCCAAGTTTTTAAGGGTCTGCCTAGAACTCTTGGTGAATCCCAACTCTACTTGCTATACACTTCTTTCTTGATCCTGTTCATAACTTCAGCCGCCACTTACTTACAAACCTCTAACTCCTATCCAGACCCCTCTTTGGAGCTTGAGTTCTATCTTTCTAAACATTTCTACTTAATATTTTGCAGGAACCTAGAACTCAACATAAACAAAACTAAATTCTTCATCTGATAATTAATACTTGGTTCTCTTATATTTTCTTCATGTTGGTAGAGGACACTAATCTCCTCTTCCAGTTGTGGTAGCCAGCACCCTGGAAGTCACCTTACATGTCTTCCCATTTCCACCACCTCCCCTGGTCAGTCCATTCTCCTCTTAAGATCTCAAATAGGACCTTCCAATTATACTATCCCTGGGTTTGGTTCTTTAACATTCAAGAGACTTGAGTGGAGAAAGGAATACCCACAAGTATTTATACATTAATGCTTACATTAAGTATATTCAATAAATACAATTTTGAAGGTAATATTTTTCTAACACGTAATAATTACAAACTAAACTAAATTCCTTTAAAATTTTTAAATCATAATCACTATTTTACTAGGACTGATTGTTTTGAACATATTAAACACTAAAAGTAGACACATATTCACATTTTAATTATAAAAGGTATATTTAAACTCACGTTAAACATTTGCATGATGGGTTCATTTCTTCCCTTTCACCTTTGTAAGTTTTTATTAGTATGTTATTTTTTTCTAAATATATTTTTATTAATTTTAGAGAGGAAGGGAAAAGATGGAGAGATAGAAACATCGATGAGAGAAATATCATCGATAGACTGCCTCCTGCATGCCCGCAACTCAAGCACATGCTCTGATGGGGAATCGAACTGTGACCTCCTGGTTCATGGGCTGACGCTCAACTATTGAACCATACTGGCTAGGCTATGACCCTGTTTCCCCGAAAATAAGACAGTGTCTTATATTAATTTTTTCTCCCAAAGTTGCGCTACGTCTTATTTTCAGGGGATGTCTTATCTTTCCATGCGCTAGGTCTTATTTTCGGAGGATGTCTTATTTTCGGGGAAACACAGTAGTACTTTAAGTTTGCAGCAATCAGACCAGACCCCAAATTAGGAAAGGATGATCAGAATGATGTTAGGACCTGGGGCTTCTTCTCCCAAATATGTCAAACCTAAGCCACTAGTCATTCAAACAAGTTTCCTTTTTATTTTTATTTTATTATTTTTATTTTTTAATATATTTTTTATTGATTTCAGAGAGGAAAAGAGAGAGACATCAATGATGAGAGAGAATCATTGGTTGGCTGACTACACATGCCACACTGGGAATTGAGCCTACAACCTGGGCATGTGCCCTGACCGGGAATCGAATCGTGGCCTCCTGGTTGCTCAACCACTGAGCCATGCCAGCTGGGGATCCTTTTTATTTTTAAACCTCACTTAGTTTTTTAAAGTCCATACTTTTTCCATTGCTTTAGTTTTTATAACCTGACTTTTCTAGTGAAATGATGATGCATCATTTTAAATTGATATCATATGTTTTGACATATTTGGTTACTTGCAACAACTTTAAATAATTTAATAATATTAAAGATCAAAATTTGGTTGCTAATGATAGACTAAGTGGTGGACAAAAATGCTACCGCTGCTATTTTTTTGGGGGGGGGGGGCCCTTTTAATAAAAAAACTGAAAAAGATTTTTATTTATTTATTTTTTTAAGCAGCCTATTGTGGTATAATTGACATAAAACTGCCCATATTTAGGTATACAATTTGATAAGTTTTGACAAGTTTGTACACTCAGGAAACTGTCACTACTGGAATTCTACTTAACTGCATGAGTTTATATTCATTTTCCCAATCTAATGCTGTATATGGTATTATTGTACCACCATAATGAGGTTTTTAATTTTTTTAAATGAGGTTTCATTCATCATTTAGAGTTTTAAAATACTGATTATCTTTTTCTATCCTTATGCCACTGGTATCTTATAGGGATTATTATTTTATATCACTTTGATGTCTGCTAAGCTTATTTCTTTGCATCCAAAGACCCCGTACAATCTGTACTCCTAACTAATGCGTGTTATCTATAACATCACTTTCTTCTTTAAAATAATCTTTCAGTAATTTCTTATTTTTTTATTTTTCTTGATGTTAGAGAGAGAGAAACATTGATTTGTTTGACCACTTAGTTATGCATTCAGTGGTTGATTGGTGTATGTGCCCTGACTGGGGATCAAACCTGCAACCTTGGCGTGTTGGACCAATGCTCTAACCAACTGAGTTACCAGGCCAGGGATTCAGTAATTTCTCATCACATACATTAATGAAGTCGTGGTCTGGCCACTGACTACATGAACTTTATCTCCTGCTACTCTCCCCATAGGCATACCATGTTCCAATCCTGTGAAACTACTTAGAATTCCCCATATGTGCCATTCTTGGGTCTTTGCTTTTACACACTATTGTTGGTCTTTCAAATTCAGCTTAGACTTGACTGCTTCTGAGAAACTTTTTCTGAAACTCTACTTTTTAAACAAAGTCACAGAAATATCATCACCACCCCATAAAAAAACCCCACAAAAAACAACTCAGTAGCCCTGGCCGGTGTGGCTTAGATGACTGAGCATCTTCCCGTGCACCCAAAGGCCGTCAGTTCAATTCCTGGTCAGGGTTGTGGGCTCAATCCCAGTAGGAGGTGTGTGGGAGGCAGCCACATGTTTCTCCCCCTCTTTTAAAACCAATAAAGACATATTGTTTAAAATCAATAATTGTTAATATTATAAAATATCAGTTTTACATATCCCATGTGTTTTTTTATTTGTATGTTTTTAATCCTCACTCAAGGATATGTTTTTATTGATTTAAGAGAGAGGAAGGGAGAGTGGGAATGAGAGAAACATGGATCAGTTGCCTCTTGTACCAGCCCTGACGAGAATCGAAGTTGCAACCTAGATATGTTCCCCAACCGGGAATTGAACCCACAATTTTTTTTTTTGGTTTACAAGACGATGCTCTAACCAACTGAGCCACCTAAGTGGGGCTCCCCACAGCATTATACTTTTTTTTTATTTCTTTTATAATTTGCACCAATATAATCCTCCAGTCTATTTTTTCCACAGATCGATTTGGGATGTTGCCATTGGATGAGCCTGCTGTTCTTGTTAGTGAGTTCCTAGATCGGTTTCAAAGCCTTTGTCAGTTGGACCTTCAGCTTCCTTCCCTGAGGCCAGAGGACTTGAAAACTATGGTGAGTTTTTCTTGACTAGCCTCCCGTGGCCTCACTTGTCGCCAGCGTGTGTATATGAAGCATTTCTTTTCATGACAAGAGGACACAGATCGCTCTGAAGAGAACCACTGGTTTGTCACTCAATTGTCCTTTTTCAGTTTTCATCAGGAAGGTGACTATTGAGCCTGGCCGGTGTTTCTCAGTGGTTGTCCACCCACAAATCAAGAGGTCACAGGTTCAGTTCCTGGTCAGGGCACATGTACAGGTTGCGGGCTCAATCCCCAGTGTGGGGCATGCTAGAGGCAGCCGATGAATCTTTCTCTTTCATAGATGTTCCTATCTCTCTATCCTTCTCCCTTCCTCTCTCTAAAATCAGTTTTCTAAAAAACATTAAAGAAAAGAAAAGAAAGGTGACTATTAAGTGTTTAAGTAAATAGGTTCCATTTAAATTTTCAGATATGATTCTTTAAGTGGCATAAATTCAATTTTATCCTGATTTGTTACTTAAACTATTTAACAGAAGGTGCTGAAATGTTATTTCATATGGTTTATTGAATATCATTTCCCAAAGAAAGTGCTAGAGGAGAAGTTACAAACTCCCTTCTCTCTTGTGAGTAGAAGTCTTGAAATGTTGCTCGTCTGTACTTTGAATCTTTACTGACCCATTTCCTCTCCTTGTAAGTACTATAAAAACAAGCTTCATTGTAGGAACTAGAAGCTATTATTTTGCTTCTTTAAATTGAGAGGTGGTTATGGACTTTAGCATCAAACCTCTGATGCCTGTTACAAATCTCACTCTGTCCCCAGCCAAGGTAATTTTTTAAATTCTCATCTGAGGATATGGGTTTTTTCCAGAATTAATTTTGAGAGGGAGGAAGGGAGAGAGAGAAGTTGATGTGAGAGAGAAATATCGATTGGTTACCCCGACCAGGGATCAAATTCGCAACCTAGACATGTGCCCTGACTGGGATTGGGACCTGCAACCTTTTGGTGTATGGGACGATACTCCAGTCCACTGAGCCACCCAGCCAGGCCCAAGGCAGTTTCCCTCCACCCTGTCATGGTTCTTTAAAAACTGTGGTAAGCTGTGTTCTGTCAAAAAGTAAATCCAGTGTCAGGCCAAGATACACACAGTGACCTTTTTTCATTATTTGAGTTTGAAGTTTACAGGTTTCAGAGAAAATGTGCAGTTAGTAAACTGAAAACAAATTGGTACTATGAAAAGATTTGGTGGTTCCTTACTCAGTCAGCAGATCCGGGGCAATTCAGAAAGCTGTGTGCTGCCGTAGTGCTGTCCCAGGACATCTTCTTAATGAAGAGAACTGTCTACATGTTGGTCATTTCTGTCATGATTTTTGCCTTGAATTATGTAGGTGTATCATTATGTATAATTTTCTTTTCATGGTGACTAAAACAAAGCTTTTTTTGTTGTTGTTGTTCCTTTGTAGTGCTTTACAGAAGACAAGATCAGTCTTCTCCTGCACCTACTTGACGATGAACTTGACCATGGGACTGATGAGAGAAAAACTGCCACCAAATTAGGCTCAGATATCCAAGTGCATGTCACTGCCTGTATTCTCTCTGTGTGTGGCTGGGTAGCATGTAGGTTAGTCAGCAAATTTGGCTGGGGGACATCATACACTCATATACTTCAGTCACTAATAGCACTTGGAGATCACATGGTGTTTCCTAATAGGAAAGTAGAAACAGAGAGAAACTGAAGAGGTAGGGGCATGGAAGATAGTTAAAATCAGTAACAAAGCCAGAGTTAGAACTAGGAAATTTTTAAACATACCTGAACTTTGTTCCTTTCACTGTCACTTCCCAGCTGGGAATTGTATTCCTATAAACAATGAAGTTCCTTTCTACTTTCAGAAAGGAAGGAAAATGAGTTCAGTTGATAAAAACTAGCAAAGGAAACACCAGCTGGAGTCTTCTAGGCCCCCATTTTGGTGTTCCCATTCTAGCTGCTTTGGCGTAGAGTCCCTCTGAGATGGAAGACTGTCAGAACCGATATTGATTCATTTTAATATGTTTTCTTTGGTAGATGCAGGAATAATTTTCATTTAAAAGGGAAAAGTTTTAAAAGGGATAGGGAAATTTATAAAACGTAACTTTTAAGAGTCTTGCCATAGAAGAGCACTCCAAGACTCCTAAGTGTTTCTATAGGAAATAAATGAGGGGTGATGACCTTGGGGGTCCTGAGCTCAGAGGATTGGGGCCCCGGAGAGGACGTGCTCCCAGTCACTGGGCCGTTTCAGAGATTTGTTGGATGAGATAAAGCACACTTGCAAATCATTACACTTAGTCCCTTGGAAATAATACCCTTTGAGAAAACTTCCTTTTCTGTTCCTGCCTAGTTCTTCCTTGGAACCCATGCAGCTCTCCCTGATAACGTGTTCACACTGTATGAGGAAAGTGGGGCTCTGGGGCTTCCAGCAGATTGAGTCATCCATGATCGACCTGGACACATCCTTTGTCATGACCAGCTCCCCGATCCCTGGCCCTGAGGGCCGGCCGGAGCGCTTCCTCTTGGTGCCCGAGTCTCCTCGCAGGATGGTGACTCGGAGCCAGGATGCCACGTCTTCCCCAAGCTCAGAGCAGGTATGGACTTAATTGGCTTGTTTGGGGTGAACTTGTTAAAAACAGCATTCTTGGCCCTGGCCAGATAGCTCAGTTGGTTAGAGCATCATCCTGATACACCAAGGTTGCAGGTTCAATCTCCAGAAAGGGGATATACAAAAATGAATCAATGAATGCATAAATAAATGAAACAACAAATCAGTGTCTCTTTCTCCCACTTCCTATCCTCACCCCCTTCTTCCCTTCTCTCCCTTCCCCTCTCTCAAATCAATAAGTAACATTTAAAAAATAAAAACAGCGTTCTTGCCAAAAATGTTGTTGGTGGAAAAGTTGGAAGTTAACTTAGGAGTCAGTTCTAACCACATTGATACCACATAATGGTTTTATTTACCAATTGCAATGGAAAAGCTAGATTCATTGTTTTGTATAGAAATCTGATATTCTCAGAAACTAAATTTTTACCATTTAAACTCTAAAGTACTTACACCTGCTTCTAGAAATATTTCTCCTGACCATAGTCACTAAGAACATTGGTGTACTTCCATTACCATCTCCCCGTCCTCAGGCCGAAAGGAGCCCAGGACCCATCTTCTCTCGGACTCGGAGCTGGGACTCCTCCAGTCCTGTTGACCGCCCTGAACCAGAGGCCGCTAGCCCCACCACCAGGACCCGCCCAGTGACCCGGAGCATGGGGACGGGAGACACCTCTGGCCAGGAAGTGCCATCCAGTCCACTTCGGAAAGCCAAACGAGCCCGCCTCTGCTCATCCAGCAGCTCGGTGAGTCCACTGCACCTGCGGAGATCCCTGAGCACAAAGAGCAGGCAGCACAGAGAAGCAGGTGTGAGCTCGTCCTGTAGCTAAAGGTTAACTGTATGAATAAGTTTAACGATGGGAAACCAAAGGGAAACATTTAAGGGTTTTGTCATTTGTTTCTTTGGGATGGATTCTGGAAAGGTAATAAATATGTCAGGGGTCGGACAGCAGTGAGCTAGAGGAAAAGACCAGACAACTAACAGTGCCTCTGAATTTACATAGCACTACGCTCCATTTAACACCGTTCTCCTCCTCCATCAGGACACGTCTTCACGAAGCTTCTTTGATCCCACCTCTCAGCACAGAGACTGGTGCCCTTGGGTGAAGATCACACTTGGCAAGGAAGCCAGGGAGAATGGTGGAACTGAGGAAGATGCCAGCGCCCTGGCAGAACCAGGCTGGAAGGCAGTGCTGAACATCCTCTTGGCCCACAAGCAGTCTAACCAGCCAACGGAAACAGATGCCCTGGTGAGATGAGCCGTTGTCCCGAGTGTGTGAGGCACTTGCCGTTTATGGGTTGAGGAGCGGAGCTCAGTCCTATAATTAGCACCCTGCCTGCCCTCAGCTTTCGTAAGTCAAGTCAGACTCCGTCTGGTTTCATCTTGGAGAACAGGCATGGAGCTGGTTCTGTCTTTCTGCATTTTAGCATATGGCATTCTATCAGGTTCTGAGAAATTCTTGGTCTTCTCCACTAGAATGTCTCAAAGGGAAAAGGAATAAAGAAATAGAAGTAGATAAATAGGCAGCTGCCCCGGCCTCATGTTGCAGAACAGCTGCTTTTTCCATCTGTTGCTGTCACTGGCATTTGGAGTCAGGCCCGTTAACTTAGCTTCCTAGAGCACCGTGCTCTGGCACCAGGACTGCAGTTTCATTCTCACAGTGGGCAGGTTACTTTGCCCTGAGACACAGCCCCAGACTTGTGCGCTGAACCTCAGCTAACCATCGCAGTCATGGCTGCTGCCAGTCACAAAACATGGGGAAGCGCCAGTCCATCATGGCAGCTGAGAAAACAGGTCAGGTGTTTGCTCTGTGCAGAGACTGGAAGTGATAAGAGGTGGGCATTCAGGAACCATGACAACTGGATTCTCTTTTCTTTGCTGGCTCATTCCCCAAGTTGCCTTGTAGCCTGCCTGGTATAAATATAAGAATTTCTGACCTCTGTTTCCTCCAAAGACAAAGTAAAATAATACCTGACAGATGTTTACAAGAAGCATTTCCAGACATGGTGCTGTAGGGTCACAGGATTGCACTGGGAGGAACACAGCGATGCTAAAAGCCCAAGAAAGTGCCCTTAGTAAATGTACGCAGGAAGGTTTTTCCAAGTCTTTGCAGGAAAAATAATCTGCATTTTTCCAACTTAAAAACTTGAAAATATATAAAGCTATCTGAAGAATAAATATTTGACCTTCCTCTCAAATAGGAGAGATTAAATCTATCTTTGCACATAAATTCTCTCTGCCTAGAGCTTCATGAAATAATGGTTCTGCCAGTTTTTATTAACTTCCTCTCTCACTTCAGACTAACAGGAAATCCCATAGGACCCTTTTTCTTTTTTTTGGTAGTGGGAAAAGTGGGCCTCATAATTGGCTCTGGGCTCCAGGACTATTGAAATCCTTTTTGGCAGCTTGTCTTTTAACCCCCCCACAGCTGCTATGACTGGGAAATACAAAGCTTAATGAGGCTGTGGTAAGGGATCTTGATGTTGGAAAAAAGTTTACACTATTCAACTTGCTTGTTTCAACTTTCTCTTTATTAACTAAATCACTCTCGGTCTCTAGTGAAAGCTCAAACTTTTCCCTCTGGGACTTTATTTTATTGAGACACTCATCCACAAAGAGGATAAGAAAACAGTGAAAGTGTCATTATGTCAGAAATCGGGGCGGGGGTGACTTTATGGATTATCTTGTTAGATATTGTTTGTGCTCTCATTGCTCTGACTCAAAGGCAGAGAGAACCAAGTGTTCCAAATCACTGAGAACTTTTTTATCTTTTAGAGAATTGTTTTGTCTCCCGGTAACACCATTTCTCAGAATCGCACATCACTTCATAGGCAGGATCAAGTGGCAATGAGACTCTTCCTATTATTAGCTCTGCTGGCTAAAACATGAAGCTGAGAAGACCAAGGTTATAGTTTAAACTCTTAATGGTCACTTAACTTTGTTTTATTCCCTCACCGTGGATTATATTATTAACTCCAGCTAGGCATCACGTAAATGTGAATCCTAATTCACAAGAAATAATGAACTAGTACCAATTCAGCATCACAGAGGAGAAACCAGAGCAAAAGTGTGCTGCACTCGGGTGGGTCAGAAGTGCCATCCTCACGTAGAAAGATTAGGACAGATACAGATATTTGGAGAGAAGACATGAGCCGTATTTTAGAAACTTAAAGTGTGATAGCAAGAGTTAACAGTAGAACACAAGCTTCTTGATTTTTACTCTGGCTTTAGGTGTATATTATGTATAGCGCTATGTAAAGTTAACTTGTTTTATTCAAACTTGGTTATATCTAGATCATTGTTGGAGAAAGGTACAGACCAAGCCTTAATGCTGTTATGTATCCTTCATCTCTGTGAAAAAAGTTTAATCTCTAATAATGAGCTTTTCTACCCATAGAGTCTGTCTGAGAAATCAAGGAAAGTATTCCGAATATTCCGGCAGTGGGAATCTTTATGCTCATCCTGAAGATATTCCAGCCCTTCCCGGAGAGAAGTGGAATGAGTGACGTTGAAAAATAAAGCATGGATCTCCTTTGATCAGCTGATGCTAAGTTTTTCTCCATTCTGGTTTAATCAAAGGGAGCTCCTGCCCTTTCAGAGGCAATGAGTGTCACCGTCTGCATCTGACTGAGGGGAAACCCGTTCCCACACGGGCATGCGGACCTGATGAGGCACAGCAAACCTTGTTCTGTGAAACTAGGTGGAAGGCCAAGTTCATGAGCACTTCCAGTGTCTTTAGTGTGAGGCAGTGATTTAAGGACTCATATATCCCAAGAATATGACTCCGTATTAATAAAATTTTTGTTAAAATTTTAATGCTGGACAGTTGTTTTCCTTCTTGCCTTCTGGGCTGATGTAAAGGAAGCAGAAACAAAATTTCAGTGGATCAGAAAACAGTCAAATTCTTAGTTTTTGTATTAGCTGCAAAGCCTAAAATTTATTTGTGGTTCTAGTCAAAGAAGTATTCCTAAACCAGAGCCAAGATGATGTCCATTATGTCACCAGGAATATCTCCTGATGTCTCCAATGAGTAGTAAGCTGATCATTCTCTCTTCACTTTAATGCTAACAATAGGAGAGGAGGGCCCTTCAGAAAGACCCCTCTCCATGTGCCTTCTAATGCCTGCCCCCCCCGAGCGGGGCTCCCAAGGCTTTCACTGCTGGTGGGGAGCATCAGTCACCGTGGTGAGGACTGACCCACCCCACCTACATAAGACTGTTCACTGATAAAGTAACCATGAAGACTAGAAAGTAGTTATTCTCTGAAATGCCATGTTTTCTTTCAGTAGCAGGTTGCTTGGCTTTATAACCCACACCATTTATTTATTTTTTTTTTTTATTTATTTATTTTTTTTTTTTTTTTAAATATATTTTATTGATTTTGTACAGAGAGGAAGGGAGAGAGATAGAGAGCTAGAAACATCGATGATAGAGAGTCATCGATCAGCTGCCTCTTGCACACCCCCCACTGGGGATATGCCCGCAACCAAGGTACATGCCCTTGACCGGAATCGAACCCGGGACCTTTCAGTCCCCAAGCCGACGCTCTATCCATTGAGCCAAACCGGTCCCGGCTATAACCCACACCATTTATACTGAAGTATTTTATTTATTTGTATTTATTTATTTATTTATTTTTAAATTGATTTCAGCGAGGGAGAAAGAGTTAGAAACATCAGTAATGAGAGAAAATCATTGATTGGCTGCCTCCTATTTGTCCCCCACTGGGGATCAAGCCCTGGCATGTGCTTTGACCAGGAATTGAACCATGATCTCCTGGTTCATAGATTGATGCTCAACCACTGAACCACACTGCCAAACTATACTTAAGTATTTTAAAGAAAATAATAGACATTATAATATTTCACCCATGCTAAACTTTATGAAAAATAGAACATTTTTCTATGTACAAAAATTAATCCCCTAGTATCATCTAATACCTAGTCCATCTTCAAAATTTTTAATGTTCCCAAAATGTTCGTTCTATTTGATTTGTCCAAACCAGGATTCAGTCAAGGTCATGGTTTGCATAAATGTCTTTACTATAAAGAGATCTTTTTCCCATGCATAATTTGATTTTTTCCCCTCTTTTTCTCCTCTAGAGAGAAATAGACATGAATTGTTCCACTTATTTATGCATTCATTGGTTGAGTTTTGTATGTGCCCTGACCATGGATTGAACCCAAACCCTGACACATCAGGATGATGCTCCAGCCAACGGAGCCACCTGGCCAGTGCCATGCATATCAGATTTTAAATCTGTCATTTCTAATCCTGACTTTTAAAATGGTCAATAGTGTTGCTATCTCCTCTATCAGTGGGTGAGGCCAGTTATTTTTTGAGAGGTGCTCTTCTGCCTTCGGCAGTGGTGATTGCCGTAACTCTTCATCTTTGCATCTCCATAGTCCCTGAGGGTGACTAATGGCTGTGCTAATGTTCCCCAAATGGGAAGCCATCTGGAGACTGAGTTTGAAGCCTGCCCTCTGGAAGCTCATAGCCTCTAGGTCAGTGGTTCTCAGTCTTTCGTGAGAACCGCTGCTGTAGAGCCTACGACCATTGGGAAACACAGATATTTACATTACATTCATAACAGTAGCAAAATTGCAGTTATGAAGTAGCAACGAAAATAATCTTATGGTTGGAGGTCACCACAACATGAGGAACTGTATTAAAGGGTTAGGCATTGGAAAGGTTGAGAACCACTGTTCTAGGTGATAATTTCTTAAGAAGTGTTTAAATTTTTCCACAATAATTTTTAATCTATACTCCCTCCAAAAAAAATATTCACGTTTCTTTAAAATTGGCAAAGCACCACAGTTTTTTGTTTGTTTTTGTGGGTTTATTTATTTATTTGTTAACTATAAATGGAAACAGATTGGGGTAGACATGGTATAATTCAAAAAAACATTGTCTCCTCCACATGTGAAGCCCTGTATGTAATGCATAAATAAATGACTGCTTGGTTTCCACCTTTATGAACTTTATAGTCCAGGATGAAAGACACATTTGTACACATGTTGCACAAGATAAAGAGTGTTAAATACTCCAGGAGAATTATACAAGAAATTAATTCTCATGTATGGGATTGAAGAGAATTTCAGTCAAGGTGTAGATTTGGGACAGGTGAGAGGTGTAGGCTCCAGAGGAACAGGGATCTTGTCTGTTTTATAATCTTAACACTTAAAAACTCCTGCAAATGGTAGACACTTAATAAAAGAAGAGCATTTGAAAAAAAATAATAAAAAAAATAAAAAATAAAAAAAATAAAAGAAGAGCATTTGAGGCTAAAGGGACATTGTGAGTAGATAAGCAGTGCTGGAAGCTAATTCCAGCATGTCATAAATGCAAGAGTTTCATCAAAAGATTGATGGAACTTGGGGACTCAGCAAGGGCTGAATCACCTATGTTATTGTCTGTTGGAAATGGCTAAAGGCATTTTCCTAAACCTGAAAAGGATGTATAAATGATTGCTTTCTGCCAGATAGCTGAAGGCATCTTAATTTACATGTTATTGCCTCCTACTGGCCAAATACCTGAACAGCCGTAGGCAGTTTCCCCCAATCTGACAATGGATATGTATTTCTACCTTGGTTTAGGACAATTTGTGTTAATAAAAAGCAAGGGGTCCAGAGAGACAAGAGAACTTGGTTCCTTTAGATAAGTTTTCTCTGGCTCCCCAAATGTCTTCCAAAATTATGTTTCATCTCTGGATTCTTGATTAATTTACACACGGTGACTTACCCAGATTCCTTCTAGAAAGACCCCCGGCAAAGCAGAATTTCACATGTTCCTGAAAGAACAGGTATTCTGCTGTGGCTGGACCTTTGCATTCTAGAGTAGCAGAGAGAGGCTAAGACCATGGTCGGCAAACTGCAGCTCGAGAGCCATATGCAGCTCTTTGGCCCCTTGAGTGTGGCTCTTCCACAAAATACTATGGCCTGGGTGAGGCTATTTTAAAGAAGTGGTGTCAGAAGAAGTATAAGTTTAAAAAATTTGGCTCTCAATAGAAATTTCAATAGTTGTACTGTTGACTAATGAGTTTGCCTACCACTGGGCTAAGAAAATAGAGATTGGGCCAGACTGGAATCTTATACTGAGGAGGAGTTTGGTCTTGATTCTGTGGTAAAACAGAAGCTGTTAAATTTTTGAGCAGGGCAATAATAACTGTGCGTAGGAAAGTCATTCTGGTGTTTGTGTATAGCGTGCATTGGGGAGACAAGGCTCTGAGAGAGGTATGATGGCAGGGAAAAGGGATAATTGGTAGAAATGTCAGCAATGACTTCAACATCGTTTTAGGCTTGAGGAAGAGGAAAGGAATCAAGGATGACATTGAGGTTTGTTCCTGATCAGGATAGGGAACTCAGGTGGAAAGGGAAGATAATAGTTATGTTTTTAACATTTTGAGTTCAGTATCTGTCTAGAAATGATGTGCTAGAGACCGGTTGGTGTGACTCAGTGGTTGAGAGTTGACTTATGAACCAGAAGGTCACAGTTTGATTCCCAGTCAGGCCACATGCCCAGGTTGTAGCTCAATCCCCAGTGTGGGGCATGTAAGAGGCAGCCAATCAACAATTCTCATCATTGATGTTTCTCTCTCCTTCTCCCTCTCTGAAATTGATTATATATTTTTTTAAAGAATAAATTTTAAAAATTTAAAAAGAAATGACGTGCTTGAGGTCAGGAAAGGAGGATTCAGTGTGTTGAAATTGAATGCTCAGCATCTATAGAACCATGTACAGTGAACCCATCAGCCTTATTGTCTTCTCACAGGATCTTTTTTGTAAAATATAATTTATTTATTTATTTATTTATTTATTTTTTTTTTTTACAGAGAGGAAGGGAGAGTTAGAAACACCGATCCGCTGTCTCCTCCTCCCCCAACACACACACACAGTGAGGATGTGCCCACAACCAAGGTACATGCCCTTGACCGGAATCGAACCTGAGACCTTTCAGTCCACAGGTCAATGCTCTATCCACTGAGCCAAACCAGTTTTGGCTTCTCACAGGATCTTAATGCCAGCCTGTATAACTGCGTACATGAGGGCTCAAGGCTACCTGTCAAAGTTTCTGGCAAATTCGCTACAAGGCTGGACTGAGTATACTTTCAAACAATGATGGGTGTTCTCAGATGGGGTGATGGTTCATTTTCTGTGGGATGCCCGGATAGCTGTTAAAACATAATTTCTGGATGTGTCTGTGAAGATGTTTCGGGAGGAGATGAACATTTGAATTCCTGAGCTGAGTGAAGAAGCTTGCCCTCACCAATGCAGAGTGCATCCTCCAACCCATTGATAGCCTAAAAAGAACAAAAAGACAGAGGAGGAACCAATTTGCTCTTTGCTTGAGATGGCACATCCATCTTCTCCTGCCCTTGGACATGGGAGCTCCTGGTTCTCAGGCCTTTAGTCTGGTGCTGGAACTGTACACCAGCTTTCCTTGGCTCCGGCTCAAAAAAGGCAAATGGAGCTTCTTAGCCTCTGTCATGTGAACCAATTCTCATAATAAATCTCTGCATATCCTATTGGTTCTATTTCTCTGGAGAATTCTCACCAATACAGATGGGATTGAGCCCATGAACTATGTTCCCAGAGCATCCTTGTCTTCCACATATGAGGACGTCACTTCAACCCGAGGCTGTTCATTCTTCTTGTGGGTTGTTCCAAAGTTTTTGATTTGGGTGCTCGCTTCGGCAGCACATATACCAAAGTTTTTGATTTGACCTTTCTAAGAACCCACTTTTCCTAATTTGATTATTTATTTTTTAAACATTTTATTGATTTTTTACAGAGAGGAAGAAAGAGAGGGATAAAGAGTTAGAAACATTGCCGAAACTGGTTTGGCTCAGTGGATAGAGCGTCGGCCTGTGGACTGAAGGGTCACGGGTTTGATTCCGGTCAGGGGCATGTACCTTGGTTGCGGGCACATCCCTAGTGGGGAGTGTGCAAGAGGCAGCTGATCGATGATTCTCTCTCATCGATGTTTCTAACTCTCTGTCCCTCTCTCTTCCTCTCTGTAAAAAAAAAAAAAAAAAAAAGAGTTAGAAACATCTATGAGAGAATCATTGATCAGCTGCCTCTTGCACACCCCCAACTGGGGATGTGCCCGCAACTAAGGTACATGCCCTTGACCGGAATCAAACCTGGGACCTTTCAGTCTGCAGGCTGACGCTCTATCCACTGAGCCTTTCTTTCTTTCCTTCCTTCCTTCCTTCCTTCCTTCCTTCCTTCCTTCCTTCCTTCCTTCCTTCCTTCCTTCCTTTCTTCCTTTCTTTCTTTCTTTCTTTCTTTCTTTCTTTCTTTCTTTCTTTTGGCAGATCCTTTTTTAAAGTAAACAATGGCCTAAAATATCATTTTTACTACTTTAATACCTACAAAGGTAGCATTGTATCTTCATCCTAAGGCATTTTTCTCACTTGCACTAGCCATACTAGGTAGCTTATGGGGATGCTATACAATGTCTATGCTCTTTGTCTCCTGCTGGTAAATAGAACTTTCAAAGCTTTCCTCTCTACCTCTCACATCAGAGCCTTCTTTTGCCATCCTGATCCCAGCGTCAGAGCAGGTGGTGGCATCTCAAAGACCCCCTGCTATTCAAGGCTAGTCAGACTCCCTTGTTTGGCCAGTCTTCCCGGCCTTCAGATTCTTCTTTTATTGTTTTTCTCCACTAAGGCCTCCAGAATTCTGTGTTTTATTTAAACAAAGGTTGTATTTCCCATCTAAGTTTATTTTGTCTTCACAGAGGGAAAGACTGCAGCTCAAAGACATTTAATAATTAGCTCTGCCATAGAGCTAGAATGTGGCAGAGCCGCACTCAGTCCATCTCCCAGCCTTCTGTTCTTTTCATTATAATACAGCTGTGGTCCCTCTCAGCGAGGCAATCCTATGATCTTCCTTCCCAAGTACAAAGTCAAAATCTGCCTCTCGCCCAGCAGGGAATGCCTTGCATCTGCTCATGGGATGCTGCTACCCAGAAATGAGTCTTTTTACCTGGCCCTTTACATTTTTATCCAACTTTAATAAACTTGGCAGCGGGAGCATTCTCTTCGGGAGCTTTTCTCATTTACCCATCAAATTCATCGACCGGTGGTGGCTGCCCTCAGAGCCAGCTTGTACATCCGTCCATGGCCTTCCATTTTAGCAACAAAAACAGCTGCATGTACAGCCTGACCGACAGCAAAAGTTACAAACACTACCTCCTCCTTGGTTTTCCTGCTATTTTTAGTTTTATTCCTATTCTGGGTTTTCTTTGGCTTTCTGTGGCTGTTATCTGGGTCAGTTGAATCATGCCCTCAGCAGTGAGGGCTGCATCTGGGCCCTTCAATTAGAACCCATTCATTCCATCTTTATCCCGGCTCTCTCTTTTCCTCATTGCTCCTCGGCTGAGGTGGTCGGTGGTGAGTGTTTTTCTTTCCACCACGTCTCTCTAGTCCAGTCAGCATCAGGTAGCTGAAGCCAATTAGTAAGAAAGGGAAAAGGGAACAAAGTTTGTAGGAAGGTTTCTGGGGAAGGCTGGTGGTTTACCCAGAGATTTCCCAAAGATTCAGGCTGTGTGGATAATATACTTCTCAGCTCTCTGTCCTCACTCCAGTCAGCTCTCTATCACTCTCCCAGTGGGTAGGTACAGAGTAAAATGGGCGGTTTGCCACAGCCCTCAAGAGGGTGGAAATAGGAACATAAAATGTCAAACCTGGAGGGAATTCCAGATTTACAACAAGGCCTCACTGTTTTCATGAGGAAACCAAGGTCACAGAGACAAGAAAATCATCTTTAGCCTCCACGTCCATTTCCTAGCCGGTCCTGCCCGGCCGGAACTAGACCCAAAGGGGAAGAAGGAAACCGCCTGAGAGTAGCCCGCGGGGTTCAAACCATTTTGAAGTGACAGTGAAGCAAAGGTCAGCCTCTGGGATATGAGAACAAGGAAGATCCTTGAACGGGAGAACCCTGAAAATCGATATCCTCACGACTGCAAATAGCTACCACAGCGAGTATACTCTGCATATTCTAAACTAGGGGTGTCGAACTCAATCAGAGAAGAGGCCAAAATCTAAAATCCAGCCTAAATCGCGGGCCGAATGGTTTACTGAACAGTCATAAACTGTCATTGTGATGGAAACGCAGCGGAGTGCAGTGATGACAGCGTGGTGCGGGCCACATTGCAAGGCCTGGCGGGACGGATTTGGCCCGCGGGCCTTGTGTTTGACACATGTATTCTAAACGCTACATGTTTCACCTCGCTCAAGGTCACACGGCTGATAAGTAAAAAGGCCAGAATTCAAACTCAAGCCATCTGTGCTCTGTGGGCAGCGGCTACAGTGTTTGGACAGGTTCAAGCCTTGGACTAATGAGAGGGCCCAGTCCTCTCACGGCCACGTGCAAGTCCCGGCTTGGAGGGCAGGGCCCTCCCTGGACAATGATAGCCAACAGCTGGAGTTGCGGGCTTGAACCTGTGGTCCGAGCCCGCGACCCCACGTGCCTGAGTGACGTGGGCTCGATAGAGTTCAGGTGCATGTCGCTGAGTAGGAATGAAACCCACAAGAATGTTGTAAACATCTTGATCACTCCCTTACTTTGCCTCGTGGCATCTGCTAAAGATTAAGACATGGTTTGTGGGCGCTGTCACTGTCTCTCCATGAGGAAGATCTCTCCACTGAGATCCAGCTTCCACACTCTGTCTTTTCTAAGCCTTTCACCTGTTCCCACTCAGGGTCGCCCTTGGCCGTGCCAGCACAGCACAGTGCTCTTAACTAGACTGCCTGTCTTCTAACCAAAAATATAGTTCCAAAGAGGAAAAGTTAAATACATGAAGATGTTCAGTACATGATTACTTAAAATAAGTTGAAAATATAAGTTGAAAACAGCCCTGGCTGGTGTGGCTCGGTTGGGCATCATCCATTGAGCTTCACAGCCAAGAAAAAGCTAAAGGAGTTCATTACTACCAAACCAGTATTACATAAAATGTTGAAGGGTAGTCTTTAAGAAGAGGAAGAAGGAGAAGGAAAATTAAAAGATTAAAAAAAACAAACAGGCAATAGATAAATAAATACAGATCTATCAACAATTGATCCTAAAAATCAAAGTAAACAAATAAGAAATCTAATGAACAGAATAAACTGGTGGAAAAAAAAATAGAATCAGAGGCATGGAAATGGAATAGACCCTTGGTCAGCAAACTGCAGCTCATGAGCCACAGGTGGCTCTTTGGCCCCTTGAGTGTGGCTCTTCCACAAAATACCACGGCCTGGGAGAGACTATTTTGAAGAAGTGGCGTTAGAAGAAGTTTAAGTTTAAAAAATGTGGCTCTCAAAAGAAGTGTCAATCGTTGTACTGTTGATATTTGGCTCTGTTAACTAACGAGTTTGCCAACCACTGGAATAGATTAATGATTCTCAGAGGGAAGGGAGGTGAGGGAGGCAGGAAGAGATTAGACAAAAATCTTACGTGCATATATGCATTATCTATGGACACAGACAATAAGATGGCAAAGGCTTGAGGCAGGGCAGGAACCCGATGGAGGGAAATGAAGAGAGGGTGGGAATCACTCTCAACAATAAAGATTAAAACATAAAATTTAAAAATAAAGGATAAAGGAGTCAAACTTGTAGAAAATAGAATGAGGTTACCAGGTGCTGGGAGAGGGGTATGGGAGTTGGCATTGAGTGGGTACTGAGCTTCAATTTTGCAAGATGAAAAAGTTCTGGAGTTTTATGCACAGCAGTATGCATGTAGCTATTTACTGTACTCTCAGAAATCGTTAAGATGGTAAATTTTATGTTATCTTGTTTTTGGGTGTGTGTGTTTTTACCACATTAAAAAGAAAAGAAATGGCTACTTCTACTGCCATCAACCTTTTATATGTACAGAACAAGACCACTCTTGAATTATGTCCCCTTACTCCTTCCGTGAGGCTTAGGCAGCAACAGTCATCACCCCTCTTCCTCTGTTGATTGTCCGGGTACGTCCTGGCTCAGGGTCACGGCTCAGCAGTGCCATGGTCCTGGTCTTCCAGAAGCTTCAGTTACTTCTTCTAAAAAATGTGAAGAAAATGGCTGAAACCGGTTTGGCTCAGTGGATAGAGCGTCGGCCTGCGGACTGAAGGGCCCCGGGTTCGATTCCGGTCAAGGGCATGTACATTGGTTGTGAGCACATCCCCGGTAGGGGGTGTGCAAGAGGCAGCTGGTCGATGTTTCTCTCTCATCGACGTTTCTGGCTCTCTATCTCTCTTCCTTTCTCTCTCTAAAAAAAACTAATAAAATATATTTTTTAAAAAAATGTGAAGAAAATGGATGTGAAACCAGAAGCAAGACCTCTCTTCTGCAGATCCAAAGAAATTAGATGTCAAGTGAAAAGAAACTTTTTCGATATTAAGTGCCTGGAAAATTTCCCCCCCTAAACATCATGCCAGGTTCCAAAAGAACTGCAGTCACTGCAGCCTGCCTGAGAGTCCAAACCAGGTGTGTGGCCTGCCGTAATAAAGCAGTTCCTTTCAGAGCCACTAGATGGCCCCCGTGCTCCACATCTGACTTCCTCTAGCTGGACAAGCAGAGACCAGGCAAACCTGCCTCCCCATTTATACTCATCACTAGCAGACCAGCATTAGTGGACAATACTTTTCAAATAAATTATTCTCTTTTTCAGCGTCATTTTAAAAGTTTATTTTAGAGAGAGGAACATCAATATGAGAGAGAGAGAGAGATTGAGAGAGAGAGAGAGAGAGAGAGAGAGAGAGAGAGAGATTGGCTGCCTCCTGCATACCCCCACCGGGGATTGAACCTGAAATGCAGGCATGTACCCTGACTGAGATTCACAATGGTGACCCTTTGGTTCATTGGATGGCGCCAAATCAACTGAGCCACGCCGGCTAGGATAGCATCATTCTTACTTTGTCATTTTATGGCAGGTCTTCTCTCCTAACCCTGTGTTCAGCAAACTGTGACTCTTTGGCCCCTTGAGTGTGGCTCTTCCATAAAATACCACAGCCTGGGCGAGTCTATTTTGAAGAAGTGGCATTAGAAAAAGTTTAAAAAATGTGGCTCTAAAAGAAATTTCAGTCGTTGCACTGTTGATGCTTGGCCCCGTTGACTAATGAGTTTGCCGGCCACTGGCCCTAACCAAACTCAATTTCCTTGAAGGCTGAAGCTGCCTTGTTTCTGCTGCAGGCTCAGAGAGGTAGGCCAACAACATTTACCGAAACAGCAGGGAGCAAAATGGAGAGGATGGATGTTAGTTGAGATAAGAAAGAGGAGGGGAGGGAGGAGGGTCAGGGTTAGGACCCTGAGACCAGGGTTAAGGGCCAGGGTAGCAAGGACCAGAAGCAGACTGGACAGGAATTCAGCTGCAAGAGGAAACCCAGGGGACGGTGGGCCATTGGCAGCCACGTTGGCACACGCCTCCTGAGGTGACTTCCTCACGCTGGCACAGCCCCAGCCAGAAAGTGAGCAAGCCGCCGAGGAAGCTCTGAAGACATGCTCACAGGGCCCGGCACGCGTCCGACCGATGTCATCGTGGCCACGGCGCGGCCGCGACCCAGCCGATGACCCTTTGATGGTGGGGATTCCAAAGCCTGTGACTAATGCTAATTAACCCTGACTAATTAGCACTGAGCACAAAGAGGTCAGTGTCTCCACTGAATCAAGCGGGGAAACTGAGGCGTGGAGTGGGGAAGCAGCTTTGCTCTATTAGTCAGGGGCACCGGGCCCCGAGTTTATCGCTGTCCTGCTCACACGCCCTTGAGGCCGCCCTTGGCAGTCAGGAGTAAACACTTCTAGCCCAGCTGCCCAGGGGAGGAGGAGAGGGGCCTTTCCTTAGGCTGTTTACTGGCTGGGAAGAGACGTTGGGCGAGAACCTCCCAGTGGCAAAGCCTACTTGGCATGACAATCCCCGCCCCCTTCCCCCCTTCTACTGGCGGCCAGACTCAGCAGGGACAGCCAGGATCACAGGTGGTGGCATGGCTGGGCCAGACGGAGAGGCCTGAGGTCCTGTCAGGGCTCAGCCTTCCTGCGCTGCGGCCCCGGTGACAGCAGGAGAGAGGCTGTACCGTGTGGGAGTTCTGGTGGCCTGGGTTCAAACCCTGGACTCACTGGTTACCAGCTGTGTGCTCCTGAGCCAGCTCCCCCATGCCTCAGTTTCTCCATCTGTGAAATGAGGAGCTATGTCGTAGGGGTGTTTTGAGAAGTAAATGAGACATGTGAAGTGCTTCTAACAGTGTCTGGCACATAGCAAGTGCTCAGTAAATAGTAGATTTAAAAAAAATTTTTTTAGTATTATTTAAACAAGGCAGGTATGACAATCCTTAGCTGCACACCTGGCCACTTAGCTACCCTGTTGGCTTCAGCCCATTCATCTCTCTTGCCAAGTTTCTCCAATCTGCCGGGTCTTTTGTATCTCCTGAGGCCAAAGAGCACTGACACAAGAGGTGCTGGGCCCAGGAGACACATACCAGAGTCCCCTCTCCACACGTCCTTGCTCGCAGTTGGGTTCCTTTAGCCCAAGAGCCTCCATGACATCATCAGACAATGCAGGGGCCACGGGCTCAGCTCCAAGCCCAGCTCTAGAAACATCTTGGGCAACAAGACACGGGCCAAGAGAACCACATTCCTGCCGGTCCCTCGGGCCCTGGCAAGCCCACCCTCAGGAGGTGGTGGTTCGGCGATGACAGGACAGCTAATTAGAGTCGTCACCCTGCTGGGATGGGAACACAGGCCTGTTTGTCCTGCGCTTCTCACCTGAGTCATCCATCCTGCAGCCACCTGCGCCTGGAGTGGGACCAGCAGGCTGCCAGGCGTCGGGAACCTTCTGCACGCCGAGCCTGGTGAGTGCCCGCACTTCCTGCTTGCTCTCCCCTCAGAAAGCAAGTCCGGGCAGCGTGGTCCTGGAGGCAGAGCGCCAGCTGAGCGGAGCCTGGCTGGGCCCGACAGCAGGCCAAAGCTCCAGGGCCCTTTCTGGGTGAGCAGAACCAGGCCGGGGCCCCTGAGCCTTTGGAAAAGCACTGCCACCCATCAGGGATGAAACCAAGGGGCAGAGATGGGACAGGGCCGTGGCTTTGTCCCTGCCTCCGTGCCACCAACACACCACTGAGCTGCTCCCGGGGCCCCCCTTAGGGCCACTGCACGCCCCAGGCCAACCCTGCAAGTCACCACCACTCTGGGCTCAGCTCCCACTAGGTCAGCCTGGCGTTTTCCAAAGTAAAATGAGGAAGAAAATTGATGCTATATTCACAAAAACAGTTTTTAAGTTATGATAAATTAGCCCTGGCTGTCTGGCTGAGCATCATCCCGATAGACCAAGGTTGTGGTTTCAATCCCCAGTCAGGGCATATACAAGAGTCAACGAATGAAGGAATAAGTATAAATAAGTGAAACAACAAATCAATGTTTCTCTCTCTCTCTCTCACCAACCAACCAGTCAATCAATCAATTAATAAAAATACAGTAGAACATTGAAAAAGCTTCTTTGAAAGGTATCCTATATAATAAAAGGCTAATATGCAAATTGACCCAACAGTGGAATGACCGGTTGCTATAATGACTCTGACCACCAGGGGGCAGACCTTCAATGCAGCACTCCCAAAGCAGGAGCACCGCTCAGCCAGAAGCTGGGCTTACGGCTGGCGAGCACAGTGGTGGTGGTGGGAGCCTCTACTGCCTCCGCAGCCACGCTAAGGATGTCCAACTGCCGAGAGTGGGCCTAAGCAAACAGCCAGACATCCCCCAAGGATCCGGCCTGCCCCTCCCTTTCCCCCGCCTTCAAGTGCATGGATTTCGCGCACCGGCCTCCAGTATAAAATGAAAAAGGCCCCTGCTCCCCCTCGGCCTCTCTGTGTGAGGGGAACGAGAAGGATGTGACAGAGGCGAAAGGTGTGGTCCCCTCTGAGGAACCTGGAGGAAGTTTACAACATTGGGCGATTTCCACAGCAGGCCCATCTGCGGCACAGCTGGTAGAGGCCAAACGGGGACACCGGTGGGGACAGGAGACACAGGAAGCAGTGTTCTAAGTCAGTGATCCCCTAAGCTTAGGAATGTGGTTCCCTCTGCCTTCAAGACAGAGCTACAGGGCCCCACAAAACAAGGCACTGGCCAAGAGGCCACTTCCCCGGGGCGGGGCCCGCTGCTTGGCCCCCTCGGCCCCTGCAGCGCCCCCGGAAATTGGAGGCTTGGGGTGGCACCCCTGCCATGCAAGCTGTGCCCCATTAAGGCCTCAGCATTCCTGTAGCCACTCATCACCCTCGTGCTTTCTAGTTTGGCAGGAAGCGAGGCTGATGACAGCTTATCCCCTGCAGGGAGGGAGAGGCAGGAGGGTGGAGGAAAGCCTAGTTCTGGCCTTGCTGACAAGAATATGACCTCAGTGTCATAATGACTGGCTTTCTGGCTCACCTGCCAGCTGAGGGTGACTCCCCGTCCCGGCCTGTGAAGGTCCTGGTGGGCAAGGAGCAGCCAGCGGTGGTCCCAGCAGAGGTCAGAGGTCAGCCGGGCGTGGTCCCAGCAGAAGTCAGCCAGAGGGGGTCCCAGAAGAGATCAGCCAGGGGGGCCTCCTAGCAGAGGTCAGCCGGGGAGGTCCCAGCAGAGGTCAGAGGTCAGCCAGGGGTGGTCCCAGCAGAGGTCAGCCAGGGGGTTCCCAGCAGAGGTCAGCCAGGGGGGGCTCCTAGCAGAGGTCAGCCGGGGAGGTCCCAGCAGAGGTCAGAGGTCAGCCTGGCGTGGCTCCAGCAGAGGTCAGCCAGAGGGAGTCCCAGCAGAGGTCAGCCAGTGGTGGTCCCAGCAGAGGTCAGCCAGGGGTGGTCCCAGCAGAGGTCAGCCAGGGGGGTCCCAGCAGAGGTCAGAGGTCAGCCGGGCGTGGTCCCAGCAGAGGTCAGCCGGGGGTATGCACTGCACTGTGCTTAGCTGCACCTAATTCTACGTTCTCATGAGTACGAGGGGTACTCAGCGTTACAAAAATTATAGAAGGGGTACACATATGTCAAAAGTTTGGGAAACACTGCTAGACTCTGAAAATCTTAGGACAGTTTCATTGGAGCATGTTCACAAGTGCTTGAGGAATAAATGAGGGGAAGTATGCAGCTGAGCACTGGAATATGTGAAATCATGTGTCAAATACCTGTGATCTGTCAGACTTTCCTGACTGCTTCCTCTGCCCTCCACTTTGTAGGCTTCCCCAGGACCGTACCCCCAGCAGCTGGCACAGTGCCGGGCACAGAGAGCGTGATGAGGAGTATTTGTTGCACGAATGAACAAGTAGATGTTGGGAGTTAATGTAGAAGTTTGGAGGCAGAGCTCACTTTGTCTTGCAACCGTAGTGTGGCCACGAGGACACCTGTTCTGATCCCTCCGAGAACCTGCATTGATAGGGTTCTGGAAGACATGATTTGCCCTCCTCTTTTTTTAAAATATTTTTACTGGTTTTAGAGAGGAAGGCAAAAGGAGAGAGAGATATAGAAACATCAAGGAGGAGAATCATTCATTGTTTCATTGTGCACGCGCACACACACACACACACACACACACCCCACCCCCGGGGGATTGAGCCCTTAACCTGGGCATGTGGCCTGACCAGGAATTGAACCATGACCTCCTGGTTCACAGG
This sequence comes from Pipistrellus kuhlii, assembly GCF_014108245.1. NCBI lineage: Eukaryota > Metazoa > Chordata > Mammalia > Chiroptera > Vespertilionidae > Pipistrellus > Pipistrellus kuhlii. The sequence continues at coordinate 12,416,363 of NW_023425405.1, read as the reverse complement.
TTGATGCTCAACCACTGAGCCATGTGGATCAGGCTGCCATCCTCTTGATGAGAAGGCGGAACAGTGCAGGAAGTGAAAGGGGGAATTCCCTGAGGGCCGGAAAGGGGGAATTCAGGGTATGTTTAGGCCGAGAAGTGAGGAAAGGGACCGAGCTTCCCAGTGAGTATGTGATCTGACTCTGACACATCACGGACACTTTGACATAATATACAGTACTCAGTGGCTCCTCTCCGTCTCATCTGGTATTCTCAACATGGAGCAGGTAAATGAGAGAACTTGAGCTTGGAAATTCTTGAGTTTATTGATTTATTTATTAAATATATTTTTGTTGATTTCAGGGAGAGGGAGAAAGAGCTAGAAACCTCAATGATGAGAATCATTGATCAGCTGCCTCCTGCACTCAGCCCCTTTGGGGATTGAATCCCAATGTGCCCTGACCGGGAATCCAACAGTGACTTTCTTGTTTAAAGGTCGATGCTCAAGCACTAACCACACTAGCAAGGCCTTGAGTTTTTTGTTTGTTTGTTTGTTTTAAAAATTAAAACAAAAGTAATGCTTACCTGGCAGGGGAGATACCGTGATCACGAAGGTGGTTTTCCCAGGGTGGGGCTTACCCATTGCATTCCAGATGTGCTGACCCCTGCAATTTCCCCAAATGTGAGAAACTCAACTGCATAGTTTGTGGTAGTGGGGGACTTCCTTCGTGCTGAAAGAAAAAAAATAAGTAAATAAAGTAAAATAAAGGTAACCAACCTTATAAGGAGCTTTATCATTCACAAAAATGTTACACGTTCATTGTCTCCTCTTACCCTATAACAACTCCATAGAATTAGGTTAACAGACATCAGTCTCAGCTTTCTTTTGCAGTCAGTAAGTGGAGTAAAGACTCTAACCCAAGGCTCTCTGACTCAGGGCCCTGTACTCTATCTACTGTATTTTACTTGTTATCAGTTGCATTACAACACTCCAGCAGGGAATTAAAGGAAAAGGCTGTCTGAAAACACCTTGTAAAACATCAAGCCTTGTCCTATGTAATAAAAGCCTAGTATGCAAATTGTCCCCTTGGGCATTCAACCGCTCGCTATGACGTGTACTGACCACCAGGGGATGGTGATGAACGAAGGAAGGCCCCTGCTGGCAGCTGGAAGGCCCTGATCAGCCCTAATCAGCCCTGATTGCCAGGCAGGCGTAGAGACCCTATCCATGCATGAATTTCATGCACCGGGCCTCTAGTGTTTTCATAAAATATTTTAAAAACTGTGATATAGCATATGGCCAGAGCTACTGCTGGTCCATATAAAGTCTTTCTAGCAGAGAATGAACTGTTTGTATTTTGACCAACCTGTCCAACTGTACATGATGAATTTATGGGGTGTGGGAAGAGAAAGCAACAGATCTAAGTTGATCTATACACTATAACTGCTACTTTGCCTTTCGCTTTTTTGTTTTATGGTGGTGGTGGGGGGGGATATTGGTGATGGGCATATTTCCCTTAGAGTTTCTAAGGCAGAAGCCGGTAGGCCAGTCATCATCCACACAGTCCCTTCTTCCTAAAAGGACTGAGTTTTTCTTGGATCCTGGAGTCAGCTAGTGGATCTTCTCCAGCAGCAGAAGGCAAGGGCTGGACAGCCTCAGAGCTGTTGAGGGTGGTACTTCCCCTGCGGGCAGAGAATGAGCAGTCCTCACCAGCTTCAGGGCTGGGATTCTGCAGGTGGGTATCCAAGGTCCTGCATGGTCTGAGCCTTGGTTACCCTTCATCTAACACAGAGTAACTGACAGGGATTGGGTCTGAGCTCATAGAGAGAGCCCTCATAAAATGTTCGGTGTGAAAAATGCCACCTTGCCCTTTTGAAGAAAGAGAAAAGGAAATTTTGCATCCTACCTCAGGCTGGAGAGGGGCTCAGCCCTCCAACCAGGCGGCAGCAGGAGAGTGTCAGTTTCTCTCTGGCTGAAGGCATGGGGTCCTGGGGCAGCGAGGGGCCAGACAGCACTGGAGCTGCTAGTGCGGCTCTGGGGTGCCGCCCCTTCATAAGCTCTGGGTTTCCTTATAAGAAGATTTCTTCCTATTTTTGTCCCCTAACCCAGACTTTCGCCCAGCTCTTCGCCTACATTTCCACAGCCTCCTGAATGTTTCCACTTAGATGTCCTTTGTCACCTCCATTCAGTACGACCAAACGTCACTTCTTGTCATCCATCAGTGCCATCATTTTTATCCTAGCCACTCAGGCTGGAAACCTCAGAGTCATCTTTAATGTTTACTATCCTCTTCTCTCTGGCCACCATCAATCTCAGTCTCCAAACCCTGGTTCCTCATCCCTCCCGCATCTCTCACAGCCTTGTGTATTCCCTTCCCCACTGTACGGCCCTCCCCTGGCCCAGACCCTCCTGACATCCTGTCTAGATTGCTGTCCAGGATGGCCCTGCCTCCGGATTTACCTGGTCTGACCCACCTGGCACACACTCCTGCCAAAATGCTGCTTTCTCAAGATCCTTCAACAACTCCCCATGACCTATGGAACTGGCGCTTTCTCAGTCTGATTTCAACAAACTTTATCCATTCTATTTTATTTTAAAAAATATATATCTTTATAATTTCAGAGAGGAAAGGAGATGGAAAGAGAGAAACATCAATGATGAGAGAGAATCGTTGATTAGCCGCTTCTTGCACGCCCTCCAATGGGGATCAAGCCCGAAACCCAGGCATGTGCCCTTGACAGGAACAGGCTGATGCTCTATCCACTGAGTCAAAACAGCTAGGGCAATCGTTGTCCATTTTAATTGTATGAAAATGAAAATTATGTTCTAGCCACACTGGTCTATGAATGTACTTCCTGAACAAACCACACTCAGCCTGGTCTCCATGCCCATGCCTTCCTTCCTCCCAGGAGTGGAATGCCCTGCCCTGCACCTCTCTCCTTGTCTGCATTGTACCCTCCCTCTAACACTCAGCTCTCATCACAATTTCTCATTAGCTCACACGATTAGTTGCTCTGAACCCCTGCTGTGTTCACTGTCTGTAACACACACATTTATTTCTTGCTCATTTTTCAGGCAACATCTTTGCTTCATTATAGTGATTAAGAATGTGGGCTCCGGCCCAGCTGGTGTGGCTCAGTGGTTGAGTGTCAACCCATGAACCAAAAGGTCACTGGTTTGATTCCTGGTCAGGGCATATGCCCAGGCTACAGGCTCAATCCCCAGTGCGGGGTGTGCAGGGGGAAATCTATAGATGATGTTTCTCTCATCAATGTTTCTATGTCTCCCTCTCCCTTTCTCTCTCTAAAAATCAATTATACATATAATTGATTTCAGAGAGGAAGGAAGAGAGAGATCTGCTTATAGCTCTTTTTAAAAAATATTTAAAAATATATTTTATCGATTTTTTACAGAGAGGAAGGGAGAGGGATAGAGTTAGAAACATCGATGAGAGAGAAAAATCAATCAGCTGCCTCCTGTACACCCCCCACCCCCCACTGGGGATGTGCCCGCAACCAAGGTATATGTCCCCAGCTGGAATCGAACCTGGGATCCTTCAGCCCACAGGCCAACCCTCTATCCACTGAACCAAACCGGTCAGGGCTGATTATAGCTCTTTACTGATTATAGCTCCTCTTAGTACTTGGTGCGTTATTTCATTCATTCATTCATTCATTCATTCATTCATTCAACAAGCATTTATGGAGCACTGTCTGGCGAGGCATTGTAGCAGGTGCTGGGAATACAACGGTGGGCAACATGGACACCTGCCCTCCACAGCGACCACCTAGGGGACCAACGATGACCATAAGGCAGTGACATTGGTTTTCTCACAAACACGCAGAGTGAACACATCCAACTAAATGAGTCCTCCCCTCCAAAAGTCAACAGGGGATGATCCCCTCCCCTCCCACCTCTAACAAAGCTGCTACTGTTCAGAGGTTTTGTATGTTTTTAAAATCATTTTAACTTAATTTAACTTTATTGATTCTAGTGAGGGAGGAAGGGAGTGAGACAGAAACAGAGAGCGAGATGTGAGAGAACATTGATCGGTTGCCTCCCATACAGGCCCAACCGGAGACCAAATCCACAACATTGGAATGTGCCCTGACCGGGAACTGAACCTGTGTCCTTCTGGATGAATGGTGATGCTCCAACCAACTGAGCCACACCGCCCAGGGCAGGTTTTGTATGTTTTTGTTTTGTTTTTTTAGCTTTTCTCTCTCAAAATAGCTTTTAAGAGCCTCTGGCATATTCTATTGCATAACCTCTGTGGAGGCAAAGCTGGGAGTGGTCTGGAGCCGTTCTGACTTAGAAATAGTTAAAAGGCGCTCAGAGTTAAGTCTGACAAAAAATTAGTGTGATAGAGCTGGGCAACAACATTGCGGGTAGAACATTTTTTAAAAATGTGACTCTCTGGAGACTGATTCTTGTCAGTCTCAAAAACTGTCTCTGGAAGCAACCTCCCAACCGGAGAGCCAAGAATGTGTGGAGCCACAACAGCATCACTGTTCAGCCTTCCAGAGGCGAAAAGGGCAGCAGCTATTTGGATGTGAAGTTCCAGAGAATGGCGGGGCTGGTACACCTCACAACCTTGGAGTTCCTTTCAAACTTGAGAACTGATGGTTCTATTTTTGTATTAAAAAAAAAACAAAAACAAAAAAAACACCCTGTCAAAACCGGTTTGGCTCAGTGGATAGAGCGTCGGTCTGCGGACTGAAGGGTCCCCGGTTCAATTCCGGTCAAGGGCATGTACGTTGGTTGCAAGTACATCCCCAGTGGGGGGTGTGCAGGAGGCAGCTGATGGATGTATCTCTCTCATCGATGTTTCTAACTCTCTCTTCCTTCCTCTCTGTAAAAAAAAATCAATAAAATATATTAAAAAAAAAAAAAAAAGACAATCTCATTCCTTCAGATGTACAAACTCCAGGAGAAGGAAGGGGCTCCAGGCGGCACCTTCCCAGCCCCCTGTCTGTGGCCCAAGACACCAGGGACACTTTAGTGCCAAGGTGCCTGCATCCTCTCAGGTCTGTCCCTCCCTCTAGGGCTGTGACCTAGGGCACATGGTGTAGCTGCTCTGCCTCCGTGTCCTCGGCGTTAGAATAATAATAAACATTATTATCATCACTAATACCTTGTAACAGCTGCACAGGGAAGTCGCGAAAACTAAATGAGTGAGGACATTGTGAGGCTCTGAGAGGCGCGCCTGGCATGCGATCAGGCCCAGTAAATGAGTGAGTCATTCCTAATGATGATGCTTAGCTCTTGAGGAGCAGGGACCAGGCATGCTCCTTTGTTTTCATGGTTTCTAGCATGGAGCTACCAACAGGGTGCGTGCTCAGCAAAACTTTGTTCCAGAATAAAGCACACACACATGCACCCCTCCAAGGGCTCCGTGTCCTGATGTACACATGTGTGTACACAGACACAGGCCCCTTGCCGGCTGCCTTCCTCTTGGGCACTCGCCTGTAAGCATGTCTTCTGTGGGGCCTTGTTCCCGGTGGTCAGAAGACTCCGCGGCAGTTCTCCGCTCTTTGGTCGGCAGACGGCAGTGGGGTTTGGGGAGCAAGGTGCATCAGGAGTGAGGTGGGAGCAGGAAACAGAGGGCCCTCTGTTTTTTGTTTTGTTTTGTTTTGTTTTGTTTTGTATTTAAAATATATTTTATTGATTTTTTTTACAGAGAGGAAAGGAAAGGGATAGAGAGTTAGAAACATCAATGAGAGAGAATCATCAATCAGCTGCCTCTTGCACACCCCCTACTGGGGATGTGCCCGCAACTCAGGTACATGCCCTTGACCGAATCGAACCCGGGACCCTTCATCCTCAGGCTGATGCTCTGAGCCAAACCGGTTTCAGCAGGGCCCTCTGTTTTAAACACTTGCCTCGCCTGTTTCGTGGGGACCATTTAAAATAGAGCCTTCCTGATGGCCAGGGCAGGCCAGCAAGGCCTGCTGGGTCCCATCCTACCCACGTGGCCGTGAGGCTGAACCCTGCACCCGGCAGGTCTGGCTGGCTGCTCTGGAGAAGAGTGGCTTTGTCTTGGGATCCAGTGGTAGCTGCCTGGCTCGTTGGGAGCGGCCGAGGGCGGTGTGGGAAAGAAGGCTGTGCTTCCCAGAGGCTTGCAATGTCCTGGCGGCCTCTTCCTCACCCAGGAGGGCCTCCGGATCCCTCAGCAGCTGGCACCTCGCTGGCTTGGTTTTATTTTTAGACACCTGTGGTGGGTTGGGTGATCTCCTCCTGAACACACTCCCAAGCAACCAGCAGCATTTTCAGCAGCTCAGGTCGTGCCTGTCTCCTCCCCAGAACTGACCCCAAAGCGGAACACAAACAGGGCACAGGAAAGGGGGGAAGGTCAGATGGCTAGCTGCCTCTGGGAGGGGACAAGCCTTGGCCTGAGGTGACCACCTTCTCTTCATGCTTGGCCTGGCCCAGCTGGGCCTGAGCAGAGGGGTTCTCGTCTCCAAGCCTCCGCCCCTGGCAGGCCCCGCCGGGCCTGGCTGCAGGCCTGGTCACAGCCCTGGTGGCACAGGCAGCCCAGCCTTCCTCAGGGCATCCTCCTCCTCCCGCAGCCCCAGTCATGCGGGTCCCAAACACACAGGAGGCTTGTTAAAATCGCCTGATGGCCTGTTAACAACACACATGCCTGGGCCCCGCGATAACCTCATTAAATCAGAGTCCATGTGGTGGATCCGGGCGTCTACATGATAGCAGCAAGGTTCCTGGTGACTCTGATTCACACCAAACTCATCTTCACCTCCTTATGTCATTGAACTGGGAAGCCCTGGGGGCTCAGAGGGGTGCCCTCGATCATTTCTGACTCTAAAAAGTGTCCGTTGCAATCATGCAGATACCAGATCGCCAAAATGAAGAACTTCTTGTCTGTGTAGGATGGATGCTTCTTGCCTAGCAGGCTCTGCTTTTTAAATGTAAATAGTGAGGATTGTGAATAAGAGCAATGGGGCTCAGGAGTAGGGCCTGGTACAGTTAATTTAGGCAAGAGCGTTTCTTGAGCAGCTAGTCTAAGGCAGACATGATTCCAAGTGCTAGGCATAGTGCACTGAACAGGCCAGAGTGGGTCCCAGCCCTCATGAGGCTGACATTCTGGTGAGAGACATTCATTAAATGAGCAAATCCTATATAATAAAAACATAGTATGCAAATTGTCCCCTGGATAGGGAATTCCGCCCAGAGTTCAACATGGGGGCGGGGACAGCTGGGGGAAAGGAGAAAGGGAGCAGCTACTAGGGAGCCTGTCAGTGCACAAATTTCGTGCACTGGGCCTCTAGTAAGTACATAAAATCACTTCATGCCGAGACTGGTTTGGCTCAGTGGATGGAGCGTTGGCCTGCGGACTGAAGGGTCCCGGGTTCAATTCCGGTCAAGGGCATGTACCTTGGTTGCAGGCACATCCCCGGTGGAGGGTGTGCAAGAGGCAGCTGATCAATGACTCTCTCTCATGGATGTTTCTGACTATCTCTCTCCCTTCCTCTCTGTAAAATATCAATAAAATATATTTTAAAAATAAATAAATAAATAGCCGAGACCGGTTTGGCTCAATGGATAGAGCTTCGGCTTAGGGACTGAAGGGACCCGGGTTCGATTCCGGTCAAGGGCATGTACCTTGGATGCCGGCATTTCCCCAGTAGGGGGTGTGCAAGAGGCAGCTGATCGATGACTCTCTCTCATCGATGTTGTTTCTAACTCTCTATCTCTCTCCCTTCCTCTCTGTACAAAATCAATAAAATATATTTAAATGAATAAATAAATAAATAAATAAAATCACTTCAGACAGTAATTGAATCAGGATGTTCCCAAACACAAGTAACAGATTCCAACTGAATTAGCTTACATGATAAGAGTATTGCCTACCCCTCTGTTATAGACAAAACACTGAATTGTGGATCCCCTCCTTTCCCCTCCCCCCTCCCTCCCTCTCCCCGCACTCCAATTTCATATTGCAGTCCTAAGCTCCAGTACCTCAGAATGTGACTGTATTTGGAGACAGGATCTTTGAAGAGGAGATTAAGTTAAAGTCATTAGGGTGGGCCCTACTCAGCATGGGCTGAGGCTTGTATTTTGAGGAGATGGCAGTTCTGAAGGAGAAGTGGTTTTAGAGAGGTCCTGAGGTTACCTGGCCTACCAACGGACGCTGTGGTATGTGAGACACTGAACCTCTTCTCTCTTTCCTCCCTCTCTCCCTCCAGTCACACAGAAGTGCCAGGAGTTCATCTAACATGTGCTGTGCTCTCTCTGACCATCACCTCCCCTCCTGCCCTTCAGTTGTGCTGCTTCTTCCCTACGTCCCTCTTTCCCCACCCCAGATCCTGCCCTAGCCTGGCTCACTTCGATGTTCTCAGGACTCAGCGAAGGGTCACCTCCTCCAAGAAGTCCTCCCCAATTTCCTCACTTTGAGGTAGCATCCCACGCATGTACTAGGTATGAACTATTCAACAACAATGACGATGGTAAATATGTTACTTTTTAAAAGATGTCATTGGCATTAACTAAAACCACCTCAAGCTCATCCCCCTGGATTGGAGAGAAGTCTGATACCAATAGTTTCAGAGATGGAATCTATGTCCTTGGATCGCCACTCAACCCTGGAAGGTTTAGAAGGGGTCCCCGGTCCTGGCCGGGTAGCTCAGTTGATTAGAGCATCAAACCGATTCACCAAGGTTGTGAATTTGATCTCTGGTCGGGGCACATACAAGAAGCAGCCAGTAAAGGTATAAATAAGTAGAACAACAAACAAGTCGATGTTTCTCTCTCTCTCTCAACTCAATTTGAAAAAATAAAAGGGTTCCCCGAGACTCCCCATTCCCCAATAGGAAGAGGCTCCGGTTGGCTCTGCTGTTCCTGCTCTGTGAGCCAACACTGCTGCTGCAGGTCTAGTTCCCGACCCGCTCTCGACATTGCGGTCCCAAGGCCTCTACCAACCTAGTTCTTCCCGATTCTTGGATTCACCTGGGGTTTGGCTGCTGCCCGTTTCCGAACCCCCCTTCCCCCCTCAACCCTTCCTTAGACAATAAATTGTAATCTCACTGATAGGAGATTTATAAATGGCCTTCATCACCTCCTATTATCACCTCCTGGAGGTAAAGATTTCCCAGAAGTCTAAGAGGCCTGTTTCTCACACTGGGAGGGGGAAATACCTTTCACTCCCTCCTCAGGTATCCAGAACCACATAAACAAACAGTTGATTTTCAATTGTAATCTACACGGGTATCATGTATCATACATTTATATCTCATCCTAACAAAAACAAAGAAAGAAAGAAAGAAAGAAAGAAAGAAAGAAAGAAAGAAAGAAAGGTGAAATTCACCTGCACTGTAATTATGTGTCTCGATCTTCCTAGTAGGCTTGGAAATATCTTGAGAACAGATAGCCCATATTACAAATATTGTATCCCCAAGATGTGTGCATAATAAATGTTGGATGAAGGAATGAGTTTCCTGTGGAATTCAGAATGCTCAATACATTGTACTTACTGGCCATGTTACAAGGCTTAAATACCAAGGCCTCTGGCTTTCTCTTTACCAAGAGAACTCCTGGTTTTCAGAGTCTGGTAGCAGCTTGTCCTTCCAGACCGGGGACAAGTTTGTGTAAGGCGGAGTATCTGTACAGGAATTTTCTATCATGTTTGGCCTAATCTTTGACAGCTTGTGAAGATCAGTACCCCACCCAGCTGGCATGGCTCAGAGATTGAGCGTCGACCTATGAGCCAGGAGGTCACGGTTCAATTCCTGGTCAGGGTGCTTGGTTGCAGGCTTGATCCCACTGTGGGGTCTGCAGGAGGCACCCGATCAATGATTCTCTCTCATCATTAATGTTTCTATCTCTCTCTCCTTCTCCCTTCCTCTCTGAAATCAATAAGAATATTTTAAAAAAATGATCAGTAGACTTGACTTTCCTGATTCTAGGCAGTTCACAGTCAACGTGCTACTAATTTAGGAAACAGACTTATGTGAGAAATGTTCTCCCAAGAAAAGCATCGGATGACCATTTATGTGAATGAGCAGGGTGTTTGTTTGTTTAAGTGTGTGTAAGGGGATGTTTTGTTTTGGGTTTGCTCCATAAAAACCTTGGTTTCTCAGTGTTAATACTGTTACGGAGCGAGTCCCCAAGAGATGGACCACCGGAGCCAATTTGATTAAGCATGCTAGAATTTATTACAGATTCAAATCCGGGCTCAAACTTTGGCTAACGCAGCAGCCGGCAGACACCCAGGTGAGAGCCCCGATGGAGGGGCAGTCCCTCCAGAGCGCTCACACAAAAACACAGACAAACACACACCTACCGCGGCCAGTCAGGCTCTCCGGACCGGGGTCCCTCATGGTCCTGGCTGGGGATACCAGACAAATTCGTGATACCCAAGGACCACCAGGGAGCCAAGTCCGATGCAATAAACAAAAGAGCCATCTCCATGCTAGCATGGGCTGTCCCACTCATGCCGGCAGCATGGCGGAAGAGAGCGAATATCGCCCAGTCCAGGGGTTTTACTCAGGTCGGTGATGTCACTACCTCAGCTAACCCTGATTGGCCCCTCAGGGCAAAGAATTGGCCAATCAGTTATCTGTTCCTAAATCCTAAAGACTAAATTCTAAAGACGGGACCGCCGGCAGGGTAGGTTCCCAGTCACACCCTGCTGAACATTGGAATGTGGCCCTATCTTGCCCATAATACAAAAGCAGAACTAAAGGTTATCTATAGTTTCTACCCCTGAAGCTACTGAGTCAGTGGGAGTCAATCTCCTGTAACTACCCTATTGTTTAAGCAAGTAATCGAAGGTCGAAGTCAGATAGCAAGGTTAAAATTCAAACAGCAATTTTTACCCAAGTATGATTGCTACCATATTTCAAATACAACTGACCAAATGAAATGTTACCGCCTTGTGCTGAAAACGGACATCATTAGCACTACTGACCACTGCAAGCAGGCCATCCCATTCCGGAAGGCAGGCGGCCAGAGGAGGCTCCTTGGCCCTTCTGACTCAAGGTCTCCTTCCCTGTCTCCAGGGAGGACCTCGAAACATACTCGTTACCTCAACAGCAGACACATGGCTATCCCTCAATGAGAGAAATTTAATCCCAGTGATCTGTGCGTAGGAGCTAAAGGAACACCAATAAAAACCCAGCAGGGTTTGAGGGAAAAATATCCAATAACCAATAAATACGTATTTCTCCAAAACAAGTCTTACCAAACACATTTATAGGTTCTTCCCCCCACTCCCACCCCTCCTTGATTTAATTACTGATCTGGTCGATGGCTGGAATGCAGTGGGAAGCAAACCCTGTCCTATAATGAGAAATACTCTCCCGTTAATGCCAACACAGCCACGCTCAGGTTAGATGTGAGGGTGTCCTACCCGGGTGAGGGGGTTGTGGGGTGGGGAGAGGGGGGAGGAATGAGCACCAGCAAGGGCTGGGAGCAGAGGCCTCTCCACAGAAGGGACCATGTGAGAATCAGCTCTGGTGGGGGCACTGTGTATCTGGCCCAGACAGAATCCGATGGGAAAGGAACGAAGCAGAATGGGGAAATGGAAAGCAGATGGAGCTAACCTTGGGGGACTGCCTGCCTCTGTGCGCAGTTCTCAGGGGCTTCCTCACATGGCAAGGAAGGCCGGGAGGAAAATTCTCCACAGAGACCTGGGCCACCGAAGCTAGAATTCGAGAAAGTTAAATGAAAGAGGAGGCGAGAAACTCTACCTAAGCATTGATTAACAAGTCATTACTGAGCACTCGACCACACATGCCCGTGACTCTGCTGGACACCAGGAATATTGTTATCGAATCTGGTTTCACCCTCACGAAGCCTCTGGTGCTGTGAGAAAGGGGGAGACTAATCAATTAATTAAACAAAGACACCCTGCTGGGTGACTTGGTTGGTGTGTCATCCCATACACCAAAGGGTTGCAGGTTCGATTCCCAGACAGGGCACATATAAGACTCAACCAATGAATGCATGAATAAGTGAAACAAAAAATCTCTCTCTCTCTCTCTCTCTCTCTCTCTCTCTCTCTCTCTCTCTCTCTCTTTCTCTCTCTCTCTCTCCTTCCTTCCCTCTCCCCAACCCTCTTTCCAATCAGCCAATACACTTACTTAAAAACAAATTAAAAAAACAAAGACAATCATGACCTTTGACATTCTACAACATTTTAGTCTCCTGGTACTGGCCAGGGCCTTGCCTCAGCCATGCTCTATTGTCCAGCAATGCCAAAGACAGAATCAGCTCGAAGACAACAGAGGATGTCTCCCTTCCTCCCGCAGCATCCCAGAAAGGCAAACTATTGCAAATGAACCAAGTTAAGTTCAGTTCATTTTGGAGAAAGAGGTGTCAATTATTTATTTAAATACTAGTGGCCCTGGGCAAGAATTTGTGCACATTGAAAGGCAATTAAATAGAAGAAATATTTTAATATCACTATTCAGCCTTTCTCTAAAATAGAAGTGCCTGCCAAAACCGGTGTGGCTCAGTGGATAGAGCATTGACCTGTGGACTCAAGGGTCCCAGGTTCGATTCCAGTCAAGGGCATGCACCTTGGCTGCGGGCACATCCCCAGTGGGGGGTGTACAAGAGGCAGCTGATCAATGTTTCTCTCTCATTGATGTTTTTAACTCTCTATCCCTCTCCCTTCCTCTCTGTAAAAAAAAAAAAAAATCAATAAAATATATTTTAAAATAAAAAATAAAATAAAATAGAAGTGTCAACCAAATTCACAATCAACAATGACAGATCAAAACACAAGTGACTGATTGGCGCCAGAGAAAACTTTAAATATATCGCACATGCGAAAATCAATGTTTATTTTTAAATTGCCAGTGTGCATCATATGTACCAGCAGGTTGGTAGGTCAGATGGTCAGACAGATGGACAGTCAGTCACTTAGCCTTTTATCTTACTTAATAATAGATAAACATGTAAATTGACCATACCTTCGCTATGCCCATAGCCAATCAGAGTGACTATGCAAATGAACCAAAACAAGATGAAAGTTAATTTGCATACATAGGCGGCACCCAGGTCACTGTGAGGTAAGGCCTGGGCAGGAGCGGATCCCCTGCAATGGGTCGCAGGGAGCTGGGGCTCTGTTCCTACTCAAGGCCAAAAGCCTCCACTGGAGGGCTGGTGCCTTCTCCTGATCAGCCTGGTTGCCTCCCACAAAGGGAGGCCATACTGTGGCTTAGGCCTGCTCCCCATGGGACTGTGAGGTAAGGCTGAGGGCTCCCTGAGGGCTCCCAGTATGTGAGAGGGGGCAGGTTGGGCTGAGGAACCCCCCACCCCCAGTGCATGAATTTTATGCACCGGGCCCCTAGTAGATAGATAGATAGATTACTACTACCGATAGTGATTGTCTGTACAATCTTTTTCTGAAAATCAAGAATCTTGCTTTAGCTGGTGTGACTCAGTTGGTTGAACATTGTCCCATGCACCAAAAGGTTGCTGGTTCGATTCCCAGTTAGGGCACATGCCCAAGTTTTGAGTTTGATCCCTGGTAGGTAGCATGCAGGAGGCAGCAGATGGATGTTTCATTCTCTCATTGATGTTTCTCTCTCTCGCTCCTTCTCCCTTTCTTGCTGTCTAAAAATCAATTTAGGGGCCAATGGGGATAAAAATGGGGGGCATATATAATATTTTCAACAACAAATATTTAAAAATAAATAAATTTCTATTTTAAAGCCTTAAAAAAGAAAAAGAGCCCTAGCCGGTTTGGCTCAGTGGATAGGCGGCCTGCAGACGAAGGGTCCTGAGTTCGATTCCCATCAAGGGCATGTACCTGGGTTGCAGCTTCTCCCCTCCCCAATCCCTGGTCAGGGCTTGTGCAGCAGGCAACCACTTGATGTGTTTCTCTAACATCAGTGTTTCTCTCACATCAGTGTTTCTCCCTGTCTTTCCCTCTCTCTTCCACTCTCTTGAAAAATCAATGGAAAAATATCCTCAGGTGAGGATTAACAAAAAAAAAAAGAAAAAAAAAAGAAAAGAAAAAAGAATCTTACAGTGTTCACACCCTTTGCCCAGAAGTTCCACTTTATTTAGAATATATCCTAAGAAAGTTTTAAAAATTAGAGTATTATATACCAATATGCAGTATTAACTATAACAAGAAATAAGGGATGCAACAAGTGATATGAATTGATCCACATTAAGCAAATTGTTTTTTTTGTTTGGTTTTTTTTTGTTTTTTGTTTTAATATATTTTATTGATTTTGTACAGAGAGGAAGGAAGAGAGATAGAGAGTTAGAAACATCAATGAGAGTCATCGATCAGCTGCCTCTTGCACACCCCCTACTGGGGATATGCCCGCAACCAAGGTACATGCCCTTGACCGGAATCGAACCCGGGACCCTTCAGTCCCCAAGCCAATGCTCTATCCATTGAACCAAACCGGTCTTGGCCACATTAAGCAAATTGTGATGAAATAGTTAACAATAGCTAAAAACAATGTTGGAGCAGGTGCTCATGATTTAGTAAGGGGAAAAAATTGACACAAACTCATATATACAATACATTCCAACTATGTAAAAATATGGGGGCCTAAAAATGAAAACATGCCAAATATTAAGCATTTTTCCCTCCTCTGGGACAAGGAGTTATATATGACTATATTTAAAATTGATTTCAGAGAGGAAGGGAGAGGGAAAGAGAGCTAGAAACATCAATGATGAGAGAGAGTCATTGATCGGCTGCCTCCTGCATGCCCCCTACTGGGGATCTTGCCCACAATCCAAGTATGTGCCCTTGACTGGAATTGAACCTGGGACCCTTCAGTCCGCAGGCTGGTGCTCTATCCACTGAGACAAACCAGCTAGGGCATGACTGTTATTTTCTTTACATGTTCTAAATTTTCTCCACTAGAAAATATTACTTTTAAAATCAGAAAAGAGTTTCTACCAATGGAAAATGATTTCAGGCTTATAAGCTGTTATGTCTGATCAAATAATTGAATAGATACTGCCTCCCCTGGGAACTGACCATAGCCCTAGGGTATTTTTCCCATTGATTTTTAGAGAGAGTGGAAGGGAGTTGGGGGTGGGGAGAGGAGAGAGAGGGGGGGGGGGGAGAGAGAAACATCAATGTGAGAAAGACCAATGTGAAAAAGACATGATAGAACCTGCAACCGAATTATGTGCCCTTGCCCAGAATCGAACCCAGGACCCTTTGGTCCGAGGGCCAACACTCTTACCCACTGAGCCAAACCAGCCAGGGCAGAACTGCCCTTTAGAGTTTACCACTTCACAGCAGACATTTCCTTTTGCTTAGACCACATTCCATTTGCTAAGACCATTCTCTCCCCCCTGGGGACTTCCCAAGGATCTGGACCCTCCCAGAGTTTCCCACCGAAAAAGCCGGCCTCAGAGAGTTTCCCGATGAAAAAGTCCGTCTAGAGTCCTTTCTAACCTCTGGCTGCAGTCCCAGGGTGCTGGTGCCACTTTGGGGCTCAGCCCCTCTGGTCTCCAGATGACCTAACTTCATGGTCTCTGACCTCGTGTTTTCCTTCGGCGACCCTCGCTTAAGCCGCTGTGGTTGAGTTTTGAATTCTTAAATTTCCTCTGTTTTCTGGCCTGGCTCCCTCTTCTTTGTTTCCATTTGGGGTAGCAGCAGAGGCCTGGCAGGAGGCTTTGGTCTCAAGAGGAAGCAAATAGCCCTGAGACTAGTGAGGAGGAGAGGAAATGAAATGTCTGCTGGGGTGGCAGCCAGCTGGGTCCTCTGGGGACGTGGCCTGGCACCTTCCTGGTGCGGAAGACAGGCATTCCCAACAGCTACTGCACCCTTCCTCTCTTTCAGTGTTTGAAAATTTGGGGATAACCTAGACATCATCTGTGTGCCTGGCACAGCCCACAGCTGAGGGGAGGGGACTGAGGGCCTCCGGGGAGGAAGGATACTCTCTTTAGCGGCAGGAGAAGGGACCTAGGCTCAGAGGATCAGAAAGTCTACCATTAGCTTCCGGGAGGCAGAGCCTGTATGTTACTTCTGAGGCAAGAGATACAAACAATGAAGCCAAGGAGGAAAGATCTCTTAGGGGCTGGAGCGGAAAGTCGGGGGTGGGGGGTGGGGGTGCGGGGCCTTGGGACACTCTGTTGCCCTTCCTCAAGTGTGCCCGCTCAGTCTCCTTTGTGACCCGGTCCCGCGTGGTTTCTCTACTCAGATAAACAGGGTTTACTTCCACCTGTTTCCCAGAGGGACCACGGAGGACACAGGCTGTGTCTTCCTTTTGTTTCCTTGATTCACTGATTGATTCAACAGATACCCCTCTGACCTCCTCCTCCTCCTCCTCCTCCTCCTCCTCCTCCTCCTCCTCCTCCTCCTTCTTCTTCTTCTTCTTCTTTAATATATTTTATTGATTTTTCACAGAGGGGAAGAGAGAGGGATAAAGAGTTAGAAACATCGATGAGAGAGAATCATTGATCAACTGCCTCCTGCACACCCCCTACTGGGGATGTGCCCGCAACCAAGGTACATGCCCTTGACGGGAATCGAACCTGGGACCTTTCAGTCTGCAGGCCGACACTCTATCCACTGAGCTAAACCAGTTTCTGCTGACCTTCTTCTTTCAGCAATAATTCCCAAACATTCTCCGTTAGCGGGCTACTTCAGGGGAGGCAGAATGCCCCTTATTAAAAGTGTGATGTACCCCCGTGCTTCCCAGACATTCCCATGTGCTGGTTCACATCTCGGTGAACCGTAATGTGACGGAAGGAGGAGCCGATCGTGTAAGGCTGCGAGCGGTCACCAGGCGCCTGCTGCTGCAGGGCTGGGGGGTTCCATCTCTCCTCTGCACACCTGGAGCCCCCATTTCAACACGCCATTGGGAATTTCCTATCTGACCCTTGAGGCGGAGCCACTGGGCAGAAAAAAAAAAATCCCTAGCATACATGCCATCTTTAAACAAAAGCATTACTTTTTAAAAGCATGCCTGTCAGTAACAAAATGATGACCTAAACTATATGTCTTAAATACTGCAAACACATCTTAAAGGTATGCCCCAAACAAAATATGGGCATGCCAATATGATGCTGACATCCCTATTCCTATGAAGTCCCTGCCTGCCTGCTAGGCCTGGACTGCACTCGGAGAGCCGTTGGCGAGAGGCAGCCTGCTCTGGGCCAGAGGAGAGTCGGTGGTCTCTAGATAGCGATTCTAGCACGCAGGGAGCATGAGGGCTTATGAGCATTACCGTCAAACTCACAACACTATCCTCCCCAACTACCACAGGTGCTGAACTGAATGATAACTGGGCTTGAGAATAAGATAAATTGAGAAGAAAATATAGTTTTATTACTGAGAAAGCTGGATTGGAAAAAATGTGGCTGGTACCTACATTCAAACAGGCTCCCGATAGTTTTCTCACAGAATTAAATGTCCAGTCTTCGGCAACACAGGGCAAACACCCCCGTCCTTCTTGTCAAGGACTGGGGGCTCCCCCCATGGGGTGCAGGACCAGTCCCTCCCCGAGGAGGGAGCAGAAGTTTCCATTCACAAGGTATGAATGGGGGGGATGATGAAAATAGCCCGAAGAGCATTTGAGAGTTTAATGCAGCTCATCTGCCGTGGCTTCCTAGAAAACAGAGCTTGAGGCAAGGCCTAGGGATTAATGTTTCACTGGGGAGGTTCAAACCCAGGGCCACAGGAGGAAGGGAAAGTGCCAGAGGGAAGGAAGGAGAGTAAATATAAGCTGGCTAGCAGCCTCACAGGAATATCCACATGGTTGCCGCTCAGTCACTTGGGATATCTCCATGGATTGAAGGAGTCGGTCGGTCGGTAGGAGAGACATGGGGGCAGCAACTGGCAGCTCCTTCCAGGCCCCCTTCCCTCTTCAGTCAAAGTTTACCCCTTGCCTGGGTTATCGGAGCCCCTCGGAGCAGTTGCTGGGCAGGCAGGGGCTCCTGGGGTTCAGTGAGTTGGACGTGAGCGCCCGAGCTCCCAAGGGGAGGCTGAGACAGCCCTGAGAGAGTTAGAGCCACAGAGAGAAGCCGGTGCTGCAGGGCAAGACCTGGCAAGATTGCCTGGGAAGGGATGGGGCTGGGCCCGTCCAGGAAGGTGTATAGACTGGGCCCAGAACACTGACTTACTGTCTCTTCCCGAACTTGCCCTGATGATCTGGGCAGTCAGATGACTGCAACTTTGGTAAGCACTGGTTTTTTAAAAAAAGGATGTGAATCGAGAGCTTTCTTGTGTTCTCTCCTCATAATGAGATGATGCAACCGTCTGCAAGGGCCCAGAGGCCTTTGAAGTTTGTGCTGGGCCTGCAACTGTGCAAAAGGCCTGGGTCATTGGCCCGACCACCGGTCAAAACATGGCAGTGGAAAGGCATCATTTTTACTTATTTTAACAGTTTTCAAGTTCTATTTAGTATCCTTATCATTTTTTTAACTGGGATCTCACTCATATATTCTAAAATTCAATCTTTTAAACTGTACAATTCAGGGGTTTTACTATATTCACAAGGTTGTACAACAAGTAGCACAATTAATTGTAGAGCATTATCGTTACCGCCAAAGGAAACCCCATACCCCTTAGCAGTTACTTCCCATCTTCCACATCCCTAGCCTAGGAAACCACTAACCTACTTCTTGTCTCTATGCATTTGCCTATTCTGGACATTTCATGTGAGTAGAATCATACAACACGTGGTCTGTAGTGATTGGTTTATTTTCTTTTTAAAAATATTTTTATTGATTTTAGAGAGAAAGGGAGAGGGAGAGAGAGAAACATCAAGGATGAGAGAGAATCATTGATTGGCCTCCTGCACGCCCCCTACTGGGGATGGAGCCTGCAACCTAGGCATGGGCCCTTGACCAGAATTGAATCTGGGACACTTTAGTTCGCAGGCCAGCGCTCTATCCACTGAGCCAAACCAGCTAGAGCTGGCTTCTTCCACTTAGCCTGTTTTCAAGATTCATGCATGTAGTAGCACATATTAGAACTGCATTCCTTTTTATTGCTGATTAATATTCCATTGTATGGAAATATCACATTAACTTTTTCACTAATTAATGGGCATTTGGCTTGTTTTAACTTTTTGGCTATCATGAATAATGGTCATAGGAATGTGTACAGGGTTTGTATTTTCATTTCTCTTGGGTGCACACCTACAAATGGAATTGCTGAATCATGTGTCAACTCCATGTGTAACTTTTTCTGAAGTGGCTGTACCATTTTACATTCCTATCTACGAGGATTCTCATGTCTTCACAGCCTCACCAACACTTATTGTCTATTTTTTTGTTTTTCTAGCCATCCTGGTGGGTAGGAAGTGGAACCTCACTGTGATTTTCCCTAATGACAAAATGACATCTTTCCATGGGCTTATTGGCTTTCTAATCAAATTCATTGCCAATTTTTCAATTGGGTTGTCTTTTACTTGTTGAATTGTAAGAATTCTTTTTGTTTGTTTGTTTCTGTTCATTATCACTGGAGGATATTTTTGCATTGATTTTTAGGGAGATTCGCAGAGATAGGGGAAGACAGAAACACATTGATTGGTTCTCTCCCTCCCTCTCCCCATCCCCTCTGCACGTCCTCCTCCCCCTCCCCCTCCCCCTCCCGTGCCCATCCAGGGTCCAGGCTTAGGAGGAGGCTGCAACCAAGGTACCTGCCCTTGGCCGAAATGGAACCTGGGACTCTTTGGTCTGCAGGCTGACGCTCTATCCACTGAGCCAAACCAGCTAGAGCTGTAAGCATTCTTCTTACATCCTGGAGAGTAGAACCTTGTGAAATATATGTTTGCAAATGCTTTATCCACGCTGTGGGTTGTCTTTTCTTTTTCAAATGTGTTTTATTGACTTTAGAGAAAGAGGAAGGGAAAGGGATAGAAATAGAAACATGGATCAGCTGCCTCCGGCACGCCCCCCTACTGGGGATGGAGCCTGAAACCCAGGATTGTGCCCTCACCGGAATCGAAACCGTGACCTCCTGGTTCATGGGTCCAACACTCAACCACAGAGCCACACTGGCTTCACTTTCTTCGTGTGTCCTTTGAGAAAGAAGCCCTTATTTATTTATTTATTTATTTATTTACTTTTATTGAGTTCAGAGAGAGGAAGAGAGGAAATAGAGAAACATCAGTGTGAACGAGAAATACTGATCAGCTCTCTCCCGCATGCACCCTAATGGAATCACACCCGAAACCTGGGGATGTGCCCTGACACAGAACTGAACATCCTCCTTTTGGTGTGCGGGACAAGCTCCAACCAACTGAGCCACGCCGGACAGGGCAAAACATTTTAATTAAAAAAAACATGTCGGGGGAAAAAAGAAAATTAGCCCTCGCTGGGTTGCTCAGCTAGTTGGAGTGTTGTTCAGATACACTGAGGTTTCAGGTTCAATTCCTGATCAGGGCACATTCAAAAATCAGCCAGTGAAATCATAAACAAGTGGAATGACAAATCAATGTTCCTCTCTCTCTCTTCTCTCTCTCTAATCAATAAATAAGTTAACTTTTTAAAATAAAAAATATGTTGATGCGTATCTTTTTCTTTATATATGCATATATCAATGTATACTTTTTATTGAGATATAATTGGCATATAACATTATATTGGTTTCAGTTGTAGAACATGATTCATTATATGCATATATTGCAAAATGATCATTTTAACCAAGAAGAAGGTGACTGGATCAAACCAATCATTGCAGAGTTTGGTAACCAGCCTCTCCCCGCCCCCTCCCGCTGCCACGGGCCAGTCCAGGAGCACATTTCCTGGGCCCTTTGCCATGTGCCCCTGGAGCAAGGCCAAGGCAGCCAGTGTGCCTGAGTGACACCAAACTGCCTCTCGGAAGCTTGGGAGAAAGTCCGAGGGGAGAAACGGAGGGAAGAAAAGGAACCGGGAGTCCCAGTCTCTCACTGTAGCTTTCTTTTTCTTTGGTCAGCTACGTAAATCCATCCAGCTCCCTTTCCCCTACTGCAACTCCATTTCTTCTCCAGCAAAATTAGCAGAAGAGCCCTGGTTGGCACTGAGAGGAATAAGAAAAATTTGGTTACGTCTTTTCACACTTAACGTTCCTGATTCAATGCAAACCATGTCCCAAGTGTAACCTTCCTGCTATTAACCCATTTCTTCCCACAGTCTGTCAGGGTGAGCAGATGGATTCCTTAGACACCAGTGACAGCTGCGGTTGGAATTCAGGATCCCAGAGTTTGAAGCCACCTCCCACAGGGCTGGAGCCTCCCCATGCCTCCCCCAAAGAGCAGAGTTCACACATGCTACCTTTGTATCTATAATAATAAAAGCATAATATGCTAATTAGAACGGACGTCCTTCCAGACATCCTTCCAGACCACCTTCTGGACGGAGCCTGGGCTGGGAGGGAAGCTCGGGGCCTGGGTGCCAGAAGGAAACCAGTGCCAGCAGCCCGGGGAGGGAAGGCCTACTCTCTCTCTCTTTTTTTTAATCTATGGTAAATGTTATGTGTTACGTGTGTGTTTTTTTATTTTATTTTTATTTTTTAAAAATATCTTTTATTGACTTTTTACAGAGAGGAATTGAGAGGGATAGAGAGTTAGAAACATCGATCAGCTGCCTCCTGCACACCCCGCACTGGGGATGTGCCCGCAACCAAGGCACATGCCCTTGACCAGAATCGAACCTGGGACCATGCAGTCCACAGGCTCTATCTACTGAGCCAAACCGGTTTCAACAGAAGGCCTACTCTTGCATGAATTTTGTGCATTAGGCCTCTAGTGTGTGTATGTGTATATATATATATATATATATATATATATATATATATAATTTCAGAGAGGAAGGGAGAGGAAGAGATAGAAACATCAATGCTGAGATAGAATCATTCATTGGTTGGCTGCCTCCTGCACACCTTCTACTAGGGATCAAGCTCACAACCAGAATCAGGAATTGATCTGTGGCCTCCAGGTTTATTAGTTGAAGCTCAATCACTGAGCCACACTGGCCAGGGCACACATTCTACCATTTAAGTGCAAATGTCTGTTTTAGGCACAGACAATACAAAGATGAATAAGACAATTCCTACTCACAGTGCAGCAAGGAAGCTAGATGGGAAACAAACAGCCACTCTAACCACACGGCACCCACAAAACAGAAGTGTTCTGTACACGTGGAACCTGGCAAGGCCGCCTGGACTCCAGTGGGAGGTTTGAGACGGGCATCTCTGTTTGCCCTTGAGGGGGACCTTGACCTGTAACAGCCACACCGCCTGGCGGAAAGGGCAAGCTCCACATTTGGTGGAATGAAAGGCGACTCCGTCCAGAGAGGGCCAAGTCATACCTTTAGTGGAAAGAGGAGTTGTGGTTCTTCTCATTCAGCAGACCTGAAGGTAAAGAACCCTTCGCTAAAGCAGGCGAAGCTTCCTTCTCTCTCCTCGGCACCTCTGCCCAGTCCAAAGGAGAGGAGAGACAGGAGACGAGGAGACGGGAGAGGAGGGAAGAGGGCATTCTCTTCTCTTTAAACATTTACTGTGATCTGGAGCAACAAGGAAGATTAGGACTTAAAAAAAACAAAACCCACAACAACACACACCTTAATTGAACTATAATGCACATATGTAATTCACTCAAAGTGTACAAGTATATTCAGAGAATTGTGCAACCTTCACAGCAATCCATTTTAGGACATGTTCATCACCTCAAAAAGAAGCCCTGCATCCCGTAGCGGTCACCACCCCTCCCCCCATCCTTCCTGTTCCCTCAGCTAGAGGACACGACCTCTAGACCCAGGCCTTTTCTGGACATTTGATATAAAAGAAATCATATGTGCATTTCTTTGGGGACTGGCCCATTTCTCTTTGCATAACATTTTCAAGGCTCATCCTTGATATAAGTATGTATGAGTATTTCATTTATTTATTTATTTTTAAAATATATTTTATTGATTTTTTACAGAGAGGAAGAGAGGGATAGAGAGTTAGAAACATTGATGAGAGAGCATCATCGATCAGCTGCCTCTTGCACATCCCCTACTGGGGATGTGCCCACAACCAATGTACATGCCCTTGACTGGAATCGAACCCGGGACCTTTCAGTCCACAGGCCGACGCTCTATCCACTAAGCCAAACCAGTTTCGGCTCATTTATTTTTATTGCTCAATAATATTCTGTTGTATGAATATATCACATCTTACTTTTCTATTCATCAGTTGATGGACATTTGAGTTGTTTCTACTTCTTGGTATTATGAATAATGCTGCTTAGAAATAAATATTCATGAACAAGTTTTTGTGTGGAGTAGGACTTTACTGCCAGTCGTTATCAATCTTTATTAACTGCCTATTGCGTACACAGCACAGAGAGGGGAGTGGGGTGCACAAGGGGTTGCAGAAAGGCTGAGACCCAAAAGCACTATAAATGTAAAATGTAGTTCCCCAACTGTCCTCCGACTAAAGAGGTATGAAGTCAAAACACATTTCATGAATCTTCAACGAATTCTGGCTCAAAACAAACAAACAAACGAAGCCATGGAGGTACAAGCCCTTGACCGGAATCAAACCTGGGACCCTTCAGTCCACAGGCCAATGCTCTATCCACTAAGCCAAACCAATCAGGGCTCTTTCTCTCTCTTTAAATGAAATAAATACTGTAAATAAGATTTTTAACACACACACACAAACATGCCTACATGTAGGTAAAACAGAAATGGCAAAATGTTAGCAGTTGTTAAATCTGGATGGTGGAGATTTGGGTGGTCATTGTACAATGCTCTCCTTTTTCCCCCCCCCCAGGATATTTAAACATTCCCAATAGTAAAATAAAAATTAATAATAAAATAAAGATCTAAAAAATTACCAAAAAATCCCCAAACTACAGCAAGGAAAAGGAGATCAATGTAAGGGGTATTCCTTTTAAAACAGGGTGGTCAAGGCTGAGGCGATGATGGAAGACGAGGTGTCTGTCTGTGCCCTCCTGTCCTCTGTGTCTGGCGTGGAGCCAGGTTCTTATAAAAATAAACTTTTGTTAATAAAAAAATAAAATAAAATAAAATAAAACAGGGTGGTCAAGGAAGGCCTCTTTGAAGTTAGGACATTTGAATAAAGAAGTGGAGTGCAGAAAGCAGGGAGCTGGCTATGAGACCTAAGGAAAGGGCATTCCAGAAAGAGGGATCTAAGGATCTCGCGTGGCTGAGGAGATGTGAGGGAGGCAGGTAATGAGGTTGAAAGCTTAGCCTAAGTCCAAATTAGACAGCCTCACAGGGGCGACAGAATGGAAATTTTAGTCTCAGTTTCAGGATGACCCAGTGACAAGCTGTGAATGGGGAGTACCTTGGGCTGAACCATATTTTAAGACATGCCTCTGGTTCTCGGGTGGAGAATAGACGGTGAGATGACGGTGAGGTCATGGTGGGTACGAGTGGAAGCAGAGAGGCCAGTCGATGCGGAGGATTTACCCCAGAGGGGCCGGCGTCTCAGGTGAGGTGGACACGGGGAGAAGGGCTCGGGTTTGGCAAATATGCTGAAGGGAGTTCTCATGGAGTTTGCTGATGAACTCATGCGAGAGGAAAAAAGTCAAGGGAGACTCCAAGGATAGGTGAGCCACCCGCCAAACGGTGGTGCCTTTTGCTGAGATGGCAAAGCCCGGAGCGTGTACACAGACTTTTCCTCTTCACAGGAACGCTCCTTTGGTTCATAACAGCCTGGAAGTCTTCACAGTCACGGCCAAGAAGGGGGTGAGATTTAGGTTGGGTTTTCCAAATAATGAGTTCGTCAAGGTCAACAAATTACGTTTTTCATTTGTGTCAACAAACAGGGCGGCACAGCAGAGAGCAAGTGGCATGGGCTTTGACGTTAGGGACCTAGATTTGAATCCTGATGCAGCTACTTACTGGCTAGGTGAACTTGGGCAAATTACTTAACGTCTTTGAACTTGAGGTTCTTCATCCATAAAGGTGGCAAAATAACTTGCAGGTTGTTAGGTCATAAGTCACACACCTTGGCACAGCGCCTGGCACCGAGTAGGTGTTCAATCTATAAGGTTTCCTGCCACTCTGTAGAGACCATTAGGGACTGCTATCAGCTGTTAATATTTTTTCACCTTTTCAAATAGAGTATTACTTGCTTCCTTTTATTCATTCAATATTTGAGGACTTACTATGCTCCACATGCGGTTCCAGACATTGGCAGCTGTATAATATAATATATAAATGAAACAGACCAAGCTCCTGTCTTCATGAGCTTACCTTCCGGTGGAGAGAGAAGACAAACAGAGAGTTAAGTAAAATGCAGTATGTCATATGTGAGATGGTGGTAAGTCCTGGGGAGCAAAGGGAAGGAGAAGTGCTGGTAAGGTTCTATGGAGATGGCGACATTTCTGTTTTAGGCTGAGGGAGTGGCAGGTGGAAAGGCCCTGGGGCAGGGACACGCTTTGTGTATATGAGGAACAGCCAAAAGGCCAGTGTGGCTGGAAAGCAGTGAGGGGAAAGGGTAGGGTCAGCTTCTATAGGCCTGGGAAGCCTGTGATGACTTTGTAAAATGTGTCGTTCTTGGAAGGTTTTGAACAGTGGGGGAGACAAGATCAGATTTATGGTTCAAAGGGATCCCTGGCTTCTACCTGAGTGAATTCAAGGGTTGAAGAGATGAGGCCAGTTGGGAAGCAACTGTAGTAATAATGATGGTTTGGCAGAGGCGATGGGATAAAGATTCTGGATATATTTGATAGGAGAGCCAACAGGATTCCTTGGTAGATTACATGCAGGGTAGTAGAGAAAGAGAGGGTCGAGGATTGTAGTCCCAGGCCTTTGGCCTGAGCGGCTGAAAGAATGTACTAAGGTTGACATGTTTGACTATTCTTAATTTTAAAAATAGTAATCTCAATATTTTTCAACTTAATAGATGCCATTTACTGAGATGGGTAAGACTGTGTGAGGAAGAGGTAGAGAGGTTGTCAGAAGTTTATTTATGGACATGAGGGAATGTCTGACAGGCAGCTAGCTGTGTGTGTGTGTCTGGAGTTCAGGGGCAAGGCCCCATCAGAAAGGTACACTAGAGGCGAAGCCGGTTTGGCTCAGTGGATAGAGCGTTGGTCTGTGGACTGAAAGGTCCCAGGTTCGATTCCGGTCAAGGGCATGTACCTTGGTTGCAGGCACATCCCCAGTAGGGGGTGTGCAAGAGGCAGCTGGTTGATGTTTCTCTCTCATCGATGTTTTTAGCTCTCTATCTCTCTCCCTTTCTCTCTGTTAAAAAAATCAACAAAAGAAAAGAAAAGAAAAGAAAAGAAAAGAAAAGTAAAGAAAGGAAAGGTACACTAGGGAGTCAGAGCATGGACAGCAGTTTAAGCTCCGAGACTGGATGAGGTCACCTGGGATTTAAACGTAGTTAAAGAAGAACAGAGGCCTGAGGGCTGAACCCGGGGCTTCCGGCATTTCCAGATCAGGGAGATGAGGAAGCAGCAAAAAAAACACAGGTGGCCATGCCTGGCAAAACGAGGGCACCACCCAGGGGAGCTGGCCCAGGTGAGGGCTCCTGCATGTATGTGTGAATAATTTCTAGCCTTGCGCCTTCTTTGAGCCTTGGCATTGGAAAGTAAGTTGTGTGTGTGTGTGTGTGTGTGTGTGTGTGTGTGTAGAGGGGACATGATAATATCTTATGTATAACTAGCATCTGGGAGGTTGCAACATCTCTTTTATTTGACCTCGGCAAGGGGAGTGTAGGTACCTAAACGGAGGCACAAAGATTAGGTTACTTGCCCACATTACGGGTACACCTCATTTCATTGCGCTTTGCTTTATTGTGCTTCATAGATGTAGCTTTTTAAAACAAAATCCCCAGTCAAGGAGTGAGGATATTTTATCCACTGATTCTAGAGAGAGTGGAAGGGAGGGGTCTGGGAGAGAGAGAGAAAAAGAGAGAGAGAAAAACATTGATGTGACAGAAACACACTGATTGGTTGTCCCCTGCCCCCTTCTGCACACACATACATGCACACGCACATGCACACGTACATGCCATGACCAGGAGCAGGGAGGTCAGACCTATGACCCAAGAACATGCCCTTGATCAAGAATCGAACCCAAGACTCTCCAGTGCGTGGGCTGATGCTCTAACCACTGAACCACGCCTACCAGGGTGGATGTTGCATTTTTTACAAACGAAAGGCAAGACGCTCCAGCAGCAAAAAAAGATGACAGCTTGCTTTATTGCGATCCTCCCTTTATGGCAGGAGTCTGGAACCGAACTCACATCATCTCCGAGGTTTGCCTGCACATCAGTGATAGGTAGCAGCTGACTTGGGACTGGAAGGAGTTTTCTGTCTCTAAGTTTCAAGCTCTTTGGGGGTTGAATCGTGCTGCTTTGGGGGTTGGTGTCTGCCCCAGGAACCTGCTGCAGAGGCAGCAAAGACATGGGGACATGACAGCGAAGCAGGAGGTGAAATCTCTGCATCCGTGCTGCTGGGCGGCCCTCGTGTGCCTGTGCTCCCAGTGACTGCCTCTGTAGGAACAGATTGTAGCAGGGTAACATGGAGATAGCTTGAAATGAGTTTTAAGCTTTTATTTCTATCGCAGCGAGGAAACTGCTGATACCCATAGAGGGTTCTGGACCCGTGCGAGATGTTAGGTGCCAAGAATGCCAGCTCAGATGAAATTACTTCCCACTAGAAATGATCGAGTGGAAGCAGAAGGCCTCATTGGGGGGACTTTCCCACGGAGTGGGGACCGTGCCATTGGGTTCGCAGGTCCCCTCAGAGACAGCAGCTCCTGGGCTGGGCTCTTCCACTCTGCAAATGATTGGTTTCGTCTCGCTCAAACTCCTTTTCTTGCCTTTAAGAAGCTGCTCCTGAGACCGGAGGCGCTGCGGGTCAAGCTTGGCCCTGCCCTGGGGAGAGATAAACAGGCCCGAATATGTTTTCCAGATTGCAACACTGGTGAGTCAGGCAGGCCGGACAGCTGCTCCCTCGCGGTGCCCCTGGTTGTTCCTGATAAGGAAGAGCGTGGCTCCTGCCAGCGCGCAGCCATGTGCGCGCACATGTAAACAGGCACTCCAGGCCCCGTGTTGTTTTAGAGCACATTGTTGACATTCTGAATGGATGAACATCGAGGAGAAAGGTGAGCACACACTTCGTTCAAGAGAAGCTCCAGGTTTCATAAGCCCCAAACAGGTAAAACCATTTGGTGTCATTTGGCCCCAGTTGGAGCCATCTCTGGAACCTACCTGGCCAAGGGCAGGGTTCCGGAAACCTCACACTCCGGAAAGAGGAGGGGACGGAGGCAGGGCGGGGAGTCGGAAGAGGGAAGATGGATTTATGAAGAAGCAAATGGCAGAAGGCCCGGAGAGAAACAGGCATATCATAAAATGTGAACATACCTTCAAAAAGAGGAGACATTGACCCTATGATATCTTTAAAAAATACCCCTCTCCCCAAAACATGAATGCCATTTTCCTTAAATAATATACAGCGTATAAGGAATGGGGCATATGGGGAGGGTTGATATTAATAATACAACAATACCGCCACCAATATTGTATTACACCTTGTAATGAACGCTTCATGTTAACTTTATGAAAAGCAATTTATAGTTTACGAGGGGCTTTTTTGATTTCCTCCGTCAGCCCACGCAAGTTATGAACCACATTTTACAGATGAGAAAATTGAGGCTCCAGGAGGATATATGCAATTAGCTGAGGGATAATTAACAGCTGGGGAGGGACAGGTTTGTCCTAAGTAACCCAGAGCTACCATGCTCATTAGACACGCTGGGGAGGGTGATTCATTTTCAATAGCTGTTCAGAGCGCTAAACCTGCACTGCGTTTCTAGGCAGAGGGACCCTAACTTCTCCAGTGTTGCCCAAAACAAGTTTCCCCAACTAAAAGTTCTTGGATTAGTTTTGCTTGATACTTGGATCACAGCAGCATAGCATCTGTGAAGATGAAAGCAGCAGGGGAAACTTCTAGATCCACCCCATGCCCTTCTTTCTCAGTGTCCCATCCTTGACCAATTCTTTCTATTCTGGAAACAACACCTGTGGGCCCCCTAAGCTTGCCGTCTCGCTCTCCAGTGGGGAAGAAGCACCCTTATTTGCATAGGACATGATGGAAGCACAGGAGCCACCTCGACGAGACAGGTGTTTTGAAAATGCTAATGCCGAAAGCTGTGATTCTCAAACTTTGGCCTGCATCAGAATCACCTGGGAGCTTGTTAAAGGCATGGATGTCCAGCGCCGCCTAGACCTTCTGAATCAGAATCCCAGAGGTGGGGCCTGCTCACCTGTGAACTTGACAAGCTCCCCAGGTGATTCTGAAGTACACCAAAGCTCATGAGGCATTGTCTCAGCACGGGGGTGGGAGTTACAGGTGAAGGAGAGTGGGGAGCCCAGCTGGGAGAGGAGGTAGCAGCCACAGGAGCCTGAAGATCCTAGAGAACAGTCAGGAACAATTTTCTGCTCCATCCCTATCTTCCTTTAACAAAGGGGTTGTATAAAGGCTTACAAATCCCTTCATTCAGGCATGTCCTTCTTCTGACAGAATTGCCATGTGCAGTACGGAAGACGAATGCACCCCTTTTAGAAGCAGTTAAAATAGCCCATATTTTTCAGAAGGTATAATAGAAAGTACTAGGGACTGAGGGGAGTGAGGAATGTATGAGGAGTTACTGCTTAATAGGAACAGAGTTTCTGTTTGGGGATGATAAAAAGAGTTCTGGAAATGAATGGTAGTGATGGTTGCACATCATAGTGTATGTGTTTAATGCTACTGTGTGTACACTTCAAAACTGTTAGAATGGCCCTAGCTGGTTTGGCTCAGTGGATAGAGCATGCCTATGGCCTGAAGGGTCCCAGGTTCAATTCAGGTCAAGGAAGGGCACATGTCCGGATTGCAGGCTTGATCTCCAGTGGGGGATGTGCAGGAGACAGCCAATCAAGGATTCTCTCTCATCATTGATGTTTCTATCTCTCTCTTCTTCTCCCTTCCTCTTTAAAATCAATAAAGATATATTAAAAAAATACAAAAATAAAGATTGTTTAAAAAATTGTTAGAATGGCAAATTTTATGTTATATATATTTAACACACACACACACACACACACACACACACACTCACACACACTCACACACGCACAAATTAGCCAGTCTTTTTTAGGGATGTAATGACAAGAGCAAATAACATTCAATTTTAGCTGATTGCTTGCTGCTGCCTAGATGCATGTACGTGTGCATGTGCATGTGTGTGAGGTTAGTAAGGAAACTGACAAAATAAAAATGGTTCAGCCGAGACTGGTTTGGCTCAGTGGATAGAGCGTCAGCCTGAGGACTGAAAGGTCCCAGGTTCAATTCCAGTCAAGGGCATGTACCGTGGTTGCGGGCACATCCCCAGTAGGAGGTGTGCAGTAGGCAGCTGATCGATGTCTCTCTCTCATCGATGTTTCTAACTCTCTATCCCTCTCCTTTCTTCTCTGTAAAAAAAATCAATAAAATATATATATATTTAAAAATGGTTCATAGAGCCCTGGCTGGTTAGGCTCAGTGGATAGAGTGTTGGCCTGCCGACTGAAGGGTCCAGGGTTCGTTTTCGGTCAAGGGGACAGGCTCCTCCCTGGCCCTGGGCCCTGGTCACGGCTCTTGCAGGTGGCAACCAATCAATGTGTTTCTCTCACATGGATATTTCTCTCTGTCTCTTCCTCTCTCTTCTACGCTAATAAATAAATAAATAAATAAATAAATAAATATCCTTGGGTGAGGATTTAAACAAAAAATGGATTCATAGATAAAAATTTTGAAAATTGATGGCAGTGGAAAGAAAGAGAGAGGGAGAGAGATATCTAGAGCACTCTTTCCTTCCCCCTTTGCTTGGTTGTCTTCTGGATTCCATATCACTTAATCACTTTTTGGAATGCCTTGAAGTGTCTCTCACACTTCATTGAGCATAAAATCACCTGTGGACCTTGTTAAGCTGCATATTTTAATGCAGTAGGTCTGAGGTAAAGTTCTAGTCTGCACTTCTTTTCATTTATTGATTTGAGAGAGAAAAAAACTATTCAATGTGAGAGGGAAACATTGATTGGTTCCGTTCTAAGCATACCACAACTGGGGATTGAACACACAGCCCAGGTGTGTACCTGGCCAGCTGGGAATTGAACCCATAACCTTGGAATATGAGGATGATGCTTTAACCAGCTGAGCTCCAGGGCCTGTGCCGCCAGCTTGCATTTCTAACAAGTTCCAGGTGATGCTGACACTAGATCCACAGACTATATTGGGAGGGTTGCGTAAACTTAGTCAATTCTTAGTTTATCATGATTTCCTTATGTCCAGCAGAGTAATTAGTACACAGTAGGTGCTCAATAAATATTGAATGAATGACAGAGTACTAGGGTTGGTGTAGGAGTTTGGAGAGCAGACTATCTTTGTCCTGAACCACAGCCTATTTAAGGTGTTCCTGTTTCTATCAGTTATTCCGTCATACTCTGTGGAGTAAGGATGTGAGTGCTGAATTATTTTTGGCTTTGTCACCTTGGTGCCTCAAATCTAATCCTTAAAATAGTGGTTCTATACACATGGAGGGTAATGAACCCTGGTTTGCAAGCTCTGAGGAAGCCTGGCTACAGTCCACAATCTCAGCAAAGTAATACCCTCCATCCAAGGAGGGTGCAGAGTGCAGGGAACCTGCTGGTGTGGTAATCTTCCAGATTTTGGTGCCTTGAGTCATTGCCATCTTGGCCTCCTTAAATCAAATAAACAGACTTTTTAATAGTGTCTGTGAGAAAGGGGTTCGTTACCCTAAAACGCACGAATATAAATATTATTG
This sequence comes from Pipistrellus kuhlii, assembly GCF_014108245.1. Classification (NCBI taxonomy): domain Eukaryota; kingdom Metazoa; phylum Chordata; class Mammalia; order Chiroptera; family Vespertilionidae; genus Pipistrellus; species Pipistrellus kuhlii. Next base: position 12,384,683 of record NW_023425405.1, on the reverse strand, counting down.
CTATTATTTACTCTTATCGTTGACGATGCTGGTAACGACCCTGGCAGTTGAGCGATTAAGTGTGTGAGGAAGTAGGAGGGGGAGGGAGGGGGCAGAGGGCTGTGGAAGGCAGGAGAAAGAGGAACTACATCTCCCAGAATCCCCCTCCCCCCAAGGAAGTCCACGTTGCGGCGGCGGCCCACCCCTTTCGCCCGCGGGACCGCCCCCGCCGATGACGTCACAGAGGTGACGTCACGGCGCCCAGAGCGAGGCCGGGGTAGAGAGGCCGACGGAGCCGGAGTCGCCTGCTGCTGGTCTCGGAGGCTGCTGGGGAGCCGGCGGGAGGGTGAGCGGCGAGCGGACCGGAGAGCAGGAGCGGGCAGGAGGGAGCGTCGCGCGGCGCCGCGGAGCGCCGGGGCCGGGGCCGGGCCGCGGCGGAGCCACCGCCGGAGAGGAGCAGCCCGAGCCGGGCGCCGCGGGGTCCCCACCCCCACTCGGCCGGACCGTGCCCGGTGTTCCCCCGAGCGGGGGGCGCGGCGGCGGCTGACTGGCCCCGACGGGACCGCGGGGGTGTTTCCGCCTCCACCGGGGAGCCGGCGCGGCCGCGGGCTCCTCAGAGCCGGGGCCCGGGGCCCGTGACAGACGGCGGGGGAAGGAAGAGAGGCGGCGGCGGCGGCGGCGGCGGCGCAGGCGACGGGGAGGCAGCGGCGACACCATGTCATCCCCCAGCCCGGGCAAGCGGCGGATGGACACGGACGTGGTCAAGCTGTATCCTTCGTGGAGGGGGGTCCCGGCTGTCGGTAGCGGGCGGCGCGGCGGTGCCCGGGGCACCCCTGAAACCCAACACAAGGGCCCTGGGGCGCTCCAGGCCACTGTCCGGGCTCGCTCCCTCCCCTCCCTGCCCCCAGTGCCTACGGCGGCTCCTTGGCACCTCCCAGGAACCGAGGGCCCTCTCGGCTCCCCCTTTATCTGCAGAACCCCGAAATGTGCGTTGCTCCTCGCTCTGCCTGCAACCCCCCAGTGCCCGTGACTTTGCTCCACGACGTTTGGACTCCCAAGAAGGCTTTTTTATTTTTAATTTTTTTAATTTTTTGCAAGATAGGCTCTCTTCTCCACTAAGCCCACCTCCAGGGTCTCTTTCCTTTTGCTTGCCCTTGATTTAGGAACTCGAGGTAGAAATTCCCGAGAGTGAAGGAAGCCTTTCTCCCTTTTCTTGAGATGCCTCCATTCTCTTCCCCTCACGGTGCTTCTTGAACTGGGGTAACTCAAGTGACCTCCTTTATCCCTAATTCCTTTCTATATTAGGAAGAGAGTAGCCTGCTCATGGGCCCTTCTTGTAAGTGGTCAGGAGCTCTGGGTGTTTTAAACTAGAGACCCCTGTTCATTTTTTCTGGTCCCTCGCAGAACCCCACTTTTTTCTTGACGGTGACAAAGCCTATCCCACCCCTAGTTGGATGTGGGGAGGGCCTCCAGGGCCTCCAGCAAGCCACCCTCCATGTTGTTGTGGCTGTGACAGCTGGGGGGAGGGAGAGAAAGAGGATCTCCTTGACCAAATAGCCCCTGTCCTGGCCACTTAAGCCTACTCCCTTCTATGAAGATAAGGTTCCTGGGGGAATCATTGCCAAATGACACCTTTTCTTTTCCTGTTCCCCCTCCCTCCAACTTCCTATACTCTGGAGGTAGAGCAGTGGGAAAGCTGTAGCTGATAAAGAGACCTTCAGGCAGTGGTTTTGGTTGGAGTCCAGACTGATTATTTCATGACAACTAGGGAAAGTCGCGAAGGTTCCTGTGATAAATCGAGAACATTTTTGAGGGGTTAATTTAGAGGTTGGGGGGAGGGGGGAGGAAATGAGCCCAGTTTTCTGAACAACGAATCGCTGGGGAGAGGGGGGAAACGGGGGTGGGAAGTGTTAGTGTGTGAAACAGTTAAAAAGTCCTGTCTCCTGCTGCTGATTCTCTCTCACCCCCATCCCCTACCATTTCCCCCTGTTGCAGGGTTTTTGTTTATATAACTCAAGTTTGGCTAGATTGTTCAGGTGAATTCCTTCTTTTCCTTTGTTACTGTTTTTGATTGGACATTTTACCTCCGTGTAGCGATCGATGATTGTTGTCAAGTGCTAAGTTATGGAATTCGCTAAAGTTTTAAACAAGTAGTTTATTGCATTTAGTTTTGGAAGCGGGGGGGATGGGAGGGAAGTTGTCTGGGGAAGAGATTTTTCTTTCCGTAATCTTTTCAGGAATAAGAAGGTGTTTATCTTCTCACTTAGGAAAACGTGGCTAGAAATTAGAAACAGATAGACTTCTAAGTTTTAGGGTTTCAACTTTGGAATTTGGGGGAGGTGGGAGTGGAGATTAGAGACAGGAGCAAGTAATAAAAGTACACATTACGTACCAAACATATTTCCAGGCATTAAGTGACATTTGTGGCTCTGATTGAGTTTTGTAAATGTGTGAATGATACCAGTAATGTTGGCTTTTCATAAGGTTTCAAGAAAACTTGTAACTATGGCAGTGTGTACATTTCACACAAAGCAGTTTTCCGGGTGTTTTTTGTTTTGTTTTGTTTAGAAACTAGGAAATGACATGGTGGCAGATTCTGAGTTATTTTTATCCTGACTTGAGAGTTACTGTCACACCTAATGTAAATTTCTACCTAATGTTTAATTGGGATGGGGGTGGGTGAGAGAATGCCAGCTGGTTTTGATCAGTGTCAGATTCTCAAATTATATACATATATATTTTTAGAAGACTGAGGGTAGAGGGTGAGGCCTAACTTGACCTGATGCCTTTTCCATACAGTGCCTTTTGTTCATTTAGTAGTTGTGGCATCTAGAATGATTACCGCGTTTAGGAGTCGGGGTGTGGGGGGCGGAGAGGGAGAGGAAAACAGACAAAGAACAGCAGGGTGTCTTTCTTTTTTTCTTCCCCATAAGTGGCTTGTTTCATAGCTTATTTTTAGTAGAAGATGAAGAAAGGCTAAGATGCACTGGCCTTCTGTTCTTTCCCCACCTTCCTCCTTTCTGACAAAAGAAAGCTGAGGCGCTTTAAAATCATAGATCTCTGAGATAGGACAACCGTCTGGGGATTTAAAAGGCAGAGGTTACCTTTGTTTTGTGTTTATTATTTTCTGGGCTCACATAGTTTGGAAGTTAAATTTCTCGTTGTTTCCTTTTGTGTGTGTGTGTGTGTGTGTGTGTGTGTGTGTGTCTTGTGGGGTTGGGTGATTTTGTGGCCTCCTTTCTCTGTTGAATTCACATTAGTAGGCCCAAATGGAGCCAGCAGTTTTGGAGCATGGTATAATTAGCAAAAAAATGTAAGGGAAAAAATTGCCCAACCCACTATGAAAATGAGTACAATCGTGTAAAAGGGCCCGGGGTTGAAAATGAAAGATAGAGGAGAGGAAGTAGAAAAGGTCTGAAGGAATGTATGTGCTTGCTTTTTGCCCCTCAGTGTCCCTTGATGATTTCTCTGGTGTGGAGGCTGATAACTGGTTTCATTGCAATCTCCTGTTTCAGCCCATTTTTGGATGTCTCCTGAGTGTAATTATGCCATCACGATTTACAGCCTCGTAGGGAACCCGTATAATAGGAAAGTAGTGGTGTGTGGGGGTAGGGAGGGAAGAGGATGTGTAACAAATTGGCCCCTGCCTCCCACCACCTCGCTGGGAGACACAGATTCTGGTGGCTTATAGAGCCGGGCTTTGGTAGGAGAACTGACTCCCAAGTTATGCAGGGAGTGAGTGTTTTGCACCGATTCTGGGCGATTATGTTCTGAAACTCTGACTCATTCATTGTTTCTCTTCTGATCCTTTGCTGAGTGTTGTGCAAACCTCTCCGGGAGCCTAGAAGCTGATGTACATACATGACTTTTGGGCCTTGTTAAGAACATGTCCTGATCAAGAAACTTGCAGTTAGCCCAAATCCTGTGGCATGGCTGTGAATAGTGTGGCCGTTTGTCTGCAAAGTCAGGTAGATCAGTAATCCTGTGCTGTTTCCAGTTTGGCAACCTTTGCGGTTTCCAGCTCAAACCCTGCTGGTTATTTAGATTGTCTGAGAACTGGGACTCTGGTGACCTTAAATCGTGATTTGCCCTAAAGGAATATCAGTTTAAATTCTCCCTGGTGGAGGAACAAACAGCTCAGATTACACGGGTTTCCTTGTTGGTGGGGTTAGACGGCTCACCCTGTTGCACAGCCTGGTGATCCTTTTATCTGTGAACCAGTGGCCCCTGCTGAAGGCTGGAGCTACTTGTTTTGGAAAAGCGTTTGCAGGCGAAAGGCCGCAGGCACAGCTCCTCACCGCTCATTGGCTGCGCTGTTACTACCCGGAAACGGCGGAGGGGCGGAGCTTCCACCAAACAGCTGATGGGGTGTGTGGCCAGAAGAGTGTTTACATGCAAAAGAAGTTGGGGCTGGGGAGTTCTTGTGCGTGGTGTTACAGGATGAAGTGCATTTTCAAGGTTTAAAAGGAAGAGAGGAAAGTCTACCCTGATAGAGTGGAAGAAATGTTCAAGGTTAAATCAGAAAAGTAAATGTGATGATGATGGGAATTTGGCATATACTGTACTTGTTAACTGAGATTTTGGAACTTATTTTATAATACCAAGAATTTTCAGAGGGAGCGCAGAAGTTTAAAACAGGATATGTTGCTACTTTAAGTATACTTCACTGACTCACGCAGAGATTTAAAAGTATGGTAGAAATGTCAGCTTCCCCTGCAAAAGTGCCCCTAGAAAGGGGCAGTGACTTACACTAAATTCATTAACAGTGTTAGTGAGTCCTGGCTGTCTGCTTTAGGATTCAAAAGCTTTTAATAACAGTTCATCCCCTCACATGTTTGAGTTACCCCTTGATGCCAGGTTTGATGTAAGGTTGCTGGGGTAATTTAGTAGGGAAAAATTCAGTGTGGATAGTCATGACGCTTCTGTAACAAGTCAAACTTTTTTTTTTTTTTTTTTTTTAAGGTTAGCACTGTATATATCTCTCTTCTGAATAATTTGTATTTAATTTCAGGATTTACTTTTCAAGGAATGGAAAGGTTAAAATGTGAATTTATGTGATGGGATGTATGGTAATCTGTTCCTGTTATTTAAAAGATAGATGTAAAAAAATGGAATTAACAAACATTAAAATGTGTAGTCATATGTCTTGGACATCAACGTCAGTATTTTGCTGTTAATCAGTAGTTATTCTATTCCTAAGTTAGTAATCTTTGTTACTCTTTGATTTGTGCTCAAAGTGTAGACAATTATGTAATATTTTAACTAGCTCCAGTGTCAGTTGGGAACTTGTGTTTTGCCTTTTATTTCCTTTGGCCTCTATGTTAGTGAGATGATGAGGTGGAAGGTAGAACAGTTTAATGGTCTTTAAGCTCAAAGTTAAGGCTTTGGCAACTTCCAGTGTTCTGAATTTGTCTTCACTGCCTAGATTTGGTGGCAGATGTAACATACTACTACTTACTTGGGTTAATCAGGTACCTACATGAGTAAGCATTTACAGCTTCAAGACGTCTGATTCCTGCAGTGCAGTTCTAGTAAATTACATGCAAGCCTAAATAGTCAGCTTTTGGGGGAGGGGGAGATCTTTTGCACGTGTGACCTGTAAAAGTCCCTTACCCTTGTTGTGTACATGTGTTAGAAAACCATGGATTTGTTGGTTTCCTAGTGTGTAATTTCCCCAGCACCTTGACCTACATTTATATAGTGTTTATATTTTAGTATCTTCTTCAGTCTTAACAGATTTAATGGTTCCAAGAATCATTTGATTTTTATGTATATAATTCAGACCTGCAAAACAGCTTTTCTTTTCTTTTTTTTTAGAAAGGTGGAGGGGAGGAAGGAAAGGGGAGGGGAGGAAGGAGAAGGGGAGGGGAGGAAGGAGAAGGGGAGGGAAGGAGAGAGAAACATTTATGTGAGACACATGGATCGGTTACCTCCCTTACTTGCCCTGACTGGGGCCACAGGGTGGGGGGTTGAGCCTGCTCCTGAAGTACGTGTCCTTGACTGGGAATTGAACCCTCCACCCTTTGGTCTAACCACTGAGAAACCTGTATGGCACAACAGGTTTTCAACTATAGACCCACAATGTACATTTTAATAAAACCTTAATGGAAAAGACTTAGTTGGGTTATACAAGTACTAAAATAATTGCGGAAAATGTAGGTTACAAAAAGGGAAAGAAAATACTTACCCATAATTCTACCCTTTAGTTAGTGGTTTTCAATTTTCTGGAGGTTTGTTAAAATAGGTTGCTGAGTCCTGCCCCTGGAATTGTCCTATTCACTGGTCTGTAGTGTGGCCTGATAACTTGCATTTCTCTTTTTAAAACAAAATATGTTTTATTGATTTTTTACAGAGAAGAAGGGAGAAGGATAGAAAAATCGATCAGCTGTCTCCTGCACACCTCCTGTGTGCCTATAACCAAGGTACATGCCCTTGACCAGACTTGAACCTGGGACCCTTCAGTCTGCAGGTCGATGCTCTTATCTACTGAGCCAAACAGGTTAGGGGAACATTTCTCTCTCTCTCTCTCTCTCTCTCTCTCTCTCTCTCTCTCTCAACTATATATATATATATTTATTGATTTTAGAGAGGAAGGGAGAGGGAAGGAGAGATAGAAACATCAATGATGTTTCATCATTGAAAGAGAATCATTGATTGGCTGCCTCCTGTATGCCCCCCACTGGGGATCGAGTCCGCAACCTGGGCCTGTGCCCTTGACTAGAATCGAACCCTGGACCTTTCAGTTTGCAGGCCACGCTCTATCCACTGAGCAAAACCGTCTAGGGCAACTTGCATTTCTAACAAGTTCATTGCTGCTGGTGTAGGGACCACAATGTAATAACTGTTGTCCTTAAATGTTAACATTATGATGATTTTTTCCCCCCATTGACCATTATGATGATTTTTTTCATCATCCTTATACACACACACACACACACACACCCCACCAGAATATATTTTTCAACCTGTTGCTTATACTGTGTGTGCCATTTTTGCTTAATATTTATGCAGTTATTTTTCATAGTTAAAAATATCAGACATAATGAATAACTGATATGACATTCATTGGTATACTTCTTTGTCATTTTTCTGTGATAAATAAGATTGAAATTAATCTTTTGTGCTTAAATCTTTTTTTAATTTAAATAAAATAGATTATTTCTATTTTCCTGAAATGGTATTCTATATCAAAGAAGGTAAACATTTAAATTAAAATATTTAATTAAATATTTTGGGGCTTTTGTTTTATTCTGTTGTGTTTTTGTTGGTGTTATTTTAGCACTGAAGCAGTCAGCCTGATAGCGTGATGAAAGATGAGTTCTGATCTCTTTGTTGAAACTTTGTTTTTTTGTGATAATGGTGATCTTCAAATTAGGGATACTTTTATACTTCTTTCTTTTCAGTTTTTATTTTATTGATTTTTAGAGAGAGAGAAACATTGATTTGTTCCACTTATTGATAATGATATAATATATTCACTAGTTGATTCTTGTATGTGCCCTGATTGGGGTTCAAATCTGTAACCTTGTATATCAGGACGATGCTCTAACCATCTGAGATATCCGGCTGGGGTTCAAGGTTTCTTGGATTATAAACTCTTAGCTGAGGTAATATAAATAGAAAAAATTAGATACAGGATGTGCCTGGTTTGTGTTACCTTAGAAGCAATTGGATGACTATTTATATTAGTGAAAATAAATGTAGTTGTTTTGTTTAAATGGTGCCAATATAACTTTAGTTATCTGGATAGTGCTTTCAATCAGTTGACTTTATATTACATAGATAATTTTTGAAAGATTAATTTTAAAAATTAAAAAAAATGCAGATAAACATTTTCATTGTAGTGCCTGTCTGTAGAAGGTCGATTTGATAGGAATCATGTTTATAAGAGATCACAAGGTGTTAGATTTGTTTTATGGCATTAGAGAGTACTGCATCTCTGCTCTTTTGCTATTTATCTAAATCTGTGAATATATGAGTAAATCTCCTAATTTAGCAACAAAGCTTTGAAACTACATAACCTTTTTTATTTTACTCCATAGGAAAAGAAACTGGATTAAAAAAAGTTATTATTATTTTTTAATATATTTTTTATTGATTTTTTTTTACAGGGAGGAAGGGAGAGAGAGAGAGCTAGAAACGCCGATGAGAGAGAAACATCCACTAGCTGCCTCTTGCACACCCCCTACTGGGGATGTGCCCACAACCAATGTATAATACATACCCTTGATCGGAATCGAACCTGGGACCATTCAGTCCGCAGACCGCCGCTCGACCACTGAGCCAAACAGGTTTCGGCAAAAGTTATTATTATTAACAAATGGTACCTTATGTACAGCTTTTGGGTCCCACAACCTTCAACTGGTACAGTCGTCCCCCCCTTATCAGCAGGGTGTATGTTCTAAGACTCCCACTGGATGCCTAAAACTGCAGATAGTACTGACCCCTACATATACCATGTTTTTGCCTCTGCATACATACCCTTAACAGCTTCTCTTTGGCTTATCTGAATTGCCAGCATCACTACTCTTGTGCTTAGGGGCATTCATTATTAGTAACATAAGGGTTACTTGAACCCAAGCACTGCAGTACCTTAACAATAGATCTAATAACTAAGATGGCCTCTGAATGACTAGTGGGTAGGTAGTGTGGACAGCGGGGATATGCTGGACAAAGGGATGATTCACACCTAGGGTGGGATGGAGCGTGACTTCATGAGATTTTGTCATGCTACTCGGAAAGGCATGCTATTTAAAATTTATGGATTATTTCTAGAATTTTCCATTTATTACTTTGACCATGAATAACTGAAACCACGGAAAGGGAAACTGCATAAGGAGGTGGAGTGGTGAACTACTGTACTTGGTTAGATCACTGATCCAAACTCTTACAATGAAAGTCTTAGATATTTTTTTGTAGGTCTTAGATATTTTTTTTTTTGGTCTTAGGTATTTTAGATTTTTATTACAAATTATGTTTACATTCAAATGGATGAGCATAGGAGGGAAATGCATTTTAAATGCTTGAGGCTTTTTCTGAGTAAAGGAGTTTTAGCTCTCTTAACTTGGTGGCTGATCTCAATGTAGCTTTAGAATATATTTAAGTAAGTATATTAAAATGTAGAACATAATACATGTTTAATAACAGAATCATTGATCTTGGCAACACAGTTTGACTTTATTAGCAACTGTTAGTTTTACCAAGTAATTCATTCAATTCGCCATAGCTACCTTCTTGATATGGGGGGGAGGGGGGGACCTGTATTTTGTCTTTCAATTCATTTGTATCCTTAGGGATTAAAAACAAAACTTTTTTTTTTTTTTTAAGTCAAATTTGTTTTGTAAGTGGAAGGAGGAGAGGAAGTAGACTTTTGAGTGTGTTCTTTAGTCTAATTATCTGGATGGCTGCCCATTTTTTTCCTGGCAGTAAAGAAAAGCAGTTCTTGAATGCTGTCTTTGATTATCAAATGACATATATTTAAGTATACCTGTATTGAGTCATTCATGCTTTTGTGAACACATTTGCTTTTATCTTTTTTTCTGTAAGCTCTTAGGTTAGAATAGTTAGGTACCAGATTCTTTCTGTCTTTAATTAATGTGGCTCTCCTTTGAGATTTAGCTAGGAATTTTGTAACATGTAAACCATGATAAATCAAGAAGACTATTGGTGGCTTATAAAGCCTATATTTATCATTTCATATAGTATTTCAAATGTATATGTCTGTTTTCTATTAGTGTTCCTAGCTTATATTTTGACTAATTTCTAGAAATCACGCAAGACAGTTAAATTCACTGGGAGGAAAATATGTAAATAAACCTCTAGGGAGAAGGTATTTCCAGATCCTTTACATTATCTTACATGCAAGGTTATTAAAAGTAGTAGTGAAGCCAGGTCATTTTTTTCTAGGAGTTTGAAAATCAGAGAATACTTGGCTTATTTCACTTTGTGCAGCTAGGCAATTGTTTATCAAACTTATACTTATTTATGCTGAAAATGTATAGTAGTTTACAATTTTGCTATATACTTCCTGAATATAAAACTAGGCTGTGCCTTAGATTTGCTTTAATTTTTAGTGAAGTCAGGCACACTGGAACATGGCACCTGAATTTTGTGTTCTTATATTTTAAAGGCACTGGTCTCTCTTTGTCTATGAAGAATTTGTAAGCTAATATTATATACAGTCTAGTCAGTGTTCCTGAGATCAAAAGCTACTAACTATTTTCTTTAAGTCCTCAAGGTAGGAAGTCTAGAGATCTCTATCACCCAGTATCTTCCTGTGCTCTTCAGACAAGGTGAGAGGGAATAGTAGTCAGTCCCCTGTCCCCACCGGAGCTCATTCCCGGCATTGAGTTTTGGCCCCTTTGCATCTTACTCTTTTATTAGATAGGATTATAAAGTCAGTTTCACCACTTATTGGTCACTGTTATTATGTGAAAAATATAATTAAAACAGTATAGCCTAATGCCTCAGTTAATCTTGTTTATGAATTCAAGATTCATAAATAAAACAAAATATCTTAGTAGTTTTTTTTATTTTTATATTTTATTGATTTTTTAAAATTTTCTTTATTGATTAAGGTATCACATATTTGTCCTCACTCCCCCATTCCAATCTTCCCTCCTATTAATGCCCCCGCCCCCCTGTTGTCCTTGACCACTGGTTAGGCTCTATGTGTGTACATACATCCTTTGGTTGTATTTTATTGAGTTTTTTACAGAGAGGAAGGATAGAAACATCGATCAACTGCCTCTTGCACACCCCCTACTGGGGATGTGCCCATAACCAAGGAACATGCCCTTGACGGGAATTGAACCAGGGACACTTTAGTCTGCAGGCCAACGCTCTATCCACTGAGCCAAACTGGTTTCGGCTTAGTAAGTTTTTATTTAAATGTTCTGATATCTCTGTACAACAGTAGATTACATGGCATTGTGTTTTGTATTCTTTTTTAACTCTTTTTTTGTGTTGTTAATTCTCCCCTGAGGATATTTGTCCATTGATTTTTAGAGAGAATGGAAGGGTGGAGAGACAGAAACATTGATGTGAGAGAGACATATCTATTGGTTGACTCCCGCACATGCCAATTGGCCAGGGCATACTTTAGTATTCTCTGAGTTGTATGTGCCCTGTCAATTTCAAAAATAAAATAAGACCGTCAGAGTGCCTGATTTATAGAAGCTTTTATCAGACTAGAATGGCAGCATGCTGATCCTTTCAAAATTTTATATATTTAATTACCTGAATGATATATATATTTATTTATTTATTTTTTTAAATCTTCATCCAAGGATATTTTCCCATTGATTTTTAGGGAGAGTGGAAGAGAGAGGGAAAGACAGAAACATTGATGTGAGAGGAACACATCAGTTGGTTGCCTCTGCATGAGCCCCAGGGCCCGGGAAGTAGCCTGCAACTAAGGTATGTGTCCTTGACCAGAATCGAACCCGGGACCCCTTGGTCCTCAGGCCAACGCTCTACCCACTGAGCAAACCAGCTAGGGCTATATTTTGTTATTTATTTATTTATTTATTTTTATTTTTTAAAATATATTTTATTGATTTTTTACAGAGAGGAAGGGAGAGTTAGAGAGATAGAGAGTTAGAAACATCGATGAGAGAGAAACATCGACCAGCTGCCTCCTGCATACTCCCTACTGGGGATGTGCCCGCAACAAAGGTACATGTCCTTGACCGGAATCAAACCCGGGACCTTTCAGTCCGCAGGCTGACACTCTATCCACTGAGCCAAACTGGTTTCAGCATATATTTTGTTTTTTTAAAAGGTAAATTAGGGAATGGGAGTAAAATAATATTCTCAGAGCCAGGATAGGATCCTGTCAGAGTTTGAAACAGTTCTGTATTTAAGCATTTAAATATTTTACCATTATGCTTTTTTAAAAATATATATATTTTATTGATTTTTTTACAGAGAAGAAGGGAGAGTGACAGAAAGTTAGAAACATCAATGAGAGAGAAACATCGACCTGCTGCCTCCTGCACACCTCCCACTGGAATGTGCCCACACCAAGGTACAAGCCTTTGACCAGAATCGAACCTGGTACCCTTCAGTCCACAGGCTCTATCCTCTGAGCAAAACTGGTTAGGGCCCATTATGCTTTTTAATACTCTCCAGATATCTTAAATATATATATTTGCAGAAAATTTAGGTGCCAACATTTTTATTGATATTTAAGCTCTGAGTGCCTATAGTGGATCAGTTTTGCTTCGTGTTTTAATATCTTTAATTATTAGCCTCAACATAGCTAAGCTTGTATAAAAACTTTCGATGCTTAATTTTTTAAAAGTTGGGATGATTTTATGAAAGAAAGCTTGGGTGTAAGTGACGTTTCTCATTTTCTATTGTTTTTGCCTTAATGTTTGTTAGCTTTTGACTTTTTTTAGATAAACTTTTTATTTAGATTTACAGAAGAATTGTGAAGATAATACAGAAATTACCTCTGTGTTATAATTTTATATTGTCAAAACTAAGAAACCGGTGTTGGTATATTAAATTCCAGGCTTTATTCAGATTTCACCAGTTTTTCCATGAATGTTCTTTTCTGTTCCAGGATTCAGTCCAGGATGCCACGTTATACAATATATAGTTGTCATGTCTCCTTAGTCTGAGTTTCTCACTCCTTCACTGTTTTACATCACCTTGATTGTTTTGCAGTACTGGTCAGGTATTTTTTTGGAATGCTCTTCAATTTCTGTTTATGTGGTCTCCCCTCTGCCCCCATGATTAGACATCATAGTAAGATTTCAAGATATGGCCAAATTCATTGTGAGTATTTGGACAGAATACCACAGAGGGGAAGTGCCCCCTCATGACTGCACAGGTAACGGTAACCTTGACACACGTGGTGCTTGCCAGGTTTCTCCACGGTAAGTTAGTTTTTTCCTCTGTGTTTTATTCTTTGGAAGCTAGTCACTAAGTGTGTAGATAAGCTGACACTCTAGGGAGCTGGAAGAATTACACTCCATCTCTGGAGGGAGTAATTGTTGTTAACTTTTGATAATAAATGTAGCAGTACATTCATCTAAGTTATTAGTGGCTTTTGTATAGAAGTTATTTTGATTTTGAATGAAGTGTAATTGGCACTGCCTCTTTGGAAATAAAATGGGATATAAATGTATGAGGATGTGGTCTAGAAGCACACAGATTTGGTGGATTTGTTTTGCTATTTGCATGATAAAATTAACTTTCTACATTTGGCTGTTTTTAGATCTATAACATTTATATGTGAAAATGAAGATAAACTTAGGATGAGTTGAAAACCTATTAAGAGAATTATAACTAAAGCAATTCTATCACCTTAAAGAGTTTTAGATCAGAAAGATAACTTGGAGCTAAGGTAATATAAAATGCTATTACATTCAGTGTATCTTTGTTACAATGCTGATGAGATACTGCAGGAACTAAACTCTTATTTATATGATTTAGCCTATGGTAAAATTGGTTTCTTTAGCCCAGCAAGTGTTGCTTAGTGATTGAGCTTCTGACCAATTCCCAGTTAGGGCACATGCCCAGGTAGCAGGCTCGATCGATCCCCAGTGTGGGGTGTGTAGGAGGCAGCGATCAGTGATTCTCTCTCATCATTGATATTTCTCTCTCTCTCCCTCTCCTTTCCTCTCTGAAATCAATAAAAATACATTTTTTAAAAGTATATGCAGCCGAAACTGGTTTGGCTCAGTGGATAGAAATCGGCCTGTGGACTGAAGGGTCCTGGGTTCGATTCTGGTCAAGGGCATGTACCTTGGTTGCAGGCACATCCCCAGTGGGGGGTGTGCAAGAGGCAGCTGATCGATGACTCTCTTCTCATCAATGTTTCTAACTATCTTTCTCCTTTCCTCTCTGTAAAAAATCAATAAAATATATATATATTTTACAAAAGTATATGCAATGTTTTATTTTCTTGAGCAGAGTATATTTATTTATTTATTTATTTATTTTTTTAAATCAATCTTTATTCATATTATTACACAGGTTCCTCGTTTCTTCCCCCCTCCACCAGGTTCCCACCCCACCCTCTGCCCCCTCATCCTCATCCATTGGTGCACAGTTTATGTTCAGTCTCTTCCTCCCTCCCTTTCCCCGATAGTAAATCCCTTTTCAGATAGCAAATCTGTTACTTAGCATTTTCTCATATCAATAATACCTCCACATGCCCAATGATACACTTCACACAAAAGACATTTCCTAATAGGACAACCAGCCTCATCCAGGCCCCACCCAAGGCACTCACAGATCAACACCCCAGGACTATATTAACTCAACACATCCAGATATAAGCCTTCATCACTTGATTCAGCAGACCCTCAAGTTCCCGCAAAAGTTTCCAGCCATGTCTGAGAGGCAGTCGTGGGGCAGGGGCAGGTGAGGAGCGAGCTGTTTTGGGCCAGGCTGCTCCGGGCCTGGCCTCTGTTGCTCTTGTTTGTTCCACAACCAGCTGCTCCGTGTCTGGTCACTGCCGCTCCTGACCCAGTTGCTCTGGACTTGGCTGTTGCTGCTACAGGCCTGGCCACACCCGACTCGGCTGCTCTGGGCCCAATTGCTCCGGGCCCGGCCGCTCCGGGCCTGGCTGCTCCCAGCCTGGCAGCCGCTGCTCCAAGCCTGGACGCACCCAGCCTGGCAGCCGCTGCTCCAGGCCTGGCTGCACCGGACCCGGCTGCTCCGGGCCTGGCCGCTCCCAGCCTGGCAGCTGCTGCTCCCAGCCTGGCCGCTCCCAGCCTGGCAGCCACTGCTCCGGGCCTGGCCACACCAGACCCGGCTGTTCCGGGCCTGGCCGCTCCCAGCCTGGCAGTTGCTGCTCCGGGTCTGGTCTCTGCCACTCCCGACCTAGTTGCTCTGGACTTGGCTGTTGCGAGCAGAGTATATTTAGAGCTGATGCTATAAAGCAGCAGTAAGATATTAAAATTTTGCCTAACACATTTGATCTAGATTAAAAAGTTAAGCCGAAGATTTTATTTCTCAGGGGCTTTCTTAAAAATAGTGAGGAAGAAAGGTAGAAACTGAACGTTAGTGGGAAATATCTCATTAGTTACAAATACTATAGTAGTAATTATTTATTTTGAGATTGTAGAGGACAGTTCAGAGTTTCTGTATCAACTCAAGGGGACACTTGGGTTTTAGGTTCATCTCAAAATGGAAGGGAAGTATAGAATATTTCCTATATCCTTGTCCCCATTCATGAACAGCCTGCCCCATTATCAACATCCCCCACCAGAGTGTGATGCATGTTACAGTTGATGAACCTACATTAGCACATCATCATCCAAAAATAGTTTACATTAGGGTTCACTCCTGGCGGTGTACATCCTATGGATTTGGACCAATGTCTGATGGCTTGTAACCACCGTTGCAGTATCATAGAGTATTTTCCCTGCCCTGAAATCCTCTGTGGTCCACCCAGTTCACCCCGCCCCCAGCAGCCACTGATTTTTTTTTACTGTCCCCGCATTTTTGCCTTTTCCATATGTCATATAGTTGGGAGTCATACAGTATATATAGCTTTTTCAGATAGGCTTCTTTCACTTTGTAATGTGCATTTAAATTTCTTTCATGTCTTTTCATGGCTTAATAACTCATTTCTTTTTAGCACTGAAATATTCCATAGCTTGAATGTACCGGTTTGTTTGTTCATTCACCTTAGTGAGCCACTTTTACTAAATAGAGCTATTACTATTCATGGTTTCTAATTTTTTTCAGATTCACCTTAGTACTTTTTTCAAAAAAATCTTTTAGTAGCAAGTAGCTAAAGTCTATCCTGCTGGCCCATTCTATCCTCATTTCTACCTTTCTTGTTCTCTGATAACTTGTCTAGTAATGTGATACTTCTCATTCTAACATTTATTCTCATAGCCTCTTGCTTTGAGATGTTATGGCCCATTTTTTTTCGAGATAAAAACCCAGGCTACGCAGGTTGGTTGAAAGTGTTGAGATCATAGAGTAAGTCCTTGTAGTGATGGTTTGGAGCCAACTAGGCCTTCTTATGCTTTTGTCCCTTTTAACATGCAAGTAACCCATATCTTACTTTATTTTTATTTATTTATTTCTTCTTTTTTTTTTCTTACTTTATTTTTTAAATATATGTTTATTGATTTCAGAGAGGAAGAGAGAGAGATAGAGAGATAGAAATATCCTTGATGAGAGAACATCATCAACTGATTGCCTCCCGCACGCCCTCTACCGGGGATCGAGCCTACAACCGGGGTATGTGCCCTTGACCAGAATCGAACCTGGGACCCTTCAGTCCACAGGCCCACGCTCTATCCACTGAGCCAAACCAGCCAGGGCAGTAATCCTTATTTTACTTAATGATGATCTCAAATACAAGACTATCGATGTTGGTAATTCGGATATGCCAAGAGAAGCTGTATAGGAAGAGCAGCATATATAGTGTTTGGTACTCTCTGAGGTCTTATGCATCCACCAGAGGGTCTTCGAACATATCCTCCACAGATAAGGGGGCTACTCTATGTTGGAAGAGAAGTCATATTGTTATAAAGTCTAAGATGTACTTTATTTGTCCTTAGCATAGTGTTGGTGTAATAGTATGATCTTTGATAAAATATTTGAATCAGATTGAATTGAATTACACAATAAATCATGTAAATATACCATTAGCCAAGAAAGAAAATTGGTGATGTGTTTAGATAGCAAATGTTTCTGTTAGTAAAGAATGTCAGATTTGCACTATGTTACAGATTCTAAGACACTTTTTTTCTTGCATCTTAACATCTTTGAAATTGAGATATCTTACAATTGGTGGTGAGTCACATTTTGATTGTCAGCTTTTTTCTTTAATGTGTGTCATAAAACAGTGTTGTGTCATTGATGTGATGAAATAATGTAGTGCCTCCTTTTTCTGTGGAGATGAGGAAATACAATGGATAACAGATTACTTCTTGGGCTATAGGATATGCTATATTAAATGTTATTTTTATCAGGCACTGAATTGACTCTGGATGGCTGACTGTGGGGACCCATTGTTAGAATATTTCATTAATAAAGCAGTTATCTTTATTCCAAGCTAGAAGACTAGATTTCAGTGCCAGAATTCTGGCTTTTAAAATAAAATGTAAAACTCTTACAAATTTTGTTTTTTACATGCAAAGTCTTTTATCTTTTTTTTTTTTAACTTGGACATTTTTATATATATTTATTAATTTCAGAGAGGAAGGAAGAGGGATAGAGAGTTAAAAACATCAATGAGAGAAAAACATCAATCAGCTGCCTCCTGCATTCCTCTACAACCACGGTACATGCCCTTGACCGGAATCGAACCTGGGACCCTTCAGTCTGCAGGCTGACACACTATCCACTGAGCCAAACTGGCCACAGCTACTTGGACATTTTAATGAACTTCCCTCCATGTAGCTTCAAGCTGCCAGGAAACAGGCCCCACCAACACCCTTAATCTTCTCCTCGGCTCTTCTGCTGAAGACTTGGCCTTGACAATGACAGGCTGCTTTGGGAGCTTTCCCTTCCCCAGAACTTTGTAGTAGTCCGGTCGCACCACATCAGTGATAGGAGCAGCTCCAGTCTTGCTTTTGGCAGCATTTACCCGTGTCTGCTCACTGACCAGGGTCCATAGTTTATCAAGGTTGACATTTGGACAGAAGCTCTGGTTTCTCTTTAAGTGGTAATGCCTCACACCAACTTTCCAAAGTAACCTGGGTGATATTTGTCTAAGTTGATCCTGTGATGATGCAAGCCACCAGCATTTTTGCGGCTCCGGGTGCTTCCTGTGCTTGCCGAACCGGCCGTGGCTGTGGCTCACGTGGCCCTGAAGTTTTCGGGTCTTCCTCAGTCTGGATGGCATGTCTGTGGCTGAGCTGCCTTTCTTTCTTTATTCATTTCCTTTTTTAAAAATATAGTTTATTGATTTTTTACAGAGAGGAAGGGAAAGGGATAGAGATTTAGAAACATTGATGGGAGAGAAACATCCATCAGCTGCCTCCTATACACCTACTGGGGATGTGCTCGCAACCAAGTTATATGCCCTTGACCGGAATTGAACCTGGGAACCCTTCAGTTTGCAGGCCAATGCTCTATTCACTGAGACAAACCGGTTAGGGCCTGCCTTTCTTTTTAATCATATTGTTGGTGGGAACATAATGGTAGGTATTGAATTACTCACTTTCTGTGTAAAGCAGGTCTTGGGAGGTTTTACTATGTAGCTCTTGGAAAAGAAGTGAAGAGTAGCAGAATAAAATTTTTAAAATTTTCTTTTAATTAAAATTAAATTTATTAATACTTGACTGAAGCTTGAGGAATTAAATCACAAGTTTACTTTTGGCTTCTGTTATTCTGAATCTAAGCACTGTTAATATTTATTCTACATGGTTTTATGAAGACCTAAAAGTCACAGTTGCTCATTTCTTAATCTTGAGAGCTTTTTCTATTATATTGAATAGGTATATTTAAAGATATGTTATTAAATCCTATAATTAACCCTGTGCTTCTGTTAATTTTATATAAAAATGAATAGAACCATAACATGGAAATACAATTGATCCTTGAATAACATGGGTTTGGGCTGCACAGATCCACTTAAATGTGGATTTTTTTTTTCAATAACTACATACAGTACTGTAAATGTAATTGTGATTTTTAACATTTTCTTTTCTCTTTATTTTATAATACATATAACATACAAAGTATGTTAATTGACCATTTACATTATCTCTAAGGCTTTCAGTCAACAGTAGGCTATTAAAAAATTAAGTTTTCAGGAAGGCAAAAATTATACATGGCCCAGGTGGTGTTACTCAGTGGTTGAGTGTGAACCTATGAACAGGTTCAATTCTCGGTCAGGGCACATGCCTGGGTTGTGGGCTTGATCTCCAGTGTGGGGCATGCCCGAGGCAGTCAGTGATTCTTATCATTAATGTTTCTATCTTTCTCCCTCTCGCTTCCTCTCTGAAATCAATTTTTTAAAAAATTGGCTCAATTGATGGAGTGCTGGTGTGCGGACCAAAGGGTCCCGGGTTCGATTCTGGTCAAGGGCACGTATCTTGGTTGCAGGCTTTTTCCCGGCCCAGGCCCTGGTCATGGCATGTGCTAGAGACAAACAATTGATGTGTTTCTCTCACATCCATGTTTCTCTCTTGTCTTTCCCTCTCTTTTTCACTTTCCCTAAAAATCAATAGAAAAATATCCTGGGGTGAAGGATTAACAAATCTATACTAATAATATATACTAATAAAAGGGTAATATGCTAATTAGACTGGATAGATTGGACATCTTCTGGACATTCTTCCAGACAAAGCCGTGGCCGGGGGCCGAAGTAGAGATGGTTAGGGGCATTCAGGCTGACAGGGGAGAGTAGTTAGAGGCGATCAGGCAGGCTTGCAGAGTGGTTAGAGGTGATCAGGCCAGCAGGGAAGCAGTTAGGGGCGATCAGGCAGGCAGGCAGGTGAGCAATTAGGAGCCAGTGGCCCTGAATTGCAAGAAGGATAGTATAAAAAAAAATTCATACCATATGTATTGCCTTCTAGGGAGCAGAGAATTAAAAATAGCTTTTAACAACTTTAAAATCTTACTTTGAATATTATTATCTTTATGGATAGATATGGATAGTTAAAATAAGTTCTGCAGTTTATGACTTTCTTGGTATGAACATTGTATGAATATTTACTAGGTTATTTAGAAGTATGAAATAGAAAATCTTGACATCTTTCTGATTTTGAAATATGGTAATAAGATGTTGCTTTATATTTGGAAATGTGCATTAATAAAAGTTTGAGTAGAAAAAGCCCCTATCTTTTGCCAGTAACACTTACTGCCCTTTCCTTTCTAGAAATACATCCCTAGAATTTAGTATTGTGAAATTGTAATTATTAAAATGCTATCCAGTGTTAACTCATCACCTGCTGACCTGAGAATTCAAATGCTTTGTTTACCATGTTTAAGTCAAACTTTGACCAACTCTATGAAAGTGTCACTTGTTGCCATAATTATAGATGCTGGAGTTGAGGTGAGATGTCAGCGTCCTTGTCTGGTAATGAGGAATAGCCAACTTAAGTTGATTTTGTTCTTTGGGGCAAGGGTGTATCTGTCCATTATGTTTCAGTGAAGGAATCTTATGGTTCCCTCATGTCTTGTTTCAGTTTAGTTTTTCATATAGAATATTTATTATTATTATTTTTAGAATATTTCTTTTTCCCCCCTAATATGTTTTTATTGATTGTTAGGGGTGTCGAACTCAATCAGAGAAGGGGCCAAAATCTAAAATCCAGCCTAAATCGCGGGCCGAATGGTTTACTGAACAGTCATAAACTGTCATTGTGATGGAAACGCAGCGGAGTGCAGTGATGACAGCGCAGTGCGGGCCACCTTGCAAGGCCTGGCGGGACGGATTTGGCCCGCGGGCCTTGTGTTTGACACGTGTTTTAGAGAGAGAGGGAGAGATAGTAACATTGATGAGAGAGAAACATGGTTAGGCTGCCTCCTGCATGCCTCCTGTTTTGAAGTGAGCCTGCAACCTGGGCATGTGCCCTGACTGGGAATGGAACCAGTGACCTCTTGGGATATGCTCAACCAACTAAGCCACACTGACCAGGTAATATAGAGCAGCGTTTTTCAACCGCTGTTCCGCGGCACACTAGTGTGCCGCGAGATGTTGCCTGGTGTGCCGTAGGTGCAGACAAGACAAGAATTTTATAATTTTTCACTATTTTGTTTACTTAATATTTCATAATAAAGTAATTATAAAATACTTTCTTTGTGTTTATTTGATTCCTATTCAAGAGAATTACTTTATATATAGTCAATATAGGCACAGAGTTAAATTTTTTAACATTTTCTAATGGTGGTGTTTCTCGTGATTTTTTTCATGAAACAAGTGTGCCTTTGCCCAAAAAAGGTTGAAAAGCACTGATATAGAGTACCTCGTGAAAGACAGTATGGTTTAGTAGATGGGGCAAGGCCCTTGTTTGAATTCTGTTGGAAGCTACCCATTGTCTTCACTATCAGAAAAGTGTAAACAAGGAGCCCGGAACCTGGTGAACCTCGAGCTCTGGCAAGGGCCAAAGCTATGCACCAGTTATTGAGTTGAGATAATGGTGGCTCAAGCAAATTTCCTGACCAAATAGTCTCACAGTAAATTTTTACTAATATTTACTGATCTTTAAGATTGTCTGTCTGTTACTGGAATTACCTGCCTAAGGGTAATATGTGTATCCAAATTTGAATAAAAGGTTGGCAGGGCCTGCGCACCAGTGAAGTCCTTTCCCTTGCATTGGACTCTCCGCCTGGCTCCCAATTTCCAAATTATTTCTTGTCTCCTCATTTGCCTGTAGCGCTTCTCCAGATCCTAAACCTCTAAGCCAGGGGTCCTCAAACTTTTTAAAGTGGGGGCCAGATCACGGTCCCTCAGAGAGCTGGAGGGCCGGACTATATGAACTAATTCCTACTGTAACACCTCGGCTGTGCTCACTGCCCAAAAACCTGGCGGGCCGGATCAGACTCCTCTGCGGGCCGCAGTTTGAAGACGCCTGCGCCATGCGGGACTTGGTTTCTCATGGAATTCTTTCAATGTATAATCGCATAAAAAGTGTCTAAGCTTGTTCAATAGCAAGAGAAGGCAGCTTTGAATTATGATTAATATTGTAGAATGTAATTCTAAGTTGGCAGTAATATTTGATTAAAGTACAGTTTTAGGCTTTTAACTTGGCTTTATTGTAGATCCTTTTTTAAAATTCATTTTTATTTTTTAAAGGTTTTTATTGATTTTTTACAGAGAGAGGAAGGGAGAGAGATAGAGAGATAGAAACATTGATGAGAGAAGAACATCATCGCTCAGCTGCCTCCTGCACACATCCCCATAATGGATTGAGCCTGCAATCCCAGGCATGTGCCCTGACTGGGAATTGAACCAACAACCTCTTGGTTCCTGGGTCGACACTCAGTTTCTGAGCCACACTGGTTGGGCATAGATCCTTTTTCTTTTCAAATTTTTAGATTTTTAAATAGAATTTAGAGAAGAAGGCATGGAGTGAGAAACATCACTGTAAGAGAGAAACATTGATCAGTTTCCTCCTGTATGTGCACTGACCAAGATTAGAACTCACCACATGCCGGTGTATGAGATGAATGCTCCAACTAACTGAGTCACACTGGCCAGGGTGCTTCAGCTGTCACATTTTTATAAGTAAAACTTCATCTTACTAGCTTTCTGAAAGTTAGTTGATATGGGTGATTCAGATAAAACTGCATAATGGTGGCAGTATTAAGTTTTTTGTTCAATAGAAATTGTCTAGAAAAAGTTTTTAGTTTTTTCTTTTTCAAATATATTTTATTTCAGAGAGGAAGGGAGAGGGAGAGATAGAAACATCAATGAGAAAAGAGGATCATTGATCAGCTGCCTCCTACATGCCCCACTCTGGCAATCAAGCCCGCATGGGACAATGCTCAACCAACTGAACCGTACTGACTAGGGTGGTGTATATATTTTTTCCAATTAGTGTTTTGGGTTTCTTCAGGTATATACCCAGAAGTGGAATTGCTGAGTCATAAGACAGTTCCATTTTTAATTTTTTGAGGAACCTCCATCCTGTTTCCCATAGTGGCCACACCAATGCTGTATTCCCCCAAGAGTGCACAAGGGTTCCCTTTTCTCCACATCCTTGCCAACACTTGTTTATTGATGATAGCCATTCTGACAGGTGTGAGACATCTCATTATGGTTTTCACATCTCTGTGTGCTATTAAGCATCTTTTCATATGTCTATTGAGTATCTGTATGTTCTCTGGAGAAGTGTCTATTCAGGTCCTCTGCCACATATTTATATTTATATTTATGGGTGGGCAGGCTTTTTTATTTAGTAGATACAATAAGAAATGTACTTTATGTTCATACCCAGTATATACATGTTTTATATATGCATACTAGACACTATACTTTTACAAAAATGATATTTACCCATATATTTGTGAGACGAACCCTTGAGATATGTGTATGTATATCCCCTCATTAAAAAAATATATGCTAATCAGGCACCACATTTGGCAGATAGTGGCTAATGTCTGTAACCTGAAGCATAATTGCTGGTCTTATTGGAAGTGACAATCATCAGCTTTGCTAGAGAAGAAAATCTTACTCTTCAAAGTGGTGGTACCCAACTTTACATTTCCATTAACAGCATTTGAGACTTAACTGTTTTTGTTTTTATCAAAATCAACACTTGTCTAGCTTTCTAATATTTGCCAATATGATGTGAAATGGTATCTCAGTGTTTTCTAAGTCTGTTTTCTGATCAAATAATTTGAGTGCCATTTCTCTGTCAGACGCTTTGCAAAGCAGTAAAGATACTACCAAGAGGATTGAAATGTCGCTACCAAGAAAACCGAGACATGACTTCTCCTATTCTAGGAGAGGGAGATTAACTTTGTCAACCTATAAGTGTCAGAGACAGAGCAATGTGCAGTCCACGTGGAAACACGGCTGTTGTGAGAGATGAAGCTTGACCTTGGTTTTGAAACATGAGGAGGTGTTTTCAGACAGAGTTAAAGGACATTCTAGGTGGATAGAAGGGTACTGGGCAAAGGCATAGAGCTGTAAAACCACATTGTTCAGAGAGCTTACTGAGTGTTAATGACTGTGCGTGGAGTCCTGGGATTGGGAGGCCTAAGAAGAGGCAGAGGGGAATCTGCAGATGGGTGGGCAGGTTGAAGGAGTTTTGTACTGCAAAACTGATAGTAATTGGTGAAGATTTTAAGCAGGGTTTAATAGGATTTTTTTCTCTCCAAGTCTAGAAATGAATTTTGGTATTTTAAAGATTCTGGTCAATAAGGTTTTTTTCAGTTTTACTTGTTAGCTTGCCTCTTATTTCTGTGCTTTTCAAACAGGCTGATAATAGAAATTCTTTCCTTTGAACTGAAGTTGGTCATTGCTTTCTAAAATAGAAATAATTGTAGCCTAGCACACATGTGTCAAACACAAGGCCCGCGGGCCAAATCCGTCCCGCCAGGCCTTGCAATGTGGCCCGCACCGCGCTGTCATCACTGCACTCCGCTGCGTTTCCATCACAATGACAGTTTATGACTGTTCAGTAAACCATTCGGCCCGCGATTTAGGCTGGATTTTAGATTTTGGCCCCTTCTCTGATTGAGTTCGACACCCCTAGCCTAGCATATGATATATTTGCTCTTTTCTATGCTGCTTGGTTTTAAGTATGACAACAGATGGTCTTCAGAGTATTTTCTTTCTATTGTCAAATAAGAATGGGTGTAGGTTTGTACAGGGTTGGTAGTTTTAAGAATTTGTATTTTTGGACAGTGTCTTTCATCAGGATATTTTCAATCTTTTTTTTTTTTATATATATATTTTATTGATTCTTTTTACAGAGAGGAAGAGAAAGGGATAGAGAGTTAGAAATATCCATGCGATCAATCAACTGCCTCTTGCACACCCCCTACTGGGGATGTGCCCACAACTAAGGTACATGCCCTTGACCGGAATAGGACCTGGGACCTTTCAGTCCGCAAGCTGATGCTCTATCCACTGAGCCAAACCGGTTTTGCCTGAATCTTTTTTTATTGCTGTATAAGAGCAAGTATGAATATAGTCCAAAGAACTTCCTTTGGAAAGCCAAATCAATTGTGTGTGTGGGTGGAGAGAGAGAGAGAGAAAGAGAGAGAGAGAGGGAGAGAGATATGAGGATAGAAGAGATACGTAGATCTCTTTGGGATCCTTGCCACTTTTAGCATTCCATAGCTGTGAGTCCTGTTTAATAGGAGCACTTGTCTGGCTTTATGGCATGAATGTTGAGCCTGCCAGCCTTTAATTTAAATAGCAGATTTAGAGAGCAAGTTGGAGATAGTTGTACTATTTTGAAATTCTCAGTGCCTTGAAAGAAATAAATGTTAAACATATAGCACAGAACAGCAAACACTTGTGTGCATGCTTGGTATTTGCTCTTGGTAACCTCACACTTGTGTTAGTTTTAAGGAGAGTATTCAAACATATGTTCTTTGATATGCAGGGCAACAGTGAGTACTGAACAGATGTTATTTCCCCCCCAAATTATAAGTTATTGATTTATAGAGAGAGGGAGGAAGAGAAACATGGATATGAGAGCAAAACAGTGATCAGTTGCCTCCTGCATGTCCCCTTCTGGGGATCGAGCCCATAACTGAGAATATGCCAGCAACCTTTCAGTGCACGGGATGATGCCAACTGAGCCACACTGGCCAGATATGCACAGATGTTATTTTTAATTTAGGAAACTCCAAGGTAAGTAGGTTTTTAAAAATTAATGTTTTAATTTTTAGAGAGGAAGGGTGAGAGACAGAAACATCGATAATGAGAGAGAAACCTCAAGAGAGAAACAGATTCGGTTGCACCACAACAGGGATCAAACCCACAACCTGTGTATGTGCCCTGGCTGGGAATCAAATCAACAGTTTTTTGGTGCATGGATGATGCTCAACCAACTAAGCCACACTAGCCAGGACTGCATTTTTTAAAAGAACTTTTTTCTAAATTTTGCAGTTCAGAGATTTAGTTATGTTTAGCTACTTAATACTTTAAAAATACATACTTCTCCCCTCCATATCTCTCTAAAATAAAGGCTTTTTATTAGTTTAGTACTTAGTCCAGGGAGAGTGCTTACTGAGAGAACCATACCTGGGATTAAAAGATCTAGACAGCCCTCGCTGGTTTGGCTCAGTGGATAGAGCATTGGCCTGCGGACTGAGGGTTTCTGGGTTTGATTCTAGTCAAAGGCGCATGCCGGGGTTGTGGGCTTGATCCCCAATAGGGGGCGTGCAGGAGGCAGCCAATCAGTGATTCTCTCTCATTATTGATGGTTCTATCTACCTTCTCCCTTCTCTGAAATCAATAAAAATTAACAAAAAAAGATATACACAGAAACCTGGCCAGTGTGGGTCACTCGTTGAGCATTGATCTATGAAACGGGGAGGTCGAAGTTCCTTTCCTGGTCAGGGCACATCCCTGAGTTTCAGGCTAGATCCCTAGTAGAGGGTGTGTGTGGAGCAGCCCACCAATGATTCTCATCATTGAGGTTTCTCTCTCTCTCTCCCTCTCTCTGAAATCAATAACAACATATTTAAAAGATAGACAGAAGTTTGTGTCACCCAACATTCCTGCCTTGCCCTTTCCTTTCAGAAACCCCCGCTGATGATTCTCTCAGCCTTGTCATCTATGAGCCACCCAGCTTCCAATATACACACACAAACACAAATACACATACAATTTGACAGTTTAACATGTTAACACTTTGGCAGCAGAAGTGGGCTGAATCAGTTGGATACAAGGTGACTGTTCTAAAATAAAATGAAACAGCACCATCTTGAATTTATGGGCTACATCTGAGACTGAACAAATGAGAGTTTTGCAGGTGGTTTGGCCATTAGCTGTGAGCATTCTATTGTAGAAGTAGACAGGATGTTTTCTCTGTAGTGTCTAACCGTGAAGCCTTGCATCTATTCCCATTTTCTCAGGAATGAAATCTAAAACAGAAAAGCTATTTTCCTTCCATTAGCTTTCAAAACAAAAGTAAGGTTTGTAAATCTGAATTAGACTTGCATAATGCTGAAGAGGATGGCTCTGGTCCTAGATTGATTTTTGGTAAGGATTTTAAAAAAGTTCTGTTAGAACGTGAGCATAGATAGTTCTGTTAGAACACGGTTTAAAAAAGTGAGATGAGCCTGGCCGATGTTGCTCTGTGGTTGAGTATCTACCCATGATCCAGGACGTCACGGTTTGATTCCCAGTCCGGGCACATGCCTGAGTTACAGGCTTGATCCCTTGTAGGGGATGTGCAGGAGATAGCTGATTTATGATTTTCTTGCATCACTGATGTTTCTAACCCTCTCTCCCTATCCCTTCCTTTTTCTGAAATCAATAAAAACCATATTTAGGCCCTAACAGGTTTGGCTCAGTGGAATGAGCATCAGCCTGTGGACTCAAGGGTCCCAGGTTCCATTCCGGTCAAGGGCATGCACCTTGCTTGCGGGCACATCCCTAGTAGGGGGTGCGCAGGAGGCAGCTGATTGATGTTTCTCTCTCATTGATGGTTCTAACTCTATCCTCTCCCTTCCTCTCTGTAAAAAATGAATAAAATATATATTTTTTAAAAAGTGAGATAGAAACACAAGGATATTAACCACTATACATATTCTGTAGCAAATGGCTGAGAAGTTTAAACAAATCTGTTAATGTCTGTTTACCATGAGCATGTTGATTTCTATGGTGGATAAAACCAGTGCAGTATCTGAAGACTGTTTTCCTATTTTTTTTTTTTTAATGCCTTCCCCCACCCCCGAAGTAGAGATATTTAATGTAGAGGCTTTCTATGTTAAGGCAGTAATAGTGCCCATTAAAACTATTTTAGCCTGTCAGGTAGCTCAGTTAACTAGAGCTTTATCCTGATAGGCCAAGGTTGTGGGTTTGATCCCTGGTTAGGGAACATACAAGAATCAGCCAATGAGTGCATAAAGTGGAACAAGTCAATGTTTCTTCCCCACAACCTCAAAATAATAAACACATTTTTAAAATTAAAAAACAACAACAACTTTGTGTTTTAGGCATTAAAATCCTGGATTAAATCAGTGTGATTATCTGCCTATAAAAAAACTTCTGAAGTTATTTGAAGAAAGATTAGCAGGTTCAGGAATATAAGCCATTTGAAAACTTAAAAGTGCATCTGAGAAAGCCTTCTGAGAGTCAGAAGGTTTTATGGATTTCTTCTGGCTTGTCATTAATAATTGAACGTGGTGTGAAAGGCACATTTTAGCTGGATGCATTTATGGGACTGCTAAAGGAAAGAATATATTATTATAATTTGTCACTATCTTTGCTCTGTTCCTGTGTCCTGAACTAATGATTGAAAGAAAACCCTGTGCAGCTCATTATCTTCATTGCTTTCTAGATGGGAGTGGGGCTCAAGGGTGACTGCATACTGGGGGTGGGAGAGGAAGGGATCTTTTAAAAGACAGGCAAATTTGAGTCATGGGCCATTTAGCCAAGCCTGTTTGCTTCTGCTTTGGCCACAGGTGCAGGCAGGCTGTTTGACAGTATTGAAGTTCTGCTTTCAAATAGATACCTTTCCAGTGTTTCTTCATGGTGTTCTGAAAACCATATGTGGGGGAAATAGTCTCATTCTGTTTATAGGTTAAGGTGTTTTCTGTTTCCTAAATATACCAGAAGTATTATTATTATTATTATTATTATTATTATTATTATTATTAAAAATACAATTTATTGATTTCAGAAAGGAAGGGAGAAGGAGAAAGGAATAGAAACATCAATGATGAGAAAGAATCATTGATTGGCTGCCTCCTGCAAGTCCCTCACTGGGGATTGAGCCCACAACCTGAGCATGTGCCGTGACTAAGAATCTGTGACCTTCTGGTTCATAGGTTGATGCTCAACCACTGAGCCATGCCGGCGGGGCCACCAGAAGTATTATTTAATATTTTTTGTAAGATTTGAGACAACAGATGAAGAAAACTTCCAAACTTCCTTAACAAAATGGAGCCAAGCCACTGGATTTTCTTGGGAAATTTGTTTCTACACACCTTTAAAACTATAAAAGTTAATTTCATAGCCTCAGGGAAAGATATTGCTTCCCCTAAAAATCATTTTTAGGAGAGTTGGAAAAACTGATTGTCATTTGGTCTAAAACTTAAACTGATAAAAAGCCTCTTTGAGGACTTACTTTGTGCACGGTGTTATGCTTTTTTTAAAAAAGCACCTTGAAATCTAATTTAATCCTCAAAATAACCCTGAGTGGTAGCTCATCTTATCATTTTTCCTCTTTTAAAGTTGAGAAACCTCTGAGGTGTAGGCCCCCGTCTCATGCCAAGGAAGTTTCTGATAAACTCAGGACGCCTGACTCTAAACCACTAACCTCTACATTGCACTGCTTATATTTCCCTGGACCACGTGGAAGGTTGGTGGTCTTACTTTCCCAAGGGAGCGGGCTCGGAGTAGATAAAATTAATTTACTCTCATGTGGCTAGCTTTGAAACCAAAATTCAAACCTGGGTCAGTTCGAAGTGAAAGCCTGTTCTTTCCACTGAGAGTGTCAGATTACCTCTTAGAGGACATTACTGTAATATCTGATTTACTAGGATCTTTTTTTCTTGTGTTGGCTGCCATCAGTTTATAGAGGGGTTTGTTTAAAAATTTCATTTGTGAGATGGTGGTTTGGAACTCAGAATGCATAGTCTGCTAGCAGTGGGTGTTGTACCTGGTTGTGGTTCCGAGGCCATACCCCACTGTGACGGTTGATTGACTTCCCCTACTTATGCTTGTGATACCAACCTGGGTTCTAAGACCTGCCTCCAGTTCTAGAGAAACAGATATGTGTTCCTAGTTGTTGCCAGATTCCATTTGTCCCTTTACAAATGTTGTTTCCCTTGGTGTAGGCAGCAAACTGTAAAGTATGGGGTTGAGGGTGAGTACAAAGGTCAGACCTGGTTCAGAGTGTGGCTGTACCGGTGTTACCTGTTCTCCTACCCACTGTCTGCTAGGTGACCTGAGAGGAGACTATTAACCTTTCTAAGATCAGTTTCCTCATCTCAAATGAAGGGATGCCCCCATGGGTTATTATAGGACTTTGAATGGCACAAACAATCATTAGATATTCAGCATGGTATCTGGACATGGTAGATGTCCAAAAAACAATGGCAGTAATGGTGGAGATGGTGATTTATTCTGCTTTGTGGTCCATTTCCTCATTATATGCTGTAAATGTTTATATACTTTAAAATCTTAACTTTAACTGTAAATTTGTTTTATTGAAGAAAATTTTTAAGGGTTGAGCATATATTTTGATGAGTGGCTTTGATATTAAATCAACAACTTTCATGAGCCTTTTAAGTTCTTGTTGCATTTAAACAGAATGTACTTTTTGTTTCTCAGATGGAGAAACTGAGGTAGGAAGCAGGGATGAGCTAAATAGTAAAAATTTTGGCTTTGTGGATCATATACTCAATGCTGCTATTGTAATACAGAAGCAGCCACCAACAGTAAGTAAGTGGATGGGCTTGGCATGGTCCAATAAAACTTTATTTACAAAACAGGCCATGGACTATAGTTTGTGGACCCATAGACTAAAACAGTGTTTCCCAAAGTGTGGTACACGTACCCCCAGGGGTACGGGAAGAGTTTGGTGGGGGTACGCGTTGCACCGGAGTTTGGTGGGGATATGCACTGCACCATGCTTAGCTGCGCCTAATTCTACATTCTCATGAGTACGAGGGGTACTCAGCGTTACGAAAATTATAGAAGGGGTACACATATGTCAAAAGTTTGGGAAACACTGGACTAAAGGAACATACTTAATTCTGTCTCATCCTAAAATCCTACATTGTCCTACAATCTCTCTGCAGGTTGATGTAGATTTATTAAAGGGTTTTCCCATGGGGCTTTATCCTCAGTTTTCACATTGCACATTGTTTGCTATAAATTGGTTCACATACACACACCTTTAGTTATTTCTCAACTCTTGATTAGTATAGCTGCTTGCCTTCCAAACTCTTCTCCAAGAATATTTCAACAGGTTCCTAAAACTTTAATATGTCTCATACAGATTTCATTGCAATATCCTCCAAAATCAAAATATAGTCTGTGTGTGTGTGTGTGTGTGTGTGTACTTTCTCATCTGTTACCCAAGTGGAAAACCTGAGGTCTTCTTTACTCCTCCTTCATTCTGTTGATTCTGGCCCCTTGATTGTTAATCTTCCCCTTCTCTTTATCCCTGCCACCAGTGCTTTATTCAGGCCCTCGTGCTCTACCTGGACTATTGCTGCAAAACATCTCACAACTTCAGGGCTCCCTGTATCTAGGCTGTCTCTTTGTTGCTATCCTGTTTTTAGTACATATGATCATGCCACTTCCTGCTTAAAACCCCTTGTTCCTCAGTGCCTGTGGTTTCAAGCCGAACTTTGGTTTAAGAGTCATTTTGATAACGAAGGTGAAGTGCCTTCCTTCCTAGCTGTGGTGCTGCACTCACACCTGCAGTACACCACCTTCCCTTCCACTCCTGGCCTTAGAACTTCATTTATTCTTCAGTATTTACCTCCAGCTTTGCATCTACCGCAAAGCCTTTGTACCTCTCTCCACATCTCTGCATTTGCCTTAGATGTTTTTCTTTTCTTCTGCATGCTTTAATAATAGCACTCTTTGTTTTCCTTTCAGATAAGCAGTTAGTTACTACTCTGTAATCTATTGTGTGCTTGTGGTCCAACTCCCACCTCTTTCAAGCTGTTCCTTGGAGGATAAATCCTGTATCTTCTATACCTTTGTCCTCAACTCCAAAACTGTACATTGTACATCTGGGCTTGGCCATTTTGAAGAAGAGTAAATATTAGTAATAAAGAGTTGGGGCCACATGTACAATTTTTTTTTCATTTTTTCATTTTGGGGGTGTGTTCTTATTTCTACTTTCCCAGGGGAATTAAAAGTCCAAGGAAAATGGCCAAAAAAAGAAAAGACCCTTGCTCAGCCAGAGTTGAGCGCCTTTCTGTGCACCAGAGGGTTGCCAGTTTGATTCCTGGTCAGGGTACATGCCTGGGTTGCGGGTTCGATCCCCAATTGGGGCATGTATGGAAGGCAGTTTATCCATGTTTCTTTTTCCTTTTCATTCTCTAACCATGTCCTTGGGTGAGTTTTAACGGATTGGGGGGGCGATTGGGGGGCGGGGGAGGGAAGGGAGAAAGAAAAGACCCTTGGGCTAGGATCTGTGGTACAAAGATGGCCTGATGCTTTTAATTCCCCCTCCTCCCCCAGGCTCTTCATGGCCTGGCAGCTCACACCCTCGAGCAGTGGTTCTTCGTTTGGAGTGCAGATCAGAAACTCCTGGAGTGTTTCACCACAGTATACATGTCTAACGGAAACCTCCCACCCTTCTCCCCACCTAGTTATCATTAGGGCAGGGGATGTCAATACCATAGTGATAGTTTCCAGACGTTTCTTCCTATTTCCAGGCATTTCTCCCACATTCTCTCCCTGCTTCTTATATCCGAGTTCTTCATGAATATTCTCCTTAAATCTTCTTCGTTCCTTTCCACGGAGAGGGGGGCTCTCGGTGCAATGAAGTTCAGATGATGAACATGTTAGCATCTCATTTTAGAACTCCAAATGCATTTACATTTTCTAGTAGAAACATTGATATAGATGAGGATTAATATGCCAAAGTAAAATGGTGAACTCAGATACAAGTGAGTTAAATTGGCTTTTATTTTTGAGAAATTACATTCTGAGTTGTAAGTAATGGAATTAAGAACTTTTGAAACAAAACTTAAGTCTGTTAAGGACTTGTGGAATCACTGTAGAGAATAACATTCTATATCTCTTACTGCATCCCCCTTCTATACCCTGATTGATATTTACAGAGAGAGAGACTCAGGAGCTCCATGTGGGCATCCTTTCTTGGGAGGAGCCCCAGGGTGTTCCTGGAAGGTGGATTGGAAGGTGGTGTAAATTTTTTTGGTTCACGTTTCAAGGAAGCACATGTTTCTCTGCAGCTGAATCAGTTGTTTGATGTCATAGTTATATGTATACTTGGCTGGTTTTGAGCCTATGCAGATAGTTAGCTAGAGTCTCTAAAGAAGATAACCTCTTTATTCTTAACTGACTGCTTAGTAATCTGCATAACAAATGAGCCTTTTTACTTCAGAGAATTAAATGGGCATCTATAAATGAATAGTTTTTGAAGCTAAAGTTGTTAACACAAAGTTCTTTTCTTCACAGTAGGATTTCACCAGGAATCCTCTTTACTATATTGAAATGCACTAGTTTACAATAGGAAAGCATGTTCCAATAATAGGCCCATGCAATTAGCCTTTATTATAACGAAGTAAATGCTGGAATTTTTTTGTGCATTATCATTATCAATTGGTGTTAGTCCCAGGGAAACCACATAATAGCTAGAAAACCTTGATTGAGAGACAAACAAAAGTTTCTGTCTTACTCATAGGCATCCTTTTGTTCTTGAATTTAACAAAATGTTAGTCTCTTAAATCTTACTTTTTTGGTAACCATCATCTGATGGTAAGATTAAGGAATAGTACTTAATTGTATTAACCAAATGAAATGGTAATCATGCACTTCCTTCCTGCCCCCCTTCTCTTACTAATAAAATATCTGCAAAACACACACACACCAAAAAACGTATTTCAGAACTGTTATTATTTTGAATCAGAAGAAAATGTCAAGGGGCTCTAACTTTAGTGCCAAATTCATACCGTGATAGAAATGACATAATGATATGATGGTGAATATTGAACTGCTGCCCTGAGGCGGGGTAAGGGGGTAAAGCCCTGATTTGTGGCATTTGCTGATTTCTCAGATGTAGAAACCCCACCATGGCTGGTTTCAGACTACCAATGTGATGCCACTGACTTGTAGTTGGGAAGAAGTGCATATAACCAGCTGGTTAATTCACACTGCTGAATTAAAACCTCAGCTGTCAAATGTTTAGAATTTTATAGTCTATATATTTTTTCAGCCTGTATTTTTAATACTTAGCTCATTCCTATTTTGTTGTTTTAATTGGCCATTCTGGTATATAATTTACATATAATAAAATTCAACAATTTTAAGCATATAATTTGATAAGTTTTAACAGATGCATGTCCCACTACAATCCCTATTACCTCTTCTACACACAGTTGCCAGATTGATTTTTCTAAATCTTGTTTTGCATCCACATATATAAAACCATCACTGGCTACATGGTCTTTATCAGAGAAAGCTTAGTCCTCTGCTGTCTTGCCTCTTGTCTGCTTTTCTGGCCATATGGACTGTCTGCCTGCCTACATAAATTTCTTATTAAAAACAAACACCAAAAAAGCACTGGTTCCCAGCACAAATCCTACATGTATTTCTTTGCTCATGTCTGAACCCTGCCTGCAGTATTCCTGTCACCTCATATTTCTTCTTGTTTTGTCTTTCTTGCCTTTCCTTAAGAACCTAATTCTTATACAATTCAGTCTTTAGCAATAGTTTCCTCATAAAACCTATTGTACTACTATTTGGCACTTAACTTTGCAACTTGTAAATGGTTCTTGACGACAATAAACTTTTCAGTGACTTCCAACTCACGATAGTGTAGGAGAGAATAGTATTGCTATAATATAGACCTCTTAGAGGATAAAAGTTTGGTTTGTCTCAGTGTAATGTCTCTCAAAACCAGTGTTAGTCATTAAAATATCCATTGGAACTTTTATCTCTGTCTTGGAATTCAACCAGAGATGGTTAGTATCATGGACTTTGAACTCTTGGCAAGATTAAACATTTAAAGTAGTTCCAAAAGAAAATTCTTTGTTCCTTTCAGCCAGTTTTATTTTACTTTTTGAAGTACTAATAAGAAGTCAGGGTGTACCTCATTGTTTCCTTCCTGTCCCAGGAAAGCCATATTATGGTATTCTGAAAGAACTTATGTGTCTTTTTCGGTAACTTCACTATTAGCAAATAGTTTTTATTTTGAAACCTGGTACTTTCTCTGTAGAAAAAACATTGCACATGTACTTGTTGAAATCTGTTAGTGAACAATAACTCAACAAATATTTAGAACAGGTTTAGATGCCTGTCTCTATTTCACAGTCTGCCTTGGAAAGTTCCTCTTCTGTCCTTTAAATAATGGGTTTATTCATGTTCCACAGTTGGTCCTCATCAGTACAATAAGAGGTGTAAAATACAGAAATGTCCTACTTAGGTCACGTTAAATGTGCAGTCTTTGAAGAGCAGCTAAGTGGAAATGTCCAGTACTCATTTGGCCATCCAAGGCTGAAACTCAAGAGATGCGAAATCTTGCCCTACCTGGTTTGGCTCAGTGGATTGAGCGTCGGCCTGAAGACTGAAGGGTCCTGGGTTCGATTCCAGTTGAGGGCACACGTATGGGTTACAGGCTTGATCCCCAGTAGGGGGCGTGCAGGAGGCAGCCGATCAATGATTCTCTCTCATCATTGATGTTTCTATCTTTCTCTCCCTCTCCCTTCCTCTCTGAAATCAAT
This sequence comes from Pipistrellus kuhlii, assembly GCF_014108245.1. Lineage (NCBI taxonomy): Eukaryota > Metazoa > Chordata > Mammalia > Chiroptera > Vespertilionidae > Pipistrellus > Pipistrellus kuhlii. Next base: position 12,349,712 of record NW_023425405.1, on the reverse strand, counting down.
AAAAATATCTTTTTAAAAGAGATGTGAAATCTTAATTTTTGAGACAATTGTGTTCAGGCAATAGATGAAATCGGACAAGAAAAGAGTTTCAATTAATAAGAGATGAGGACCAACTGTGGAACGTGAATAAACCCATCATTGATCATCAGCTGCCTCCTGCACACCCCACACCAGGGATTGAGCCCGCAACCTGATGTGCCCCTGACTGGAATCAAACCTGGAACCCTTCAATCTGCAGGCCAACGCTCTATTCACTGAGCCAAACCAGCTAGGGTGGATGGATACCTTGGTGTTTTGTTTTGTTTTTACATGTAAGAGTATGTTCATTATGGCTCTGCTTGAATCTTGCCTGGGGAAACCAAGTTTTCTCTTTCAGATGGCTTACAACCTTTTCTTTTTTACTCATTATGCATTGATCTCGAGTTGAACTTTGAGGGTCATCTTATTACATGTGTTTGGAGAAAACTTTATTGTAACTTCTATGTAAGAACAAAAGGCTAATTTCCCCTTATATTCAGCTGGCATCACTACCTCCTACAAACACCTTTCCCTTCCTTATTCTACTGGGTTTGGAGCACCCTCAGTTTGCTTTTTTAGCACTCTCCTAGTAACCCTTATTATAACACTTATTTCTTTCCCTGCTGATTGTTTGCTTGTCTACTTTTCCAATAGAACTTGAATATCTGAGGGCAGGCACTATCTGAGGACAGATCCACTGTCTACCGTAGTACCTGGCACTCATTCACTTTATCCATGTAACCAGTATTTGATGAGCACCCACTCTATGCTTACGGCCAGACCTACAAAATAGTACTTATGGCCACACCTACAAAGAAACAGACAATAGGCTGAAGTAGAGAATATTTGTGGAATATCTTGGGGTGTATACTTTGGGTGACTAGCAAGGAAGTGACATTTAAGACCATGAAGGGCCCGGTTTGGTGTGGTTCAGTGATTGAGCATCAACCTATGAACCAGCAGCTCATGGTTCGATGACTGGTCAGGGCACATTCCTGGGTTGTAGGTTTAATCCCCAGTTGGGGTGTGTGCAAGAAACAGCCAGTCAATGATTCTCTCATCATTGATGTTTATATGTATCTCAATGATGTTTATATTTTTCCCTCTCTCTTTCTCTCTGAAATAAAAAGACACACTGTCAAGGATAAGAAGAAGCAAGCTATCTGTAGGAAGAGGGAAGTGAGAACTAGCCTGAAGTAGCCATTGCAAAGGCCCTAAGAGCTTGTGCTTTAGGAAATGAAAGGCCAATGTGGCTGGGAAGTCAGAGAAGAATGTGGTATGAATATACTGTTTCAGTATATTGTGGGCTCACATAGATTAGACAACTATTGATACAGCGATTCGTGTAGGTTAGATTTGTTATCTGTTAGTGATTCTAAATGTTTATTTTGCATATTCCTTTCTGGAAAGTTAATTTTCACAAATAATGACTGAAAAAAAACCTTCAAATTTTAGTATTATGTGCAGCATATCCTACAATTGGCCAGATACTCTAAGGAAGTTTCTTTCTGTGCCTGCATTGCTATCCCTGGGGAACTTACAATAAAGACAGATAAGCCATCTGTATCATATTGAGAATTTTCACTGATTGACCATAGTTATTTTCTGCATTAATGCAGTAACGTCATCTGAAAACCAATTCAAGATAAGCACAGCAGAGTCGTTTAAACTTGTGTGAGTACTATATTTGAATTATGTTGATTGGTGTGTTAACTTTAAAATTTTGGGGGGTGGGGTTCTGTAAGTGCAAGGCCTCTTTCCTTCCCTTCTCACAAACTTGTTTTGTGTCTTTCACTACACCAGATTATATATGCATTCTTGGGCTTAATGGGAAGCAGAATATTTTGAAAGACAATGAGTAGTCACCACCAATCTTACCTTGGAAAGTGGCACAGCCCGACCATCTTTATAGTGGAAAAAGTATCTGCACAGCAGGGTTGTTGAGAGGTTTAAATGAAGTAACATATGTAAAACACTAACAGCTCTTGGTAGAGGCTTGGTAAATATTTGGCATTTGTTAATCTTCAACTCCCCTGTGGGGTAAATATGATTATCTCCACTTTTGTAAATGTGAGGAAAGAGGCAAGACTTAGAGAAAGTGTCACTTGCTGTAGGTTGGTGCTTCTCAAACTTTTTTTTTTTTTTTTAATATGTTTTATTGATATTTTACAGAGAGGGGGAAGGGAGAGAGATAGAGAGCCAGAAACGACAATGAGAAAGAAACATCGACCAACTGCCTCTTGCACACCCTCTACTGGGGATGTGCCCGCAACCAATGTACATGCCCTTGACTGGAATCGAACCTGGGACCTTTCAGTCCGCAGACGGACGCTCTACCACTGAGCCAAACCGGTTTCGGCTGCTTCTCAAACTTTAATGTGACCCGGCGGCTGTGGCTTGGTGGTTGAGCATTGATCTATGAACCAGGAGGTCGCTGTTGGATTCCCGGTCAGGGCACATGCCAGAGTTTGGGCTTGATCCCCAGTAGGGAGTGTGCAGGAAGCAGCCAATTAATGATTATCATCACCCATGTTTATCTCTTGCTCCTCCCTTTCTCTCTGAAATCAATAAAATATATTTTAAAAAACATGCAAAAACCTGAATGTGCATGTTAGTCACCAGGAGATCTTAATTAGTCTGGAATGGATCAGTTTCCTAGGCTATTTATCTAGGAAGTGGTGGAACTGGGCCTCAAACCCAGTTGTGTTTTTGTTGTTGTTGTTGTTTGTTTGTTTTTAAATTAAGGTATTATATGTGTACATATCTTAACATTGTCCCCCCACCCCCATACATGCCCAGAGTTTTGCGTCCATTGATTACACTTATATGCATGCATCAAACCCAGTTTTGCTGAGTGCAGTCTTCCACCGTTCTATGGATCCTCCTTAACTCTCATCAGTGGAATAAGGGTTTTTTGGGGGGACCTGTAAGTTGTTTATTTAATAATCCCTTAGATTAGTAAGAACCTGAAGTTGTATTTCATTCACTCTTTCAGCAATACTTAGAATTTTTTTAGAGTAGATAAAACATGAGGGAATATTACTTAATGTTGTCTTATCATCTTACATTTTAATGTCCCATATTCTTCTTATCCACTCCACTGCCAACCTGCTGCTTTTCCTGCTTTCACTTTTATTTTTGTGGGAACAGTGTCATCCACCAGGTCAGAAACATCAGATATTCTTGAGTTCTCTCTCTCCCTCACGTACAATTAGTCATGAAGTTCTTTCAGTTCTTAGAAATCTCATTGAAATGTAGCTTCTTCTCCAGCCTCTGCTGCCTTCGGATCTTCCCTGTCCTTGTTCTGGCCTTTCTCCAACCATTGTCTCCCTGCCATCCTCTGCGGTTAATCTTCAGGACAAGTTTGAGTATGCTACACACCTCTCCAACAGCTCTGTGATCTAGAAGCAGGAGTGGGGAAACATTTTTCTGCTTAGGGCCATTTGGGTATTTATAACATCATTTGGGGGCCATACAAAATTATCAATTTAAAAATTAGCCTTCTTTATTTGGTCAAACATTTAATTAACTCATTCCTAATGCCTTGGCAGGGCCAGAGCAAATTATTTCATGGCACCTTAAGTGGCCTCTGGGCCAGACTTTCCCCACTCCTGATATAGAGTGTAGCGTGTGTAATAAGAGCACATGTTTGAACTAGACTGCCTGTGTTCCAATCCTAGCTCTACAACTTACAGGCTGTGTGAGCCTGGGTAGATCACTTAACCTGTCTTTGTAATAATAACTTGTCTCCTTGGGCTCTTGTGAGGGTTGAATTAGTAAAAAGGCTTAGAGTAGTGCCCAGTACATTGCAATTGCTAAAAGGGCTAGCTTTGGTTAATATTTGTGACTAAAAAGGGGAAGTAGTAATTTAAAAAATTGGGAAGGGGCTGTACCAGCATAGAAGTTGGGCTAAATGCCAGATTTGGGACAAGTTATAGGTTAATAATCCCCTTATTAGCAATTGCTAACATCAGTATAAGACTGAGCATATCTATACTAATAAAAGGGTAATATACTAATTGAAGCAAACATCCTTCCAGATGTACTTCTGTACAAAGCTATAGCGGCTCCCTGAGGCTCAAGCAAGCCACGGATGGCAGTGGCTGCTGCTGCTGTGAGGGCCGGCCTGAGGCTCAGGAAAGGCATGGATGGTGGCTGCCACTGCGAGGGCCAGTCTGAAGCTCAGGCAAGCCATGGTAGCTGCAAGGGCCAACGCTCAGGCAGCCGGCGGCCAGCAGTGGCAGCAGCAGAGGCCTGGTGGGGGGTGTTGCCTTCCCCTGATCTGCCTGGTAGCCTCCTGTAGAGGGAGGCCAGAGGCAGTAGCATCGAGGGAGTGATGGGGGCAGGTGCCTTCCCCTGATTGGCTGATGGCTCCCTGAAGTCAGTAGGACATCCTCTGAGGGCTCCCAAACTGTGAGAGGGGGCAGGCCCGGCTGAGGGGACACCCCCCCACAGTGCATGAATTTTTGTGCACTGGGCCTCTAGTTAAAGATAAAAAGTCACATGTACTTAATTCATCTCAAGATTGAAGATATGTAATTTCAATTTTTAGGTTATTAACTAAGGTAGATTAAAATAACATGTACCCTATTAAATCTGAGGATGCTGTTTTTGGTGTATTATTAATAATAGCAAATACTGAGCCTTTCTTAATCCTGTGATATATTTACTATTATTCCCTTTTTACACTAAGGAAAACCAAGATACACAGAGATTAAATGACCTTCCCAAGACCATTATGACAAGTAAATGATGAAGCTGAGATTGAATCTAATGAATAGCCCACTCTGTACTCACTGGAATTCTGACCTTATTATATTGCAGAATTTCTGTTGAAACGAGCCCTCTTTCTTTGGCATTAGGGGAGCTTTGTAACCCAGTGATTTTGTGAAAATGAGTGCCAGGAAGGTTAGTTGTGTATTAGGACTTATTTGCTGTCTTCTCTCAATCTCCTAAATGTGACTCTTCAGTCCTGGATTTTGCCATGTAGATAATGCTGATGTTTAATATTTTCTATTTATTTTAAAGTGGTGTTAGTCACTTTCCTTTGCCATCTAGCCAGCATGTGCTTAGGAAATGCATGCTACCTGATCCAGACCAGGAATAAGAAAGATATATTTGCGAGAGAAAACATTCAAATATTTATCTTGACGTGTTTAAGCATGTTGAGACAGTTCTATCAGAGTTAAGGGACAGATTAATGGTAGATACATTGGTTTCTTGTTTGCTTAGTTTTGTTTTTTTTAAGGCAGTGATTTTTTCCTTAGAAAAAGAAAAAACTTAATCATGTAATAATATATGGCTCGGCAGTGAATAATATTTACATGGTCATTGATATCATAATCTCTGAATATCAATTTGACCAACAGTGGTGATATAACTATTCCATGGTTAGGGAGATGGACTGTGGGGTTAAGGTGAAAATCCTGACTTCCATAATGAAAAAGTCATTTGATAATTTTTGTAACTAGAAAATCAAATAATATATAAGAATGTTATTTAGATATATGGAAGGTAAATACCATTTTAATATGTTTGAATTTTTTTCTGTAAGATCTCCTTGTTTTAAGTAGTAAGGGCTAAACTATGGCTTTTAACTTTTAGTAAATTGGAGACTAACGTAGTTCTTACAATGTTGAATATTTGTTGTTGAGGGATTCAAATCTGTGAGAATTTATTATTTTTATGCTATAATAACAAAAGTAGTTTGATATAGGAGCTATTTAAAGTATTATTAGGTCTACCCAAGAAATGTTGAGATTTGATTGGCTAGTCTTGTCTTTGAGATAGTGGAATGTGTTGCATATCTAGTGCATTTTTGTTCATAAATCCTGAAGGGTCACCTTCTCAGGCAGGTGCTGTGTTAGAGAGGCAAGAAGGAGAGAGGGTCAACAGAGTGGATTTTTTCCCTTGGATGACCCAGCTAGGGCTGCAGTTGAATTGGTGAACAGCATGAAAGAACAGGAGACTGGGCAATTTGAGGTACAGGTGGCAATTGGGGCAGTGTTTTATGATGAACTTTATTTCACTTTAAAAGCTTTAATACCAATATTAGAGAGTGAGGAAAACCCATTAGCTTATATGATGGTGGTTAAAAAGTAAATGAATACAATCTTCTGAAGGACATTTAGGCACTATCAAAATTTGGTATATATCCTTTTGACTCTAAAGTTCTACTTTCAGAAATTGCAAACAGAAACTTGAAAAATATAACAAGAAATGGTACTGGGTTGTTCATTGTAATGGCAAAAAACTGACAACAACCTACCTGTTCACTAATGGATGCTGAGTTAAAATTGATAATTGTGTAGGCATTAAAAAGAGGGTGTGACTTAGATCTATAAGTATTGATACAGAAAGATGTCCTCCAAATACTACATGGAGAAAGAATAGTTTACAGAATAGTTTACATCTGTGTTTCTATGGTGATGTGAATGTATTTATGTATAAACATTTCTGTATAAAATACAAACGATGGTAGTATTTAGGCAACACTGAAGTGCCGGGGCGGTGGGACTAGAGGGTTAGGGGTTAGAAAAGCTGCTTTATCCCCCATTCACAGTTTAAAGCCTAAAACTCAGTACTTCACTAGATGGGATTCTTTAGTTGTATTGAAAGGCGTTCTCAGAACTGCTCTGCCCTCTGATTTTGGTACCAGAGGACTGTTTGTCTCAGTGGCACCTGAGCCTATCAGTCCTACTTGTCCCCATGGTACAAACATGAGAAGGGGAAACCTTATAGGTTTGTCACTTTTCAATGCCAAATTTTCTTACTATATATATACTCACTGTTGTATGTGTCAGGTTTGTTTTCTCTTTTGCTAAATAACTTTGATTTCCCCCCCCACACACATTGTTTAATTATTCAGGAAGCATCCCTTGTGAGAAACGATTTTTTATTTCCTTCCTGTACTACATAACAGTACAATTTTTATTCTCTTGCTGTTTATACATATTTAAATCTCAGACTTCTGTTTAAATTATTAGGCTAGCTTCCATATTATTTACCACTTACATATCTAATTATACCTGACAACCCATTTCTTACTATGTGGTAATCATTTCTATTGATCTTGAGCTAGTAGTCTTACTAGCACAATTGGAAAACTCCCTCTCTTAGCTCTATCACTGTTAACTTGTGTCATGCTTAAAATAGCTCCAACCATTCTTCATCCTGTGTCACATTGCACACCTAGTTTATAGTCTCCTTTCACCTCATATCTCTTGACTCTCCAGGGTCTTCTGCTTATTTAATCATATTATAGTGTTGTTTTCTTACAATAGGGTGTTTTCTTTAAAAGCAACTTTTTGCCATTTAAAATTTTTACTTCTTTGGCTTATTTTAACTATGGACTTTAAAAAAAAAAAAAAAGCAACATTCCAGTTTTTGTTGAAAGTTTTTATCCCAGTTCTTTCATTCTAATTATTTAGAAAGATAATAAATACAGGTATTTTATAATAGCTACTTTTACGTATCAAATAGGATATTTGCCTAATAAGTACTTTTTCATTTAGTTTTTTAAATACATGACTTTACTAATTTTTTAATTAAAGTACTAATGACCCAGTGCATGAAATTCATGCATGCGGGCGGGGGAGGGGAGGGTCCCTCAGCCCGGTCTGCACCCTCTCCACTCTGGGATCCCTTGGGGGATGTCCGACTGCCAGTGTCCTACAGGGATCAGGCCTAAACTGGCAGTCAGACATTGCTCTCACAGTCCGGGACTGTTGGCTCCTAACTGTTCACCTGCCTGCCTGCCTGATTGCCCTTAACCACTCTGCCTGCCAGCCTGACCTCCCCCCTAACCCCCGTTGCTGACTTGATCACCCCCAACTATCCACTCCCCTGCCAATGTGCTTGCTCCCAACTGCCCCTGACAGCCTGCTCGCCCCACCTGCCCTTCCCTGGTCGGCCCTAACCACCTCTGCCTCGCCACCATGGCTTTGTCCAGAAGATGTCCGGAAGGTCTCCTGGTCTAATTAACATATTACCCTATTATAAGTATATTGGGTCTAGTAATAATTGATGTCGTTTTTAAACATTCGTTTAAAATCTTGCTTGGCGTTGACTTGTATTGACATAACCTTCAAACACGTGGTATCTACAGAACGTGTGAAGTGCAATTAACAAGTTTTGCTTGAAAAAGTTTGTGTTTGGTTTGGTTTTTGTTGCAAAACTAGGGCTAAGAAGATGGCGGATGAAGAGCATATTCGGCACTGCATGCTTTACGAGTTCCAATTAGGAAGAAAAGCAAATGAGGCTGCAAAAAACATCTGTAGTGCTCTTGGTCAAGATGCAGTTAGCGCCAGAAAATGCCAGCATTGGTTTGAGAAATTTCGCGAGGGAAATTTTTTGTTAGATGACAAGAGTGGTCGAGGCCGTGTGTCCAATTTTGATCAAGAAGCTCTTCAAGCTCTTTTGGCGCAAAATCCTCAAATTACCCAACGAGAGCTTGCGACAACTTTAAATTGTTCACAAAAAACAATTTCCAATCAATTGCGTGCACTTGGCAAAGTCCAAAAGTTTGGAAAATGGGTTCCTCATGAGTTGACCGACAACAACCGTAATCAAAGAGTCACAATTTGCAGTTCGCTCCTCTCTCCTCAAAACCGTTCGCAGTTTTTAGAGCAAATTGTTACCGGAGATGAAGAATGGGTGCTGTATGTTAATTTGAAAAGGCGGCCTCAATGGTTGGACAAAAATGAGGCTCCGCAGCCCACGCCAAAACCTGACTTGCATGCGAAAAAAGTGATGTTGTGTGTTTGGTGGAATTTTAAAGGAATTCTTCATTATGAACTTTTACCATCTAACCAAACCATTACAAGTGCAGTGTATAGTGCCCAATTGGAAAGGTTAGCCCAAGCTTTAAGAGAAAAAGAACCCGCGCTGATTAATCGGAAGGGCGTAATTCTTCACCACGATAACACACGACCGCATACTGCAAGAATCTGCTGAAAAACTGCGCCAGTTGGAATGGGAAGTTCTCCCTCAACCTGCATATTCTCCTGATATTGCCCCTTCCGATTACCATTTGTTTCGTTCTTTGCAAAACTTTCTTCTTGGAAAAAAATTTAATAATGAAGAATGCCTCAAAAATGCATTGACCGAATTTTTTGCATCAAAATCACAAGAATTTTACAACAGAGGGATTAAAATGCTTCCTGAGCGTTGGGCACAAGTAGTAGAAAACAACGGCAACTATATTGTTGATTAAATTTTGTTGTATTGTTTAAATAAATTCGATTTAAAAAAAGCATTAGAAAACGACATTAATTATTACTAGACCTAATAGTTGGCTCATAATTTTTTCAGCAAAATTTCAAATGAGACTGCTCTTTTCCTTGTCACTTTAGATTACCTTTTCACCCTTTTGTTTTTCTATACTGTTTATAATTGCTACTGCCTCTCATAAGTCTTCCAAATGGATAATAGAAACTAGGCTCAATAAAATGAAGGCATATTCTTTTGTTTTGGAGTGCAGAGTTCTCTCTATTTTAGACAGCATTTTATCCAGTGTATTCATCCATAGTTCACCTTTTTTCAGTGTTAAATCTTGACAGTGATCTGGAATCTTTATGTATTTCTTTGCACAGTTATTGCTTTACAAAGCCCAAGTCTGTGCTGCTTTCTTTTCCCTTATAATTTTTATGAAATCAAAGTTATTAATATTCAAGACTTTCTATGTTTAATGTGAAGTAGTAAAGGGAACAGTAGGGGGGTCTGTAGGAGGCAGCTGATCAATGATTCTCATCTTTGATGTTTCTATCTCTCCTCCCTTCCTCTCTGAAATCAAAAAAATATATATTAAAAATTTTTCATTGAGATTATTGAAGTCATAAAATTACGATGGAGAATCATTGATCTCTAGAGATACAAGCTCATAGTTAGTACGGAGAAAGGGAGAAGAGCCATGGCCTTGGGTTGTGGACCTTGGTCTTTCAGTATTTCCATGACTTTGGGATGTATTGACAAGAGGATGACCATGTATCTAAGATCTCCTTCTGCTCATTTCTGTGATCCATTGTTTTTCACTCTTCTGTAATCTTCATCTGCTAAATAGGTACCACTGCTTTGTATTTATTTAATATCACTTTGCAGTTGTATCCTATCTAATAAAAGTAATATGCAAATTGACCATCATTCCAACACACAAGATAACTACCCCCATGTGGACACAAGATGGCCACCACAAGATGGCCAGCAGGGGAGGGCAGTTGGGAGGGACCAGGTCTGCAAGGGAGGGCAGTTGGGGGCGATTAGGCTAGCAGGGCAGTTAGGGGTGACCAGGCTGGCAGGGGAGCAGTTAGGCATCAATCAGACTGGCAGGGGAGTGGTTGGGGGTGATCAGGTTGGCAGGCAGAAGTGGTTAGAGGCAATCAGGAAGGCTGACAGGATAGCAGTTGGGAGCCAGCAGTTCTGGATTGTAGGCCCAGTAGGATCGGGCCTAAATGGGCAGTCGGACATCCCTCAAGGGGTCCCAGATTGGAGAGGGTGCAGGTTGGGCTGAGGGACAACCCACTGCCCCTGCACGAATTTCATGCACTAGGCCTCTAGTTATATGTCATTTAAAGAGGGCCAAAGAAACTATTTTCTTTAAAATGTCCCTGATTACTGTGAATGATTCATGTCCCTTGATTAGAACACCTATAGGTAAGGATTATTAAACACTTAGCTTAATTCTATTTTCATTGCATGACATTGCAATCCATATGTCAGGTGTTAGGGTAAAAACTGGTCCAGCATATTTAAAATGAATATAGGTGGCCTGGCCAGCGTGGCTCAGTGGTTGAGCATCAGCCTATGAACTAGGAGGTCACAGTTCAATTCCTGGTATTGGCACATGCCTGGGTTGTGGGCTCCAGTGTGGCATACAGGAGGCAAACAATCAGTGGTTCTATCTCATCATTGATGTTTCTATTTCTTTCTCCCTCTCCCTTCCTCTCTGAAATCAATAAAGTATATAATAAATAAATAAAATGAATAAAGGAAATAAAGTTCTCAAAGATTTTCAAAGAAGAGAACATTGGAAATATAAATACCAAGTGCACTGCATAAGTATTCCATAAAGCCCTATTAAATTTCGCTTAGTAATATTTATGAGAAGCCACTTCATGGTGTGCTTTGTCCTTTGTGGATGGCACAGCAAAAAGCATAGAAGGCACAGCCCAAAAGGGAAGGTCAGAATTTTAAATAGCTGTTTCCATTAGGATTTTGTTGAGGGCCACCTGGCTATTTGTATTTTTTTGTATCATTTATGGGGAAATTATATGTTGCCTATGACTTCGAAATTCTCAAGTTTAGATGCTGTTGTCATCCTTAAGGTTTTGATTTATTTTTCTCTAGCCTACTATGATTAGGTAGTCTGCCTTTGGAGTGTCAGGGTTCCTTCTGTTCACTTCTCTGACAGGTGGACAGTGGGTTGTCTACCTCTGTACTGAGAACAGAAAAACTGGAAGTTGTGTTTAATGCCTTCTAAATTTTTTCAAAAAATATTTTTTAAAAGAGTTTAGATCATTTGTTTGGATTTTCATTGAGGACCTAATGTATCTGGAGTGTCTTGTGTCTTGAGAATCTTTTTTCTCTGCAATTCAGAGTTGTATTCCAAGTTTGTACATTTTAAACTGGAAGTTTGGCTAATAGTTCTTTTCATAGAAGTGCTAGTATAGTCAGATATGTACATACAGTTTTCTGATTTTAAAAAAATGGTAGTATTGGAAATTAAATAAAAGCAAATAATTTATTTTTATTATGAGACTAGAGGCCCAGAGCGCTAGTGGCGTCCCTCAGCCTGGCCTGAGCCCTCTCGCCATCCAGGACCCTCAGTTTCGGCCTGATCCACACGGGCCGGCTGAGGGACCCCACCGATCAAAGGTCAGAACGTGATTGAAGGCCAGGGAGGGGGCACGGGAGGCTCCGGGGTCTCGCCCAACCCCTATGGACAGGACCCCAGCAGCAAGCTAACCTACCGGTTGGAGCATCTGCCCCCTGTTGGTCAGTGCTCATCATAGTGACAGGTTGAACAGTTGAATGGTCAGACTCTTAGCATATTAAACTTTTATTATATAGGATTTTCTAAGTGTACAAATTAAAGGTTAGTTTAATGAATCCTCATCACCCAAATTAAAGTTTTGCAGTTATTGGTATTTTCCTCACATATCTATTTCTCTTCTAAAATATTTTAGGACATATCTCAGGGGTTTTCTTAAACAATCATATGCCATTACACTTAAGAAAATAAGCAATTTTTTGGGAAGATGATTTATTTTAAACATAGTGTCCCCTACCTTAGAATCAAGCTATAACAAGGAAACCAAATTGTGAAAATTGAGCTTTTGATTAACCTTTCATGAGTTAATAGTAATATATTTTTAATTAGCTAATTTAATTTATATACATGGATTTATAAATTTTTAGTTAAACATAAACAAGAGTCACTGTTGCTGTGAAATAGCAAAGCAGTGACGTTTGTTTATTAAAGATCTATTTCTGTTTTATTGCTAGCCTTTTGATTTCTAAATATTTTGAGTGACAGGGTTCACTGGAATAAGAAGTTTTTAGAAAACATAAATTTTATATATGTTTTGACTGTATTTGATCTCAGGATGGCATCGTTTTACCATATTTTTCTTTGCTTTTTCTCTCTTTTTTCTGCAATTGGTTTATTTAACTTTGTAAATCTGCTTTATAAAACATTTTTGGGGGATGGAGTGAGGCTTAGTTTTCCTATAGATCTTGAACACTTCCTTTTTCTAAAATCTATTTGAATAAAAGCATTTTTCTTAGGACTCTTAATTTTTTTTTTTAAATTTTTAAGCTTATTATTTGGGAATCTGGTTGCAAAATGATTCATCCAGGGAAGAACTTACAGTGGTGATTTTCTCATTTTAAAAAATAACATTTACTTGGAACTTGCCAATGTTTATTTTGGTTTCTGACATGGAAGCTTTAAATGAAAGCATAACACTTGAGTGGGAGAAAAACTGTTTCCTAAGGTAGTGTGATTTTTGGGTTCCTAGGTGGTAATGAACATACTTTCCTTACAACTAAATTTTGTGACTTATCTATATAAAAATTTTAAAGTATGTACTATTTTTTACCCCTTAGATAACAAGCCTTTAAAGTGTTCCGTATATCATAGTAAATTGTCAAGGTGTTTTGTTTTACTTCTGGACAATACATACTTGTTTTGAAATGGCTATTTTTAAATGTGAAACCTCCTCTAGAGGTTGTTGGCAACTTCAGCTACAACTAAAACTTACCTACTTTACGTATTTTGTTTATTGGAGGATGTCTTTCTTAGAATGTTTATTATTTTAATCCTCATCCAAGGTTATATTTTCATTGATTTTTAAAGAAAGGGAGAGAGAGAGAGAAAACATTGATTGTTTGCTTCTCATATGCACCCCAGTGACTGAACCCTCAATCTAGGTATGTGCCCGGACCAGAAATTGAACCTGAGACATTTTGTTGTATGGGAGGATGCTCCCACCAACTGAGCCACATTAGCCAGGCTTATCCTCTTTTTTATTTTATTTTTTTCTGGCAAAATGCAAATTTATTGTCCTCAAACTCTAATATTCCAGTCACCTTATGGTTCCCAATTCTTACTATATTTTTTTTAAAAATCATATTTTTTTATTATTGACATAAAACTCACAAACTTTGTTTATCTGGTTTTTATAACCCACCATAGGTACATTTTAAGGGATGGTAGCCCAGGGATGGCTCTCAAACTTAGCTAAAGAACTAAGAGAAACTAGGAAGAAAATTTGCCAGTGCCTTCAGCATAACAGGATCAGAAATTTCTATAGCAGAAAATAAGTTTATACCATATTGGTTCCTAAAGGCATCGTTGTATTTTGTAGCACCCTATAACAATTATCACTCGTAATGACGACTCAGTATCAGGAAAGGTTGTTTTCTTAGGATTCTACTTAAGAATGTAGAATGGCCCTAGCTGGTGTGGCTCATTTGATTGGAACATTGTCCTGTACACTGGAAGGTTGTGGGTACGATATCTGGTTAGGGCACATAACCAGGTTGCTGGTTCTATCCCAGCAACAAATCTAAGTTTCTCTCTCACATCAATCTTTTTCTCTCCCTCTTCCTCTCTCCCTCTCCCTCTCTTCTTCTCTTTCCCCCTCTCCCCTTCTCTCCCCTCCCTTTCCCTCCCCTCCTCCTTCCTCTCCCTCTTTCTCTCTCTCAAATCAATTTTAAAAAAACACACCTCCGGTATTGTTTTAAAAAAAGAAAAAACAATGTGGAAGAAAGTAATATTTTTGATATTATAAAAACTTTGTTGCTTAGGAAGTTTCAATATGGGAATTAATTTAGTCAGAGTTCTGAGTACTTCTTTTACATTAAAAAAAAGTAATTCCTATTGTGTCAGATGTAGGGTCAGGTACCTTTGTAGATATTTTATTTTGTCTCCCTCACCTTTTTTTAGAGGCTAGAAAACAGGCTGAGTTAGTGGATTACAAGGTGACTCCTTTTAATCATGAGTTTTCTGTCCGCTTATTATATTGCCATTTGGTTATATATTTATAGTTTAAATTTTAATGTGTTCAAAACTGAATTTAGCATCTTGCATAAAAAACTTGTTCCTTCTGTCCTGTGTTCCACTTTGTTATTAATAGTATCATTTCACCTGTTTGACAAGGCTAAAACTATTCTTAGATTTCAAACTGGCAGCTTCAGATTGTGGCTGTCCTGCATCTTCATTCATGTGTTCATTTTATAAATATTTATTTGTGTGCCTACAGTGTGCCAGGACTCTTTAGGCTCTGGGAATGTAGCAGTACACAAACCAGCCAATCGTGTAGACTATACAGAATATTAGATGGTGGAATGCAGCTGTATGCTGTTAGACACAGGGTGTCCCAGAAGCTTCACCAAACCCAGACTTTGGAGCACATGTACTTTGTTTACATTGTGAAATTAGGAGATTGACATGGAACTCTAGTTTCTTGGTTTTTAGTGAACATTAGGCATTCTAGCAACACTGGGTTTTCTCGGTGGCTGTCCCATGTCTAGTCAGTTGCAGAGCCTATAAAGTCGTCTTAATCTTCTCCGATCATTCCCACAGCTGTTATTTTAGTTGAGACCTTAAACATTTCTCTTCTCGTTTCCTTTAATTCTGCTTATCACACCTTCAGCCAGTCTTGTACATACAGCTCGGCTATCTCTGTAAAGCAGTTATGCACATGCATGGAAATAACAACTGTCTCCCTGTTTGCCTGATAAAATCTGTTTTGGGGCTCTTTATAATCTGGTCTTGACCTACTTTCTAATTCTCCCCATCAAAATGAAAATGCAGTGGTCCCTGTTCTCTGGACCTATCCTGTGCCTTTCTGTCTTTGCTTTAAATGCCTTTCCCCCTCCTCTACATGTCCAAGTCACTCACTGGTCTTAAGGCCTGTGTAAATCCTTGGCTTCCTAGGCAAACCATTGCTGTCTTTGCCTGCAGGCTGTAGGAAATCTCCTCCTACTCTAAACTCTAGTAGCACTTTATGCAAACCCTTTTTTGTATTTACTCCTTAGTGGACAGATCTCATCTTCCCTTGCTAAATTTTAAGCTTCTTGAAGGCAGGTTGTGTATTAAGGGGAATTTTTGTTTTCCTTAAGGCATTTCTGTGTAGAATGTTTAGTAAACCAACATTAATAAAATTAGTGTCTGTGATCTTTTGTAGATTTAATAGATGCTAACTCAGCATAACAGGTTTCTATTTTTGTAGAAAGCTTAAAATATTTTTGGGGGAAGGATGTAGGGACTAAAACTGCTTGAGCTTATGACACATGTGTTGTTTTGTTAATTACTCTTCGTGTTATATCATTGCTTCTCTCCCAGATAAAGATAAATGCCCTTATTCTTTATATTTATGTATTTTATCACTAGTAGAAGCCTTTTCCCTCTTTCTGTCTTTTATTCTTTCCCCATGTCTGTTTTCTCAGCTTTTATTTCTCCTTTGAGTGGAATTCCCTGTCCTCCTAATAGGACCAACACTAACTTTTATAAAACTCGGGGGGAAATTTAAACTTGCTCTCAACCAGGAGCCTTTGCTTATTGTGCATGACCATTTTTCCTTATAATTTAAACAGAGGCACGCACATGTTTATATATATATATATATATATATATATATATATATATATATATATATATATTATTGAGTTTTTACAGAGAGGGAGAGAAAGGGATAGAAAGCTAGAAACAGCCGGGACCGGTTTGGCTCAATGGATAGAGCGTCGGCTTGGGGACTGAAGGGTCCTGGGTTCGATTCCGGTCAAGGGCATGTACCTTGGTTGTGGGCATATCCCCAGTAGGGGGTGTGCAAGAGGCAGCTGATCGATGACTCTCTCTCATCGATGTTTCTAACTCACTCTCTCCCTTCCTTTCTGTACAAAATCAATAAAATATATATTTAAAAAAAAAAAAAAGCTAGAAACATCAACCAAGGTACGTGCCCTTGACCGGAATCGAACCTGGGACCTTTAAGTCTGCAGACCGACGCTCTATCCACTGAGCCAAATCAGTTTTGGCTTGTTTTTTTTACAGAGAGGGATAGAGAGAGAGAAACTCAATGAGAGAGAAACATCATCAATTGGCTGCCTCCTGCACACCCCCTATTGGGGATCGAGCCCACAAGCCAGGCATGTGCCCTTGACCAGAGTTGAACCTGGGACCCTTCAGTCTGCAGGCCAACTCTCTATCCATGGAGCCAAACCAGCTAGGGTGAGAAGGATTCTTTATAAACATAACCCCAAAGTGTTGTTTTTATGATATTTCGCACATTAACAGATTAATAAATAACCATGCTGTTTTCAAACAACGAACAAGATAGTGAAGGTTGCTGAGTTTCTTCAGCTTCTGTAGTGTGATTAATTTCAAGGAGAATTGTCAGCACACTAGTCTGAACATGGGGGGGGGGTGTACAAATTGCTTCTGCCTTCAGAGAAGCACATTTCTTCACCCCAGTTCTTCAGTTGTATGGATACAGTTCAAAGAGACCACCCTCTTTTATTTTATAAGCTCATTATTAGTAACCTTCGGAAACAATGCTGTCTGAATCCTAGGTCCTTGATCAGTTAACATCAGTCTTGTGACACAGGCTTACACTTTGGCTCCCTTTCTGGAAAATTCCAGAACTACATAAAAATCATTTCTAAAATCCTGATAGACATGTTTTGCCAAGAATGTCAGTTATCTCTTGACAGTTTGGCATTAGCCTTTAAATATTAGATTGTGTAATCATAATGGCATTCAGGGAAAATAAGGCAGTGGGTGGCTGGCATTTTAAAAGTAAAATGAACTTGGGTTCGTAGCAGTGTTAATCATTAGTCTACTGAAAAATGCTGATGCTATTTTTTAATAGTGAAATCATAAGTAAATAAAAAGTTGTATTTTGTTGCTTTGGCCAGTGTTGCTCAGTGATTAAAGCATCGACCTGTGCACTTAAAGGTTGTGGGTTCGATTTTTGGGTCAAGGGCATGTACCTGTGATGCAGATTCAATTCCTGGCCCTGGTCAGGGAGCATGCAGGAGGCAACTAATTGATTTGTCTCATATTAATTTCTCTCTATCTCTCTCCCTCCGCACCCCCCCCCCCACTTCCATCTCTAAAAATCAGTGGGAAAAATATATCTTTGGGTTGAGGATTAACAAAAAGAGCAGTATTTCACAAATAACTTAGATGAGAGATAAGTAAAATGTAATTTTATGGGTTTAACACATGTTTACCAGAATATCTGAAGGATATTTTTAAGCTTTGAAACTGAGAAAGTAAAGAAGGAAGCTTCTAGTGAGTTCCCACCAGTCTGCTAGCCTGACAAGCACATCTTAGCAATAGATCATTACTTTTGTCATTGTGTCCTGCCTTCTCATTGCCTTCCTTGCCCTTGACCTTGCAGCAGAGAAGAGAAAGTAAGTCATGGCCTCTACCATAAATACACATGGTAACAGCAGTCTAGTAATTTTATATATTTTTTGTGGACAAGTCATTCATTTGTGATGATGGAATGGCTTATTTTTAATGTAATTTTTCATTCAACTAAATTTAAATTCTTTTTCCATCTAATTTAGTATCTGTACCCCATTCCAAGGCAGCATAAATTTAGCACAGCTTCTCATTTTACCAACTTAATAGAAGTTTTTAAGGTTTTACTCAGTTTCCTTTTAGCTTTTCACATGAAATGGACTATAATAACTCATTAATTTACAGCAGTAGTGGGGAACATCCAGCCCTTGGGTCATATAAGACCTGAGAAATCATTTGGTCTGGCCCTGCCAAGGCATTAAATGAGTTAATTGAATGTTTGACCAAATGTAGCGGGCTAATTTTAAAACTGATAATTTTGTATGGCCTGTGAATGGTGTTATAAATATCCAAATGGCCCTTGGCAGAAAAAAAGGCTCCCCACCCCTGATTAACAATATAGTGTGTAAAGACAGACCAAATGTATCTGGCATGTGGATTATGTCAGGGATTATGGGGAAAAGGTGGTTTGGAGCATTGATTTCTAATCAATGGAAAAATAGATTTGCAGTGACTATTTGGAAAGGAGAATCTTCTTTGGAAAATGGATAAAAGCATGGACTGTATCCCAAACAGACCACAAAATGGAATAAACCTGGATTTATTCATCATGTAAACAGGATAGAAAAGATATCCTTAATTTTCTAGAAGAGACATCCATGTGGATAACTCATAATTTTAAATAATTAATGAAGAGTAATTGCCAGAGATCAGTGCCATTCATATTAGTTTTGGTAGCTAGATTGTTCTTCTATAGATTTTTATATTATAAAATAGGTTACAACTTCTTTTTGTTAAACTCATTTACTCTTCTACCTTACTCCATTCTTTCATTATCCTTATAAATTTGTTTAGTTTTGTTTAATGGCTGAGATATCTTTATCTGTACTACTATATTCAGTTGACTACTTTGGATATCCCACATTGAGTGGAAACACACATCAGTGGAGCTCTGGGTGGGTAGAGATAGACACTAGTAGCAGTATAATGGTTTATAATTCATTTAACCAATATTCTGTTGATAAATATTTAGATTATTTCCATTTAAAAATTTTAGTAAACATAGTACCAGACACACTATCTTTAGAACTTTTTATTAAACAATAAAATATATACAAAAACTGCATAAATAGTTTTTGTAGCTCAATGATAAATGGAACAATAAAGTTGTAACTAGCACCCACAAAGTCCCTAAGGGTGCTCAAAGCTCTTTTCCAATTGTCGCAGTCTCCACTAGCCTAACCACTATCCTATCTAAACATAATTGATTCATTTAGCCTATTTGAAATGTGTGTAAATGGAATCTTAATGTGTATGCTCATTGGTATCTGGCTTCTTTCACTATTATATCTGTTAGACGTACATTTATGTGTAGCAATTCATTTTGGGGGGTGTATAATAGTCTGTTGGGTGACTGTATGCACCATAATTTATCCTTTTTATAGTTGATGAACCTTCAGGTTGTAACCTAATTTTTGAATATTACAAATAGTGCAATGAACATTCTTAGGCATGTGTGGTGGTGAACCAATCTATGCATACACTGAGTGGCCAGATTATTATGATCTCTGAATGCATAATAATCTGGCCACTCAGTGTATATCCTATATAATAATCTTATATAATAAAAGGCTAATATGCAAATTGTCCCCTCGACCAAGAGTTTGACCAGCAGGCAGGCTGGCCAACCACCCATGTCCCCTCCGCCTGGCCAGGCTGGCTGGACTCCCACCCATGCACGAATTCATGTACTGGTCCTCTAATACACACACACACACACACACACACACACAATGTGGCCAGATTATTGTGCGTTCAGAGATCATAATCTAGCCACTCATTGTATATGTCAGGAGAAGCACTGATGGGCATAAGGTGTGCATATGTGCAGCTTTACAGGGTCAGGTATCCAGTGATTGAAACCATTTCATATTCCCACCGGCAGTGCCTGGTTGTTTTGAAGCATAATTTCATAGGAGTGAAATTTGAATAAAAGAGTAAGTTAATTTTAAGTTTTGAGATATAGTGCTAAATTTGTCCTCAGGAATTTCATACTCCATTGAATACTAGGTTTTATCTAGCTTTCATCTTTATCAGTTTATAGTGAAAAATGTCTCATTTCTAAACTGAGTTGAACTTTTTATAGCTTAATTTTGCTCATTGGAATTTTTTTCTATTAACTTTGCTATTCTGGCCTTTTCTTTGTTGGGGGTGTTTCTGATTTTGCTTACTACTTTGTAACAACAATTTTTTTTTTTTTAAATAAAAATTTTGGTCATATGCTATACTTTTTTCCTTCTTTGTCCTTTGATTTAACTGTCTTTTACAGTATAGAAGTTTTAAATGTGTGTGCATACTTGCATCTGCTATTATTTTCCTCTGTGGTTCCTGGCTTTGGTGTCAGTCTTAGGAAAGCCTTTTTACCCCCGAGATTTTTTTTTTTTTAAGTGTTTTCTTTCATGATGTTATTGCTTATATTTAATATTATTTATTGTAACTATATTTGACTTCCTTTTCTTTCACTAACACAAGGGTACTTTTTAAAGTCTTAAAACAGTTTAAACATACACTCTTCTATTTATTTCACTAGGATTAGCGTTGGAATATTTTGCAGGTGTCAGAGGGTGACTGGTCAGGAAGAATGTAGTATAACAAAGCATGCATGTATGTGTCATTTGACCATGAGAAATAAAGCCAGTTTTCCATTGTGGATACTGTTTGAATCCTTTCCGAGTGCATGTTACTAAAGTAGTTAGGTCAACGTAGCATAGACTAAATTATTTTATTTAATATCAGTAGAGGATATTGTTCAAGGCTCTTCAACAGGACTTTGCCAAAAATACCCCTGGTCTCTCGTTCTTTGGCCTACAGTACAGGATTGGAGTGATCAATACTTCATTTCAAACCTTTAAAAATACAATTTTTCTCTATTTAAGAGATGATTTAAAAATTTTTGGATTATTTCTCTTTTGCACAATAGTACATGCAATTTGTACTGCTGATTTAGATGAGACCAATCTGTCATATTTTTTTAAATGTTACAGTGGCCCCAGCTGACGTGGCTCAGTGGTTGAGTGTGGACCTGTGAATCAGCAGATCAGGGCACATGCCTGGGTGTGGGCCCCATCCCCAGTGGGGAGCGCGAAGGCAGCAGCTAATCGATGATTCATCATTGATGATTCTCTCTCTCCCTCTCCTTTCCTTTCTGAAATCAGTAAAAATATTTTTTTAAAATAAGTGTTAGAGGGGGCTTTGTGAGTTCTCCAAAGCCATTACCACCACCTAAAGTTCCTACCAGAGTTTTTTAGACCACAGAGCAGAGACATAAAACAGGTCCTAGACCAGTAGCCCTCTCCTGTGCGGAGATGGATTGGTTTTGTTTGTGTAATTGAATCCTAGTACCTGAAAGAGGTGAGAATCTCAAGGAGAGGTATGCTTTTGAGGAAGAGAACACAGAAGTGTTAGTCCTTTGTGTTTATAACCCAGAGTCCCCCAGTCTAAGAGGGATGGAGGTTCAGTAGGGAGTGAAAGCGTAGGTGAAAAGAAGCACTTCAGACAAGATTTAAACTATTATTTGTTTATTTTGCTGGTCTTTTGCATTTGGTAGCGCAGTACTTGTAGCAAGGTTGTGTCTGTATTTTGACAATTTGCTAAGCCAGGGATAAAATTGTGGGGACTTTCCTTAGTAAATCCATAATTTTAGGAACATAGCATTTTTAGTTTAGGAGAATTAGTGTTTTCCCTGAGTATTTGAAATCGACTAAAGGGATACTGGGTTTATGTTAAAGGCTCATTGGGGATCAGCTGGAAAGGAGAGGTGGGGGGGGGGAGACTACGTACCTGTTTTTCATTTATGTGCAGTATGTACAAAAAGCCGTCTCATGCATTTTACATAGTTAATCCATTTGATCCTCACAGAAATCCTAAGAAATGATGTTTTCCTGAATAGTAAGGAGAGAACAAAGGCTCTGGGAATGAGCTCACATTGTTTTGTCTAGGCCCACAAACCTAGTAGATGGCAGTTCTGGAATTTGCACTCGATTCTCTGAATCTAAAGCCCATTTATATTCTTTACACAAGAGTATATATTGCCTTCTAAATTAACAGATTTATTATATCTTTTAAATATTTCATCAGTTTTATGTAAATGTTGGTTACATTTAAAATGGCGAAATTAAGATGTCATATTTAGTTCTTTAAGATAATATAAAGCCTGTGTAATTTCCTTAACCTTCTACCTTAGCATTGAAAGTAAGCATGAAGTTACGATCCTGGGAGGACTCAATGAATTTGTAGTAAAGTTTTATGGACCACAAGGAAGTAAGTACATGTGTTGGTCTGTGTTCTTCTATTACAGTTTTTATTCTCCTTAATGGACAATAAAAATATCCAAGACAGGTGGTGATACATGTGGTTTTTGAAAAGTAAATTTACAACTCTAGAACCAGGGAGAAAAATCTCGCTGTTATCGTAGTTACTTCATATGGTTTTCCCTCTTATCTGTATGTGACAGTATTAAACATGAATTGTGAATTCTGGGTTTTATATGGATGACTATACTGATGGCTTAGGGAAATGTGTTTTGTTTTATGATCTATGTGTTTGGGAGGGGGCATAGGTTAGATTGAGATAAGAAGTTATTACTTCCTAAATAATTGGATACTGTTTAATACTTTAAAGAATCATGTAACATGAGGGAAGAAAGTGAATCTTTTCTCATTTTCTAACTAGATTTTTAAAGAAAAGTACTTTAATCTGAACATAGAATTATAAGAGGTCCCTGACTTTCAAGGGAATTTGCAAGGTTATCAAAAGAGATTAGGATTTAATGTTTAATTTACACTCAGGTCTATTTTCTAATTTGGAGACGTATTTTAATGTGCAACACTTTTACTTTTCTTTCAGCCCCTTATGAAGGCGGAGTGTGGAAAGTTAGAGTGGATCTTCCCGATAAATACCCTTTCAAATCTCCATCTATAGGTAGGTAACTACCCAGTTTCTCTCTTTTAACAGTTTTGATATTAAAGAGAAAAAAAAAAAAAAATCCTAGGTTTTGTGGGAGATAATTCCAGAAATGGCTTGTTAACTGAATTTTTCCTTTTTTGACTTTGGTTAAATTGATCAGTGATGTTTTATGGGACTTCCATAGTGTGATAGAAGATGTTTAAATATACCCTTTGCCTGATTGTAATGACTACAACTGTAGATTTTTTTTCAGGGTTAGATTAAACAATTAGAAAGCTCACTATCTATTCAGGCTACAAGCAATACAATAATAAGTATATCTTAAATTTCATTTAAATGCCAGATTGTTGGAATTAATATTATATAGTTTCTATTCTAATTCTGTCATTTAAAAATTCTCTGTGTATTCTACTTTGTTGTTGTTTTTTTCACTACAGCTCTGGGTACCTAGCAATGAAATGACTGTTTTCAATTCTCTTTACTCCTAATCTTTAGTCTTTTAAACAGCTGAAGAAACTCATTTAAACAGCTGAAGAAACTCCAGTGAGATTATATAAAGTTTTTTTCTTCACCTTCATCTTCCTTCTACCCAAAGGAGTGATATTTTTAAGTGTCACATCCAGTAAGGCACTTGTGACAGTTTAGGTATTTTTGTGTCAGATGCAATAGAGGTATATCTGATTGAAGGTTAATTCCTTAATTATTTTGAGTTTATAAAATGGTAGTAATTTAGCTAAGGTAGTAATGTAAGCCAATTTTTAAAAATATTATTTTTATTGATTTCAGAGAGGAAGGGAGAGAAAGATAGAAACATCAGTGATGAGAGAGAATCATTGATTGGCTGCCTCTTGCATGCCTTCTACTGGGGGTTGAGCCCACATGTGCCCTTCACCGGAATTGAACCTGGGACCTTTCAGTTTGCAGGCTGACACTCTATTCACTGAGCCAAACTGGCTATGGTTTAAACCATTTTTTAAAAATTTCATTCTATAAATAATAATTTTTTAAAAATATATTCTATTGATTTTTTACAGAGAGGAAGAGAGAGGGATAGAGAGTTAGAAACATTGATGAGAGAGAATCATCGATCAGCTGCCTCCTGCACACCCCCAACTGGGGATGTCCCCACAACCAAGGTACATGCCCTTGACCGGAATGGAATCCGGAACCTTTCAGTCCACAGGCCAACACTCTATCCATTGAGCCAAATCGGTTTTGGCAGATTATTTAAAAATACTCTAAAACATTGTCCAATTTTAAGAACAGGAGGAAATAAAATTGGAATATATTGAACATTCTCTTACAGTCACACCAAGCCTCATGTTCAGAATTGCCTGAGTTAAAACATCTTGCTGCTGCTGTGGGCTTGTCTTTGGAACTAATAGGAGATTAGACACATTCCCCTGCCCCAACAATAGGGATTTTAAAAGAGGTAGATCAAAGGCATTCTGAGCTTTATGCTTTGATTCTAAGCCCCCACAATTCTGCCTAGGATAAATAATGCAGGAAAGTTAGGATTGTCACAGACTAATTCTCAGTTAAATGCAGCAGCCTCTCCCCTGACATCTAGCTACTTTATATGCTTTAGAGCTTTATGCTATAAAAATACTACAAAGCATCTCATTTCTTCTCAGCCTAGGAACTGTTAGTGTTCAAACTAGTGATTTCCTCTTATGCTCTCTTGGGTGAGTTTTCTAAATTTAGTAATTGAGAAGAAGTACTTTGTGGATAATTGAGTTGGAAGCATCCCCATTGCTACCAGGGTCTCTAAGCTTCAGTTATCAAATGGTGATGTAGGAGGAAGCTGTGAGGTGTTGAGTCTTTGAGACAGTCAGGGTGTCTGCGTTCCTGTCTATGTGGTTGGCAACAGCCCTGTCCCAGTGCCATTCTAGGGTAGTAGGTTCCACTCAGTTTGGGACAGCTTTTCTATCATGTTGTGCTACCCTGTCCCCCATTTACCTCTTGACTTTAGGGTGTTTCTGTATGTAGATATTTTAAACCCTTATGTAGTTGAGTGGTGTGATCTTTAAACTTACACAAACAGAATTCCAAACCATATAAATTCATTTAAAGACATTTCATAAATTTACTTAGACCTATTTACTTAGACTAAAAATTGGCATGCTAAATCTAGTTTTGTTACCCTAGATTCTTAATCAGAAAAGAAACAGTATAACTGGAAATGAACAGTGAATCTATAGAAATGCAATTACATATATCCTATAGAAATGTAGTTATTTCTCAAATCTTGTCTTAACATACTTTTTCAGGTAATACAGTTGCTTCATTATAACTTTCAAATGAAAATATCTATACTTTAGACATTGTTAATTTATTAACTAACAATGTAGCAGAAACCTATGCACTTTCTTATATTAATAATGTAATGTGAAATTGGTTGAGACAAATGACTAGGCTAATTTAACCTCATAATTTTTCCTTTGCCTTTCTGTATGCTTTTAGAACTTTGTAATACCTACAAAGTGTACCATCTTCTCTTAAGGAAGTAGATGTAGTTGAAATATTTGTACAAGCTGTCCTTGTTTCTCCAAAGAAAGATTGCATAAGAGAGTTTTAATCAGTTGTGTGGGGTGACCCATTTTCAGGTCATCAACAATGTAATTACTGTTGGAATGTGCTTTAAACACTTCAAGGGGGAGTGGCTCACTAGAATAAGCAAGGCTTCCTTTTCAAGTAATATAGATAGTTTTAGAATTATACAGAAGGGCAAGGAGATAAGAAAATCCCAACATCAATGTTCTTTATAAACCCTGCCTCTTATAGGATCTAGGCAGGCTTACACTCCTTCCTGTGCCAAATTTTGAGCTCTTATATATTAAGATGTATAAATTTAGATTAATCCTCCTTGATACCTAGATCTTGGAATTTAAAAAGATATATGTATATATGCTTTTTTGTTTTATATTTATATATAAGCATATATATGTGTATATATATAATTATGTGTATATATATAATTTTTAATTGTATAAATGCTCGATATCCATAACAGGAATGTAAGAAAGTCCAAATGAGCAAAAATTAAAATGTCTCATAATCCTATTCCTCACTGGATACCATCATTTACATTCTGGTGTATGTACTTTCAAACATTTTTCTGCATACTTAAGTATATATTCCATATAATTTGGCATACTTATCTTTAGGATGTTCTCCAGACATAATTTGATAGAGTTTTCAGTGTTTACATGATTTTATGAGGTATAACTAAAAATGTCCTGTTTTTAAACAATTTGCATCTTTAAATGTTTTTTTCAAAATAGTAATAAAGCTAACTCAAATCCTCTTTGGAAAGAAAAGGAATATAAATAGACACTTTGGGAGGTTATGAATTTACTCTTACAATGCCATCATTGTTCCAAACATCTTAAGCTCATCTTTTGGAATTTTACTTTCTCTTTGAATATTGTAAGTGATGGCAAATCTTGATGCTTTGAAGCTGGATATATAAATTTTTGAAATGACTAAAGGTCATTTAATCCCAGGGAAAACTGAGTATCATTAATTGGAGTAAAAAAATTATGTATGATTATAAAATTGACTTAAGTTTAAGGATTATGATTTTTTTATAAACTGACCCTATGGGAGTTTTCAACGAGAAATTATAAAACTCCTTTAATCACTTTAGACATCATTGAAATATTTGTTTAGTTTTCCTGAGTTGACTGCTTTGAAATAAATCATCGTTGATTCTTTCAGTTCTGATTTATTTGAAAGTTCACTTTTATCTTTCTCATTCAGAAACATTCCTGGAATGCTTAGCAGTGCTAAAGCTTTAGGAGAGTGTGATTGGTCAGTGGAGTGCTTCTGGCCCTGCTTTTCCTTGACCATGAGAATAATACCATCTGAACTGTTGCTTCCTCTTGTAGAAAATGAGATATTATAATTAAGTGAACTCTGCATGCTTGATATTGACTAATGTATAAAATACTCAAGATGTTTGCAATTCTACTGGATAATAGGGAAGGTTTAAGGTTTTCTCTAGTTAGGGAGGGAATATATCAATACGTCAATATAAATAAAATAAATCAATAAATAAAATGTTGCATATGTTTTGGTTACAGCATGCCATTGAAGGAGAGAGAGTGTATAGAGGAGATGTGTGTTGAGAATATAGTCTTTACAAAGCTTCAGAGATGTAGAAGTGCACATGACATCTTTAGACGTACTCTTTCAAGACCCCAAGTAATTTTCAGTCCATGAAGATTTTGTCCTATGCGAAGAAGTTGCTAAGAGACTGCCATATTCCATACTTCAGAGTCACAGTTTTCAGCCATTACAGATGTGCTCATCTAGTAAGAGAAAGTTTTTACCAAAGAAAACACAGACTTGCAGTTGCTGTGGGGGTGAAGTAAAGAAATGATTTCATAAAGAGGGCAATATAGAGCAATTATTTATAAAAATAAATAACCAATAAGCATAGGGTATAAAATGGTTTTATGTCTAATCTACATAACGCAGATTTTATTAATGAGAGAATATATGACTTATCAAATTGACAGGTTAGATGTTATTGGTAAAAGGTATGAGATGTAGTCAACCTAGCCGGACATATTGATGAATAAAGATTTTATATCTTTTGGGTCATTTTACTTAAAAATAAAATTATCTAAAGGAAATATTCAGAGATGTATTCTAAGATTAATGTGCAAGAATATGTACATTGCAGTGTTGTTTTTTTTAAAAAGTTGGAAGCAACCTAAATAACCCAGTTGACAACAGTTAAATTATGATACGGCCTAATGAACCAAATGTTTTACAGCCTTTACTTATGTTTTAACACATCTTTAAAGGTATACACAGAAAAATGTGTAACTTTATATAGTATAACTTTTTTTCCATGCAAATCCCAAGTATGAATGACAAAATATTAAGTATATTAAAGACATTTTTTCTGTAAATTTTCAAATATTCTTCAAATTCCTTTTTATCCTAAAAGTAAATGTTTTTAAACATATGGCAAATACATGTCTTTTAAGTATCCTGTCTGCATCCTTGTATGAGCCTACACTTTTCTTGTCTTCTACTCTAGAAAGCCATCAAGCTCTCTGTGGCCAGAATTCCCAGCTGGTGGCTTGCTAAGGACCTATTGCTCCCCCCCAACCCCCTTCACACACACACACACACACACACACACACACACACACACGCACACACGCACACACACCGTTTCTCACCAGCCTCCTTTCTTTTTTCCTTTCAATGTTAATGATGTATGTGCATAAGTGTAAATACTGTTTTCTTTCCTTTGTCTTTCTGACTGTAGTTTAGCTTACTCCATGTTATGTACTATCTTTACACTTTTACTCTTAACTGTTCTTTACTCCTGTCTTTGCTTACCTTTTCCCATCTCTTGGGCTGTTGTCTCCAGGTTCTTACTACTTCTCTCTCCAGTCTGACTGCTCCACTTGTTTTCCCCCATGCTCAATTTTTCTCTTCATTTGAACTAAAAAGGCCCCTGTACATTGCTAACAATAACAACAGTACTACTTTTATTAAAATTGAGGGAAAATAAAATATGTCTTCTAATAAAATATAGACATTAAATAGTAGATTTGTTTTTTAGCATCTAAAGGTCTTGAAGACACCTCCAGGATATACCATAGTCTTCATCAGATCATACCTACTTTACTTAAACACTTGCATTTAAGAGAGTTAAGCTGTCATTTAACTTATTTTTAAATTATTACTGGCTAATATAGTAACAGAATTGCATTCTACTAATTTCGGATAGAACTATAGAGTATTTTAGAATCTTTTGTAAATAACCTTATGCCCAGCCTGGGCACTTGGTCACTATTTATACTTTTTTTTTTTTTTTTTTTTAATAGAAACTATGTTGTAAGATCCAGCTAACAAGTCTAGAAACTAACTTTCTTAAGTACTATCTATGTGTATCTCTATATTAACAGTGAGAAACAACCTCTCCTAGGAGCAGGCTGTGTGTACTGCAGGCTGTGTGTCTGGACTGCAATTTGATGATACCAAAGCTGAGCTTGTAGAGGAATGGTTGGTTGAGAACAGGATTCTGGAGGGACCACTTAATGCTTTGCTAAATGCTGATTAGAATGGCCAGGAAAAACCTCCACTCATTCTGCAGTGGAATTTGATGTCAGTAGCATGTAGAAAGAGCTAGACTAGCCAAGCCCACTGAGTAAATGGAGACAAAGTGAAAAAGTTATAGGCAATAATAATAGATAAAATACTATATGGCGCTATAATAATGGCCTTCACAATTAGGTCAGATTTTGATTTTAACTAGGATGGTTTAGGTCATCCTATTCCAAGGGAAACTAGATTAAATAACATGTCAGAGTCCTTTTCTAAATCTCCCAATCTGCTGTAGGTTTTTTTTGTTTGTTTATTTGTTTTTCTAATTCTTCACTGAGGGCATTTACACTGATTTCTAAAGAGAGGGTTGAAAAGGGAGAGAGAGACAGAGACAGAGACACCCAAGTGAGACACATAGATCAGCTACTGGTATGTGTTCTGACTGGGAATTGAATCCTCAACCTTCCATTGTATTATACAGGACAGTGCTTCTACCAACTGAGCCACACCAACCAGGGCTGCCATAGGTTCTTATTTAAAAGATGCTCTAATAATCATTACATCATATTCTTTTTCCTTATGCCAGCAATTCAGGGAAGCAATTTAACCTATTTTAAAAAAATAAATTTTTATTGATTTCAGAGGGAGAGATAGAAACACCAGTGATGAGAGAAGAATCATTGATTGGTTGTCTCCTACACACCCTATGCTACCCCCACCCCTTGGTTCATAGGTCAATCCTCAACCACTGAGCCAACACTGGCTGGGCTGATTAAACCTCCTTTATTGCCCAAATGGCATACTCTTCTGGCATTGTCATTTTTATTTCACTATGGCCAGAAATTACCTCACAATATCTTTAGAATGGAGTTTTATAATATGGTGTAACTAAACTAAACTATGGAGTTTAGAATATTTACCATTTTACTTTGTGTCTTTGTAGGTGGAAACATTATATTCCTTCAGGAACTAGTTTGAGTAACTTAAGTTTAGTCAGGGATGGACAAGAAATTAGATTAGAGGAGTGTGTCATTCATGAGAGATTTTGGATTAGTCTTTTTTTTTTTTTTTTAATATATTTTATTGATTTTACACAGAGAGGAATTGAAAGGGTCAAAGAGTTAGAAACGTCGATGAGAGAGAAACATCGACCATCTGCCTCCTGCACACCCTCCACTGGGGATGTGCCTGCAACCAAGGTACAAGCCCTTGACCGGAATCGAACCTGGGACCTTTCAGTCCGCAGGCCGACGCTTTATCCACTGAGCCAAACCGGTCCTGGCTGGATTAGTCATTTAATAAAGACCTACTTGGACCACTGTATTTCCACAAACAGAATGAATTCTTAGACTGAGAAAGCACAATTCCATTAAGGTCACCTGTATAGTTCTCTACTTTCATGAGCTTGGGTTTGAATTTAGTTCCTGTTTCAAACAGTTAGATAATTGCTACTCTGCTAGTGATCTATAGCTTTTGAATTCCAATAGAGAAAAACAAATTTCTAATAGGGAAGTTTTATTAAAAACTTTAGATAATGCTACGAGAATGTAAAAATTGGCAAAAGCTCTTTTTACTGATGTTTTGAAAATGAAGTTTTTCAGGATGGATGTTTAAAATGATTATATCGGGCAGCTGAGGCAGAACCTACTTTCTCAGAAAATTGATACATCTTAACATCATTTGTTTTAATTAGCTCCACAAATTTATGGGATACCAACTGTGTGCAGGGCATTATTCTAAGTGCTCTGGATACAAAAGTGAACAGATTGCTTCCTTGACACTTAAAAAATAATTTTTTGGGGGGTGGGAGAAGATAAAACAAAATTTTAAATGTCTAATAGCTTTATGCAGAGAATGGACATAATAGAATTGTCATAATAGTTACCTTAGATTAGGTATTCAGAAAGGGCCTCTCTGACAAAGTAAGTTCAAGATGAGATTTAAATGGAAAAGGGGAAAAAAGCCAGCACTGGTCCTCCAAGGTCAGGGATGAGAGCATTCCT
Source organism: Pipistrellus kuhlii (assembly GCF_014108245.1). Lineage (NCBI taxonomy): Eukaryota > Metazoa > Chordata > Mammalia > Chiroptera > Vespertilionidae > Pipistrellus > Pipistrellus kuhlii. The sequence continues at coordinate 12,318,623 of NW_023425405.1, read as the reverse complement.
GGCAAAATAATTTGTGAGGACAAAGGCCCTGAGAGGCAGACAGGTGATTAGCATTCTCATGGAAGAGAATTGAGGCTGGGAGGCTGGGGGAAGAGTGAGATAGGAGAGAACGTCTCCTAGGGCTTTTAAGGCCAGGTTAAAGGGTTAAGTTTTATTTTTAATGAAATGGGAAAGCCATGGAAAGATTTTTTTTTAAAATATATTTTATTGATTTTTCACAGAGAGGAAGACAGAGAGAGAGAGAGAGTTAGAAACATCGATGAGAGAAAAACATCGACCAGCTGCCTCCTGCACACCCCCTACTGGGGATGTGCCCACAACCCATGTACATGCCCTTGACTGGAATCGAACCTGGGACCTTTCAATCCGCAGGCCAACGCTCTATCCACTGAGCCAAACCGGTTTTGGCCATGGAAAGATTTTAAGCATATTTTAATGGCCACTTGACTGATATAGGGAAAGAGTAGAGATACTAGTAGTTTGGATCAGAGTTTTGGATCAAGAGGCCAAAGCTGAGAAGAAACTCCCGTGTAGATATACATTGCTTTGAAAAAATATGACTCTATTAAGGAAATCATACAAATGTGCATGATACAAATAGGAAGATATAAAGGAGGTTTTGTTTATTTTTGTTTGTTTGTTTTAAAATCTTTATTGTTAAAAGTATTACATATGTCCCCTTTTTTTCTCCCATTGACCCCTATAGCCTGCCCTGACCAGAAATTGAACCATGACCTCCCAGTTCATAGGTTGATGCTCAACCACTGAGCAACACCAGCTGGGCTGAGCATACTTTTTGTGTTTTAATATATATATATATTTTATTGATTTCAGAGAGGAAGGTAGAGGGAGTGAAAGATAGAAACATCAATGATGAGAGAGAATCATTGATTGGCTACCTCCTGCATGCCCCCTACTGGGGATCTAGTTCAAAACCTGGGCATGTGCCCTGTGAACCTGTGTCCTTCTGGTTCATAGGTTGATGCTCACCCACTGAGCCATGTCAGCTGGGCCAAAGGTGTTACATTTGTTTACTTATATCTCTCTCCCTTGTCAACCCATAGAGACTCCATGAAGACTGTCTCTGAGTTTGTTTTACTAACAAGCTCCTTTCTCTGTCTCAGAATCTGATATAGTACCTGTTCTGTAGAAGAATACAGTTGACCCTTGAACAATGCAGAGTTAGGTGTGCTAACTGCCTATACAGTTGAAAATCACGTATAAAGTTGGCCCTTTGTATCTGCGGGTTTCCAACCAAGGAGTTGCCCCTTGAACAATGCCGTTTGACCTGCATAGGTCAACTGAAAAACTCCTTGTATAAGTGGACCTGTACAGTTCAAACCCACAATGTTCAAGGGTCAGCTGTATTTGTTGAGTAAATGAATAAATGCCTCCTTAGTGGCATCCTCAAGTCTGTTTAGAGGATGTGAATGTTTGGTTTCCGCCTGCTGTAGATGGCATTTGGAGAGAAGGTCAGGGATTTTTGCAAAGGAATGTTAGAGAATGGTGATGGTAATGGCTCTTAAATCTTAAGCTGAGGAAAGGAGAAAGGAGAAAGATAGGGCTGATAGGTAGGAAGAAAAGGGAGGACCAGTGAATTAGAATTCACAAATGAAAGAATTGCTGATAGGATGGGAAGCTCTTTGACAGAGATTGGAGACAGGTGGGAAAGGGGGTGTCTGAATTTGTGAGTTGGGAGGTGAGACTGTTTGTGGAGATGAAAACATTCAAGATGTGTCCGGGGAGTATGAATGAGATAGAAGGAAGGTCACTGAGGAGAAACTTAAGGAACTGACTGAGAAGCCAGGGTGTCTGGAGTGTGGTCTGTAAAGGTGATACTGTCACTTAAAATGACAGGAATTGGGGTGGGGGGAAGACTTGGAGGCTGGGTGTTCAGGGACAGAAGAAACCAGTGGTCTGATTGACCCTATTAAAGAAAACTTGCTGTTAGTGATCTATAATATCTCAATTCAGCTGCTGATTATTATTAGCCAGAGTAAAAAATAGTAGTTAGATTTCCCTCAGTGACCTTCCTTCTATCTCATTCATACTCCCAGGACACATCTTGAATGTTTTCACCTCCTCCAGTCCACCTCTAAGGGTAGCCTTGCCTTTCACATGCTCGCTTCTGTGAGATGTGTCCACTTCCTTCTTGAATCTGGCTTATGTCAGTTTTAATTTTGCAATTCAATATTATATACTCTCCATTCGTTATATAAAAATTCCATCTAACTTGCTGGTTAGGTTAGCCCCTGCTTTAACTAAAGTAGGAGACCTCTAGCTTTTGACTTGGTTATTCTGTCATCTTTTTTGCATTAAATCCATTCCTTCCACTTTACGATTGGTACATGTACTCTTGGCTTCCTTTTTCTTTGGTTAAAGCGAAATTCTTTTAAAAACAAGTCAGAAATAATAAAAACAAGTCAGAATAATGTCCTAGTTCCCTTTGAAAAGTTTTTTCACACAATTTAAGATTTGTTTATATTCCTGATGCTGGTGGAAACCATATTGCTTGAAGGAACTCCAGAGATTATACCATATAGTTGCTTCACCTTAAGGATGGTAAAAATGAGGCTCAGGAAGGTGGAGGATATATAAACTAACTTGTTGTAGAGCCTGCTTTCTGGCCTCCAGGCTAGTGTTCTTTCCCTCTCCCCCCCCAAAAAAAAAAAATGCAACCAGAATAGTCTTCTTAACAATAAATAGTAGAACAACTGTACTTTTCCATTTTCAGTGTGATAAGGCTATAGGAAACCCAGTGTCCCATAATCAAAATATCCTCTACTACTATTTACAATTCCTACAGGATTAAGAGATGGGTGGGTATGTAGAAGTAGTATTTTTATTTTTACCATGAGGAAAATGAGATGAAATTACTTGCTTGAGCTCATTAAACTATAATATTACTGAGTCTTACTGTGTACCATTTATTGGACAAATGCTATACATATATTAATTCATTTAACCTTCATGACAGTCCTATTATGTGTAGATACCATTATTTAATTTAGCTTTATGATTAAGGAAATAGAAAGGTAGAGGTTGAGTAACGCTAACTTGCCCAATGTTCATAGAGGGGAACTTAGGCGGTCTAGATAGCATCTGATTTTTTAACCACCATGACTTTGTGGGGTTTTTTGTTTTTATTTTTGTTTTTTTTAAATATACTTTATTGATTTTTTACAGAGAGGAGAGAGAGAGATAGAGAGCTAAAAACGTCGATGAGAGAGAAACATCGACCAGCTGCCTCCCGCACACCCCCAACCGGGAATGTGCCCGCAACCAATGCACATGCCCTTGACCGGAATCAAACCTGGAACCCTTCAGTCCACAGACCGATGCTCCACCACTCAGCCAAACCGGTTTCGGCCACTTTGTGGTTTTTTCCCCCACCACTAATATTTTTGTTTAATATGAGTGGCAGAGAGTTGGAATTGGGTCTCAAAATTTGAAGTCCAGTGTCTTTTATATTGTATTTTACTTTCTCGGACCATGAAAATAAAATAAATACTGCCTGACTCAGTATGGTTATATGAATGACTAGGAAAGTGAAAGATAAACTATGGAAACAGGAAAGTGATTACAATCGTCTTAAATGAAAATACAGAAGAGTAGGTTTAAGGGTGCAGGTTTTGGTAAAATGCTAGGTTGGTAGAAGGGTTATGCTGTTGAAGGATAACACTTCACCTTTTCTTAGTTATAAATGACCTTTTCTTATCCACCCAGCCCATTCCTCAGACTCCATATTATCAGAGAGAAAGGAAGAAACAGAAAAGAGGACCCCTTGTTGAGTTTAGATCTCCTGAACACACACAGGATCAGTTCAGAAGTTCCCATGACACAGGGCATTGAGAGGGAGCTTCTTGCTTGGCTCCTCACCCAAGAAGAGACCGGTCCAGGTCCATCTCTCCTGAGTAGGGAAGGCTCAGCTCTCTGAAGAGACTTCTACTCGGGTGCAGGCTGCCATGGGCTGGGCCTGGCTGTCTGAGGTAAGATGATAATCTATCAACTGTGCGGTAATGCACAGAGCTGGCAGTGTCGCTAGTGCAACTGGCAGCGTCCCCAACTCTAATCACCTCTTCTTGCATGCGGGGAATGGAGATCCAGGTTATTGCCCTTAAAGAGTCTATAGTCTGATATACTGATAGGCGAGATAAGATTCAGTCTTTAATTATATTTTAAATAATTATACCTACTTTTAAAAATAGAATTAATCAGTCTGATTCTGAATGATCTCCTTAATGTGGGCGTTTGTCCTGAAGATGGAATATCAGAATAATTTCATGTATTTACTTGTTTCTCACAGGACTTTATAAGGTTATAATTAAATTGCATCAGCCACAGCTGCCTCAACCATCTGCAGTCCAGGCTCATTTTATCCTTGGGAGAGAGCCTTTGACACTTTTTCACCTATTACCTTAGAGTTGGTTTACTTTGTTTCATGAGTCACTCGTTTGATCTCTCATATTTTGAAGATTATTCTAAAGGAAATTTCTGGATAGATGACTGGCCCTACGTAGTATTTCATTCTATCCACAAATTCAATCATTAAAAGTATCCTCACAAGTAAAGGAAGCAAAGGTGAAAAATACAATGTGTCTTTGCCTCTTTTACTTACATATTGACCCCAATATCAGAAGTTACTTGAAAGTGTGTGCAACTTTGTACAGATCCTCTCTTGAGATTAACTCAGAAACAGGCTGAAATGAAAAACAGTTCTTCAGCATGACTGGGCACAATGTTATTTACTTTCTCTGCCTATTAGCCTATGGGCCAAGAGATTTGTTATTCTAGAGCAGTTGAGTGTTAGAGTGAAACAAACCAAAATATTTTCTATTTTAATAATCTATGCAATTATTTTTTTAAATATGTAGTTTTGTATCAACTAAGCATGATTTGCATTTCCCCACCAGAATTATAAATCACCTGATTCTCTTTTGCTAAAAGAAAAAAAGAGGTGGTGAGCTTTTTAGTTAAACATTTGTTTTATTATCCCCTTTTTCACAAGTCCTTGAGCAATGCCAGAGAATAATTGTCCAAAGATTTAAAACAAAGGAGTTCTAAATTTTATGTTGTTAAATCATTGAAATACATAATTAGAAAATATCTAGTAATGACTAAAACCTTAAATCTTGTAGATTAAAATGACTTGTTGTGTCCACTTATCATGTTTCCATAAAAGCAGTCTTCAAAATATATTCTCTTAAAATATCTTCAAAATAGTTCCTGGTTGAATGGAAACAAGTGTTGGGAAAGTTCTCTTGTTGCAGATGTATTCATTAGTGTGGTGTTAGCATTGCCAAAAGGAAAGAGAACATGCCAGGGCAAACATGCTCAGCCCTGAGAATGTTCCTTCTCTGAATTCCTAGCCGGTTCATTCTCATCTGCTCCCTTCCTCGTCCAAAAGTTCCATTGTTGCCCACATTATCCAGAATGTAAATGGCTTTTTCTGAGCACAAATGTGCAAGAGATATATATGCTCACTTCCAGTTATTCGCTTTGGGTATTTTTCTAACAATTGAGAAGCCCTGGATAGGAAGAGAGCACTGTAGTCTGGAAAATTGTTAGAGTTGGTTGGTCTGGCTGTGCTTGTTCCTCTGGGGCCAGGTAATAAACCCTGTTCTGCCTACTTTAGAATAGTCAGCAGATTTTGTGTCTCTTGGTGGTATTTTAGCATGTTGGTAGCTTTGTATTCTCCAGAATACTTCTGTTCCTAAAAATGTGTCTTATAGAATAAATTTTCTTTAAGGACTTAATCTCTGGACATTTCTCCTTAAGTTTTCTGTATTCAGGACTCTAGCCATTGTTATTAAATCTTACATTTTTAGAGCTGAGAGTCCCTTTACAAACAGAATAATATTGGATATTGTAGAGATTATATAGTCTAGCCACTTCTCTTTGCAGGTAGAGAAACAGGCCCACAGAAGTGACGTGACCTGCCCAAGGCTTGCTGTTAATAGCAGAGTTGGGACTAGACCCAAGTCTCTGTTAGTGCTTTTCTCTTTCTAGTCTGATTCTACCTGTCTCAAACAGTGTTTTATACTTAGTAGGGGCGCAGGGGACTGGGCTCCAACGACCAGTTATTACTTAAGAATATGTTTACTAAGTTCTTTTTGGCCCTCTCTGTTATGTTCTCTTGGACTCAACCAAGTCAAAAAATCTAGATTTAATTGAAAACAATGTGGAAACTGTATTGATTCCAAATGTAATTTCCAGGTCTTGTACAAGGAGGGAGGCACCTTAACCTTTCAGAGACCGTTTTTGATAAGCACATAGAGGTCTTTCACCATAGCTGTGTTCTTGACGTATACTTTTGAAGTTTCCTGTGACATAAGTTGTTGAAGTTTCATTCAATCTTGGGATCTGCCATTCCCCATCATTCTTTACCCAGCAGGCTTCCCACCTTACTCAGTGAAAACCAGCATCCTTAAAAGGGCCCACAAATACGCATCACCTCTCTGATCTCATGACTGGTCTTTTATCCTTTATTCACTCCACTTTAGTTTTACTACTTACTTCCTTTGCTGGTCTCCTAACACCCAGGCAAACTCCTGGTGCACTTTGCACTTGGCTATTGGTGCTGTGTGAACACTCTTCCTCCTAGATAATGAATGAGCCTCCCTCACCTCCATCAAATTAAGTCAGCTTCTCCGTAAGGCCCTCCCTGACCGTCCTATTCAAAATAGCAGTCCCCACCCAGCATTCCTATTCTGAGTTGCCTTCTTTTTTTTATTTAGTTTAATTTTTAAATTATATATATTGGTCCAGTACTGTTTCCATACTTGTTACCATAGAGAGAGAATATGTAGCATTGCTTTGTTTTAGTTTCTTTAAACGGTGTTATGCTATAAATATATCATTCTGCAACTATTTTCCCTTTCAGGTTTGGATCTATCCAAGTTGGTACTTACTGATTTAGCTCATTACCTTGGCTGTATAGGACTCCCAGTCTATGAATATACTACAGTTTCTAAAATTCCTTTTGATGGGATTACATTTGTTTCTTAGCTTTTATAAATAACTAGAGGCCCGCTGCATGAAATTTGTGCACTGGGTGGGGGGGTGTCCCTCAGCCCAGCCTGCACCCTCTCCAATCTGGGACCCCTCTAGGGATGTTAAACTGCCCTAAATGGGCAGTCGGACATCCCTCTCACAATCCAGGACTGCTGGCTCCCAACTGCTTGCCTGCCTGCCTTTCTGATTGCCCCTAACCACTTTTGCCTGCCAGCCTGGTCACCCCTTAACCACTCCCATGCCAGCTTGATTGATGTCTAACTGCTCCCCTGCCAGCCTGTTTGCCCCTAACTTCCCTCCTCTGCCGGCCTGGCCACCCCTAACTGCCCTCCCCTGCAGGCTTGACTGCCTCTAACTGCCCTCCCTTGCAGACCTGGTCCTTCTCAACTGCCCTCCCTTGCAGACCTGGTGCCTTCCAACTGCCCTCCCCTGCTGGCCATCTTGTGGTGGCCATCTTGTGTCTACATGGGGGCAGGATCTTTGACCACATGGGGGCAGCCTCTTGTGTGTTGGAGTGATGGTCAATCTGCATATTACTCTTTTATTAGATAGGATAGAGGCCTGGTGCATGGGTGGGGGCCAGCTGGTTTGCCCTGAAAGGTGTCCTGGATCAGGGTGAGGGTTCCCTTGGGGCATGGGGCGGCCTGGGCAAGGGGCCTGTGGTGGTTTGCAGGCCTGCCACGCCCTCCGGCAACCCAAGTGGAGGGCCTGGTATCTGGAATTTATTTACCTTCTACAGTTGAAACTTTGTAGCCTCAAGCAGAGCCAAGCCCTCTGCTCACTCTGGCTGCCACCATTTCTGTTTGGTTTTATGTATCTTCTATAATTAAAACTTTGTATTCTTGAGTGGAGGCCTAGGCCAGCCAGGGCAGGTGGAAAGCTTTGCTTCCTCCGTTGCCGGGGGCAACCCTAGCCTCTCAACTGCTCTCTGTGGCTGCAGCCATTTTGGTTGGGGTTAATTTGCATACTCGCTCTGATTGGTTGGTGGGTGTAGCTGTTGGGCGTGGCTTGAGCAGAGTTATGGTTAATTTGCATATTACTCTTTTATTAAGTAGGATGCTGCAACGAATAATCTTCATAGGTCTTCTTGAACACATATATTAGTATTTTTCTAGGGTCATGTAGATTTGTATCCTGCTTTTTCTCCTCTTACCATTAAAACATGAGCATTTCCATTGGCTATAATATAATCTCTTCATAAGCACATAACTCTTAAATCTAGACTTTGAAACCTCTTTCATTTCCATAATGAAAAATTAATATGAAATTGTAAATGGACATAAGGCTTTTTTTTCCTACATCAGAGTAATTTAAACATTGCATGAGTTCTCTTAATAGTAGGAGATAAAACATTAAGCTATTTCAACACAAAGGGTTAAAAAAATTAGAAGCATGATTAATACTTGTAGTGGCTAGAGCAAGCAAAGACTGGCATACCTGGGATTTTGTGTAGTATCCCCCTTTTCTAAGTCTAAAGAAGTTTCTTAGATTTTTCTGAGATATCCTCTATCATGACTCATCCTTGAGGGTTTTCCTCTGATGCCACTTCTCTGCATCTTTTCTGACAGCTTCCTCTTCCCTCACTGTATCGGCTCTGTGCACACATTACTGCTATTTCTTCATGTCTCTTATTCCGCTGCTACAGCCACCTCCTTGAGAATAGTGTAGTCTTACTTATTTTGTACCCAACACAACCACAGTGCATGAAACATAGGCATTGACCAAATATATTTTGAATAAAGGAAAGTGAGACCATGTGAGGGGGTATGAGAGAGCGGGAGTAGGAAATGGAGATGGTCACTTTAGTAAGGAATTTCAATTTTTTGAAAGTGAAATGGAATAGGAAGTTTTAAAAGGAAATGAAGTGATAAGGTTGGTAAAATGACAGCTTTGACAGTGGATCTGTTTTAGAATATTGCCATCTACATATATACAGGCTGATTAAATCACCAGTTTTACATTACAAAAATTCATTTCTTCTTGAAATTGAAATATCAATATATTTGTTAAAGTCCATACTTGTTTTTCTAGGCATAAATTAAAAAAATAGAAAGAAAGAAAAGAAAATTTGGATCCCTGACAAATCTAGCTATCTTACAGAATTTTTTTTTAACTCCTTGCCTCATTCCTTGGTTGCCCCAATTTTAATCAAAATTGGGTTTCCTGGAATGAGTAGACTAAAGTTAAAGGAAACATTTTGGTCACCGATCTTATGAAATCCTTTGTGGTTTGGAAGCGGCACTCCTTTAGCATTTCAACAGTTTCATTCATGTTCCGCACACTGTGTAGCAGAGCGATACCAGTAACAGCTTTTGAAAGTGTTCAAATGCAGAACCTCCTAATTTAGAGATTAAACAATAAAACTTGGGGGAGGGAAGTCAGAGTAGCTTTCTTAACTTTTATCAGGACACTAGTTATAAACCATTTAAGACTATCAATTTTCTTGGCAAGTAACTTCATAACTCTGAAAACAGTTTCTTTTAATGATCATTTTGTGTAAGAGGCTGCATTGCTCTCAGAGTTTGCGCATTTTAAAAATAGAACTCTCGTGTATTTTAAGTAAATGCTATTGTAAGGAGAAGATAGTCTTATCATATTCAAAGATCTAAGATTGAAAGGTAATGAGTTCTGAGTATCATTACCTTTTCCCAATCTGAAAATGTTTCTGATACAGAAATACTTTAATTGTTCTCTGGGTACTTTTTGCTGCTAATTAACATCTCTTTTTACAGGATTCATGAATAAAATTTTCCATCCCAACATTGATGAAGCGTAAGTAATTTTAAAAATGTTTAAATCTTAGCAGCAACTGCTCTTGATTAGAGTTCATCTCTCTCTTCGTTATACAGAAGCTTCAATTATCTTTTTGGATTTTATCAGCAGATAGGACTATCTGAATGGTCACTTAGACTATACAGTCCCAGGGATATGATATTCTAAACCACTTAGTTCAAATTCTATTGGACTGCTTAGTTTTTCCATTGTCATGAATGTTCCACATCTCCAATCTCTGTTAGACACAATTCAAAGATCTGTTTTTAATATACAGATTTATTATTTTCACCCCTTTCAAGTATTTCTCAGTTCATGAGAGTAAAGCAGACATGACTAGTTTCATTTCAGTGATTGAATCTTAATTACCCCTTTATTTTCTTCTAATATAAGTGATATTTTAAATTTGATACCCGTGCCTCCTATTTTGTTACTTCAGTGATGTTTAGAATACATAATTATTTATTCTGCATTTTTTCCCTGTCATGGCACTGAATTTCGATATTTTGTGCACATACATACATACACATACATGTGGGGTATTCTGAACACTCTGTGAGTAGGTTGTATCCATGCATCATGCCCCATTGTCCTTTAATACTTCTATGTATCACTCATCTTAACAAGGATAGTTTCTTATGTACGTGCAATATAGTCCTCTGACTCAGGAATTGAATATTAATGTAGCAGTACTTTTAATCTATTGCCCTATTCTCACAATGTACTTTTTAGAGCTTTTGTTTCCTTTTTTTTTTCCCCCCATTCAGTAAGGGATCCAGTCTAAGCTCATGTATTACATTTAGTTGTCATGTTTCTTTATACTACTTTAATCTGGAACAGTTCCTCAGCTTTTTATAAAATTGACATTATTAAAGAATATAGACCAGTTATTTTATAAGACAACTATACCTCAATTTGGGTTTGTTTGACATCTTCTTACTGTTACATTCAGAGTATGCACTTAAGGCCAGAAAACCACAAAGTGAGATTGTGTCCTCCTCAGGGTATCCTGTTCAGAGGCATATAGGTCTGTCTGCCCCTGGTTACCAGTGTTAATTCATATCACCGGCTCAGGTGTTGGTTTCTCCATGGTATAGCTATTGTTTTTCCCTTTCAATCTGTACAGAGACACTTAAGACTTTGAATACAGGGTGGGACAAAATAGATTTATAGTTGTTTGTATGGAAAATAATACAATAATCAGTAAATAATAATACAAGAATAAACTCTGTTTTGCATACTCACAACTCTAAACCTACTTTTGCCCCACTCTGTATTTATTCTGACTTTCTTCATACTTTCCCCAATTGGGATTTTTTTTTTTAATGATCTATTAAAAGTATTTTTCTTGATAAATAAAATTAGTTGCCAGATACATGCAACTAACTTTCTAATTTTTAAAAAAATGCCATTCTTTCCATCTGTTTCAGGTCAGGAACTGTGTGTCTAGATGTAATTAATCAAACTTGGACAGCTCTCTATGGTGAGTTTGGCCATGGAATATTTTTAGAGATGTTGAGACACTGCCTTAAAAAAATGTTGTTTGGCTTTTCCTCTCTGATTTAAGATGCTTTGTTGGGAATGGGAAGGGATTTTGAAGTCCTGGATGGGAGAGTTTTGATCAGTGAGAAAAATTTTTCTCATGTTCAAACTTTGGGTTAGCAGAAGTTTAAAGTAATCTTGTATGATTCTGAAATTAAGGTATAGTGATATACATATGCAGACATAGAGATTCATATTAAAATGTTTGCATATCTGTGTGTATTCAGAAGTACATTGTATACATGTTTATCTGTAATTTTTTTTTCTTTAGAAAAACATTAAATGATATGAGGTATTAAGAGGTTTGGGGTACCATCCGTTTCAAAGGCCTAATTCTTGCTAATGAAGCAAATAATAATTTAGCTTTACCTTTAGTGCTGAACTTGACATCTATGTACAGTGAATCAACAATGAATTCCCTAATTTAGCATTGCAAAATACTATTCTAAATATCACAGAGAAATATAAGGAGTATCAGGCCTTCTCTCCCTTAGCTTGTAACTTGATTGGGGAGCTAAAAATATTTTAAAATATATTTAAAGTTAATTAGGAATACAACAAATTAGTATGTTTATTCCCCCACATATCTGAGTCCTCAGACATCACAGACTCTCCCTGCTCTCCTGCCCTAACCCCATAAAGCTTCCCCTGATGCTCAAGCTGGCAGTAACCTCTGGCCACTCTTACATCTTATAGCTCTTTTTGTGGCCTGCAATTACTTTGTGTTTGTTGTTATGCCTATGTCTTTTGAACTACTAAATTATTTCCTGCCTTAATTTTTGTTTAAGGTGTGTATGTCTGATTTGTCTTAAAGTCCTGGCACTCCTAACACTCATGCATTTGAAAGAATGAGTGGTACAAACAATTGCTGAGAGATGCAAAGAAGAGGGAGGAAAGATCACTTTAGGTTGGGGTTAACAAGGGATGGCCTCCTCTTGTTGAAGAGTTGTGAGACTTTTTAAAGGTTTAAGGTATTATATCTAAGACATTTTCTGGCCACAATCTGTGAGAATCTTGCCAGACACACTTATACAAGGATGGAACATGAGAATCACAGAAGAAAGTTGCTTACCAGCAGTGCACAGTTAGTCCTTTTTTCTCCTAATTGTGCTATTTAAGAATTATCTGGCCCTAGCCAGTTTGGCTCAGTGGATAAACCGTCAGCCTGCGGACTGAAGGGTTCTGGGTTTGATTCTGGTCCAAGGCATATGCCTGGATTGCGGGCTCAATCCTCATTGTGGAGCATGCAGGAAGCAGCAGATCAATGATTCTCCCTCATCATTAATGTTTTTCTCTCTCCCTCTCTCTTCCTCTCTGAAATCAATAAAAATATTTTTTTTTTAAAGAATTATCTGTTCTGCCTAGAGTTCTTCTCTAATCTTTGTGTGACTGGTATAATACTTTTCTCACCTCAAACATTACTTCTTAGAGAAGCCTTTTTCCCTAGCCACTCCATCTAAAATAATAGCCATCCATAGCACAGCGCTTGGTTTTAAAAATCTGTCTTTCAAACCAGCATTTGTTTATTGGCTATTTTGCTCTATTAGATTGTAAGCTCCGAGGGAGCAGGGATTTTATGTGCACACATGTATACACACGTCTAAAATAGTGCCCAGTACTGTTTAACAAGATTTTTTAGGAAATTACAGCTTATACAGAAAAGAAGTGACAAGAAAGAACATATAAGGTTGATAAATGGATTCCTTTTAAGATTTAAAAAAAAATTTTTTTTTTTGTAAAAATGTCTCATGGCAGGCTGCCTGGAATATCTGATGTAATGATGTCTTTTCTTAAACTGCATTCACATTTTAGAAATGTACATAACAAAATACTGTAAGCTGGTTCCATTCATAATAAAGTAAATGGACGTTAATTTTACTAATTCTTTCACTATTAACCTGATAACCTTTGTGGAAGAGGTTTGCTAATTCTCAAGCACCTCACATCTCAGAACTGATTATTTTTATAATAACAGCCTTATTGAATTATAATTTACATACATAAAATTCACCCATTTATAATGTGTGATTTGATAGGTTTAGTATATTTGCAGTTATTACTACATTCTCATTATAAAACATTTTTATCACCTCAAAAAGAAACCCGTTACTCTTAACTATTACCCCTTTATCCTCCTAGGTCTAGCAACAACTGATCTACTTATTGTCTCTCTAGATTTGCCTGTCCTGAGCATTCCTTATAAATAGAATTATATGTGGTCTTTTGTGACCAGCTCCCCTTCCCCCATTTCATATCATCTCTTCATGATTCATCTTTGTTGTAACAGGTATTAGTACTTCATTCCTTTTCAAGGAATATCATATTTTTATCTATTTGTCAGATGACGGACATTTGGGTTGCTTTTACTTTTTGGTTGTTAGGAATATTTGTGCACAAATTTCAATGTGGACATATGTTTTCATTTCTCTTGGGTGTTTTACCTGCAGGCAAAATTACTGGATGGAATTTCTGTAACTGTTAAATCTTTTGAGGTACTGACATATTGTTTTCCAAAGTGGTTTTACCATTTTACATTCCCATCAGTATATGTCAAGTGTAAGAGGTTCAGAACACATTTTAAAGCAGAAGGCCAGCCCGGCTGGTGTAGCTCAGTCAATTGAGCGTCATCTATGGAATAAAAGATCCTGGGTTTGATTCCCAGTCAGGGCACATGCCCAGGTTGTGTGCTTGATCTCCAGTGGGGGGGTTGTGCAGGAGACAGCTGATGAATGTGTCTCTCTTATTAGTGTTTCTATCTCTATTTCTCCCTTCCTCTCTAAAATCAATAAAAATAAATTTTAAAAAAAGAAAAAAAGCAGAAGGCCAACATGACTAAGATTTCATCACGTCTGTAAAATGTTAGAACATGTTCTTGTATTACCTTGCAAAGTATTTAATAAGTAACATGAATTAAACCTTCTTGGTCAAAGTGAACTTTAATTTTTGTATTACATGAGTGTGAATTATCCTTAAATGTTCCATGATACAAAAGCATGGATATACTAACATTACAGGTAAGTGCAGGAAATCAGAAGAAATATATTTAGAATATAGTCCAAAGTATATTGTGCATGGGAGAATTGTTTTGATATTTTGCTCACACACAAACTATTCCTCAAGAAAATTTTATAATTTTATTTAAACTTAATTTTTCTTTCATGAGAAGTTTTAGAAGCAGATAAATACAATTTATATCAAAGTCCGGGTAGAAAGGGCTGGTTCAAATTGCCTTGTTTCTTCTACTTTATTTTTATCCATTTTAGAAAGAAAGAGGAGAGAGACATAGGACAGAACTAACTGGGCTGCCTGGCCAGGCCTACCTTGTTTCTTTCGGACTTACCTGATCTTGAGATCTAAACTGAATTTTTATCACAAGTTGCTAAAGCTTCTGGCATTGAAGGTTAATTCAAAATTGGTGAATTCTGAATTACTCTAATTTTTGCTGTAAACTCTTGAGAGAATGTTTATTCAAAGAACAAAAAAATTTAATACAAAACAACTGATATGAGAAAGGTATCATATTAGCACATTCAACTGAAAAGAAAAATGCTTAGCCTGGCAACCCCGCACCTCTACTGTACAATCTGGTAAGGAGCATGGAGTTACTTGGAAATTTTCTGCAATTAACTTTGCCTCAGGTAATGTATTGTGCAAAGGATATGCATAATAGCAATTCCCAGTAGAAATTTCAAATTTATACTTACCATACCTTGGAAATAAACAGCATTCGTTCATGTTCATAGCAAGTCTAGTCCTCTATTCGCCCCACCCCTGAAAAAGAAATGTGATTTCTGGTAGTCCATTTCACTCATTGCTCCTGTTCTCATCCTGGTTTTCCTTGCCAAGTATACATGCAGTTTGTTTATTCAGGAACTCGGAATTGGTATAATTGTAGTTTAATTGCTCAGTAATTTTTAATTTTATATTATTTAACCTTGCAAGAGAACTAATTACAGTGGGTAATTTGGCTAATTTTCTAAAAATATTTGTCATCAGTATGAAGTTATCTATTGAGTATGAAGTTTCTATTGTTACTCTTGTGACATTAAAAGTAGCAGATGCCAAATTGATTTATTTTGGTTTCCTGTATGATACCATTTAAAAAAAATTTTTTTTTTTACATCCCTTTTTGCTTGCTTTTCCAGACAGCAGTGATAAAAGCTCTGGAAAACTTAAAATGCAGCCAAGGGGATCTGGATTTCAGTTTTAAAAACAACTCTAATCTTAAAGGTTGATGGAAGCCAAGTTCATTAAGTCATAGGTAGCTTTGTAAGGTCCCCTTTCTATTTTTGTTTTCCTTTTAACTCCAATTTATTTTATCTGTAATTGTCTTTCCAACCCAAATTCTTGGAAGCTCAGGTACCGTCACTGCAATACAGCTTTAATTTCCACCCACCCATCTGGGCCATGCACACTTGACCCCTGCAGATTGTGGTTATCTTCCCAACTTTCATTTTACTAATTTCTCAACTGATTTGGTAAATTATTTATTTGTAGATTAAAATGTGGGCATGAAAGGTGGAAGACATTTTTCTTATAAAATCAGGCATTTTATAATTCTCACCGTTAGATTACTAGCTAATGGACTGGGTACTCTTATTTTCCTGGTGAGAAAAATCAACTTTTGGGAAATTACTTCCCCTAGGTCATTTGGAGAGTCAATAACAAAGTGACTACAACAAAAGGAATGCTTCAGGGATTTTGAGATTAGAGTTAAGACAAAAGAAAGTTTCACTAGACATTTAGAAAAATTTTAAACCATTAATTTATTTACTACTACTAAACTGTAGCCTAATGAATTTAAGCTGCTAAATGACTTTAAGTTTCCCATGCTGGAAATATTTATTCCATCCCTCTTTTCAGTTAGATAACCTGTGAATCTTTCCAAACAAAGCAAATTTTGGCTGAAGGTAAATATCTTAAAATAATGCTTTGAGTTAGTATTTTCTAACTATGTTTCTAGACTTTTCAGTGTAGTTAGACAAAAGATATATGTGTCTGTCTGCATGGATGATTGGCCAACAACTACTATTTGAACAGGCTTGAAAACAGTACTAATGCATCCATGTTGGAATTACAAACATGATCCTTTGAATAGCTGGATGTTATGCGTCTCTGAGACATTGGGAGAAATGTCAGCTGTTGTACATAAAGAAGAAATAGGCTGAGTTTTGGATTTGACGACTTCAACAGTACTTAGCTCCATCGTCCACTTCCTTTATCTGCTTGGAGACATTCAGATGTGGTATGGCTATGAGGCCCAAGAATTTAATTAACTATTCCTAGAAAATGGAGTCTGTTGAACAACTTAGCAGAAATTAATTAAAAACACCATATTCACAAAAGTGGTCAACATTAAAACCATGGAGTGATCCAGGCTGTGAGATCGTGGGATATGGACCAGACTGTGAGAGACAGCCTCAACTTCGTTCCACTTTCTTTTCTTTTTAAAATATATTTGTATTGATGTCAGAATAGAGAAACATCAATGATGAGAGAATTGTTGATCGGCTGCCTCCGGTATGTACCCTACTGGGGATCAGCTGGCAACCTGGGCGTGTGCTCTGAATCTGAATCAGATTGTGACCTCTTGGTTCATAGTCAATGCTTGACCACCGAGCCACACCAGCCGGGCTGTTCTACTTTCTTTGGGGCTCTAGTTTCAGAGTTCAATTGTGATTATATGGATTTATTTTTCTCTTTGTTTGCATGTGATCACTGTGTATAAGTCAAGTCTCCATGCATAGCCAGTTATCTTGTAATTGCATGAAATTATCATGCTCTTTTTTGATGTTAAGGACAAATTAAGTTATTGTCTAGTAATTAAAAACTTAAATAATGAGTTTTAGTATGACTGTAAGAATACTCAAGTAGTTAATTAAACATTAACTGCCCTCATTTCTGGAAGGTTAATAACAAATCCTATTGCCATGTTTTAGCTTGCAATGGTTTATGATAAGCAGGGATGGTAAGTGGGAGAACTAGGATGACCTCCAAAGGACACCTAAGTAAAGTGGAAAGTGTTTTGAGATTGACATGGCAACAAAGGGATTGTTTTTCATGAACAAAAGCCCGTTTTCTTCATTCTGGTCTAAGTGTTTGCATTCATTTTCTTTTGTAGATCTCTTAGTTAAAATACATTGTGGAGAGGGAGCCACATTGAGGTAATGGATGCGAGATTATTTTCTAAGTTGGTGGAATGCTTTAAACTGTTGGCGTCACATAACTACATACCTCTCATTGGTAATCTGGCACTTAGCAGAATGTGTCTGGTATTCCTCCAGGATTTAGTACCCTACATCTTTGACATTGTCCTTTCCCACATAAAACAGAAATACCTATTTTCAGCTTAGAATACTTATAAACAGTAATGCTTCCACTAGTGAGATTAGGCATATCATATATTGCAAAATTCTTTGACTGTCTAATTACTAATTCTTATTAACTCCTACTAATTGTTCTTCCTTTTGAGAGGAGTAAGGAAGGAGTTGCTTTGTTTTGTGCCTGCATGACTCTTTTCATGAGATATTATTCTGTCTTTTTTAAAATCCCCATAGATGCCCAGCTGGCATGGCTCAGTGGTTTGAGCATTGACCTATGAACCAGGATGTCGTGGTTCCATTCCAGTCGGCACATTCCCTGGATTGAGGGCTCAGTCTTCAGGGGGGCGGGCATGCTGAAGGCAGCCAATCAGTGATTCTCATTTTTGATGTTTCTGTCTCTCCCTCTCCCTCTCTGAAATCAATAAAAATATATTTTAAAAAATGTAAGTCCCCATAGACTATCATGAGAACATACATAAATCTGATGAGTTCAGATTTTTTATATATTTTATCTACACAGAAGACCCTCTCAGTTAAGTAACCAGATACATTCTCGAATTTATCATCTAGTAAATTGGTGGCTGGATCTATTCCATTAGCAGCATGTTAGCACTTGGTAAACCAAATGTAGCATGGCTAGCCTTGTGGCCTGCTTGTTCTGCCATGGTACCACAGAAAGTCTTTGTGGTTGTCTGCTTCAGCTCACCACATGTTTGCCCTCAGGCAGCTATAGAAATAAGCTTTTCCTCATTGAAGTTGGGTTCAAAACATTTATTTTAGAGAATGATTTTTAATCTCGAAGCCCTTTCTTCTTTCATGTCCGTCCTGTCTGAGGGCATCTCTCCTATTTGTGTTTATTGAAGATCTTGAGGGAAGTCAGTCTTCTAACCCACTGCTTACTCTATCTTTTTCATATATACCAACTGCTTGATCAGATACAGTGCTAACCCTCCAATTGAGTGTATAGGTTTCTGACTATTTTTGGGGGGTAGAATTTCACTGTGTCTTAATGTTTACATACTGTAAGCAGGTGAACATTAAAGTAAAAGACACTCAGATCCATTGTTAAATTGTAACTTCTTAGGAGCTGATAAGAGTAGAAAAGATCTATTAACCCCAAATTATTAAGTAACTAAAGAAAATCTGGAAATTTTATTTATTTGCCCTGTTTCAGTCTTACCAAAGAAATTGGCTGCATATATGTTTGGATGTATTTTTTTTTATATATATACTTACAATAAATAGTCTCTCCCTTACCCTACCTCCCCCCCCAAAAAAAAAAAAACACACAAAAAAAAAAACAAAAAAAACACCACTTGATGAATGAGTGAAATGAGTTTTATTTTGGATACATTGTAAATTTATGACTTGCTTAGCAGTTCATAATGAACTAAAGTTCCTTCAAAGATGAGCAAAAGTCAATGAGATTTTGAAAGGTAAGCTGCTGATTTTCTGTAGTAAATCAAGGATATTCTTCCTATATAATAAAAGGGTAATATGTGCCCTGGCTGGTTTGGCTCAGTGGATTGAGCATCAGCCTGCTGACTAAAGGGTCCCGGGTTCAATTCCGGTCAAGGGCACATGCCTGGGTTGCGGGCTTGATCCCCATTGGGGGACATGCAGGAGGCAGCCAATCAGTGATTCTCTTTCATTGTTGATGTTTCTATCTCTTTTCCCTCTCCCTTCCTCTCTAAAATCAATAAAGACACATTTTTTTTTTTAAGGGGGGTAATATGCTAATCAACCGAACAGTGGGGTGACTGTGCACTCCCACAGGGGGAGCGCAGCTCAGCCAAAGTCGGGCTAAAGGCTGACCAGCAGAGCAGCCCGCCTCCGGTCAGTGCTAAAACGATGTCCGACTGCGGCGTAGGCCCTTGCATAGATAGCATGCTTCTGGAGTAATGAAGAGTTGTGAAAGAGAACTTGCTCTTGATGAGAATTGACTGTTTTAAAGGAAGGCAAGAGTTTACAGCCTGGAAGATCAACCAGCAGATGGTTGCCTTGATCCATGGCTGGAATGCTATATTGAGCTTAATGTAATTACATGGCAGAGGGGACAGAAGAGGAACTAGAAGCATTTTATTAGGTCAAATAGCAAGTCTAGGAAACTGGCATACAGGGGGAAAGGAGAAAAGCCTCATCATGGTCCTTCCAAAGATTTGGAGCCAAGGAACAGGGTCAACCTAGCTATTAGGAGAAAGGAATTAATTATTATTTAAAAATATTTTTTTCTTATTGATTTCGGAGTGGAAGGGAGAGGGAGAGAGAGATAGAAACATCAATGATGAAAGAGAATCATTGATCAGCTGCCTTGTCATGCCTCACACTGGGAATCGAGCCCACAACCTGGGCATGTGCCCTGATTGGGAATCAACTGTGACCTCCTGGTTCATAGGTCAGTGCTCAACCACTGAGACACATCAGCCAGGCAGGAATTGATTTTCAGAGAAATAATTTTAGACATATTGAGTTTGATAAGATCAAAATATAAAAGACTGATTAGAAATAATTGGCAGTTATCATCATAGGCTTATTGTAAGATGATGAGCTTCCCTGAGTGAGAGTATGAAGCTAATTCTTAATACTGATTTCTTTCAAACAAGCTTTTCCGTGTTGTTTGGTTTTAAAAAGAAGGAACCCAGGTCATTGGGCATCTGGAAGACGAGGAGTAGAATTGGGAAAGGGTGAGAGGTGGCATGTGAGAAGGATTTGATGGTTTTAGGCTTCTGATTATGACTGTACTGTATGATGGTGGTGTTTTCTGAGTTACAGCATCTGGGGTGTTAAAGCTGAAAAACAAATGAAGATTATGCAAGTTAAAGTTTCTGAGATGACTGCCTTGCTTGGTAATTGTGGTTTCTAGTTGGGCAGACCACGTGAACCTTTGGGCGTCCACAGGGTTTTAACCTGAAGATAGCAGCATGCTTTACAAGAGTTATTTTAATTTTCAAAGGAAATAAAGAAGAAATAACTTATCATCACTGGTTCATAAACAGCCAAGAATAAAACATGAGATGTGTGATTCATCCCTTCCCATGTTTTCTCCTTTAAGCAGTGAACCATCTTTTTGTGAGTTACCTGGAGTAGGGTAACTTTACTTTAAGAATTGGTGCTTTTATTTTATTTTTTTCAATGTGACTCATTTTAATTAACATGTATTCCTTAAGGGATACAAGTAGATGAAATTGCTACTCTAAGAAAATGGCATATTTGTATAACTATTTTAGACTAGTCCTCTTTGATGCAGTTTGAAGTCAATTTTATAGTCATTAATAGTAATGTGAATTCTTCCTTGTAAGGAACTGCAGTATTATACTTCTTTTGGGGATGCAGAGAGAAGAACTGCCCAAAGCCTAAGAACCAGTCAGTGGAAGGCCTGAAATTAGACTTGTGGTCTCTAGGTTTTTCATCTGTTCATTTCTAAGGAGCCAACTCCTCTTTTGCTAGAAACAGTTCAGCTTAGTGGGCTTTGCTCTACTCGATGTCCACAGTGTGTTGGGTGATACTCATCACCACCTATTCTACTTTCCAGCAGCCCTTTAATGCCTGGACCCACTTTTTCCTGCCCATGGTTTAGAATACCTCCACCCGGAGGAAGTGAAGTTGCTTAAAGTGTAGACAGAAAAGAATGAGGAAAGGGTCAGGGAGGGATACTCAGAGCCTCATCAGCATTGCTGCCAAGACAATATTTTCTTGAACCAAAGAAGCCACAAGCAAATAGCCATCTTCTCATTTGGTCCCTGAGGATAGAGGTTGTATAGGTAGGTAGTGTTTTCTGGCTGTGTATTTCTACACACACACACTCCAGCCAATCCTAAATCAGAGTCCATGGGGTGAGTATGAGACCTCAGTATTGTGAGGAAACTCCACGGGTAAATCTGATGGACAAACAGCCAGGACCTACATTCACCCATAAGCCTTTGCTCTTGACTGAATGGGATAAATGATGCTGCTTTAAATAAGAGATCAATATGATTTGAGTATTTCTAAAAATTAAATATAGCTCTAACCGGTTTGGCTCAGTAGATAGAGCGTCGGCCTGCGGACTGAAGGTCCCAGGTTCGATTCCGGTCAAGGGCATGTACCTTGGTTGCAGGCACATCCCCAGTAGGGGTTGTGCAGGAGCCAGCTGATTGATGTTTCTCTCTCATCGATGTTTGTAACTCTCTGTCCTCTCCCTTCCTCTCTGTAAAAAATTAATAAAATATATTTTTTAAATAATTACAAATTAACTATAAATTATTAGTTTATGTGTCTAAATGGAGACATGAATGTTGTGATATTGTTAACATGAATGCTAATAGGCTCAGACTGAAGAGTCCATCCTAATGGATTGCATTTTGGTAAGTGCTGATTTAGTCCAAGGCAGAATTTGGAGCTGTTCATTCGTCGTAAACCATACTTCTCAGGAATTGGCAATGAAGGCAGCCAGTAGTGGAGCCAAATGATTGTAATGTGTAGATTGGGTGGCCCATGTCTGGCTCTCTCCCTTTCAAAAAGTGGAAGTTAATGTGGTTTTTTTTTTTAAAGACTTTTGAAATGATAGATGTTTTATTAACAATTCTAGGGGGAAGTGTTCGTTATGATGCATTTTTCCAAAGATGAGTATCTTTATTTCACTTTTTATAGTTTAGGTCTCTTCTGTGAACATATTTATTTGAAAGAAGATTTTGTGCACATCTGCATGTTTGAGAGAGATGTCTTTGGGGAGGATCCTGTTGGTGGTAATCACTCTGTTAGCCCCTTTTAGGAATGCGTCATTGCTTCAATATCCTGCCCTTCAAAGGCTGCCTTCTGTAGCCAAAACTGGGCTTCGTACCTTCCCTTTTCTTTCTTTTTTTAAACTTAATTTTATTTTTTTATTTTTTTAATATAAGGAGTATGCCGGGTGTTAAGTATCTCCACAGACGTGGTTGGGATAGAATTTGCCTGGGAATCCAGGGGCAGGCAAGTGTTTGTGCAGTCTGTGCCAAAAAGATGTTTCCAGGGAGATGACAAGACCTCGGTTCCTGTCCTCTGGAGGGAAAGATTTCAATCAAGAGACTGTAGAAAAGCAAGCAAGAATTTATTGACCACAACAAAAATATACTTAGGAGTGTGAGACACGTAAGGACATAGAAGAAACAACAGGAGAGTCTGGCTGGGTTCACTGGGAAGTCAAGAGAATAGGGGGCCTTGGAGACAGGTTTAGGGGATTAGCTGGGATAAGCCGCTGCTGCTGCCCATTGCTCCCCTGGTTGCAAGTCTCATGGAGTCCTTTAGAGTTTAGGGGATACGTACGTGCTTTTGGGGGAAGATGAGAGGGAGGGAACGGCACAGACATGTTCCATGGAGAGAGAGTGCCATACTTTACCTTTTCTGCTCTGTGTTACACATGTGACTCAATACATCTGTGAAATGGGTAAAAAGTATGTTAATGCAGGAAGTAGACACATGAAGGAAAAACCAGTTATTGAGCATTCTTTTATTTGTTTAATTTCGTTGTATGATAGGAATACTCAGCTGCTAACCTTTCTGTGCAGGTGTGTAGTAAGGACATGAGAAGCCCCTAGTTCACTGTGTGTGGGTATCCGAGAACAGCCTGGGCTACTTCCTGTGGCTGTGCTTTTGAAAACAAGCACACTGCCTCTGTGAAATACAGGCAGCTCAGCCACAGAAACACCTAAACACTTAGATAGAGATCATCTTGCTGGCCTTGAGCTTGTGAAAAAGAAAAGCTTTGAAGAGAGGGTGGCCATCACTGAGGGTATATGTTTTTGATGCAGACATGGGGAGCTTACGCCATCATGAAGTTAAGACAGTCAGTATTCATTTTATCTGTAATAGTGGCAGCATTTTAGATAGGCCCAGGTTTGAAAACCAGTCCCTTGGGCAAGTTACTTATCCTCTTTCTGCCTCAGTTTCCCCATATACAAAACGGGGATAGTAATGATACCTACCTCATTGCCTGCATGGAAAGTAAGTGTCTATGTAAACATTGGTGAGTGCCTGGCTTCTAGTAAGTGCTAAGTATAAACTGTTGCTGCTGTCATTGCTATTGCAACTATTAATGTTATTGTAACTTTTATTCTTCCCTGCTCTCGGATCATGTTTAATTTGTAGAACTGCCACACCTTTTTTTTCCTTCTTAACTTGCTTACCTTTCAGCAATTTTTACCGCTATATCAATAATCCACCCAAGGATAAAGAGAGGAAAAGAAAAATTATCAGACTTGTCATGTTTTATTAAATGTGTCAAACATATAAAAGTAAAAAGAACATATTTATAGGAAAGTGCTATTTTTAAAGGTTAAAGGTGTAAAGTGTCATTTGAAGTGTGGAAAGTGGAAATTACAAGCCTTTTGCCTTGACCCAACTTTTTAAATATTCTGTGTATGCAATGCATATTGCACATAGTTGTAATCCTAGAGGACATATCATTTTATGGATTTTAACCACCCAGCATTACAACATGAGCATTTTTCTCTGTCACTTAGCCTTGACAGTTTTCAATGTGTTGTGTGTTTTTTTAATCATGGATAATTATTGGTTTGTTGTATACAGTTTCACCCTTTAAAAATATATATATAAATAAAATGGCAGTGAAAATCCTGCAGATGGTAAGGGTTATCTTAGGAGATTTTTTTTTTGTTTTGATTAGGAGTCTCTGTATTTGTTTCCTGATACATGGGAATCTTATTGTAATGTGGTTCTTTAAAGTTTTATTGGAACACAGCTACACCTGTTGGTTTGCCTATGGCTGCTTTTGTGCTACAACAGCAGAGCTGTGTTGAGTAGTTATGTCAGACCAAAAGTGGCCCACAAGCCCATAGTGTTCGCTCTCCCTTTACAAAAAGTTTGCCACTACTTTTATCTAGACAAGGTTTCTGAACTTCAGCAATAATTATTTGTTTTGAAAGGCCGTCCTGTGCATTATAGAATGTTTATCAGCATCCATGGTCTCTGCACTAGATACAGAGAGCACCACTGCCCCGTCCCGTACCAGTGTGACAGCCAAAAATTTCTCCAGACTTTGCCAGTCATCTCTGGGGAGATCTCTGGGGAGCAGAACCACCCCACCCCCTGCTCTGAGAACCACTAATCTATGGTGATGTGGCTTGACAAAACATCCATTTATAGTACTAAGAAAAAGAAAAAAATCTTTAGAGAGCTGAAAAAATTAAAAAGTTGTTTTATGCTACATTAGCATTCTCTCCAGAAACAGAAATGTTTCCTTTAGCAGATAGAGGAACTGAGTAGGGCAGAGGAATTGATGCACTGAAGTTCCACAGTTCACTGCTCACTGGGGAGCAAATAAGATGGAAGTCACACCATCTCTGAAGTTAGTGGGGACATGTGGTTAATTTTGCAGGCTTTCTGGTCCACCTGATGAAACACGATGTGACCGCAGGGTTTTTGTTAACTGAGTGTGTAGATGTCATGTGTATATATACCCAGTACCTTGTGCTGAATCTGGCCAGAAGGAGTTAGTAAATATTTATTAAATAATTGATAAATGCAGTAAATTAATACTTATCTGTCTTAGTTGTGGTTTTAGGTTGTCCATATAAGTTCTTACCCTCATTACACAAAATAATTTAATAACTGGTTATATTTACCTCCATTAGAAGTTGTGAGAATTGGATTAAATGTCAAAACCTATAAAATTGTGTTCAGTTCTTATAAGATCTGGTGCTTGAATACTTTTCAGAGTGATGATTTTCAAAGCTATAGAAAAAGGCTATGTTAAGAGGAAAGTAAGTATTGGGGCACAGGTTTTAGTTAATAAACAATGTATGTAGTATTTCTGAATTCTCATTTAGAAAATGGGGTGATTTAGAATTGGAAAAATTGCCTTTCAAAGTGAATATCAAGTATTCCTTTATCTAGTTCTTCAAATTAAAATTAAATTTAAGTTTTTTAATTGGTATTAAAAGGAATGTACAATGTACAGCACAGATAATGGAGCACATGTCCATGTGGTTAAATGTCTAGGAAGGTAAGCTACTGAATGTATAGGAAGTTTTGACACTGAATTCAAGTGAATTTTAGGTGAACTTGTTTGTTCCGTGCATGATGTATTTCTGTTGGTTTTTTCAGATCTTACCAATATATTTGAGTCCTTCCTGCCCCAGTTGTTGGCCTATCCCAATCCCATAGATCCTCTCAATGGTGACGCTGCAGCCATGTACCTCCACCGACCAGAAGAATACAAGCAGAAAATTAAAGGTAAGAAGGCAAATCGTTTAACCTAGAGAAGAACAGAAGTCTATTGAGCTTTGATCAGTGATCACCCTTCTTAGTTACTAATAACTTTTCTCAGGCCTGAAAAGACATAGCTGCTGGCTGGAGCAGAGCTCACTAGCTGTGTAGTTCTGAGGGTCAGAGACAACCTTTGGAAGCTGCAGTACCAACGTGGGAGAAGGGAAGGAGAGAAAGAGCAAAAAGAAAGATGGAGCCGAAACCGGTTTGGCTCAATGGATAGAGCGTCGGCTTGGGGACTAAAGGGACCCAGGTTCGATTCCGGTCAAGGGCATGTACCTTGGTTGCGGGCATATCCCCAGTGTGGGGTGTGCAGGAGGCAGCTGATCGATGACTCTCTCTCACCGATGTTTCTATCTCTCTATCTCTCTCCCTTCCTCTCTGTATAAAATCAATAAAATATATTAAAAAAAAAAAAAAAAAAGATGGAAAGATG
This sequence comes from Pipistrellus kuhlii, assembly GCF_014108245.1. Lineage (NCBI taxonomy): Eukaryota > Metazoa > Chordata > Mammalia > Chiroptera > Vespertilionidae > Pipistrellus > Pipistrellus kuhlii. The sequence continues at coordinate 12,292,295 of NW_023425405.1, read as the reverse complement.
AGAAAGTGGGAGGCTTAACTGTTGGGTGGAAAAAGGTGTAATCTTGCCAGAAATCCATGTGGACACCTGTCCAAAAGGATTTTTGCCTTCATTTGCTTCCTCTTATCCTATAAAGTTAGAAAATTGGACTTGAGAATAATTATTAATTGAAAGATATAATCTCACATGTGTTTAATAGACAATCATCCTGACCTTTCAATAAAACAGTTACCTTTGGGAGTTGGAAAAATAATTGCCAAATCCATCATTAGACTTATAAAAAATCATAGTTACCTATTGAGTTAAAAATTCCCAATTGGGCCCTGGTTACTGTGGTCAGTGGTGAGAGCATTGCCCATGCACTGAAAAGCCACAGGTTCAGTTTCTGGTCAAGGGCACATACCTGGGTTGCAGGTTTGATCTGGGCCTGGTTAGGGCATGTGCAGAAAGCAGCCACTTGATATGTCTCTCAAATTGATGTTTCTCTCTCGTTATCTCCCTTCTCCCCCTACTTCCATTCTCTCTAAAAATTAATGAGGAAAAATATCCTACGGTGAGGATTAACCACCAAAAGAATATACTCAGCTAGCTTCTTTTCTCGGTCCAATACTGTCTTATTCTGGGAACTTTTCATGTAGGCGTATTGCTCTCCTCCTGCACATACCTTGCCCCTGATCTATGGGATTTTTCTATAATATTAAAACCTGAAATGTACTGTTAAGTTAGAAATATGTTAGTGATGGCAGGACTAGTTTGCTAATTCTTTAGGATTTCGAATCCCATTTTCCCATCTTAAAACTGTTTACATGCTACTGGGACATGAATGTCATAAAAATGAAATTAGGGCTGCAAAAGAATGTTTAAAGCATCACCCAGGTTTAGTGGTGTTCATCATGTTGTCCTCTTTATCTGTGCATGCTTGAGAACTTTCATATCGAAAAGTCTAGATACATAAAGTTCTACCAAAAAGGAAAAGAATCCATAGACCTGTTTGCCTTAACAAATGGAAGGCATTGGTATATACCCAAAATTTAGCACAACTTGCCCATATGCCTAGCAGTTCAGAACATCACCTTTGGCAGAGCAGTGCCCTCTGAGGTGCATTCGTAAGAGATGGTAGTAGGAATAATTCATGAGGATTTGACTACATAGGTCTTCCCTCTGCAGTCTGAGACAGACGGGAGCATTTGGGGCTACTGGTGGAACATGGTCGGTTTCCTTCTCTTTGTTTCCTCATCTTCTCTGGTCTCTACAGGGTATTGTTCAATATTTTTATTGAGATAAAATAGAAATAAATCTCCTCTAACTTACTTAGCTCTCAGGGGCTTTGCAAGTTATCTAATTTATGCGGCAGAATATCTACATAGCCAAACAAACATGTATAAAAAAAAAAGGCAGTTTCAATCAGATAGAATTCTGTTATGAGACTATTAAAAATTTGACAAAGGAATCACTTAACAGTGTCTACAACCCACAGATACCTTTATGCAGAACACATGTCTGTAGTTCTGTGTTACTATGCCGCAGCAATTGAACACTGCTGTTTTAGTACATATCTGCTATAGTACCAATTGCAAAGGAACCTAGCCTACATTTTTATCTTAGAATGGCTAGCTCTAGCTTAGGGAACTCTAGCTTTCTGAAATGTTAATGCCGGCTATCATTTTATCTTCCTTAGTAATCTGAGAAAATCATGGCTGTCAGACCTGAGCTCACCCCAACTTCCTACTGTACCTTTGTTCCCTCCAATAGGAAATAAGAGATGTCCCATCTTATTTCTCAGACTACCCCCACCAACTTGTGATCTTGTTCTCCCATGTATATCCCCTTTTCCTGGTTCTTCCTCTTCCCCTAGACCAGTGATTGGCAAACTCATTAGTCAACAGAGCCAAATATCAACAGTACAACGATTGAAATTTATTTTGAGAGCCAAATTTTTAAAATTTAAACTTCTTCTAATGCCACTTCTTCAAAATAGACCCGCCCAGGCCATAGTATTTTGTGGAAGAGCCACACTCAAGGAGCCAAAGAGCTGCATGTGGCTCGCGAGCCACAGTTTGCCAACCATGGCCCTAACTACTAGAAGCACTCTCATTTCGGAAGCCTCTATCTGCTCCTGTGGATTCCCTTAGGAGTCTTGCTATTTAATTCCTTTCATTTTCAAACTTCTTGTTTCCTTGCCTTAGATTTATGAGATCTACTTTTATTTTTCCTCCTATGCTGGATCTATGATCTCATTACTTCCTAATCTTTTGGATCCTTCTCAAGACCTGTTTTCATGGACCTCTCTGCAGCTTTGGTATTTTACCTCTTACCTTTCTGAATACATTTCTCATTCCATTCCTAAACATGGTCATTCTTTTTAAAATTCTGTCCACCCCCTCTGCCTCTCTCACCCCCTCTTCTGCCTCTCCCACCCCTTGGAAAGCCTATTCAACACTCACAACTTTAAACAATCCCCTCCAGCCCAGTTGGTGTGGCTCATTGGTTGAGTGTCAGCCTATGAACCAGGAGGTCACAGTTCAATTTCCTCTCAGGGCACATGCCCAAGTTGTGAGCTCGATTCTCAGTAGGAGGCAGTCAGTCAGTGATTCTCTCTTACCACTTTCTCCCTCCCTCCTTTCCTCTCTGAAATCAACAAAAATATATTTCAAAAAAATAAATCCTTTCCAGATAGATGATTTCTAAAAATGTGTCTAACGGGAGGAGGGAGTGCGGGCATATGTAATCCTATATAATAAAAGGGTAATATGCAAATTGACTAAACAGTAGAACAACCTGTCGCTATGATGCATACTGATCACCAGGGAGCAGATATTCAACACAGGAGCTGCCCCCTGGTGGGCAGTGCACTCCCACAGGGCGAGCGCAGCTTAGCCACAAGCCAGACTGTCAGCTGGTGAGCACAGCAGCAGTGGCCCGAGGTGGCAGCACTAAGGATGTCCGACTGATGGCTTAGGCCCGCTCCCCATCCTGGCTGAGGGATCCCCCTCAACCCTCCTGAGTGCACGAATGTCATGCACCAGGCTTCTAGTACTTTCAATAAAAAGATTAAAAAATAAAATAAAGCCATGACTGGTTTGGCTCATTGGCCTGCAGACTCAAGGGTCCCAGATTCAATTCTGGTCAAGGGCATATATACCTTGGTTGTGGGCACATCCCTGGTGTGGGGTGTGCAGGAGGCAGCTGAATGATGTTTCTCATGTATGTTTCGAACTCTCCCTCTCCCTTCCTCTCTAAAAAAAAAAATCAATAAAATGCTTTTTAAAATAAAAAATAAAAATAAAAAATGTGTCTGGGTGTGACCTCTCCTAACATCACACAGAGGTCAGTGTATGCACCATTTATACCATGTGCATTATTCATATCGAGTTGATGCTGTTTTACCTGTGACCGTTGGACTGTCTGTAGAACAGGGCGTCATTGGCACTGTCACTTCCCTGCTCATCCTTCACTAAGTGGCATCTCAGCTTGCCATTCCAGACGCTCTGCTACTGTGTGTGATCTTCACTTTTGTGCATTCCTCTAAATGCATCAGTATATGACAGTAAAATTGGCTGAGTTTCAGGTACCCAACTATAACCTCTTCCTTTGTCAGGGAAAGTATCAGCACTACAGAGAAAGAGATAACTCTGTCCCCACCACCCAACTCTAGATGAACCTTTACATTTTGCCTTATTTGCTTCAAAAAAAAAAATTTTTTTTTTTTTTAAGAAAACAAATGTAACTCTCTTAAGGTTGTATTTTTAGCCTCCCACCCCCTTCCTCTCCCTCCGTGTGTGTGGCCAGGCACTGGCTTTCCCCAGAAGCGGTGGCTTTTGCGCTGCGCCTTTCGGGGTCAGTGCAACACGCTCCTTCCCTCTGATGCACTCAGCAGCCGACTGCCTTTTCTCCTCATGGCTTCTCCTCATTAGTGACCTTGCTCTTCATTTTCTCTCTCCTGAAAGGCCTTGTCCCAGTAAGCACTTAATATGTATGTGTTTCCTTGAATATATAATACTTAATTAAGAAGGCTAATAGTGTCAAATTGCAGTGTCAAAATGCAGCAGCTTATTTCTACAAAGTAGCCAGCCCAATAGAGAGTAAAAATAAAATTTCTAGGGCTTTAATAAACATTTCTCTCACTCTAAAAGGTAATGTCAGTTTCTGTCTAGTTAGGGGCTTTTTTTCTCCAACTCATTATCTCAGCGTTAAATTTTGTCACAATGAATTTGTAGGACTCTGAAATCAGAAATCTGTAAACCTTTTTTGTAAACACCAAATTTGGCCACTATGGTGTCTGTTACATGCTCTTCTTTTTCTCTTTTTAAACAACCCTTTAAAAAATATTTTTTTTAAATTCTTATCTAGCCCTAACCGGTTGGGCTCATTGGATTGAGTATCGGCCTGCAGACTGGGAGGTCCCAGGTTGGTTTCCCGTCAAGGGCATGAACCTTGGTTGCGGGCACATCCCCAGTTTGGGGTGTGCAGGAGGCAGCTGATTGATATTTCTCTCTCATCTATGTTTCTAACTCTCCTTCTTTCTTCCTCTCAGTAAAAAATCAATAAAATATATATATATATATATATATATATATATATATATATATATATATATATATATATGTATATATATATATCGATATATATTTTAAATTTTTATCTAGCCTGGCTGGCATGGCTCATTGATTAACTACCTATGAACCATGAGGTCACTGTTGGATTCCTGGTCAGAGCACATGCCCAGATTGCGAGCTCTGTTCCCAGTGGGTAGGAGGGGAGGAATGCAGGAGGAAGCCGATCAATGATTCTCACTCATCATTTAAATGAAAAATTAAAAATCCTTATCTAGGATCCTGCGCTAAGTTATTCAGATTTGACAGTCCCGTTTGGCTGTTTTCTCATCTTCATTTTATTTAGCCCCTAAGGAATCGCCTGGGAGGAAAATCAAAGCGTAAGGAGATGAGGATGTGTGTGTGTTCCCGCTGGCATTCTGAACGGGAATCTAAATGTCTGTCTCTTCATATTGTGTATAGGCTATTTACTTGAGAACAGTGTGCCCTTAAAGATCTTAGGAACAAGATTAGTTGTTTATTCAGCAGTTCTTAAATGTTTTTTCAACCTAGGTTACAGCAGCATGAATCTTCAGGTAAATAATACATGGCAAAGTCACTCCAGGTGGCTGTCTCAGACAGCAGCTCGTTCCTGAGCAAACTGAGAGACTGCTTTTCCAGCTGCTTCAGAAACCTCACAGGCAGGATCTGTTTAAACTCAAATCTATTCCTAAAATAACAGATTTGGCTGACTACAATTATATAACTGCAAATCTAAAAATGGTGGGGGATTTCCTTATAAATTACTATAGAATCATAACTAGTCCAGTGCTATCTGGGAGGTGAATAGTTTTATTAATATAGAAAGTTACAAGAAAGGGCAGGGAACACATGTTCCCAAACCATCACGTTTGGAGGAGGGCAGCCATTCTGCAGGTTAGAGGGCTGGAGGCCGTTTGACGCTGGGCGGCGTCCTGGGTATCTGCTGGCCTTCCTGTGCCAAGGGCGGTTGGCTGCCTTGTGTACACCCATCGGAGGGTGTTCCCACACCTGACAGGTGTTGTTACATCTGGGAGGCGATGGCCCAGGGAGGTCTAGATGGTGACACAGTGTATTTATTCCCCTACAAGTCCCCGTCCTGCTTTGCCTCTCCTCCTAATGGCATAAAGTTCATAAACTCCAAAGTCTTCCCTTGGTCTTTGTGACCATAAATGTTATCTTGCCTCCCACCGACCCACCCACCCACCCACCCATGTTGGGAGGGCTGGGACTTCCTGGGACTTGTCAACATTGGGGTCATAAAGCACATGCCTGCCTGCTCACTGCCCCTGTGTTTTCTTTCTCCCTGCCCGCTGTGCAGAGTACATCCAGAAATACGCAACGGAGGAGGCGCTGAAGGAGCAGGAGGAAGGCACTGGTGACAGCTCGTCGGAGAGTTCTATGTCTGACTTTTCAGAAGATGAGGCCCAGGATATGGAGTTGTAGTAGAAAAAGCACCTGCTTTTCAGAAAGACTATTATTTCCTAACCATGAGAAGCAGACTATAATATTCATATTTAAACAAAGCAATTTTTTTTATTACTAAACAAGGTTTTTATGAATAATAGCATTGATATATATATATTATATATCACCCTTTAGATCTTGATTTCTTGGTCATTTCTCAACCTGAGGTGCATAGCATATTCCCACATTCCATTTTGGTAGCAATATGCGGTCTGGATGCATGCATTCATAAGTCCATTTGGCCAAGTCAGCCTGTGTGCTACTAACTGTCAAAAGAAATAGCCGCTCTGATAGGTAGACAAGTAAACATAACAGGAAAAAGTTGCTTCTTTTATTGATGGTTCCAAAGAAACAAACCGAACCAGCCAGCTCTTGGGTGTGAAGATAGAATAGTGCTTTTTCAGACGGGAAGGAGGAGGTGGGGAGCCAGCCGTCCGGACTGCTCCCTCCTGTGGTCCGGCCTGGGTGGCCTTGTTGCTGGGGAGTAACAGTGTGAGCAGGGAGCTCATTGGAGTGTTGAAACGTAAAACAATTTCTGACTCGGATTTTAAGTGCATTTTTATACGTAGATTCCTGCCCTCTGGCTACTCGGCCCTGCAGCCTCTCCTTTGGGGCGGATTCCTGTGGAGAACCTGTGCGAAGTGTTTTCTGAGCTGGACTCTTTCTACGGTAGAGCTTGTGATCCAGACCTTTGTTGAGAGGCCAGGCCAGGAAGAGAGGAGTGGCTGGGAAGATGCTTCCTCTCCCGCAGGTGCAGTCACCTCCTCCTCCGGTTGGCCGCTTTGAGACGCTGCCCTGGCCGAGAGCTTGAAATCTGAGGGTGGTTGTGGGTTCTTTTTGATTTGGGGGTTTGGGTTTGGGTTTTCGGTGTGTGTGTGAGCTGTGCTTAGACAGGTTACACAGTTAATCTCCACCTGCCAAGAGGCGGCGGCCTCCGTGGAGAGCCGCTCAGCGGACCATTCGACTCAGGAGGACGACCTTCCTGGTGCCTGGGACTCCTGGGTTCTCTCCTCCGCGTTTCGGTTTCGGTTTCGGTTTTCCTGCTGCTGCTGCTCTGGGCAACGGCCTGGTCATCATCTGCTTGTGGGAGTGGGAAGTGGGTAGTTTAGACCCAACACATATTCTAAATTTCACATGAGTGAGGATTGGAACAAAGAAAGTATCTTGTACCCAAAGTGACTGTACATGGGAGAAAACAGCTTTTTTCGGAGTGTGACTGAGCGGAGGACAGGAATCGGAAATGTGATGCAGTAGTGAAACAGGTTAGAAGGAAGAGAGTCTTCTCTCCTGTGCATGATAAGAGGAAATCAGACAGCTGACAGTGCTTGCTAATGAAATGTGTACTCAGCTAACCATATGTCCAGGTTGCCGGCAGTTTCTTTCCCATCTGAGTGTTGCCTGCTGAATTTGGAGAACTCTAGACAGCACCTCTGTATTCGTTTTGTGTCGCAACCAGTAGGACAAGAACAGAATTAGCCAATCCTAAAACTTTCTAAAGACAGTTTTTGAATGTCCCACCGGGATAATTTAATTTCTCTTTCTGATGTGTGTTTTTAGTTTAGAAGTGCTATATTCCATAAGATTTGAGTCAATGAGGTTGGAAGATATCCTATCTTTTTTAGTCAAAAAGCACAATCAATCTTTTCTTTGAAAATCTATATAAAGTACAACTTGCTTTTAGCATGATTATTTTCCTAAATAAAAAAAAAGACAAAGAATTTACTTATTTTATGTTAATTACGGGCATGAAGCAAAAGGTTTTCTTTACAAAAATTAAAAGTGCAGTTATGTACGGCTGTGGTTAGTTAACCGAACTGAGTTGCCGACCTAGCATTTGTGGCTTGTTGGAAGGGTAGTGTTAACTATTTAACATGTGACGGTGTACTTCACTCTTATCTAGCACGTTGTCTTCTCATTGCTTTGGGGGAGGGAGGGTCTGCTGGCACTGTCTAACTTGCTTACCTGCTGAATTAGCAGTATGCTTGTGCTATAACCGGTATTGTAGGTGCGACTTAGGGTAGGCTTAAAGTGCTGGGTAGTGATTTGAGTTCAAACAATAAAAAATTGTATTTTTTCAATATTGTATAAACAATAGTGTTCTAATTACCTTAAAAAAACACACAATTATTTTAAATCTTGTCCCCAAAAACTAGCAGAACCAAGTTTAGGAAAGATATGTGCCACAGCTATGCTCCTCGACTGAATCCTTGTTCTTCTAACGAAAAGACATCAGCTTGCCTGTGATGAGAGCGCGACACTAGAGATCTGGTAGTGCAGAATCCCACGTGAAGGCGGGAGCGGGGTGCAGGCGATAAGAACCAGACCCAAGTGTGGCTGCTGTGCGTGTGTGTGTGTGTGTGTGTGTGTGTGTGTGTGTGTGTGTGTGGTCTCCACGTCTGTGTGATGAAAGTGTAATTAGGGCTTCTCTATTAGTACTGGAAGCTTCCAGAATTGCTACTCAAATCACTCATTCTGTGCAAATCACTCATCAGAGCACTAACCTTGGTCCCATGCATGTTGCTCACTCTGTGTGGGTCTTTAGCTCTCCACTTCCAAGGGGACTGTGGGTAAGTTGAACAGAATCCCTTCTTAAAGCTAACTGTGTTCCCAGTGCCTGGAAGAGGTGGGAGTAGGAGACCGTACTTACAGTGCAGAGGGGCCTGCAAGAGGCCTGGCATGGATCTGAGGTCGGGGCCCCCAGTAACAGATGGCAGAGGGAGGCCGGGGCAGAGGGTCTCAGCACCAAGCACTTTGCCAGCTTGTCTCATCACAGCTCAGAAGCATTTGGAGCCCCTCAGAAGGGCCAGGTGTTACTGCGCTTAGAAGTGGTGGTGGTAAGTCAGGGTTGCTTCTGGCAGTTTCCCTTCCATAATACTGGTCACTTTTAAAATTCTGCCCTGTGGTTTACCAGCACCGGCTCTTCTCTGCCCCTTTCAATGACCGAGCTCCAGCTCTTGCCAAACACCAACGAGCAAGATGGCTGCGGCAGTGGATGCACTGCTCTCCGCGGCCCAGGCCCCAGCCTGGTGGGTTGTGTCTGTTGGTAGCCAACCTAGACTATGGCGTCTTTGCTCTTTTAGTCTTCAGTCTCATTGCCCTCCTTGACTTGACTGTGCAGTTTCAACCAGCATTTTATACTAGTGAGATAATTACCACAAGTTGCCACGTACCTAACATTTTTCTTCCACTTCCAAAGCTGTTCTAATTGCCAACCGGCTGATCTAAGCTCTTGGAGGGTGTCTCCCCTCAAAGGAATGTCCCCTCCCAAACGTCTCCCTGGAGCCACACGTGGCCTTGGCCTTGGCCTCGGACACTTGCTTTGTAAGACACCTCCTGTTGGGATGGCTGCTAATCATGAAAGACACATCTTCCTCTAGCTCCAGGGGCCAAGCTTCTGGGAACTAGTGTTGATTTTGTGGCAGGTGACCCTTCTGTGTCCTAGGAACTCGATTAGAAAAGTGAAAGCCATCAGCAGAAGTAAGTTTTATTTCACCAGCTTCCTAACTGGGTTCACAGCCTTGCTGACTGAAATCAAAGCATTTCTGACTGGGCACAGACACCCGGTTTTCTTGGACTTCTGAATCCATGTCCATGTTTCCTATGGCCACGGACACCTTGGCGATCCCGTTAGGGACTGGCTGGAGTGGAGGCCCCGGGGGCAGGGGAGCTAACGGCTCAGGTGTGAAGGTTTTCCCCTCACCTGAGGGAGGAAGGGCCAGGACTCGTAATCCAGCAAATGCTGGTCTTGGCTGTGGCCTCGGGGAGGAACGGCCATTACTTACTGATTGTATTTGGTACATATTGTGTGATACTTGAAGAGATAAAAGGGACTCGCCAGCCCTTAGCTGAAATCTGAGCTCTTTACCACTTATTTTTTCCTCGCCCCATCTCCCCCCTTCCATCTTTTCCCTTGCATTGTGATGATCTAGTGGCACTTGTGTCACCAGGACAAATGCCTCCTCTGACTATAACCTCTTAATAGTTGTGTATAATGAAAACTGTAAACTTTTTTAAAATAAAATGTGTATATACCTTGGCAAACGGCTGGACTTTGATGAATGAGATTGGCCCCCGTGATTACTTGGCCTGTTTTTATTAACGCCCTCCCTGTTCGTCTGGCTCCTCTGCACAGCAGCTGGCCTTTTCCTTTTCCTTTTCCTTTTCCTTTTCCTTTTCCTTTTCCCTTTTCCTTTTCCTTTTCCTTTTCCTTTTCCTGCGGAGAAGCTCTCACAAGGCAGACTGGGTGAGCATGGGACGGGAGTGTCGCTTGTAGCAGTAATCACCGAGACCGTGCCCTCAGAGGCCTGTCCCTGGAGCAGCAGGTGCCTGCTGGCTGTGCACAGGGCTGGCCGGGAGGCTTCCCCAGGGCCTTAAAGAGCCATTTCTTCTGTCAAGTCCTGTGGCCTGAAGAACCCAGTGACCCCAAGTGGATCAGCAGCCATGGCTCCCACGTTAGCCCAAACCTTCCAGACCCCGGCAGCTGATGCTGGAGTCCGCAGGCAGTGAGCTTCCTGCTGGGGGCCAGTTCTTCCTCAGCAGGTCCCCCTGTGCCAGGTGCCAGCCTCAGCAGCAGGGGAGAGCAGTGGGTCCATCAGAAGTTAGCCACTGATTATCGCTGCATTTCCCTTCCTGAGGCATCGCCCTCAGTGGCCACCAGAGGGAACTATTACCTAGTTTATTGGAGAATCTGTTGGATTTTGTCAGCAGACCCTTAAAGCGTTCCTTTGGTCACATGTTCTCATTCCCCCAACTCCCCGTTTACTTCTTATTCATTCCCCCCACACTTTTTTTTTTCCTTGTTGCATCCTCATGTATTCTGCAGTAAGCCAGCTTTGTATCTACCTGGGAGGGGAGAGGTAAAGCCATCGGAGCAATGTCCTATATGAAAACACCTCAAAGTACCCTGGCTGCCTCCAGGACTCAGAAGCCAGGCATTGCACAGGCTCTTTGCAGGTGGTCTCACTGGCCCCTCAGCCAAGGGTGGAGTGGGCCCCAGGACTGAACTAGCAGTGTGAATTCTAGTCCCGTCTCCTGCACTAACTAGCTGTACAGCCAGCCTTAAGTTCCCTAAGCTAGTAGGTTCTGACACTGACTCAACTCCACCTAGCCTCTGAAACATCACAGGACACAGTATTCGGAGAGAGGAATTGTGTCGACCCGAGAAACACCAAGGTTTCGAGAGCAGAGGGTGAGTTTTGGAACCCCAAGAGCTTTGGGAGTTTGGAGCGTCTGCTTTCAGCTGAGGCGAGAATTGGATCAGTGGGTCACACACAGCAGCTCCTTTAAAAACTGTGGGAGGATGGGGGTAGGGCTGGCACCTCGTCTCCTCTCCCGTCCGTAATCACTGCCTCAGCCTCAGTCCGGCTGCCCGCCTGAGAAGGGGCCCTGGGTGTCTGCGGCACATGGTCCTGGGAATGAAGGAACGTCACCCAGTTTAAGTTCTCTTGCCATCTCTGAAGGCTGCTCTCCCCGCCACGCCCACCCCACCCGGGATGCGTTTTCATGACGCGGCCCTGGTACTTCCTGCGCCCACCTAGAACCAGGGCAAGGAGGGTGTGGCCCTCAGGCCTTGGCCCTGCAGAGGCCCTGGAGCACCTGACAGGAGCAGCCCTGCTGATGAGAGAAGCTCGCAGGCTTCTAGGGACTCCGATCCCAGGATGGGCAGAGAATGATTCGTCTTGAGCCGACCGCTGGCCAGTGCCTCTTGTGGGGTCTGTGCACACACAACTTCCTGGAACTGAAGACTTGCCCTGTTGGGGTTTAATGTTAGAAGGTAAAAGTTGGGATCGTTTCCCCTCTTGCTGTGTGTGTGTGCGCGCGTGTGCGTGCGTGTGCCCATGGTGACAGATGTTTAGTTTTGAAGGAGCCTGGACTCCTCAGAGCTCTTTGGGACTCAAACTTGGCTCCTAGGCCTGGTGTCAGGTGGTTGAGGTGGCAGGAACAGACTTGGGCTTCCTAAGAGCAAAACTCGACCTTCGAGCTGCCTGGTCATTGCCGGATGACCTGGAGGGGGGCTGCTGGACAGCCTTCAGATCTCAGCTGCCCTTCCCATGGCTCCTGCCAGCTACGTCCAACATGCAGAGCAAGCAGCTCCCTTTGAAGCTTCAGCCCGGATTTTGTTCTATCCAATTCTATGAGCAAGGAGTCAGGAGCCTGCTACTGGCCACGGGGGTGCATTGCAGAGAGTGGACCAAAGCTTTTCAAAGTTGTACTTCAGCGGAGGGCAAACGAATTATGCTGGTAGCAAGTCAGCAGCCCAGAAACGTGAAGTCTTCAGTAATGCCCTCCTCCGGAGAGCGTCAGCAGTGGCCAAAGCGGGCTTCCCTGAGGCTTTCTCACGGGCCCTGGGAGCCTTGGAGGAGGAGGCCCGAACGTGGCCCCATTCCACAGTAACTGCTTGTGAGGTGCCAAGAGATTTGGGCACAGTGAGTGGGCACAGTCACTGTTGGAACCCAGGTCTTCAGGTCAAAAGATGAGTGTTCTTTGCAGGAGCCATGCTGTGCCAAGGCCGGTGCCCATCTAATACCTAAGTGAGCCTGCCACCTGAGACTCCCACCAGATGCTTCCAGGTGATTCTGTGAGCTTGGCTCCCCCTGCCCCTGGGTCTCTGAGGGTCAGGGCCTGCAGTAGAGCCAGAAAATAAAAATCAGACTTAGCCCAGCCCACTCCCTAGAGCAGAAATATAGAAATAGAATGCCATCTACAAAAGTAATTTAAAACTTTCTAGTAGCCACATTAAAAAAAAAAGAAAAAAGAAAAAGGTAGCCAGGCTGGTGTGGATCAGTGGTGAGCCTCATCCCATGTACCAACAGGCCCCTAGTTAGATTCCAGGGCATTTGCCCAGCTTGCGGCTCCATCCCCAGTAGGGGGCATGCGGGAGGTAGCTGATTGATGTTTCTCTCCCTCTCTGAAATCAATAAAAACATATTTTAATGTAAAAATAATGTTTTATTCAATATATCCAAAATATTCCAGTGTGTGATTACTATTTAAAAAGGAATGAGGTGGGCAAAAGACCTAAATAGACGCTTCTCCAAACTGGACATACAGATGGCCAAGAGACATGTAAAAATGCACAAAGTCACTGATCATCAGTGAGATGCACATTAAAATGACAATGAGGTATCACCTCACACCTGTCAGAATGGCTACCATAAACAAATCAATAAATGACAAATGCTGGCAAGGATGCGGAGAAAAGGGAACCCTAGTACACTGATGGTGGGAATGCAGACTGGTGCAGCCATTATGAAACACAGTATGGAGTTTCCTCAAAAAAACTAAATATGGAATTGCCATTTGACCAGTGATCCCACTTCTAGGAATATATAATATCCTAAGAAACCTAAAACACCAATCAGAAAGAACGTATGCACCCCTATGTTCACAGCAGCACAATTTACAAGAGCTAAGATCTGGAAACAGCCCAAGTGCCCATTAATGGATGAATGGATAAAGAATGGATAAAAAAGCTGTGGTACATTTATACCATGGAATGCTTTGCAGCAGTAAAGAATAAGGATCCTTACCCTTTGAGACAGCATGGAGGGACCTGGAGAGTACCATGCTAAGTGAAATAAGTCAGAGAAAGAAGAGTATCACACGATCTCACGCATATGTGGAATCTAAGTAATAAACTGATGACCAGAGTGGAGCCAGAGACTCGAAGCATGGAACAGAGTGCAGAATCTCAGAGGGAAGGGGGTGGAGGAGTGTGGAGGAGTGGAAGTAACCAAAGCCCTTGTATGCATATATGCATGGCCCATGGCCACAGAAAAAGGTGGTGAGGTCTTGGGGTTGGAGGCAGGAGCAGGCTGGAGGGGGTCAATGGGGGAAGACTTACAACAATAAAGACTTACCTCCTATGCCAGAGATCCAGTGCACGAAATATGTGCACGGGGATTGGGGGGTGGGGGGAGGTCCCTCAGCCCAGCCTGCACCCTCTTGCAATCAGGACATCTTGGGGAATGTCCAACTGCTGGTTTAGGCCCGATCACAGTCAGGGACCTCTGGCTCCTAACTGCCTGCCTGCCTGCCTGCCTGATGGCCCCTAACCACTCCACCTGCCTGTCTGATGGCTCCTAACTGCCTCTGCCTCGGCCCCCCCCCACCCCCACCACCACCACCACCACCACCATGGCTTTGTCCGGAAGAATGTTCAGAATGATGTTCAGAAGGTCGTTTGGTTGTCTCCTCTAATTAGTATATTACGTTTTTTTTATTGTAGACTAATGGCCAAATGCACAAAATTTGTGAGGGAGGGGGGTGTCCCTGGTCCTGGCCTGTGCCCTCTTGCAATCCGGGACTCCTCGGGAGATGTCTGGCTGCTGGCAGACAGACATCCCTCTCTCAAATCTGGGACCTCTCACTACTAACCACCCCACCCGCCTGCTCACTCCTTACTACCCGCCTGCTTGCCCCTTACCACCTGGCTCACTGTTCCTTAGCGCTGTCGCCGGGGCAGGAGAGACTCCTGCCACCGCTGCTGCACTCGCCAGGCCAGCTGTGAACCCAGATTCTGGCTGAGCGGCACTCCCGCTGTGGGAGCGCACTGACCACCAGGGGGAAGCTCCTGCGTTGAGCTTCTGCCCCCTGGTGGTCAGTGCACATCATAGCAACCAGTCATGATTGTTCTGTTGTAATGGTTGCTGTACTTTTATGTACAATATATAGATAATAAAAGGGTAATATGTAAATAGACCGAACGGCAGAACAACCGAACAATCAATCAAAGCATAATATGCTAATGATACTAAGGCCACTCAACCGCTTGCTATGACATGCACTGGCCACCATGGGGCAGACAGTCAACTGGTCGACTAGTCTCTGCGACATGCACTGACCACCAGGGGGCAGCTGCTACAACTGGTAGGTTAGCTTGCTGCTGGGGTCCAGCCCATCAAGACTGAGTGAGATGGGCGGGACCTTGCACCAGCGGGGTCCCTCAGCCTGGCCTACAATCAGGGGCCTCTCAGGGGATGTCGGAGAGCTGGTTTCAGCAGGATCCCTCAGGTCATTCCCCTTGGGAGGGCGCCAGACACATGGCTCATGGCTGGTGAGGGCTGCTGCAGCACAAGCCTCTCCCGATAGGGACTCGTGGGGCCGGGATGAGGGGGAGCAGCAGGTAGGGGCTGCGGGCGGTGTTGGACTACGGGTTTGGCCTGGTCCCTGCAGGCCACCCAGAGGGATCCCACCCATGCACAAATTTGTGCACTGGGCCTCTAGTTTAAAAATAATTTTTAAAAAGCCCTAATTTTTTATTTTATTTTTAAAGTGAATGAGGTATTTTACATTCTTATTTTTGCACTAAGAATGTAAATCCAGGGTGTACTTTCACAGCACGTCTCAGCTTGGACGCTACATTTTCAACCTTCAAAGTGACATGCAGTCCTACCCAAAGCAAAGCTGTGTCCCAGCAAACTTCACAAGGCTTGCTTTTACATTTAAATTAACATGAACACTTGGGTTCCTCTTCAAGTGCTCAGTAGTAGCCCCAGGTGGCCGTGGCCACCTACGGGCAGTGCGGCCCTGAGCCCTCCAGGTAGAGCTGGCATTTTTAGAAGCAAATAAATCACCAGAGCGACTTTCGCTGTGGATTTGGGGCAAGACCCCGAACCTCACACTCAGAGATTGTTCTGGGGTCGCTGCTGTCCGTCCCCGCCCAGGGGAGCCCGGGGCAGGTTTGGGGGGCGGGGAGCGCGCCCAGGTCTCCCTGCGAGCGGATGCCTCCTGCTGCGGGCACATGGGGACCCCCTGCTGCGGGCACATGGGGACCCCCTGCTGCGGGCACATGGGGACCCCCTGCTGCGGGCACATGGGGACCCCCTGCTGCGGGCACATGGGGACCCCCTGCTGTGGGCGCATGGGGAGCTCCTGCTGTGGGCGCATGGGGACCGCTGTGGGGTCCCGTGAAGGACCCTCAGGGCCAGGCCCAGGCGGCCGCCCGGTCCCCTAGGGTGACTTCCCGGCCATGTGCCCGCCGTGCTGGCCCCGGGACTCCGGTTGGCCCCGCAGGGACGTGCACAGGTCCAGGTTCCTCCTGCAGCGGGGCCGGGGAGGGCGCGGCAGTCCCTGCCTCGAGCACCAGAGGGCGCCAGGGCCCCGCGCTGCGGCCCGGAGTCCGGGATGGCCCTCCGGTCCCGTGCCCGCCGCCCGCCCAGCTGGTGGGGAGTGGAGCCCGGAGGCGCCCATCCCGGGCCCTTCGGTTCTGCCCGCCAAGGCCTCTCAAACCCTGAGCCCGGGAAACCGGCTCCACCCGGAGGCCCCGGCCGCCGGATGCCCTGGCCCTGGCCCTCCCGCCCGTCCCAGGGGGCCAGGGCCTCTCCGGACCGCCCCTCCCCGGGCTCCTGGTGGCGGAGGCTGATGCGGGCCTGAGCCAGCAGAGGCCTGTGGTTGGGAGGTCAGGATGGGGCCCCAGAAAGGGGAGGCTGCAGCTAAGATTTGGGAAAATGAGAGGAGCCAAGAGGGACCCGCAGACCCGGCCTTAGGAGCCATCCGGCCAGAACGCGGCCACCCCAGAAGGCTGCCCTGGCCCCCCACCCCCACCCCACCGCCCTGCATCAGTCCAGCCTTCCTTCCTCTGCCTCACCTGGAGGACAGCACAGCACAGCCCGGCTGGCGCCAGGCCCGGCCTCGTGGTGGGACCAGAGAGAAGGGATGGAGGCCTCCCCTTCAGCAGATCACTGAGGGGGAGACCCCTCCCCGCCGTGGAAAGGGGTCCCGCAAAGAGAGGCACCTCCCAGGCGCTGACCACCACGGGGCCGGCCGCTGCCTGAGGCCGGGAGGGAGAGGCAGCTCACCTGCTGCACCCCCTCTCCCGGCCCCCCTGCTGGACAGGGAGGACTGAGGGTCATGAAAGCACCACAGTCCACAAGCTCCGCCAGCGGGGGTGGGGGGTGGGGGGTGGGGGGCAGGAATTGGATAAAGGGAGAAGAGAGGCGGGCAAGTTTGGGAGGCAGGAAGCCCTCCCAGGTCTCCCTGCGACCGGAGGCAGGTAGGGGACTGGCCAGCGGTGTGCAGGGAGGTGGGAATGGACCTGAGGGGCGGGCGGGACAGGGGTGGGTCTCCGGGTTCTGGCTGGCCTGGTGGTCGTGATGGAAAAGGAGTTGAATGGTGGCTTGGGCCAAATCAGACATCAGAAGCACAAACGGGGATAAAAAGAGAGACGTGGGCAGGGCCCTGAAGTGTTCTCCAACCCGTGTGGCTCAGTGGGTTGGAGTGTCTTCCAGTACACTGGAAGGTCCCAGGTTTGATTCCCAGTCGGGGCACATACCTAGGTTTTGGGTCCAATCCCTGGTTCTGGTCAGAGTAAGTGCAAGAGGCAATCTAGATCCTCTGTTTCTCTCTCTCTCTCTCTCTCTCTCTCTCTCTCTCTCTCTCTCTCTCTCTCTCTCTCTCTCTTCCCCTCTCTTCCTTCCCATCTTTCTAAAATAATCAATGAAGCCCTGGCCAGTGTGGCTCAGTTGATTGAGATCGTACTGTGCGCTGAAAGGTTGCCGGTTCAATTCCTGGTCAGGGCACCTGCCCAGGTTGCTGGCTTCATCCCAGTAGGGATGTTTCATTTCCATATCAATGTTTCTCTCTCTTTCTCCCTCGCCCTACCTCTCTCCCTAAAAATCAATAAAGATATTTTTTAAAAATCAGTGCTGCCCAGTCGGTGTGGCTCAGTTGGTGGAGCACTGTCGTGTGCACCCCAAGAGGTCACCAGTTCGACTGAAGTCACAGGCCCGGGTTTCAGGCTCCATCCCTAGCAGGGGGCATGCAGGAGGCAGCTGATCTATGTTTCTCTCTCATTTATATTTCTATATCTCCCAATTAATATCTGACAAGGAAGGCAAGAGCATACAATGGAGTCAAGACAGTCTCTTCAATAAATGGTGTTAGAAAAATTGGACAGATACATGAAAAAAAATGAAACTATACCACCAACTTATACCATACACAAAAATAAACTCAAAGTGAATAAAGGACTTAAACATAAACGGGCACCAAAACCGGTTTGGCTCAGTGGATAGAGCGTCGGACTGAAAGGTCCCAAGTTCGATTCCAGTCAAGGCATGTACCTTGGTTGTGGGCACATCCCCGGTTGGGGATGTGCAGGAGGCAGCTGATCGATGTCTCTCTCTCCTTGATGTTTCTAACTCTCTATCCCTCTCCCTTCCTCTCTGTGAAAAATCAATTAAATATATTTTAAAAAACAAACAAACAAACAAACAAACAAAAAACCCATAAGATGGGAAACCATAAAAATACTAGAGGAATCCACAGGCAGCAAAATCTCAGACATATGCAGAAGCAATATCTTCACCAATACCGCTCCTAGGTCAATGAAAACTAAAGAGAAAATATACAAATGGAACTACATCACAATAAAAAACTTCTGCACAGCAAAATAAACCATCAACAAAACAACAAGAAAGCCCACTGCATGGGAGAACATATTTGCCAATGTTATCACCCATAAGGATTTCATCTCCAACATCCACAGGGAGCTCATACAACTTAACACAAAGGAAGATAAACAACCCAGCCAAAAAATGGCAAAGGACCTAAATAAGTACTTTTCAAAGGAGGATATAAGGAAGGCCAAGAGACATATGAAAACATGCTCAAAGTCACTAGCCATCCGAGAGATGCAAATCAAAACAACAACGTGGCTGAAACCGGCTTGGCTCAGTGGATAGAGCGCCAGCCCTCAGAGTGAACGGCCCCAGGTTCAGTTCCGGCCAAGGGCACGTACCTTTGTTGCAGGCTCGATCCGCGGCCCTGGTCAGGGAGAGAGTAGAAGGCTATGTGTCTCTCCCACATCGATGTTTCTCTCTGTGTGTCTCTCCTCTTCCATTCTCTCTAAAAACCAATGGGAGAATATCCTCAGGTGAGGATTAACAAAAATAAATTTTGAAAAATGAGACAGCTGGGGAAAGCAATTATCGTTGTGTTTTAGAGATTAAAAGGTTTTGTGGTGTGTGTGTGTGTGTGTGTGTGTGTGTGTGTGTGTGTGGTGTGTGTTCAAAGACTACCTTTAAGAAATACACATTGAATTGTTGGATGAAATGATATGATGTTTGGATTTGTCTCCAAATAACCCAGCGGTGGGAGGGATGTAACTGATGGAACAGAGTAGCACATGTTAAGAACTGCTGAAGCTAAGCGGTGGGTTCACAGAAGTCCGTTATACCATTCTCTCGACTTGTGAACAGATTATAGCATTTTCACAATGAAAGTCCCTGTAAAGTCCTGCTATTAAATAAAGCACTGAGATTCACATTTTTAAAACGGGGGTTCTGGAACATCGGGGTTCTTCTACTAAGGAACAGGGGAGGCTGACTCTGCGGTGACTGGCAGCCGAGCTCCATTCCTGGCTGACAGGCGGCCCGGCTGTCCCAGGTCTGCTGTCCCCCAGCAGGCCTGGCCCTGCCCTCCGGCGCGGCACCAGCCAGACACCCGGATTGCCCGGTTCTTCCGGGATCTGCTGAGGCCAGATTTGGTGTATGGGCCTGGGAGGAAGAGAGGAAGGGAAGAAGCCATGTGACTGAGGGCACGGAGACCAGGCCCTGGTCCCAAGCAGTTCCTAACGTATTCGAGCAGACAGAGCCATAGGTGGAGAAGTGTTCCCCGGAGCTCTTTCAGCAGGTGTCCAGGAGGGCTGCCTGGAGGAGGAGGCAGGGCGAACCGGGCCTTGACTTGGTACGGAGAGAGGCCCACCTGGCGAGAGGGGCATGTGATCCGGGGCCGCACGAGCCTGGCTGCAACTTCCTGTCCCAGGGCGCCGAGGGGGCCTGGCTCCGTGCCCGTTGGAGTCCCTGCAAAGGACTTAGTTCTGAAGGGTCAAGAGGCAAGCCACGGGGTCTCCCTGGTGATAGTGACAATAATCACAAAGCCAAGACGGCCAGTGGTGAGGCTCCAGGCATGGAGCGAAGGGTGTAACTTACAGCAGGGCTGAGCGGCGGGCCATCCGCCTGCAGTGGGACGCCTGTTGCTCTGTGCCCGGCATCTGTCCCCTGCGGGCCTCCGCGCGGCTGTGCTGTGTGCGGGAACCCCCTCCTCACTCGCTCTGGCCCCTGCGGCCTTTGGAGTCTGAGGTCCTCTTCCCCTCCCTCCAATGGTGGCCACTCCGCCCGCCAGCCAGTCCGGTGCCCTGCTCTGAAGACCCCTTTCCCTCTGGGGGTGCCAAGCTGGCAGCAGGTGAGCCTGGAGCAGGGCCGGGAACCTGCTGTAGAACCTCCTGCCGGGCCTTTCTTTCTTCCTTCCTTCCCTCCCTCCCTCCCTCCCTCCCTCCCTCCCTCCCTCCTTTCTTCCTTCCCTCCTTCCTTCCTTCCTTCCCTCCCTCCCTCCCTCCCTCCCTCCCTTCTTTCTTTTCTTTTCTTTTCTTTTCTTTTCTCTTTTTTAAAATATATTTTTATTGATGTTTTTATAGAGAGGAAGGGAGAGGGATAGAGTTAGAAACATCGATGAGAGAGAAACATTGACCATTGCCTCCTGTACACCCTTCCCACTGGGGATGTGCTCACAACCAAGATACATGCCCTTGACCGGAATCGAACCTGGGACCTTTCAGTCCACAGGCTGACGCTGTATCCACTGAGCCAAACCGGTTTCGGCATCGGCATTGGGGCCGTTCTTTAGATCAGAATGTTAAAGCCCTTTTTTGGCGAAGCACGTTACACTGGCTCTCCGTCCTCTGTGATCGGAGTCCTAACACACAACTTCAGATATTCCAGTGAGGGCACTAGAAGGTGCACTCACCAGCCCAAGGTTCCCACGTCTGCCCAGAACCCGAGGCAGCCACACCTGGGCCTGGGGGACAGACTTCCGCAGGTAAAAGGGAAGGTCTGAGCCAAAGCCTGAAGCAGAAGATGACCGATCGCCCACACAGTCACCTCCCTCCCTGCCAACCCCACATGGACAGGGAAAGGATACAAAGGGGGGGGGGGGGGCGGTCACAGGAACAGAAAAAAGGAAAAGCTGACCCTAGCGAACTGCGCCGGTGAAAACTGGGGAACAGGTGTGCATGTCGTTACTCACAGGATGGATTAAAAGCAAATCCTGTGCCTAAACTGGCGAGGAGGGATGCGGTGAAGCGACCCATTTTCACTGCAAACGCTTCTCCCAGGGCCGAATCCGGTTTGGCTCAGTGGTAGAGCGTAAGCCTGCGGACTGAAAGGTCCCAGGTTCGATTCCGGTCAAGGGCATGTACCTGGGTTGTGGGCACATCCCCAGTAGGGGGAGTGCAAGAGGCAGCTGGGCGATATTTCTCTCTCATCGACGTTTCTATCTCTCTATCTCTCTCCCTTCCTCTCTGTAAAAAACCAATAAAATATATATATTTTTAAAAAGCTTCTCCCAGGCGGGGCCTCAGGCTCCTCGGTCTCAGGCTGGAGAGTGGGCTGTGCCGGGAGGAGAGGCAGAGCCTCATCGGCGCTGGGGCCTCTCCTCACAGTCTGTGCAGCAGGCCGCCGACCCTCCCCACCCAGCAGGCAGGGGTTCTGCTAGGGCAGTGGTCTGCAAACTCATTAGTCAACAGAGCGGCACACCTCGGCTTGCAAGCCACATGTGGCTCAGGAGCCGCAGTTTGCCGACCACTGTCTAGGGAAAGAGCAAACCAGCAGCCTGCAGCCCAGCTCAGGGGAAAGACCACACTGAAAAGCAGGGCTTACAGGGATCGTCACCACAGGGAACAGGCAGACCTCAGCCTCCCTCCTCCTCTCAGAGCCGGAGGCCCGGCCCCTGGGCTCCTTCCTCCAGGCCGTGCAGGGAGCCTCCGTGAGCTCTGACCAACGCGGGAGGGAGCGGGGAGGGAGGACCAGAGAGCCCAGCCCTGGGGGTGTCTTACCCACAAAGCAGAGCTCAGGCCCAACTGGCTTCACTGGTGAGTCCTACCAACCATTTAAAGAAACGTTCATACCAGTTCTAAAAACTCTCACCAAGGAAATAGTAAAGAAGGGAGCACTCCCCCCTCATTCCACGAGGGCAATAGCATCGCAAGAAAAGAAAAAGAGAACTTACACAATGTTATTCATCGATTATACTAGTATCTCAATAAAACATTTTTCAGGGAAGTTGCCTGGACCCAGACATGCGGGTTCATGGGCTGCAGCTCTGGGAAGACTGCTGCTGAGAATGGCCCCAAAGGAAGCAGGATGAGGAGGAAGAAAGTGCATCCCAAATGCAAAGACCGCTTTTGCAAGAATCTGCAAAAAAGCCTGAGTGAAAAAGAAACTTCTGGAGGCAGACAAAAATTTGGCCAGCAATGTTAGAATAATAAATTCACCAGAAACAAGAGCAGAAAAGGAAAAATTCTTTTTTAAAAAAATATATTTTATTGATTTTTTTTTAGAGAGGAAGGAAGAAGGATAAAGAGCTAGAAACATTGATGAGAGAGAAACATCGATCAGCTGCCTCCTGCATAGCCCCAACTGGGGATGTGCCCACAACCAGGGAACATGCCCTCCACCAGAATTGAACCTGGGACCTTTCAGTCCGCAGGCTGATGCTCATTCCACTGAGCCAAAGACGTTTTGGCGGGAAATTTCTTAATTTGGTATGATAGTAGCAGATAAAAAAAAACATACTTGATGGCCCTGCCCATGTAGTTCAGTGGTCAGGCATCAACCTATGAACAAGGAGGTCACAGTTCAATCCCCAGTCAGGGCACACGCCCAGGTTGCGGACTTGATCCCTAGTACGGGGTGTGCAGGAAGCAGCCGATCAATGATTCTCATCATTGATGTTTCTATCTCTCCCTCCCTCTGAAATCAATAAAAAGCAATTTTAAAAAGCACTGGATGATGTATATCACAGTTTTTCAATCAAAAGAAGAAAATGCAAATCAACCAAGAAGAGAGATTAAAGAATGAGAGAACTATGTGGCTAACTTCCCTGTCACATGTACTAGTAATAAGAAGAGCTAAAGTAATTTTTTAAAAAGTATGGACCAACAGAATCTGTACAGTTTTGTTCTGTGATTCCAGCAGAGGGAACTATATCCAAACATTTGGCTGTAGTAAAACATAGAATTCACCCTGAGCAGAAAAATATGAATGCTTATGTTACAGAAAACCAGAGAAGAATCAAGCAACGCTTAGAGAGATGGAGTTACATTTATTAAGCGTGAGCCCAGAGAAAAATGTCTCTCAAATTCTGGGCCCCAACATGGAGGAAGTTTCCCTATTTATATGTTTTTATCTTCATTGTCTCTCGGACCCCTTTGCAAGTTCTTAAAGAGCCCCTATGTGCTGGGGCCTCGAGACCTCAACCAAAGGCCTGGCCTGGTGCCAGCACTGATAACCTTGTCTGGGGAAGGTTTAATGGCCTCTCTGAAGTGGAAGTAGTCTTAGAAAGCAAGCAAGCATTTACAGAAGCCAAATAGCCGGGTTAAAATTTCAAACAGCAGTTTTTATATAAGACGGATGCTTCATTTACATTGTGTTTAAGGAGGAGAGAGCGGCTGCTAAAGCATTGAACAGAAATGGGGCCCAGATTGCTGATGGATTTCGTGTTACAGTTGATCCAGCACTGGAGACCTCACCCAGGGACAGCGATTAGGGTTTGTGAGGAGGCTCCCGCTGAAGACGGTGGCTGAGGACCACTTTCTGGACGGTGGGAGCACCGTGGCGGTGGGATCACAAGTGGCCAGCTGACAGGCGTCGGCAGAGGGCGTGGCTCGTCTTGCTCTGAAGTGAAATAATTCTGCACCAAAGGGAAGGAAACGCAGGCATGTGCCCTCTTAATAAAGAAAATTTAAACCCCAGTTTGAAGAATGTCAGTAAATCTACGAAGAGACTTAATTTTGCTTCAAAATATGTCAGACATTCTAAAAATGTATTTATTGAAGAAAAAGCTGTTCTCAACAAAAAGAAAAAGAAGAGAAGAAAGGTGGATGGACTAAGAAACAGAAAAAACAACAGCGAGAAGTAACATTTCAAAGCTTTATTTTTTCCCTACTGAATACTGGTTATAAAAATGTGGTGAAACCAGCCCCCCCCCCCCAAAAAAAAAAAACAACAACAAACTTTTAAGATGAAAGACAACCCATAGAATGAAAGAAAATATTCACAAATTATATATCTGATAGAGGACTAGTATCCAGAATATATAAATAACGATTACAATTCAACAATAAAAAGACAACCCAATTTTTTAAATTTTAAAAATAGTTTTATTGATTTCAGAGAGGAAAGGAGACGGAGGGAGATAGAAACATCAATGATGAGGGAGAATCACTGATGGGCTGGCTGCCTCCTGCACGTCCCACACTGGGGGTCAAGCCCGCAACCCGAGCTCGTGCCCTGACCGGGAATCAAACCCTGACCCCTGTTTTATAGGTCGATGCTCAACTGCTGAGCTACACCAGCTAGGCAAGACAACCCAGTTCTTAAATGGGCAAAAGATTTTAATAGACATTTCTCCAAAGAAGACATAAGAATGGTCAATAATCACATGAAAAGATGCTCAACAGGAGTCGTTAGGGAAATGAACATCCAAACCATAATCAGATACCACTTCGCACACCCGCTGGAATTGCTGTAATAAAAAACGATGAGCAGCCGAAACCGGTTTGGCTCAGTGGATAGAGTGTCAGCCTGTGGACTGAAAGGTCCCGGGTTCAATTCTGGTCAAGGGCATGTACCTTGGTTGTGGGCACATCCCCAATAGGGGGTGTGCAAGAGGCAGCTCAGTGATGTTTCTCTCTCATCGATGTTTCTAACTTTCTATCTCTCTCCCTTCCTCTCTGTAAAAAAACAATAAAATAAAATAAAAAAACAAAAAACAAAGATGAACAATGACTAGTGTTGACAAGGAGGTGGATAAATGAATGGTCAGACCTTGCTGGTGGGAATATAAAATGGTACGGCCACTTAGGAAAAACAGTTTTCCAATTCCTCAAAAGGTGAAGCACAGAATTTCCATATGATTCAGCAACTCTCATCCTAGGTATACATGCTTAGGAGAAATGAAAACATGTTCACACAAAAAAAAATTTTCACGAATGTCCATAGCAGCATTATTGATAATAGCCCCAAAGCAGAAACCACTCAGATGTCCATCGGGTGATGAAAGGATGAACAGATGTGGTTTATACAGTGCAATGGAATGGTACTCAGTCCTAAAAAGAAAGGAAATGCTGACACCCGTATGTTATAAGATGGATGAACCTAAAAACATTATGCTGCCCTGGTCGGTGCGGCTCAGTTGGTTGGGTGTTGTTCCGTGCACCAAAAGGTTGCTGGTTCGATTCCCAGGCAGAGCACATGCGCAGGTTATGGGCTCTGTCCACAGTAGGGGGCAGCTGATCGATGTTCTGCTCGAACACCAATGTTTCTTTCTCCCTCTCTCTCTAAAATTCAATAAAAAATATTTTTAAAACATTATGCTATGTGAAGTAAGTCAGACACAAAAGGCCACATGTTGTAAGTGAAGTGGCCAGAATAGTCAGACCCATAGAAACAGACAGTAGATTAGTAATTGCCAGAGACCAGGCTGAGAGAGGAGTAGAGAATGACTCCCAATGGGTAACAGGTTTCTTTCTGAGGTGATGAAAGTGTTCTAAAATTAGATGCTGGTCATAGTTGCATGGTAACTATGAATATAGTAATAACCACTGGGTTGTATGCTTTAAAAGGGTGAACTTCGTGGACTGTGAATTATATCTTAAAAAAAAAAAGCTGTTATAAAATATGTTTAGAAATCTCTTAATGACAGGAATGTTTTTGTTTGTTTTGCAATTGTTTTTTAAAATGTTGTATTAATTTCAGAGAGGAAGGGAGGAGAGATAAACACATTAATGGTGAGAGAGAATCAGTGATCCGTTGCCTCCTGCATGCCCCAACTCTGAAGCCCGGGCATGTGCCCTGACGGGAATCGAGCTGTGATCTCCCGGTTCCTAGGAGGATGCTCAGGTCAGCCGGGCTTGCAATCATTTTTTAGATCCATGGTTTTAGGACAGGATTCAGGAGTAATTGTTCCTATTTTTCATGTTTAGAGATGTAAGCACTGAGAAACTTTGTTCACATAGATTAGAAGATGGGAACAGCAAGCATTTTGATACAATTTCAATCAAATCTTTGAATTCTTCCTGAATTATAGCCAAAATCATAAAGCAATCTTTCATCACAAATTATTTTTAATGATTTACCTGCTGACAAATCTATTCAGTTCTCCTCTAATTTGCTGAAAGTGAAGAATTGGAAGTCAGCTTGAGACAGGCCAGGAAGCCAGTACCAGAGGAATGGGGAAACTGAGACAGCTGAACAAACAGGCTGAGAGATTTACAGCAATACCAAAGGCACCTCCTTAGAAATCACATCCAGGCCTCTGCTGTGCTTCAGCACCAGACACAGAAAAGCAGCAAAACCAGGTGGGAGACACCAGGACCAGCTTTGATGACCGAGGACCCCTGCCCTGCCCCTGACCAATCAGTGAAGGCCAAGGACCCCTGCCCTGCCCCTAACCAATCAGTGAAGACCCTGCCCTGCCCCTGACCAATCAGTGAAGACCACGGTCCTGGAGGCCCACACCCAGAAAACTGATGAATATTCTGCTGAAATCCTCCCGAGACCTTTTTGAGATTCCCGCCTGCAAAACCTCAAGACAAAGGACCAGAGGGTGCTCTCCCTCTGGGGAGCACCCCCACATCCCTGCCATTCCCTTTCCCATCTTCTTCCCCCACTTCTTTCCCTACAGGCTTGCATCTCCTAAATGCTAATGGTTTAATTCCTGGTCAGGGCACATACCTAGATTGTGGGTTCAATCCCCAGTAGGGGTACATACAGAAGGCAAAACCAATTGATGTTTCTCTCTCTCTCTCTCTCTCTCTCTCTCTCTCTCTCTCTCTCTCTCTCTCTCTCTCAAAAACAATAAAAATACATCCTCACAAGGGTTAAAATAATAACAACAGTGATAATAATAATTCATGAGGGAATAAGAAGAATGATAACTGGTTCAAATGAGAATTTGAGGAATGAAGATTTATAGTCAGTCACTTAGTCAAAAGGATGCTGAAAATCATTTGTTAAGTTAGGAACAAAACTGTTTAATATCTTACCGGGCATTTGTCACTCTCTTGAGCAAAAATCTGCAAGTTAACAAGTACCTAGCAGTCCGGCCCCTGATACACAGTGAGTCACTCAGATACAGACACATTCTCCGGGGAATGAGTGGTCCTTGGCCCTGCCACACTCTGCTCCGATGTAACATTGAAATGACACCAGCCATCCTCTCCCCATGTTTTGGGTAATTTGTCCTTACACTCACTATGTAATTTGTCTGTGCTACTGAAATGTTATCATTTGAAGAATATGCTAAAAAACATAGGACTCCTTCAGTAAACATGTGCTCATGTGTGTTTCACACTGCTGTTAGGCTTTCAGGAATAATAAAAAAATAAGTCTGTATTAGAAAATGAGAAATAATGCCAATAGTTTTGTTAGACATCAAGATCAAACTTTTCCAATAATGTTAATGAAAGAGAAAAGCATAAGAACTAATTGGTTTGTTAGCTGGCAAATAATTTTATTTTTGTTTAAATAAAGAGAAAAAAAAGAAACATTTTTATTAGATGAAATAAAATAAGGATTAATTATAATGTAAATAAAATATTATATATTTATAACTAATACTTTATTACATACTTGATAAGGTAATTTTGAAAAAATATATATATATTTTTATTGTCCTGCCAGATGGCTCAGTGGTTGAGCGTCGACCTATGAACCAGAAAATCATGGTTCAATTCCTGGTCAGAGCTCATGCCCCGGGTGAGGGCTCAATCCTCAGTGCGGGGCGCGCAGGAGGCAGCTGATCAATGGTTCTCTCATCATTGATGTCTCTCTCTCTCTCTCTCTCTCTCTCTCTCTCTCTCTCTCTCTCTCTCTCTCTCTCTCTCCTTCTCCCTTCCTCTCTGAAACCAGGAAAATATATTTTAAAAATTATATATATATATAATTTTAAAAATTATATATATATATATATATATATATATATATATATATATATATATATATATATATTCATTCAATGGTTGACAACCACTGAGCCATGCCGGCGGGCGATAAGGTAGATTTTTTAAAAATATATTTTATTGATTTTTCACAGAGAGGAAGAGAGAGGGACAGAGAGTTAGAACATCGATGAGAGAGAATCATTGATCAGCTGCCCCTTGCACACCCCCTACTGGGGATGTGCCCGCAACCAAGGTACATGCCCCTGACTGGAATCGAACCCGGGACCTTTCAATCCACAGGCTGACGCTCTATCCACTGAGCCAAACCAGTCCTGGCGATAAGGTAGATTTTTAAAGTATCTGACAAAAAGCATCATGTTCAGTTTTTTAAATGTACTTTAGGGTGCCCCCAAAATCTGCCGCTACACTTAGAAGACAGTGCCAGAACCTGTATGGCCCCATTCTTTCCGGAGGGCGCTCTTAGTCAGGGTTTGTCGCGCTTCGCTGAGGCGCACGCAGCAGGGGGCGCTGTTCGCACTCAGAGCGCTCCTCGCGCTGGCTTTGCCTTGGCCCTCGCGGGAGCTGTTCTCAGGAGCAGGAACACCAGTCAGGAGAGGGGAGATGTCATCACCACGCCCCGAGCTGCAATACACCAGACTCTGCAGCCCCAACAAGAACCAAAACACAGTCTTTAATCGCCTGCTCCAGTCTTTTTAACATATTTTTTAACAGACTTTTTTACAGAGAGGAAGGGAGAGTTAGAAACATCAATGAGAGAGAAACATCAAACAGCTGACTCCTGCACAACCCCCACCAGGGAGGGGATGTGCCCACCACCAAGGTACATGCCCTTGACCAGAATCGAACCCAGGACCCTTGAGTCCGCAGGCCGACGCTCTATCCACTGAGCCAAACCGGTCAGGGCCCGGCTTCAGTCTTAACCGACACACAAGTCTGACAAAGGAAGACCCGGAGCCAGAGGACAGGACCCGGGCCCTCGTTAAGCTCACAGGAGGCTTTCCCTAAACCGGATTTTCAATCTGCGCCCCCCACGGGAGCAGAGACCAAGTCCAAGGGCCCAGGACTCCAGCGCCAGCGGGAGCCTCAGAGCAGACCGATGGCTCCAGCGGGGAAACTGAGGCCCCGCCCAGGAAGGCCCTGCCCGCAGCGCAGGGGCTCGCGGGGCCTCAGGTCACCTCCTCACACCTCGGTGCGGGCTCCTCTGCGGGGTGACTGTGAACACGAGCGCCCAGGATGTCGGCGGGGAGGCTTGCTCGGGTTTCTCTTCATGTCCATGGGGCACCGAGGACCAGGGAGCGGCGGTGTCCGATGGCTCCGCCGCGGGCGGAGTCTGGAGGGCAGGGGGCACCGGGGCTCGAGTTACTGCCCCTCTGGAAACAGGCGCGGGGCCAGCGGGATCAGTGGCCATTACTAATGCATGTGCTGGCCGTGGCCGAGGGGCCATCCCGCCTCCCCAGCTGGGTCCTGGGGCAGGGGGCGGGGGCGGGGGGCCCGGAGCCCGGCCTGGCCTCGGGGACAGCCCTGAGGGGCCAGCCAGCGCCCACCGTCTGGGGGCTCAGACCCGCAGAAAGGAAGGCCCGGGCAGAATCCCGGCCTGAGGTTCGCTGGTGACGTGATCCCTGCCCTCGCCTCCTCTCCGAAGCCTCTGTGTCCAGCTGCCTCCCGCCCGCAGCGCTGGTCCCACTCAGATTTGAATTCGTTTCTGCAAGGGAAATGACCTCCACCCGGCCAGCGCCCTCCCTCCTCCGGCTGCACCCAGGCCCACGCTGCACCCAGGCCCACTGAAGCCCCCGACTGACGGGCAGCTTGCTCCCCCTGAGCCAAGGTCAAGGTGCTCCCTGGGTGCCTGGGCATGGGGCCTTCCTGGGCGGGGCTCGGTGTCCTCAGCTGGCTCCCGGTCTGCCTGTCTGTCCGTGCCCTGCCTTGTGGCAGCCCAAGGACTCCCGTGAGGTGACCCTGCCCTGGGCAGCGTGTCTCCGGTGCTTCGGCACCAAGTCTACGTGACGAGCTCAAGGCCAAGCAGAATTCATCCAAGGTCACACGCCGGCCCCCTTACCGCCAGCCCGGCTCTTTCCACCAGACTCCGCTCGCTCCCCATGAATAATTTGCGCCCGCTGGCAGGGTGGACATGGACCACATCCCTCTTCTCACTTTTCTGGGACATCGACGCCAGCCTCTCTGCTCTCCCTCCCTCCGGCAGCGCCCACCCACTCCTGGTTCTTTCCAATCCTTCCCCTGCCGGAGGGAAGACAGCCCAGTAACACCGCTCTCCTTCGCAGGCGGGCGTCTCGTCCCCCTCCTCCGCCCGTGTCGTCCTGATTAAGTTTTATTCATAAAACCATTCAGGTCTTGCCGAAACCGGTTTGGCTCAGTGGATAGAGCGTCGGCCTGTGGACTGAGGGGTCCCGGGTTTGGTTCCGGTCAAGGCAACCATGTGCCTTGGTTGCAGGCACATCCCCGGAGGGGGATGTGCGGGAGGCGGCTGATCGATGATTCTCTCTCATCGATGTTTCTGGCTCTCTTTCCCTCTCTCTTCCTTTCTGTGAAAAATCAATAAAATATATATATTTTTTAAAAATCATTCAGGTCTGGCCCAAGCCCAAATACACACACACACACACACACTCACTCATTCACATTGCAAGAGCACCTCCAATAAAACATCTTTAATCCATCATTGGACATGTGTGAAAACAGCAGTAAAAAGAAGTTACCTTTGCACTCTGTATGCAAAAACAAGTGTTGAAAAAACAAACAGCATGGCTGAGGGGAAAAAGACTTCATCATAGTCACGGGCCTTCGGGAGAACTGACGACGGGACGTTGTCTCCTCGGCCGAGCCCGGTCCTGAGCTCCTGTTCCGGGCACAGCCAGGACGCTCCTCCGTGTTGCTGGAAACTCGCCCTTCCTAACACAGAGGCTCTGATCGGGTCCTTCGTCGCCGTCCACGCTGGTGTCCCAGCTGGACAGTTTGTCCCCAGACCTCCTCACCTGCTCTCGGGCTCCTCAGGTTCTGTCTGTGGTTCAAGGCCTCGCCCAAGCATCAGGTGCAGCATTTGGTGCAGCATTTCTCTGAAGCCCGGGGCGTGTCCCGGAAGGAGCGAACCCAGAACATAACCGTGGGCCCAGGCTGCCGGGGATACAGATGTGGCTGCTTCCAGGGGCTTCAGAAATACCTGTGACTATTTGTAAGAGCAAACACTAGCAGCAACCCAGTGGTCCCCACAGGACACAGCTCAATAAACGATGACATATTTGCACAATGCAGTCCCATACAACTGTTAAAAAATAAAAGAAATAAAAATGTTTGCCCAAATCGGTTTGGCTCAGTGGAGAGAGCGTCGACTTGCGGACTGAGGGGTCCCAGGTTCGATTCCGGTCAAGCATATGTACCTTGGTTGCAGGCACATTCCCAGTAGGGGATGTGCAAGAGGCATCTGATTGATGATTCTCTCTCATCGATGTTTCTAACCCTCTATCCCTCTCTCTTCCTTTCTGTAAAAAATCAATAAAATAAAAATAAAAATAAAGGAAATAAAAAAGTTTTTCTATCTGCCTTTATGAAATAACCTCCCAGGTATATAACAACATTTTTTAAAATATAAAGGTAGGGCAAAGATGGATGCTAGATTTATTTGATATGTTTTGTTTTGTAGGTTTGGCTCAGTGGATAGAGCATCAGCCTATGGATTGAAGGGTCCCAGGTTTAATTCCAGTCAAGGGCATGCCTGGGGTTGCAGGCTTGACCCTCAGTAGGGTGTGCAGGAGGCAGTCAATTGATGATTCTCATCATTGATGTTTCTATCTCTCTTTCCCTCTCCCTTCCTCTCTGAAATCAATAATATATATATACATATTTATTTATCTAATTTTTATTTAAAAGAACACAAAATTAAATGTAAGTAATTTGTTACAGTAAAATAATGAAACAACCAAAATATCAATCTGTAGTGGGCTATGAAAGTAACTTTTGCTACATTCATAAAATGAATTCCATGCTGCTGTAAAAAAAAGATTGGCTTTTAGGTACTTTTCTTTCCCTAATTCTCACCTGAGGATATTTTTCCATTGATTGGAAAAATTGAGTGGAAGAGAGAGGGAAAGACAGAGAGAAATATCGATGTGACAGAAACACATCAATTGGTTGCCTGCTGCGTAAGCCCCGCCCAGGGCCTGGGCCAGAAAGGAGCCTGCAGCTGAGGTCTGTGCCCTTGAACCCAGGACCTTTTGATTGACAGGCCGACCAACGCTCTATCCACTGAGCCAAACTGGCTAGGGCAGCTTTTAGTACTTTTGTGAAACGATACTGTGCTGAACAATGCATACAGTACACTACAGTGCATGTATGTAAGAGTGGATGTATTTGACCTCATTTAAAAACCTACGGAAAGATAATAGGATACTAATAAAAGTGGCTGGAAAGGGGGAAATGGGGAAGATAGTGCATAGGTGGGAAGATTTTTCAGAGTATTTTTAAAAATATTATCTCTGGCCAAAACCGGTTTGGCTCAGTGATAGAGCGTCGGCCTGCGGACTGAAAGGTCCCGGGTTCGATTCCGGTCAAGGGCATGTACCTTGGTTGCGGGCACATCCCCAGTAGGGGGCATGAAAGAGGCAGCTGATCGATGACTCCCATCGATGTTTCTAACTCTATCTCTCTCCCTTCCTCTCTGTAAAAAATCAATAAAATATATTTTTTTAAAAAATATTATCTCTGGTTTTGACCACGTAAATGTATTTTACCTCTTTAAAAATAAAATTAATTAAAGCATGATTTAAACTAGTGGTTGATTGTCAACCTATGAACCAGGAGGTCGTGGTTCGATTCCTGGTCAGGGCACATGCCCGGGTGGCAGACTCAATCCCCAGGAGGCAGCCGACCCATGGTTCTCTCTCATTGCAGATACTTCTATCTCTCTCTCCCTGCCCTTTCTTCTCTGAAATCAGTAAAAATATATTAAAAACAAAACAAGACGTTATTTAAAATGAAATATTTTTAAAATTCCTAAAAATCAAAAGTGGAACAAAGCAAAGGAATCCTTGTCCCTACTAAAGGGCATGGCCACAAAGAGGGACACTTAGCAAGTGACTGCGAAGCAGCCATCTGACTCTCTTCCCAGCAGGACA
The DNA here is from genome assembly GCF_014108245.1 of Pipistrellus kuhlii. Classification (NCBI taxonomy): domain Eukaryota; kingdom Metazoa; phylum Chordata; class Mammalia; order Chiroptera; family Vespertilionidae; genus Pipistrellus; species Pipistrellus kuhlii. The sequence continues at coordinate 12,259,191 of NW_023425405.1, read as the reverse complement.
GACTCTACAGCTAAAGGAACGGAAGACACCACATTGTGTTCGCCGTCATGCGGGCGAGGGAGGGGTTGGTTGGCTTTTATTCGGAGGGCAGAGAAATGGAGTTTCTGGGCCCCCTCTTGCCCAGGGAAAGCCTTCTAGACCTTCCGCAACAATGGGCCCCAGGAAGGCTGGGAGCGGCCCCTCGCCCGGGGCCACAGCCCCAGGTGCCCGTCAGCGGGGTGCTGGGCCAGGCGTCCTGTGCCTCCAGTGAGCTGGTCTGGGGTCAGACCGAGGGAGGCATGGGAGGCGGTGCCCAAGGCCAGTGGACCAAGGGTTTCTCTCAGCCGGAGGCAGGAGGCGAGGAGGGAGCAGCTGGGAGAGAGGGATGCTAAACAGCCCGGACAGAGTGGGGCAGACCACCCTCCAGAACGGCTCCCAGACTGCCGAGGCCCTCACAGAAGCGGATAACAGTGCCAGGCCTGAGGGCGACGGTGTGGGGATCGTGAGGACCATTGCCATGAGCTCTCAGCGCAGTCACTGAGCGGCCGCTGCTCGGGAACTCTCGTGAGCATCCGTGGGAGACGGAGGGGACTGGCGTGGCCAGCAGGGAAAGCCCGGCACCTCTGCAGGGACAGGCCCCGTGTGGCCTGGGGGACAGGAGAAGCTTGCATGATGGCTCTGGGAGGCACCAGGAAAGTGGGAATTTGGGTCCTGAAAGCAGAGAAGCCCCTTGAAGGAGGAATATCTTTGTGAATCTCACCACTCAGGTCATGGGCGTCATGCACATGAGGGGTGCCCGAGGCAGGACAGCCCCTTGTTCCCGTCTGATTCTCCTGGTCTGGGGCAGGATTCCGAAGAGTTGCAAGGAGGAGATCCTGCATCCTTCCTCGTGTTCGAGATGCCCGCCCCCAGGAAGTTCTGCTTGGTGTCGCTCCTGGGCCCTCTCGCTGCAGCCTGGCACCCAGAGGGCCCGGTGCTGGGCTGGGGGGCAGGCCGAGGGTCCTTGGGGGGAAAAGCACTTATCAAGGTCAGAGGCCCCTGCCCAAGCTCCGTGGTGACAGCGGCATCCACGCACCCTCGGCTTTGGAGGGCAGGTGGGTGGGGAGGGACCCAGCTGCCACCTGGAGGGAGGTAGGGCCAGTCTTAGAGCTCTGTTCTCAGCGTCTGTCAACTTCAAAAGCAATCTCCTTTATGGCTGGCGCCACCGGCTGGAACCCGGGACGAGCACGTTCACGCTGGGAGCAGGTGGGCACAGTTAATGCGCACGCCGCCCTCTGCGCTCCCGGGGGTAAACAGAGATAACCCGATCTCTAAACAGTCATTTCCAGGCGGCCCACACGCTCCCGCCCCCCGCAGCCCCTCTGCTCATCGGAGGATGGGCGTGCTTGTTCAAAGGACCCCGGGACCTTTCCTTCTTGACTCCGCAGAGACTCAGGGCGACCTGGAATCATATTCCAGGATGAGGGGGCCCCAATGCCCGCCGCCCTTCCCACCCCCCACCCCCGCAGGCAGCTCTGCCAGGAAGCTCCTTCCTGCCCGCCTCCCAGCCCCTCGCCTGCGCCAGCCTCTCCCTAGCCCACAAGCAGCAGGTCCTGTGCTGCTGCGATGGCTGGGATGACCTGTGAGCCCTGGAGCCTCTGGGCCAGGCTGGTGGAGGGGGGTGGAGGCGCCTGGTCACCCAGCCCTGACTCCCCACACCCACTAGCTGGAGCTGCTCCTGCCTCCTGCTGGACCTGCGCCCGCTGAGCTCCTGCTGCAGACACCCCTACCCAATCCTCCCAACCCCCCATCTCCCCCCTCGCAGACCGCCTGCCTGCCTGGGGCTCTGAGGGAGGACGCCGCCATAACTCAGCAGGCCCTCCCAGGGGCTGACCGTGCTGAGCCCTCATGGGGAACCCCGAAGCATCGAGGCTGACCACCTGGGGGTCCCAGAGCAGACACCACCAGGCCTGGAAGTCAGAACAGCCGCACTGCAGGACCTGCTCTAGGCCACTTACTCCCTCTATGCTGAGTGCCCACCTGCTCAGCTCACTTCCCCTCCCGGCAGCAGCCCTGCCAGGCGGGCGCTGCATCCCCGTAGGCTGCAGGTGAGAACGCAGAGCTGGTGCAAGCTGAGCTCTGAGCAGTCCCCCCACTTCCGACCCTTTGCCTCCTTGGACCCCACTCAGCCCCTTAAGGTGGGCACTCTTGTTACCCCATGTGTAGGCCAGGAAATGGGGTACCAGCCAGGACATGGGCCAGTCTGAGCCCTGAGCCTGTCCTGGCCCTGGTCCCCATAGTGCCATGCTGCCTGGCCCTCGGACTCACAGCCAGCCCCAGAAGGAGCCAGATGTGAACTGGCTTAGGACCTTGGTCACGCACCTGTGACTTCTCTCCCAGCCCTGACCCTATGTGGGCACTTCTGGAAGCTCCTACACAGCCCTGGGGGCTCCCTCCGCCCATGCCCACAGCCAGCCTCTTCTGGGACATCCATTTCCAGTTTTCTGAGCTTTCTGCCGCCTCCTCTCCTCCTGCACCCTCTACTCCAGGGGTGCTCCACCTATTGCTACCGCTGCGCTGTCTTTATGTCACGGTCCCCACATGGGAGGTCCCCAGCTCTTAAGACCCCCACAGCTTTCTTTTTCTTTCAGTTTCTGTTTAATTTTTTTATTGATTATGATATCACATAATTGTTCTCATCCCCCCATTCCCATTTCAAACCCCTCCCCACATATGCCCCCACTCCCTGTTGTCCATGGCCACTGGCAAGGCCCATACACAAGTCTTTTGGTTGATCTCTTCCCCTTACCCCCACCCTCTCCAACTTTCCCTCTGAGGTTTGAGAGTCTGATCGCTGCTTCTTTCTCTCTGGGTCTGCCCTTGCTCATTAGTTTATGTTGTTCATTATTTCCTCTAGATGTGCGAGATCATGTGATCCAAGAAATACCCTTGTAAGAACCGAAACTGAGACAAGCCATCATGGTTATGCTGAGAGGCAAACGGATCAGTCTGTAGTGAGTTCCTTTCTGGGCCAACAGTTCTTTTGAGTCCCAATTCTTCATGTTACATGTGTACATGTGAGCCATGATATTTCAGATCTGGTTGGTGGACAGTGTTTGTTTGTTTGCTGTTTTCACCAGAGCTTTATCCCCCAGGCGTCCTGCCAGACCAGCAAGGCTCCCCCCAAACCTCTGATCACAGGCCCCGGGAAGAGGGGCCTCCCCAGACTCTGGGGGGAGGGACTGGCCCAGATGCTGCAGGAGGCACTTCAGGCTGGGAGCAGGGAAGGCTTCCAGGAGGAAGAAGCTTTTTAAAAAATGTTTTTATTGATTGTTTAGAGAGAGGAAGGGAGAGGGGCAGTGAGATAGAAACATTGATGAGAGGGAAACAGCATTGATCAGCTGCCTCCTGCATGCCCTGACTGGTTTGGCTCAGTGGGTAGAGCATTAGCCTGCAGACTCAAGGGTCCCAGGTTTGTTTCTGGTCAAGGGCATGAACCTTGGTTTTGAACACATCCCCAGTGGGGGGTGTGCAGGAGGCAGCTGGTTGATGTTTCTCTCTCATCGATGTTTTTAACTCTCTATCCCTCTCTCTTCCTCTCTGCAAAAAAATCAATGAAATAGACAAAACCGGTTTGACTCAGTGGGTAGAGCATCAGCCTGTGGACTGAAAGGTCCCGGGTTTGATTCCCGTCAAGGGCATGTACCTTGGTTGTGGGCACATCCCCAGTAGGGGTGTGCAAGAGGCAGCTGATCAATAATTCTAACTCTCTATCCCTCTCTCTTCCTCTCTGTAAAAAAATCAATAAAATATATTTTTAAAAAATCAATGAAATATATTTTTAAAAAGATTTTCTTTTCCTTAATGTCTACAAAACAATGGATAAAAATAGAGCAAATCAGTGGAGGAAGTAGGGAGCTCAGGGCCAGTCAGCCTCCTTTCTTACGTCTGCCCAGCGAGGCAGTAAGACAACCACTGCCTTTAGCATCCGTCACAACCGCTGACTCTGCCATCCTGACCCAACCCGTGTCTCCTGACCCCAACTGCCCATCTCCGCTCAGGACGGCCCCGCCGGGTGTTGCTGGCCTTGGGAGGGGGACACGACCTGGAAGAGAAGGAAGAGCCCCTCCCAGGGCAGCCCCGCGGCCCCAGGTCCCCAGGCACCAATATGGACGTCTGGTTGCTGTGCACCCAGGGCCCTGTGGCCGCAGGGGGGAGGGCCAGCCGCCGGGGCCTGGAGGCAGCGAGCAGGGCCCAGCACACCTCCCCCCGGGCCGGGGCCCCTTACACCGGCTTCTCGGCATTTGTGACCGCGGGCGCGTGTGTGCCTGCGTGTGGCTTTGGCAATGGGCACCAATAATGTCTTCGGTTTGCACAACCTTTGACCTAGAGAGGCCGCATATAAGAATGTGTCCTTAAAACATCACTCACTTGGAAACTGGAAACCCAAATGTCCTCAAGATGGGCTTGGCAAGCTTAGGAATGAGCCCAGCCACTCATTGTCATAGAATGTGATCTTCCTTCGTGGGAAAAGCTGACTCGGCGAGAAAAGTAAGACACAAAGCAGCGCACAGAAAATGGTCTAGTTTTTTATTAACACAAAATACACAGGGCCCGGCTGGTGTGGTTCAGTGCCTAAGTATCCACTGGGAACCAGGAGCTCACTGTTCAATTCCCAGTAGGGGGCATGCAGGTGGCAGCCGATCAATGATTCTCTCTCATCATGGATGATTCTCTCTCTCTCTCCCTCTCCCTTCCCCTCTCTGAAATCAATAAAAAATATATTTTAAAAAAATACATGGGGGAAAAAGGCCGAAAGAGCCCCCAGTGGGTGCTGGTCAGCAATCTTCCAGGGTCTGCAACATCTGCTTAGTCTTCTCTGTCTGCAATTCTAGGCTTCAGTCCGGGATGTGGTGGGGGCATCAAACATGAGTTTTCACATTATAGAAAAAGGGAGAATAGCGCCGAAACCGGTTTGGCTCAGTGGATAGAGCATCGGCCTGCGGACTGAAAGGTCCCAGTTTTGATTCCAATCAAGGGCGTGTATGTACCTTGGTTGGGGCACATCCCCAGCAGTGGGTGTGCAAGAAGCAGCTGATTGATGATTCTCTCTCATCAGTGTTTCTCTCTATCCCTCTCTCTTTCTCTCTCTAAAAAATCAATAAAATATATTTTTTAAAAAGAAAAGAAAAGAAAAAGGGAGAATAAAAATCCAAAGCACCAAACCAAGTCTGCCGGGAGGCACACCCGTGGCACGAAGGCGCCTGGCACTCCACTGCTGCCCTCCCCTTCCCTTTTTCCACGGCTTCTCTGCCGCTCAGGTAACCGCCACCAGGGAGGGGGTCTCCATCTCTTGGGCCCTCTCCCTACCACCAGCTGCGCTTCCAGCAGTGGGGGTGGGTGGGCAGGGCCCTGGGAGACTGGGTGGGAGGCCCCATCTGCCTGGGGCTCCCTCCCCTTTGGCTAATTGGTGTGATAAGATACTGGAGATGGCTCCCGCAGCCAAGGCAATGAGCACCATGGGTCTCCCATTTCCGTGCACTGAGCTCAGAACCCCATATAGATGGTTGCAGTTAAACCTGTGGGGTAGACGTGTTTTTGCCCCCACCTTGGAGATGAGGAGACTGAGGCTCACAGAGGTGAGGTCGCTGGTTTAAGGTAACATTAGCCAGGAAAGCCGGCAGACACTCCTAGCCATGGCGGTGGTGTGTGTGTGTGTGTGTGTGTGTGTGCTGGCTGCATCTTCCAGCTTGTCCCAGTGGTCTCCATCCTTTCTCTGGGGCTGAGGGCGGTGGAGGGTCCCTCCAGCCTCTGCTCAGCTGGGAAGCCCTCCGCTCTGAGGCCCCGCCAGCCCGGCCACCCACAGGCTGTCCTGCCGCCTTCCCCTCACCTGGTCTGGATCAGAGTTCACCCCTTTAGGGCACACCCCACTGCCCTCTGACCAGTCCTCCAAGGCTGGTTGGGAGGGGCCTGTGGCCTGGGGCAGGGCCCATCCCCTCTGCTCCCCTTGGGGGGGGCCTGGGTCCTCGGCGCCAGGCAGGTCAGTGTGCTGCCCAGTGTCACCTGGATACTGGTGTCACCTGGATCCGCAGGAGGGAGGCTGAGGAGGGGCCGGAGGGCGAGAGCTGCGCAGATGGAGACAAGAACGAGAGGTGAAAACGGAACCAGCGGGAGCAGGTCACAGGAACATCATGGCCCCCCAAGGGGAAGATGGGAAGATGCCCACTGGGCCCGGGACTTCCTGCCAGCCGCGGCGGGACCCAGGTGGCATGGGGGATAGGATGCCGGTGCAGTTGCAGATTTGGCAAATAAAAATACAGATTTCCGGTCAAATCTCAAGTTCAGGTCCACAGAGAACGCCTTTAGTATAAGTATGTCTTTTGCAACATTTGGGACATACTTGCACTAAAAACAATTCATTGTTGCCTGAAATTCCAATCTGGCTGGCACTGGGTTTTGCCTGGCAACCCTACCCCGGGGCCCACGTTTCCTCGGCTGCTGGGGCCACGCAGGAGGCACCTGGGTACAGCCTGGGGCCACGGACACCCGCCTTCACCCAGCCAGGGGGGGCCTCCAGTCACGTGACATCCCCAAATCTTGTCTTCCTGGACCTCGGGGCCGGGCAGAGACATGCCGGCCCCCACAGCGGGCTCTCCCTCCAGTGCCAGCTCATGTGAGAAGCCGCTGTGCCAGGGCCTGTGTCCACGCTCCTACAAACTGTGCCAAGGAGCGCGGGTTCGGGGGGTAGGGGGATAGAAGAGGGACCTGAGAGGCTGAGCCTGTGAGTTACTCAAGGGCTGGCAGCAAGGGGTTGGCACCTGTGCCCAGAGCATGCGTGCCCCTGTGAAGGGTGTCCAGGGCCCAGGAATGGAGGATCCAACCAGGGGAATACACTGCCCACCCCGGGTATGCGCTCTCAGAGCCCCACAGAAAGCACTGGCCGGAAGGGAGTGCAGAGCTTCGCTTTATAGACGAGTCCCGAGGCCCAGAGCCTCAGGGCCCAGGGCCTGCTCACCGCTGTGGCCTCTGACCATGACATGGGACTGCCCCACAGGGGGTCTGGCATCTTCTGCTCAGCAGAGTTCTCTGCCCTCCCTCGTCTCTGGAGGCGCCCCGCTGCTCCTGGCCCAGATGCAGAAACCGAGGCACCTGGGAGAGACCCGCCGGAAGGCCTGCAGGAGGGACGGCGGGGAGCCAGCTGGGACGGGAACTGTCTCCGCCGGAGGCAGAAGGAGGAGCCCCAGGGCAGGGCGAAGGCTCTGGCCAGTCTGCCTGGGGGCCCAGGTTCTGCAGACAGAAACTCGAGTTGGTGGCATGCTCCAATGACGAAGCGTTTTCTGTATTTGCAGGCGCACACACACAAGCCCTGCTGGAAGGGGCTCTGAAATTTTGAAGGATAACAGGTGCCTGCAGCACCCCTCGTGGGCAAGCTGAGCCCCGGCCCGCTCTCCACAAAGGTCCGGGCTGGCCTGCTTGCTTGGCTGGAGTGAATGACAGAATCCTGAGTCTCCCCTGCACCTCAGTTTCCCCACCTGTGAAGTGGGTGGAAATTCGCCATCATCTCAGGCTCTGGCAGCCCGGGAGCGATGCCCTGTTTGATTACCAAGTGGATTAAAAGTCTTGTGCACTTGATACCAGTAACTCTATCCGGTACACAGATAGCTTCGTTGAAAAGCAGCCTCAGGTGGCCTTCCACCTGCCTCCCTGCCCCTCCCCGCAGCCCCCCCACCCCCATGGGCTGTGAAGGAAAGAGAAAGATGAGAGGCTGCTCCTGGTGCCCCGAGGTATCTATCACTACTGCTTTTCTTTCTTGCTGAGGGCTCCAAGGAAGACCCAGCCCCCTGTTCCCGCCATCCTTCCCCTCCCGGCTGGGAGTGGTCTCTGCCGAAAGGGGTGCTAACAGCCCAGACCATGGGCTGCAGCCCAGAGGCCCAGGTTCCTGCAGAAAACACGGAGCTGCTCAGATGCCCAAGCACCTGTCCTCGGCGTCCCTCCCCAAACCCAACTCACTCTGGGCACCTTTTCTGGAACCCCTGCCCTTGACCAAAGAGAATCCCAGGTCATCCATGCTCAGATCTGGCCTCTGGCCAAGACCCGGTCCCTCCTTGTCCCCCGGACACTCAGGGGGAGGGAGAGCGTGAGCTTCGAAGCCCCGTGGTCTGCTCCTGGCCATGCAAGCTGGGGGCTCCTTGGGCCCCTGAGGCCAGAGGGCGGGTGAGAGCCCAGGCACCCCACTTCGTCAGGGGGTGGTTGTGTGTTCTGTCCCCTCTTTCTGTGGGGTCCCTGCTTTCTCTTCCAGAGGGTCTCTCAGCGTCTGCTCCTCCTGGAAGCAGGCCTCCAACCAACAAACACACAAACACGTCATTGGATTCCGTCCCAGGAGGTTGGACATTAGTGGAGCAGCATTGCCGCCCGCATCACGACCACCGTTTCTCCCTCCTGGGATGGTGGGGCCGTCACGCTGATACGTAAGCCTCCGGTGCCTCTCAGACAAAGCACAGGCCGCACGTGGCTGCGGAGTGCAGCCCTGGGGCCTGGCCTGTCTGATCTCATAGTGGAGAGGAAGAGGCCTGGACCTTGGAGCAGAGGAATGCTCTCCGAGACCCTGCCGATGCCGGTTTGGAGACTCAGCTCCAGAGGAGAGTTTGAAATGCATAGTTTTGTGACTTCACTGGTCCAGCCTGCCAGGTGGGGGCCTGCCTGGATCTCGGTAGGGCTCCCTCCCTGCCCCTGGAAGCCGTGGGCCCATCCAGGGATGGCCGCACCCTCTCTCTCTCTCTCTCTCTCTCTCTCTCTCTCTCTCTCTCTCTCTCTCTCGCACCATGGACAGAGGGTCGGCATGGCATTCAGACAGACTCAGTTCGAGTCCCAGCTCCACCCCTTCCTAGCTGAGTGGACAAATTATTGACCCTCTTAAGCCTCAGTTTCTCATCTGTAAAGTGGCCATAATAATGCTAGCCTCACACAGTGTAAAGCTGCCACCCAATCAATGTAACTTCCCTCCTGCTGGGTTTTTCTTCTTTTGTGAGTGTGTGTGTGTGTGTGTGTGTGTGTGTTTTATTATTATTATTATTATTATTATTATTATTATTTTTTTTAAAATATATTTTATTGATTTTTTTACAGAGAGGAAGGAAGAGAGATAGAGAGCTAGAAACTTCGATGAGAGAGAAACATCGACCAGCTGCCTCTTGCACACCTCCTACCGGGGATGTGCCCGCAACCAACGTACATGCTCTTGACCGGAATCGAACCTGGGACCTTTCAGTCTGCAGACCGACGCTCTACCGCTGAGCCAAACCGGTTTCGGCCCTCCTGGGTTTTTTAATTAACTACAGTCCAGAAAAAGAAACCATGTTCATTAACAAATGCCATGCATTTATTCAACAAGCACGTAATGAGTGTCTGCTCTATGCCAGACGGCACAGCTAACACCCGAGCCCTCGGACAATCAGAGGTGGGGTCTGAGTTCGAAGGTGGAGGATGCTCACAGGGACGCACCTCCTGGGTTTAATAAGACATTGGGGTCTGGATTTTCATGATGAAAACGGGAGGCACTGAGCATGTGAAGCGTCTTCAAGAGGAGCATCTTCGTCTTCTACTCTCAAGCCTGAGGGCAACCTGAAGCCAGGTGTCCAGGAGTCTTCCAGGCAAGATGAGAGCAAGGCTGAGAAAGCCGGTCTTCACCTGCGCTGAGCTCGGACTGGCGGGACCGGCCGAGGCCCAGGGCAGCTGGCGGAGTGCTGCGGCCCCAATAGAATTAAGCAGGGCGCGCGGTCCCCTTGGTCCTGGCTGGGCTGAGGTCAGAGGAGCCTTGCAGGGACAGATGGTGGAGTCATCTGAAACTAGGGTGCAAGTCTCAGGTCTGCCACACTCACTCCTTGTGGAACTTGAACAAGTTCACTTGGCCTCCCAGAGCCTCCGTTTCCTCACGGGGCGCAGACGACATGAGATGACATGAGATGAAGCGTGTGGGGCTCTGAGTCAGCAGCGAAGGGGCCTGATCGGGGCCGGAGTGAGAAACCTGGGTCTGCCACGTCACCCACCAAGTGCCGCTGACAGACGCACACTCCCCTCAAGCCTCTTCCTGTGTCAGATGTGAAGGAAAGTGCAAGCGCTCAGGGAAGGGTTGTGTAAAGAATTGTGCAGCCGAAACCGGTTGATTCAGTGGGCAGAGCGTCGGCCTGAGGACTGAAAGGTCCCGGGTTCCATTCTGGTCAAGGGCACGTACCTTGGTTGCGGGCACATCTCCAGTGGTGGGTGTGCAGGAGGAGGAGGATCGATGTTTCTCTCTCATCGACGTTGCTAACTCTCTATCCCTCTCCCTTCCTCTCTGTGTAAAATCCAAAAAATGTATTATAAAAAAAAAAAAAAAAAGAATTGTGTAAATTGGGATCCATGGGCCTCGGTCAAGGCTGCTTGCTGCCTTGGCCCATCCTTGGCCTGAGCGCCTCCGAGGTGCCTGGGCCCTTCACGTGGCACCTCACTCCAGGACGTTGCCCACAATGCTGCAGAGCCAGGCCCTTCTCCCAGCCCCCTCCCCCCACCCCCCCTCCAGGCACACAGCTCATGAAACGATGCTCAGCTCCGTCAGCCATCAAGGAAATGCTAATTGAAACCACAAGGAGCTGCACACCCGCCCCAGGATGCTGACATGAACACTGGCAGAGAGAGTGTGGGCGAGGACATAGAGCCACTGGAACTCTCATTCCTCTCAGGAGCGAGACAAGGGAAATGAAAATCAATGGTCGCCCATTGATAGCCTCAGATTGCCATGGTGGGGCTATTTATAGCTCATGAACCAGCAAAGGCTACAAATCAGGGCTTCCTCCCACCCCAGAGAAGAGACTTGTACGTGAGTATTCACATTAACTTCATTCGTGATGGCCAGCCATTGGGAACAACCCAAATGCCAATCAGCTGGGAGAACAGAGAAGCAAACTGTGGCGAGTCCATTCACAAAGTGGAATACAATGAGGAGTAACAAGGAGTGAGCTACTAATACACACAACTTGGATACATCTCTAAGCCATTATGTAAGGCAGTGGTCGGCAAACCGCGGCTCTCATGCAGCTCTTTGGCCCCTTGAGTGTTCTAACGCCACTTCTTCAAAATAGTCTCGCCCGGGCCAAAAACTGACTTCCGCGCATGGGCCATGACGTTTCAATCGCACTGTACGTGTGCGCCCGCACGTGGTGTTTTGTGGAAGAGCCACACTCAAGGGGCCAAAGAGCCGCATGTGGCTCAAGAGCCACGGTTTGCCGACCACTGTGCTAAGGGAAAGCAGGCAGATTATACGCTCTAAAAAGCTGGACATATACTCTATGTTTGGATTAAACGAAAGGCAAAACTGCATCAATAAAAAGCAGGTCAGTCATTTCTGGTAGGAGAACTGGAGACGAGGTGTGTGTGGTGGTGGTAGTGGGGGGGGGGGGTGGGGGGGAAGATGGCCTGGAAGGGGCTTGAGGGAAATTTTAGGGTGATGGACATGCTCTATACTCCACTGATGGTGGTGGTGGTTACACAGGTCATATGCTTGTCAAAGCTCATCTCATTGCACCCTTAAAATAGATCGCTCTTGTGTATGTAAACTTACTTCAACAAAGTTGTCTAAACCAAATAAAAAAAAATAAAGGACCCATTTTGCGTCCCATGCTTCTAGGTGCTAACAGGTATGTGACGGGTGCCTTCACAAGTGCCGTCTTAGAGAGACTTCAACCCGATGACTGCCTCGAGGACAGGCGAGGGGGGCAGCGGTATTGAAGCAGGACATGAGGCAGCCGGAGTCAGAGATGACAAACTGGGCAGAGGCTTCTCCCCCATCAGGTGCCATCCTCTCTACCTTCTGCCCTCGGGCTGAAGAGCCTGTACCCTCTGGGTGCTACTGACGAAAACCCTGTCTGTCCCCCTGAAGGCTGGTGGGACTGAGAAGACGCGGGTCGTTGGAGTTTAAAGGAAAGACGATGAGCCCTAGCCGGTTTGGCTCAGTGGATAGAGCGTTGGCCTGTGGACTGAAGGGTCCCAGGTTCGATTCCAGCCAAGGGCACATGCCTGGGTTTCGGGCTCAATCCCCAGTAGGGGGCGAGCGGGAGGCAGCTCATCAATGATCCTTATCATTGATGTTTCTATCTCTCTATCTTTCTCCCTTCCTCTCTAAAAATCAATAAACATATTTAAAAAAATAAATAAAGGAAAGACGATGGGAGGGAGTGAGGGCAAGGAGGGACCAAGACCGTGCCATCCTTCACCACGTGTGCTTGAAAGGTTAGCAGATGGCAGATAACAACCAGCTGCTCTCTGTCGGCTCCAGATGGGTTCGGAGAAAAATGGCCTTCCTTGGTAGCGGGAAAGACTTGGGTGGGACGTAAGGAGGAACTTCCTGAGAGGGTTCTTGAGAAAGTGGGCGTGTGTGCACACTGATGTGGGTGCGTGTACGTGAGAGGGGCATGTGTGTTGTAAAGTCAGAGCAGGGGATGAGGGCACTCGGTATATACAATTCCTCTCTGGAGCACTTTAAGAACTGGAGAGACAAACCCCGTTCTGAAATGAGCCTGGGTCCCTCTGGAGAGGTGACGGAGAGATGGACCCAGGCCCTTTCTCTCGGTGCCTTGGAGGGCCATTAGCTGGCTGGTCCATCAGTGAGACCCCCCAAACCAGAAATCTGTGGAGCCAGATGGGTACTAACTGCCATGGCCCGGCTCCCTCCCACGCACTTTCCTCCCATTAGGGCGGAGGAGGCCATCCATCAGCAGCGGGATGGTGATGTCACAGCTGCAGGCTCCGAGTGCACAGGGAGACTGCTCGGCCCCTCCGAGGTGCTAAATCATTCATGCGGCAGAGAGCCCCGTGGCAGGAGATTTACTGCCGAGGAGACACTTTGGGGACCGGTGGAAATCGATGCTTTAAAGAGACCCCATCAGCTGGCAGGTGGCCTGCGCGGAGGCGTGGGTGGGTGACAGGGACCCAGGGAAGTGGGACCTGGGGGTGCTGCAGGAGCTTCCCGCGGCCAAACAGAGGGGGTGGGGAGCACAAGGCCTGGGCTCCGTGTAGGTCCAAAGAGAAGGTAGCACTGGGAGGTCTTACTGGGAGGGAGGGAGGGAGGGAAGGAGTGAGGGAGAGAGGAAAGGAGGGAGGGGCTCCCAGCTAGCCAGCTTCTGCTCCCCCTACCCTTCATTCCCGCCCCCCATGGGGTTTCTGTGCCCATATCACCGGGGCTCTGCACATCCACAGACAGAATGAGGGATGTGCTTGCTGAGTCTGTTGGCTCTGGGATCTCAAACCACCCCACCCGACCCCACCCCATCTGGGCTGGAAGGGCAGTTTCAGGCCAGTTTTGGTTTCTCTGAAGTGAAAGTCGGAGCATTACCCAGCATGCTTTGGTCTCAGAATGTGAGTTCCTAAGGGCGCAGACAGTGCAGAATTCCAGACGTGATGACTGGGTTCCTGGGGGACCGCCTGCTGATTTAACCTGTAGGAGCCTGCCACATCCAGAAGCAGCTTGGGACTCCGGCTGGCCCACCCCCTCCAGCACACAGTGGGGTCTTTACACCTAGCACAGCAGGGCTGTCCTGCGGCAGTCCAGCCCAGCTCCTCCGTCTCCGCTCCTGTGGCTGCAGCTCCTCCTACCCGTGTCTCGAACAAGAAGAACGAAGGGATGAAAGAATTTTCAGCATTTTCAAATCAGCTTTGGACAAGAAGAAACAGCCCTCAATTTACAGATGAGGAAACTGACGGCTAGAGGGGAAGGTGACTCAAGCAAAGCCCAAGTCTGAGACCCGAGGAAATGGGGTCAGGTTGAGCAGTCTCTGCCTCCCTTGAAATGACCTTGGCCCTGCTGTAAGGGGTGAGGTGGGTCAGCGGCTTTGATGGAAGGTTCTGGCCCCTTGTCTGTTGCCTGGCGACTCTGCAAGATGGTCCTCACTTTGCCGCAGGGCAGTCTTGTGGGACTGACTGTGGTTCATTCATTCACGCACACGTATTCACCGAGCAGCTCCTGCCAGTCCGGCACAGGGACAGAGCCGTGAACAGGACAGATGTGGCCCTGGTCCTCCCGGAGCTTGGATTTTACGTCACCCTGGACCAGTGCTACAGACTGGTCAGGTCATCACCCCAATCCTCCCCCCAACCTTCTCACCCCCCCACCTCCACCCCAGGTCTGGCTGCTCCATCTGCAAGGTGCTCACAGCAGCTTCGCTTCCACATGGCCCAAGCCTGCTCCTCACTGGGACCTCGGCCTCAGGGCTGGGCCACTAGTTACCGCGCCAGCTGCAGCCCCACCATCTTGGCCAGTCCCCGCTCAATGTCAGGAGCGCAGGAGTGCAGAGCCAGCGCTGGGGGTGCTCTGTGAAGGCAGGTTCCAGGAGCGATCAAATGTCTAGAATTGGAATGTCCCGTCCCCTCGCCCACGTTCACACCGCTCTCCCTCAGCCTCCCCCCCGCTCCTCCTCCCCGCCGCGCTGGCGGGTTCTCTGCCCCTCCCCCAGCACCATCCCCCAGGAGGAGGGGTGCAGCCCAGGACTCCGAGGCACTGCTCCTCCGAGGCACCCCAGCAGTGCTTCACACCCACCCTCAGCCATGTCCCCAGAAAAATCTCTGCGCTTCCCGAAGTCCCTCCACCAGCGCGGTTGGAAACCTGGAGCCCTGGAGCCGGAGCCCCGCAGAGGGGCGGGCGGTTCCGAGGCTGCGAGCTCCGCGGGCCCCGCCCTGGTGGTCCCTCGGCATTTCCTCTTCACCCTCCCCCCTCCCCCCTCCCATCCCGGCTCCGGCAGACCCCGCCCTGGGGGAAGGCTGCAGGCAGGCACCCGGAGAACTGAGCTCTGGTCCCGGCTCCGGCCCCAGTGCGGGGCCTCGCTGGGCACTGGTTTCTTCGGCGGAAAACGAGGGTTTGGATCAGACAAGCCCCGTAGCCCCGGGAGGGCCGGAGAGGACGCGGGTAAACCAAACGGAGCCCCAGGCCGGCAGCGAGAGGAGGCCCGCGAAGACCCGAGGCTGAGAGCATCCTGAGCCGCCGGAGGGGCGCGCACCGCAGGAGCAGGGCGCAGAGGGGTGCGCCACACGCTACCCACGGGGGTGAAGGAGGAAAGGACACCGAGAACCAGGACGCCCCGCCCCGCCCAGCGCACCGCTGTCCGCGTCGGTGCGGGAGCCCGCCACCCCCGCCAAGGGAGGCGGACAGGTTGACCCCCTCGAATTTGGGGGGCGACCGCAGGACTAAAAAGAACCGTTTCCCGAAAAAGCATTTTTTTCTGCTTTTCATGATCCGATTCCCTCCACAGTGACCTGAGAAATTCTCCCAATTTACAGAAGGAGAAACCGAGGCTCAGGAAGGCCAGGCAGGCGGCCAGCAAACAGAAGTTGAGTGATTACAAAGAGATTATTCTAATTTGAAGCAATTAAGACTTAAGACCCCGAAGCATCCCAAAACAGAAATAAAAGCGCTTGTTGGTTTTGGGGGCTGAAGTATTCAGCTACATGTTGCTTTGCGGAAGGGAATCATGGCCTCTCGCCAAAGCCATATCTAGGTCACTGACCTTTGGGAATCTGCTGGAGGACGCGGGCCTCTCCCTTCCCCGTCAGACGGGTCCCTCCCTGCTTAGCCTCCGGGTTCCTGCCCCGAGGCCCGGGCCTGGGAGCTCCAGGGCTGCAGGGCTGGGGTGCCTCCCAGGCAGGCTCCGGGTCAGAGGGTGGGGTCCGCCCCGCCCGGCCCTGCCGGCTGAGGAGGCTGGGTTTCTAGCCCTGAGGGGGCCTCCCCAGCCAGCTTTCTCCTCGCATTTCCGCAAGGAGGTGCGGCCAGTAAACCCAGAGGAGGAGATGCAGGCTGGACCCAATCTCGAGCCTGAGACCCCCCACCTAGTGACCCATCCCTTATCTCCGACAGCCATCTCCTCCGCTGGAGCTGGGCACGGACAGGCTTGGGGCGGGCGCTCCAGCCTCAGCTGCCATCCCGGCCAAATCCGGGGGGGCGGGGGGTAATGTCCACTGGTGAGAAATGTAGACGACTGAGCTGCAAAAAAACGCATGGGCTGGCGCAATGTCTGCCTGATCGGAAAGCCCGGGGCTCCTCTCCCCCTGTCCACCCCCCCTCCTCCTCTCCAAGCCGCTGTCCGTCTGCTTTACGGTCTGTCTGTCTGGCTCACCTCTCTGATTCCACGCTTCTAGGCTTCAGTCTCCAGAGAATCAGGTTAAAGCAAAACAAAAACAAAACAAAAACCATTCCTGCAGTTTCTTTTTTTAATTGAAGATTTCACACAAGCACATGGCAAACAAACACACACACTTCAGATTATCCAGAAAGACAGCCAGACGTGGCCTCAGATCTCCTGCTTGAAGCCATTCGTGTCTGTCTGGGATCTGGGATGGAGACGATGCTCACAGAACTGGACACCTCGCCCCCGCCACCACCCCCATTTCTATCTTCACACAAACAGAAGCTCTGTTCCTCTGAGTTTTCCACTGAAGAACCAAAGCATTTTCCAGGACATATAATGGCCAGGTAAATTGGGTGTCCCTCCAAAATGTAGTCACACTTGAACCGCTGAAAGCTCAATGGATGTTGCTTTCCTTTCAGATGTCATCCATTGGTTTTCATAATTATTCAAACTGTGCGAACATTTTGGGGGACACCCTGAATTTTCCCACTCCTTTACAAAGCTGGCTGTTCCTTTGTGTGGTTTTTGTTCTTGTTTGTTTTCTTTCCCCACAACCCCCTATGCTTCCTTCCTTCCAACACCCGCTCCCCACAGCCTGGTCCCCGCCCTTTGGGACCAGCACAGAGATGCTGGAAGGAAGCGCACAGCCGCACAGACAAACACCATTTTTCATTTTTCGAGAAAAGTCAGGCGGTTGGTTGAAGTTCGAACCCTCCTGCGGCTGTGAACACGCGGCTAGATTCTAGAACAAAGCCCCCGGGCTGGGACCTGGGCCTAGACAGGAAGACTGTGCCGCAGCCCGAAGTCTCCCGCACGCGGCCCGGCGGGGAGTGGGATGGGGCGGTGGTGAGATCGGAGGGGCAGCACAGGAGCCAGAAATCCGGCGGGGGACAAGCCCCGGGGAGGCGGTTCCGCGCGGGGTGCAGGGTCGGTGTCCGGGATAACGCCACTGTTCCAGTTAGAGGTTTGTGGGTCAGGCTGTAAGCGCGTGCCCACGCGTGCCTCCATCTCTTCTCCTGAGCGGTGCGAGTCTGTCTCCCCATTTTGAAAACGGGGAAACAGGCTCTGGAGGTCGCGCAGCAGCAGCCGGCCACGGAAGCATGGGAAGCCCGGAGCCCGGGTCCGTCTCACTGGGGAACAAGCCCGTTCCTCACCTCAGGGACCCCACCAGCCTGAGCGAGGCCCATGCGGAGCTGCGGCCCCTCGCCCGGCCGCCCTGAGGTGGGAGGGGAGGGGTGACGGGAGGCTGAGCACGTCTTCACCCAACATCCTCAGCACAGACTGCCACTGCCCCGAGGGCGAGGGGGGAGGTAGGGAAGTAAAGTGGGCGGCGGGGGCGGGGGGACTATATGACCAGGGAGAAAACCCAAGACCCCAGGAGAAACAGGAGGGGCCGTGTCCGGGGACAGAGGGAAGAATGCCCGGGTCTTCCAGGTTGGAGAGGGCAAGGCAGTTCTCCCTCAAGGCTCGGGGTGCTTCCAAGTCTGACTGGAGGGTCAAGGAGCCCCAATCCGCGTCGCGGACGCACGGCCTCGGCAGAGTGGGTGCTGGCGGGCAGAGTGGGGTGCTGGTGGGCAGGGGAGGGGTCTCTCCAGCGGGAGGAGGATGCCCTTGTGGGGCGGGCAGTCATGCGCTCTGCGGAGAGAGGGCAGCGCGCAGGCAGGAGGTGGGCGCAGGACAGGCCGGCAAAGCGAGGACCCACGGTCGGTCGTCCCGAGCCACCTCCTCCCCCGATCTGCCCCAGCGAGCGGAAAGGGATCCGGGGTATCGGGTCCCTGGGGGCCGCCCCCTCCCCATCCAGGTCCAGCTCAGGTTACCGGCCGGGCCCGCTCCCTAAAATATGTATGAGGCTTTTGCGGGTGCAGTTTCGCGGCCCCGCCCGGAGCGGGGCTGGGGGCCTCGGGGCGCCCCGGGAACCACGGGGGGAGGGAGGGAGCCGCGCTGGCTGCCAGGGGCCGGCTCCCCTTTCAGCAGCGCCTTGGAGAAAAGGGGGAAACCGGATCCGTCTCGGCGGCGCCCCCGCCCGCCCAGCACCGACGGCCGGCCCGCGCGGCCGGGCCGGGCTCGCTGTGCGCCGCGCGGTGTCCGGTTCTCGACAGCAGGTGGATGGACCCGGGGCGGGGGCGCCGGGGCGGGGCGCGCGCTATAAAAGGGGCGCGGCGGGCCCGGGGGCCACTCGCGACCAGCGTGGCCTGGGCTCCGGCTGTGCGGTTCCTGGCACACCGCGCGCTGCCACCGCATCACACAGCCCCGGGGACCAGGTAGGGCGCGTGCTGGGAGGCAGCCAGAGGAACCCAGGGCGCCTGGCTAGGCGGGGAGTGTGCGAGGGCCGGAGAGGGGTTGGTGTGGTCAGCCATTCCACCCCACCTCACCCCCTCTTTTGGAGTGTTGGGCCCAGCGCCTGGCTCAGGATCCGGGCGCATCGATCCCCTATCTGGCTGCGCTGAGAGGGACCCGGAGGCCTCGGGACTCGCCCAGCCAGCTCGCCGCGGGCGGGGTCCTGTCTCCGGCTCCCGCAGCGGCGCCCAGGGGCGGAGCCCCCGCCCGGGAGCCGGACCTATGGAAGGGTTCGTATCCGCACCGTCACCCTCGGCCGGTCTCGTCTCCGGAGCGAGAACCAGAGGCTCCCCTCCTCCCGTTCCCCCCGCCCCGCCATCACCACGGCTACTCCCTTCTCCTCCGCTCGAGTCCAGGATGCGGTGCTAACGGTCTTCCGTTTACTACCGAGGCCCTTAGACTGGGTAGGGGCATCGGCTGGCTCAGCACCCTGCTTCCAGGGGCTTCTCGGTCGCCAGACCTACGGGGGTCGGTTGGGAGAACCAGAGCTAAAAGGGAGGAAAACGGATTAACGTTTCGTTTTAATCTGGTTTGCAGGGCGGGGGCCGTCTGGGGCGGCCAGGCGGGGCAGAGGCTGGGACTGGGCGGGAGGGCGCCCGGTGCCCGGGACGCCGGGGAGGGAGGAGGCCACCCCGGCGCTGACAGCGCGGGAGTCTCCCGCCCCGGCCCGGCCCTCGGAGTGCCCGGAGGGGTAGCGGAGCGAGGGGCCGCGGAAAGGGATCAAATCCACACCGGCGCCCCAGCTTCGGCCCGCCCCGCCCCCTCCCGGGGGAGCGGCCGCCGCCGTGGAGAGGATGAAGGGGGGATGGGGATGGGTCTGGGGGCGGCTCCCCTCCCCCTCTGCCTTCCCGGACAGGCAGCCTTTGTTCCCGGCGGCGGCGGCCGGGCCAGACACCTGTGAGGCCGGCGAGTGTAGGTGGGTGAGAACCTGGCGGGGGAGGAGCCCCTCGTCCCCACTCACGCCCCGCGCGCCCGAGGCCCAGGGCGCCCACCGAGACTACGTCTGCGGGGGAGACTGCGGGGGCCGCCCAGGGGCCCCGGGGTGCGCTCCGGCTCCAAACTCACTCCCCTCCCCCAGCCCGGGGTCGGATTTCCGAGTCCGCAGCGCCGCACACACCTCGGCTCGCTCCGGGCTCCGAGGGCGGCGGGACGGCGGGGCGCGCCTCGGCCAGCAGCACCCCAGCCTGAGGGCAGGAGGCAGGGACCCGGGGCGGCGGCGGCGAGACCCCAGGGGACCAGCCCGGGCCGGGAGAGCTCGCAGGCGGGGCTCCCGCGTCTCCGCAGTCCCAGCCGGGCGTGTCCGGCGCCGCGCACCAACCGGAGCCACAGTCAAGGTGAATCACCCGGGCCCGCCCCCGCCCCGCCCCTCTCCGCACCTGGGCCAATGGCGGGGCCCGGGCGGGGCAGGGGCGGGCTGGGCTGAGCCCTCCCGGAGTCATTATCCCGGCACTCGGCCCGGCGTCCGCACCTCCGCGCCGGGACCTGCAGGCCCCTCTCCAGCCGCGCCGTCCGGGCATCCTCCCGCGCACCCTCCTCCGCGGGCCACGGGCCGGTCCCTCCTGCCCTCCTGCGCCCGCCGCGCCGAGGTGGCTCCTCCTCAGGTGGCGGGCAGGAGCCTCCCCCGCGGACCCGTCACCCGACACCCAGGAAGCGCGGCCCCGTCTCGGCTCCCCTTTGTTCCCCCGCCGGGCGCCGCCTCCCCCCGCTTCGCGCGGCGGAGGTTCGGGCACCGCTCCTGGCCCGCCCCGTGGGCGCCCCGGGTTCCGTCCGTCTGGCCCGCTCCCATCCAGGGCCCTTTTTTTTGCCTTGTTTCTCCCTGTGGACCCCGCGCGGAGCTGGGAGGCGGCGGCGCTCCCGGCCCGGAGCCGCGCAGGTGAGTGTCGGGGCGGGGCCGGGTGGAGCCCGCTCCGGGCCGGGAAGCGGCGGCGGAGGCGGGCGCCCCGGGCGAACCGAGCTAGGATCCGAGGTGCGGGCGGCCGGCTGCCCGGCCTCCGGGGGTGACGAGGCAGCGCCGCCTCCGGCGTCCCCGCGCCCTCCCAGGGGGGCGCCCGCGCGGCCCTTGGGTCCCTGGCGCCCAGGGGAGGCCCCGGCGCCCCGCGCGTGGCCCGGCCGGGAGGCCGCGTGGGTTGGTGCGGGTTGTGTTTGGGGAGCGCGTTTCGGCTCAGGCCGGAGCCCCTCCCCGGGGAACGGCGCTCGGCCGCCCTGGCGGCTCAGGGTGGGAGCGAAAGGCTGCGGGCGGGCGGCCCCGGGGCCGGGGAGAGGAGGTGACTGAGAGCCGGCCGGTGTCCTCAGCCCCAGCGCGGGGCGTCGAGGCAGGTGGTCACCACGCGGGTGGCCCGCGGCAGCCCCGCCCAGCGGGTGGGGAGAGTCCGCGCCTCGGCCACCCATCCTGGGAGCCGGCCACCCATCCAGGGAGCCAAGGACGCGGCTGGGACGCCCTCCTCCTCCTCCCTGTTGGCGCTGGGAGCACCCGGGCCCTGGGCTTGGGTCCGAGTGGCGGCTGAATGGCCGCCTCGCCGCCTCCCCGGTGCGCACATCCTGGGATGGACTGAGGGTGCGGCCTAGGAGCCCGGGATCGCTCTTTCCACGGGCCTCCTGGCTGTGCCGTTCGCCTTCCCTCTCCGCAGTCCCGGCCTCCGGCGGGGGCAGGGAGGGAGTGAGGGCGGGGGAGGGGATCTAATGCCGCTCAGAGCGATTAGGAGCCGCGGTGTCCTCACCGGCTCCCCGCCCCCACCGTCCCCCCGCGGGTTAGTGAGGACCCAGCTCCCGGCGCTCTGCCGGATTCGCAAATCTCCTGAGGATTAAAAGCCCGATTTTCCTCCTGGAGGCCAGGTGGCCGGTGTCTGCGCGGCGCCCTTGGTCCTCTGGCGGGGTCACTGGGCCCCACCGCAGCGAGCCCGCCGGGCACCTCGGGGAGATCTCCCTCCGAGACCGAGCCTCCCCAAAACTCTGTCCCGACCGCGAAGGAGCGCAGCCAAAGGAACATTGTCTCCCTCCCACCCGAACCCTTCCCCCTCTCCCTCCCCCACGCCCAGACCCGAGCGAAAAGGGCCCAGCGCATTCCCCTGAGGCTCTCGGTTTGGATCCGCGCCGCCCAGCCGCGGCTCCTCTGCTGGTTTCTTTACCCCCATGGCCGCCCCTTCCAGGCCCTGGCCCTGCTCCTGGGGAGGGGGAGGGGGCCCTCTGGAGTTGGTTTTATTCAAAGAAGGAAAAAATCTGGGGTACCATGATCACTTGTGAGAATTTCGTTTTATTCCTTTTCCTCTGCGAGGCGGGTTAACGGGGCCTACTGGCTCCTGCCCTGAGCCCACCGGCTCCAGCCTCCGCATTAACCGTGGGTTCACAGGGGACCGGGCCTCCACCCAAACGGCTTTGGGCCACTCTCCTGAGACCTCGTGGGGAGGGAGACTAGGGGGCAGGCACCTAGCCCTGGGCATGTCTGAGGGACACACACACACACGCACACACCCGCTTCCATCCCCTTGGGCCTCCCAGACATTGGATGGAGACAGGAGGGACCAGGGCCCCGCTGGGCGTGGGTGGTGCCGCTCTGATCCTGGACCCCGGAGTCGTTGTGTAGATGCCAAACGGAGAACCTCGGGGCCTCCTGATGGCAAAAGACCCCGCCGGATCTGAGAGCTCATGGCCTCACCTCCCAGCCACTTCCCTCTCAGCCCCTCCCCTGCACGGGGAGGGAGGCTGGGGCCTGTGGGGAGAAAGGGGAACCTCTACCAGACTCCGGTGTCTGCAGATGGCAGAGTTGGGGGGGGGGCAGTCAGCAGAGACCCTCAGTCCCCTGGCGTTGGTGGCGCGGGTGCAGCCAGCTCCCCTCCCGGCCTGCAGGTGGGCCTGGAGGCTGGGCTCTCCGTTCTTTGCCGGGAGCTCACACCTGGCCCCGTGGGAGCCGGGGACCAGCCTGCTCCAGGTTCTCGCCGTCATCTTCGTCATCTTCCCTCTCCCAGAAGTAGGTTTCTGCGCCTTTGGACCTCAAGGTCAGGGCCATTCCCCTTTGGGAGGGCAAGGGAGGGCGCCTGGGAATCAGGGGCCTCAGTTTCCCCTTTTGACCTTTCTTTTTTTAAATATATTTTTATTTTATACAGAGGAAGGAAGGGAGAGAGATAGAGAGTTAGAGAGTCATCGATCAGCTGCCTCTTGCACTCCCCCCACTGGGGATATGCCCGCATGTTGCCCTTGACCGGAATGGAACCCGGGACCTTTTCCCCAAGCCGACGCTCTATCCATTGAGCCAAACCGGTCCCGGCGCCTTTTGGCCTTTCTAATGAGGCTTTTGTTCCTACGTTCCCCCGGCTCCCCTGGCCTTCCCTTCCGGGAGAGCCGGAGACCCCACTTCCCCAGGGCCCGCCAGCCGAGGGCAGAGGCGCCGCAGGGCCGGTGGGCGCGGACGGGCTGGGGTGTGGCGGGCGGCACTGCGGCAGTGGGTCCCCGCCCTCCCCGCAGGGGTGAGGCCGCCGCAGGGGCGGAGCCTCGCCCAGCTCTGCTCTGTGCGAGCTGGTAGGGGATTTGGCCTTGTAAGCTGTTCGCTGCATCCCCTCCCGAATCTGCTGCAAAGATGAGGAAAACAGTCTCCACAGAAATGCCACCATTGGTCCGAAGGGCGCCCCAGCCCCTGGTGATCTGTTACTGCACCCCTTTACCTGTGCCCCTTTTATTTCTAGGGCTGGGAGAAAGCAGAATCCACAAGGACAATCCTCTGTTCTCAGACTTCCATCCCACCCTACTCCCTGGCTGCCTGTTGCCAAGTTAGAGCCGTTTTGCCCACCCCCCACGCCCTCCCAGAGTAAAGAAAGATGGAGGAATTTAGGATTCTGTTTCTTTAAGTGCCCGGTAAGGCGTCTCCCTGTTTAGAGCGGAGGCCGTGGGGTGGGGAGGAGAGCTCCCGGAGGGCCTGCACCCCCAGAGCAGAACCGCCTGGATGCCTGCTGAAATGCGGGTTTGGGGTGGGCCCAAGTCTGCATTACAATGACCTTTGGGTGAGCCTGACCCCAACAGCCGAGTTCTGTGGATCCCTAACCACCTCCAGCGGACTCTGCGGATGCTCCCGCCACTCAGGTGGGAGATGGCCCGTCCCTTTCCTTAGCTGAGTTCAGAGTTGTCGTGAGGGAAATGAGGCAGAATGCCTGGGGGTGACTTCTGTGGACCCCCCTGTGCTCGGGTGGCCTCTGGAGCCCTGAGCATGTGCCCCTGGGGGTGGGGAGGTGCGCTGAGCAGTGATTTGGGCCCCTCGGGCACTTTGATGAGGGCAGACTGGGCGAGGGTTTGGCAAAGGTGCCAGCCGCAGTAAGGCTTCTCAGGTCATGGAAGAAGCATCGCCAGGCGGGCTTTGTGGTTTCTGAGCCAGGGACTCTCTGACCCTTGCATGGTGGCACTTTTCTAGCCACCCTGCCCCCTGGGTCCCGGGCTGGCCTGGGGTAGGTGAGATAGCAGCTGGCAGAGTCCCCAGCCCTCCTGCCCTGGGCGCCAGCCCCCTGGAGACCACCCTCTCCCTCTCCCTCCCTCCCCAGGGCGCTGGGCACCAGAGGCAGGGGCCACCGCAGCGGCATCTCTCCAGGCAGCCGCTCTGGCAACCACTGATGCAACCTTCCCCGGCCCCTCCCTTCCTCCCTGCTGCTCTCCTCTGCAGTCCCCTCAGAGCCAGCCAGAAGCCAGTCCCTGGCTGGAGGTGAGCTGTGCCTCCACTGCCTCCGTGGCCAAGGGACCTCCTGCCCACCCGCCCTCCTGAACTGGCCATCGGCGGACAGCAGAGATGCCCAGCGGGGCAGTTCACAGCCTGGGCTGGTTTCGGGTGGGAGTCTGGGGAGCAGCGAGAATGCTGTGCCCCCTGGGGCTCCGTGTCTGCCACAGGCTGGCTGGGGGTGAGGGGTGGGGGAGATGAAGAATCGTGGAGACCTAGGCAGCTGGGAGCGATGCTGTTGGTTCCTGCTCGGACGCAGAGAGGAGAGTCTGGCCAGCTGCTTGCTACTGCGAGCTGGATTTGCTCCATCTCCTTCCTGAGCGAGGGTGGGCTGGTGAGGGTGGAGAGGCTGTGGGCGGGCCTTCGGGTGGAGATGAGAAACACCTTCTTTTTGGACATCCCCCCCTCCAAAGGCAGGAGGGAGTTCAGCCCTTCTTCCACTGCCAGTGTCTCCTCCAAGGTCATCCTGGGCTGAGAGCAGGCTGGCGGAGCTTGTGGAGGGGTGGGGCCAGGAGGGCTGCGGGCAGGCGGGGGTCTCTCCGCAGGGTCCGGGCCGGAGAGCGCGACTCCTGTTCTGTGTATGGCACTGGTAGAATTCACTGTGAACAGTCTCGGTCAGTGAATTACCGAAGGGCCATAAACAGAGCAGAGACAGATCCACGAGCCCTCAGGGGCCCCTCGCCCCTCTGGCCCCTCAGCGGGCCTGGACGTCGGAGCCGGGCGGCCCCCGGAGTGCAGGGGTGCCAGGAGGCCCCCCCCAGCGTGTCCCCAGGGGCCTGCGCCACCACCATCTGCTTGGCCGATTTTGGCACTAGCACATTTTTGCTTGTGTCTCTCCGCTCCGAGCAATCATGTGCAGTGCCAATATGGGAAAAGCGGGCACTGCGGCCGCGGTCACGCCCCTGCGCCCGGAGTCTGGGCCCGCCGGCTCCTGGCCGACTCCCCGGCCCATCTGGCTCAGCTGCTGCGAGGGCCGCGGCCCCGTGGGCAGCCGGATCGCCTTACAGCGCCCGGGGCCACAGCTGATCTGGAAGCCCTGCAATCCGAGCTGGGCCAGCAGATGGGGCCGCCTGCGGCAGGGGAGGGGGTCACCATCTGCAGGACCAGCCCGGGCGGTGCCACGGGTCAGAGAGGCCCAGCGCTGCCCTCAGCACACCCTGGGCAGCACGGGGCCTGGCCTTCTGCTGTGGGAGCCGAGGGAGGCCGCTCCCGGCCGGGGCAGTGGCCTGGAGGTCAGACTGGATGGCTCTGGGGCTGCTGACCGGTGTGCGTGCGTGTGTGTGTGTGTGTGTGTGTGTGTGTGTGTGTGTGTGAGTTGGCTGCTGAGCGATCATGTGACAGCATGGAGAACAGGGTTCTTGGTGGGCTTGGAGTTGGCTGTTCGGTTCTGGCCCTGCCTCTGGGAGGGGCCAGGGGTGCCTCCCATGCCCTGCCCTGGACTCGGGGTCTCTAGGTCCCTGGATGAGGGCTGTGGTCAGGGAACCTTTGCTGTCTGTCCATCAGTGTACCGGGTGGCATCACCTATGTCATCCCCTTGGCCCCCACCACAGCCCTTGTGGTTGTGGGATTTTTAAAAAATCATTTTATAAATGGTAAAACTGAGGTTCTGAGGGGAAAGGCCTGGCTGGACAGGTCAGACAGGGAAGGGTAGAACTGGGCCTGTGTGGCTCTCCAATCACCAGCCATCGCTGGTGTGGGGTCAGCCTTACCGGTGGGATTTGTGTTTGGAGGCACCTCAGCCCTGAACCTGAATCAGGGCTTGGGCTCCCAGAGTTACCTCCCGCAGCGGGGACTGGGGCTCAGAGGCCTGGACCCGGCCAGAGAGCCTGGCCAGTGAAGGCCTGGTGGCCGGTGGCCATCAGAGGCCGCTGACCTGGGACATGACCAGCTGGGAGCTGTCAGCCTGAAGTCACTGCCCAGTGGAGGGACGGGAGTCCAAGAGGCTGCAAAGCTGGGCTACCCCCACCTCCTCCACCTTCCACCCCCACCCCCGGCCCTAGGGGCTGCCTTGGACGGACCAGGCCATTTCTCCCCGCCGGTTCCCTGGTACCACCCAGGGCGGGGCCTCCTCGTGTGGAGATGGAGTCCCTGTGCAGCAGCTCCTCTGAGCCCAGCAGGAGGGAAGCTGCGGCTGATTTCAGGGGAGGAGGAGAAGGGAGCTCCTGTCCTGGTCCGTCCCTGCCCTGGGTGTCCCTCTGCTGGCCCAGCCCCTCTCCTTCAGGGCCGAACTGGCAGCTGCCTGAGGGTCCCCGGGGGCTGCAGACACAGAGACTCAGCAAGGGGATGGGGTTTGGAAGGCCTGACCGTTTTCAGAGCGTCCTGGAACCTTCTGAAACATTCGCCCGCATTCCCGTGCCTTCCTGTCTAGCAGGGAAGGGGTCCCTCCAGCCGGAGGGCAGAGCAGCCGCGCCCAGACCCTGGGTGGTCTGCAGCCCGGCTCCCCTCCCTCCTGTGGTTTTGCTTCTCCTCCTCGCACCTGCCCGGGTGGGCGCCTTTGCCGAGCCCGGAGGGACAGGCTCTGGTTGGGGAGCAGAGGAGCTGGTTCGGA
This sequence comes from Pipistrellus kuhlii, assembly GCF_014108245.1. Classification (NCBI taxonomy): domain Eukaryota; kingdom Metazoa; phylum Chordata; class Mammalia; order Chiroptera; family Vespertilionidae; genus Pipistrellus; species Pipistrellus kuhlii. The sequence continues at coordinate 12,232,508 of NW_023425405.1, read as the reverse complement.
GCCTCCAGCCTCCACGCCCAGCCGCCTCCAGGGGCCCAGCTCCAGCTCCGGGGGAAGATCCCGGGATGATATTCCTTCCTTCGCCTCCCCACCCACTCCGGCCTCGGGCCTCGGCACCTGTCACTCGGGGCCTGGCGCCGGGAGAGATGGACGGAAGGGTGCACCCGCTCCGGTCCCCTCGGGTTTGGAGATGTTTATTCCACACCCCGCCTGTGTGGAATGCCTGGTCCGGCTCCAGTCCTCCTGCAGCAGCTAAAAGCACTGTCTTGTCGGAGGGGATGGTCTCCGAGAAGCACTTGGCTCTGATTCCGGCGTTTTTTAGGAGCAGCCACTCCAGGTGCCTGGTCCCCCGCGGGGCCCCTGCTTGTCTGGGTGCTGGAGCTTCCCGAGATGGCCGCCCGGCCCGGGAGGGGCTGCGGAGGTGGATTTGCCGGGCTCCCGCCCCTCCCCCGCCGCCCCATTTGCTTATTCAATCCGGCCATTATCCCGGCCCAGCCCTGGCTCTGCGAAATGTGATCCGGCCCCATTGATCGTCGGCGGGGGCTGCGAGGTGCTGCCAGCGAGGCCGGCTGGTACAGCCTCGAAGGCCCCCTCCCAGCGGCGCCACCCTGCCCACCCCACAGGCTGCCCGGGGAGCGGGAGGAGGGTCTGACCCTGCCCACCACCTGCACATTCCACCGGGCGGGAGGGGCCTCTGGCCCAGTCACTGCCCCCGCCCGCGCCCCTCCCCCGCCCCTGCCCGCCCGCCCACCCTCCCTCCCGCTCCCCTCCCCCCCGCCGGACCCCGCCCTCCCCTCACCGCCCCAGACCCTGGGCCTGGGACCCAGAGCCCATTCCTGCCGTGTCCTCCTGCAGGCCTTCCCACCCCCTGGGCTCACGATCACTTTTTAAAACAATATATTTTATTGATTTTTTTTTACTGAGAGGAATAGAGTTAGAAACATCCATCAACTGCCTCTTGCACACCCCCCACTGGGGATGTGCCCACAACCAAGGTACATGCCCTTGACCGGAATTGAACCTGGGACCTTTCAGTCCGCAGGCCGACGCTCTATCCATTGAACCAAACCGGTTTCAGATCGCACTCACTCACTGTCGCTCAGTTCTGTAACCTGGACCAGGAAGCCGACTTCTCTCCCAGTCACCCCACCTTGGTGGGAGCTGGCCTGGGTTTGTCTGCGACTCTGCTCTCCTGCTGCATCTTCCCAACAGCCTGGCTCCACCCCAAAGGGCGGGAAGCCCTGTGCTTCCCCTCCAGGGAAGGAGGTGTGGGCTGCCGGGCAAACAGGTCCTCCCAGGGTTTGGGGGGCTGGGCCTGCACGCCAGCTGAAGACTGGAGGTGCCTTTAGGGGCTCCGGCCTGCCCACATCTGGGGGGTGTGGACGCAGAAGCGTGCTGTCCTGGGGGTAAGTTACGGGGAGGCTGGGGAGGTGCCCTGTGGGGAGTCAGGGTGCATGGGTGGGGGGGCTTGTGGGCTCCGGTAAGGACGCACTGCGTGGACAGGAAGCTCTGCTGGGGGCCGTGTCTGCCGTCTGGCCGGGTGAGGGGCGTCCGTGGGCCCAGAGACTGCTCGGGACTGGGGAAGAGCCTGTGCTGGTCCTGGCGCTGCCCCCCCCCCCCGCCGCCCCCCGCCCCCAGGGATCGCAGCGAATGGAGTGGTTGGCCTCTTCGGGACTTGATGGGCGAGAGTATTAGGTACAGAAACCCCTCCCTCCGCTCCGGGTGGGGCAGCTGGTGAGCTGTGGGACCAGGGACATGGGGGGGGGGGGCTCCCCAGATCAGGTGGGGCCGTGGCGGGGAGTGCTCGGTAATGAGCAGGGCACAGCTCCCTGCGCTGTCTCCCCAGCACCCGGGCAGAGAGAGGTCTCCCTGGTGTAGAGGGGGCCCCAGCCCCAGGCCCTGCTGGCGGTCTGGAGCGGAGGTGCCCTCTGGGGCTCCCCGGGAGCGCGTGGGTGCCGCTTCCTGGGCCGGGGCTGCCCCCTGGGTGTGCCTCCGTCCCTGCACGGGGAGGAGGCTGCTCGGGGCTGAGGGGAAGGCACCGGCACCTTGTCCTGGCTGCCGAGGACGGCCCTGCCTGGACCACCCGGGGCCGCGCTAACCACCCCGTCTCTCTCGGCACAGGCCCCAGGTCCCAGGTCCTCCCACCGTGTTTGGCAATGGTAGAACTCACACTGGTGAGGTAATGGCATCCGGTGGTTCTAGACTTGCCAACTATGGTGCGAGGGCTCCGCGGCGACAGCTGCCAGCCACCGCGGAGGGGCGCGGAGGGGCGCCGAGGGGCGCCGAGCCGGGAGGAGGGGCCGGCGCGTCCCAGGCCGCCGGGCAGTGGCAGAGGGTGGGTGCAGCTGGAAGTGACGCTCGCTGTTTCCCTGCACCCCCCTGAGGTCACAGGTCTCCAAGCCAGCTGGGCGCCCATCCTCCAGTCCTCAGGGGTGCTGCCAAGAGGGCTTGGGGTCTGGCCCATGTGGGGGGGGGAGGATGAGGGTTGGGGGAGGAGGAAACATTGGGGGGCAGGTGCCCTCACTCAGCTCTTCCCCCGGGGGATGAACCTCCTGACCCACCACCGCAGAAGGCCCTGTTGGGGCTCTGAGGCCTGGAGGAGCGTCTCCTGCCCTCCCGCTCATCACTGGGAACAGGCCTCCTCGGGGGTCCTGGAGGAGGGTGCGGGTGGAGGGAGGCCCGACCAGCCTCCACCTGGTGATCCCTGAGACAGTGGGGATGGAGCCACACAGGCCCCAGGTGTGAGGAGAGGCCTGCTGAGGCCACATGTGTAAGGGCAGGACGGCCCCGGGGAGCTGGGGCCTGCGGGCGGGCCTCTGCCTCCAGCCGCAGCTCAGCTGTGTGGGCCCCGAGGCTCCAGAGCCGGGGCCGCCTGCTCCCACCGCACAGAGCCTGGGGTTAGGGCCTCCCAGAGCCTGGGGTTAGGGGGCTCCCAGAGCCTGGGGTTAGGGGGCTCCCAGAGCCTGGGGTTAGGGGGCTCCCAGAGCCTGGGGTTAGGGGGCTCCCAGAGCCTGGGGCTAGGGGGCTCCCAGAGCCTGGGGTTAGGGGGCTCCCAGAGCCTGGGGTTAGGGGGCTCCCAGAGCCTGGGGTTAGGGGCCTCCCAGAGCCTGGGGTGAGGAGATGGGTCCGAGGCCAGGGACCCAGCTCTGCTCAGGCTCAGGTCATGAGGGGTGGGAGCATGGTGGGCTGATCTGTTTGGGAATTTTATGTGCCAACGGAAGGCTTGAGGCAGCTAGACTATAGTTGTGTGTGTGTGTGTGTGTGTGTGTGTGTGAGTGTGAGTGTATGTGTGTGAGAGAGAATGAGTGAGTGTGTGTGTATGTGTGTGTGAGTGAGAGAATGTGAGGGTGTAAGTGTGTGTGTGAGAGAGAATGTGAGTGTGTGTGAGTGTATGTGTGTGTGTGTGTGAGTGAGAGAATGTGAGTGTGTAAGTGTGTGTGTGTGTGTGAGAGAGAGAGAGAGAGTGTGAGTGTGTGTGTGTGAGAGAGAGAGAGTGTGAGTGTGTGTGTACAGAATAAATACAATGCCAAGGCCTTTTCCTTGCTCCCCAGGCCTGACCAGACCCCCTCCCATGCAGTTCCAGCTCTGCCCACTCTCTCACCTGCCTCAGAGGGTGGTTAGTGGCTCCAGCCACCGGGGCCGATGGGGAGCCTACGACCCACAGGCCTCCCTGCGCCCACTCCAGCTCCCAGCTCCGCTGCTGCCTCAGGGAGAGGCCCGAGTGAGGGGTCTGGGGTGTGGCTGGTGAGGATGTCCCGAGAAGAGGAGCTGTCCTCCCTCAGGCTGTGGTTATTTAAAAACCCGGTAAGCTATGTGCCAGCCATGAGGAGAACATGGGTTTGTTTCTTGCCAAACATTATTAAAACACTACCTACATGCTGGGCATTGTGTCTGCACGGCCATGGCCATCGCTGGGACCGGTGGAGGGAGGAAGGTGAGGAGGCACCTGCTGGGATATGGGGGAGGGTGTCCTTGGGGATGAGTGAGAGGATGAGAAGGAGGAGAGAAGAAGCCTGAGGAGAAAGCTCGGATTTCCGTGGGGACCATGCCAGGCTGGAAGGCAGGCCACTGTTGAGGGTCTAGAAGGCCATTTTGTTCTTGAACCTGAGGGCAGTGGGAACCATAAAATGCAGAGGGGATAAGATTGGTGAGCATGGAGAATGGATGGGGGTTGAGGGGGCCTGGGTCTCGTAGGGGGTGTAAGTGTTGATCCAAGGGGAAGAGGGTGGCCTGGACAGACTGAAGGCTGTGGGGCTGGGTTGGAGAGAAATGACCCAGAAACAGACTCCCAGGAACGTGAGTGGGATCCATCTCATCTGTTCCCAAGCTTCTGAGCAGCCGAGGAGAAGACGTGCTGTAGTGACACCAGCAGGCGGGACCCAGGGCAGAGGACGGCCAGCAGGAACGGCCCTGGGGCCTGCTCCCTGGTAAATGCTCCAGAAACGCCATTACAATGAAGGTATAGTCAGAGCTGGACAGTGAGCGGTGCAGGGGCCAGCGTGGTGCCTGCCCCACTCTTGCCTGTCCCCTCAGCCGGGTTTGAGGCTGAGAGGGGCCATGGGGATGAGATGATTCTGGGCCTGGGCAGGGAATTAAAGAAGAAGTCAGGGCCTTTGGACAGATTGAGCTGGTGACAGCTACCCATCTTTTTAGCACTCGCTGTGTGCTGCATGCTTACGATTTAATTCATCCTCAGCCACGGGCCAGCCGAGAGCAGGACATGAAGTGGCAGGGAGCCGGGGAGCTCTGCCTGTGGGGCTGTGGCCAGCAGACACGGCCTCTCCCTGTGGCCCTTTCAGCCACTGCAGGGCTCCTGTCCTTCCTGGAGCCATGGTTGCTAGTGTGTGTGTGTGAGTGTGTGTGTGTGTGTGGCCTGGGCACCATCGCCACTGTGCAGTCCCATCCCATCCCTGTCCTGCTGCACCGGCCATCTGCACTAATCTGACCATGGCCCCCTCTTCCCCTGGGATAAACCCAAGGGCTTATCTATTTAGCAAGGCCCTGCCTGCCCTGGCCTGCCATGTAGTCCACTCCCTTCTTTTCTTTTCTTTTCTTTCTTTCTTTCTTTCTTTCTTTCTTTCTTTCTTTCTTTCTTTCTTTCTTTCTGTAGTCCACTCCCTTCTTTTCTTTTCTTTCTTTCTTTCTTTCTTTCTTTCTTTCTTTCTTTCTTTCTTTCTTTCTTTCTTTTTTTTTTAAAATATATTTTATTGATTTTTTACAGAGAGGAAGGGAGAGAGAGATAGGGAGCTAGAAACGTCGATGAGAGAGAAACATCGACCAGCTGCCTCTTGCACACCCCCCATCGGGGATGTGCCCGCAACCAACGTACATGCCCTTGACCGGAATCGAACCCGGGACCTTTCAGTCCACAGACCGACGCTCTACCACTGAGCCAAACCGGTTTCGGCCTTTTCTTTTTTTTAAATTGATTTTTTAAAACTGATTTTAGAGAGGAAGGGAGAAAGAGAGAAACATCAATGAAAGAGAATCATGTATTGGCTGCCTCCTGCATGCCCCACATTGGGGATCAAGCCCCGAGCCTGAAACACGGGCATGTGCCCTTGACCAGAATCATACGTGGGACCCTTCAGTCAGCAGGCCAACGCTCTGTCCACTGAGCCAAACCGGCTAAGGCTAGTCTACCTCTTCTGCTCCTGGCTTCCCATCATGCTCTGCTGGGAGGTTTCATGAGGGTGTCTTAGCCCCTTATCTTTGAGTCCTGGAGGCTGTGGGGACCAGGCTGTGTCTCACTCATACTCACACGCCCAGTATCTGGCATGTGACAGGGAGACCTGGGAATCAGACCATGTAGTTTTTCTTTATTTTTTAAAATAGATTTTTATTGATTTCGGGGGGGGGGGGACATCAATGATGAGAATCATTGATTGGCTGCCTCCTGCACGCCCCACACTGGGGATGGAGCCCACAACTTGGGCACGTGCCCTGAATGGAAATTTAACCGTGACCTCCTGAGTCATAGGTTGACACTCAACCACTGAGCCACACCAGCCAGGCCCGATGGTGTATTGACTTCCAGCGTCCTATGCTCTGCCTGACCGTGGGCACCTCCGGGGTCCTTTCCCCCCAGAGCCCAGCTCCTTAGGAAGGGAAGGGACCCCACGGCACAGATACCCACGGGCCTCCCCTGAGGTGGGGGCCCTGCACACAGTCCAGCCTGAGGCCTGAGCTGGCAGGGCCCCACGTCCTCCCTGAGTCCCCGGCAGAGGGCCACCACAGCGCGGGGCAGGCTCCTGGGGAAGACCAGCCTCCAGTGCAGAAGGCAGCCGGCCGCAGTGAGTGGCCTGGTGCTCCTTTGGGACGCCAGGGGCGTGGCCTGGGCTTGCTGCTGGAGCACGGCAGGCAGCCGGGAGCAGGGCCTGGCGAGGAGCTAACGGGGGCGCGTGGGCATAGCGGTGCGGACAGAGCTTCCAGCTACAGCTGGCAGGAGGTCCCGAGCCCAGGAGCGGCCCCAGGGCAGGGTGGTCTGAAGGTAGTGCTTCCATGGAGTGGAACAGGGAGGGAAGTGGGCAGCAGCTGGCCCCAGGAGGAGGACCAAGCGTGGCCTAGTGGGGCCAAGGGAGGGCGGGAGGGCGGGAAGGGGTAGGGAGATAAGGTGGAGAGGCCCTGGACGCCCCTCAGTCTGGAGGGCGACACTGCCGAGGTGTAGCCCCTTTCCCTCCAAGGTCATTTGCCACCGGGGTACAGGCAGGGCCTGCGACTGACACAACCAGGACGATACAGAACAGTGGTCTCACTGGGGCTGAGCTTTGCCCTGCCGAAGGGTATTTGGAAGCATCTGGAGACCCTGGATTGACAGCTGGAGGGGGTTTGCTCCTGAGACCAGCGAGGCCGCCCAGCACCCGCCAGGCACAGGGCAGCCTCCCGGGAAAGGTTGGCCCCCATGTCCGTGAGCTGAGGGTGAGGAACTGCAGCATCAAACGGAAGGTTGGAAGTAGCAGGTTGACATCTGAGAAGAAAGTGTAAAACCCTATGTTTAGGTGAGAGAAAAAAATCAATTGTACAAGGGCAAGAACCGGGACTTGGACTTGGACTGAGTATTCCCCCGGCTTGGGACGGAGGGCGGGCAGCGGCAGGTCACAGAAGGCGAGGGAGCCTTGGTCAGAAAGCTGGCCGTTCGGGCCTCCGCCTGCCCTGCTGCTGACTATTGCTAGCTCGGTGACATTTATGCCCGGCGGGTGTGGCTCAGTGATTGTGCCACCTATGAACCAGGAGGTCACAGTTCAGTTCCGTCAGGGCACAGGCCCGGGTTGTGGGCTCGATCCCCAGTGTGAGGTGTACAGGAGGCAGCCGATCACTGATTCTCTCTCATTGATGTTTCTATCCCTTCCTCTCTGAAATCAATAAAAATATTAAACTTTTTTTTAAATCCAGCCTTTTCCAAGTTCACTAGAAGAGTCAGTCAGGAGATATAGCCCGCCTTAGTTTTTTAATTAATTACTTTTCCTAGTCTACTTTAGAACTAGAAAGAGCTCATGAATCTCCAGGAAAAGCTGGAATTGGAGACCAGCTATGACAAGGTTGGGTGGGAACGTGAAAGTGATTTCAAACGTTCGGAGGACGAGACCTTTACCGTCCTCTCCCTCGGAAGACAGTGGGCAGACGTGGCAGGCAGTCCGAGGAGAGCCGGGACTGAGCTGGTCCAGCAGGGCGCTGGGCGCTGTGGTGAGGCCGGACCAGGTGCCCTGTCAGTCTCTGTCCAATGCCAGCTTATGATGAGGCTGGTTCCTCGCCCACGGGGGCCACTTGCATCTCCCTAAACCCCTCCCGCGATCTGGGAGCACGCTGCCCGCACTTGCGCAGGTTTGGATGTAAGTGCTGTTGTGATGCACACACCACCAGAAACGGGAGCGTTTTTGCATTCAGAGTGGATGTATCTTCTCAGACAGAGACGGGGAAGCCAATCACCGTAGAGGTAGGGATGGAGGGGGGTGGGGTAGGGATGGGGGGGTAGGGAGGGGGGGTAGGGGCGGGGGGGGTAAGGGGGGGTAGGGACGGGGGGGGTAGGGCGGTGAGGGTAGGGAGGGGGGGTAGGGCGGTGGGGGTAGGAATGGGGGGGTAGGGCAGTGGGGGTAGGGCGGGGGGGGTAGGGACGGGGGCGGTAGGAATGGGGGAGTAGGGCGGGGGGGTAGGGGCGGTAGGGGTAGGGTGGGGGGGGTAGGGACGGGGGTAGGGTGGGGGGGTAGGGCGGGGGGGGGGATAGGGAGGGGGGGGTAGGGATGTGGGCTCCGGGGTTTGGGCGATCAGTCCCATAGACGGGTTCTTGAAGCTCTGCAGGGAGGATGGGAAGAGGAGAGCCTGACTGACCTCCTGGAATGGAGGCCGCCCCCTGCACGGCTCCGTTAGGGTTTCTCGGGTGAGAGGTCGGCAGAGAAGGAGGGATGGAGGCGGCAATGGAGGCCCCTCTTCCCAGACAGGAGCCCCTGCCCAGCTCCTCAACAGACACTTCTGAGGGGCTCCGGTGTGTGCTCCCCGCTTCCCGATGGCACCTTCCCGGCGTCCCCAGGCCCCAGCTTCCGGGCACCAGTCCCTGGCAGGGCAGCCAGGGGGCAGGTGGGGCTGGAAGCCTTCCGGAGGAGCAGAGCCAGGACAGCGCCCTGTGGACTAAGGGGAGCTAAGATGCAGACCAGAGCAGCCCCTCCCAGGCAAACGGAAGCCTTAGTTGCCCCCGAGGAGCCCACGTCTCGAGTGTCCTCCTTTCCAAGGTGCCGCGCCTCGGTGAGCTGGACACAGTGCTGTGTTGTCGGTCATTCTCACAGGATACTTGTCCATTGCTTCCGGAGAGAGTGGGAAGGAGCGAGGGAGAGAGAAACATTGATGTGAGAGAGACAACATAAATTGGTTGCCTTCTGCACCCACAGCTGAGGTACATGCCCTTGACCTGAGGCCCTTTGGTGTGCAGTCCAGCTCTGACCACTTAGCAACACTGGCCAGGGCCAACAGCGGTGTTTTTAGTGTCTGCGGTGCCTGCCTTGACCATGTCCTGTTGACTCTTTTCTTATTTCTTAGTTACATTTTGAGCGAATTCCATGCCTTTGTAAACACAGTCCATCAACTCCAGACGCATTTGTAGTTTCAATCTCAGTGCTGCCTCTTCCGCAGCCCAGGGCCGGCAGGACCCACCGTGTTTGGTGCAGGTGTGGTCTGCCTGGTAGACAGGCCCCTCCCCTCCCTCCACCTGGTCCAGATCCTCCGGGACTGGGGGGTGGAGGTAGATGGCAGGGAGGAGGGGAAGAGGAAAGCAGCAATCATAATAGCTAAGTACTTTCCTCAAGATCAATGGCCTTAATAGCTCCTCTGTCAATTCCCGGAAGGTCTCATATGGACCGAGGAGAGCCCAGTGAGGGTGGTGGCTGGGACAGGTGGCAGGCAGGGCTGGTTTGCCTCTTAGTAAGCCCTGGCGGAGGAGAGAGGCTCCTCTATTTGGGGGTTCTCTAGAGAATGGAGGGATATGTGTGGGGGGGGTCTAGAGGGGGCTTTGTCCTCAGTTGTATTTCCTGACAGGCAATTCCAGGGAATGGGAAAAGCCCCACACAACCTCGGCTACAGCCATTTCGGGTGGCTCACCATACTGTGTCACGTTCCCCCTTTCCTGAGACAGGTAATGGTCTGTGAATAAGCACTTACATGCCACATTCCTTCGGTCCCTTTGCAGCACTTTCAAGTAATGCTCAAGGCGGTAAGAGCCTAAGAAGCCATCAGCTAATGCTCGCTGTAAACATGCAGTGGAAGATGCCGAATGTAAAATAAGTTGGAGTTCCCTTAAATGAAAAAAAACACACACAAGTGTCTAGTGCTTTGTTTCTTTTGAGTAATTGATGGCTTGTTTTTTCCTTCTAACAGGATCCTCTTTACCAAGAGCACAGCTAACTGGGAACCTTCATCCCATCAACAGTGCCTGACCCCATCATTGGCAAATGTGTGGCCTCCTTTAGTTGGTCTTGATTGTTCATTCCTGTTTTCTTATTCATTGTCTACATCTTCTATGCTTCAAATTATTTTTTGGGGCACCCTAACCAGTTTGGCTCAGTGGATAGAGCATCGGCCTGCGGACTGAAAGGTCCCAGGTTCGATTCCAGTCAAGGGCATATACATTGGTTGCAGGCACATCCCCAGTGTGGGGTGTGCAGCAGGCAGCTGGTCGATGTTTCTCTCTCATCGATGTTTCTAGCTCCCTCTCTCTCTCTCTCTTCCTTTCTGTAAAAAAGTCAATAAAATATATTAAAAAAAAAAAAAAGACCATTGATGGACTTAATAGTATGTAAATTATCTCAGTAAAGATGTTTCTAAAAGCTTTGAGGCTATTGGAAACCTGGGTCGCCAAAGTATGCCTTTATGGCTCTTTTCTGCAAAAATAAAAAATTGGTGAATTCCAGAATTATAGGTGAATTTCCCCATGAGGTGTAGGTGAAAATTTTTAGGTTTTGAGAATCTGGATGGTAAAGCCAGGGCAGGAGGGTCTCAGAGAGCAGGATGCAGTGTGTGTGTGGGGGCCAGAGGGGGGATGAGCCCCACCAAGAGCCAGAAGTTCGGGTGCAATGCCACCAGCGTGAGGCACTGGCTCTCCAGGCTCTAACCTTTCCTGCCTAAACCAGGGCAGGGGTGGTGCTGTCCCCGCAGCTGTGAAGTCCCCTTCCCACAGAGGCACCAGGAGCACAGACTGGCTTAGGCCCAACTAGCAGTCTAACTACTGAGCAAGGTTTGGCGAGGCCTCCTCGCAGGGAGCGTCTTGGGCTTTAACATTAACTGATCTCTCTTCTGTTTGGGCCTTGGTTTTTTTTGTTTTTGTTTGTTTGTTTTGTGTGTGCGTGTTTGTTTTGTTTTGTTTTTAGTATACCTCCTCATTAAAAAAATTTTTTTTAAAATCAAGATTTCAGAGAGGAAGGGAGAGAAACATCGGTGATAAGAGAATCATCAATTGGCTGCCTCCTACCCTCTCCATCCCCACACTGGGGATTGAGCCTGCAACCTGGGCATGTGCCCTTGATCAGAATCGAACCCAGGACCCTGCAGTCTGCAGTCCGATGCTCTATCCACTGAGCCAAACCACCTGGGCCTTGGGACTTTTAAATGAGAAAACAATGTAGCTGCTCATGCCCAAGAATGTGTTCAGGCACCAGCACCTTCCCTAGCCTTCAACCTTGGTAGCATCTCAAGGATTTTTCTTAAGAATAAAATCAGCCAAAACCGGTTTGGCTCAGTGGATAGAGGGTCGGCCTGCGGACTGAAAGGTTACAGGTTCGATTCCAGTCAAGGGCATGTACCTGGGTTGCAGGCACGTTCCTGGTGGGGGGTGTGCAAGAGGCAGCTGATCGATGTTTCTAACTCTCCAACCCTCTCTCTTCCTCGCTGTAAAAAATTAAAATATGCCGAAACCGGTTTGACTCAGTGGTAGAGCGTCGATCTGTGAACTGAAAGGTCCCAGGTTCAATTCCGGTCAAGGGCATGTACCTTGGTTGCGGGCATATCCCCAGTAGGGGGTGTGCAAGAGGCAGCTGATCGATGACTCTCTCTCATTGATGATTCTAACTCTCTCTCTTCCTCTCTGTAAAAAAATCAATAAAATATATTAAAAAAAAATTGAACCCACATTTAAAAAAAATTAATAAAATATATTTTAAAAAATAATCAACATTTCCACATCAAATTGTTTAACAATATTAACATTAAAAAATAAATCAACATTTTCACATCAAATTGTTTAACAAAATTAACATTAAAATTCCTTTGCAGGAATTTTTTAGTAATGAGAATGTGTGAAGTGAATGTTTTGCGCTCTCGGAATTTTCTGGAAAACTAGGGTCACTCATCCAATAAGATGTATTGAGTGCCTGCTGTATGCAAGTTCCTGTGTGTGTTTGTGTGCGTGCGTATGACGGTAAGGCCTAGCCACAGGGAGGCTGCTCTGGCAAGTCCTTCGTGAGGATCGTGGATGGCACCACACTCACCACTGGGAGAGGCTGCACATGCTGCTCAACGCTCACCTGGACGTTATTTTAAAAACGAGACTCCAGATGCACAGCTTGTTTTCTGCTGCTTGCCCCTCGTGGTTGGCACAGAGAGCAGAGCTTCTGGAGACAGACCCAGCAGAGTTTGACCCCAGCCCTCCTTTCAGAGTTCCGCAGTCACCTTGGGAGAGTGCCCGTTCCCTCACTAAAAACATGGAATCTAACAGGGCTGTGGAGATTAGAAATAAAGGAGTAAAGTATTTTGCAGATCAGCCATTTAGTAATTGGTAATCATCATATATAATAATAAAAGGCTAATATGCAAATTGTCCCCTTGTGAGTTTGACTGGGAGTTCGGTTGCTTGCTATGACGTGCACTACAACCAGGGGTGGCGCAGAATTTGGCGGGCACACAGCAACGGGCAGTGGCGGGACTAGGATGCTGAGGGAATGGGGGAAGGAGGCGGGGAGGTGGGGAGGCAGGGAACCTGATCAGCCCTGACTGCCAGCCAGGCCTAGGGACCCTATCTGTGCACAAATGTCATGCACTGGGCCTCTAGTTATTCTTAACTATTAGTTTCTTAAAAGGTAGGTAAATTCAAAACAAATTTGAGTTCACACCCAGTTAGGTTAATTTGCACCAATTTTATTTACAAGTGCGTTACATTTGCGGGGGAGGGCAGTTTCTAGCCTTTTCCACCAAGTAGTAAATAAGCCAGGGAAGCCTCCGGACAGGGCTGGGGCTGCAGGCCTGTGCCTGCCAGGCTGTTCTGGGCAAGCCCCAGGCTCAGGGGACACGGGTTTGCCCTCTGCTGATACTATCCCTGCCCTTTCCCCTACCCTCTACCCCCTCAACTCAGAGAAACACACTCAAGGCAGTCTTGACAAACGTTTGCTATCGGCCCAGCAGTTTTCAAGAGGGAGACACTCAAGTTCAAAGTGGGTTGAGGATGCACACAAAGGCCCAGCAGCCCAGGAGTGGAATGGCAAGCGGATAAGCCTTTCTCCAGCAATTCCAGAGTCAGGGCCTTCCGTCACAGCTCCCCCGGCACTGCCTCCGGAGCAGATCTTCCCCGAGCTGCCGACCTGGAGCAAGTGGCAGAGGCCAGTGGGAACGCATGGCGGGGCCTTGACTGACATCTGAGCATCCGCTGTGCTGAGGCCACAGCCTGGCTCGAGCTGATGACCTGGGCGCCCACAGCCCTTCCAGACTGAGGGGCGAGGGGCACGTGAGCCCTCTTCCCCAACCCACGTAGCCTCTGCTCCAAATAACTGTCAGTGTCTTCCCTGTTGAATTTTAATGCTGACATCAAAGGGACCCATTAGTCTTGGTACAACTCTGGCACAGCCACACCCTCAGTGAGGCTTCAGGGGCGTGTGAGGAGGGGAGGACAATGGCCACGGATAGGGAGGAGGGTGATTGCCGAGATGCAGGCCCGCTTTCACATTAGAAACGCTGGGCACGAGCGTCACTTGGGTCTGAGTGAGGGGTGGGCACACAGGCAGCCTGAGCTACAGGCGAGCTCCTCCTCTTCCCTGCCTTTCCGCTGTCCTCGGCTCCCTCCCTGAGTTCACTAACCAGCATCACAAATAGGCCTTCTCCTATAGATGTGGAACTTACAGCTGAAAGTCGTAGCCCAGCCAAAACTGGTTTGGCTCAGTGGATAGAGCATCGATTCCGGTTAAGGGCATGTACATTGGCGGCTGGCACATCCCCAGTGGTGGTGGTGGTGGGGCAGGTGCAGGAGGCAGCTGGTCGATGTCTCTCTCTCATCGATGTTTCTAGCTCTCTATCCCTCTCCCTTCCTCTAAAAAATCAATAAAATATATTTTTAAAAGTCGTAGCCCAGTCTCTTGATTTCTATCAAAACCAGATCCTTGTCCTGGGCCCCGATGCTACACTCCTTAACGAAGACCCCCTAACGTGAGGTAACAGCTCATTTTGCTACTTTGGTTCAGGTGGGGTCTCCTCACACTGGGCTGCAGGGATCTGTTCACAGCAACTTCTCCTTCTCCCGTTTCTCAAGGGCAATGGCTGTGCTTTATTCACTTGGGTCAGCGTCCAGACACGTCACCATTTGTGATAAACAAAACTGACTCCCGGGCCAGACCTGGTCTACACTGGGTTTTATTTTGCTTGCAGAATAGAGGGTTTTTTATTGTTGAAATTAGGAGATTCATTCATAGTCTGAACTCCTTGGCTTCTCTGGGAAATTTTGAAGATGGGGCTCCTGGGTCCATGTTCCTCCCGCACGCAGGAGCCTGTCCTCTTTGGACACATGCTCCCCACCTGCCCGTCTCCATCATGCCCTCTCCTCTCACACCTGAACCACTTCCTTCATGCCCTGGTTTGACCTACCTGGTCCCTGTGAGTGGCAGAGTTAGCAGCTCCTTTGGTAATGAGCAGTAATGGAAGCCAAGGTGTCCCCCAGGCTCACCAGTTTCCAATCCATGCTTTTGAAAGGCGTTCCCATAAGGAGGTACTTCGGGTAACCAGCTGTTCCATGGGTGCCAATGGCAGTGATGTTTGGTTGATTTGGCTATAATCAACCCTCGTTCTCTGGTCCATCCTCACAGTGAAATAGGTGGTGTGTGCCACTTGTGCAAGGGAAAGAGGTGGTACTGGCTTTATCAAGCCACTGTCATCAAGGAAAACACCTCCTGACTTCCCCACTCAAATATTCCAATAATCATGACCTGGACACTGACCAAATATCCAACGCCAAATGATAGAAAGGCGGTGGAGGTGGCCAGGAGGCATCATTCCAGGCTGAGGCAGCGGGGCACAAGCTTGGAAGTGCAAAACCGTCCTGCGGGGGGAAGGGAGGCAGGAAGGGCTTGGAACTGGGGGTGTGGCGGGAGGCACGTTAAAGCAGTGAGCTGTGAGAGAACCAGGATAACCCACTGCAGCACTCAGCACTCATGTGGGGAGATCCCATGTGCATAGTCACCCATCCTGACTTCAAAAATATTTTATATTATTCATAATAATCAGACTATGGGATTTGACCCACTTATTTATGCATTCATTAGTTGATTCTTGTACGTGCCCTGACCGGGCATCGAACCTGCAGCCTTGGTGTATCGGGATGATGCTCTAACCAACTGCACTACCCAGCCAGGGCCGCACCCATCCTGATGTTTAATGTGGAATGCAATAAATCCCTAGAAAAAAACGCCAGCATAGAGCTTTTTAAACCATCTTTAGGATTCTTCAAACTAGATCCTCCTGCCCAGACCAGCATTTTACAGCACTGTTTAACGGAGCTGCTCTGGTGATATAGGTGGGCAGGAGATCTTGGCTCACTCCTTGCACGCCCAGGAGCAGAGCTGACCACTGAACACCCTTCACAAAGCAGAACAAGCCACCCAAGAGCTCCGGAGACTGTGCTCCTACAGAGATGACCAGTCCCACTTCCTGTTGCCACGTTTTTGACTATTTATTGAATGAGGCAGTAATAGACAGAATGGAAAACAACACAGAATCCATGCTCTGCTACTTGGGTTTTGCTTTTCTTCTTCTTCTTGGCAATTTCTCAAACTAGTAGGAGGTTATTTCACCACAAAGGATCATGGACTTTAAAGTCCCTGGACAACTTCACAATGGCGGTAAAAAATAATAATTATAAAAATAACAAATTATAGAACTAGACTGTTTATATGTAAATTTCCCTCCCCCCCACCCCCCATTACGTACAGAAAAAAACATACAAAGAACATTGGATAATTTTATATAAAACAAGCAAATACAAGAATCTGAAACTTTTCTCAAAGGCTGAGCAAGACAGGAATAATTTTTTAATGTTGCGTTAAAAAAACACATTAAATACACTATCACACGTGGGGGGCCCGGGAGGAGGGGAAGAGTTGTCCCTGTACTCAAGGAGCGGAGGCTTGGCCTGTCGAAAAGTCAGGTGAATTCAGCCGCTGGAGACTCAGGGCCTGCAGCTGAGAAATCCCAGACCGAAGAGTTACAGAGAAGCCCAGACCCAGGGCACCCTGAGGGGCAGCTGTGCGGGGCCTGGGCCCCCAGGACGCGAGGTCCCCTCTGAGAGGGCCCGGTCCAGAGCTCAGGAAACCCCGGTCCTTCCTTTTCTCTTCTCACGCCCCAGCCGGTGTGATGGGCAGCCTTCCTGGGCAGGTGCCTGTCAGCTCCCACCTCCTCTGCACAGCTACAGAGTGAGAGGAAGCAGAAAATTGCTTCCACTGGTGAACCCTGGTCTTTGAGTTTTTCTCTCCCTCCTTCCTTTCCCCTTCCAACCCCTCCCACTCGCCCTCCCATTCTCTCCCCCCTCCACACGCCCACACACACACAATGCGCACGCACTCCTCAAACCCTTAATACTTCTGTTACCTTCAGTTCATATACATGACCACGTTAGGACTGACCTTACAACCAAAGCAGTATTTAACAGTCATGAGATCAAGAGGCTTCCCGCGAAGAGGTGATGGGAGGCGGAGGAAACCTTTAAGGACATTCCCCTGCCTGTGGCAAGGTCAGCACCTGGGCCAGCCCGAGGAGCGTCTCAGCTGCCAGGCCCCAGGGCCCCTGGACCCCACCAGTTCTGGCCCTTCCTTCCTCAGGTGGGTCCAGCAGGGAGAGTTCGGAGGCCATTGGGAGGCAGCTTTGGTGAAGGCCATGGTCACCTCCACCTGAGTTTGTCAGTAGCTCAACGCATGACCCTGGCATGAACAAAAATCAGTGACTGTGTCTGGCCACGTACCCTACACCCACTAAACTGGGTGAATTAATTTTTTTCCACAGCGCACCTTAATTTCATACAGATAATTCCATGCGGGTTTCATATATATATAGATATATGCATATATATATATATGTACACATATAGACTTTATATATATGTAAATGTGTATATCCATATGTACACATATACATATATTCACATTCGCACATACACACACGTAAGTATACATACATGTTTTTGCAGAAAGAAGTCCTGCCACAATTTGGCTTTTTGGGGACGGTGAAACTGACAGTGCAGTATCTTACTCCACCAATCCCAGAAAATCAAGTGGTGCTTTAAAAAATGCAATTCCAAATCCGCTGCCTTTCTTCCTTTTTTAAAAAAGGGTTAACAATACTTTTCTTCCAAAGTTGAGAGACTTCATTCCATTTGATTGCACCTCTGCAATGTGTAAAAATTTCTGAAGTAGACTAGAAAACGACGCCACGACATGGCCGACGTCACTGTTCCAACGTCACCACTTCCACAGCCTGGCCGTCCATGGTGACTGTGCTGTCCGCTATCCTGGTGGTCACGGGGGCCATGGCCACCTGCACCGGCCCGTTGCCTTGGGCAAGGCTGGTCACCACAGTCTGGTACATGCTCACAGGGATCTGGACCAGTCCTGGGGAGAGAAAGGGAGATGTTGGTGGAGATCGGGCTCAGCGTCACATGCTGGCTGGACAGGGCAACCAGCTCAGCTCCTCAGGGAGTCACATACCCACTTCCACACAATGACACCCCCTCTTCGGCCCCTTTCCGTTCTTTACAACAGGCGGTCAGGGAAGAAGTTAGGAGGAATTGTGGAAACATGCCTCAGAGCATGGCGTCCCCAACTTGCCAAGAGATGACACCCCTGCCTCTGACTGCAGGAAGCACAGCCCATCCTTGTCCCTGCCTGGAGCTTTAAGGACAGTCACTTGCCTGTGGCTGTGACTACCTTAACGGTCCTCTAGGAAAGGCCTCCATTTGTTGTCTGATATTCGCCTACACTAGCTGCGCCAACCCTTTCTGCCTATGTTCAAATTCTCTCAGCTTGACAAAACATTTCCCTCCATCCTATCCTGGCTCTTGCCACTGTCACTCCACTTAGAGTCAGCTTATTTTTTTTTTAAAGAGGAAAATAAAGTCTAGGTCATAAGTTTTCTGATTTTAGATTTCACAGACCTATAATATTTTAAAATACATTTTGGGGTCAACTTAAAAAAAAAAAAAAGACTCCTAACTACATCCTCACATTCCATTACTTCACAGTAGAAAGAGTAGAAAGGAAGGTTTAACACAAAGGAAGGAAGAATCATGTAATCTCAGAAAAGGGCAGTCCTTCCTAAGAAGGGAAAGTTGGTGATTTTATATAACATTAAAAAAACATTTCCATTAAATAAAGCAGAATAAATGCATGCATCAAACTCCTCTTCCTCCTAAACTAAAATTATAGTGAAGGGGGCAAAAGGGTAGAAATGAGGGAGATCAACATATGGTTGGAAGACTTAAAGCGAATATCAAGTGATTCTGCCTCATCAGATAAGTGAAAACTGCAATTCCAGTGTCCACGGGGCCCAGCTCCTGCAGGAATAGGGGGAGGGGCAAAAACAGGGAATGGCTGAAAGTTTGCATTCAACCGATGGGACCAGTAGCCACACCAACCCCAACCCTGTTGTTGACAGGACATCTGAATTCATCCGTGTTGAGGAAATGACCTGGAGAGGCCCACGAAGAGACTTGTAGTGATGTTTGGAGGTGGACAGGTGGGCGGTGGGCGGTGGGAGGTAGGCGGTGGGAGGTGGGAGGTGGGCGGTGGGCGGTGGACAGGTGGGCGGTGGGAGGTAGGCGGTGGGAGGTGGGCGGTGGAGGTGGGTGGTGGGAGGTGGAGGTGGGCGGTGGGCGGTGGGCGGTGGAGGAGAAGAGACAATGAGAAACCTGGCCTGCTGCTCCAATACTTACCCCAAGGTCTCCTGGCCACCTAGCTCTGCCCTATACAGCCTCACTCTTAAGGAACACAGGAGAGCAGAGACAATGTGGGGAGCAGAAGAAAACAAGTGCCCCCCAAATCTAATATCTTCAAAGAGAGAAAAAGTTCGTATCATAAAAATGAGATGCTTTTATTATGACAACTATGGGAAAATTTTTAAATAAAATGATATGCATTCTAAAAAATTATATGAAGATAAAGTCAAGGAAATCTTCCAGAGTAGGAAAGATTAAAAGATGGAAAGTAGGAGAGAAAATATAAGACTTACGAGGGTCAATCTCTGATAACAGAGTTCCAGAGAGACTAGAAAAAACAGAAGGTAAGAAATTATCAGACAGATGTAAGTAACATCTGTAACTGAAACACGTGAGACCCAGCCTGACCAGGCCCACTAGATGCTCAGCACAACAGATGCCAAAATTCCCAAAGATGGCAGAAGGAAAAAGTCATCTACAAAGATCTGGGAACATAATACTGTGGGACTTCTCAAAAGCGGGTCAAGAATGCATTGGAATGTCGGAGAGGAAATGTTCTCAGTCCAGGATTCTGTATCCAGTTCATGAAAGACGGTATCTATGTCAGTTAAGTGTGGGACAGGATAAAGACATCCTCAGACGAGTAGGGCTCTAAAAATGGCCACCCACACACTTCTTGGGATGCTCTGAAGGATGCACAGAACACCAGGAGTGGCCACGGGATCTAGGAAACAGAGAATCCACAACTTGTAGTGAGCTCAGGGGCAGGATGAGGGGCCAGGGCCAGGGCTATGCAAATTTGAGAGAATGGAGGGAAATGGCATGACCACACCTCCACCCCGGAGAGTCACGATCACCACCTCCATCTTCTGTCCGGTCCAACGGGCAAAGTTAATGAAATAACCCCGAACACGCAGCAGGGAGGTCAGTTGTGCGCTCCTCTGAAGAACCCACACTGGCAAACAGCAGCCAAACCAGAAGCAAAGATCACTTTCATTTCTTAGTACTGCTCTTGCTTCCGGGCTCGATTCAGCTAAGGAAGCTTTAAGCCTGGGGACTAAGTCACACACTTTACACGCACAGTGACTACTGCGAGCAGCCCGGCTCTGGGCTGCGGTGCAGAGAACGGGAAGAATTGTTAGTTAAATCTCTTTCACCCTGTTCCCCGCCCCCCCCCTCTTTCACCCTGGTTTATGACATATTTGGGTTTCCTCTGATGTGGATCCATGTCTAACATGTTAACACAGGTTGAAAATCATGAAAGATTTGCCCTGAATAAAACAGAGAAACGTTCAAACGCAGAAATACAGGTACTGCTATACTCAGATGATCTTTTGAACACAACATGATTTTGTTGTCCTCTTTCACAATTCTTTAGTAGCTCATCCAATCTAATAAAGGAGTAATATGCAAATTGACTGTCACTCCATCACACAAGATGGCTGCCCCCATGTGGACACAAGATAGCCAACACAAGATGGCCTGCAGGGGAGGGACCAGGCCAGCAGGGGAGGCAGTTAGGGATTACCAGGCTGGCAGGGGAGTGATTAGGGGGTGATCAGGCTGGCAGGCAGAAGCGGTAAGGGGCAATCAGGTAGACAGGCGAGTAGTTGGGAGCTAGCAGTCCTGGATTGTGAGAGGGATGTCCAGTGGGATTGGGCCTAAACAGGCAGTCGGACATCCCTCAAGGGGTCCCAGATTGGAGAAGGTACAGGCTGGGCTGAGGGATACCCCCCACCCCGCCTGCATGAATTTCGTGCGGGATATAAAGTCCAAATCCCAATGCAGGTATTTAAATCCTCATGTCAGCCCCTGTGGTCCAATCCACCTGGTGATCCACCAGCCCCTTTACACCCAGCCAGGTGAACTACTTGATTATGGATTTCCACACACCTCCTCACAGGAGTGGTTACTGCCCCCTCAACTGACTACCCTCTGCTTGTCAGCTCTCCACCTGGCGCCTCTGCTCCTGGGCTCCCGCGGCACTCTGCGCTGGGCTCCATGGAGGCAGCCGTCCTATTCATTATCGCTGTTTGCATGTCTTGTCTCCGAGGAGCCTCTAAGCTCCTGAGGGAGGGATGGAGTCTCCATCTGTGAGTCTCTAGCGATCCACAGGAGCTCAGTAACTGCTTTCAACACTCACGAATGAAACCTGACTTCTGAGATGTCACCGGTCAGTCCTCGGGACTGAGCGATTGAACTGGATGAGTCTCCGGGTGACCAGGCTGTTTTAGAATGGGAGCTCCCAACCCAGAAAACAGCAATATAAACACTACTCAGGGCCCTCTCAAACAGAACCACCTTTAAAGATTCCATCTCTTGTACTTTACCCCACAACCAGGGAAGAAATAAATTTGGCCTCTACAACTGGGTGATGAAATGACTTGCATACAGAGCTATCTCAAGAGGGAATAACCGGTAAAGGCAACTACATATCTGACAAGCTTTTCAGAAGGAGAAATTCCATATATAAGGTAATTTCATAACCTCACATGCCTTGAAAGTCCAATTCCATCATCTTCCACAGGCAGTTTCAGTCCATCGCTACCTTAAATAAACGCATTACCACCCCACTGGGATTTCAGAACCAGTCTCTCTCTTTCATCCCCCCGCCCCAGCCACTGTGACAAGGATTAGATTAAATCGTCTCAGAGTCTCTGACCTGGCAGCCTTTATGTCCATGGCCAGGGAGGGGGAGGGGACTGGCAGCTTGGAAACCCAGCAGGTACTAAATCGGCCGCTGCCCTTGGAAGAGATGATTAAATGCTG
This sequence comes from Pipistrellus kuhlii, assembly GCF_014108245.1. NCBI lineage: Eukaryota > Metazoa > Chordata > Mammalia > Chiroptera > Vespertilionidae > Pipistrellus > Pipistrellus kuhlii. The sequence goes on along the minus strand of NW_023425405.1, from coordinate 12,211,081 downwards.
AGGTAGAGTCAGTCATCAGGCTGGGATTGTCCCAGCATCTGCTCAGTCTGGCCCTGATTAGCCCTAATCTAGAAGGCGGGTGTTAATCCAAGCTTGCATTCTGGGTCATCATTTCAATTAATCAAGGAACAGGAAACCCTTCACATTCTACTTTAAGGGCTTGAAGTATTTCCTTTTGTTTTTTCAGAGAGAACCTGTACAATCTGAGTAACAACACTCGACATTTGTAGAGGACTTTTCAAAGCTTTCCAACACCCTCTGCATATCATCTGGCTTCTGCTAAGACCCTGCAGAGCAGGCAGGGCAGGGCAGGCGTTCTGCCCTCTCACAGATGACAGGCAAGCTCCCCTGGCAGACCCATGGACCGACATAAAGGCATGTCTTAGAAGTCCCCCAATCTCTGTACCCGAATCTTCAAAGCTATAAGAAACCTGAGTTCATTCAGTTTAGTAAATCCAATCCCCTTTCTTTTTCTTTAAATGCAAAGTAAACAGATAAAGGGTTTAAAGCAAAAACACATAGGCCAAGAGAGACCGAGTGGTTATTTCTCTCGGGAGTCCCCCCATGCGGCAGAATGCCTAGGCACGGAGCCCCGGGGCCAGGGCTCCCTGCTGCCTCCCCTCCAGCTCCCGGTGAGGTTCACACAGCCGGCCAAACGGGAAAAGAGGCCAAAGGTGTGACTCGGGGGCTTCAGGTCCCACCCAGCACAAGGATTTCCTTGTCAAACAGCAGTCAGAACAAAATCCCTGGGGGAACTGCTGGCTTGGGGATTGCATTTCCCTGTAAAAGACGATGAGACCTGCTCTAGTTTTCTACCAGTTGGCATCATTCCTTTTTTATTTTTTAATACATCTTATTGATTTTTTACAGAGAGGAAGTGAGAGGGACAGAGAGCCAGAAACATCGACGAGAGAGAAACCTCCTGCACACCCCCCACGGGGGATGTGCCCACAACCAATGTACATGCCTTTGACCAGACTCGAACCTCGGACCCCACAGTCCGCAGACTGACGCTCTATCCACTGGGCCCAACTGGTTTCAGCAATTGGGCATCATTCTTGAGCCCAGTGGTCAAACATACTCCCCTCACTCTTCTCCGACCTCAGCAAGTGGCAATTACATCTTTGGCCCTGGCCAAAACTTTGAAGGCAAGTCATCTTTGACTTCACTAAACGCAATGCATCAGCAAATCCTGTCCACTTCCTTCAAATACAGACAAGAATCCAACCATTTCAACAGCTGCCACCCTAGGCCCACTCCTCTTGCCTGGACTCTGCTTAGCTTCCTTTGTCATTCTGCTTCAGCTCTTGCTCCACTGCAGTCTATTCTCCACACAGCAATCCTCAAACTCCCACACAAGGTCATGGATATGGGGTCATGTACGAAAATTCAGACCATTTACTCACGTTAAGTGGCTTTGCTCTGTAATCTGCAAAACAGGTGGCCACGGATTGTGTAGTGGCCTGTCTCTGCTGGTGGCACCCTGGGGAGACTGTGGTACACCATGGGCGCCGATGTAACTTAGGGTCATGGCCTTGCGCACTCGTAAACTGACCTACTCTATTCCTGCCCTCTCCTGAGGTAATGAGTTTTATCATTTACCCGCTGTATAATGGCACACACACATACACACCCACACACTTTTGGTGGCTGTCTACTAAGGGAAAAAGAGAGTCCAAATAGCTAACAGTTGAGGGATTACACCACCTTTCCCACAAATGCCCTGCATATCCCTTCATTACAACCATATCTGTCGCCTCAGTGTACCCTCAGACAGATCCCTGCCAATGTCAGTCCTGCTCTGACAAGTCCTGCATCTTTCATGGGGTCACCTCAGCCAGCCCAGCCCACTGGGTTCCCTCTCCCTGTGATGCCAATGCCTCCACCATTCATTTGGCATCAGCTCTGTGCTAACCTGTTCTCAAGTAGTGATTGTGTTTTTCCTGTAGAAGTCTGCTTACTTAAGATGCTTGGAAAGACACTATCTTTGAATACTGAGCAACTTGAAGATAACAGATGTTTAATAATTGAGTATGACAACTGGTCATGTTCATCATGATTTTCAGAAACTTGATTACGTTCTTATTAGCTTTGGCCTCCACAGACTGAAGAGCCTGAGGCTTTTCCCTCTGCTCCTGAATGAAGTAGGATTTCTTCAGGTATCGCAGCCAAACGCAGGGTGGCTGTGCAGGTGCATTTTGTGGGTTAAATAGGCTCTTTATTTCCATTGAAGGCTCCCCAGCGAGAAGCACCACCGTGTGAATCCTGGCCTGGCCACGGACAGGTTTGTGTAGAACAGTGATTACTTATGTCACAGGCTGGCTGAGAACTGGATGTGCCGGCCTAGAGTGCGGGACAGCCTGGCACACAGTAGGTAAGTGTCAGCTGCTTTTCAAAGAGGACTGACTCGGAGTAAGAGGCTTGAGGAAGTCTGGCTGGGGGCACAGATGTTCTCAGGAAGCAGAAAGGAAAGCAGAGACACACAGATCTCCTTTCAGCAGCAGTGTGCTCCTGCCAGGAAGCACATCACTCCCCGAGGCCTTCAGAGATGGAAAGATTAGAGATAAAAGGCATGAAATCAGGGCAGACGGCCTGGCGGGCAGCGTCCTCTCGGAAACGCAGTGATGTCAGAACTGGCACTGGAACGGCACCGGGACACAGGAGGTAGCTGCCGACCCAGTGCCCCGGTGACTACGCAATCCGGACTAAACCACTAATCAATGTGAAGAATAGGAAAAGCATCATCAGGACCAGTATGACGATGCCATCACTCTGATACACTTCTAACGCCCTCCAGAAACCAATGCCGGGCTCCAGCCCAGCAGAGCACAGAGCTGCAGGCCTGGTCAGGGTCACCCGGAACCACAGAGTGCCGCCTCCCCCGCCCCCGACAAGACAGAGCAGGACAGACGCCCAGGAAGAAAGGGCCTTTTACTGGCCCTCACAATCCGGGAGCCTCTGGGAATTGTTGTTTGCTGTAACCGAATCTTCCAGCCCAAGGCCTTCCAAGTTGGTCATGGAAAGATCTTTAGTTAGGAGAAAAATATTGATGATTGTAAGAGAAAAATTAGAGGGCTAAATAAATAAAGTGTCAACTAAACACAACAGCTGGTAAAAGAGAAGTAATTCTTTTTTTTTTAAGTTGCTATTTATTTATTTATTTATTTATTTTTAAATATATTTTATTGATTTTGTACAGAGAGAAAGGGATAGAGATAGAGAGTTAGAAACATCGATGAGAGAGTGTCATCGATCAGTTGCCTCTTGCACACCCCCTACTGGGGATATGCCCGCAACCAAGGTACATGCCCTTGACCGGAATCGAACCCGGGTCCCTTCAGTCCCCAAGCCGAGGCTCTATCCATTGAGCTAAACCGGTCCCGGCAAGAGAAGTAATTCTTAAAATCCAAAGGCTTTAAAATTTATAGTGCAATGCCTCCTGTGGTCTATGGACATGGAAGCTAAGTATATGTCTCAGGTGCACAGTGGCTTAAATGAGGAGCAGAAGACTGTGTGACTGGGAAGAATGGGGATAAATAAATAAGAAATGAAACCATGTGTTACCTAAGTAACTTCTGGAATTTTTAAAGAGCCATCAAGGGTATCATATCAACAGGTGTCTCTAGGGGTGGCAGGCAGGAGGGAAGTCCTTTAAAAAAGTTTATTTGCAGGCCTGAAAAAACTTCCCATCAGTGACTGACATCTAAGGGCAACCACTGGTACATGAAAACACAGGCAGGGTGTGTGCTGGTGTGGAAATGGGAGAACAGCAGGTAAAGAAGGGAGTCCGGGAGGCAGTGAAGAGGCTGTGAGTGACAAAGACCAGATGGAGAGAGGACAGACACAGGGCAAGGAAAAGGTCATGAAAAGAATGTCCGTAGCAAATGAAAAGGAGATCCAGGTAACTCTCGGATGGCAAGGCCAGGGGAAACAGAAAGCACTGCTCTCCCAGTGGTTCTGTTTCTGTTATATTAGCTGCTTCTGGGACATTTAATCTTCCTTTTCCGTGTTTCCTAAGTCTATGGCTTCTGGGTGCATTGAGGGGATTTGTGGATTAAAATATGTATTACACCTGGCAAGTACTGCGTATTCTCATGAAGCCAAGAGCAGCCTCACAGGTGCCTTCTCAGCCTCCAAGGTTTTCTCCGCGTTTGCTGGGCAGTATGAAGCCTCACCTGGAAAAACCCCTTTCTGGGATAAATTCTGTAGCAGTGACTCTGTCTTGGCAGGACAGTGTCACCGTCTCCTTTGCCTGATTTTGCAGGCCACAAGCCAACTCCTCTTGCCCCTACACCGTAAGCCAGATGTTAAAAATGAATTAACTTTTACTACAAAACACATTTTGGAGATATAAATTCATGATTTCCTCTTGAAATGATCACGTGCCCAGGAACACTGGGATCGAGGCTGGCAGCTTCGGGTTCAGAGCCACGGTGTGCTCATTATCCTGCGGACTGAGCCCCTCACGCGAGCAGACCCAGAGGACTCCGAGGTCTGCTGAGGCCCCGAGCACGAGGGCTACACCTGCGGCGGCAGGAGGGAGCACGTTCGCCTGAGGCTGGCGGAGCAGGCCTGTGCTCGGGACATCTGACCCGACCGTACAGAGAAGGGCAGGAGGTGCTCAGTCACTTTCCGGGGGAAACTATCGGGAAGAAGGGTGAGCGCAGCACTCAAGGGCTCCAAAGTCTATGCACAGTGCACAGGGTATGGGCGATTTGTGAGCTTTTGATATTTTTAAACAGAAAGTGGAGCCAAAATGATGGAAGCCTCAGGGGAAAGTCACCAAGCCATCCGAGTTTACGAGTCAGGTATAGAAATGAATACCGGGAATTATCCAGAGTTAGGAGCAGAGATTCATTTTCTGTTATTATTTTCAAATTTTTTACTGTAGAGAATTTCACATCAGCACAAAAGGAGAGAGACTAGTACAAGAAATACTCCCCATCCCACCATCTAGCTAGCCCTTGCCTCTTCTGAACAGGGTTAGACTGAGGCAAAGAAACTTCCAGAAAATTTTCACCCCTTCATAGCACAACCTATAGAGTACCGTTAGAAAACAAACAGCAGAATTTCTAAGAGCACTTAGGACAGAATTCAATTTGCTTAGGCAGTGAGACCCTGCAGACGGCTGACTGGAAGGTGGAAATAAATGGACAGTACCGGGGTTTGGTCGTCACAGAGAAAGAAATGGATCTCAAAAAACTGCATTCTGTTTAAGTATTTATCTTGCTTTCCTATCTGGACTATATTTAGCATAAGCAAATTGTTAATAAGGAGAAGTTCTTTTTTTAATTTATTTCCCAGAGTGCTTTCCCCAGCTTTATTCTTCAATATATTTTTATTGATTTTCATAGAGAGGAAGGGAGAGGGATAGAGAGCTAGAAATGTCGATGAGAGAGAAACATCGACCAGCTGCCTCCTGCACACCCCCTACTGGGGATGTGCCCGCAACCAAGGTACATACCCTTGACCGGAATCGAACCTGGGACCTTTCAGTCCACAAGCCAACGCTCTACCACTGAGCCAAACTGGTTTCGGCAACACATTAGGGTATTTTTTAAAAAAAATATATATATATTTTATTGATATTTTTACAGAGAGGAAGGGAGAGAGAGAGAGAGCTAGAAATGTCGATGAGAGAGAAACATCGACCAGCTGCCTCTTGCACACCCCCTACCGGGGATGTGCCCGCAACCAATGTACATGCCCTTGACCGGAATCGAACCTGGGACCTTTCAGTCCGCAGACCGATGCTCTACCACTGAGCCAAACTGGTTTCGGCAACACATTAAGGTATTTTTAACCACAGTGTCCATGCTGCATATTCGGTCCCCAGAACTTACACATCTGACGTAACTGAAACTCGTCCAAAGAACTATCACCGTGCCTGCAAACGGTGAATGGATCTAAATAAAGGTGACAAGCCCTGTGGCAGACAGACAGTCAGAGGGATGCCACAGGAATTCAGGTGAGAACAGAAAGGACTAAGTATGAAGAGGAAAGAGGGTCTCACAATCAGGATGGAGAGTCGACTGGGCAGACTGACATAACAGAGACCTGAATCCAATCCTCGGGTCCATGTCGTTAACCCCTCCAACTCACTGGGCTGCCCCCTGCACACAGAGGCCCTTCTGTGTTGACTGGCCGGCTAGATAACGGCTCACACAGGTTAGGGACCATGAAGGCAGAGTTGTTCCACGCTCGGGAAAAGTTCTTTATTGGAAGAATTCTAGCTAAAAAGGGCAGAAGGAAGGAATAACACCAGAGAAGCACCACTTTACCACTCTCATCAATAGGATGGAATTATACGCAATCATTAGTGGGTACTGAGACCACTGGGTGACCTGCAGGATGTGGCACCCGGAGGGCAGCCTCTCCTTACCCCGCCCTCCAGCTGCTTCCTTCTCCCTCAAAGATAACCCCCTGCGGCAGTCTCCGTCAGCACCTGCTGGCGATGGCACAACCTGCTCTACAGACACCTGACAACACAGAACTTGGAAAGAGCAATGGGCAAGAGTGACACCCACCCGGGAAGGCCCACAAATCCTCTAGCACGTGTGCGGGCACACGGCGCGCTGTGGAAGCACACGTCTTTAACAGTAGGCCTCGGTCAGCTCTTCTTGAGCCGAAGGGAGGGTGGTTCATCTCTCCTGTGCTGCCCTCTACCCTGGAATTTGTGATGTATTTTCTTGTAGCAGACTCACTTTCCTAATTAAATCTTCTTTCAGCTAATATGAATACTAATCTGTATCCCTTAAGTACTCCGCTGCTGTGGAGGTGGAGGAGACGGTCCAGGCTTTCTCTGACTTGCTCAGAGATATTGTCCAAGGACTTAAAATGTGTCACCAGTAATCTGCATGACAGATAATCTGTATGTCACATAGAAGAGTTGAATATAGTTCTATTTATAAAACCAACAGGCCATGTCTGTCTCTGGGGGCTGCTATGAGAAGTAACATTTTGTTGACATGACTGAAGTTCTTGAGATGAAGACACTACCTAGCCTTGAGGTGGTGGTGTTTTGTCTAGGTCCTTCCTCAGCATCAGGGCAGCCATGTGGCAGCTGCCAGGGGCAGACAAATGGCGAAGTCAGATGGAAGGTGCTGCCCATCGTCCCCAGAGCTGCTGAGAGCGGAGCTGTGCCCCAGCTCAGCGTCCACCCCAGGAGTGCTGTTCCCACTCCATGCTGTACTCAGAGTGAACAATCACACACACACTCTTGGCCCTGAGTGCTCACATGCCCTCTTGTTAGTAGTCAGAGACACTGTTGAATGAGACCTCTTCCCTCTCCCTTCTCTCTGAAATAAATAAAAATATATTAAAAAACAAACACCCCACAATGAGGTACCACCTCACACCTGTCAGAATGGGCTATCATCAACAAACGAAATGTGATGGCGAAGATGGGGAGAAAAGGAGCCCTCGTGCACTGCTGGGTGGGAATGCAGACTGGTGCAGCCACTGTGGAGATCAATATGGAGTTTCCTCAAAAAATTAAAAATGGAACTCCCATTTGACCCAGTGATCCCACTTCTAGGAATATATCCCAAGAAGTCAGAAACACCAATCAGAAAGGGTATATGCACCCCTATGTTCATAGTAGCACAATTTACAATAGCCAAGATTTAGAAACAGCATGAGTGCCCATCAGCAGATAAGTGGATTAAAGACAGTGGTATATCTATACAATGGAATACTATGCAGGTGTAAAAAATAAAGAATTCTTTACCATTTGCAACAATATGGATGGATCTGGAGAACATTATGCTAAGCGCAATAAGCCAGTCACTGTCAAACTTCAGATGGAAGGCAGGGGGCGGTTGGCAGGTGGGAAGAGATCAACCAAGGAACTTGCATGCATTTATGCATAACCCATGGACACAGACAATAGGGGGTGAAGGCCTGGGGTGTGGGGCAGGGGTGGGCTGGGAGAGGTCAACCGGGAAAAGAGAGGACATATGTAATACTTTTAAAAATAAGGAAGGAAGCCGGGACCGGTTTGGCTCAATGGATAGAGCGTTGGCTTGGGGACTGAAGGGTCCCGGGTTCGATTCCGGTCAAGGGCATGTACCTTGGTTGCGGGCATATCCCCAGTAGGAGGTGTGCAAGAGGCAGCTGATCGATGACTCTCTCTCATCGATGTTTCTAACTCTGTATCTCTCTCCCTTCCTCTCTGTACAAAATCAATAAAATATATTAAAAAAAAAATAAAATAAGGAAGGAAGCAAGGAAGGAAGAAAGGAAGAACAGAATTCTCTAGTTCACCAGCAGGGCTGTGAAAGCTTAAGCAAGGGAAGGCAGGGAACTGGGCAGCAGAAAGCAGGCATTCTGCTGGCACCGGTTTGGCTCAGTGGTAGAGCGTCGGTCTGCGGACTGAAAGGTCCCGGGTTCGATTCTGGTCAAGGGCATGTACCTTGGTTGCGAGCACATCCCCAGTAGGGGGTGTGCAAGAGGCAGCTGGTCGATGATTCTCTCTCATCGACGTTTCTAACTCTATCCCTCTCTCTTCCTCTCTGTGAAAAATCAATAAAATATATATTTTAAAAAAAAGAAAGAAAAAAAAAGAAAGCAGGCATTCCTAAGATCATGATGTGGGTGGGAAAGGACATGAGATTCTTGAAGAAAAATACTTTAAACATAAAAAGATAAAGTTCATAGTCTAAGTGACATGGCTGGAAGGAGCTGCTCCAAAAACATTCAAGCGAATTTCCTTTTCCTCCTCCAACAAGGCTGACATAGACACTCCAAGGCTCACTACTTCAGCAGTGAGACATTCAATCTCGGAAGCCATGATGCCCATTAGAACTCACTGGAGCAGGTATGTTCTCCATGTGCTGACCCATGTAGTGGCTACAGAGCACCTGCAATGTGGCCAGTGTGACTGAGGAATTGAACCTTTGATTTTACTTGATTTTGATTAATTTACACTTAAATAGCCAGAGACCAGCTCTAAAAGCTTTCCAGTATTTCACTGTATAGATGTACCAGTTTTCCGGTGAACCAAGTCCACATCATACATGTGCTTCAGTTATACATAAACTGCAGAACATGGGAAAGAGCTGCTTTTGTTTACATGGAAACTCAATCTGAAATTGGCTGCTCTATATTCACCTAAAATATATTTTCCTGGCATTCCCCTTATTTACACCACAGGCTTTTTTTCTTTGCTGCTCTCCCCTCTCCCCATCCCCACTTATTTTAACACCCCACCCCACCCCACCCCCACGGTGAGAAACTTTATCGGCATTTGAGAACAATACAGTGGAGCTGTGCACTATAAAGCTTCAAGCAGTAAGGAGAGGCTGGGCTGGGCAGTCAGGAGAATTGCTGGACGCCTCTCTAGGAGCCAATCTGATAGCAGGGTCTTTGTAGTCTCGCTCAGAGCAGAGTCTCAGTTTCCATATATAGACCCCTTCAATGATTCTCAGGTCCAATTGCTAGCTTTACAACCGAAAAGATTTTTTTTTTTTTTTTTTTTTTATCAATTTAACTTCGAAAACCCTATTTAGGCTCTGTAAATCTCTAAATTGGGGCCTTTCTAATAATGATTTGGTGTAATTATAAAGGCGCAGGCAATTGTGCTGACAAAGCCAAATGTATATGTCTCCTGGCCGGGCCTCTGCTCTCGGTCTGACCGGCCGGAGGAGAAAAGAGGCTTTGTCAGGAGCAGATGTGCAGTGGGAGGCCCTGGGAAAGCAGATCTGTTGAATGAAGCAGGTGCCACTTAGACATTCACTTTACTGACTCCAACCACAACCTCCCCTTCATTTGATATCCTGCTCTTGGCAGGAGGATGGGGAGAGAGCATCACACAAAAAGGAAGCATGTTTATCCTGTTCAGATTACTGCTCTGCCAGGCTGCTGCTGCTGGGCTCTGCACACTTGCTCTTTATTAAGCAAATGGCAGATCTGGGAAGTGAATCCCTGTATTTACACAGGTAACCTGAGAGCCAGAGGGCCCCAAACCATACTGGCTGCGATGTGCAAGCTATTCGAGTTAATAACAGTACACCACATTCCTTCAAAATCCCAGTGGAAGCATAAATAAAAAGAGGAAAGTCCCCTTTACCCAAGAACCTAAAAAACTTCATCTGAAGAATTTTTCACGTTAAGAAATTCTTGTTCTTGTGTGAACAGTGACTGATCCCATTTTTACATGCTCAATTGAAACCCACTTTTCAATCCACGTATCAAATAGAAATGACTGCAATGAAACTTGTTCGGTTATGGCTCTGAATCTGGTATGCTACACACACACACAAATCCCTTCACAGAATATTACCTGCAATGAGGCACCAAGATTCTGTCTTGGTTACAAGGAGCTGGAATCATCTAAGACCAGAATCTGTCTTTCGAATACAAAGACTCAGAAAGATCTGGGGACCTAAAGGGAAGGAGAATGAGATAACGAAACATGTAACTTGACCTTCAGGACACTGGGGGCGGAGGAGACCTTGGTCAGTGGTGTCCATCTGCCAGATGGCAGGCATGTTCTCGGGAATCTCTGCCCAGAATGTTCCTGGCACATCAGTTTCCTCAAGCTGAGAATACCTGGCACAATCAGACCAAGGAGCAGATCAAGGCAGGCCATGGTGGCTTGACAACCTGCTAATTCCCACTGGGCTTCAAGGAGCCAACGCTGGAAGCACTCAGCTTTTAGCATGGATAGCATCTAAAAGCTACATCTGAGGGCCACAGCCATGGCTCAGATGAGTCCTAAGAACAGAGCCCAAACATTTCATTGTAAAAGGCCCGCTTCTTTTCCAGTCTTTAAGTCTTCAAACAGCAGAGACTAAGTGGGCAATTCCTGGTGTACATATCATGAATGCCCGAGGCCACTCCGTTCATAATGGTAGAGGGAGGCGACACAACCCCTCTGGACTTGCGGACTGGGCGAGCAGAAAGATGAATCTAAACCCATGACACTTTCAAGAGACCTGCTCCTTCAGAAGGTATGCGCAGGTCAGCATCTTTGCAGGAGAGAGCCGGAAACCCCTCCAGTTGGGGGATGTCTGATGAGTGACAGGAAAGGCCTGGTAACTGGGAGAATTGAATCTGTTTCGTCTCCCCCAGCATGCCTGAGGGACAATGCTTCCACTAGTAACAAGCTTTCTGAAGAGGGGTTCTCAGCCTGAGATTCACTTCCTGCTCCCTCCAGTGGAGGCTTACTGGACCAGAGCCTAAGAATGTGTTCCAGAAGTGCTAAAAGCAAATCCTCTGAAGATTGGTTCCCTTGCCTAATCTCACTAATAGTGGTATAACAGTTATTGCATGCTCATGATGACCCAGGCACTAACAAGAGTAGGACTTCTCTGCTGTCCCTAAAATTAGTGACGTCAACGTCTCTCTCTGGACGGGGAGACTCGGGAGACGGAAAAACTGCTGCTTCCCTCCAACAGCTAGTCAGGTAGGCATTTTGGATGCAGGAGATTAGGATGAAGGCAAGCTTCAATGCTGAGAAAGGGCTGGGTAATGCCCAGGGGGCACAGATCTGTAACCCCTTTCGGATATTATAGAACTGACAGCCCCATCACCCATCTCCTATCACCATTCCTTGGAAGCAGCGTGCTTCACTGTGAAGTCTGGAATTCACCCGATAGCAACGGCTTTCTTCAGCCTGTGACCCACCAGGCTCTGGATGTTTTGATTTTTTTTTTTCTCTCCTTTGGTGGGGGGGTGGTGTCACTATAAATCCATTAGGAGTGAGTGCTTGAAGATGCCTGTAACCAGGAAGAGAAATCCTGGTCAACTTGTGAGGCATCTAAGTTGAAATGTGCAAGTGGCCGGGGAAGTGGGTCTAGCTATCGCCACTGCTCCTGCCACAGGTGTTTCTGCTGGGGACTCCGTGGTGCACAAACAGGGCGGTGCTTCTTGCAACCCTGCTGCCTCGCCATTTACTGGTGCGGATTATTGCGGCCCGTGGTAGGCTTTTTTTGTTTGTTTTAAAAAACATATTTTATTATTTTTTTTACAGAAAGGAAAGGAGAGGGCTAGAGTTAGAAACATTGATTAGTTGCCTCCCGCACACTCTCCACTGGGGATGTGCCCACAACTAAGGTACATGCCCTTGACAGGAATCAAACCTGGGACCCTTGAGTCTGCAGGCCTAAGCTCCACCCACTGAGCCAAATCGGTTAGGGGGTGTTGTTTTGTTTTTAAAGCAAAGCCATGCTGTCCATGACCTGAGGTGATGGGGGAGCAAAGCTCATGAAGCGTGTCTGCTGTCCTCTCCTGTGCAGAAGGGAGGAGAGGAGGCGGCAGTGTTTGTGCTACGGCCTTCAGTTCAGTGCTATCCAATAGAACTTTCTGCAAGGAAGATGTTCTGTCTCCTTTACAGTGCCCACTGGCTAGCTACAGGTGGCTATTTAACCACACATAAGTAGCTACCATATTGAACAGCACACCTTTAGATATTGGGTTTTGATGCCAATCCACTGTAAGATTTATCATGACAATGGCTCAGTGGATAGAGCATCGGCCTGTGGACTGAAGAGTCCCAGGTTCGATTCTGATGGTACCTTGGTTGCAGGCTCAATCCTTGCCCCAGTTAGGGCAGGTGTAGGAGGCAACCAATTGATGTCTTTCTCTCACATCTCCTCCCCCTCCCCTCCTCCATTCTATTCAAAAATCAATGGGCTGAAACCAGTTTGGCTCTGTGGATAGAGCATTGGCCCACGGACTGAAAGGTCCCGGGTTCGATTCCGGTCAAGGCCATGTGCCTTGGTTGCGGGCACATCCCCAGTAGGGTGTGTGCAAGAGGCAGCTGATCGATGTTTCTCTCTCATTGATGTTTCTAGCTTTCTATCCCTCTCTCTTCCTCTCTGTAAAAACTCAATAAAATATATTTTTTAAAAAATCAATGGAAAAACAGCCTCCAGTGAGGATTAACAACAAAAAAACAAACAAAATATTTTTAAAATGAGTACAGACATGACCCTAACTAATTAAACAACCCGCAAACAAATGCTATGCCCCCTTTTTTCTTGTGGCAAGTTTAGAAAAAGTGTCAGCCGCTGGAGAAAAAATGCTGATACTTTCTTAGCAGCTCTGGTAACAGGCTAATGAGACAATAGTTGAAGCAGATGACTGCCATTAATTTCGTTGATTAACTAAAAACTTCAGTTATCAGTTTTGCCCCACCCCCACACCCCTCACCTAGCTTCCAGGAATGAAAGATAGCTGCATGGATCTGTCATAAGATCTCAGACAGAAGAGTACTTCTGAGTGGCCAAGTGCCAGCATAAGTCTTATTTTTCATAACTTTTGCTGAAATAGGGAGGAAGAGAAAAGAACAAGATCTGGCTCCCTGAGGGTTACAAACAGTAGATAGCACGGCTGGGTAGAAGGTGAATGTCACTCAAAGAGCCCTCAGGCCTGTGTGGGCACACGTGTGGTCCTGGAGAGTGAGGGGAAGCCAACGGCAATTTAAACACTGTACGACTTCTTATATTGAGGTGTGTGAGAGAGGGAGAAGGAAGAAATAACTGTGTTAAACATTAATAAAGGAAGGAGCTCGTCCAGAGGCCTTTCCCAGCCAAAGGTAATTCCATCTGCATCTCAATGAAAAGAAAGGCACCTGTGAAAATCTTTAAATTGAACCAACCAGGAAACTCCATCCTAAGAGATAAAAGTCTCATTTACTGCAGCTGAAAAAGGGAAAACATAAATGAAATGGAGCAATGCCAGTGCCTGAGTATCCTTTAGAGTTGGGATGGGGTAGGGTCCAGAAAAAAAGCGGAAGTTTTCAGGGTGCAAGGTCTCTGTCAGCTCTGTCCCAGCGACCTGGAATTTAAACTTCTGCTATGCATGGGCCATTATCTTTCCTTGAAAACCATGTCCTACAGGATACTGCTCTCATATCTGCACATGCCCAGCCATCCCTCACTGGGTACTGTACTCCACCAAGTTCCACACATACTAGTAATGGTCCTCCGTCCCCTCTAGGTCCGTCTGAGAAGATGCTGAAAAGTCTGAACAATATCCAAATTGCTCTTCGCAGAGTCATCTGCTAGCAGGATTTTTACTTAAGTCCTACTTGGGAAGCGGAGATGTACTGCTCCCCGTGGTATCTGTTTCCTAACAGCACCTTGTCCTGGTGCTTCCTGTTAATAAACTCTCCCTGACAGCACCCTTGGCCTACTGGAGGATTCCTTAAGCTTGTCATCACAGAAGTGACAAATGTTGGTAACAGGGCACAATCTGAAAGAATAATGAAAAGAGAGCTTCTGCAGGTCCAGTCTCAGAGTAAATGCTGCAGCATGATGGGTAAAAAGGTTAGCAGGTGGAAGAGCATCAGAATTACTTGAGTCATTCTTTGGATACCCAAAGGAAAAATGAAATAATCCATCTTCACTTAAAATTGCTGGGACGAGGCACAACTCAATGGTCTCGTTTGATATAAAAAAAGATGCTTCGAGAAGGTAATAATTCCAACTGCCAAGTCTGAGTTCAGCACATGTGGGCAGTCACAAACTGGGGATGGCCTGCTTTGGGGAACCACTGGCTTTTAGGATTAGACCAGAATTTTCTCTTATCACAAACGTAGCCAACAACATAAAAGCAACACAGCTGATTCACACAACCCAAAGCTACTCAAGAGGCAGCTTCCAGGAATCAACAGTAGTGGGCGTGATTCAACTCCACTGCATGGCTCAACATTTGACTAGAGAGAGACTCAGAGGGTCCATCAGAAAGGTGAGGCTGGGAGGAGTTCAGAACTATAAAGCAGTCTGTTCTCCTCAGCCGTACGGGTCAAGAGGGGATTACATGAGAAAGGATAACAAAGTCTCCTTCCAAACCCACACAGAGTTCCACGGGGCATAACAGCGTCTGCACTTCAGAAGAATGCCACAGCGCTGGACATCTTCCCTTTCGTTTCAGGTGCGTTAGGGCTCAGATGAGGAACAGAGAAAAGCAAGCAGGATTCTGGTTAGAGCAGGAGGTCTGCCTTAATTCGATCTATACTCCTTTCATCCTAAACATACATGGCGATGAGATGCCCTTTGCCCTACAGCGTTTTCACGAAGATCATCTGTCTCTATTTGGGTTTGCTCATGGAAGCCCCCAGACCTACAGAAAAAGTGAGATATAACTGTAGCGTTTCATATTTGTTTTGTTTTTTTGTTTTGTTTTTTTAAAAATATATTTTATTGATTTTGTACAGAGAGGAAGGGAGATAGTTAGAAACATCGATGAGAGAGAGTCATCGATCAGCTGCCTCTTGCACACCCCCTACTGGGGATATGCCCGCAACCAAGGTACATGCCCTTGACTGGAATTGAACCCGGGTCCTTCAGTCCCCAAGCCAACGCTCTATCCATTAAGCCAAACCAGTTTCGGCTCATATTTGTTTTTTAAATAAATGATTCTTGGAAGCCACAATGGCTGTTATATTTCCTATTTTATTCTTTTTTAAAAATATGTTTTTATTTATTTGTTAGTTTTCACCTGAAGATATTTTGTCTATTGACTTTTAGAGAGAGTGAGGCAGGGGGAGGGAAGGAGGGGGAGAGAGCAAGAGAGAGAGGGAGGGAAGGAGGGAGAGAGAGGGAGGAAGAGAGAGGGGAAAGGGGAAGAGGGAGGGGGAGGGAGGGAGAGGAAGAGGGAGAGGGAGAGAGAGAGAGAGAGAGAGAGAGAGAGAGAGAGAGAGAGAGTAACATTGATGTGATAAGAGACACATTGATGATAGAGATACACCAGTTGCCTCTGGCAACCCAGGTACCCTGCCCTTGACTAAGAATTAAATCTGGATCCTTAAATGTGTGGGCCAAGCACTAACCACTGACAAATACTGACCACAACTGTTTTTATTGATTTTAGAGAGAGGGCTAAAGGGGGAGAGAGTGAGAGTGAGAGACATCGATGGCTGCCTCCTGCAAGCCCCCTACAGGGGTGGGGCCTCACAATGAGCAATGCAGGAATCTAACTGTGACCTCTTGGCACAACGCTCAACCAACTGAGTCACAGGACAGAACTCCTATGTTATTCTTCTCTGGGGACAGAAGCACTTTCTTCTTCCCACTTCCAAAGGAGGACACAGACTCACTCTTTCTTCAAAGACCTTTCCAACTAAAATCTATTCAATTCTTAGGGATTACCCTAAAAAAAGTGCAGGGACATTTTTCTGCCACTAATGGCATTAAGGAACTTTCTGCCTGGGAACTATAAATGAATATATCAGGTTTTCTCCCCATTTGGTCTTCCATAGCAGTATTATCGTCTTTGTGGAGTTGACTAAACCAATTAAAAAAAAAAGGAACTTTCTGCTAAACAAATGTACGTTATTATCTATCCTCTTTCCAGGACTTTAAACAACAAATCTTCAAAACTATTTAGCATCTTATAGAAATGTCTAATTACTACCGGTACGCTGGAAATTAATATTGTACTGTAATTGAAAAAGCACAGGGTGCTTAATCTGACCCGCTCAATCTAATTATATATAAGTTAAAACAAAAGCTGAACAGACAATCACATGCTGTCTCACACAACTGGGCTGGTCCTCTTCTCAGCCCAGACTTCTGAGGCCCTTCCCAGGGCAGGCCCAGTCTCGGTAACTGACGCCCAGTGCCTGCCGATGTAGAGCCGAAGAGCTGGGCTGGCGGTGTGAATTTTTGCTGCCATATTTCTATGAACTTTATCCCTTTCATTTCTTCAGGGAATAATCCATAGCCAGGAAGTCAGAGAGCTGGGGAAGCAGGGCAGGGTGCTAGGATGCTATTGGCTAAGTCCAGCGGTCCGTGGTGAGGCCACGTGAAGAGGCAGCACCCACAGCACCACCCAGAAGGGCACCTCCAGCAGAGCTACCGCTATAATTTATCTTCCTCCAGACGGAGCGTGCCGCCAGCCACGGTGCACCCGCCATGGGAGTCTCTGCTGGAGGAGAGGCCCTGACCTCTCCCCGGGGGCAGCAAGGACACCAGATGTTAGAGTACCTCTCAGCAAGTCCTGTCATAGCGAAACAGTCACTTTTCAAATAAGCAACTCAGTTAGGTAACCGTTACCATGGCTCCCCCACCCCGCCCCAGGAAATCCCACGTCTCCTACTCGTGAACAGAGCCAGGGGCTCCTGGACTTTTCCGAGGCATCAATTGCCCACCATTAAAGAAAAGCTCAAATCAGAGCTCAACCTCTTTCTGGAGGGTTTGTTGTCAGTCATGTCATGAAGGTTTAAGTGGAAACAAGGAAGAAATTCAATGAAATATTTATGCTCTCTTACCATTAGCATCTTGGACGCCAGTAAGTGCTCCAACGGCTGCTGCGGTTTCCCCAGACAGGACGATCTGCCCCCCGCCTTGCAAGGTGGCTTCGGCCAGCGTGGCGACAGCATGGGCGGCGGCCTCACTGCGGGGACAGGAACAGGAGGGGTGCGAGTTGAATAAAGGCCCAGCACTGCAGCTGGAGAAACCACCCTCCCACCCTTCCTTGGCCTCCGTGCTGTGAGCCCGCAGGAAACACACGGTCCCACTGGATGGAGCCGGAGTAATTTTTAAATGATAATAAAGATAGCCAGAGAAATCCCAAGTTTCACCTATTTCTAAAGCTACCGTGAGAGTTTCTTTGAACCTAGGAAATGGGCGTTTGAGGACAAAGTCTCCTCTTTATCGACAGCGACTGAGTGCTTGTGAGCCCAGTGGAGCTCTGATCCGTATTCACAACGGAAAAGCCATTTTGGTTGTCAATCACAAGGTTTCCTTTTTTCCTTCTCTCTTTACAGTAACACAAGGCAGATAATCACCTAAAACTGCCCTTTGGTAGCCAAGAATAAATGATAATCTGAGGAGTCAGCAACCTGGATTTGCTATTCAATTAATATTAAATAATAACAATTTGGCTTATATTCATGATTTTAAATACAAAGTAATGGTTAATGACTATCCTGCGAAGTCCAATTATTCCCTTTGCCTCACTGCACATGCAGGCACTGCTAAAATTAAGACCCAAAATTTAAAATGATCGCTATAAGCCCAAACTCCTTGACTCTAGAAACACATAAAATAATAAACCTCCCTTCATTGCAAAACGAACACTCTGGACAATAGACATTAACAGTGTTTACAGTGAGCACTATTCTAGCAGTGTGTCCCATTTCCTTTTCCTTGCTATATGCTTTTGCTGTATGCATAAATACCCGCTTTTACTTATTCTGTGATGCTACACACTATATAATGTGTTATTATTTTATGTGTCATTAAGAAAAGAGAAATTCCTGACGATTGTAAAGGTAAGACTATAATTTACCAGTCATATTTCAGAGATGTTAAACGTGGGGGTGGGAAAGTATCAGGTACCACCTCGCAGGTGACTGAGGAAGAACGGAAAGTAGGCACAGGAAGAGGAGATGGTGTCATTAGTTTAGCAGAGGTGCACAAAGTCCTGGGTTTGACACCAAATGAGACAGCTGACTCGGCTTTGTTCTGAGGCTGCAGACTTTGCCGGAACTCTAATAGTCACAATTACAAGCTGGAGTGGGGCTGGGTGAGGGGCCGTGGACTGGTTAGGGTAAACATGATGACTGGGCAAAGTGACATGTAGTATCATAATGTCACTTTGCCTAAAAAAGTCAGCAGACAAGTAAAGCAACTGCAATACCTCTCCCCCCGCCCCCCACCTTCTTAGTCACTATAAGGATTCTAGGAAGCAGCAAAAGAAACTGAATGAACAGAAAAGTCTCATTAAAAAGAAAAGTCTCCCCTTGTTACTTCTTTTAACTTTTATATCTTTATGTTTAAAAGTTATTTTTTCCTAATAATAAAATATATGTAAGCCCTAGCTGGTCTGGTTCAGTGGATAGAGTTTCTGCCCACAGAACTGAAGGGTTCAATTCTGGCCAAGGTTGCAGGCTTGATCCTCGGCCCTGGGTGTGTGCAGGAGACAACCAATCGATGTGTCTCTCTCATATTTATGTTTCTCTCTCCCCCCCCCTCCCTTATACTCTCTCTAAAAAATCAATGGAAAAATATCCTTGGGTGAGGATTAACAAAATAATAATAATAATAAAATACATGTAAAAAACTTGTAAATTTAAACTATACAGAGATAATAGTATTTCCTTCTCATCTTAAACACAGCTGTAAACAGATAATAATCAGAATCATACTGTATACAGTTTTATAGCCTGCTTTTTTCCACCTAACAATGTATTGACCCCATATAAATATACTTTGACATTTATTCAAAATAATAAATTAAATTCCAAAGTGCTGACTTTTCCCTTTTAAAGTTACATAGCTGTGGCAACCTTTAATTTGGATGCTTCTCCCTTTGACTTAGTTCAAGGTCATGATTACATATTTCAAACTTATTTCCTTCATAACAAATTTTGAGATATAATTGAGGTTGAGCAAAAACTGAACAGAATAGAGTTTACATGCAGCCCATGTAGAAGCTAAGATAATCTTTTATGCTGAAACAGTTCTTAGTGAACTGATACTCCCCAGCCAGTCACTCCACAGTATCTGTAACACGAATTCAGAGCCAAAGGGGAGCCTTAATCTGGAATTATTAGTAAGGCTATTCTTTACAAATCACATGGTAAATTTTAATTTCAAAGTGCTTCATAAGTATCAGAGGTAGTGAAACAAAGTATTATTTAGTGCCTAGATCCTTTTTAGTTAATATTTTTCTAAAAAACTTGTGTCAAATAATACTAACATCCTATTTTACAGTGTTAACACTCTGACCTGAGATTTCATGGAAAGCTAAAAAAAATGTTCTTTGAAAAAAGCAGCTGTGTGGAGAAGGAAGCTGCAGATGAGAACTGTTTATGTGGAAACAGGATTTTTATTTACAGGTTACCTCGGCCACTGCTCATTCCGTTTTGTGTGTGTGTGTGTGTGTGTGTGTGTGTGTTTTAAAATATATTTTTATTGATTTTTTACAGAGAGGAAGGGAAAGGGATAGAGAGCTAGAAACATTGATGAGACAGAAACATCGACCAGCTGCCTCCTGCATACCCCCTACCAGGGATGTGCCCGCAACCAAGGTACATGCCCTTGACCGGAATCGAACCTTGGGACCTTTCAGTCTGCAGATTGACACTCTAGCCACTGAGCCAAACCGGTTTCGGCTCATTCTGTTTTTAATCACAGTTTACAACCCTCTTATTTCTGTGGCCATCAAAGGTGGCAGGGCATCACCTTTGATGGCCACAGAAATAAGAGGGTTGTAAACTGTGTCTATTCTAACCACTTCCATTAGATTTCATAAAAAGTGATCAAACGCTATTGCTGGAAAAAAGATTACCTTTACTTAAAAGGTGAATAGGCATTAAAATGTCTGTAAGCTACCACTTCACAATTTTTTGACAAAAGTCATTTCCTAACTTTTTATTTGCAAGTGTCAAACCTTATCTACAGGAAAAAGAAGCGGTTACACAGTCCTTGCCCTCCATTTCCAGAGAGGATTTCTGATCTAGGTTGTCCATCCCATTTTACTGGCAAATAAATAGCAATCCATATACGAAAGCCACATTTTATTTTAATAATGTGTCTACATATTTAATTTAACAGTATTTCATTTTTTTTTAAAAAAAGGCAAGAGTAATTTTTTCTTTGAAAATTTGGTTCACTTCTTTTTAAGCAAAGTTTCTTCACAGCAAAAGAACAGCAACTCTAAATTCCTCGAGAAGAGGAATCAATTTAGGCATCTGTTTCCTCATAGCTCTGAGTCACAGCGCTACACACGGTAGACAGTAAAAGCTGTCTTGGTGTCAACACACTGAATTTCCACTAAGGCAACTGCAGTTCAGCCTACAAGTATTTATCATGTATGCAAACTGACTTCTTTAAGAGGAAATATAAATGCTGTGATGCTCGGTTTTTCACTTTGATTCTCTCATCTCCTTCCTAAAAGTGTTGATTTATTATATATTTGGAAAATAATTAAAATTAACTACTTTCCAGATATTTTCATGATCGTTTATCCATAGCCTCTTTGGCTCATCGTCATGCCAGGGTGGGCTAACGGCTGCCTGAGTCCAGGTCCTTGTTCTGACTTGCTGTGCGAAAGTCTCCTGGCAGCGTGGTTGAAAAACAGGTCCGTCCTGCATCTGTCCCGGTCCCCTTCCCCCTTTGACAGATGAAGGTGCCCCCTGCCTTCCCCTTCCCCACCTGCAAGCCCATGCAGCCTGCCTCTCTTCTCACTCTGCGGCCACATCTGCTGTTTACAGTGAGCAGAGGCGCAGGTGATTATCAGAAAACCTTGCTTGCCCCATCTGCACCTGACTGCTAGGCGGGAGCAGCTCTATGAACTCACTTTGTTACCATAGGAACAAAGGCCCGATTTCTTAGTATATTATCACTAAGATGACTTCAGGGTGCATCTCATCCCTTAGGGAAGCAAACACCAAGGACTCATGTCTTCAGTCCACTCCTCCTGCCACTAGACGGTAGGTTACTTCTCTTGGAATCAGAAAACCCCTGATGTCCCCCTACCAGCCTGCTATAGCCTAGTCTTCGCTGTCAGGTGTGGTTTCTTCACCCCCAGCAAAGGCTGCCACACTCCATCCCCCAGCACTCACCGGGCGTTTACTTGATTGCAAACAGATTTCACCATCTCTGTTCTCCTCCCACGTTCTCCCTCCTCTGGCGTAAACACGATAGCCACTTGAGCTGCATCCGAGTCTGTTAACAAGCTCTCCGGGGAAACCAGTACCTCCTTGCCTTTAGAAATAAGCCCTGGTTCTTACACTAAAGGGAGCCAGGATGTGCCTCATATTTTCCACAATGTGCAGAGTTTCCAGGATATTCCAGTCTTCACTGGAATACTGAAAGCACTGACCCAATGAAATAAAGTTTCGCTGGTCTTTAATGGTGGCCAGTCAGGCCCCATGCCACAGTGAGGAGTTACTGGGTAAAAGGGAGGGGGTTCTCATTCTGGCCAAGGCTTTCAGGAAACCTCTCAGAGCAGAGTGGGACAGGGCCAAAGTGAGAAATCAAGTAACACTTTCATGTTACTGAAAAGCAGCATGGTTCAATGGGCTAAGAAAAAGGTTTCAATTGCAGGTCACTCAGGGACTCCATGGGTAACTCTGGGAGGACAACTGTGCGTTTCCAATTTTCTGTGCCCACTTAACCACCAAGTCCGGCCACACTGCCTTCAAAACCAGTCATGTCATCTCCACTGTTATTGTTTTAGTTTTCAAGCCTTTGACAAATCACATCTGCATTGCTTCTTCCTAACTGACTTTTTATTTCTAATCTCTTCTCCCTATAAGCTATTTAAAGAACTATAATTCCTGAAGTGCTAACTAGAGGCTGGATACTTTGTTGAGTCTTATATACATTATCTTATTGAATCCTTTTTAGTCTACATGATGAAAATCATCCTTATTATAACTTTGAGAAGACCCAGGTTAGAAGTTACATTTCTTAAGATCTAATGGCTACCCTGTTTCCCGAAAATAGACAGTGTCTTATATTAATTTTTTTCTCCCATAGTTGCGCTAGGTCTTATTTTCAGGGGATGTCTTATCTTTCCATGCACTAGGTCTTATTTTCGGAGGATGTCTTATTTTCGGGGAAACACGGTAGTAGGTGGCAGAGCTAGGATTCAAACCTGAATCTATGTGACCTCCTAACCTCCTCTCTAGCCTCGTGGAAAGCACTGTACATAATCCTATCAAGGCTTTCTAGTCTCTATCACAACCAACCTAAACTTTAGCTGATTTCTTTATTTTGGAGGTGATCCCACTCCTCCAGAATTTTATGATATTCAGCCTACACTACACAATTCAAGAGCCTATTACACTCTGAGCAATACTGCTTGCTAAATGTCTCCCTTAAACCAATCTTCCCAATGGCTCACTGAGGGAGACATTACACTTGCGAGCACTCTTCATTTGCAACCTCACCATTAGGGTGCTGGGATGTCACAAGAGTTCAATGACCACAAAGACTAACAGCTGCTGTACGGCGGTGTCACCATGTGCCAGGAGCTGGTAAGGGTCTCAAATGCATCGACTCCTCTAGTGCTCACAACACCCTACAAGGTAAGGACTGTCATTACCCACTTTGACAGAAGAGGAAAGCCTGGGCACTGAGTCCGATCACTAGCTCAAACAGCTAGGAGGTGCCAGAGCTGGGATTCAAATCAGGCAGTCTGGCTTCAAGATGCACACTCTTAATTATTAGTTAAGGGGCCTGAGTCCACTGAAAATAAAATTGTGTCAACAACGAAGAAGAAAAAGAATAAATGAGGATGATCTTTTCAGTCAAGAACCAGTAGAAGGAGTCAGCAGGAAATAAGACAATTTAGTTTTGG
This sequence comes from Pipistrellus kuhlii, assembly GCF_014108245.1. Classification (NCBI taxonomy): domain Eukaryota; kingdom Metazoa; phylum Chordata; class Mammalia; order Chiroptera; family Vespertilionidae; genus Pipistrellus; species Pipistrellus kuhlii. The sequence continues at coordinate 12,187,819 of NW_023425405.1, read as the reverse complement.
AAACTACCCCTTACTGGAGTATCCTATTCTGCAGCATCCTTCCTAAACATACCTAAAGAAATAAATTCAATGATTTCCCCCAACAACCCAAAACTTATTTTATTTCAAAGTCTTCGATAAGGAAAACACACTTCCTGAAAAGTTAGTAAAGTCAGCTCTCAATCAGCTAAAAAATAGATTAATATCCCTAACAAAAATCAGTTTCTTTTATAGGGTAAAAGGAAAATCAACCCTGAAGTGGCTTGATTTATTACATCCTTTAGTCCCTTTGAAAAACAAAGTACTCAAACCTTGTTGCTAATAGGCACAGAATGAGATTAAAAAAAAAAAAAAAGGGACCAGTGTCCCTCACTAGCAGGCTTGAGCTAGAAATCAGAAAAGCTGGATTGGTTGCTGGGGTGGGGGTGGGGGGAGTAGGAATGGAGTGGATGAGGGTTGATTAGAAGCCAACTTACAATATCCTAAGGGCTAACAGCATTAAACTCGAACGGCCAATTGTGACAAACGGAGGTACATTTCTCTACAACGAGGATGGAAGGACAGACTCGCCAAGCTCACTATTCTCCCCACCCCTGCCTCCACCTGTTGAGTGCCATGGTGACTGTGGCTCCCTGCTGCATCTCCTGAGAAGCTGCCACTGCGGCCTCTGCCAATGATGCCACTGCCTGCGTGGCCTCCGAAGCTTGCGTCGTCTGGATGGTCATCTCGCCTCCTTGTAACGTGGCCCAGTTTTGTTCCACCTGAAGCAGAAAAGACACGATAGTAAAGAATCAAAGTCACAGAACGATTATGATTCTTAAGTCATTGTTCTAATTGTTATGTGCTCAGCCAAATATACTTTTAAGTGAACATGACCTACAATGTCAGATCACGGTTTTAAGTATGCTGTTGTGTAAAGGGAGGTGGGGAATTAGTATATTTGAACTTGCTTATATTTGCATAAAAAATTCTGGAAAGATAGCAAAGAAACCACTGAAAATATTTCCCTTGGTTTGTGAGTTGAGGTAACAACTTGAATAGGAATCAGAAAGCAAGATTTTCTACTGTATATTTTAAAATAATTTTTGAAGTATCTGAGCCTTATCAGTTACCTATTCAAAAATTTTAATTTAGAGCATAAATGTAACTAAAATATATTCACACTGTACCAAAGGGACTGTGATGCCAGAACTCCAGATTGTTTGCCCAAGAAATAGGCCATTCCTGTTACCTATTTCTTATATATCTTTGCAGGGATATTCTTTCTATGTGCAAGCATATTTACATACAAATACTCCTCCTTTCTTTTTTAAAAATATTTTTTTATTGATTTGAGAGAGGAAAGGAGAAGGAGAGATAGAAATATCAATGATGAGAGGGAATCATTGATAAGCTGCTGAGTTCAATGACCACACGGTCATTGCCCAGCTCTGGCACCTCTGTTTGAGCTTGGGTGATTGAACTCAGTGCCCATCCCATGGGGGAATTGAGCCTCCAACCGAGGCATGTGCCCTTGACCAGAATCAAACCAGGGACCCTTCAGTCTGCCGGCCGATGCTCAATCCACTTAGCCAAACCGGCCAGGGCTCCCCCTTTCTTTAAAAAAATAAAAAATGGCACTATATGCAACGTATCCTTTTGTACCTTGCTTTTAGCACAAATAATACATCTATGAAATGGCTCTATCTCAGAACATATAAAATTACTTCATTAAGGATTCATAATAATGGCTGCACAGCATTGTATTATATTGATACACCATAATTTATTTAACCAGCCATCATTTAATGGGCATTTATAGTTTCCAGTGTTTTGGTAGTATAAACAGTACTGTGATGAATAGCCTCAAATACCACTTTGTACATTTTGAGTCTATTTATAGAGTAAATTTCTAGAGATGGAATTGTATATCTAAGTCATTTTGCATTTTTACTTTTGATAGAAATTTCAAATTCAGTAATTTAATGTAGCAAAACCAGCTTTGCTTTTATTGGGAAAGAATGATGAAGAAACAGAACAACACATTACCAGTGACAGAGTAGATGAGAATTCAGCTTTGCTAGAGCTGGCACAGGTTTTATCAACTGTGCACTATTAACATTTGGACCAGATAATTCTTTCTTGTCGGAGGCTGTGCTGTGCATTGTGGATGCTTAGCAGCATCCCTGGCTTCTACCTGCTAGATGCTAAAAGCACCTCCCATCATGTCAATCAAAAATATTACCTTCACTCACACATTGCCAAATGTTCCTCCTGAGAATTTGTTGGGGTACCCCTGACTGAGGACTACTGATTTTAGTACGCTTTGCATTTAGAGACTTCTCAGTTCTGGATATCTAAATCTAACCACTTCAGTCCATTTTGCTCAATAATCACCAGTTGATTATTTCTTCTCCTTCGAAAACAAAAAGCAGCAGGGCAAAATATGGGAGGGGATACATCAATCAGCTAAGGTAAAATATTTTTAAAAAAATATATATTTTATTGATTTTTTACAGAGAAGGGAGAGAGAGAGCTAGAAACGTCGAGAGAGAAACATCGACCAGCTGCCTCTTGCACACCCCCTACTGGGGGGATGTGCCAGCAACCAACGTACATGCCCCTGACCAGAATCGAACCTGGGACCTTTCAGTCCACAGACCGATGCTCTACCACTGAGCCAAATTGGTTTCTGCCAGCTAAGGTAAAATATTTCTATAGACTTGAGTCCTCAGGACAGTAGCTCTGTTTACTGGACCTCTTGCTGTTCCTGCTTCACATAACTGGGGCCCAATAAATGGTTAACTTGTGCCCACATGTTACGGATCCCAAAGGAAGTTCCACAAATTCTGCTTTGGCTCTTTTGCCGTACTGAGACTATGACACTGCTTCTCAGAATGTTTGTCAAAAGCCCTCCAGAGAATGAGATATTCCTTTGAGCTTCCTTAGTATTTGTCCTGGTTCTCATAGGCAATGGACTGTGTCAGCAAGCCTTCAGAGCCCATCACTAAGAGGCGGAGACATCCTAGTTCCTTCCCTCGGAGCTGCAAAGCTGCCCACTTGGGAGCCCACAAAACTCTGACTTTCCATGGTATTACCCCTTTGATCTCATTGCTCTGATGAGCATCACTGCCAACAATGCCACATTGGATGGCAAGTGATACTGCCAAGTTGTACATGCTCAAAGATTCCACTCAAAACATCAGCAAGTGTTGGCCAGCCCTGTCACCTTTTGCCATTAAACAGTCTTTCTTTACCCAGACCTGCCCCTCAATATTTTTGCCCATCCCACTACTGAGCTGGCCTGGTACAGCTCTCCCAAGCATTTATACTCCAATGGCAGTAACTTAATATATAGACATTTAATTTTTTAAATGTATTTATTGATTTTTTTGGAGAGGAATTGGAGAGGGGTGGGGTAAGAGAAACATCGATTTATTGTTCCACTTATGGATGCATTCATTGGTTGCTTCTTATGTGCCCTGACCGGGGATGGAACCCACAACCCTGGCGTATCAGGGCGATGTTCTAACCAACTGAGCTACCCGGCCAGGGCCTGATATACATACATTTAGTTACAACTACATCTGTAGTGAAAATGGCATTAAAATGTTGCCATATACAATATAATTTAAGGAAGTTAAATTATATAATGGATGCTGATAAAGGGTGGAGAAGAAGCAGACAGAGATTTCTATTAAAAAAAAAAAAAGGCAGGTAATAATCAGCTTAGGTATGAACACTTCTTTGGAATTCCTATTTTTGAGTCTCAGTGCTTTAGTTGTATTTGCTTGGGCTCTTGTTGCTCTCCCTTTCCATCTGTGTGGTTATCTATTCCTGGATGTCACCATGTCCCAGAGAAAGGGCCACAAGCCCTAGGAGGAAAGATATTCAGAAGATGTACAGTTAGCTTCTATGCTTTGCTGAAAGAGACCCACTACAGCGAGGCCCTTCAAACTGTGACTACTCGTATCCCCCCTCTGGTCACAGTTAACCTCCTGTGGCTCTCCCCCTTTCAAATGCAATGCACTGCACGTGCTGCTCCCTTTGATAGGATACAACGCCCATCTTTCCGGCCTTCCTCCTGTCCGCCCTTCTAGTCTGTGTTCAGGGCAACCGAAGGAGCGAGACACCTGCACTCCCCTACAGTCCAGGGTTCGGGTCTCTCTTCGGTGTGCAGAGCACTCTGGGTGCTTCTATAGGCTCCTTATCTCATTGCCATTGTTTTGTGGTGGTTTTTCTACCACCCACCTGTGTGCTCCTTAAGAGCAAGAGCAGTCTTTATTTTCTTTACCTGTAGTGCCCCACAATGAATGTGTTTGCTGAATGGATGAAGAACATACTCCTTCATTCATATTTCCCTACTTTTTTTTTTCTTAACCCGTATTTCAGGTAAATTAGTATTCACTAAAAAAACCCACCTAAGATAAGTTGTGCTACTTCAAAACTGTTACATGTATTAGTAGTTCAATTTAAAATTTATGCCTATAAAACTTTTGTACTTTGGTTCTTTCCTTCTAACATAATCATATATACCATTATTATCACATACCATTCTATTTCAAACTTTGACTTTTCTGATATATAATACAATTAATATCACCAACACCTATTGGTGGTCTAATCATACAACAGAATAAATTCTCAAATCTATTTGTATTTGTAAATATGACATCAAAATTGAAATTGTATAAATATTTTGATATCAACATATTTATCTCATATTATTTTGAAATCTATTCTTGTTCATTTCTAAATGTCCACCTACCTTTTTCTGTGTCCCTAATTAGTTATAAACTGCCTAAGGTTAGAGATGTTTGTTATTGGATATTCCAGCACACAGAGTATGCAAGCAGATTTGGGAGACCATATATTACCAGAACAGAGAGGCCCCCAAATAATTCTTCCATTTGGACTAAGTGTAACCAAACGCAACTAACCAGATGTTAAAGGCAGTGTGCTCTAATGAAAGGAGTTCTCACTGGCAAGGTTGGGATAATAAATAACCTTCCAACTTCTAAAAGTATGGGTAATGTTTATTTTTGTGAAGTACTTTTGTTTGTTTGTTTTTGGAGGAAAAACGCTAAACACAAAGCAGGAGAATGTTTCTCTGGCTTGATGTGGTCTTATCCGCCTCAAGTCAGTGAGATATTATGACCAATTACCATTCTGATGGCTCAAAACTAAGATGCTAACATCCATGTTAATGTCTAAGAGAAATCAGAAGCCAAATAGAATCATGCTATAAAGTCTAAAAAGGTTTGTCATTTTCTGACAACCTATGCTTCTTCTCTTTGTATCCTTTTTGTTTAACTGGAAGGGAGGAAAGAGTTAGAATTTTTTTTGTCTGACTGACTGGAGATTAATCAACAGGCTACTTACAGGTCACTCACCCATTCCCATAACAAATGACTTAAAAATAATGTTAGTTTGGTGAAAAAGCCAAAGATATGTGACTGAGATTGTTTATCCTTCATGCTTTCTGTGAAATTTTGACATTAATGATCTTTGAATATGTGAAGTTATTTAGTAAAACGGGTTTCAAAGACTCTAAAGAAGTGTGTAAGAAATACAAAGTTCCTTTCAATCTGGACATGTACTTAGCTGTCTTCTCTACCTCTTTCACACTGTAAGGAGTGTCCTCTAGTTTTAGAGTTTGGGGACTGACGGATTTTCCCCTTAGCTAATCCGTATTCTTTCATAATGCTCACAAATTTATAAAAGTAAGTATCTTGTTTTCCTTCACCTTTCTACACTGAAAAACCAAATTCTAGCTCCTGCCCAAGCCTTCCCAGACTCCCTGTTAGCTTTCTCTCCTGAAAGCACAGATCATTTTGCATCATCGATGCACTTAACAGCCTGGACCATAGTTCATTTATGCAGGACACTTCTCACCCCCACCAGGCAGGAGCTCCTTCAAGACAGGGTTCCTAAGTCAACACACCAATTGTACAAGCAGGGCTCAATAAAAGCCGGTTCCTGAGGAGCCGGCTCTGCTTCCCTTCATCTCTCGTCCTCTCCCTTTCCTGAGATGTGCAAATGAAAGTGACTTTGTGCAGTTCTGAGTAGAAATGTTCCATGGTTTTGAACAAGGGTAAGATAATTTTAACTTTAATTCTGATACTTCTCTTTAACATTTGTTGGCTATTTTTCAAACTTCAGACATATACCATGTTTTAGGGGGAAAATTCATAGTGACTTAGTGAACTCTTTCCTAAACTTCACTGATAGCTCACAGCTCAGGGTCTAGACAATGTATTAACGATCTTTTAACACTTATTCTGGGACTCTGGGCAAGTCTCATAACCTCTACACGTTGCAGTTTTCTCATCTATAAGTAAAGTTGGTAAGAGAGACTATGCTTCATAGGGTTGAGTGCTTACTATACCAAGTACTTCATAAAGTACTTCTATCTTCAGGTTAACATTCCATAATTACCTTGATTTTGGTAGGGAAGAATTTGCTTGTGAAGCCTTTTCAAATGCACATTTAAAATGTAATAAATCAGGCCTACTGATTTACAAATATATTTACCCTTTCAAATAATACTTTTGTCAGCTCCAGTTTTAATGATCTAATTTTTAAAATAAAACCTAAGAATTAAATCCTTTGAGATTCAAAGCATAAAAGTATTAAATGGATAATCCTTTTTATAGTATGTTAAACAAAATGATATATTATAAATGCAAAAATTGTAAATTCCTAATAGTTAGGTCCAATCATAAAGATCCATGAATTTCAACTGTTATAATTAATATACACGGCATAACATTCTTTGTAAAAGGTTTGAATAAAACATTGCCACAGATATGTAGGTGGTTTTCATCTCGTCATCTTCGGGACCTTTACTTCTCCCTCACCTATATATCCGAGTACTTATTCTTACTTTGTATGGACTTTACTGGGGTGACACTGGTTATATCCAAGTATTTAAGCAGATGCAGACAGGATCATCTTTCTTACCTCTCCATCTGCCACAGCAGAATAATTCACTTGGGCAACAGTGACTGTGGTTGGCAATTCTGAAGCATCAGCCAATGTGGCTACTGTTGCCCCTGTACCAACCTAAAGAAATGTATGGAAAGCAATTAAGTGTCAGTGGGTGAATCCTCCTACTTCTCCTCTACTCAGAAGTTAATATTCATTTAACCCTCAATTCAGCATAAATAGCAATAGGCTTTGTAATAATATGAAATGAGTTATACAATTATAACTAAGACACATGAGTTTCAGAGTTTTACTTCAACCAAATAAATCAGTATTAAAAGCTATCACATTTTACTACCCATGCCCAATGTCCATCAATCAACTTTGTATTCTCACCCCAACCTGAATTTTAGAGGTTCCCTATCTACTAAAAATTCTTACAGGTAATGCAGAAGGAATATTTCCTGGTTATTGACAAAGTGAAACGATAAAAAAAATTTTTTTTGGAAGTGTCAAGAAAAGATAGCTAAAGCTCTGTTTTTAGCAAAATGCTAAAAATTTAAAATATTATTCAAAAATCTTTTTCAGCCAAAACCGGTTTGGCTCAGTGGATAGAGCGTTGGTCTGCAGACTGAAAAGTCCCGGGTTCGATTCCGGTCAAGGGATATACATTGGTTGTGGGCACATCCCCAGTGGGGGTTGTGCAGGATGTTTCTCTCATCATCGATGTTTCTAGCTTTCTATCCCTCTCCCTTTCTCTCTGTAAAAAAATCAATAAAATATATATTTTTAAAAAATCCTTTTTCAGCAGGAAGATCTTGGGGAACTATATAAAATTAATACAGGAAATTGCAGAAAGGAAACTTTCTCCACTCTGAGGTAAGGTGCTCCCTGATCTGCCCCAGAAGCCGCGATCTGGTAACCATAAGGTTTACTCACCTGAATAAGTGAGACAGTGCCATCAGGGTTACTAAAGGTCTGGACTACGGTCTGTGATGGAACGAGATGGGCTATACTGTGTGTGGTTGTGGCCTGTGTTTGTGTTTGCTGATCTTCAAAAGCATACAAAAGGTCCTCCCGCCCGTGCTGTTTATAACAGTTTTTAACTATGGTCCGTAGTGCTTGGGTCCATGAAACCTGTCACCAAAAGACCAGAAAAGCACATTAAGTCACAAAAATAGTGGTTATTTCCATATGGAATAAGCGGTTGACTATTTATCAAAACAAAACAAACCTCGGACAGAGTACACTCTCTTTTCCCTAAAGAAACTCAATACCAAGAAATAATAATTTTCCACTTTTGGATTTTAATTACTTTATTCTAACCTGTGCCAACTTTTAAAAACTTTTAAAACTTCTCACAAAAGATTAGTCTTTTCTCAATAATTTTATATTAAATGCTCAGTAAATGTCCAAGCTGACCGAAACCAAATATGCAGAAAAAGGATGACATCTAGTTTAATCTTTCTTCTTTCCTATCTGCAGACATGGCGAACTTCACATCTCTCTAATTCCACATTTATATTTTTCAACAGTGATTCTTGCTAACCAGAACTAAAAACATTTCTAAGTTTTAAAGTGATTAATGATTTTATTACAAGTTTCTTCAGTTTTTCCATGCACCTCATAAAATTAAAACTGCTCCAAAGGCCTACGCAGAGAGAGGTGTATAAATCAGAGACTAACTTCTTTGGGGGGACAGGTCTATTACACAAAATTTTCTAGACTCCTTAGCATAAGAAGTAGAAAGACAAAAATTGAGGGGTTGATTCAAAATGGAAAAGCAACAGGCCACTCAGGCCGGAGGGCTCACCCTCTGCTTTTGCTCTTCTGTGCGGACATCGCTCCGGACGTTCGCCCATGGGATGTCTTCGGGCCACCAGATGGGCTTGCAGCTCTCTTTGCCCCAGCCTGGTTTCCCCCGACCCGTGGAGTACTTGAGCATCTCCGGAATAAACGCCCGAAGCTGCGCCTGGAAGACGAGAGCACGGTCAGCGGTAGTCGTGAAAGGTATCTGGGATGTGTTTGTGGTCATCACACAGAGAGTCTTCCTGGAGGGCCGAGGGAGTTTCAACGGGTGACTGAGGAGCCCGCTGTTTTCCACGTGTTACATAGGTCCACAGTGATGGAGAATTTCACATGTATGAAGGGAACCCTAAGCTGTATTGCATAGACTTGTTCCTGTAAGATCAAGAATACCTGCCCCCAAGTTTGATTTCTGCCTCCCAAGATACTGCTGATGATACAGCTTATTTCCTTTCTACAGCTTCCACGAATTTAAGGTGTTAAACAAAATCACACCGTATTTTCAATATTGTTCTGGAGGTAGTACTCAGAACAATTAGATAAGAAAAGAAATAGGAGGTGAGGAGCAGGCAAATCATTATTATTTATAGATGAAATGATGTATGTATGGAAAACCCAAGAGAATTAAATGAAAGACTACTATAAAAATAAAAGAATTCAGTAAGGTGGTTGACTACAAAATATATGAAAATAAATAGGCTTGTTCTGCCAGTGTAGCAGTGGTTGAGTGTCGACCCATGAACCAGGAGCTCACAGTTCAATCCCTGGTCAGAGCGCAAGCCCACGTTTTGGACTTGATACCCAGTAGGGGCATGCAGGAGGCAACCAATTGATGATTCTCTCTCATGACTGATGTTTCTCTCTCTTCCTTTCTCTGAAATCAGTAAAAAAACCCCACACATTTAAATAAATAAATAAATAGGCTTTACTTAATAAAAAGGGAAAATAACCCTAAAATTCTCCTAGGAAGCTTTGTGTAAGCTAGACCAATGTCTATGAGTCTGTCATATAGAGAGAGTGAAGTATGTGTGATCTGAAAAACATTATGGACTTCATTTAGATTTATTTTACAAATTGAATCCAGGCCAAACAGGTATTAAATCAAAGAGACAACTGCTATTCTTCTTTTAAAAATATGTTTTTATCGAGTTTTTTAGAGAGAGGAAGGGAGCGGGAGGGATAGAGTTGAAACATTGATGAGAAACATCACTGATTGGCTGCCTCCTGTACCCCCACTACTGGGGATCGAGCCCCAACCCAGGCATGTGCCCTCATCAGGAATCAAACCTGTGATGCTTGGTTCCTGGGTCTATGCTCAACTGCTGAGCCATATTGGTTAGGCACAACTGCCACTCTTTATCTCTTGGGACAGTAACTGCACTGTGTGTATGTTGGAGGGAGAATGGAAACCTACTCTGTGAACGTTCTTAATTGCTGGCAATGATTTCTGACAAAAGAAGCAGTTTATCAAGCTATAATCTCTTTCCCAGACATTCTGCTTTCCTTATAACCTGATGGTCTACAACACTTCAGAGATAAACCGTCCAGCTAAGGATACATCCATATTGCCTCTATAGCTTAAGACCAAAGAAGAGGAGAAATTTAGCAACAAGTCAGACCCAAGGACACAAGGCTATAGTTGTCACGCAGAAAAAGAAAAAAAAACCAGAAATGGGAATACTAAAGTATTAATGAGAGATGAGTGCAGCAACACTTTTATACTGAAGAGCCTATTTAAAGATCAGGTGTTCTTGTTTAAATATTATTCTACCAGAAGATGATAGAAATGATCACATAATAGGGAATCATGAGCCCAAATCAGCAATGTTTACCTACTAAAGGAAGCTATAGTTGATAGTATTTATATTCCCAATTCTTGTGCCGACTCTGCCATTTCACCTCTCTAAGTCCCCCCTCTCCCAGACAGTCTCGTCTCCAGGATATGATATAATACACTCCGTTATATTTGGCTCTGCAGCATCAAGCAGCAAGCTAATAGAAATGTATCCATTTGCAAACCCAGGCTATCGCTGGCTCATGAGGTCACTCCTTCAGTTATTTTAAGAAAGTGCATCTCAAAGTCATTTTCCCCTTTATCCTGGTTTCCTAGGAGTGTGTCCTTTTCTAGCCTCAGATAGATACAGAGAAGGAAAAAGCTTAATCCTCACACTCAATATTTACATTTCTTCATATATAAAAAAAAAACACAATGGTTTTCTCAGGTGCATAAATAAAATAAACTGATGCCTTTTTTTCTTTTAACCCCATTAACAGTCTCCAGAAGGGGAGTTCTTTATATCCTTATTAAGTAGAATCTGGAGATAATGAAATAAGAAGGCTAAACATTTCTGAACTAATGAAAGACTAAAGCTTCCAGAAAGAACTCACAGTTGAAAACACTTCGTTGACAGTCTGCTCAAATCTTACTTGGAATCCCATATAGTCCCCAATCCTGATTATTTCCTCAGTTTCTGACCCCTGGCCATTTGCCCCAATAGTTTCTCCATGCTCCTCAGTTCCCGGTCACCTTGGCCCCTGGCTTTGGCTCTCTCATGCCGGGCTGGGTTTCAAGAACTCATTGGTGAGTATATAGTTAGGGAAGGCAGGCAGGTGAGAGGTTAGGAGCCAGAGATTCCCAGATTGAAGAGGGTGCAGGTTGGATAGAGGGAGTGCCACTCCCTCCCCTGTGCACAAATTTCATGCACCGGGCCTCTAGTGTGTGTGTGTGTGTGTGTGTGTGTGTGTGTGTGTGTGTATGTATGTGTGTGTATATATATATATATGCCCCAATTGTAGAGAAGCTTTATTTTCACTTTGGAAAAATCATTCTGTGCTTCAAACCAAAAAAAAAAAAGAAAAAAAGAAAAAAAGAACTCATTGGTAACTTGAAGTGTGAGCACAGCACCAGCACTCACTTAAACTCTCCATTCCCCTCTCTCCAACTACTTGTCTCTCAAAAGTCTTCATCTTTGCTGGTAGAACCCCATCTCCTTTCCCTAGACATCCAACCTCATAACCCCATGTTTACCTCTTTCCTGCAACACCCATCTAGCCACTCATTGCAAGTTCAATTATTTCTTCTTTGAAATGTCTGTGATAGTCATCTCTTCTTTTCCAGTCCCACTTTCACAGCCCAATGTTACTGTATGCTTCTATTGGGTTTCCTTGGGGAACTCCCCTCTCTTTTTAAAAATAAATATAAATATTCACTGAGTGGCCAGATTATTATTATATAATAATAATAAAAATAATAATAATAAATATAAATATAACACTGGAGGCTTGGTGTACAAATTCATGTACCAGTGGGGTCCCTTGGCCTGGACTGTGGGATTGTGCCAAAACCCGCTCTCTGACATCCCCCGAGGGGTCCCAGATTTCGAGAGAGCACAGGCCAGGCCGAGGGATCCCACCATGCACATTTGGTGGCAGGGAGGGACGCAGGAGGCTGGCCAACTGGGGAGAGGCTGCAGGAGGGCTCCAGGGTGTGTCTGGCCCGTCTCGCTTAGTCCTCCATCTCAAAGATGTTTTGTGTGCCAGAAATCTCTGGATGGAAATGTTTCAAACTCACAGGAAGGAGAGATAGACAGGAAAAAGCAGCCCAAAGGAAAGGTTATGTCCACAGGCCAACCCCCTATTAAGTTAAAAAATAGAACCACAGCCGAAACCGGTTTGGCTCAGTGGATAGAGCATCGGCCTGCAGACTGAAAGGTCCCAGGTTCGATTCCGGTCAAGGGCATGTACCTTGGTTGTGGGCACATCCCCAGTAGGGGGTGTGCAAGAGGCAGCTGATTGATGACTCTCTCTCATCGATGTTTCTAACTCTCTATCCCTCTCTCTAAAAAAATCAATAAAATATATTTTTTTAAAAAGAACCACAGTGAAATTAATGGCTGGTGTACAAATTCCTATTCAGAAGCAGATCTTAGCTTTTTAAAAGTACTAATTATCAACTGCACAAAACTTCTATATCAAAACAAGAGGTAAAAAAGCACTTTCTAATATGGAAGTTCACTTTTTAAGTACATATACTTAGGGGATAAAGGACATTAAGTACACAGAGATAGTATGATTTAACTGAAAAAGGCCATTTTCTACCAGTCTATCTTTATATTACCCCACGTAAACAGTGTTAAGGCTACGAGCCATCAATAAGGGAAATGAGCTGTCCAGCAGAGAAAGAGTTAAATGATTCTTTCAAGAATTCAGCACTGTGCTCTCATTACCAGTTGGATTAATTACTGGTGCTGGAGAGTTTTGGAAACCCAAGCTATTCAATGTGCTTGTTAAAGAAGGTTTGTCTTTAATCCGCAGGGGAGACAATCAACAGGATCAGCGAGGGTAAAGCCTGCCTTCGCAGGCTGTCCTCTAATTGGGCAGCAAAAAGCTTTCCTGGCCCTTATTCTAATTTTCGACCTCTAGATTGGCTTAAAGTGCCCAGCTTTCTCAGTAAAACCACCTCAAACCAGCAAAGAGTAGAAAATATCATTCCATCCAGGGCACATTCAGCAAAGAAAAATGGTGTCAAATTCATGCCAGTGGTAGTCAAAAGGTAAGATTATGTGGAAGCCACAGATGGTTTTAAAAAAGATTTTCTAAAACTCTAAAAAGTTTAATCTGGCTAAAATGATGTAATAAATCTTACTCTCCTAGAAGTTTTCCACTTGTAAATTCAGTTAAATTCTTTGTTGTCCAACATTGCATTATCTTTATATATTCCCAAATACTCCTTTCTCATTCCTTCTTTGTTCTACATGTACCCTAGTCTAAGGATTTTGAGGCTCCTGATGTCCATTTATTTTCAGTCCCAAGAAAAGGCTTTTCAAAACAAAATGTTAGCCAAATCTCCTCTACTAAAGAGGTCAAAGAATCTATAATAAGGAGTGTAATATGCTAATTATACCAGACAGCTGAACAACCTTCCAGACAAAGCTGGGGCTGCGAGGAATGAGTCCCTTGTACGAATTTCGTGGATCAGGTCTCTAGTATGTAACAGGTTACAGAGAAGGCTGCTGAAAACAAATCATGTTGAAGGGTGACTTTAACTATAGCTTACAGGAAAACAGAAATGTGGCAGGGAAGAAAAACTGGAAAATTTTCAAACTATAACTTCATTATTTCCATTTAAATTATGAACTTGACAGACCAAATCATATTCACATAAACACTTAAAGGACAGAGGAGGAAATCAAAATGACCTTTTTGCTCACTATTTGGGATTATCTTTATCACTGAATTCTACTCAGAGAATGAAAGTGGCTTTCTTTATTAGAAACGCCACCCCCTGGCTGTGCCGGCAGAAAAACTGGCTTCTCAATCTTACTTTCCCATTAAACACATTCCTATAGCAACAGGGGAAGAACTCCGGAAGGAAAGGTAAGTTTAGAGAATGCAAGGGACAGCCAGTGAAGATACCCATTTAAAGACTCCTCTTTCAAGCCAATACTTCTGCTCCTCTATCTCCACACCCAACCAACTAGCAAATGGTCACTCTCATTAATCAAAATGCTCTTACCACTCTGCCTTCTCTTCGAGTCTCACATTGGTCAATTTCTGCTAGCTTATACCAGACGTATTCTTTTGTATAAAAATTTAAATAAAGTCCAAGTCCTCTTTTTGATTCACCCTCCTCCAATCTAGTCACTTGTCCAGAGGCATTTGTTTGATAAACATCCTTCCTTATTGGCCAAATTCTATGCATTTACATAAATATAACTGGAAAGACACAGTTTGATGTGGTGAGAAAAAACACAAATGGTACCATACTGTACAACTCACTTTTTCCACTCAACATTTCAACATATAGATCTTATTAGATAATACAACTAGAATAATCTCCCTAAAAAATAATTGCCTAGTATCCAAGGTGTAGATTTTCCCATTTTATTTAACAGTTCTATTGATAAATATTTAGGTTTATAGTGCATGTACAGGCTTCTTTGTGCACACGTGTGTAGCAGAAAGTGGAATTGCCTGCTAACAAGGGGATAAGCACTTAACATTTTAAAAAATATATATTTTATTGATATTTTACAGAGAGGAAGGGAGAGGGATACAGAGTTAGAAACATCGATGAGAGAGAAACATCAATCAGCTGCCTGCTGCACACGCCCTACTGGGGATGTGCCCGAATCCAAGGTACTATGTGCCCTTGACCGGAATTGGACCTGGGACCCTTGAGTTCGCAGGTCAACATTCTATCCACTGAACCAAACCAGTTAAGGCAGCATGTAACATTTTATCAAAAAGACATTGCCAATCCCAATCCCATATACAATGCACGTCGATCCTCACTTTTTCATACTGTCCTTCACGTTTTATTACCAAGCTTTCTTTTTTTGGCTCATTGGATGTGGAAGAAATTGTTTATTATATTTATTTCTTAAATACATTTTAATTGATTTCAGAGAGGAAGAGAGAGGGAGATAGAAACATCAATGATGAGAGAGAATCACTGATTGGCTGCCTCCTAAACACCCCAGGCCGCCTACTGTGGATTGAGCCTGCAACCTGAGCATGTGCCCTGACAGGGAATCAAACCGTGACCTTCGGGTTCATAGGTCAAAGCTCAACCACTGAGCCTCACTGCTGGGTGAAGTTGTTTAACTGTCATTACTAATGAGGATGAGAATCTTTTTTATATGTTTATCGATGGTCTTTTCTTTTGTGAACTGGTTAGAATGCTTTGCTTTCTAGTTATCTTTTTTTTCTAGTTATCTTTTTCTTAATAATTTGAAGAAAATATTAATCTATTCTGAACATTAATTTTTGTCATATAATTTGTAAGTATTTTCCCCTAGTCTAGTTATATCTTGAATATGAAATTTATGTGCCTAGTATTCCTAGTATTCCTAAATATACCCTAGTATTCCTAAATATTCCTAGTATTCCTAAATATACCCTAAATATTCCTAAATATACCCTCCCCCTAGTATTCCTAAATATACCCTTATTTTTTTTTACTCTAGTCACAATAAGCTATGTCCTATTTAAGAGGAGTTTTTTGTTACTTTTATATTCTCTTAACCTCATCCTCCCTATCTAATATTTACAAAATGTGGAATGGTACCATATCCATAAACACTTAAAAAAAAATAATTTTAGACAGTAAGGAAAACCTTGCATATAGATGCTGACACTATAGTAAGAAGCAGCAGTTTCAAAGTTGGTTGCACATTGGAATTGCCTTGGGACATTAAACCTACAGATGCCTGGATCTCATCCCCAGAGATTCTGATTTAATTGGTCTGAAGTGTGGCCTGGCACTAGGATTTAAGTTCCCCAAGTGATTCTATTGTGCAGCCAAGTTAGAGGACCACTAAAATGAAATACTTTTTATCTAGCCCTGTTTCAAAATACTTTTCTATATTGGGGCAAAATATACACAACATAAAATTTACCACTTAATATATATAATTTATTGGCATTAAGTACAATCATAATATGTACAACCATCACTACTATGTATTTCCAGAACTTATTCATCATCACCCAAACAAACTCTGTACCCGTTAAATAGTAACTACCATTTCTATTTTCCACAGCCCCTGGTAACCTCTCCTCTACTTTCTGTCTCTCTGAATTTTCCATTCTAGATAGCTCATGTACTAGTAAGGGGAATCACATGATACCTGTCCTTTGTGTTTGGCTTGTTTCACACAGCATAATGCTTCTACTCTTTGAGTAGAAGAAAACAGAACAACACTCAAAAAACCTACATTGAAAACTAATGAATGTTTTCTAAGTAAAACATGTCAAGCCCGGTGAGTAACTTCTTCCTAATGAAGCAATCATGTGCCGAATGTTTCTGAAGGTTTCCCTATAATCTGATGAAGAATTACTATCCTGTTGCATCATCACTCCAAGGGAATATTAAAGCAACGAAGACTGCCCCAGTGAGAGTAAGAGAGGACAGTAAGTTCAAGGTGGGGATAGGGAACAGAGAAGGGAAAAAAGAGTATATTTCAACTAATCAATAAACTGTTTTTTCCAGAGATATTTCTTCTGTAATTATGTTTGCCTGAATCTCTTCTAACACAAGTTCCAAAAATATTTACAACCTCTAAGAACAAGAGAATCCTATAGGACTCAAATGTGGCAAAGAGCTGAACTGATTTTCCACTAGCAAAATCATTATTATTATTTAAAGACTCTCTAAAAACACTCCTTCGAGTCAAAGTGTACTCTGGGAATCAGCAGGTTAGGCATCCATCACCTGGGAGCTTGCTACGAGGCAGAACCTGGGGCCCCACCCCACACCTCCTGATTCCGTCTGCATTTAAACAAACCACACTTCAGGTAGTTCCTATGCATGCTGAGTTTGAGAAACATGTCTCTGGTCTGAAGTATTCTAGAAATTTTACTAACCTGGCTTTCAAAATCCCTGAAAAAGAGGACTTTATTATTTCATTGTAGTAAATGGATTCTGGGGTTGGAGAATGAAAACTAAATTATAATAAAATTTCTTCTGCTAAGTCTTCCTCAACCTCCTTCACTTCTTATACAAGTAGGTCTTTTGTGGTTCCATATAAATTTTTGGAATAATTATTCTAGTTCTGTGACACACAACTTTGGTATCCTGGTAGGCACTGCACTGAATCTACAGACTGCTTTGGGTAGTATGGACATTATATTTATTTATTATTTATTTTAATATATTTTTATTGATTTCAGAGAGAGAGGGAGAGGGAGAGATAGAAATATCAATGATGAGAGAGAGAGAATCATGATCGGCTGTCTCTTGCACACCCCACACTGGGGACCAAGCCTACAACCGGACATGTGCCCTGACAGGGAATCAAACTGTGACTTCCTGGTTCATAGATCGATGTTCAACCACTGAGCCACGCTGGCTCGGCAGTAGTATGGACATTTTAATGATGTTAATTCTTCCTATCCGTGAATATGGTATATGCTACCATTTATTTGTATCTTCTTCAATTTCTTTCTTCAGTCTTATTTTCCAAGTACAGGTCTTTTACATTCCTAGTTAAGTTCATTCCTGCAGGGTTTTTTTTTTAGGTAATTTTGGATGGGATGTTTTCTTAGTTTCCCTTTCTGATAGTTCATTACTGATGTACACAACTACAACTGATTTCTAGATATTTATTTTGTATTCGGTTACTTTACCGAATTCATTATCAATTCTAATAGTTTTTTTGGTGAAGTCTTTAGGGTTCTCTTAACAGTATTATGTCATCTGCAAATAATGACAGTTTTCTTCTTCCTTTCCAATTGGAATGCCTTTTATTTCTTCTTTCTGTCTAATTGCTATGGTTAGGACTTCCAGTACTATGTTGAATAAGAGTGGTGGAAAGCCGACATCCCTTTTTTTTTTCTGATCTTAAGGGCAAAGCTTGTAGTTTTTTTCCACTGAGTATGATGTTAGCTGTGGGTCTGTCACACATGGCCTCTATTACATTGAAGTTTGTTCCTTCTATTTCCACTTTGCTGAGAGTTTTTATCATAAATGGATGGTAGATTTTATCAAATGCTTTTTCTGCATCTATTGCTATGATCATGTGGTTTTTATCTTTTGTTTTTTATGTGATTTATGTGGTATATCACATTTATTGATTTGAGAACGTTGGACTAACCTTGCATCCCCAGAATAAATCCAACATGATCATGGTATATGATCCTGTTAATGTATTGTTGGATCCTCTTTGCTAATATTTTGTTGAGAACTGGAAACAGCAATGTTTTATCTCTAACACAATCAAACTATTTGCTCCGACTTTTGTGGCCATTAGCCAATTCTCATGATTATCAGTATCCAGATTATTTCAACCTAGAGCCTCAACTTTGACAAGAGGGGAAAAATGCCCATCACAGGACAGGATTCTACCTAAATGCATTTTTAAAAAAATATATTTTTATTGATTTTGTACAGAGAGGAAGGGAGAGAGATAGAGAGTTAGAAACATCGATGAGAGAGAGTCATCGATCAGCTGCCTCTTGCACACCCCCTACTGGGGATATGCCCGCAACCAAGGTACATGCCCTTGACCGGAATCGAACCTGGGACCCTTCAGTCCCCTTATCCATTGAGCCAAACCGGTCTTGGCCTAAATGCATTTTCAATCAGAAGCTTATTCGACTTTAGATGAGATACTGAGTAAATTCTTTACATCAATTGAAGAAAAAAAAAAAAATCACCTCATGTTTTCTTTAACCAGTCAGAATGGCCCTAAGAACAGAATAATAGCAGGTACGAAATGGCAGGAAAAAAGTTTAGATAATGCCTTCCTTTTTGAACCATTATTTAGAGATCATTCAAGTATCCATGGAAAGATCTCAATTTAGCTTTATATTTATAAAATGTTGTTTTATTTCAGACCAAGTCTCTAGTTCAGACTTAGAAGGAAGAAAAGTGTCCCTCCCTAGCAGCAGCATCAATGTCTGTACCGAGCGAATCCCATTCAGGAACCTCACAATTCAGTTACCCACTACACTGGATTCATTTTTGCTCTGACATTGATACTGACCAAGTATTATTTAGAATACAGATGTTATAAGGTGTTAGGCAGCTGTACTGGACAGTAATGAAAAACAGAAACTAAGACCCTACTAGAAAGACAGACCAGAGATAAGTGCAACAGGTCCTCAAATAATGCCATCTCATTATAACATTGATGAGATGCTATAGCCATTTAACTCTTGTTTATATCAATAGCCCACAGTAAAACTGGTTTCCTTGAATGTCATTTTGCTTAAAGTTGCAGAACCTATCAAAAATGTTAAGTGAGAACTTATGATACAAAGACAATAAAATACAGGATGTATTAGGTAGTGCCTTGATGGGAGAAATAAACTTCATTAGATAAGACAAGAAGGTGGTGATATCTGAGCTACATTTCTGGGAGAAAAATGTTGCAGACAGAGGGAATAGCAGAAGTAAAAGAATTCACTTGGGTGTCTAACAAAAAGAAAGAGGGCTAGTTTGGCAATAGCACACTAACTGAGGGAAAGAATGGACAATGAGTTTGAAAGAGGCCATATTACATAGGGTCTCAGAGGCCATGACAAAATCTGAATTTGATCCAAGAAACAATGGAAAGCCACTAAAGAGCTTAAACAAGAGTGACATGACCTCATTTGTGGGTTGTTTTTTAAAAAAAATCTCAGGTGGTTCTGTTGAGCATGGCCTGTAGCAGAACAAGAGTGGCAACAAAATCGATCAACTAAACAAGCCTATGTGAGAGATGCTGAAGGCTTGTAGGGTGTGATGGGAACTGAGAAGAATAATCAGATTCAAGGTATATTTGAGGTGAATTGACATGACTTGCTAATAATTAGATGTGGTTGGTAGGGGAGTGAGGGCAAAACAGGGAAATCAATGATTTACTCCTATGATGGGATATGAGTAACCAGATGGACAATGGCACCATTAACTGACATGGGAATACTAGGGGAGGAAGAGATTTGGAGAGTGCAGTGGGTGGGGGCATTCATAGGTTCTGTTATGAACACCTGGTATTAAGATTCTAACAGTAATTGGTATAAGCTGGGGTGCACACAGAATATAGATGGGATAGAAAGTCCACAGGACAGGATTAGATCACTTGGAGAGAAATAAAGATAGAGCCCTGGGACATGCCAACATAGACCAGGTAAGAAGAGGAAGAAAAGCCAGCAGAAGAGGGAGGATCCACTGAGTAGAAGAATATTCAGGAGAATGTGGGGGTCACAGAAACTGTGTAGAAGAAAGAAATAATCAACTATGGTAAATGCTGCTGAGAAGATAGGAAAAGGAAAGAAAACTCACAACTGAATTTAGCAACATATATTAAGAAAACAAGGTGAGAAAATATATATAAAAAGGCAGTTAGCTTTGTTTAAGCTATCACTTTTAAAGTTAAAAATTTTTAAAGAAACAATCTCAGCAACATTCCTGATGTATCAGGCTAAGAACATTCTGACTTCCTTCTGAAAGGAAGAGTAGGAGAGCAATGAGTCAGTGAGGTGTCCTTCTGAGCTTTCCGTCCTCATTCCCTGGAGAGGGAAGCCTTCCTTGGCAGTATGTGGTGGGACTCAGAATGTACACAGAGGAGCAGCTCAGCCCAAAGAGACTAAAAGTCACTTGCCCCACTTTACTGTGATTCATCCAAGTCCTAACAGTCTCCTTTCCAAACCAACTCCAAGCTAAGTTTCGTTAGCTAACCCAAGGACCCAAGAGGCAGTAAAAACTGCCAGCAGAAGGAGGAGGCCACATCCATGCCCCTGGTGGGGAGCATTCTTCTGGCACAACATTTTCTCTTCCAAGGCTTCTCCTGTTTCACGATCAGCTCTAGGCTGTATCTCACTCTAGTGGTATCATTGAGGACAAGACTAAGGAAAGTCATCTGAGGCACAGCCACACCTGTGCCACTTGTCTTTGTGTCTCCTCCTCACTTTCTACCCCTTACCTGGGTCATTTTATCCACAGAGACTGGAATTCCATCGATGGTGAGAGGCGGCAACTCTGAGTTAACTTCCTGTGGCACAGGGGCGTGTTCCGCTAGGGCGGACTCCAGGTCTTCCAGGATCATGCTCTTGTACTTACGCACCTGCAGGGAATTAGGGCAGAAGTAAACAAGATGCCCAGCTACCAGGGAGGAATGGTGCAAAGCAACTAGAGAGTGGGTGGGGCTGGTCTCCCTCAGCCAGTACAGAACCCTAAGAACAAACAACTAGCACTGGTCCCAAAGACACCACATTGTTCAGAATTAAATGAAGCCCTATCCTGTTTGGCTCAGTGGTTAAAGCATCGGCTCACGGACTGAAGAGTTGTGGGTTCAAATCCGGTCAAGGGCACATACCTTGGATGCAGGTTGATCCCCAGGCCTGGTCAGGGTAGGTGGGGGAGGTAACCAATTGATGTGTCCCTCTCATGTTGATGTTTCTCTCTCTCTCTTTCTCCCCCTCCCTTCCACTCTCTAAAAATCAATCAATGGAAAAAATATTCTCGGGTGAGAATTAACAAAGAAAACAACAAACAAACAAAACTTACAGGTAACAACAGTAAAAAGGAATAAAGGTTTTACAGAAATACTGTTTCTCGGTTAAAATCATTTTTTCTGTCAATGCTGGTTCCATCACCTGTTCCAGATCTAATAGGCTTTCATTATATGGCATTTCCCAGGCCTTTTGATAAAGCCTAGCTGTGGCAGTTAAACGCCAAAAACATTTTCAAGATAACCAAAAACTTGTCTCTAAAACTTGTTACTTTCCTGCAAAGCCAGACTACCAAACAGATTGGAGAGTCAAGTATCCAAGAAGCTGGACAGAAAGGCATCAGAAAAAACCACCATCAGAGGTGAATATTGTAGCTAGGTGGCAAAGGTGCCACTATTAGTAAGGCCCAAGGCCAGAGAGAGCCCCAGAGGTCAGGTCCTCCTCCTTTCTGGTACTTCCTGATGACGGAGGTGAACTTCAACCCCATGATGCCTTTGTAGCTCTGACAAGCACTGGTCTGAACCAGTATTGTTCTGAGTCCACTCTCTGCACTGCTAGTGAAAGGTCTCTCAAAAGACTGAGAACTTAACAGCAGCACATTTGTACATGCACACATTCTTCCATGGTGAGCAGAAATGGTAAAGAGACACCGGATCCTACAAGCAACAATAATAGGTTTATTCACTTGCAAAAATGCACAGGGGGATGAGAAAGCCTTTGGGGATAACAAAGAAGCCATGGAATTATGAAAATGTGGCAACATGGGATAGACAATTAACTTGCATTCAGATCTCAAGCCATTAACTTAGGAAAAAAGGGAAGATAAGATGAGATTTGCTCAGAAGTTACAAAAATGTTTGAGTCTTAGGTTTTCTGCCAAGTGGACTGGACTCTCAATCAGGACACACTTCCTTATAAACATCTCATTATAAGGATTAAGAAACAAAGATTCCCATACTCCACCTCCAGCATGTGAAAAAGTAAAAATTAATTTTGGCCACGAAGTACAACTTTTGCAGTTTTAGAACTTTCCAAATAGATCAACAATGAAATGGATTAAAGAAAAATAGTGCAAACATGTAGAATCATTATCACTCTAAAAATTCAGTTTTATGCTGGTTTCTAATAAAAAAAAAGTTTTAAAAAATTTACCAACTTAATTATTGTAATATAAGCAGCTGGTGTTGCCATGGCAACTTTAAGAATTTACATTTTCTGCTTTCTAGCTTTCTGTATCCCGGGTAGAGTTTTTATACTACCAACCCACAGAAAACTGAATCTTATAAACCTAGGTTCTAGTCTTTTTTAAAATAAATATATTTGTATTGGTTTTCAGAGAGGAAGGCTAAGGGAGAGATAGAAACATCAAAGATGAGAATTCACTGACTGGCTGCCTCCTGTGTGCTCCCTACTGAGGACTGACCCACAACCTGGGCACGTGCTCTGACCAGGAATCGAACCGTTACCACCTAGTTCATGGGTTGACGCTCAACCACTGAGCTACCAGGCTAGGTTCCAGTCTTTGAATTTTAATGTATCAGGTTAAACCATTGTATTAGTAGTAAGAAGGTATATTAAGAATTAATGTTAATACATAAAATAAATTTCATTGTGCTGGAAACACCTGGCATTTAAAGATAGGAAATCATTAGATTATTACTATGTAATTAGCTAGTTTCAAACTATTTCATCCATTTTTATGGATTAGTAAAATACAGGAATTCATATTCAGGCATTTAGCTAAACTTATCAGTGCTATATAATTCCTTAAAAATATCTCGAGGTTTAAAACACACACAAACATGATGGTAGGGCATCCCTCAAGAGAAATTTACAAAAACAACTTCAGGTATGACCACAGTATTTTTAAATTAAAATTGTTTCAATTATAGTTTACATTCAATATACTCTTGTATTAGTTTCAGGTGCACAGCACAGTAGATAATCATATATACTTTACAAAGTGGTCCCCCAACATTTCAAGTGCCCACACATAGGGATTACAGTACTATTGACTATACTAGAGCCCTGGTGCACAGCTTTGTGCACTGGTGGGGTCCCTTGGCCTGGCCTGCAGAAGAGGTTGCACTTCTTGCAACCCAGGACCTCTCAGAGAGCTGGTTTAGGTCCAATCCCTGCAGGAGAGGCCAAGGGACCCCACTGGTGCACGAATCTGTGCACAGGGCCTCAAGTATGCATAGAAGATCTTTGGTTAATTTCTTCCCACCTTTCCCCCTGCCCTCTGAGATTCATCAGTCTCTACCATGTTTCCATGCCAGAGGTTTCCGCTCCTGTGTTGAGTGTCTGCCCCCTGGTGGTCAGTGCATGTCCTAGTTACTGGCCAGTCGGCTGGTCACTTGGGCTTTTATAGATTCCTTATGCTGTACTTTATATCCCCATGACTATTTTGTGACTACCAATTTGTACTTCTTAATCCCTTCACCTTTCCTCCCAGTTCCTCAACCCCTCTCCCCTCTGGCAACCATCAGTCTGTTTTCTGTATCCGGGACGGTTTCTGCTTTGTTTGTTCACTTATTTCTCTCCTTTTAGATTCTGTATATAAATGAAATTATACGGTATCTGACTTTCTCTGACTTATTTCATTTCGCATAATACCCTCTAGGTCCATGTAGGCTATTGAAGTGATGAGATCACATTCCTTTTTATGGCTAAGTAATATTCCATTATAGACATGAACTATCACTTTTTCTATCCCCTCACCTACAGGTGGGCACTTGGGTTGCTTCCATATCTTGGTTATTGTAGCTAATGCTGCAATGAACACAGGGGTGTATGCATTCTTGGGTTTCTATGGATATATACCCAGAAGTGGAATCACTAGGTCACAAGTGATTCCATTATAAATTTTGTAAGGGTTCCTCCATTATAAATTTTGTGAGGAACCTCCATCCTATGTTTCATAGTGACTGTACCAATTTGCATTCCCACCAAAAGTTCCCTTTTCTCCGCATCCTAAGATGTCTGTTCATTTATTGACGGCCATCCTGACAGGTGTGAGGTGGTATCTCGTGGTTTTAATTTGTATTTCTTTGATGATTAGTGACATTGAGCATCTTTTTATATGTCTATTGGCCATCTGTATATGTCCTCTTTGGAGCAGTGTCTATTCAGGAACTTTTCTCATTTTTAAAAATTATTTTATTGATTTATTACAGAAAGGGAGAGGGACAGAGAGTTAGAAACATCGATAAGAGATAAACATTGATCAGCTGCCTCCTGCACCCCCCACCCCACACACACACTGGGGATGTGTCCACAATCAAGGTATATGCCCTTGACTGGAATCAAACCTGGGACCTTTCAGTCCACAGGCCAACGCTCTATATCCACTGAGCGCCTTTTCTCATTTTTTTAACCAGATTGGGTTTTTGGGTTATTTTTTGTTGTTTTTTTGCCATTGAGTTGGGTACTTTTGCCATTTATTAAGTTTAGATATTAACCCCCAATTGGATGTGTCATTGCTGAGCATCTTGTCCCTTTCAGTAGATTGTCTTTTCATTTTGTCTGTGGTTTCCTTTGCTGTGCAAAAACTTTTAGTTTGATATAGTCCCTATTGTTTATTTCCCCTTTTGCTTCACTTGGCTGAGGAGACACATCAGAAAAAATTTTGCTACTGGAAATGCTTGAGAATTTACTGCCCATGTTTTCTTCTAAGATTTTTATGGTTTCAAGTCTTACATTTAACTCTTAAATCTATTTTGAGTTTATTCCTGTACATGGTGTAAGAAGGTGGTCTTGTTTAATTTTTTTGCATGTATCTGTCCAATTTTCCCAACACATTGATTGAAAAGGCTATCTTTGTGACATTGTATATTCTTGCCCCCTTTATCAAATATTAATGGACCGTGTAAGCATGGGTTTATTCCTGGGATCTCTATTTTATTATTTTTATTTATTTATTTATTTTTTTAAATATATATTTTATTGATTTTTCACAGAGAGGAAGAGAGATGGATAGAGAGAATCATCGATCAGCTGCCTCTTGCACCCCCCTCACTGGGGATGTGCCCGCAACCAAGGTATATGCCCTTGACTGGAATCGAACCCAGGACCTTTCAGTCCACAGGCCGACGCTCTATCCACTGAGCCAAACCGGTTTCGGCTGGGATCTCTATTTTATTTCATTGTTCTCTATCTGTTTTTATGCCAATACCATGCTGTTTGATTGCTCTGGCCACAAAAGTTTGGAAGTTGTTGTTTGTTTGTTTTTTCTTTTTCTTTAAAATATATTTTATTGATTTTTTTATAGAGGAGGGAAAGGGATAGAGAGTTAGAAACATCAATCAGCTGCCTCCTGCACACTCCCCACTGGGGATGTGCCCGCAACCAAGGTACATGCCCTCGACCGGAATCGAAACTGGGTCCCTTCAGTCCGCAGACAGAGGCTCTATCCACTGAGCCAAACCGGTTTTGGCTGTGTGCTTGTTTTTTCTTAAAATATTTTTAATGATGAGAGAGAGAGAGAGAGAGAGAGAGAGAGAGAGAGAGAGAGAGAGAGAGAGAGAGATATCAGCTGCCTCCTGTATGCACTGTGACCAAGAATTGAACTGGAGACCTTTCCTGGAAGCCCTAGGAAAGAATCCATTTCCTTGTCTTGTCTTGCTGCTGTCTAGCTTGTATTCCTTGGCTCCTGACTTCTTCCTTACTTCGAACTTCTTGTTTCCACTATCATATATCTTACATCTATATCAATTTCCCTTTATCTCTCTCTCTCTCTCTCCCCCTTTTTAAAAAAATATATTTTATTGATTTTGTACAGAGAGGAAGGGAGAGAGAGAGAGAGTTAGAAACATCGATGAGAGAGAGTCATCGATCAGCTGTCTCTTGCACACCCCCTACTGGGGATGTGCCCGCAACCAAGGTACATGCCCTTGACCGGAATAAACCCGGGACCCTTCAGTCCCCAAGCCGATGCTCTATCCATTGAGCCAAACCAGTCTCGGCTATCTCTCTCTTATAAAGACACTGTGATAGGTTTAGGGCCTACCTGGATAATGCTGGACAATCTCCCCAGCTCAAGACCCTTAATTTAACCATACTTATGTCTTCTTTGCCATAGAAGGCAACACTCAAAGGTTCTAGGGATTGGACCTTGTTATCTTTGGGGTCCATTATAAGGTAGGACAAAAGCAGGTATACAGTTGTTCATATGGAAAATAATACAATAATTAAATAATAGTACAAGAATAAACTTTGTTTTGCATACTCACAACTATAAACCTACTTTTGTTCCACCCTGTATTCAGCCTACCACGCCATTCATTTCACACATTTAAAGTGTACAATTCAATCCTTTTTAGTGTATTTATATATTGTGCAAGAATCATCATAATCTAATTTTAGAACATTTTCATCCCCCCTAAAAGAAACTCCATACCCATTGGCTGTCAGTCCCCATCCACCCTTCTGTCTTCTCCATCTTGGCAACCACTAAGCTACTCTCTGTCTCTATAGATTTACCTATTCCAGACATTGCATATAAATGGAATCATACAATATGTCGTCTTTCGTGACTGGGTTCTTTTAGTTAGCACAATGTTTTTAAGATTCAAGTATCAAAACTTGATTATTTTTTATTGCTGATTAATATTCCATTATATGGATAATAACACTTTTTAAAAACCTATCCATTAGTTGATGGACATCTGGGGTTATTTCCACTTTGTGGCTGTTATAAAAATATAGCAACTTACAAACATTCTATGAATATTGTATACTATATGCTTTTGGGCATTAAGTGTTGCTGCTGTGTTTTATTTTCAGTTTTCTTGGGTAAAAAACTTGCATTCAGAATTGCCAGATAACTTTCCTTTTTCCTCCCTCCTTTTAACATTTTAAGAAATTGCCAAACTGTTTTCCAAAGTAGCTACTTCACTCTACATTCTCAACAGCAATCAATGTACAGGGATTCTACTTTCTCCATAGTCCTACCTTATAATTCTCCATCTTTTTTACCATAGTCATCCTAATGGGTGAAGTGGTATCTTATTATAGTTTTGATTTTTATTTCCTTAATGACTAATGATTATTCATTATTAGTGCTCATGTGTTTGCCGTCCATTTCTATATCTCATTTGGAGAAATATCTACTCAGATTCCTTGCCATTTTAAAATTGGGTTGTTTTGTCTTTTTATCGTTGAGTTATGAGAGTTCTTTATATATTCTGAATGCAAGTTCTTTATCAGATATGTGATTTGCAAATATTTTCTCCCATTCTGTAGATACTTTTTACTTTCTTGATGTTATCATTTGTAGCTACTTTGAACATTTGTAACTGTAAGTACACCACATAAATTAAAGAGTTGGGTTGTTATTCCAATCTGAAAGAAATCTTTGTCTTTAACAAGGGAATTTAACCCATTTATAGTTATGACTTATAATGTAATTAATTAGTTTCACTAATATTAGCTTGTTCTATGCTTTGTGTTTTGTTTTGAATTCCTTCCCTTGTTTTTTATCTTTTGTATATAACCTTGGTTTTATTTCCTCTTTAGTGCTCTGGAAGAAATATTTTGCTTCCTATTCTGTTGATATTTATTTTTTAGCCATACTTATTAAATGTTAGTCAATGGGGAAATATCTACTTCTTTTTACCTTATTCTAGTCTATCATACAACTACTTGTTCTTGCTTCATAAAATCTACATATCTTTTTGTATTATATGGACAATTCCAACAGTTTCCTAAAGCTTTCTTTTGGATTTAGCACTGTTTCCTAATATGTTATCTTCAGAGGTATTTTTGTGAGTCTTCTAGGTAAGTCTTTTTGTTGTTGTTAATCCTCACCCAATAATATTTTTCACTGATTTTTAGAAGGGGGAGAGAAAAAGAAACATCCATGTGAGAGAAACACAACCACTGATTGCCTCCCAAAAGCACCCTGACTGGAAACAGAGCCTGCAACCAAGGTACATGCCTTCGACTGGAATCAAACCTGCGACCCTTCAGTCCACAAGCCGATGTCCATCCACTAAACCAAACCAGGCAGGGCTTCTAGATGAGTCTTTTTTCATAGATCACATTAGTAGAATAATATTCAAAAATTTTAATACTACAGAAGAGAAGACATGCCCAGATTTCATGTCTATAAACAGAAAGATACTATTTAAGAACTGCTTGACAGGCACCATTGTGAACTGAAAGCTTTCTACCATATTCCTCTAAGGAAAGGTCCTAATATGCATCCTATTCTAGAGTCTCAGGAATCCTAGGGAAACCTCAAAACTTAAAAACATTAAGGAAGAACCACAACATCTGTGTGTGTGGAAAAACACATTGTATAACTAATGAAATCTCAAGTGATTAGTAATTCTGAATCCTTGAAATGACTACATTCAGTATGGGAGAAAACTGACAAATGTAATTTTGAGGGAATATATTTTATCCTAATAAAAACAAAATTCAATTTAAATATGGACAGATCATTATCCTACTAATGACTCAAAGTTATTTCAGCCAGAGAAAAAGTAGTTCACATAAGTAAATAGTATTTTCATAAAGTTATCTATGGACAGGTATACAATCAAAATATTTAATTATATTTAAAAACTAAAGCAATGTTAAGTCAAATCTTTGAATAAATTTAAGAGATTTTAAATATGCAACTCGAATATCAGCAGTGAATAAAGTACTCCCAGCTTTGCCTCATGAAGTTTATACCTTGGAATTATCTACCATTTTGTTTCTAACATAAATCAGCAATTTTCTTACAAAATCCTACATTGAGCCGGGACCGGTTTAGCTCAATGGATAGAGCGTCGGCTTGGGGACTGAAGGGACCCGGGTTCGATTCCGGTCAAGGGCATATACCTTGGTTGCGGGCATATCCCCAGTAGGGGGTGTGCAAGAGGCAACTGATCGATGTTTCTCATCGATGTTTCTAACTCTCTATCTCTCTCCCTTCCTCTCTGTACAAAATCAATAAAATATAAAAAAAAAAAAAAAAAAAAAAAAAAAAAATCCTACATTGATTTCTTAAAAAACACAATACCATTTTTTCCACTGCATCTGGGGAGGTAAAATACCTTGTTACAGGAAGTAGAAAGAGACATAATCATTTTTATTTTTATTTGCATAAAGTAGTTTGAAAATCCCACTCCCCATTCCCATCCTGGATGAGAGGAGGTTAGAAGTAATAATTAGTATGCTACACAGAAGACCATAAGAATGTGAACAACAACTCACAGAAAATAAAGGGTATCTGAGAACATAGCTCAGTTTTCTTACCACATTCTCCAATGGTGCTGCACCAAATACTTTAAAGACCGGGTTGGGTTTGGAGGGTGAGATACAGAGGACAATAGCTTGCTGTCCCACTCGGGTAGTATATTCATCTAATGTGGCTCGAAGTTTCCTGAGTCAGAGAATGAAAGGGGAATAAAATCAGTTTAAAAAGAAAAATTACAGTGACTGACAGACACAAAATTTACTTTGACTTGAGACAATTTATTCTGACTAGATACATTAGTCTGTCCTTTTTATTTTATTTTTTATATTAATTTTATTTTATTTTCCCCCCTCCCTCCCTCCCACCCATCCCCTCCCTCCCCAGAGCTTTATGTCCATTGGTTGTACTTATATGCATGTATACAAGTCCTTCAGTTGATCTATTATCTCCCCCAGATCCTCCTCCCGTCCCCACTGAAATTTGACAATCTGCTTGTTGCTTTACTGTCTCTGTATCTATCTTTTGGTTCATCAGTTTATAATGATCTTTATTATCCACAAATGAGTGAGGTCATGTGGTGTTTCACTTTCATTGATTGGCTTATTTCACTCAGCATGATGTTCTCCAATTCCATCCAGGTTGCTGCAAATGATGAGAATTCCTTCTTTTTTATGGCAGCATAGTATTCCATTGTGTAGATGTACCATAGTTTTTGGATCCAATCATCTGCTGACGGGCACCTAGGCTGTTTCCAAATTCTGGCTATTGTAGATTGTGCTGCTATGAACATAGGGGTGCATATATCCTTTCTGATTGGTGTTTCTAGTTTCTTGGGATATATTCCTAGGAGTGGGATTACTGGATCAAATGGGAGTTCCATTTTCAGTTTTTTGAGGAAATTCCACACTGTTCTCCACAGTGGTTGCACCAGTCTGCATTCCCACCAGCAGTGCACGAGGGTTCCTTTTTCTCCGCAACCTCGCCAACACTTGTCGTTTGTTGATTTGTTGATGTTGGCCATTCTGACAGGTGTGAGATGGTACGGCATTGTTGTTTTGATTTACATCTCTCGAATAATTAGTGACTTTGAGCATGTTTTCATGTGCCTTTTGGCCTTCCTTCTGTCTTCTTTTGAAAATATTCTATTTAGGTCCCTTGCCCATTTCTTAATTGGATCATTCACCTTCCTTTTATTTAGTTGTATCAGCTGTCTGTAGATGTTGGAGATTAAACCTTTATCAGTGGTGTTATTAGCAAATATGTTCTCCCACACCGTGGGCTTTCTTGTTGTTTTGTTGATGGTTTCTTTTGCTGTAAAAAAAAATTTTGATGTAGTCCCATTTGTTTATTTTCTCTTTAGCTTCCATTGCTCTAGGGGCAGTATCAGTGAAGAAGTTCTTTTGGCATACGTCTAAGATTTTGCTGCCTGTGGATGCTTCTAGTATTTTTATGGTTTCCCGTCTGATGTTTAAGTCCTGCATCCATTTTGAGTTTATTTTTGTGTATGGTGTAAGTTGGTGATCTAGTTTCATTCTTTTGCATGTGTCTGCCCAATTTTCCCAACACCATTTATTGAAGAAACTGTCTTGACTCCATTGTATATTCATGCCTCCTTTGTCAAATATTAATTGAGCATAGTGATTTGGGTTGATATCTGGGTTCTCAATTCTATTCCATTGATCTATATGTCTGTTCTTGTGCCAGTACCAGGCTGTTTTGAGAACAGTGGCTTTGTAATACAGTTTGAAGTCTGGTATTGAGATCCCTCCTACTTTACCCTTCTTTCTCAGGATTGCTGTGGCTATTCGGGGTCTTTTATTGTTCCAAATGAACTTTTGGAGAGTTCTTTCTAGGTCAGTGAAATATGCTGTTGGTATTTTAATGGGGAGGGCATTGAACCTATAGATTGCTTTAGGAAGTATGGACATTTTGATGATGTTGATTCTACCAATCCATGAACATGGTACATTCTTCCATCTCCTTACATCTTCCTCTATCTCTTTTTTCAGTGTCGTGTAGTTTTCTGCATATAGGTCCTTTACTTCCTTAGTTAAATTTATTCCTAGGTATCTTAATTTTTTTGGTGCGATGGTAAATGGAATTGCTTTTTTAGTCTCTGTTTCTGTAGTTTCACTGTTGGTGTATAGAAATGCCATGGATTTCTTGGCATTAATTTTGTATCCTGCTACATTGCCAAATTCATTTATTAGGTCAATTAGTTTTTTAATGGAGTCTTTTGGGTTTTTTATGTACAATATCATGTCATCTGCAAATAAGGATAACTTTACTTCTTCTTTTCCAATTTGGATGCCTTTTATTTCCTCCTCTTGTCTAATTGCAATGGCTAGTACTTCCAGTACTATGTCAAACAGGAGTGGAGAGAGTGGGCATCCCTGTCTTGTTCCTGTTCTTAGAGGGAATGGTTTTAGTTTTTGCCTATTGAGTATAATGTTGGCCGTGGGTTTATCATATATGGCTTTTATTATTTTGAGGTATGATCCTTGTACTCCCACCTTGTTAAGAGTTTTTATCAGGAAAGGGTGTTGGATTTTATCAAATGCTTTTTCTGCATCAATTGATATGACTATATGATTTTTATCTCTGAATTTGTTTATGTGATGTATCACATTTATTGATTTGCGGATATTGTACCATCCTTGCATTCCTGGAATAAATCCTACTTGGTCATGGTGTATGATCTTTGTGATGTTCTTCTGGAGACAATTTGCTAGAATTTTGTTGAGGATTTTGGCATCTATGTTCATGAGGGATATTGGCCTGTAATTCTCTTTCATTGAGTTGTCTTTATCTGGTTTTGGTATTAGGGTGATGCTGGCTTCATAGAAGGAGTTTGGAAGTGTTCCTTCCTCTTGGATTTTTTTGAATAGTCTGAGGAGGATAGGTTTTAGTTCTTCCTTGAATGTTTGGTAAAACTCTCCTGTGAAGCCATCTGGCCCTGGGCTTTTGTTTGCTGGAAGCTTTTTGATGACTGTTTCAATTTCTTCCCAAGACACTGGTCTATTGAGATTTTTAGATTCTTCCTGATTGAGTTTTGGAAGTTTGTATTTTTCTAGGAATATGTCCATTTCCTCCAGGTTGTTCAGTTTGTTGGCATAGAGTTGTTCGTAGTATTTTGTAACAATCTGTTGTATTTCGGTGGGGTCTGTTGTTATTTCACCTCTTTCATTTCTGATTTTGTTTATTTGGGTCCTCTCTCTTTGTTTCTTGGTTAGGCTGGCTAGAGGTCCATCTATCTTGTTTATTCTTTCAAAGAACCAGCTCTTGGTTTTGTTGATCTTATGTATTGTTTTTTTGGTCTCTATGTCGTTTATCTGTGCTCTGATTTTTTATATTTCCTTCCTTCTGCTTACATTGGGCTTTTCTTGTTGCTCCTTTTCTAACTCTTTGAGTTGTAGAGTTAGATCATCTGTTACCCTTTTTTCTAGTTTTTTGCAATAGGCTTGTAAGGATATGAACTTCCCTCTCAAAACTGCTTTTGCTGTGTCCCATAGATTTTGGATTGTTGTGTTTTCATTGTCATTTGTTTCCAGGATGTTTTTAATTTCTTCCTTGATTTCTCTGGTAACCCAATCCTTGTTTAATAGCATGCTGTTTAGTCTACATGTGTTTGATTTCTTTGGATTATTTTTATTGAAGTTAATTTCCAGTTTTATGCCATTATGGTCTGAGAAGATACTTGATATGATTTCTATCTTCTTGAATTTGAAGAGACTTTGCCTATGTCCCAAAATGTGGTCTATCTTTGAGAATGTCCCATGTGCACTTGAGAAGAATATATATTCTGTGGCTTTGGGGTGCAGTGTTCTGAAGATGTCAATTAATTCCATCTGGTCTAGTGAGTCATTTAGGATTGATATTTCTTTGCTGATTTTTTGTTTAGATGATTTGTCGAAGGGTGACAGTGGGGTATTAAAATCTCCTACTATGATTGTATTGCTATTAATCTCTCTCTTAATGTCCTCCAGCAGTTTTTTAATGTACTTGGTTGCTCCTGTATTGGGTGCATATATATTTACCAGGGTGATTTCTTCTTGTTGGATTGTTCCCTTTAGTATTATGAAGTGGCCTTCATTATCTCTTATTATGTCCTTCACTGTGAGATCTAATTTGTCAGATATAAGTATTGCTACCCCAGCTTTTTTTTCATTTCCATTTGCCTGGAAAACTTTTTTCCATCCCTTCACCCTCAGTCTGTGTGCATCTCTTTTTCTGAGGTGGGTTTCTTGTAGACAACAGATGTATGGGTCTTGTTTTCTTATCCAATCTGTTACCCTATGTCTTTTGATTGGAGCATTTAATCCATTTACATTTAAGGTTATTATTGATAGGTGCTCATTTGATGCCATTTTTATTCTATACCCGTGTTCCTTCTTCACTTCTTATTTCTTTATTTTTACAGTAGACCCTTTAGCATTTCTTGCATTGCTGGTTTGGTGGAGATAAATTCCTTCAGTCTTTTTTTGTCTGTGAAGCTCCTGATTTCCCCTTCAATTTTGATTGATAGCCTTGCTGGGTACAGTATTCTTGGATTCAGACCCTTACTTTGCATGACTTTGTATATTTCATCCCATTCCCTTCTGGCCTGATAAGTTTCTGTTGAGAAATCAGTTGCTAGTCTGATGGGGGTTCCTTTGTATGTAACTTTCTGTCTCTCTCTGGCTGCTTTTAAGATTCTTACTTTGTCGATGTTGTTTGCCAATTTAATTATAATGTGCCTTCGAGTCTGTCTTCTGGGATTCATTTTGCTTGGGACTCTGCGAGCATCTTGGATTTGTGTGGTTTTTTCCTTCTCTATTTCAGGAAAGTTTTCTGTCATTATTTCTTGAAATACTTTTTCCATGTCTACCTCAGTTTCCTTTCCTTCTGGAACCCCTATTATTCGAATATTATTTTGTTTTGTATTGTCCCAAAGCTCCCGTAGGCTCTCCTCCTGCTTTTTAATCTTTTTTTCTAGAAGTTGCTCTACTTGGGTATTTTTTCCATCTTATCTTCTAGCTCACTGATGCGGTCCTCTGCTTCATCTAGTCTACTCTTGATGCTTTCTATTGAGTTCTTCATGGTAGCGATGTCATTTTTCATTTCTTCTTGGTTCTTCTTCAGTTCCTCATGGTTCTTCCTCATTTCTTCTTGGCTATTGTCAAATTTCTCTTCCATTCTTTTTAGCCATCCTATGATCATTACTCTGAATTCTTGCTCTGACAGGCTGCTTGCCTCTGACTCGTTAACTTCCTTTTCTGGTGATGCCTGCTTTTCTTTCACGTGCGGACTATGTTTTTGTCTCCCCATGGCCTCTCTTTTCAGGATGTCTGGTTATGTGGTGTTCCTTCTCTTGCCTAGGTGGGTCCAGGCTTGGATTCTTGTTCTTGCTCCTCCACGGAATAATTCTGGGTTACTTCTCTCGGGGCTGCTGTTTCTTCATCTCCTAGGTGGGTGTACCCCTCTGCGGCTTAGGCTCAGCGGAGCACCAAGGGGTTGGCGCCTCTTCAGACGCTGCTGCCAGCTTCCCCCTCTAGTCTGTCCTTTTAAGGGACTGGGGAGTCATGCCAATTCAAGCGGAGTAAAGCCAACATATCTAAAATAAAGTTTTCCATCTTCTCCAGAACCATGTACTGTTTTATCTATGTTCCTCATAGCAAATATATGTCTATAAATAATACATTCTAATTCCTCCTGCCTGTACTATCATTAAAGGAAATGAGAACTGCCCATCTAATGGCATGTAATCTGTAGGCTTGCTGAAAGCTACTATTAGTACTTTTCAAGCTTTCCTTTAGTTTTGTATAATCTTATGTTCTTAATGTAGAATGTTTTCTAGCTTTTATCACGTATCATTCACATGGGCTGACACTCCTTTAGGAATCAACATTCCAATAAATACCAGAAAACTGGGATGTAGTATTTAAAATACTATAAGAAAAAAGTTCTAGAAAATTTTATAAATTTCTTATTATTACCCTATAATAATAAAAGGGTAATATGCTAATTAGACCAGACGTCATTCCAGATGTCCTTCCTCACAAAGCCTGGGCCAGGGAGAAGCCAGTCTTGGTCCCGGGTGCCTGTGGGCCACCTCAGGGAATCCAGCCCAGGTCCTGGGTGCCTGTGGGCAGCCGGAAGGAAGCAGCCCGGGTCCCAAGTGCCTGCCAGCGGCCGGAGGGAAACAGCCCAGGTCCCGGGTGCCTGCTGGTGGCCGGAGGAGGGAAGCAGCCCGGGTCCTGGGTGCCGAGGGAAACTGGTGCCAGCAGCTAGGGGAAGGAAGGCCTACTCTTGCACTAATTTTCATGCATTGGCCTCTAGTATATGGATACATGTTACACAATCAAATTATTAAGTTCTTCATGTCCACACCTATACACTAATCTTTCTTTGCTACCTACAAACTCTTCCAAAGAAATAAAAACAAGCAAAAGATAACATACCAAACAAGAAATTTGGTGGCTTCCTTGCAGGAATGGTCTGAATTATATTCACTATCTCTAATTCCTCCCTTCCATTCTCTCTTGAAGACCCTCCAATACTTTTGTTGTTGCCATTCTTGAAAATGTCTTGGTTAAGTTCAATCATGACCCCTATGTAGCTAAATCTAAAGGTCAATTTGCATCTTATTCAACCTGTCAGCAGCATTTGATAGAGCTGGTCACATGCCCTCTTCCTTGAAACACTTTTTGTACTTGGTTTCCAGGGTACCACTCTCTTGGTTTTCTTCCTGATGCACTGGTTGCTTTTTAGACTCATTTGCTAGTTCCTTTCATCTCTCCAAACTCCAAAGGGTATGCCCAGCCCATGTAGCTCAGTGCCTGAGCATCACCCCATGAATCAGGAGGTCACAGTTCAATTCCTGATTAGGGCACATGCCTGGGTTTCGGGCTCAATACCCAGCAAGGGGAGTGCAGGAGGCAGCTGTCGATGGGTAACTCTCTCTCACTGATGCTTCTATCTCACTATCCCATTCCCTTCCTCTGTGTAAAATAAAAATAACAAAAATATTTAAAGGGTAGAGTGCTTCAGGCTTAAGTTCATACTCCCTAGGTGGTCTCTTTCAAACACATAGTTTTAAATATTACATATATTGTTTATATCCTCAACTAAGATCTCTCTTTTTTAAAAAAAAAAATAATATTTTATTGAATTTTAGAGAGAGGAAGGGAGAAGGAGAAAGAGAGAGAAACATCGATATGAGAGCAGAACATCAATCTGTTGTCTCCTGAATTCCCCCTACCAGGGATCGAGCCCACAGCCCAGACATATACCCTGACTGGGAATTGAATCAGCGAGCTTTAGGTGCACAGGATGATGCCTAACTGAGCCACACCAGCCAGGGCTAAGATCTCTCTTTTGAATTCCAGATTCATATTTCCAACTGCTTATTCTGTATCTCTATTTAATGGTTAAGATGTATCAGAAACTTAACCAAAACCAAATTCTTGATTCTGCCCTCAATCCCATACCTGCTACTCATCTGGTGTCAACTCAGTCCTTCCAGTAACCAGACCAAAATCCTTCAGGCCTTTTCCCCCCTCACATCCCACATCCAATCCATCAATGAATCATGCTGGAGCTGATTTGAAATACAATCAAAACCTGACTACCTCTTTCTACCTTTGCTGCTGCTACATTGGTTTAAAGGCACTATTATTTCTGGCTTGGACTACAACATTAGCCCATTAGCCTCTTAATTGGTTTGCCTGTTTCCATTCTTATACTCCTGTATTGACAATAGCCTAAATGACCCTTTTAAAACATATAATCAGACCATATCATTGCTTTGGTCAAAAGCCTTCATTGACTTCCCACCTCACTCAGAGCAAGAATCAAAGCCCCAATACTGGATCAAAAGACCTCATGATGTGACTCTGCACTACCACTGACCAGATCTCCTCTCATTTTCTCTCTAGCTATTCCCCTAACAGGACTATCATGTTCCTTTCCACTTCAGAACCTTCCCCCTTCTCTATCCCCATGTCCCCATGGGAAAAGCTCTTCCCCAAGACATCAACAAGGTTGCCTTTTCACTTACTTCAGGTCTCTGTTCAAAGGTTGTCTTAAGAGCATTCCCAGACCAACCCTATAAAAAAAAGAGAAACTACATATTCCCCCTAAACCCCTAACCTTTACTTTTCCTTACTCTACTTCATTTTCCTCCACAGCACTTATCATCATCTGACCTATTACATATTTGTTCACTTTTCCCCCTTCACTAGAATATACTCTTTAATGAAATGTTTTGTTCACTATTATATTCTCAAAGCCTAGAACAATGCCTGGCACATAGCAGGCATATAGATTTTCTGAATTACTTAATTTTATACATTGGTTAATCATATTTCTAGTTGCATTTATTTAATTTCGTAAGAGTACTTTAAAGTCTAATTTTGTCATCAAGGGATCTAACCTGGTATCTTTGGTGAACCTAATAATGTATGTTTTAATTGTGTCATCTACTCCATGAAATATTTGAAAAATAACAACAATATGGATAAGAACACCCTCACCGAAGCAAACGTGTTTGCTGTCTCTTCCGGATCGACGGATTGGACTCAAACACATGAGGCCGTTTCCGTTTCTTTCCTGTTGCCACAGCAGCAGCAGCAGCCATTCCCACAGGACCTGAAATAATAACGTGTGTGCTGAGATTATTCAGAGCCTGTTAACTATATAAGACAGAACACCACTAAAGTACAAAAAAGGTAGCACTGTTTCCTAATATGTTATCAATAAATATAAAATGTTCCTGATATTATCAATATATTTCACTATTACTTAACATGGATTATATTCCAATCTACCAATAAAACTTAAAAATTAATCTCTTTTAAAAGCGACTGGCTTGAGTTTTATAAAATGCTTTTTGTTCTGTTTTGCCATTATACTCATACTGCTAAGGAAATATTCTCACAGGTGCTAGATGATATGCAACATTGAGAGGAAGCTTGCCAAAACAAAAAAATTAGATTTTAAACTTCATTTTTATTCCTGTGACATGGGCCAAATTAAGGAAGTCAGACATAATCACTCGTACTTGGGATTCTAACAATACCTATAAGAAGAGTATCTGGATGAGTATCAACTAAATTAGAAAACTTTATCTTATATATCAGAAAATTGTGCTCCAAATGGAGTTGTTGACCATTGGTCAAAATGATGAAAACATCCTGATAGGAAAGAGATGAAAGAAAACCTATGCCACTCTAGGGTGTGTGTGTGTGTGTGTGTGTGTGTGTGTGTGTGTGTGTGTGTGTGTGTGTGTGTAGGTCTGTTTTGCCCTGAAACTAATGACTAAAATAAAGGTAGGCCGTCAGGAACTATTGGAGTCTCTGATTCATGAAATCTCAAACATATCAAAGACATTGCTTTTTTTAAAAAAAAATATTGATTTCAGAGAAGAAGGGAGAGAGACAGAAACAACAATGAGGAGAATCATTGACTAGCTGCCTCCTACACGCCCCACACTGGGAACTGAGTATATACCCTAACCAGGAATTGAACCGTGACCTCCTAGCTAGCTCCATAGGTGAATGCTGAACCACTGAGCCAACGCCGGCTTGGGCCTTATTTATTGATTTATTTTTAACAGATGACCCACCATT
Source organism: Pipistrellus kuhlii (assembly GCF_014108245.1). Lineage (NCBI taxonomy): Eukaryota > Metazoa > Chordata > Mammalia > Chiroptera > Vespertilionidae > Pipistrellus > Pipistrellus kuhlii. The sequence continues at coordinate 12,148,396 of NW_023425405.1, read as the reverse complement.
ATACTTATCTGTGAATCCCATAAATGGCTTAAATAAAAATTAATTTTAATCCTTCACATTTATACTGGCATAAATGTTATATATGTTCTAAGTGGCTCAATTAAAATAAGCCTTCCTGAAAATCTTCTGCTGCTCTAATGCTGTTTAGTAATATAAGTCTGACTTAAATAAACCCTTTTAAAGGAGACCCAAAGCAAGTCAAAAGAAATGATTTTTTTAATCCACCTTTCATCATAAATAGCTGGGAGAGGGGGGGAAATCTTAATGATATATTTTTTCCAACATTTTATTTTTTTAATTGTGGTAAGAGCACTTAACATGAGATCTATCATCTTAACAAAATTTTAAGTGTATAATACAGTATTGTTAAATATAGGCACAATGTTGTACAGCAGATCTCTAGAACTTCACTCTCTGCAAAAATATGCAAAAGAGGAAAATGAATAATCAGTAAAGATCTGAAATGGTGCTGTATCTAATCTTCCTGCACTGGCTAAAACCTCTACCTCAGAGCCAAGTAAATTAAACCGATAGTAAGATAGTATTTCATACCCACCAAACTGCCCAAAACAAAAACTGATTGATAATACCAAATAAGGTGAGGACAAGAAGCAGTAGGCACTCTAGTATACTGCTTATGGGAATGGAAATTAATGCAACAATTTGAAAATAAATTTGGAATATCTAGTAAAACTGAAAATGTACTGATCCTTGCCTTCCAATTCCCTCTCCTTCCTAGATATATCCTTAAACAATGGCTTTCACACCGCATGTTTCCACCCTATGGTGGCTCATAAATAATTTTTTGTTTTGTTTTTAATAAAATACACTGAAGTGAAAGAGAATAGAACATATCAGATATTGTGTTACATGTAGTAGGGGGTAAGTATTACTTCAAGAGAAACTGTTATTTCATATCATGTGCATTTGTGTATTTGAGATAACAACGTAAAATGTATTACTGTGGGATATTGTCAGAAGAGTTTGAAAACCAATGCCAAAAGGAACTCTCACAATTTGCACAAGAAAATATGTAAGATGATTTAAAAAATATATATATTTTATTGATATTTTACAGAGAGGAAGGGAGATAGATAAGAGAGCTAGAAATGTCGATGAGAGAAAAACATCGACCAGCTGCCTCCTGCACACCCCCCACCGGGGATGTGCCCGCAACCAATGTACATGCCCTGGACCGGAATCGAACCTGGGACCTTTCAGTCTGCAGACCGACGCTCTACCACTGAGCCAAACCGGCCTCGGTTGTTAAGATGATTTTAATTTGCAACAATTATAATTGCAAAACATAATAAACAACCTAAGATGAGAAAATATGTAAGATGATTTTAATTTGCAGCAATTATAATTTGCAAAGTATTATAAACAACCTAAGAATTCTACCAATATATGAGACAGCCAGATAATGGACTATCAAACAATTAAAATGAAAATATATAGTCATATTATCAACATGAATCTCAGAAAAATAATACCAAATGAATAAACATCCTATCTAATAAAAGAGTAATATGCAAATTGACTGTCACTCCCAACACACAAGATGGCTATCCCCATGTGGTCAAAGATGGCTGCCACAAGATGGCCAGCAGGGGAGGACAGTTAGGGGTGACCAGGCCTGCAGGGGAGGGGAGTTAAGGGGCAATCAGGCTGGCTGGGGAGCAATTAGGCATCAATCAGGCTGGCAGGGGAGTGGTTAGGGGGTGATCAGGCTGGCAGGCAGAAGCTGTAAGAGGCAATCAGGAAGACAGGCAGGTGAGCAGTTGGGAACCAGCAGTCCTGAATTATGAGAGGGGTCCCAGATTGAAGAGCGTGCAGGCTGGACTGAGTGAATGAACTTCGTGCACTAGGCCTCTAGAAATTTTATAAAATGATAACATCAGAGTATAATAATACCATTCATATAAAACTTAAAACATGCAAAACAATGCTAAGTATTATTTACTGATATACAGCAAAAACAAAAGAAATGGAAGGTAATGATAAAGACCAAATTCAGAACAGAACAGGTTACCTCAGTGGAGGGGGGAAATAGGATAAGGAAAAGCAGCTACCTATTATCCCTTCCTCTTCATTGACCTTACTTCATTATTTATTTCAGAGCACATAGTACTTTCTGAAAATATTTTACTTTATTATATATACCCTTCTCCCGCCACTGGTCTGTAAACACCTTCAATAGCAAGCTCTTGCTTGTCTTATTCATTGTATCTATATGTAGAAATAGAGTATATAGTAAGTATATATTACTGAATAATTAAATGGTGAATTATTTTCACCAACTGGGCCTCAGTTTGCATATCTGCCGCATAAAAGGGTTAAGTTAAAGTCCTTTCCTAATCTCAGCACTATGACAATACAGTACAGTAATACAGTAAAACTCTGTCTCAAACGCATTTCTTCCTAGGAAAGAAGCTGATCTGGATTCCCGATGTTAGGATGCCCTCTTCTGGAACATATAAGAACTTCAAAAATGTATTTTACAAATATTTCATGTGATTTGCTGCTACTAAGCTTTATTTTTAAATTCACCATTCCAGAAATATACAATAGATAAAAACTTATGGTAAAAAGATTACTCTTAGTTACATCTATCTTCCTCCCCTTAAATACATCATGTATTAAAAAGATGTTGTATTTTGGCTATTCCTGATCATTGATCTCCTCTTCAGTTTTTCCTAATCATCTAAGTCCAGTATCAGATCCACCCAAGTGTATGGTTTAAGAATCTTCCATGTAATGCTAAATACACAATGTAAATAACAAAGAGAATGGTACAAAATATACCTCAGCTTTAAGTAATTTAGTGGCCCAGAAAAAGTCTTAAAACCTTAAATTGGATTAAGATGATCCAGGATTGCTAGTGCCCTCAGACATCTGGCAGAAGCAAACAAAAATCCTCTCGAGGAGGATAATATTATTCTAGACATCAAATTACTTATTTTTACTTGAATTTTTAATTTTTCAATTACAGTTGACATACAATATTATTAGTTTCAGGTGTACAACCCAGTGATTAGACATTATATAACTCAGTATTCATCCCAATCAATCTCATACCCATCTGAAACCATATATAGTTATTACCCAAATTACTTCTAAAAATTCATCTTCCTGCCCTAGCTGGTTTGGCTCAGTGGATAGAGCGTTGTCCTGTGGACTGAACAGTCCCGGATTCGATTCCGGTCAAGGGCATGTTCCGTGGTTGAAGGCTCCTCCCTGGCCTGGGCCCTGGTTGGGGCTTGTGCAGGAGGCAACCAATTGATGTTTTTCTCTCACATCAATATTTCTCTCTGTCTTTCCCTCTCTCGTCCACTCTCTCTAAAAATCAGTGGAGCAGGGACCGGTTTGGCTCAGTGGATAGAGCGTCGGCTTGGGGACTGAAGGGACCCGGGTTCGATTCCGGTCAAGGGCATGTACCTTGGTTGCGGGCACATCCCCAGTAGGGGGTGTGCAAGAGGCAACTGATCGATGGTTCTCTCTCATCAATGTTTCTAACTCTCTATCTCTCTCCCTTCCTCTCTGTATAAAATCAATAAAATATATTAAAATAAAAAATAATAATAATAAAAATCAGTGGAAAAATATCCCCGGATGAGGATTAAAAAATAATAAAAGTAAGTAAGTAAATAAATAAATAAAATTCATCTTCCAAACACAGCATCTAGCATTCATTCAAATATAACCAGTAGGCAGGTATGGTCAAGATGGCAGCATACTAGCCTCCTCCCACAACTATTAATACATCAAAATTACAACTAAACTACAGAATAACCATTATCATTCACAACTGCCTGAAATCTGGCTAAATGAAAGTCCTACAACTAGGGAATTAAAGAAGCCACAGCAAGACTATTAGGAGGGGTAGAGATGCCAAATGGACTGGTCCCACACCCACGTGTGGCAGATAAAAATTGGGAGGGATGTCTCAATTGCAGAGGTCTCTCTTGAGGAGTGAGGGGTCCCAGCCCCACACCAGGCCCCCAACTGAGGGTTCCAGAGCAAGGAAGAGAAGTCCCCATAACTTCTGGCTGTAAAGACCAGCAGGGAAGGAGGCGGAGGGAGTTTGAAGGCTGCTGGAGTCCCACCCAGTTCCTCTTAAAGGGCCCTTGCACAGACTTACTTACTCGGACTCATTCTCTCTGAGCCCCAGCCTTGGTGTGACAGCTTGAAAGACATGAGACCTACAAAGAGGGACTGTTTCCCTGACATAATGGCAGAGGCCATTGTTTCTTTACTGAGCCCTTCCTCCACATTGCAAGCAGGCTATATCTGAGACTCCAATAACTTGGCTTGCATAGTTTTCCCCGCCTGGTGATTCTCTGAGGTTCCACTCAACCCAACTTTTGGGCCCACCCAAGCTGTTTTCCATAGCTTTTCCAGACAATAATCTGTCTTGGCTTGCTTCAGATTTTCCTAAACAAGTAGCATCTGGCTTCACCATACCTCTCACTAAGTGGCCATAGGCTCAGCACCAGGCAGCAGTTTACAGACTGGCCTTGCCTGGGCACCACCAAGCCCAGCATAGGTAGCAGTCATCTGCAGATTACTTTATAGCTCATGCCAGGTGGCCCCACGCAGAACACAGGTGGCAACTGCACTTCCTGAGAGGCCCCAGCTGCACCTCCTGAGAGGCCCCTTCTTACATTAGGCCACTCTACCAAGCCTGAGAGATGTAGCAACTCTGAACACAGCCAGCACACCCAGTAGCTATATTTAGCGATTTTGAAGCACAACCACCCAAAGACCTCCGGAAGTGACACACTCAAGGTGTGGCCTCAGTGGGCACCAGAGCCCCAATGAAGTAAGTCCTGCTCTATGAGGTGGGCTCCAGCACAGCTGATCCTCCAGAGTGGTCTGAGGTCAGTGGTTGCACCCAGTCCTTGCAGCTGAACAGCCACGGGGTAGATCCCTCCCACTGACATGCCAACAGCAATCAAGGCTCAACTACAAAAGGAGGGTGTACACAGCCTACACTGAGGTTGGGGAGGGGGTGCACCTTGGGTGCCCAGCTTGGGTGACAGGGGAGGCTGTGCCACTGGACCCTACAGAATACTTGCATTAGGCCACTCTACCAAGCCTGGGAGATGTAGCAACTCAGTAACTAATACATAGAAACAAATGCAAGGAGGCTGCCCCGAATGAAGGAACGGAACAAAACTCCAGAAAAGAACTCAACAAAATGGAGACAAGCAGTCTAGAAGATGCAGAGTTGAAAACAATGGCTATAAAGATGCTCAATATACTTAGTGATAACCTCAACAGTATAAAAAAGTACCAGTCAGAAATAAAGGATACAATAACTGAAATGAGTAATTTACAGGAAATCAACAGTAGAGTAGATAAAGCAGATAATCAAATCAGCGATTTGAAATATAAGGAAGCAAAAACACCCAATCAGAACAGCAAAAAAAAAAAAATAAAAAAAATAAAAGAATTAAAAAAAATGAGGATAGTGTAAGGAGCCTCTGGGTCAACTTCAAGGATACCAATATTTACATCATGGGAGTGCCAGTAGAAGAAGAGAGAAAGCAAGAAATTGAAAACCTATTTGAAAAAAAAAAATGACAGATAAACAAGCAACAAATACTGGCATGCAATGTGGTGTGATCAAGTGATAATCATTGGCTGAACATTGTCTATGTGCAGTGACTCTTGGATTTAAATATGTAGACTATCGGTATAGATATACAATATTTATTTATGCTGGCTAAATTACTAGTGTTTTTTCCAACATATGGCTTATTCACAAGAATTTCTTAAAAATAACAATGAATTAACAACAATAAAATAACCTGTTTATTTATAAGCAAATTTGGTTAAAAGCATTTTAAAATTAATAGGGTGTTAATGTTCACACATGCTATATGGACTGGAAATTTTGTCTGTTAAATCCGAGTCCAATGAATTTAGGTCCACAAAATCGTGTTTACTGTATTCCAAAAAATTCAAGAGGAGGGAAGACTCTCAAGCCCATTTTATGAAGCCAACATTATGCTAATCTCAAAACCAGATAAAGACACTACAAAGAAAGAAAATTACAGGCTAATATTCCTAATGAACATAGATGCTAAAATCCTCAACAAAATTAGCAAACCAGATTCAGTAATACATTAAAGAGATCATATACCATGATTAGGTTGGATGTATTCCAGAGGTTCAAGGTTGGTTTAATAACCACAAATCAATAAACTTGATATACCACATCAAACAAAATAAAGGATAAAAATCACATGATCATATCAATAGACGCACAAAATCCACCACCCAATTATAATAAAAACTTTCAGCAAAGTGGAAATAGAGGGAACATGCCTCAACATAATAAAGGCCATATATGACAAACCCACAGCTAACATCATACTCAATGGGCAAACAGTAGGCATTTCCCTTAAGATCAGAACAAGACAGGGATGTTTGCTTTCACCACTCTTATTCAACATAGTACTGGAAGTTCTAAACACAGCAATTAGACAAGAAGAAATAAAAGGCATTCCAATTGGAAAGGATAAAGAAAAACTGTCATTATTTGCAGATGACATAATACTGTAAATAGTGAACCCTAAAGACTCCATCAAAAAAACTATTAGAATTGATAATGAATTCAGTAAATCAATAGCATACAAAATAAATATCCAGAAATCGGTTACATTTTTATACACCAATGATGAACTATCAGAAAAGGAAACTAAGAAAACAATCCCAGCCACAATTGCTTAAAAAGGGGGGGGGGAAACAAACAAACAAATAAAAACCTACACACAGACAACAGTATGGTGATTACCAGAGGGAAAGAAGGGTGGGTGGGGGAGGAAGAAGAAGATAAAGGGGGAATAAATGGTGACAAAGGAGACTTGGCGTTGGGTGGTAAACACACAACATAATATACAGATGATGAAATATGGAACTGTACACCTAAAACTTATGTAATTTCATTAGCCAGTATCACCCCAATAAATTCAATAAAAATTTTAAAGAAAGAAATTTGGTGTTCTAAGAAATTTGCATTATATCTAAAGAGGACACAAGTATCAATTATAAAATACTTTGACATAAGTAAAGTATGTATGTTATAATTTCTAGAAGTACCCCTAATAGAAAAAGTATATATAATCTTCAAACTAACAAGAGAAAAATAAAAACTTTCAGTCACTCTAAAAGGAAAAGAAAACACAGAACAAGTGAGATAGAGAAAGCATACAGTAAACACGATCAATTTGAACTTAAATATATCAGTGATTACATTTAATATAAATGGACCAAATGCTTCAGTTAAAAATCAAAAGATGGTTAGAATGAATGAAAATAAAATAAAAAAACACAAGTCATATCACCAATAGTATATGATTCTAGGACTTAAGTCTTAGTAGTATAGCACTGGCACAAAATCCAAGGCTTAAAACAAAATCGTGAAGATGTGATATGAAGATAAATGTGAGAGTGTCTACATCCTAGGCTCTTCCAGATATGCAGGGTACCAGAGTTAAGCAAAAAATAAAGAACTTCCAATACCAACAACATTACCTGCAGCAGCCAGATGGGCTGTTACCTCGTCGGCAGCTGTGGAGTTGAGTATGTCGGAATCATCGTAAGAGGTGTCCTCTGGAGAGGAAGGCGAGTCTTCATCAGCACTCAGCATACTGTGTTCAGTGTAGGTAGCCACATGGACCTGCTGTACTTGCTGGGCAACTGCGTGGGCTTCTATGGTGGCCATGTGTTCAGTTTGGGTCACTCCGTGCTCCTCCATGTAGATCTACTGTCAGAAAAAAGGCAAAGAACAGAATTCAGTGCATAATGTAACACTATACTTAAGCCAGGTGATATTTTCCCTTTGATTTCACTACATACCTCACTTCACCAACTCATGGGAAATGGGAAGCCCCATTCAAATATGACCCAAAAATGTTAGAATATTTTCCTTATATAATACCTTTTGATGGAAATTCACTGTGCTAATTTTATTTTATATATTTTTTATTGATTTTTTTACAGAGAGGAAGGGAGAGAGAGAAACATAATCAGCTGCCTCCTGCACGCCCCCTACTGGGGATGTGCCCGCCTCCAAGGTACATACATGCCCTTGACCGGAATCGAACCTGGGACCCTTGAGTCTGCAGGCCAACGCTCTATCCACTGAGCCAAACAGGCCAGGGCCACTGTGATAGTTTTATAGCTGAGGTCACAAAACAATAAATACTTTGATATTACATATAACAGTAAAAGACAAATATAACAAAAAAAGATATTTAAAAGATCCCAGTGACTTGGCACTTGACACTATAGACATAAAAACACTTAATAAGTAAATGAAATACTTAATATTTTCTTTGTATTTCATAGACAAATGGGTGTTAAATTCCCACCCCCAAAAAACTGCAATCATTCAAATTGGGTTTTCTGCTTATAAACTATGCTTCATGTAAATCCTAAACTGATGCAGTAATTTATAAAGAAGATAAAGGTTTGCTCTTCTTCTGCACTTATAATATGTTCCCTCTTTCCCCAACAACTACAGAGAAGTGCATTTTCTTAAAACAAAAACATTTTTGAAGCATACATACATACATATGACTTAAACTAAAAACAGATTCATATTACACATACTGTTCTATAGTTTGCTTTTTTCTTATTACAGTATACCTGGATGTCTGACATGTCAAAACATTCAGCTCTACCAGACCTTTTTAAATAGCTGCAGAATACTATATTGTAATATGTGCCTTAATTATGCAACCAATCACCTACTGATACATGGCAAGGCTGCAGCTTCCAAATTTTTGTTATTATAAATATCAGTGCAATAGACATACCTGTATATAAAACTTTGCACATTGGTTCCTCAAAAAAGCCTTAAAAGAATTATTATATGACCCAGCAATTCCATTCTGGGTCTATAGCCAGAAACCATGAAAGCAGTCTCAAAGGGCTATTTATACCTAACCATGTTCAGAACAGCAAAATTCACAATAGTCAAAAGGTAGAAGCAACCCAACTGTCCACTGATGGATGAATGGATAATACAATGCAATACTATTCAACCTTTAAAAAGAAGAAATGCAAAGTAGGAATAGAAGGAAACTTCCTTAACCTGATTTTTAAAATCTACAGATAACATCATACCTAACAGTGCGAACTACTACAGTCCCACCTTATCTGTGGAGGATACACATCAAGACTCGTTGTGGATCCCTCAAACCATGGCTAGTACTACACCCTATACTAGTATATGTTTTTCTCTGTAATTTATAATTAGGCACAGTAAGATTAACAAAAATAATAAAATAGAAAAATTATTACACTATAATAAAGTTATGTGAATGTGGTCTCCCTCTTTCTCTCCCTCAAATATCTTATTGTACAGTACTCACCCTTCCTTCTTGTGATAATGTGAGATGATAAAATGCCTACAGGATGAGATGAAGTGAGATGAATGATGTAGACTTTGAGAATCAGTGTCAGGCTACTATTGACCTTCTGATGATGTATCAGAAGAAGGATCATCATATTTTGGGTGATCCTTCATCACTGAGCCATGACAATTGACTGTGGATATACAAAACTGCTGAAAATGAAACTGTGTATAAGCAGGGACTACTATAGAAGCTTTCCTGTTAACATCAGGAATGAAGCAAGGATGCCCCCACTTCTCACTCCTTTCCAACACTGTACTGAAAGTCCTAGCTAATGCAGAAAGAAAGAGAAAGAATAGTGACTCGGAATGGGGTAAAAAAGATGATATGATTGTCTATGTAGGAAATCCAAAAGAATCAACAACAAAACTTCTGAAACTAGTAAATGATTATGGCAATGTTGCAGTAATCACAAATTTCATATACTGTACAAAAACCAATCTATATATATAAAAGCCAAGCAATCATCAGACCAGTAGCTATCATGTGCTCTGTGGCTGGCCAACCAGCCCAATTGGGGGGGTGACCCGTCCTCCAGCCCCCTCTCTCCTGGCCCCTCTCTCCAGCCAACCCCGCCCACAACAGGCCCACATTGGAGTAAGGCCAGCCAGACCCTACCCGTGCACAAATTCGTGCACCAGGATGTTATATAGTTCTCTATATAACAGCAATGAACAAATAGAATTTGAAATTAAAAACACAATACCATTTACATTAGTAACCAAAAAATGAAATACTTAGGTATAAATCTAACAAAATATGAACAATATCTATTTGGAAAAAATAAACTATAAAACACTGATAAAAGAAATTAAAGAGCCGAAACCGGTTTGGCTCAGTGGTAGAGCGTCGGTCTGCGGACTGAAAGGTCCCGGGTTCAATTCCGATCAAGAGCATGTACCTTGGTTGCGGGCACATCCCCAGTAGGGGGTGTGCAAGAGGCAGCTGATCGATGACTCTCTCTCCTCGATGTTTCTAACTCTCTATCCCTCTCTCTTCCTCTCTGTAAAAAATCAATAAAATAAAATAAAAAAGAAAGAAAGAAATCAAAGAGGCCCCAGCCAGTGTTGCTAGGTGATTAGAGTGTTGGCCCAGGCATGAAAGGGTTGTGGGTTCAATTCTGGGTCAAGGGCATGTATATGGGTTGTTAGTTCTATTCCTCCCTCCCTTCCTCCTTCTCTCCCTCTCTCTTTCTCTCTCTTTCCCTGCCTCTTCCTCCCTTCCACTCTCTCTAAAAATCAATGGAAAAAATATCCTCAGATGAGGATTAGCAACAATAAAAAAAAAAAATCAAAGAAGAAATAAGTCTCACAGTAGGAAACCTCACTACTACTATCAAGATGTTCTAATATGATCTACAGATTCAATGCAATCCCAATAAAAAATCCCAGCAAGTTATTTTATGGATATTGACAAACTGATTCTAAAGTTTATATGGAGAGGCAAAAGACCCAGAATAGCTAACACAATGTTGAAAAAGAACAAAGCCAAAAGACTGACAATACTTGACTTTAAGACTTAAAGCTATAGTAATCAAAGTAGTGTGGTATCGATGAAAGAACAGACAGACAGATCAATGGAAAAGAATAAAAAGTAAAGGTATAAGCCTTCATAAATATAGTCAACTGATCTTTGACAAAGGAGCAAAGGCAATACATACAATTGACCAAAGACAGTCTCCAACAAATGGTGATAAAATAACTGGACATCTACATGCCAAAAAATGAATCTAGACATAGACTTGACAGTCTTTACAAAAGTAACTCAAAGTAGATCATAGACCTAAGTGTAAAATACAAAGCTCCTAAATAACATGAGACAATCTAGATGACCATGGGTATGGCAACAATGTTTTATATACAACACCAAAGGCATGATCTATGGAAAGAAGTAACTGACTAGGCTGGATGTCATTAAAATTAGAAACTTCTGCTCTATGAAAGACACTCTATAAAAAAGAATGCATGCATACTCAAGAGATTAATTACCTCACAAAAAGGCAGCCATATAGATATAGAAATATGACCTTTGTGGTTTTAAATAAAAAAATAATTATTTATTCATACAAAATTCTTTTCTCAATTTATTCTATTCTATTATTAAGGTTTCTTTTCCCTTCTTTGGGGACTTTTAAAATCCTTTGTTCCTCTGAGTAATTGCTTTCTTAAGCTTCGTCCTGATACCTTTCTTCTTTTGGTCAACTATTTCCATGTAACTGCCCAACTTTTTACTTTTCTAAGGTCCTTGATTTCTGTTTTATATTCTTGTGCTGTTTCTGATTTTTTTTCTTGGGGGGGGGGGGGAGAGCTCTAACTTTTCATCATCTATTTTCACTCTCACACCACACACATAGCATAACTCATCCTTGTAACTCAAGTGATTCTTATCCTTGGAACTATTTGATTATCTCAGGGAGTATTCTGTAGTTCAAAATAAAATTAAATGTATGCCAAAAATTCAAAAAGATCTAATAATTGTCTATCTGTTGAAACCCCTTTCTATATTTTCTTTTCTGCTTGAGATCATCTCCCAGCCTTGTAGTTCTGTGTGATATAATACCTTCATAGATAAACTCACACCCTCATTTCTTCAAAAGGAGCTTTTAACAAGTACCTGGTACAATAATAAGCATTTAATATAGAGAGGAAAGAAAGAAAACATGATAAAATATTAATCTAAAAAAAAAAAAGATAGTTCTTATACTACTTTTCTAAAAGCCTGAAATTATGTCAAAATTAAAAAAATTGAGAGGTTTCTTCCATAGCCTATGTTTGGTGTGTTTCAGAATATTCAAGGGAATATATCCTACCTCCCAGATTTGTACATATCTAAAATGCAATTTAACACTAAGTTACACAATTAAAAATAACATGAGAGAAAGACAACATTAAAACACTATTTCCCATCCATTTCACTGTTCTCCTAGACTAAGAGATGAACTGCTTAGGGCATTTTAGAATTCTGGGTACTTCAAAATTGTTTTCAAATGATTTGGGATTAGATGGCATCTAACTGCTTTTCAAAGGGATTTGTACACTATGCACTTGGCATAATGGATTTCAATTCTTTTCTTCAGAATGCAATTACTGCATAAATCAATAGCTGTCTGCTTCACAGACTTGTCACTTCTGTCCAGTGCCTCATCTTTCTACCTCATTCTCCATCCCATCCTTCAGCCTCTCTAACCATTTTTATTCAGCACTCTGTGAAAAAGCAAAGGCAAAAGTATTTCAAACTACTCTGAAGCAGAGTGGGATACTTGTCAATGATGCTTTCAATGTTTAAAAAAAAATAATGTATAAAATAGGTTGCCTAAAGCCATTGCTGGAGATCACCTTGCCCACCCTCCCCAAGACATTTTCAGTGATGCTTTTAGCACTCATCCATGAGGAGTCAGGTTCGCTAGATAGCAAAACTGGAAAGGCTAATGGATGAAAACATATTAAATAATATGATTTAAAACACACACACACACACACACACACACACACACACAGGACAGACTATTACTGCATATCCAGAACCCCTAGACATTATTTAACCTCTAAGTCTCAATTTCAACTCTTTTTAATGAAAAGAAAAAGGTAATTCCTTTATTCAAAAGGACATGAGGATTAAATGAGACCATCCAGATACACAGTGCCCAGCACATATGCTTAATATTATTATAATGCCAGAATTACTATGGTTTTATGATTCTATCCTTTTTGACTTATTTCCTGACTATTCTCACAAGGGCTGGGCCTCAATTTCTTCACCTTTAAATTAGACTTCCATCTCTGTGTTTTTTTGTTTTTTTTAATTGAACACAAAAGGTTTTGAGTCAGACATCTAAAATACGCTTCTTTCTTTCTTTTTTAATTTACCAAAGTAACACTGGTTAATAAGATTACCTAAGTTGCAGGTATACAACTGTATAATACATCTGAATATTCAATTGTATGCTCACCACACAAAGTCCTGTTTCCTTCCATCACCATATATATGAACCCCTTTAACCTATGCATCTTCCCCTGTACCCCTTTTCCACTCTGGTAGCCACCATAATGTTGTCTGTATTCATGAATTTTATTTGTTGCTTTTTAAAAATATATTTTTATTGATTTTGAGGAGGAAGGGAGAGGGAGAGAAAAAAACAGCAATGTTGAGAAAGAATCCATTAAACAGCTGCCTTCTGCAGGACCCACTTTGGGGATCGAGCCCACAACCTGGGCATGTGCCCTGACTGGGAATCGATATGTGACCTCCTGGTTCATAGGGTGACGCACAACCATTGAGCCACACTAGCAGGGCAAATATGGTTTTTGTTTGTTTGTTTGTTTGTTTTTAAATTGGTTTTAGAGAAAGAGGAAGGGAGGATAGAGAGAAATATCCATGAGAGAGAAAACATTGGATAAGCCACTTTCACATGCCCCTAACCCGAGCACATGATCTGATGGAGAATTGAACCTCTTGATTCATGGGATAACACTCAACCACTGAGTCACACCAGCTGGGCTGTTTGTTGTTTTTGTTTTATACCACATATAAGTTAAGTCATATGGTTCGTATCCTTTTCTGCCTAACTTATTTCACTTAGCATACTTTCAAGATTCATCAATGTTGTCCCAAGTGGCAGTATTTCACCTTTTTGTGGCTGAGTAGTATTCCAATGCAAATACGTATGTACTGCATCTTTATCCAATCATTGGTCAATGGATACAAGTTGTTTCCATGTCTTGGTAAAAAGCCCTTTATTATATTAACTAACAATTAAGATACAGTTCTCCTAGACATAAAATAAATAAACTACAGGCAACCATCATCTCTAGCATCATTTCCTGACAGTGCACAAAATGGAGAATATAGACCTGACAGCGATTCTTCTGAACAGATGTGAAAAACAAAATAAAAGCACCAGCAACACAGAATTCTAAACACCACATCAAATTAAAAAGGCATATCTGTCTATCACCTGGAGCCAGTGATGGTCAGCAGATTAGTCAACACTAATGTAACATGGTAACAAGTATACTAAAATCTCTTTCTTAACCTGGATCATCACCTGGGGATGTCACATGTGCTTTATCTGAAGGTTCTTCTTTATTATATGAAGTATAAAGGATGGTGCATTGTGGTTCAGAGAAGTCTCTGCTTTTGCCATTTCAGGGCAGTAAGAGTGGGACTGAAAGATAATGGAAGAGAGCACAGAAAAATCGGATTTTCTAGTCTCAGCACCCCGGTAGTTGAAGTTCATAATACCAGGGGAGCTTCGGGAATTTGGATAAAATATCCAAGAGACTTAAATTTAGTCTAATCTACACATAAAAATGAGATTAAGTATAGAGAGTAATTTAAAAATCAAAGTAGGAAAAGGCAGGCCAGGAAATCCAATCAAGGTATAACTAAATGTAAAAGAAAGCATTAGTCTAATCAATGATATTATCATATCAAAAGAAAAGCTGTAAGAACTGCCTAAGGGAAAGTCTCAGAGCAAGACTATATCTACAGTCCAAACAGAAAAACCCAATTTACATTCCCAGACATGTCCAGAATCTAAACTTTTTAACTAAGACAGAAATTTTACTAAGCAGAACACTTTCTCAAAAAAGCTAAAAATAGGATTTGATTTTTGGGGGATGTAGGGTAATGGGTCAAAATCTCACCAAAGCGGGAAAAATAGAAAACAACTGCATAAGAAAGTCAAAGTGAAAACGGAAGCAAGGTAAAGCGTGGTGTAATTCTGAGTAATAAATGGTACTTAAAATAAGAAGAACCCATTTGACCATCCTAGGAATATTCTCTTCCAAATAGCTCAAGGGAGCTATTGGCCTTGCAGAGAGAAAATACATCCTCCTCCTATACCACTGGGCTCTCTCTACAGAGCAAAAGCCATATAGTCATGTATGCAGTTTATTATTTTCCATTTGCAGATTCCAACTATAGATAAAAACATGGAAAATCAAACAGAATATAAAAAAGAATGTAAAAGTTATGAATTATGACAATGTAGAAGCAAAGATAAGGCTGAAAGAAATGAGGATGTAGGAGAGGGGTGGAGAGGTGGATGATGGTGAGGAAAACTCCCACCCCATCTTTACACAGTGATGGGAGTCAGAGATACTATCAAGAAGAGATGGAAGAACTTAGTATTATCTTATTTAATAAAAGCATAGTATGCAAATTGTCCCTTCCATCGGAGTTCTTCAGGGAGTTCGAGCAGTAAGTGGGCTGGCTGGGTGAAGAGAGGGAGCACCCAGCCAGCAGCCACTAGGAACCCTACCCGGCACTGGGCCTCTAGTTATAATTATCAAAAATAGAGGACACAGAAAGGTAAGCCTTATTTACAAGAAAGTAAAAAATACCCAAGTTTGATAAATCAAGAAGAGATGGTATAGAAATATTACTTAGTTATGCAGAAGTTGTTTCATAACACTAGAAACAAAATAAACTATAATAAAAAACAGTTAAAAGAAACTGTCTCTTAAAAAGTGGGAAGGGAGGATGGAAGAATATGGCAAAAGACTGATTTTTATTTTAAGCCCTTCTAATTGATCTTTGATCATATGAATATATTACTTTGACTTTTAACAAAATGAGCTTTAAAAGCCAATAATTATAATATCTTTTTGAAACTTAAAACTAATGATATTAGAGCAACTGTCATTAGAAAAATCAAGTCCCTTTCTTATGCTAAGAACCAAGAGAATAGCACTGCTCAGGGTTAGAAATAGTTTTTCCTTAAGTAAATGAACAAACAAAACTGAAACAAACTCAGACACAGATCAGACCGATGGTTGCCAGAGGGGAAGGGGGGGCTTGGGGACTGGATGAAAATGGTAAAGGGACAGTCAAGGGGATGCAAAGTACAGCATAGGGAATCCTATCTAATAACCCACAAGCCACACCCACCAGCCAATCAGGAGTGAATATGTAAATAAACCCAACCAAGATGGCTGTGGCCACAGAGAGCAGGAGGGAGGCTTAGGTTTCCTCAGCAATGGAGGAAGCCAAGCTTTCCGCCTGCCCTTGCTAGCCTAGGCCTCCACTCAACGCTACAAAGTTTCAATGATAGAAGATAAATAAATCCAAACAGAAATGGCGGCAGCCATGGAGCTGGAAAGAGCAGGAAGCTAGGGTTTCCCCTGGCGATGGGGGAAGCCAAACTTCTGCAGCCCTGGGCTGCATTGGCCTCCACTCTAGGCTACAAAGTTTCAATTATAGAATATACATAAATCCCAGCAGAAATGCTGCCGCCACAGAGCAAGCAAGAGGCTTGGCTCCACTCCAGGCTACCAAGTTTCAATTGTAGAAGATAAATAAATCCTAGATACCAGGGCCTCTGCTTGGGTCGCCAAGGGGCGTGGCCAGCCTGCAAACCACCACAGGCCCCTCACCCAGGCCACCCCACACCCCAAGGGAATCCCAACCCTGATCCGGACACCCTTCAGGGCAAACCAGCTGGCCCCACCTGTGTACCAGGCCTCTATCCTATCTAATAAAAGAGTAATATGCAGATTGACCATCACTCCAACACACAAGATGGCTGCCCCCAGGTGGTCAAAGACCCTGCCCCCATGTGAACATAAGATGGCTACCACAAGATGACCAGCAGGAGAGGGTAGTTGGGAGAACCAGGCCTGCAAGGGAGGGTAGTTGGGGTAATCAAGACTGCAGGGGAGGGCAATTAGGGGTGGCCAGGCCTGCAGGGGACGGCTGTTAGGGGTAAACAGGCTGGCAGGGGAGTGGTTAGGGTATCAGGCAGGCAGGCAGAAGTGGTTAGGGGCAATCAGGAAAGCAGGCAGGTGAGCAGTTGGGAGCCAGCAGTCCTGGATTGTGAGAGGGATGTCCCAGATTGGAGAGAGTGCAGGCTGGGCTGAGGGAAACCCCCCACCTGTGCATGAATTTCGTGCATCAGGCCTCTAGTATATAGTCAATAATATTGTAATAATCATGTGTGGTGCCAGGTGGGTACTGGAAATATTAGGGGTAAAACTTTATGAAGTGTGCTATATACCTGAATCTAATACAAAATAATACTGAATGTAATAATAATAATAATAAGAAGAAGATTAACATATCATACACACACACCCCAAAAAAAACTGGTTAAAAGAAAATAGTTTTGCCTTGAGTAAGATTAATTTACTAATTTGGAGCACCTGAAAATAAAATTTTGTATGGCTGCAATTACATAATAGTTTTCATTTAAATATGTTGATGAAATTTATAAGTATTCATTAACATTAATAACAGCCCAAGAATCCAGTTAATAATTATCCTATCTAATAAGAGGGAATATACTAATTGACCCTCACACCACTGCAAAGATGGAGGCACCCACAGCCAATAAGGAGGGGATATGCTAATTGACTGTCACACCCTCAAAGATGGAAGCACCCACAGCTACAAGATGGCGGCACCCAGTCCCCTCAGCCCCGCCAGGGTGGCAGGCGCAGCAAGGCCAAGTGCATCCCCAGGAGGGCCTGGCCTTGCCACGCGCCTGCCTCTGGAGTCCCCCAGTCTCCTAGGGCCAGCCCGAGGCACAGGCAAGCCTCGGATGGCGGCTGCCCGAGGCTCGGCTAACCAGGGCCAGCCAAGGCTTGCACTGCGGGCAATGGCAGCAGCAGACATGTGATGGGGCATTGCCTTCCCCTGATCCCGTTTTGCCCCTGAGTGCTCCTGTACTATGAGAGAGGGCAAGGCCAGGCTGAGGGACACCCCCCATCCAGTGCATTTACATAATATGTGAGAAAAATAAGCTTAACCACCCAACTTCATAATGACTTAAGGATGAGTGGAGGTTTTGCTAAAACAATATTGTAAGCTCACTGAAGGCAGGGCTTGTGTCCATAAAGTCTCTAAGAACAGGAGCTGTGATAATTTGCTCTTTGCTAAATGCTTGGAGCTAACTGATTGCAATTTTCATCACTAAAGCTAAAATCCAGGCAATAACAAATTCTTCACCTTTAAGGTTGTGCTGACTATTCATCTCGTCTCTGTATCTGGATGCTCTACATCCAGCTCTGGGCTTGGTCAGCTAACCTTGTTTACCAAACTTGCCTACCAGCTTCCAGCTATGCTTTAGCAAGGGGCAGCAACATGGTGAGATGAAAAGAGGAGGGAGAAGGGATTTCCTTGCTGTTTTCATTCTTCAGTGTCGCTCCAGCTGTGCCCCACTCTCCCTCCCCTGGTAGCTGAGCAACAGCTGCATGGCATCCCGCTCAGAGGTCAGATTGCCAGCTGTGTGGGGCCACCTCGGAGCTCCCAGATTCTCTCTGTTCCCCCAGCCTGGTAGCTGCTTCCTCAACTTGTTAATATTCAGATTACACCAGTGTCTACTGTTTGTTTCTTCAGTCTTCAACCTGTGTAACCAATTCCAGAATTACATTCTTTGGAATACCTCCTGTGGTTTACTAGTTCTGACTGATACAAAGGGAAGAAAAAAATGCACACATCAGATATTACTCAGAGTGCTGGTAAACAGTAAAATTTTATATTGATTTGTATATGTCAATATTATAAAATGTATTGACATTTTAAACTGTCTATAAAGTGACTCTAAGGGCAATTTTATAAGACCATCACTAGGGATTCTGTTTCCATACACTGATGAAAGTTGAATTCAAAATCCTGAGTTTGATGAATCATTAAAATGAGACTTAGAGAGTATAAAAAGGCCTCATGAAGAGAGAAAGGGGCCTGGCCAGGGTCGCTCAGTGTTGACCTATAAACCAGGAGGTCATGGTTCAATGCCTGGTCAGGGCACATGCCTGGGTAAGTGTAGGGGGAGTGTAGGAAAAGCACAGGGAATTTCTCTTTTATCATTGATGTTTCTCTCTCTCTCTCCCTTCCTTTCTGAAACAAATGAACAAATATATTTATAAAAAAGAAAAATTGATTAGAGAGAGAAATAGCAATAACAGTCACAAAAATATTTGTCATCTACTCAATGAATAGACTAAATTAGGTGTTTGAATAAACTAAAGAATATGTGATAGCAATGGCAGTGTTGATCTATCATTCTAATTTCTTTTTTAAAATATATGCCCTAGTTGGTTTGGCTCAGTGGCTAGAGTGTTGTTGGCCTGCAAACTGAAGGGTCCTGGGTTCGATGCCGGTTAAGGGCACATGCCTGGGTTGTGGGCTCGATCCTCAGTTGGGGGCATGCAGGAGGCAGCTGATCAATGTTTCTCTCCCATCATTGATGTTTTTCTCTCCCTCTCCCTTCCTCTCTGAAATCAATAAAAATATTTTTTTAAAATTGCCGAAGCCGGTTTGGCTCAGTGGTAGAGCGTCGGTCTGCGGACTGAAAGGTCCCAGGTTCGATTCCGGGCAAGGGCATGTACATTGGTTGCGGGCACATCCCAAGTAGGGGGTGTGCAAGAGGCAGCTGGTCGATGTTTCTCTCTCATCGACGTTTCTAGCTCTCTATCTCTCTCCCTTCCTCTCTGTAAAAAATCAATAAAATATATTTAAAAAATAATAAATAAATAAATATACATGTATATTCTTAAAATTTCAAATCCTCTCCTTGGATATAGTTATTGATTTTGAGAGAGAGAGACATCGATTGGTTGCCTCCAAATTGGGCCCCAACTGGAGATCAAACTTGCAATCTTTTCGTGTATGGGATGATGTTCCAACCAACCAAGGCACCTCACCGGGGCTATCACTCTGAGATCTAGGCACATCTACTTGAAATTCAATAATTGATATTAATTCTGATTTCCAGTGTGGCTTACAGCAATTTAGAGTTATTATTTTTTCTTATTATATAACTGGATCCAATGTGTACAAGGGTATGTAAAGTCTCCTCTCCATTTCATTTTTCTATGCCTTAGTTTTATCATTACGCAAATGGGAAGAATAACAGAACTTATTAAGAATTATTGTGAGGCTCAGTGGATAGAGCATCGGCCTGTGGACTCAAGGGTCCCAGGTTTGATTCCTGTCAAGGGCGTGTACCTTGGTTGTGGGCACATCCCCAGTAAGGGGTGTGCAGGAGGCAGCTGATCAATGTTTCTTTCTCATCAATGTTTCTAACTCTCTCTCCCTCTCCCTTCCTCTCTGTAAAAAATCAATAAAATATATTTTTTAAAATTTATTCTGAGGATCATATATATATACAAGAGCTTAAAATGAAACATGGTATATAATTAAGTGTCAGATTAAGTGTAACCTGTTGTTGTTGCTATTATTCCACATAAAAGGATAGGTAAAGCATAAAAATGCCCAAAGGAAAGTTACATGAATTAGTTTTACATTGGGATCACAAACTAGGATTTTTGACCATATTAGGACTTTTATCAAAGGGTGGTTCTTGACTTTTTCCAAATTATGGACCTTTTTGAGGGTATGTGAAAGCTACAGATCTCCTCCCTAAAAAAAATGCATATACCTACAAATTTTTCCAAAATATCTCTATGTTCTTAAACTCAAATCATAAAAAGATTATTTCATGATGACATAGCTATACTACAGATGAAACACTAGAGGGTGCCACAACAACAAAAAATATAAAGAAAGCACAGAGAATTTTAGGTTACATCTAATTCAACTGGAACAAACATCCTTCCATATAAAATAGGTGAATCTACTACACCAAATGCTTTAAAATACATCAGTTCTTCTATAGGTTTTTAGATCTAAATTTCTATGATAACAGACATGTTCTAAACTTATACTGTCCAAAACAATAGCCAAAAACCGCATGTGGCTACTGACCACATGAAATGTGACAACTATGACTAAAGGAATAAAAAATTTAATCTTATTTAGTTTTAGTTAACTTAATTTGTTGTTTTTTGTTAATCTTCCTTCAAAGATATTTTCCATTGATTTTTAGAGAGTGGAAGGGATGGGGGGGAGACAGAGAAACATAGATGTGAAAGAGACACATCTCATGCGCCCCAACCAGAGCTTGACCGGAACTGGACCCTTCAGTCTGTGGGCCCACACTATCCACTGAGCCAAACTGGTGAGGGCTAATTTTAGTTAATTTTAATTTAAATGGTCACATATGGTTGTGTCTCCCACAGTGAACAGTATAGTTCTACATTTTATTTTTAAGTTTTGAAATGACTTGCTTCTAATCACAGGCCCTTATAAATCATTGCTAAAGAAATTTCCAATAGGGTAGGTTCACACAATAATTCAGATCAATCTGTCCATTGTGAAAATTCAACACTGCAAAGACAGAAGGATCGTCACTGTCTCTCCCATGCCCCTCTGGTGTTCACAATCAAAGAAAGGTAAAGCTTTCTTTTACTCATTGTAGAAGACCCTACTGACCCAATTCCCTAATTGTGTTTCTTAAGCCCCTGGGTATATGAGCTTTAAAAAATAAGTGCAGCCCTCACTGGTATGGCTTGGTGGATAAAGCGTCAGCCTGCAGACTGAAGGGTTCCAGGTTCGATTCCAGTCAAGGGAAATGTACCTTGGTTGCGGACACATCCCCAGAAGGGGCTGTGTGGGTGTGTAAGAGGCAGCTGATCGATGTTTCTAATTCTCTCTCCCTCTCCCTTCCTCACTGTAAAACATCAATAAAATATATTTTAAAAAAATAAAATAAGTGCAGCCCAGATGGTGCGGCTCAGTGGTTGAGCACCGACCTATGAACCAGGAGATCACGGTTCGATACCCAGTCAGGATACATGTCTGGGTTGTGGGCTCGGTCCCCACTGTGAGGTATGCAGGAGGCAGCCAATCAATGAATGATTCTCTCTCTCATTCATATTCCTTTCTCTCTCCCTTTCTTTCTGAAATCAATAAAAATATTTTAAAAAATAAGTACAAATTAATAAAATTAAATAAGAAAGCTTTTGCCATTTAAAAAAGGAAAACACACACATATTCTAGTGATAATCACGGAGGCTAAGGGAGAACTGAGAGAGAAAGACATCAAATAGGTAGCATAAAGGAGAGACAGTCTTCAGCCAGGTGCCAGAATCGAAGAAAACCACAGACAGGCAACAGCTTATAAAAGCACTTATTAATAGCTCGGTAAGGGGCATCAAGAACACCCAGACAGCAGACTCAGAAGTCTGGGAACCAAAGAAACAAAGCCTTTGGCTGCCTCTACGCCAGATTATTTTATTTCTTTTTTTATTACATCTGTGGGACATGAAGGCGGGGGCGGGAGAGAAACATCAATGTGAAGGAGAAACACCAATTGGCTGCCTCCTGAGGACTGAGCCTGAAACATGTACCTGGAACCAGGAATCTAACCAGTGACTTTTTGGTGCATGGGATGATGCTCAGCCAACTGAGCCACACTAGCCTGGGCATTCTTCCTTTGCACTATAATCTAATCTGCTGACAATAGGCTAATGTTGACCCAACTGTTAAAGAGAAAACTACTCTATCCACACTGAACAATACCGTACAGCTTACAAACCTGGTATCTGGCACAGTACCCTGAATTGAGAAGGTACCTAATTAATGTCAATGGCAATGATAAAAAGGATTAGAAAGTGCATCCTCAAATATTTGGATTCTTATTAACCGCTACAAATATTAATAAAAAGCAGGTGAGTTGCTGAAGCCATCCCTGTATTAAAACATGATGGATAGGAAGTTTAATTTGGCATTAATTTGCAAATGAGTCAGAATGCAGCTGGCTCTTTTTGCAGAAAAATCATTTGTCCACAGCTGCTCCCCAAATTAACAAAAATCAAATAAGTAGCTGTCATGTGATAGCAGTATTAGAGGCTGTCTCAATTTCCATTAAGAAAAAACAACATAAATTGCCACAAGTCCCACCCCTCAGTCTCAGACAAGCACAAAGGACACTTTCATTCAGATCTGCTTACTGTGAGATACAGCATTGCTGCCTCCTTCTACAGTGGGCCTCAATCCTGCTGGGTTACATTACACACCCAATGTTCAGTTAAGGCTTTTTCTTAGATCCTGGCAGACAGTTCAATGCATGATTTTTTTCTTCTGAGATAACTGAAATTGTCTCTGGATAAAATTATGAAGGTATAAGAGTCAATACTACTAATCTATAAATCTCTATGATTCTATCTTCCTCTCATTCCACAAATGCTTACTAAATTCTTATCAGATACTGCTAGTTTATTTTATCACTAACATTCCAAGAAAAACTGACTGGCAACTCTAATTTTTTTAATCTTTAGTTTAAGATTTTTATTATCATAGAAGTGACACGTGCTCTTTTTGAATAACTGAGAAAACACAAGAAAAAAGAAACATAAACCACCACCCAAGATGGCCACATTACGGAGTTAACAATTTGGTGTATACATTATGGGTCTAGACTCCCCCTCCACCCACCAAGTTCCTTATACAGTGGTGGTTGTTGTTTAAAACAAAAGTGAGGCTACAGCACATGTGTCAAACACAAGGCCCTCGGGCCAAATCCGTCCCGCCAGGCCTTGCAATGTGGCCCACACCGTGCTGTCATCACTGCACTCCGCTGCGTTTCCATCACAATGACTGTTCAGTAAACCATTCGGCCCGCGATTTAGGCTGGATTTTAGATTTTGGCCCCTTCTCTGATTAAGTTCGACACCCCTAGCATATGCTATTTTATAAATATTTTAATGTGATAAAATGTTCACATCATTTTTTAAATGTTTACAGAGCATTCCCTGTAAAAGTGTACAGTACTTATTTTACTAATTCCCAAAAGTAACTTATTTAGGTTGTTTTCAATTTTTCACTGTTATAAACAGCACTGAAGTAATTCCGTTATTTAATAAACATCTGTCACCTAAATGAGTAAATGAATGGTTACTAAGCTAAGTCTTTATTTACACATACCCGCTTATTTCCTTAGCATTAAAAGGCCATAAAACTTTGAGTAATCGTACAGTTATGATTCTGGACTTGCTATTATGGCAAGCGTAGAAAGGTAATGCAGTAAAAGCAGCAATCTAAACATAAAGACAAAGACATAATACTTAATGGTGGACAGAAGGCAGAATAAAAGTCTTAACCTTGACAATAAAAGGATAGTTCCTAGAAAGTGAAATATAAAAAGAGGGAAGTACAGGTGCACTTATAACCCCATTTTACAAAATTACAAGTTGAGACTGTATTGAAAGTTGATGGATCAAAATATAAAAGTTTAGGAACACCTGAGATCTTGCTCCCCAACATTGTTCTCAGTTTGACTCAAATAAAGGCTTATAAAAATTCTAATTTTTTTTTTAAATAATAGTTTACCATTTAAAATTATAAAGAAAAGTCATAAAAGACTATTAAAAAGAATATAAATATCAAAAAAGGGAGATGAAGAAAGGAGAGGGTAGAAAAATGTCAGTTAAATCAGTTAACTTCTTATTTTTCATATAAAAAAAATCAGATGCTGTTGATCTAAAGTTGATAAATAAGGAACAGAAGTTTATACATATTAATTATGAAGTCTCATGGAATTAAATCCATGAGAAGCTAAAAACAGAAATAGTAAAATAGTTTTTAAAGGTTGACTCTGGACTGTAGGGGCTAAGGATGGGAAGGAAAGAAATGAGGCAAGAAATAATATTTTCCCCCTCAAAGGCTCTCTTTCTTCTTTGTGATTGGTTAAGAAGCACAAATAATATCCTGATGAAGGCTGCCTAAAAAATCTGTAACTATTCACTTCGGCTTCTCTAACTATTGGGTCGGCAACTAAGTAATTGCCGGTTCCACACATATATGGCTTCAGTTGAATTTTTAGGTTTGCAGACGTAGTACAAATGTAAAACACATTTTGTTATTTGATAGTTGGCTATTCAGCTGTTAATCAGTAAAAAAGTTTTTTGATATGTTTTGTAGTTTTCGTTTGGCGTTCGTTGAAAAATGGAAAATCAAAAGGAACATTTTCGTCATATTTTGCTTTTTTATTTCCGCAAAGGGAAAAACGCATCGCAAGCTCATAAAAAGTTATGTGCTGTTTATGGTGATGAAGCCTTAAAAGAACGGCAGTGTCAAAATTGGTTTGCCAAATTTCGTTCTGGTGATTTTTCACTCAAAGATGAAAAACGCTCTGGTCGTCCAGTTGAAGTTGATGACGCCCTAATCAAAGCAATAATCAATTCGGACTGTCACAGTACAACACGTGAGATTGCAGAGAAGCTTCATGTATCACATACATGCATTGAAAATCACTTAAAACAACTTGGCTATGTTAAAAAACTCGATACATGGGTTCCTCGCGAACTGAAAGAATCACAGTTAACGCAACGCATTAGCAGCTGCGATTTGCTAAAGAAATGTAATGAAAATGATCCATTTTTAAAATGACTGATAACTGGCGATGAAAAATGGGTTGTTTACAACAATATCAAGCGGAAAAGATCGTGGAGCAGGCCAGGTGAACCAACTCAAACAACATCAAAAGCTGATATTCATCAAAAGAAGGTTTTGTTATCAGTTTGGTGGGATTACAAAGGAATTGTCTACTTTGAACTCTTACCACCCAACCGAACGATCAATTCTGATGTCTACATTGAACAACTAACAAAATTAAACAATGCAGTTGAAGAAAAGCGGCCCGAATTGACAAATCGAAAAGGTGTTGTATTCCATCATGACAATGCAAGGCCACACACATCTTTGGTCACTCGGCAAAAATTAATGGAGCTTGGTTGGGATGTTTTGCCACATTCACCATATAGTCCTGACCTTGCACCATCTGATTACTTTTTGTTTCGATCTTTACAAAACTCCTTGAATGGTAAAAATTTCAATAATGATGATGATGTCAAATCGTACCTGATTCAGTTTTTTGCTAATAAAAACCAGAAGTTTTTTGAACGTGGGATTATGATGCTGCCTGAAAGATGGCAAAAGGTCATTGATCAACATGGGCAATACATTACAGAATAAAGTTATTTAGTTCCATGAAAAAATTGTCTTTGATTTTCTTTTAAAAATCCGCAATTACTTAGCTGCCGACCCAATATATTCTCTTATCCTGAAAACTAGTCAGACCCAACTGCCTCCAGATCTTTCCTTTATCAAGTGGCAAATTTTAAATACCTAAGACCTTGGAGACAAATAGTCTGATTTCATTGTACAGATTAAGTTGAGACCTAGAAAGACTGAGTTAACCAAAGTCACATCTCTAGTTGTGGCAAAACCAAAACTTGAGCCCACAACTCATGCCTTCCAATCAAGTACTCGATCTTCTCCGTCACAGACCCACCCACGCTGTCCTAAAGCACAGTCTCTATAACCACTATTGGCTCAGGCTCCTTAACTGCTATCCTACATTATCATACGCATGTCTTTAAGCCAAAACTTGGGTTTTACTGAAGGTCCAGTGAATTAGGATTATCCTATATAATAAAGAAGCAAAATGCAAATTGACCCTTATGTCCTCACAAGATGGCTGCCTATAACCAGGCCAGCAGGGGGTTTAGTGAAGGACAACCAAACGACTAAACAAGCAGGCTGTGTGGGGCGACCAGGCCAGCAAGGGGGGCAGTTAGGGAACCAGGCAGGCAGTCAAGCGATTAGGAGCGAGTGGTACAGGATTGTGATAGGGCAGTCGGACATCTCCTGAGGGGTCCCAGGTTGGAGAGGGTACAGGCTAGGCTACATGTTACTTCACTTCTCTGTGTCTGTTTCCCATTTATAAACTAGTAGTAATGTATTAATACCTTCCTCATAGTGCTGGATATGAGGATTATATGAAATGAAATATTAAGTGAAACAGTCAGCAGAGTGCCCCTCCCCAATAAATGCTAATCATTATTATCATCTCAGGTTGGCAGCAACTGACTGGTTCGGGGGAGCAGAACAAGTTCTCTGTAGGATGTCCACTCCTGGACTGCCTCACATTCACAATGCTTGCTTGGTCCAGCACCACAGGTTGCAAATTCTAATAGCAACCAAGACTGCAATGCAATGTATAAAGGCTAAGGAAGATAATTATAGGGAGAGGGTAGGTAATCCAATCAGTCAGAGAACCTTTACCAGGGGCCAGGTTCTAGAACAAGATACCCAGTGATGAGCAGTAAGGCAGAGTCCTTAACCTTAAGAACCTCCATCCTGGTGGGAACCATAAGCAAGACATTTCAGAAGTGGCATGCACTATGCAGAAATAAAATAAGGCCATATAATAAAAATGTGGCAAGAGGGGGATGTTCTCTGATGAGATATTTGATGTGTGATTTGAGTGGATGAGAAGGCAGCCCTGGGAAGAGCCTGGTGAAAGAGGGAGGTGGGGAGGAGACAACTTTGTGAAAATCATGTAAGGCCTTGGAGAGGAGTCTGGGGTTTATTCTGATCAGGAAGTATTTCATAGAGTAGCTATTTGGGAGGGTATTAGGAACAGGAAACAGTAGCATTATGATCAAGCACTGAGTGCACTAGAGGTTCTGCTTGCAGGAGGTCAGATGGTGGGGTCTTATATGCTATACAGTAACTTTTATTTTATCTTATAGCTCAGTGATACTTATTATGAAGATACCTTTATAACAACCAAAACAAATTAAAAACACACACACACACAAAAATAAACCTCTATTTCATGACAGTTGAATTTATTCAGAAAAACAAATAAAAGGGTATGTAATAAATTGGTGTTTTGTGGGGTTTTCTTTTGAAAACTAGTAAGCAATACTTTTGAGAGAGAGTATTATCTACTCAGCTGACAGATAACTCATAGATCATTCTGCAAACATTCTAGACGAATGGCCTGGAAGGACTGAGTCTACCCAGTCTGGTAACTAATTCAATGGCCCATGAGGGAACACCAATGGTGGCCTCAACTAAGACAGTGGGGATGGGAAAAGCATATGTGAAATACTTAGTGAAACGGAAAGAACTTAGTGAACAATTGGATGTGAACAGTGAGGGAAAGGTAACTCCAAGACAGCGTCCACGTTTCTGATTGGCTTAGTGAATGGGTCATTAATCAAAGTAAGGAATAGTGAAAGAGCAGATGTGCAGAAAAAGACAGCGTGTGACAATATTCATGCTAGCTGTCTGAACAGATACCTAGATCTGGAGTTGTGGTGCAAGTGTAAATTTGGGAATTGTCAACAAGGGATGGTAATGAAATCACAGAGCATGAATAAAACTGACCTGGAATAATATGTAAAGGAGGACAATAAAAGGAAACTTAGGGATTTTTCAAAGGGATATATATAGGAGAGAGAAAAAAACACATGTGAAAAAGAGTGAGAGGACACTAGAAGGAAAAGTAAAAGAAATCAGGAGATAGTAGGCCATTTCTACATGGTATTGTAGAAGTCAACAATATTAATGCAGTGAAAGAAGAGTTGAGATAATAATGCCTTGCCAAAAGAGCTATCACATTCACATTCATCCAACATACATTATAATCACATTCTGTGTGTCAAATATTGATAGAGGAGACAGCAGTGAACAAAAAGTCCTGCCTTCTTGGATTTTGCATCCTATCAGAGGGAGATAAACAATAAACAAAAATGTAATATGCTAATACAAGCATAATATGCTAATTAGACCAGCTGTCCTTCCAGGCGAAGCTGGGGCTACAAGGAAAGCCGGTGCCAGCAGGTAGGGGAAGGGAAGGCCTACTCTTGCACAAATTTCGTGCACCGGGCCTCTAGTAAATGTGTAATATGTTAGGAAGAAGGAAGGGGAAGTAGGGAGGGGGCGATTGGTCAAGGTATGCCTTTCTGACAAGTTGACCTCAGAACTGCAGGAAGTGAGGGAGACACACAAAATACTTGGAGAAGTGTACCCAGGCACCAGGAACAGCAAATGAGAAGATGCTGAGGCAGGTGTGACCAAGGATTGGCAAAATGTCCCCAGGACCTGAAGCACCCTAAGCTAGGGGAGGGAAGGCAGATGAGGTCAGAGACTGTCAGGGTCAGGCTTGTGGGACCTTGAAGGCTACATTAAGATCTTTGGATTTTACTCTGAATGAGAATGGAAGTCTTTGAAAGTTTTTGAGCAGGGGAGAAATATAGAATTTCTGGCTTACATTTTAAAAGGCAGGCTGAAGGGAGAAAAAGGGTGGAAACAGGAAAACCAATTAAAAGGCTAGTACTTAAAGATGAGCATGGCCTGGACCAGAGTAGCATAAGTGGAGATAGATGGTGAGAAGTTATGATTTTCATGTGTTGAGGGTAGAGCTGCCAGGATTTTCTGATGATTTGGATGCAGGGTGGTACAATGAAAGAAAGGAGTCAAGAATGACTCTAGACCTAGTCAGTTTGGCTTAGTGAATAGAGCATCGAACTGCAGACTAAAGGGTCCCAGGTTCGATTCCAGTCAAGGGCACATGCCTGGGTTGCGGGCTTGATCCTCAGGAGGCAGCCAATCAATGATTCTCTCATCATTGATGTTTCTATCTCTATCTCTCTCTTCTTTCCTCTCTGAAATTAATAAAAATATATTTAAAAAAATTACAAAGAATGACTCCAAGGTGTTTTGTGTGTTTTTTTAAAATATATTTTTATTGTTGTCAGAGAGGAAGAGAGAGTCAAACCATGACCTCCTGGTTCATAGGTCGACTCTCAACCACTGAGCCACACCAGCCGGGAGACTCCAAGGTTTCTGATTTGAGCAACTGGAAGAACATAACAGTTATTTACTGAAATGGGAATGAATGTCAGAGGAACAATTGAGAAGCCTAATAGCCATGTAGAAATGTTGAGTAGGAGGTTGTGAATTGCCTTCAGTGTTATTTTTTAACTGCTTTTTGATGCTTTAAAACTGCTTTTGAAAACAACTTTTAATAGCTTTTCACATTAGTTTTTACTCCTTTTTAAAAATATAATTAATAACTGTGTTTACATTGCCTGACCAGCATGGCTCAGTAGTTGAGCACTGACCTATGAACCAGGAGGTCGCGATTTCCAGTCAAGGTTGCAGGCTCAATCCCCAGTGTGTGTGCGGGGGGGGGGAGGGTGCTGGAGGCAGTTGATCAGGGATTCTCATCATTGATGTTTCTATCTCTCTCTTTACTCTGAAATCAATAAAAATATATATATTTTAAGCTGTACTAATATTCTTAGAAATACTGAGGTTAATATTTATTATTTAGGTACATTAATTTCTCAATAAATTAGTTATAATAGTACCACTAGTACCTTTTCCAAGGAAATAATATATACTAAGTCACAATTACCTATCATATCTCAGCTTACAAATTTCTGTCAAACATTTTTCTTTATTAATGTCAAAACAATACAGGAAAACAAGGTTAACTATGTAAATTAAAGTATCTATGTTACAGAGATTCAAGAATGAGCTCTGTAAATTACTATACAAATAGTCTAGTCTTTCTTCTTTTCCATCTTTTCATAAGATATAGGTGAAAGTGTAAGCAGAAAAAAACCAGACTTGGAATCAGAAATGCCTAATTTTCTGGTTGTATAATCTTGAGAGGGGATCATAAAATTGCTACGAGCTTCCATTTCGTCATCTGTAAAACTGAAAATAATAATGCTAGTAAAAGCGAACAGGTAGTGTTGGGTGCTTTTCTAAACACTTCTATGTATAATCTCATATAACCCTCACAACTCATTGAGGCCTTATTTATTATTAGCCTTACTATATGAGGAAACCACAAATTGAGGCTTTCAGAAACTATTTAAATCTTGACAATGTGCACAATGCTTTACAGTTTACAAAACATGTTCATATTTTAATTTTAAAAGTAGGTATAGAATAGTATTTAGAATGAACAATATGAAATTGTTTTTGTAGGTTCAAAATAGTCAAATATCAGCAATTTCATATGATTCAACCATAACTATTATGCTACGGCCACTTTAAAAATGTGATGTGGCCAAGTCCGGTTTGGCTCAGTGGTCCCGGGTTCGATTCCGGTTGGAGGCGTGTGCCTTGGTTGTGGGCACATCCCTGATGGGGGGTGTGCAGGAGGCAGCTGGTCGATGTTTCTCTCTCATCCATGTTTCTAGCTCTCTGTCCCTCTCCTTCCTCTCTGTGGAAAATCAATAAAATATATATTTTTAAAAAATGTGATGTGAAAATGTTTGGTTTTTAACTGTAAAGCACCATGAAAGGTATTATTTTAAACAACAATAGAACCAAACTAAGAATTATTAACACAACTGTGAAATTGAAAGGAGTATGAGGGAATAGACAATAATTTTATTTAAAGTACACATCAATCAATAATCAAAAGTCCATTATATATCCAACCCAGGTTTCCATTTGCTGCCTTAGTATTTTCTTTTGTTAAATCCTCACCCAAGGATACTTTCCACTGATTTTTAAAGAGAATGGAAGGGAGGGGGAAGACACAGGGAGAGAAATATTGACTAGTTGCCTTCCACACCAGCCAGACCGGAAATGAACCCAAAATCCTTCAGTCCAAGGGCCAACACTCTATCCACTGAGCCAAACCAGTTAGGGAACAGTCTTAATATTTTTTGAGGATTAATTTTCTGAACAATATGGAGATAATTTAAAACTAACAGTTTTTTCCCCACAATACTCATTGCCTCCTGATGTAGTATTTGTTTTTCTGTTTATCTGTTTTCTGAACCCCACACAGAGTTTATCAGGGTAAAGATTTTTCTGTTTTATTCAATGCTTTACTTCCAGAACCTAGAACTGTTTAAGGCTCACAATAATCACTCGAATTCATTTGTTGAATAAATGAGAAATTAGAACTCCCTAAATTAGAAAGGATGCATGAAATACGTTTTAAGACAAAGATAAATAGTACCTAGGGATTTTGTAATATAAATAACAAATTTAAAAAAAATTCTTTCTAAATTGTATAGTAATTATCTCTGCCCATAAACACTTCAAAAGTGTCAAACATTTAAATTCTGAATAGTACCCACTCAAAAATTAAAATCCCCATAATTAGGCTGGAGCCATCCAGGCTCAGCCACCTGGTGTGCAGATGAATGAATAAATTTGTAATCACTCATCAAAATAAAAATTAAAAAATCCCCATAATTACTTTGTGAGAAATCTGTAAAATAAATTGTATCTTGAACTACTTGCAAAATTAAATTTAGGATAGCATATAATCAAAGTTACAGATATAGGATTAAGTAGGAAAAATCATCTTAGAATCCTACATAAAGAAAAAAAGAGAAAAATAAAAAAGCACATGTTTCAAGACTGAAATAAATAAAATTTGGAAAGTGGCTAAAAACAAAATTAAAATGACTTCATTTAGAAACTGAGTAGCATTTCATTTTAGAACTAGAGGCCCAATGCACGAAATGGATGCAAGAGCCTCAGCACTCGCAGCCACAGCGCCCGGCTTCACCCGGAAGGTCATCCAGGTCATCTGGACGGTCGTTGGCTGTGCTGTTCGGCCTTCCAATCTAACTAGCACATTACGCATTTATTATTATAGATGTATTGAATTTGTGCAAGATGTCCCTAAACTTAAAGGTGAGGGGAAAATATGCTATCCCAACTTTCTAAAGAACAACACCTCCCACCCTAGCTGGTTTGGCTCAGTGGATAGAGCGTCAGCCTGCAGACTGAAGGGTCCCAGGTTCGATTCAGCTCAAGGGCACATGCGTAGATTGAGGGCTCAATGCCCAGCAGAGGATTTGCAGGAAGCAGCCAGTCAATGATTCTCTCATCATTGATGTTTCTATTTCTCTCTCCCTTTCCCTTCCTCTCTGAAATCAATAAAAATATTTTTTAAAAAGACCAAAACCTCCCTAAATAACATTTATACTATATTTCCTGTCAAAATTTTTCCCATGATTATCAAATGTTGCATCTATTTAGAATTAAGTATTTGAAAATGTATAGAGTACTGTACAAAAAATAACAATAATCAACCTATAAGAATAAAAAATATTTTCTTACTACATTTCTCAATGTGATCTGATACAATTTTAAATAACAGTAGGGGAAAGGAATCTTTAAACATAACTTAACATCACTTCTCAGCCTTTTGGCTAAGATCAAGTATAGTAAATGTAACTTAACATATACATTTATCAGCAGTCATTGGTCTTGGCCACAATAGACACCCTGCAGCTGGCTGTCAAACCACCAAAAGCTGCTGTCACACCTTCCTAATCTCTTAGAACTAAGCTCATTTGGGTTAAAACGAGTCAACTGCCTATGTCACCAGCAGTAATAAATATACTGGAATAAAAGTGTCAAGTATAATTCTGGCTGCCAAGATTTTGTTAAGGACAGACTTGTAACTAGTAAAGGGGTCATTAAATTAAAGCTATTCCCCAAAAGAAAAGCGTTATCTGCATCTGTACTTGATTGTAATAATATCTCTGAGGTTTTGATCTATAATCAAACCAGAGGGGAAAAAAGCAACTGATGAAAGCAACCAATAGCATATTCTTTCAAAAGAGTGAATTAAAAGTAAACTATTGAAAGAAAGAGTACTAGTAAACCAGAAGCAATCTAAAAATAATAAATGCCTAATATGCAAATTGTCCCCTCAACCTGGAGTTTGATGGGGGGCCGGGGCGGGAAGGGCAGGGGAGTAGGCTGGTGGCAGCTGCAGGCAGCCAGGAGAAGGGTTCGACTTTCATGAACTTGGCCTCTAGTATGTAAATAAAGCTAGTTATACTTTAAAACAGATTCTGTATGTTGCACAAGGAATATTCATTCTGACTCAGTATACCGTAGTTACAAATCAGTACTACAGCAGAAACCAGTTTGGCTCAGTGGATAGAGCATCTATTTGCCTGTGGACTGAAAGGTCCCAGGTTCGATTCCAGTCAAGGGATGTGCCTTGGTTGCGGGCACATCCCCAGTGGGGGGTGTGCAGGAGGCAGCTGACTAATGTTTCTCTCTCATCGATATTTCTAGCTCTCTATCCCTCTCTCTTCCTCTCTGTAAAAAATCAATAAAATATATATATTTAAAAAATCAGTACTATAGAAGAATATTACAAAAGTATTTAAGGATGAGATAGTGATGTATAGTGACACAGAAAAATGTCCACAATATATTCTGTTGGAAATTGAAAGAAAAAACAAACAAACAAAAAAAACAGGATACAAAATCTGCTAGAATGAGTGTGGTCTCATTAAAAAAAAAAAAAAAGTGTAGATATAATTATGGGCAAACCAAATTAATTAAAAAGATACACTGAAACTCTTAAGAATTCTATCCTCTGCTATTTGCTCCACCTTGAGACCCCTGTCCCACCCAAGCTGTGTGCAGAGGCTTTTGCATATGAATGGCCCGGTCCTTTGCATTTTAAAATTACCTAACAAACTGCAGCCAGTCAGAGAGACACAGAACATCCTAAAGAAGGCCCAAGGCCACGCAGCAGCTTGCATTGCTTCACAGCTGGGCCTCATCTAGGCACCTCCAAAACCAAATCAAAAAAGAGGAATCTGAAGATCTCTCTGTAGCTCCTTCTGGGCGCCCTCCGGAAGAGGCTATATTAGCACCTCCTTGAAAATCCAAGAGCCAGTGTACCCTGTGGTCAGAATGGGACCATCCAGATTACCATCTTCAGATCCATAATGGATACACTCAGGGGGCAGACTCAGTGAGCACCAAAGCCCCACTGAAGCAAGTCTTGCCTCATAAGGGTGTCTCCAGCACTGTCTTCCCTTGCAGGCCTGGTCGATCCCAACTGACCTCCTCTGCCAGCCTGGTCTCCTTCAACTGCCCTCCCATGCAGGCCTAGTTGCCACCAACTGTCCTTTTTTGAAGGCCTGGTCCCCCCAAATGCCCTCCCCTGCTGGCCTGACCATCCACAACTGCCCTCCCCTGCCGGCCATCTTGTGTCCACATGGGGGTAGCCATCTTTGACCACATGGGGCAGCCATGCTGTATGTTGGAGTGATGGTCAATTTGCATATTACTCTCTTATTAGATAGGATGGGAAATACATTTGTTTTTGGAAGTCCTAGAGAACAAAAGTAAGACCAGCAGGTAAAAGTTACAGGGAGAAATTTCAGTTGAAATTTAACTTTCTAACTATCTAAATATCTTCAAGACTAAACAGACTTTGGGTAAGTTGTAAATTTCCTATCACTGGGTAAGTGCTGGAAAAGTACAAAAATGAGGGAGACCTTGTAAAACTTCCCTGAGGAAATGATGGTTGAGCAGATCTGAAAAAAAATGTGTAAGATTTTGCTAAAAAGAGGAGAGAAAAAGCTTTCCAGGCAGAGGGAACAGCAATAGGAAAGGCCTTATGGTTAGGGGAACATGACTGATACAAAATGAGTCCAAAAGGTAGGTGTGGCCATATTAAGGAACTTTGTCTTCATCTTAAATTCAGTTGGAAGTGTAATCACACCCATGTCTTTAGAAAAGATCAAGTCATTCTGGCTGCACTGAGAATGGACTGGTGCTCAAGAGTGGATGCAGGTGGACCAGTTAAAGGTTATGCAAGTCCAGGCAACAATGCCAACTCAGACAAAAGTGGTAATGGTGGCCCTGGCTGGTTTGGCTCATTGGATAGAGTGTCAGCCTGCAGACTGAAGGGTCAAGAGTTTGCTCCAGGTCAAGGGCACATACCTTGGTTGCAAGCTCAATCCCTGGCCCTGGTCAGGGTATGTGCAGGAGGCAACCTATTGATGTGTGTCTCTCACATCGATGTTTCTCTCTCTGTCTCTCCCCCTCCTTTCCACTCTCTCTAAAAATCAATGGAGAAATATCCTCTGATGAGGACTAACAAAAAATAATTCATTATATAATAGGAATGTTGTTTTTAAGTGATATTGGTGGAAATGAAGAGGATGATCTGAGCTTATTCTGAAAGTTAAACAGGATCTGCCGATATGGAAAAAACAAGGTTTTTGTTCTGAGAAATGATGAAATGATGGTACCATTCACTGAAGTAAGCAAGAGAGCAACAGGGCCAACTTTGAGAATGAACTTTCATTTTGAGATGGAGTACATTTGGGCACCCAAGAAATGTCAATTAGGCCATTGGGTATAGAATTCTGGAACTCTCTTGGTTGGCCAAATATGAGTAAGGGCATTTACATAGAACAACTGTACAACTTTTTATCTTTAAGGAAAATCATCTGTCATAAAATCATCAGTATTCTTTCAAAAAGGTAATTTCAAAATCATGCTAGCCTAAAAGGCAGGAATCACTACTGTACCAAAACCCATAAATTAACACTAAAAAAGGTTACCTGTTTAAAGAACATTAGATATAAATCATACATTTGGCTACAAAATGGACTTCTTCAGAATAAAGACAGCTCATCATGGTAGATTCCAAGTTAGAATTAGACAATATTTTCACATCTTTCAGACAGGAAAACTGAAGACAAGGTTTAAGATGCAAAAAATTCAGATTTTTTTATTCCTGAAATTTTCACCTCCCATTATATTTGGAAGATAGTGATTTAAGTATCTTAATTGTCAGGTATAAATGATGTGTTGTTTTTTTTCCTAGAAAAGATCCTAATCTTCAAAGTAGAAGGAGAGAATAAACCAATCAGATTTTTTCTTCCCACACACCTCCATAGGCTTTATACTAAGATTAAAACAAAAACAAAAACAGTAATAATATGAACAGTAAAGATTTATTTTAAAAAAACATAAAAAAATATTACATTAGCTATTAATTGGTGTAACTAAGGGGCTTTTTACCCTAGAGTTGCTTTCCATTTTACCTTAAAACACAAACAAAAAAACAGCTACCAGAGAGATTAAAGACAGAATTAAATACAGAAAAACTAGGTTACAATTCTAGAGAATCTATTGTATAAACACTTTAGTTAACTTTGACCCTGACCGGTGTGGCTCTGTGGTTACGTGTCTACCCATGAACCAAGAGGTCCTTGGTTTGATTCCCTGACGGGGAACAT
The DNA here is from genome assembly GCF_014108245.1 of Pipistrellus kuhlii. Taxonomy (NCBI): domain Eukaryota; kingdom Metazoa; phylum Chordata; class Mammalia; order Chiroptera; family Vespertilionidae; genus Pipistrellus; species Pipistrellus kuhlii. The sequence goes on along the minus strand of NW_023425405.1, from coordinate 12,111,282 downwards.
ACCCCTTTTCGGGCTCAATTCCCCAGTAGGGGGCATGCAGGAGGCAACCGATGGATGTTTCTCATTGATGTTCCTAACTTGCTCTCTCTCTGCCTTCCTCTCTAAAAATCAATAAAATAAAATAAAACTTTTTTTTTTTTTTTTTAAGTTAACTTTGAGCCAAAGCCGGTTTGGCTCAGTGGTAGAGTGTCGGTCTGTGGACTGAAAGGTCCCAGGTTCGATTCCGGTCAAGGGCATGTACAATACATTGGTTGCAGGCACATCCCTGGTAGGGGGTGTGCAAGAGGCAGCTGGTCAATGTTTCTCTCTCATCGATGTTTCTAGCTCTCTATCTCTCTCCCTTCCTCTCTGTAAAAAAAAATCAATAAAATATATTTAAATAAAAAAGTTAACTTTGAGAAGGATCCAGTTATTCTTTACATAAAATTAGAATTATATACATCACATACTCATTGAAGGAAAAGCATGAATTAGATTGCATAGCATTTTGTATTTATACTAGAGGCACAGTGCGGTCCCTCAGCCGGGCCTGCGGGGATCAGGCTGAAACCGGTTCTCCGACATCCCCCAAGGGTCTCGGATTGTGAGAGGGCAGTTCTCAGGTGACACACCCTGGAATCGAAATCAGGTTCCCTCCTTTCTGGTTCAGATGTGTCACCTGAGAACCACAAATGCCAAGTAACCACAGCTCGGCAGCTCCTGCCCCCTGGTGGTCAGTGTGCATCATAGCTACCACTCGGACAGTTGCTTAGGCTTTTATAGCTTTTATATATATATAAATATATAAACATATATATTTATATATATATAAAGTATTTTGAACTCCCCATAGTTAATCCTAAAAACAAGTATTTTTTAAAATAAATCTTTATTGTTCATATTATTACAAATTCCCCCCCTCATTTTCCCCCCCCTCCATTGCTCCCCTCCACAAGTATTTTTTGTTATACAGATTTTTATTATCGTGTCTCCTTTTTCTCTCCGATTGACCGCCTCCCTGCCACTCCCACCCCCAAGAGCAAGCTCCCACTGCCCCAGTGTGTGTGTCCATTGGTTTATGCTAATATGCATGCATATAAGTCCTTTGGTTTATCCCTAACCACCCTCCCCTGTTCCTTGTCTCTGGATGTACAAATAAGTATTTTTTTAACTTCTTTATTATACTGTTACTGCTACCAATATCTAATTTGTTCTCAATGGGAATATAACAACTCAGAAGGTCCCAGGGTAAAATAAAAAACCAATATTATATTGGTTCACTTCAGAAACTACCCTGCAAATAGGAATTTTGCCTCAGAAAATATTAGGGCAGAATGGGGGAAAAATGCAAGCTAATATGTGAATGAAATTGAGGTTAACCCAGGATTTAGATTTCATTCTTCACTAAGTAAGCTTTCAGAGGCAAGCCTTTCTGCCCTTACTCCAAGTTATACTTACCTCAGCAAAACCACACAGCACATGAAATAGACAGTAAGCATTTGCTGGAAAAATTTTATATTTGGAGAGAATCTTTTAAACATCTTTTATATTTCATCAGAACAAAGAGATTTAGCTCTTCCCCGTTTGGCTCAGTGGATAGAGCACTGGACTGTGGACCAACGGGTCCTTGTTCAATTCCGGTCAAGGGCATGTGCCTTAGTTGCAGGCCCCCTGGCCCAGGACCCTGGTCAGGGCTCGTGCAGGAGGCAACCAATGGATGCGTTTCTCTCATATCAATGTTTCCATCTTTCTCTCTCTTACACTCTTTCTAAAAATCAATAAAAAACTATCCTCAGATGAGGATTAACAAAAACAATCCCTAACAACACAAAACAAAAAGATTTATCCCTACCCATTAAGAAAGTTTCAGAGAAAGCCCAGCCAGCAGGAATGGTGCAGTGGTTTAGTACGGACCTACAAATGAGATCGCAATTCAAATCCTAGTCAAGGCACATGCCCAGGTTGCTTGATTCCCAGTGTGGGGCATACAGGAGGCAGCCAATCAATGATTCTCTCTCATCACTGATGTTTCAATCTCTCTCTCCCTTCCTCTCTGAAAAAAAAAAAAAAAAAAAAAAAAAATTTAAAGTTTCCAAACAAAATAGATACATCAAAATATCCTTAGTCTTTACTGGTTCAAAACAGTATGCATAGTATTACTATATATTACCATATACAGTGTGTGTGTATACACACACACACACGTGTATGCATACATGTACATACAGGTATACTTAGAGAAATATCCAAATCCACACGTTAAAATATTGTTAATTATTTGGATGGTTGAATTATGATTGTGTTTAATTTTCTTCTGTTTTCCTACAAGGAACACATATATATGCCTTTTTAAAAAGAAAATATCCTTTATTGTTTAACATGTCATAACAGACTTCAAATTTTTAGAAGAAATTTTTATTTACAAGAAGTTTTAAATACTATTTCTGTCCTCTTCATTTTTCAAATAGAGAAGCAGACCTAATGAGGATAAGTGACTTACCTGCCCAAAATCTGATAGTGAATCCTCAGGGCCATAATTCTATTATCCATACTTATTTTTCTGATTATAAAGTTAATACATTTTCATAAAAATAATTTGAAAAGTAATGAAAGTTACAAGAAAGAATGAAGCCGAAACCGGTTTGGCTCAGCGGTAGAGCGTCAGTCTACGGACTGAAAGGTCCCAAGTTCAATTCCGGTCAAGGACATGTTCTTTGGTTGCGGGCATATCCCCGGTAGGGGGTGTGCAAGAGGCAGCTGGTCGATGTTTCTCTCTCAACGACGTTTCTAGCTATCTCTCTCCCTTACTCTCTGTAAAAAATCAATAAAATATATTTTTTTAAAAAAAGAATGAAAATCACCAAGACACATAAACCAAAGATAACTTTTAATATTGAAGGGGCTGTTTAAAATAGTTTATTTTTAGACAGAGGAATAGAAACATCAATGTGAGAGCATAACATTGATCGCTGCCTCCTGCACACCCCCTTACCACTCCCTACTGGGGGTCGAGCCAGCAACCCAGGCATGTGCCCTTGACCGGAATCCAACCAGCAACCTTTTCGTGCACAGGACGACCCCCAAGCAACTGAGCCACATGCGCTGGGGCAGAATTATTTTTTCTTTAGATTTAGTACCCGAAGCCAGTTTTACATCCAGAGACTGTTTCTATGATAGTGTTTTTACTTAGCAAACCTCGGTTACTTGTTAACTTGTGGGCTACTTTTATAAGGAAGAGCTATTACAAAGAATTTTATTTCATAACAATTTAATGAAAGTCAAAGGACCAGGAGGTAGAAGAGAGTTTTGGGGGATAAATGATGATGGACAGAGACTTGACTTGGGGTAATGAACACACGATACAGTGTACTGATGATGTCTTGTGGAATTGTGCGCTTGAAACCTGTATAATTTTGTTAACCACCGTCACTCCAATAAATTCAATAAAAAGAAAAAAATAAAGTGAATAAAGGAAAAGAGAATACTCTATTTCTATTTAGGGATTGTCTTTGTAGCATTAGTGAATGTAAATATAATCCACAAACACAAACTAATTACAATGACATAACACAAGTTTTCTATGTTTAAGATCGCCCAATATGTTTATTCAAATCAGTCTTGTATTACCAATACTTTTACAGGATATCATATAAAACATTACCAATTTGCATTAATTATAGAAAAAAAAAACTTGGGTTATGAGCAAATATATTTATAAAAACAAATTCATAAATAAGTTACTAAACCACCATTAACTCAGTTAACAAGACATTTAAAAATTCCATAATTTTTTCCATTTTATCTCATCCTTTTAAAATTTACTTTCCATATATTGTATTTTATAATGCACATAAATGTATAGATACAGTAGTATATTAACATCATTTATAAATAAATGTGATTCACAATGTGTGCTCAAAATTTTACTTGTAAGAGTGACAATCAGAAGTTGGAAATCACTGCCCCAGAATATAGGGCTTAGCTGACAAAACTGTCTCCTAATTTACTTTTCAAAGATCTAAAGATCAGAGTAAGCAAGTAAAAATGACCAATTATCCAAAATTTCAGAATGGGATATTCTGGAAATCAAGTGTTAGAATGGAACATTATGAAATAACTTGCTTAAATTTCTAGAGTTTATTAATGACAAGAAATGTGAGCAATTTGTTAGCATTAAATTATCTTAGATCTCAAAGCACTCCATAATTATCTTATTTCAGAAAGACCCTATAACAAAGACCATGGTCTTTTCATTTCATGGTAAGAAAAATTAAGCAAGGAGAGGATAAATTTCTGGCCCCGGAATACTAGATTAAAATATTTGTATATTTTAAAAAATTTTGAAAGTATAAGCAACTCCCAACTAAAAATGAATTTTTTAGTACAATCTATTAGCTTTCTTTCAAAACTCACTTTTTCTTTAAAACAATGATAGCTTGATCCCCCCACAAAGTCTATTGTATACAGTGCATGAATAGACAGTCATGTACTAGTGTGAATCCTGGAATATTAACAAAACACACAAAAGAGTCCAGAAGACTTGGCAAAATTCTGAAATTGGTTAAGCTTTGCTTTGGCCTTCCTCCCACCTTCCTTCTGGTGCTCCTACTCCTAACTCCTAGAGCTGCTTCATACCTTCCCAAAGTTCCTCATCTGAGACACCTACTCAAGATTTATTTCCCTTGACCTAATACAACCAACACTTGACTTAAACACTAACATTACTGAAAAGGCCCTTGACATGTGTGTGTGTGTGCGCGCGCTTGAAGAATCTTTAGAGTCCAGTGTGGCTCAATGGTTGAGCATCAACTTATGAACCAGGATTGATTCCTGGTCAGGACACATGTCCAGGTTGGGGGCTCGATCCCAGGTTGGGGCATGCAAGAGGCAGCAAATCAGTGATTCTCTCTCATCATTGATATTTCTATTTCTCCTCTCCCTTCCTCTCTAAAATCAATATATATATATGTGAATAATCCTTTGAGCCAAAACTGGTTTGGCTCAGTGGATAAGAGCATCAGCCTGCGGACTGGAAGGTCCCAGGTTCGATTCCGGTCAAGGTACATCTTTGGTTGCGGGTACATCCCCGGAAGGGGTGTGCAAGAGGCAGCCAATCAATGCTTCTCATCATTGATGTTTCTCTCTCTCTCTCTCTACCTCTCCCTTCCTCTCTGAAGTCAATAAAAATATATTAAACTAATAATAATAAAACCTCAAAACCTTTCAAGAGGAATCTGTATTTTAAGAGACTATAAACTCAAACATTCTATACTATATATTCAAATATATAAACCCTATTGTTAGAATTTAAGTCCTCTCATAGTGATTTTATCCTCTAATTCTCATGAAATGAGAGGACTGGACTTCTTTCTAAGCATGGGTCCTCTATTAAATTGATTTTATAGGTCCTAACCTATATTCAATGATGCTCTAGAGATCTATTGTTTATCATGATTCTTGCAAATCAATAAATACATATATACATACAGGGGTAAGCAAAACTAGATTTACAGTTATGAGTATGCAAAAGTTTATTCTTGTATTATTATTCTTGTATTATATATTTTTCCATACCAACAACTATAAACCTACTTCTGCCCACCCCGTATATATATACATATGTATATACATATGTATATACATACAATACATACACACACACACATTCACAAAATGTCTTTTAACTCTTGATTATCACATTCAGTTTTCATCCCAATGAGCTCTGTAGTAGACTGCTCATTTTACTTTGCTAAATTCCTTGATAAAATTCCTTTAATCTCTATCTTCAGCTTCTTCAACCCACACCAACTACCTTTACCCATTCCTTTTCAACGTCCCTCAAAAGGCTCTTCGTCTACCTGACCTTAGATGTAGATCACATGTGTCAAACACAAGGCCCGCAGGCCAAATCCGTCCCGCCAGGCCTTGCAATGTGGCCCGCACCGCGCTGTCATCACTGCACTCCGCTGCGTTTCCATCACAATGACAGTTTATGACTGTTCAGTAAACCATTCGGCCCGCGATTTAGGCTGGATTTTAGATTTTGGCCCCTTCTCTGATTGAGTTCGACACCCATAATGTAGATGCTCCACAAGGTTGCCCTTAGTCTTTTCCTCACTCTTGATATTACACTCTTTTGCAGTTTCTACCTTAGCATTAAAAAATAAAGGCATCATCATCTATTCACCAACTAAAATCTTTAACTCTCCCCATGCTCTTCCCAATCAAGTCACAACTTCATCAGCTTCATTTTCCACTACTCGCTATGAACTGCAAAATCTACTCGCTATTTCTCAGACTCTCAATGCCCTTCCTCAAGCCTCTTCTCCATCAGTATGACTGCCACTCACCCTTCAAAGTCACACTTCAACATCCCCTACATGAAAAGTCTTCCCTAACCTCACTTTTTCTCCCTGCATCACCCATTCCTTCCCAGAGGGAATTCCTCCCTCCCTCTATAATCCACACCACTCTTTCTGTTCTCAACAAACTGTATTATAGTTAGTTGGGCATTCAATCTTTCTCCCCTACTAGACAAGGCCCATGGTTTATTTGTTATTCTAGTACCTGGCACATGACTGCAATATTGCATTTCTTTAATCAATGTTAGGTCAATGAAGGGCAGAACCCCAAAGTAACTTAAGGTTATTTCTCAAGGCTGGTACACCTCATCCTCTTTTGAACATAAAACAAGAATTAAGTCTCCTAGTCTCTCGCTCCTCATTTCTCTAGTCCACTGCTTAGTTTTAAGCAATGTTTCATAAGGACATTTCCTCACTTCCTCTTGTTCTTTGTAGGTTTAGCTGCCAGACTAACCACATTAGCATTCAGTACCAGCAACAAAACAGACTCTCCAAGTTCTGAAATGCAAAGACTTTACCAACAGTAAATTACAAGCTCTTTTTTGAAAATGGTCTTATCATTTATGCATACAAAGCTCATTCTTCATGATTCTGAAAAACACTTGGCAATTTATCCAACAGGCACTACTTAAGAGCTAAGAAAAAGTCCACTCAAACTGTCAGCTAAACTTTTCACATTTGCAACCACAGAAATCAGCATGCATAAATTAATCTTCTAAATACTATGCTTACATACTCACGAACTGATGACCCATACAAAAGTAGCTCACTGAACTTCTTTTCAAACCAGTATATCTCCTAACTTCCAATGATCATCCAATTTATAAAACTAGATTATTTTCACACACACACACACACACACACACACACACACACACACGGCTTCCTTAAGAAATATTATCTGGTTCAATAGCAGTTTAAGGCAGGTTATGAGAGATCTGAAATTCTGGAGGTTTGGCCTGTTTATCTTCTAAGTTAGGGGTGTCGAACTCAATCAGAGAAGGGGCCAAAATCTAAAATCCAGCCTAAATCGCGGGCCGAATGGTTTACTGAACAGTCATAAACTGTCATTGTGATGGAAACGCAGCGGAGTGCAGTGATGACAGCGCGGTGCGAGCCACATTGCAAGGCCTGGCGGGACGGATTTGGCCCGCGGGCCTTGTGTTTGACACATGTGTTCTAAGTGATTGCTGTCGATAAAATACAGATTTGCCTCAAGGGAACACAAATATTTTAAGTCTGTCTGAACTGCCCCCTAATTTTTTTCTTTCTTATAATATACTAAAACATCTCTATAAAGTTGCAATTCTGACTTTTCTTTAGTTCACATTAAAATTCACATTTAGGCCGGGACCGGTTTAGCTCAATGAATAGAGCGTCGGCTTGGGGACTGAAGGGTCCCGGGTTCGATTCCGGTCAAGGGCATGTACCTTGGTTGCGGGCATATCCCCAGTAGGGGGTGTGCAAGAGGCAACTGATCGATGACTCTCTCTCATCGATGTTTCTAGCTCTCTGTTTCTCTCCCTTCCTCTCTGTACAAAATCAATAAAATATATTTAAAAAAAAATAAAATAAAAAAATAAAATTCACATTTAGGACATAGTTAGTGTACAGGCGATATGATGAAAAGAGAAAAAATAAAACTTTTTTGAAGCTTTGGCAACTAACTAAACTGCAATAAGTGGAATCAAGAATAAATTAGCCTATGCTGAAACTAGTTTGGCTCAATGGATAGAGCACCAGTCTGCAGACTGAAGTGTCCCAGGTTTGATTCCAGTCAAAGGCATGGACCTTGGTTGCGAGCACATCCCCAGTAGGGGGTGTGCAGGAGGCAGCTGATCGGTGTTTCTATCTCTTGATGTTTCTAACTCTATTCCTCTCTGTAAAAATCAATAAAATATATTTTTTTAAAATAATAATAAAATAAAATTAATTAGCCTAATTCTGAACTGCACTTCAGAAAATATGTATATTCCAAGGAAAATAAGCCACTTATTTTCCTTGAGCAGTCAAAAATTAATTTGCTAGGTTGTGTCCATATTACATCAAAATAACCAGACAAAGCTTTTTTTGTTACTCCAGGATTAAGTTTCCAATAGTTGAATGTTGTTGTAATCTTCTGGAAACACCTGAAATTGATTTATTTCACCTCTTTTTACTACTTCTCTTCCAGCCTGTTCATTTTAGTACAAAACTGATGGATAAAAATACTAACTGAAAAAAACAAGAAAGTGGATAATCTACCCCTAAAAAATAAGGAACAATGATATACAATGCACAAAAATTAACATGTCTCCAAGCAGCAAAAAACATTGAATGGACTTAGTCTAAATAAAATATTTCTAAAATTAGCTTAACAAGTGGGTTTCTTTTCCACTGCTGTTTTACTAAACATTCATGAAAAATTATATTTGGATAAGCTCAGACTAAAAACACTAGCTTTAGCTCTCAAGGAAAACATGAAAGAACAGAGAAAATGTCCTTTAGTAAAGAACATTTTCTGAAATGTTTTTTACAAAAGGTCAAAGATGACATTTGTAAGGCTGACTTTCCCAATACTATTTATATATGTATTAATAAGCATCATGCAAAGTCACACACAAACATCTAAATTCAAGTATCACATTTTCAGCCCCAGACAGAATACATGGAAATGCTTCAGGTAGACACTTCTGACACTCACTCAACAACCCACAGTGGAACTGAGTGGATGAACAGGGCTCACCTAGAGATATGACAGAAACGGAAGGTATGCAATAATTTCCTCTTCTCCAGAGGACTAGAGAGTGTGCTTCTAAAGACCTTCCAGAAACCAATTATCAGCACACCTTTTTAAATATTTGTGGGGGGAAATTTAATTTCAATAACTACTGTTTATCATCAAGTAGAAATTAATCCCAGACCCCACAGAGCTTAAATTTCCCTTTTAACAGTCACCCACTTGTGATTATTTCACAGAAAATACTTTTGAAGACAACCCAATGGTATGACTGAACCTACAGGCAATGCAAATTCAGGTATTTAAATCATGGGAAGTTGGTCTTCAGCTCCCTAGCAAAATCAGAGATGGATGCATAATTGTCATTAAATTAAAAAACAATACACTTGCCCTAGCTGGTTTGGCTCAGTGGATAGAGCTTTGGCCTGTGGACGGAAGGGTCCTAGGTTGGATTCCTGTCAAGAATACATGCTTGGGTTGTGAGCTGGAGCCCCAGTAGGGGGCGTGCAGGTTGCAGCCAATTGAATCTCATCTTTTTTTTTTTTTTTTTTTTAATATATTTTATTGATTTTATACAGAGAGGAAGGGAGAGAGATAGAGAGTCAGAAACATCGATGAGAGAGAGTCATCGATCAGCTGCCTCCTGCACACCCCCCACTGGGGATATGCCCGCAACCAAGGTACATGCCCTTGACCGGAATCGAACCCGGGACCCTTCAGTCCCCAAGCCGACGCTCTATGCATTGAGCCAAACCGGTCCCGGCTGAATCTCATCTTGATGTTTCTCTCTGCCTCTCCCCTTCCTCTCTGAAATAAAAATATTTTTAAAAAATAATTAAAAAACATAAATAATCATACACTTTCGGGTTCCATTGGAATATGCATGAACTGGGAGGAAAACCTGAAATCCTTTCTCCTTTAATCCCTTCCATATCTGAACAAGGGCCTGCATTATCTTCTACTCTATACTTACTTTCCTAAGTCCAGAAGCTAAATTTCCATAAATCTAATAACAAAACTATTTCCCTGAAAACTCCTGGCTTGGGGTATAAGAAAAAAAAATTTTTTTTTCCCTAACTGAGAATATGACCACTGACTACTAGCAAAAAAAGTCATTTTCCCTCATACAAGCTGAGCTTGAGATGGGGGTACTGGGAGGAAGGTGCCATGAAATCACAGGGCTCTAAATAAGGATGCTGTCAGAAGAAAAAATAAGTCCCTGGACACAAAAATGCTGCACACAATTTAGGGCCCAAGTTAAGAATAAATATACTACATTACATGTGATAACTGTATGTTTGCTTTTGCACTAAATAAAATAAGGAAATTACACGCAGATGTACAGACAGAACTAGTCATATTTTCCCTCCCTTGTAGGATAACATAAGAACTTTCAAACACAATCTTAGGGAGTCAGGCCACCACTGAATAACACACACACAACCAGCATCTCCAAGATCCTCTCTCCCTTTTCCTTGAGTGAGGAACAACCCAATAACTGACTGTTCCAGGACAAAGGAAAACACATTTTTTAAAGCGTAGGCAGAGATGAAATGAGAAAAGGATCGCTGAGGCCACAGATGAATCCCTGGGACAAAGTTTGACAGGTTCACTCACTCTACCTTTCACCCTAAAACTCCCCAATACACTGTCTCTGTGAAGTGAAGATAATGTGCATTTTGCTCTGACCTCAGAAATACTTAAGCACAACTGGCACGAGCTCTAAAGTAAGCAAGTAATATATTCAAATCTAATGCTTGGAAGAAAAAAAAAGAAAAAAAGTGATGGAGACCAGGCAACAGCTCCTCCAACTGGCTGGAGCAGTTACCATTGGAAAGCCCTAAAAATAAAAAAAGCATTTTTAAACAATTTCCAAGTTCTGATGAGCACAAATAGATGCCCTGTCGAAACTTTGGAACCAGCAACCACGACACAACAGGTGAGAGAAGCGCCGGACATCATCGCACCGATAACATGCAGGAATGGACAAACCCCCGAGTTCCCAGAAAGGCTGGGAATACGGTATAAAATAATCATGCAAAAGCCATCATCCCGAGCCCCGGTCTTCCCAGCCGCAAAGGTTCGCTTCCTTCCTTCGGCCCCGCCACTCGCCACTCCCCCTCTCTCCCTCCCCCAGGGGTCCTCCACCCCAGGCACCGAAGAACCGAGGTTCCCCCGCGGGCAGCAGCATGTCAGCCGTGGGAGAACACACAATGTCGCTCCTCATTTCTGCATACAAAAGGGCTCGGCGCCCTCCTCCTCCGCCTCCTCCTGGAACTGCCGCCGCCGCTGCCCGAGCCGCCTTCTAACTTGCAAGAAGGTGGGCAGCGCGCCATGTTCCGGCGTCCCCCGGTCTACCTGGGTCACCAGCCCACGCCGCCCCGGCGGGAGGGGAGCCGCGGAGGCCGCCCCGAGAGCCGCCTCCTCTCCCCGCAGGAGACAGCGGCTCCGGCGCCCGGCCCGGCCGCCCGCCCGCCCGCGGCCCGGACCCAGGAAGGGCCCCCGGGGGCGAGCGAGGAGCCGCGGCTCCGTCCCGCGCAGCCCGCCCGCCCGCCCGCCTCCAGTGCCCGGCCCGGCCGGCGCGCTCTCCCGGGCCGCCCGCCCTGAGCCCGCGGGAAGGCAGGGCCCGGGCACCGGGTTCCACGCCGGAGAGGAGGCCGCAGCCCCGAGAGCCTCGGGCGGCCAGGGAGGCCGGAACCCTGGGGGGCTCTCCGGCGGGCAGCGCCTCCCTCCCGAGCCCGCCAGGACGCCCGGGGCCTAGTGCGGCCTGCGCATCCTCGGAGTGGCGGTTTGCCGGGGCCGGGCCGGGCCCCCCGCCCGAGGCGGGCCGAACGCGGCGGGGGCCCGGGCCCGGAGCCGGGGGCGGCAGGGTGCCGGCGGCGGGGCGGGCCGGCCGGCCGGCGGGCGGGCGGCGTGTTGCGGCTGCGCCGGGGCTGAAATAGCTGGAGATTGCGCGGTAGGGCACTCACCTCAGAGCGGCTGCGCTACCGTGGGCCTGCGCCGTGGAGACTGCGACCGCGCCGGCTCCTCGCAGCCTCCTGCCACCAGCGGCAATGGCGAGCGCTGCCGCCTCTGCCGCCGCCGGGGGGAGGGGAGGGGGGAGCACGCACGCGACGCACGGGCCCGGCTTCCCCGCCCGGCGGCCGCCATGATGGGGAGGTCGGCGCTTCCTTTGGCGAGGCGGCCCGCCGGAGGGTCCGCGGCGGAGGGTCTCTGCGGCTCCCCGCGGCCTCTTTTCGCGTTCACGTGTATCGCTCCCAAGGTTTGGATCCGGCGGGCGCCACGAAAGCAAACGGATCAATCGAGGGCGGACGCCCCGGGAGAAGTGGCGCGGGGAGCCCAAGATGGTGGTTGCTAGTAGTCTGGAGAGAGGAACGCTTCTGGCCGCACATCCCGGGAATGGGGGCTCCTGAGTGTGCACAGACCATCGGAAAGGGGGTCCCTGCGTTTTCCTCAGCGCTGTCTTGCACTCGCACCCTCACTCTGTCTCTGGAATGACCTTCGTTTCCCCATCTCAAACCCTCTCCGGGTACTGAGAGGCACACGTTTCTGTGCAAAGAGCAGTCTATGAATCATGTCGCTCACGCATTCACTGGGCGAACGTTTCTAGAGGACACTTTCTGTGCCAAACATTTTTCTCGGTTTCGTCGGAGATGCCCGGGTGAGGAAGACCAAGTCCTTGCTCTTGGGGAGCTTGTACGAGGAGCTGGAGGGAGTCCAAAGCAATAGGGACCCCGAGCAGGTGCCCGCGAAGCTGCGGGTAGCAGAAAGACAACCCAATTTTAGAGGCGTCTTAGAAGTGACTTAGTTATTCTTTCTTTTTAAACGTGTGGTCAGGAGACTACCTGAATCCTACTCATTCGGGCTGATCATTTAAATCCTGGGCCCCAAAGGGTGTCTCCAGAATCTCGGCTGCTTGGTGCAGGAACCCTCATTATTAACACCGCCCTCTATCCCATCCCCTCACACACATCCTCCTGATTATTCTCAGGACACCATCGTGGAAGAACCATTGCCTTGAACACAAAAGTTAACACAAATAAAGGCCCTAGGGAATTTCTAAATATCCCGAAGGGTGTCAGAAAACAGCTCAACAAAATTAGGAAACTTTAATTTTCTTTATTTTTAAATATTTCTTTTAACTGATTTGAGAGAGGAAGGGCGAGGGAGAGAGAAACATCAATGATAAGAATCCGTGCCAGCCAAACAAGAAACTTCAGTTTTCAACAAAATTAAACATCTCTAAAAACAGAAAGCCTTGCCCTCGCCTGTCTGTCTCAGTGGATAGAGCGTCAGCCTATGGACTCAAGGGTCCATAAATCAATAAGAATATATCGCAAAAAAATAAAAACAGAATGTCTTTTTATTCAGTGATTTCTAAGAAAGTGAATTAATTGTCACCACCTAACACCCAGGGACTCACGTCAGAAACCTAGGAATGGTCCAATACTCCTCTCTCTCCCTCAAATCTCCATAATGAATTAGATTTTTAAAACTGTCCTTCCTTGTCATTTCTTAACTTGGCTCAAGCTTCTATCATTTCTCATCAAGATACTGCAAAACACTCTTAAACTGGTCTCCCTGCTATAGGAATTGCCTTCTCCAACCCATTCTACACCCTATAGCTTGATTGTGGTGGGTGTTTTTTTCGTGTTTTTTTTTTTTTTTTTAAGTAAATCATGCCATTTCCTTGCTTAACAGGCTTAGTAAGATCCCATTACCCATAAGTTAGAGTCTAAAATTCTTTGAGGTGACATCAAGGCTCTTCATGACCTCATCCGATGCTGCCAGCTCTGACGTCATCTGTCCCGGACCTCACCAGGACTGCCAAACCCGGAAGCTCTCTGGTCATACAAGACAGGAAGTTCTCCACCTCACCACTTTGGCAAGGGCTGCTCTCTGTACAGAACTTTCTTCTCTGTAGTCTTTTCTTTTTTTAAATATATTTTTATTTTAGAGATGAAGGGAGAAGGAGAGAGAGAGAAACATCATGATGAGAGAGAACCATTGACCAGCTGCTTCCTGCATGCCCCACAGTGGGGATCCAGCCCGCATCCCAGGCATGTGCCCTGATTGGGATCAGTCCTCCTGGTTGATAGGTTGACACTCAACCACTGAGCACACTGGCCAGGCAGAATCTTTTTTAGATGACTTCTCAGTTCCATTCGACACAGATTTGGTGCTCTACTCTGTATGAAGTGCTTGGTGCTTGGGATACAGATACGGGCATTGTGAGAGGAAGCTGATTAATGCTCCTCCGAATAAATTGGAATACACTAAACTCCCCCCAATAACAGCTTCAGTTACAACACTGTTAATAAATTTTCCTAAACATTCTAAACAGCATTTTAAACATAATATTTTCACCTTATTTTTAAATATTGTATTTAAATATCTGAACTGACAAAACCTCTTTATAAATAATAACAACAACTGACTTATTGAACATTCACTAGAAGTCAGGCTCTATTGCAAACTCTTGTACAAACTCATTAATTCCCTCACAACCTCATGAAGTAGGTGTTTTTATTATACTTATTCCACAGGTGAGAAAACAGGCACAAGAAGTGTAAGTTACTTGCTCTTAGTCCTCTCTCTAGCAAATAGCAATTCATGATACTTAGAAATCTAATATAGGGAACAAATATAGTGAATGTCAGATCCTCTAAATGCTATTTGCAAACTAGCAGAATTCTCTAATACAAGTCTAAGATTAATTACTCAATTATATATTTTTCATTGGAATCACAATGCTAATTTGTCAGATTCTCTAACAATAAACTCTCTAAATTACATTGAAAATACCCAATTGGACAGTATATTAACCTGTTAACCAAGCAGGACGTATAAATACGTCAAACATAAACAATATCGGGAACGGGTAGGACGTATGAATATGTCCTGGAAATATATGTTGCGCCCTGAGAGGGACAGTATATATTTTTTGTAATCTTTATAATTGTTTGTAAAATTTATAATTTTTTAATTCAATGTTTTCATTTTTTTGTTGGTATTCTTTTCTATTTTTTTGTAATTTTGTATTTTCCTTTGTGCTTTATATATAAATAAATGAAAATATATATATATCATTTATTTTAATTAAGTATAAATAAAAAAAATAGTAATAATATGAAATTACGACATACTGACACGTCCTAGTGAGAGAGTATGCGCCCATTACAGGTTGCGTAATTAAAAAGAGAACTCCCCGGTTAACAGGTTAACAAAGTTAACACAAAAATATGAATACTATGGGTCTGACATACTCATCATTCTCATATTTAGTTCTGAACCTTAAGATTCAATGGCATTTACTATTGAGGTTACTGTCTCAAGCATTGGGTTTACCTTTGCAAGAGAATGGGGACTCCTGCCTCAGCAGGCTGAGGTTGTCTTTGGTCAGGGATTTTTGACCACCATTTCTCAGAGAACACACCAAGTCCCTTTTATATGCTGCAGGTCACAGGGTTCTCCCGGAGCCCACCCTACAGGTTAGATTCCCGTGATGCCTTACCTAGGTCTTTCTGGATTAGATTACCTGGTAGGGAAATCCTGGTAACCGCTTAGGTTCATTCCTCTCTCAATTAGATCCAAATGGCCTCTTTATTGGGTGACTATATTTGATGTTATTTTCCTATTCTTTTTTTTATATATATTTTGTATTGATATTTTACAGAGAGGAAGGGAGAGAGATAGAGAGCTAGAAACATCGATGAGAGAGAAACATCGACCAGCTGCCTCTTGCACACCCCCCACCCGGGATGTGCCTGAAACCAACGTATATGCCCTTGACAGGAATTGAACCCGGGACCTTTCAGTCCGCAGACCGACGCTCTACCACTGAGCCAAACCGGTTTCGGCTATTTTCCTATTGTTGCCTAGTCTGGCATAATCCCAAGATCATTCTAATGATTAAAAAAAAAAGTATGTTGAGCCAGACTGTAGAGGGACCTGAAGACCTCTTTAAATTGGTTCTTATTGTCAAAAAAGTTCTTATTTGTTTACTGTACAAAGCAAAGTAAACTGAAATTGGCTGCTATATTTTATATAATATAATCATTTCTGCAAAGGCCTGATTTTTGGATACTAATATTTGACATGCTTAATTCTTATTAATTTGTTGGAATTGTTTATTGTTAATAATGCAAATAGGTAATTTTTAATTATCCTTAAGTAACATTTCACTATTAATGGATGACAAGCAAACCAATTTGAAATAAAAATATGAACATGTGCCATTGTATTACAACATTATACACTTTCTTGACAGTAAGATTTCAAAAAAATGTTTTTTGTAGCATGTATTGTATATGTTTATAGTATATGTAGTAAATAAAAATATGGCCAAATAAAAAAAATTGATTCTTAACTCAGAAGGCAATAGATAGCTTTTGACAATTTATTTCAGTAAGCATGAACAAGATCAGCTTAGTGTAGATTCACCAAGAGTCCAAATTTGAGTTGAGCCACTGGTCCCTAGAGGGCACTCAAGGCTTCCCCCACATTCATTGCCATTAGAGTGGAGTCGGGAAAGTGAGCAAAAAATTTCATCCCACCCCCACCCCTTTTTAGCAAGGAAAAAAAAGCTTGCTAAAATTGGAGAATATGGAGTAAGTTTCATTTTCGAGGGATTGAGCCTTTGAAAAGTAACAGATTCCACATGAGTGAGTGCAATGTCCCATCTTCACAAAGTTGAGTGGTAACAAGGGCTGCCCTGCTCTACTCTGATGCACCCCAGCCAGCATCCTCTCCGTTCCTCTCTAGACGTTGCTAGCCGTGGGGCTATTGCCCACTAGGAAGACTTGGACAGCCCCAATCTTTGGGCAGAAAGGCTGTAGATTAGTCTTTCTCTTCAGTTTCTCTGGTAAGAGTGGCTTTTTGTTCCACTAGATGTAGGGGTGTCGAACTCAATCAGAGAAGGGGCCAAAATCTAAAATCCAGCCTAAATCGCTGGCCGAATGGTTTACTGAACAGTCATAAACTGTCATTGTGATGGAAACGCAGCGGAGTGCAGTGATGACAGCGCGGTGCGGGCCACATTGCAAGGCCTGGCTGGACAGATTTGGCCCGCGGGCCTTGTGTTTGACACATGTGCTAGAGAGTAAGACTCATGATTGGGTACTGATGAGAGAGAATATGCAGAGACAACCAGAGTCCAGACTATCTTTCCTGACTTCTACATTGTGGTTTGAGCTAATAATACCCACCTAATAATAAAGGTTTCTTTCGCCTGATTGTGTCATTTTTATATGTATTTCCCCTGGGGACCTCATGGGAAGGAGAGATGGCTGGCCAAGGCATTCTCAGATCCCTAACCAAATATCTTAATACCACTTCATATCAGTCCTTGAAAGACATGCTGAAATCCCTAATGGATCAAAATTAGGCTGGAGATGGCTAAATAAATAAATACAAATGAAGGAAAATTCAAGTAACTGATGAGATATTTAAGGATTAGGAGAGCAAAAGTCAGGAGTAATTCCAACATTTTAAGAACTAAATGACAAAAAACTGTGATACCATTGACAGTCATCTATAAAGGAAAGCCAATTTAGATGAAAGAGGCTGTGTTTTGTTTCAGACAAAATGTTGAATGACGGCTGACAACAGGGAAGCCACGTGTTTTGGGAAGATCACTGGGCAGAGTCAGCAACATGGAATGAAGGTGGGGAAGGCTGAGGCAGAGCAATCAGGCCTGAGCGCAAACTATGATGGGAGAGAGATTTGCACAACTCTGAGAGGGAGTGCCTCGCCTTGCTAAGTTCACCCCACTTCTGGCCCCAGTTTACAGTGAGGGTTAGGAGGACTTCATCAAAATGATAGTCTCTGAGCTGAACCTTGGGGTAGGAAGGATTGGACTTAATAGCAAGCTCATATACGTCAAGGTGAAGTAATATCATAGAAAATACTCCCATGAGATCTCAAAGGGCTGCTCGAGGGTCATCAGACTCTTGAATATGACCTAAGCATGAAGGAAGAGGGGGCATGTTAGGCCCAAGTTCCTCTGCCAGGGACTTCACCTCTTTCATCGCCAGGAACTGGAAAAAGACACGAGCAGGCGTAGGCGGATGGTTTGTTGCATATAAAGGTCAGTGCTACCTTTATACTCGCTCGAACAAAAGAGGCCTGTGCCAATCAGTGACATCTGTGTTACATTAACATAAGTAGGTCGCCCTAGTGGTTTGGCTCAGTGAAGAGAGAGTCAGCCTTTGGACTGAAGGGTCCCAGGTCCTATTCCTGTCAAAGGCACAGCCTGGTTGTGGGCTCAATCCCTAGCAGGAGGCATGCCTGAGGCGGCTGATCAATGATTCTCTCTCATCATTGATGTTTCTATCTCTCTCTTTTCCCTCTCCTTTTCTTCTCCCTCTCCCTTCCTCTCTGAAATAAATAAAAAATATTAAAAACAAAAACAAAAAATATAAGTAGGTTATATAAGGATGTGCCTGTACAGTACATAGAGTGAGTCTATCCAGTGAGCCAAACCACTAAGGTGAGTCAGATGTTTATTGATAGCCCTCTACATACTAGGCATGTTCCTAGGCTCAAGATGTAAACAAAGTTCCTTCTCTCAAAAAACGTATAGCCCTGGCAGTGTGCGCAGTGGTTAGAGCATTGACCCATACACGTAAGGGTTGCCAGTTGGATCCCTAGCCCCAGTGGACAAATGTGGGAGACAACCAATCAATGTCTCTCTCTCTCTTCCCCTCCTTCCCTTCCACTCTCTAAATAAATAAATAAATAAATAAATAAATAAATAAATAAATAAATTGAAAAGAAAATATCCTCACATTTAACAACAATTATATGTTATCAACTCTGGCTGGGTGGCTTAGTTGGTTGGAATATTGTCCCATACACCAAAAGGTTTTGGGTTCATTCTTGGTCAGGGCACATAGTACCTAGATTGCAGGTTTGATCCCTGTCTGGCATGTGCAGGTACAGAAGGCAGAAAGTCAATGTTTCTCTCTCTCTCTCTCTCTCTCTCTCTCTCAAATCAATGGCCCATTGGGCAAGGATTAACAAAAGAAAGAAAGCAGGACCGGGTGGATTATATTCTGAAAATGGGGAAAACAAGCTCAAAGGCCCTGAGGCAGGGGTGCACTCAGTGTGGTTGAATGTTTAAAGAACCAGGGAGGCCCAGTGGTTGTGTGTCAATCTATGGAGAGAAGTTAGCTTGAAATGCAGGCAGATAGGACAGGGGTCCAGTGGAAAACAAAGGCAAGCAGAACATAGGCAGGGGCAGACATGGCAGTTTGAGCCAGCCTCATCACAGGAACCAACCAAGCAGAAATAACAAAATGTTTCTGGACTTAAAGCAGGAGGCATGGGTAACCAAGGGAGGACTTTAGGTGTACTGACACAGAACAGAGAACATTCGGGTCTATTGCTGGGCAAGAACAATGAGGGAATCAATCTACAGACATAGAAGCAGGTTTGTAGCAAATATATGCCCCTGGACTACAAGGCCACGGCAGGCAGCCCATTATCGGACCTGCTCCCTGTGCGGGGAGTCTGGATCTGCTTGTAATACATTTTCCACACCTTTGCTTAAATGTGCTGGTCCGCAGAGCTCATTCTTTGGCTTGGAGAGACATGACCCGGGAAAAACCCTTGGCTCACCATTTTGGTGGTCACTGTGAATCTGGAGGTCACGGTTCGATTCCTGGTCAGGGCACGTGCCCAGGCTGTGGGCTCGATCACAAGGGGGCCTGCGGGAGGCAGCCGATCAACGATACTCTCTCATCATTGATGTTTCTATCTCTCACTCCCTCTTCCTTCCTCTCTGAAATCAATAAAATATATATATTTTTAAAGAACCAGGGAGGTCACTGGTGCTGGAGGAGAGGAATGAAGAGAGAAACAGCAGGGGCAAGTGGGAGCCAGGGGCCAATCCTATAGAACTCTGTAGAATGTGGCAAAGACTTAATTTGTTATCATAATAAAGTTCACACTGAATATTGACTTTTTAAAAATACAATATATGTATTTTTTATTGATTTCAGAGAGGCGGGGAGAGGGAGAGAGGAGTAGAAACATGAACCATGAGAGATAATCATTGAGTGGATGCCTCCTGCACGCCCCCTACTGGGACAGGAGAGCCTGCAACCCAGGCATGTGCCCTGATAGGAAATTGAACCGTGATCTCCTGGTTCTTAGGCCCACGCTAACCACTGAGCCACCAGCCAGGCTGAATACTGATTTAACTCCAAGTTATGACAAAAGGACGGAGGTTGTGCCAAACTGTCAGGTCTTCATCTACCATAATAAAAAGTTAATAGCCGGGACCGGTTTGGCTCAGTGGATAGAGCGTCGGCCTGCGGACTGAAAGGTCCCGGGTTCGATTCTGGACAAGGGCATGTACCTTGGTTGCAGGCACATCCCCAGTGGGAGGTGTGCAAGAGGCAGCTGACCGATGATTCTCTCTCATCGATGTTTCTAACTCTCTATCCCTCTCTCTTCCTCTCTGTGAAAAATCAATAAAAAAAATATATTAAAAAGTTAATAGATAACATCTAAAATTAGTAATTCAGGAGTTACAAGAATAAACATATTATTTAGAAACGTGGCGATAACTACCAGAAGAAACAGCTAAAAGGTTTGACATGCTGGTTGCCTCCAGAGAGGACCCTGGCTGGGTGGCAAGGGAGTAGGGAAGGAGACCACTGTTTATTGTTATACCCCTTTTAGTATAATGTACTTTAAAAAGAAATCCTCACCCAAGATGCGTGTGTATTTTTATTACTTTGAGAGAGAGAGAGAGAGAGAGAGAGAGAGAGAGAGACAGAGAGAGAGAGAAACATGAATCTGTTGCCTCTCGTATGCACCTCCACTGAGGATCAAATCCGAAGCCTAGGTATGTGCCCCAATCAGGAATTCAGGAATTGAACCCATAACCTTCTGGGGCATGGGACGACACGCCAACCAACCAGGCCACCTGGCCAGGCCAGGATAACGTACTTCTAACAACCACATGCCATGTTGCTTTGACAAAACAGAAAAACCCCACATCCTAGTTTCATAGACAACAAACGACAGGGGTGGCCTCCTGTTTGGCTAAAGTCTGGCCCTCGGTAGCGGCACCCCTTGGCCTGGTCCAGCTGTGGGGCCAGTCCAGGAACGATTCCCCCTTCCCGTGCTGGTCACAGGTCATCAGGTGTGTGAGGCAGGTCTCTGGGGAAACGGAGACGACCCAGCTGCTCTGACTTCCTCACCAGACAAGGATTCCACATAGAACCAACTCAACTCAGGGATAAGCGGCAGCCACAGCTGCGGGCTATGATAAGAAACCCTTATCATAGGTTTTTAACTTAAAGCCAGACTGACCCAGGCATTCGTCCTCAGCTCACAGCGCAGTGGCCCACATTGAGTGGGAGAAGTTAGGAGAGAAGAGAACTTACATTCATTGCGTATCCACTATGCTGTAGCGTATGTGCTAGGCGCTTTGTACAGTATGTGTTAATTCATTTAATCCTCAAAAACAACCCTGAGTTTAATGCCACTGAACTGTAACTTAAAAATGGGTAAGATGGTAAATTTTATGTTATGTGTATTTCACCACAATTTAAATTAAAAAACAACCTTGTGTGGAAGCTACTACTCCCATTTTTGAAAGGAGGAAATAGAAAGGCACAAAAAATTAGATCCAGCCGGTTTGGCTCAGTGGATAGAGCGTTGACCTTCAGGCTGAAGGGCTCCAGGTTCCATTCCAGCCAAGGGCACATGCCTGGGGTTGCAAGCTCGATCCCCAGTAGGGAGCCTGCAGGAGGCAACCAATCAATTATTTTCTCTCATCACTGATGCTTCTATCTCTCTCTCCCTCCCCCTTCCTCTCTAAAACCAATAAAATAATATTTTTTTTAAAAAAAGAAAGAAATTAAATAACTTGTTCAAACTGCCCAGCTAGTAGGTGTCTGAGCCAGTGTGGACTCAGGTTGTCTGGGTCAAAGCCAACGCCTTTCTGCCCTGCTGGGTGACAAGGTAAATGCTATTAATAAATGAAATGGAAGGAATGAGTTCTAGGAGGGGTATATGGTCTTTCTTCAGAGGCTCACAGTTTTGCCCGACGCCAACTTGGCACTCCTCCCTGGTGTTGTGAGCAAATGCTAGACAGAGTGAGGCTTACAAATTAACACGCCCAGCGCTCAGCAGCTCTGGGAGAGGGGCCGTGATTGCTCTCACTCATGGAGAGCAGTCAGCACGGGCTGTGGGTGTCTGCAGCAGGAGAACACGCAGCTCTGAGATGTCTCAGATTCTCCACAGGAGGTTCCTCACACTTGATTTCAAGTTCTGAATTAGCTGAATTTCCAGATGCAGTGAATGCAATTCATTCCCTGAAGGAGTTGGAGGAAATGAGAGGAACTTGACAGAGGACAAGAGAACATCAGCATGTTATAGGAGGAAGGGGAGGGAGGGCCAGGAGGACAAATGAAGGTATAAAGAATAATAACAATAATAATACCACCCAAAGCTTTTATAAAGCATGCAATGTGTCCAGTACTGTACTAAATACTGATTATGTATTAATTCATTGAATTCTCATAATCACCCAGTGAGGTTATTATCAGTCATTATCAAAGAGTACATGGTTTATACAGCATTGAATTATCCAATATTCCAACTTCCACCTAGTGGAAGAATACTATTTATAACAGACAAAAACTAGAAACTGACCAATGTTCAACAACAGAAAATATTAAAGCCATGGAATTTATGCAGACAAAAAGGATAGATAATAATAATACGCAGTATTTGCTGAGTGTTTGCCATCTCCACTTTGCATACATCACCTCCTTTAATCTCTTTAAAAATTATTTTTATTGATCTCAGAGAAGAAGGGAGAGGGAGAGATCGAAACATCAATGATGAGAGAGAACCACTGATCGCTGCCTCCTGTATGCCCCCGCGATCCTGGACATATGCCCCGACTGGGCATCAAACCATGACCTCCTGATTCACAGGTTCACGCTCAACCACTGAGCCCCACCAACTGGTTGATCTTTACAACAACCCTGTAAGGGAGGTCTGTTTTACAGGTACAGAGACGGAGGCTCAGAGCCCTCTGAGGCTAATTAGCTAGAGTAGACTTGAAACCCAGATCTAACTTCAGGATCCAAGCTCTTCCTACTATTGTATGCTATCCTGCCTCCCAAGCCTGGAAGATGAAAAGTGGTACACAGCTGAAACCGGTTTGACTCAGCAGATAGAGCGTCGGCCTGCGGACTGAAAGGTCCCGGGTTTGATTCCGGTCAAGGGCATGTGCCTTGGTTGCCGGCACATCCCCAGTAGGGGGAGTGCAGGAGGCAGCTGGTCGATGTTTCTCTCTCATCGACGTTTAAAGCTCTCTATCTCTCTCCCCTCCTCTCTGTAAAAAAAATATTAAAAAAGAAAGAAAGAAAAGTGGTGCACAAACCGCTTCTCGTCAGGATTACAATCACATACACCCGAGGCTGCGGGAAATGCCAGTGACCAGGAGAGGTGAACTAGGAAAGGGGCTCATTTGTGTGACATGAGTGAAAGCTGTTCTCTCCAAATCCAGTGGTTAAAGGCAGCCAGAACAGGGCATCTCTTCCTCGCCTTCATTGGTAACAGTTCCCTGGGCCACTTGGAGCACCTGGGCCTTCCTGTCCTGGGTTCCCACAGGGAGAGAGGAGGCAGGAAGTACAGCTTTCCTTCCCCCGTGCCCCGGGACCCGCAGGCCTGCACTGACCGTCTTTGCTGAAGTCACACCTGCTCGGAGCAGAGACTGTGGTGGGATGTCTCTGCCCCATTTCACATTTCGGTTACGTCCCAAGCCTTCAGGGGGCCCGAAACCCCCCTCACACAGTCTCTGTACATCGTGGCCCCTGAGTCCTCATATACACTGTCCCTGGCCCAGAGAGTCTCAGAGGTGACCCTGGGCTCCTCTGACTTCCATGGCCGGCTCACCCAGAGCTGCTGTTCGCAGAGCTGAGTTTCCTGATGGTTTCAGAGCGAGGCGAGAAAGGCGTTTACAGCAGAGCCATACAATGTCATCCTCTTTCTGAACATTCCTTTGCCCCCTTTCACCAGTCCTGGCTTCTCACCACCTCTCTGGCTCTTCTCTCTGGCTCTCCCTTATCCCTGTCATTCTCTCCGCTTCACTGCTCTCCTCCCTGTTCAGGAGCAAAGCTGGTCATTCCTCCCTGAGCTTCCAGCAGAATGGCTTTCCCCTCTCCTTCCTGCAAATTCCATCTCCAAGGTCACACTCAGTCTCCTTGAAACTCAACAAGGTTCTCCCTCAAAAGACACCTCCTACAGAAACAGGTCAAGGGCATGTACCTTGGTTGCGGGCACATCCCCAGTAGGAGGTGTACAGGAGACAGCTGATCAATGTTTCTCTCTCATCGATATTTCTGGCTCTCAATCCCTCTCTCTGTAAAAAATCAATTAAAAAATATATTTTTTAAAAAGACACCTCCTTCCCTACTACTTATTTGTTAACTACTCTTAACTAAATAGTTAACAAATAAACATTTTTATTACAATAATCTTGAGAGTAAGACTTTTCTAGGGGAGGAGAGGGAGACCAAGACAAAAGAGGCCAAGTTGCAGTTGTTCAAATCCAAGGAAGTGACTTTTCTTGCTTGACTTGAATTTCTCTTGCCTTCAGTATTCTGTAAAAAGAGGCATTCCTTGCCACTTCCTGCCTGCGGTTGTGCTGCAGCCCGCACAGCTGTTGAGCAGCTGTCACGTCCGTGGGAGCACAGAGGTGGCTTCTAGCACCTCATGGGAAGGCTGTCTGCTTGTGGCCAGTGTGGGAGGAGCAGTAAAAGCTGGGCTGCGCAGATCCCACAATTCCTGGGAATTGGCTGCAGTCACCGCTCAGCCTCCCAGGCCGCTCCCTCTCCACCTGTCATCCTCGTCATCATCATCGTCAGAATAACAATGACCTCTTACAGAGGGTCACCGTGTGCCAGGTGACGTACCAAGCACTTCAGCCATCTCACTTCTTTTTCACAACAATCTTATGAGGTTATCTTGTTTGACAGACAAGAAACAGAAGCTTTTGCACAACTTTGTGAATATACCAAAAATCACAAAACTTTGTTTTTCTTGAATTCAGAGAGATGAAAGGGAGAGAGAGAGAGGGAGAGAGAGGGAGAGGGAGAGAGAGAGAGAGAGAGAAACATCGATGTGAAACATCAACCAGTTGCCTCCCTCTGTGCCCCAACTGGGGATTGAACTCGCCACTTTTTGGTGCACTGGAGGGTGCTTCAACCAGCTAATCCACCTGGCCAGGGCTACTCTGTATACTTTAAATGGATGGACTATATGGTGTGTGAATCCTATCTCAAATCTTAATAAAGCTGCTTAAAAAGAGAGAGAGAGAGAACTAAAGCTCATATAGGTTAGATAACTTGCCCAAGATCACCGAGGTATGAAGTGGGAGGATATTGCTAACAAGAAAGAAGCAGACAGCCTGGCTGGTGTGGCTCAGTGGTTGAGTGTCGACCTATGTACCAGGAGGTCATGGTTCCATTCCCAGTCAGGGCACATGACTGGGTTGGGGGCTGGATCCCTGGTTGGGGGCTTTCAGGAGGCAGCCAATCAATGATTCTCTGTCATCATTGATGTTTCTATCTCTCCGTCTCCTTTCCTCTCTCTGAAATAAAAATTTAAAAAAATATATTGAGAAAGAAAGAAAAAGAGAAGAAGGGAGGAAGGAAGGAAGGAGGGGAGGGAGGGAGGAAGGAAGGAGGGGAGGGAAGGAAGGAAGGAAGGGAGGGAGGAAGGAAAGAGGGGAGGGAAGGAAGGAAGGAGGGGAGGAAGGAAGGAAGGAAGGAAGGAAGGAAGGAAGGAAGGAAGGAAGAAAGAAAGAAAGAAAGAAAGAAAGAAAGAAAGAAAGAAAGAAAGAAAGAAAGAAAGAAAGAAAGAAATGGGCAGGCAGTGGATGCAGGGCAGCGTGCGGTGCGCAGACACTGGGCTTCTCTGTCGCTGACAACCTCAGTGCACGGGGACCATAGAGGGCCTGGGGCGGGCAAGCCCTCTGGCAGCCACTCTCAGCTGTGAGCAGCAGCAGGGCTCCTCAGAAAATTGTTTATATATTTTTAAATCCTTTGTGTTCCACCCTCGCAGTAAGGGAGGAAAGTGAGTGACTTCTGTGCCTGGAAGCCCCATGCGGAAATGTTCCACCACGCCGAGGGCTCCGTCAGTAGCTGTCCCAAACCGCCATGCACGGGTTGGAGAAGGGGCAGACGAGCTGCTGGGGCTTATGTTGCTAGCGTCCTGGGAGCCGGCATCCAGCCAGGGCAATGGGTGCGGGTAGGGCCATGAGTGCGGGTAGGGTCATGGGTGAGGGTAGGTGGCTGCTGCTGCTGGAGAGTCAGCATCAGGCTGGGTCCCAAGCCTCTGTCTTCACCCGCACCAGCTTCTGTCCTTCTGCAGCCCCTGTGCCCCTTGAGCTGGACCCTACTGCTGTGTGATGATTGCTCTAACCACTCGGGGCATGTCTGCTAACCAGACCTTCAGCATTATCTTTAAATGGATGGGGGCAGGGGGTGGGAGTGGGGGTGCAGGAGAGAAGAAGAGATAGTTGGTACAAGAAAATGTGATGGGTTTGAAATCCTTTGCCTTATCACAAGACATTTCCATAAAAGCTGTTACACTCGTGGAAGATAATTTCAACTGCTACAAAAGTTTGAAGTGCGGTGAACATGCTTTACAATTTTTTATCTCTTACTTGGGCAAAATTTCTCACTGATGGTGATTAGCAAGACCTTGAATAGATTATTTAAAATCTTCATTGGCAATTATTTATCTCCATGGTAAGCATCCGAAGAGATGTGTAAAGGAGTTCTGTGCAGCCATGTCTGCTGCTCTCTCTGCAGAGCGGTGCTGTGCGGGCAGCAGCCCAGCCGCCCCGGCCACAGAGTGCAGGGTCTGTGCCTGGCCCTGCCTGTCCTGTGCCGACAGGGAACATACACACCAGCCCTAGTAAGAAAGCAGGAATGCGAAGTATCTCATTAATAATTTTTATTTTCATGACATATGGAATCATAATATAGTAGACACTTTAACTGAAATAGAAAACATTTTCAAGTTATGTTCATGGAAGTAAGATCAGGTTTCTCGTTAAATTTTGGAAATACTTTATTTGGATAATTTTATACAAATTCAGTATTTACTAAGTTCTGTAATAACTTTATATTGTATTTAATTCTTTAGTATAAAGAAAACATAATTACTTTTTCCATCCAGCCCCAGGAGCTGCCCCCAACCCCTGCCCATCCCCAGTTTACTTGAACATGCTATGTATTTCCTATGAGTGTGATGCCATGGAATAGGCTCAAAGAGGGTATTTTTGAACATCCATATGGTTCAAAAAGTCATTTTTGAGCATCTTTAAGGTTCAGAGAAGGCATTTTTCAGCATTTTGCCATGCCAGGAGCCATGCTGAAGTCTGAAGATTCAGAGCTATCCTTATGGTAAATTGCATTTATATATATATATGCAATTTACCATATATATATCTATGGTTATGCAGGGAAATCTTTGTTGTCCCACAAAGAAAAGAAACATCTGGTGGAAAGCTCACAGCAGCCTGCTCTGTTGGAGCAGAATCTGTGGCATCTTAGGAAGGCCTGGACCAGCCACAGAGCAGAGGGCCAGGAGGCCTGTCTGAGAAGAGTGACAGAGAGCGGTGGGCGCTCTGCCTTTGTGAGCTTTCTGGTTAAGCAGAGGCCCTGGCGTGGCTCCGTATTACACGTTTCCACTGCACACTCCAGGAGCCCAGGCTCAGCTGCTGAGCATGTGTGTGTGGTTTTCTATCATCCTGTGCCTGAGGCAAAGCCTGCCCAGAAGTCAGAGGTGCTTGTAAACGTGGTTACTTTTCACACGTGCGACTTTGGCAAATCACTGCGATCTCGTTATGGGCCAGCGGAATGCCAAGGCTGACTTTCTGCTTCCAGCCTGGCCCCTGGGTGGAATACTGCCGTCTCCACAAAAGGCCCCAGCAGTGCGGGAAACCGCCTGTGTCATCTGGGTAATTCGAGACGCTGGTGTTTTCTCGGCTCTTCTGAGGGGGAGCCCAGGGGACTGTCCACCTGGGAAACCGGCAGGGAATGTTGAAGGTGACAGTAGTCAACATTACGTCCCAGACGGCCTGGTCTCTTCCTGGAAATGCAAAGAAGCAATACGGCCTCTGCCAGATGAACACCGGGTTCTCCCATGCTGTATGGCCTGCACTCACTCTGCCATGTGCTGTCATCACTTCCTCCACCTTTGCCCCCAAATACCTAAGTAATTGTGCCTAAAACAATTGGTATACAATGTAGGTGGTATCCATTACCACAAAAACTATGTATTGGGATATGTATAGGTACAGTGCAAGGAATATGCCTGGTTATTAGTGTTGAATCGAGCCGAAACCAGTTTGGCTCAGTGGATAGAGCGTTGGCCTGCAGACTCAGGGGTCCCAGGTTCGATTCCGCTCAAGGGCATGTACCTTGGTTGTGGACACATCCCCAGTAGGAGGTGTGCAGGAGGCAGCTGATTGATGTTTCTCTCTCATCGATGTTTCTAACTCTATCCCTCTCCCTTCCTCTATGTAAAAAAATCAATAAAATATATTTAAAAAGAAAAAAAAAAGAAGTGTTGAATTGAGATGATGGGGATCATAGCTATTATTTACTGTTAAGTTGTTTAAATACTAAACGGTGAAGAGCAATTTTCCCAGGCAAAAGCATGTACCTGGGTTGCAGGTTCAATCCCCAGCTCCCGAGTGTGGGAGGCAACTGATTGATGTTTCTCTCACATCTATGTTTCTCTCTCACACTCTTCTTCTCTCTAAAAATCAATGGGAACAATATCTGGGGGGGACGGGGTTGATGTGGGGATCCGATGTAGTTTGCAACGACCTGGCTAAATGCACCAAGAAGATTGGAATCCTTGGTAAACACAGGACCCATTAAGGCCTCCCTCAGAAAACGGTGAAGAAAATTGATACTACACTTGATCTTAGCCAAAAGGCCGAGAAGCGATGGGGTGAAGAAAATTGAATGAGCCAGCATGCCAAGTACACTTGCTCCTTCTGTGGCAAAACCTAGAAGAAGGGATGAGCAGTGGGGATCTGGCACGGTAGTTCCTGCATGAAAGCAGGAGCTGGTGTGGCTTGGACCTGCAACTCCACTTCTGCTGCCACAGCAAAGTCTGGAGGAGTGGAAAGACCAATAGAAGGACCACAGTTTGAAACATTGCTCGCCTGTCATAAATGAGTTAATTTACATAACAAAGTTAAGTTGGTTTGTTAATTTTATTATTTAGACATTTTGATTTACATTGTATTAATCTTGCTTTCTCAAAAAAAGAGTTGGAAATTAGAACCCATCTAATTGTTCAGTAGTCAAGTGACCTATATTCTTAAATATGAGCCTTAGCTTTTAGACATGTGCCTTAGCTTTTTACAAGTCTACGTATGCCAATTCAACTTCTTTGGGGTACCTGGGTTCAAATTGTGTGGACTTGTTTTTAAGTCGCAGTTAATGTTTACTTTAAATGTTCCTAAGGGTGTGATGGACATGTATTTCCTCTTAACTTTTGGTGTTTTGACTGACCATTGTATCAGCACCTTCAGAAAACAGTGAAACAGTTAGAATTTCAGAACAAATTTTGCAAATCATACCATTCTTCATTTTTCAATTTGCACACAAAGATTCCCAGAAATGATTCCTAGCAGGTTTGGCTCGGTGGATAGAGCGTCAGCCTGCAGACCAAAGGGTCCCGGGTTTGATTCCAATCAAGGTCTCATACCTTGGTTGCAGGCTCCTCCGTGCCTGGCCCAGACTCGTGCAGAAGGCAACCAATGGATATGTTTCTCTCACATCGATGTTTCTGTGTCTTTCCCTCTCTCTTCCTCTCTCTCTAAAAGATCAATGGGAAAATATCCTCAGGTGAGGATTAACAAATAAACAAAAAATGTCACCTAGAAGCAGATGTAGGTAAAATCAATAAATAAATAATAAAGTTGCATACACACACACACACACACACACACACACACACACATATATATATATATATATATATATATATATATATATATATATAATCTTCAGGTGAGGATTAACAACAGCAACAAAAAGTGGTTTGCCTCTGAGGCATGGGGAAAAGTAGTGAAGGGAAATTTTTCCTTTTCCCTTTATATATTTCTGAATTTTAAAGGTTCTTTACAGAGAGTGTGTATTACTTTTATAAGTTAAAAGAAATTATGTGTTACCTTGCCGGGTGGCTCGGTTGGTTGGCACATAATCCCATACACCAAGAAGTTTCAGGTTCAATTCCCGGTCGGGGCACATACCTAGGTTTCAGGTATGTGATCCCTGGTTGGGGATGTCCAGGAGGCATTCAATTGATCTCTCTCTCTCTCTCTCTCTCTCTCTCTCTCTCCCTCTCTCCTTTTCTCTAAAAATCAATAAACCTATCCTTAGGTGAGGATAAAAAAATAATAAAAATAAAAAACTTATGTGGAAAATTTTAATGTTATGGGAAAATATTGTAAAAAAGTGAGAAAAATCAGAACATAAAGTTATGTATGCAGAATGATCTCAGCTACAGAAAAATGCATGTAAAATCCAGGGAGGAAATATATCACAATGTTATTAGGGACTGCCTCCGGGTGGCAGGATTATAGGTGGCTTTTTTCTGCATCTACCTTCCCCTACTTTCTAAATGAGCCTTGTTATTTTTATAATCAGAAAAAGGCATGGAGCAGGTCTGCCGAAGGTGCGTGGCAGCTTGTAAATCCCAGCAGCTGTGGCCGGCCACGTGCTCCTACCATCGGTTGCTGGTCCCCGCACTGGGTGGCATGATGGCCCAGCGTTCGTGGCCGCCTCAGGACACTTTCCTAAGTGCCAGAGGACAGATAAGGACAGAAGATGGTTTCTTCACTTGGCTTCTCTGAGAAAATTGCAAGAGGAAAAAGGAGAGGCCGATACCAAAGGGGGAGAGAGTCTTCTGGCAGAGAGAGTGGGATTCCCAAGGGCCAGAGTGTGGGGTGAAGGTGAGCGCACCTGCCGCCTCCAGGGAAGGGGCCTGGTGGTCAGTGACGGGCTGTCCCAGGAACTGGAGGATCAGCGGAGGTGCTGCAGGGTCCTGGCAGCACAGCGGGGGAGGGGGAGAGACGGGGAGGGAAGGTAAGCACCACACCTGCTGAAAGGACTTGTGTGATCTCCAGACACTGACTGATTGGGGTCACAGGGGCGGTGGCCACAGGGAAAGCAACCCTGTCACTTGACCTATATGACCCTATGGATCCAATATACTTCTCTTTCTCTTCTTTTTTGTTAATCCTCACCCGAGGATATTTTCCATTGATTTTTAAAAAAATATTTTTATTGATTTCAGAGAGGAAGGGAGAGGAAGAGAGAGAAAAACATGAATGATGAGAGAATTATTGATTGGCTGCCCCCTGCATGCTCCCTACTGGGAATCAAGCCGGCAACCTGGGTACGTGCCCTGGGCCCAAACTAAACTAGGACTCCTCAGTCCACAGGCCGAGGCTCCATCCACTGAGCCAAACTGGCTATACTTTTGTTATTGTTTGTTTTTTAGTTAATCCTCACTTGAGGATATTTTCCCATTGATTTTTAGAGAGAGTGGAAGGGGGAGAGACAGAGAGAAACATCAATGTAAGAAAAACACATCAATTGGTTGCCTCTCACCAGGGCCGGGGGTCGAGCCTGCAACCAGGATATGCGTCTTTGACCAGAATGGAACCCGGGACCCTTCAGTCTGGGGGCCGACGCTGTATCCACTGAGCCAAATCAGCTGGGGCCCAATATATTTCCTTTTCTAATTTTTTAAAAAAATATTTATGTTTTTTGACTAAATCATACATTATAAATACATTAACCAATATATTTCTTGACGTTTTTGAGACTGGGATACTTCATGGAACCCAATGACACCAGTAGTGATGGCACGCTGGAGAATTCTGGAGAAAAGGGCGTCTCTTTTGACAGGCAGTTCTCCTTTAGAAAATCGCTCTTGGCTGCTGTTCATGCTGGGCCTGCTTGTTCCTGATGCTTTTCTTTTCTTTCCATTTTTAAATATATTTTATTGATTTTTTTTTTTTTACAGAGAGGAGGGGAGAGGGATAGAGAGTTAGAAACATCGATGAGAGAGAAACATCCATCAGCTGCCTCCTGCACACCCCCTACTGGGGATGTGCCCACAACCAAGGCGCATGCCCTCGAACCTGGGACCCTTCAGTACGCAGGCCCATGCTCTTTCCACTGAGCCAAACCGGTTAGGGCTGGATGCCTTTCTTGCTCTTCTCCCTTTGGGCTCTGTAATACCAAGGACTGTTCCCTGTGGTTGCGTTCCCAAGCTTCCATCTCCCCTAAATCCAGGCCGGGCTGAGCCAATGGGAGGCACTGCAGGGAGCCCGGGAGACCCGAGGCAGAAGAAGTCAGAGTGTTTGTCCGCTGCCCTCTCTGCTGTCTCTGCAGCAAATGAATGTCCTCCCCGGTGTCAGCCTCCCGTTACCCCACCTCCTCTCCTTGCCCCCTTTATGGCAGGTGCACTGACTGCCTGTCATTGCCGACCTCTTGCTTGTTTGGCTTGACACCCCTGGTTCGGGCCCCCACATCCTCTGTCACACGTGTTTAACCCCCCACATTAAGCTCTCTCTACGAGAAGCTCTTTAACGGGTTGCTCTCTTCTTGGTTGGATCCTGAACTAATTAATGCCTCCTCCGTCTAGGGCAGTCCCCGTGTGGTAGTTCTCGAGAAAGGAATACTGAAGAAGATTTATGTGCAATTGGCTTACCCTCTCCCCGACCATGTCTCCCAGGAGTGCCCAGTGCTTCTCGGCCTCTAAATCACACACCTATCGGGGGATCTCATTAAAGTGTAGGCGTGAATGTCATAGGTGTGAGGTCGGGTCCGAGTGTCTGTGTTTCTAACAAGCTCCCCAGGGATGCGGACCCCGCGGATGCAGAGCTGAGGAGAAGGAGCCCAGGCACCTGGGACCCCACGAGGGAGGGGAGCACTGGCGCCCTCAGCAGCTCCGTGGCCGGAGTCCCCGTCCTGACGGGACTGAGTGGGGGGCGGACGGGGGGTGCCAGCCGCCTGGCCACAGATGGACTGGGCTCATGTAGCGGCAAGCATCTGGCTTCTTTCTCATGGGACCAGATTGTGCCTGAGCTTTTACTTATTTAAATAAATTTTATTTTATTTTTTATAAATAATTTCTTTCCCCTTTATTAAACAGAAATATTATAGATCTTTGGGTATATATCCTGAATTTAATTTTTAGGATGGTAAAGGGGTGGTTACAAAATGTTTGTTTTGCCGAAACTGGTTTGGCTCAGTGGATAGAGCGTCGACCTGCAGATTGAAGGATCCCAGGTTCGATTCCGGTGGTCGGGGGCATGTACCTTGGTTGTGGGCACATCCCCAGAGGGGGGTGTGCAGGAGGCAGCTGATTGGTGTTTCTCTCTCATTGATGTTTCTGACTCTCTATCCCTCTCCCTTCCTCTCTGTAAAATATCAATAAAATATATATTTTTAAAAACACGTTTGTTTTACGAAGAAGCCTTGGGATGGAGTAGGATTGCGAACCACTGGGTTAGAGGACCTAGGATGGGATCTAAAAGAGGGTGGCCCCCCCGGGAAGTCCTAGCCCAGACGTGGAGGATGCACTGAGGGATAAGACTCTGGGTTGCGTTCCTTCCCCAGGGAGATGCACTCACTCTTGATTACTCACAGAACAGAGTCCTTGCGTTGGCGGCAGCATTTTCAGCCTAAGAAGGGCTCCAGGCCCTGGGACCAGTGTGTATGTGTGCGGGGGGAGTCGGGTCATCTTTCACGCCTCTCACTGCCGGGCTCCTGAGCGCTCTCCCTCTCGGGGTTGGGGTATTCCCCGTTGTACTGGTCTCAGCAGCCGGCAGAGCCTGTCTCCCAGGACAGGAGCTGAAAGTGCTCCCTTGTAGCCAGGTTCGGACTCGTGTTCTAGACGTGCACGCGGCAGATGCTCTGCCCAGGCCTGTGCTGAGGACACGAGCGCTTCTCGCTGGGTGAGGAGCGAGGCCCTCGCTGAGGGGCGGTGTGTACGCGAGGCTCTGAGGGATGTGCAGAGTTGGGAGGCTGGGAGGCTGGGAGGCTGCAGGAGTGAGCTGTGCGGGTTGGGAGGCTGGGTGGGTGGCAGGCATGCCTGATGTGGCAAAGTGTGAAGACACTCTGAGCCAGGTAAGAGGCCATTGATTTTACTTATGGATGTTGGAGCCAAGCGCTGAAAAGGGGTCAGAAGACCTATGCTCAAATATGGCTCCTGACTTGTGTGACCCCAGCCCTGGGGCTCAGTCCCCGCACCTGGAAACAGAAACGACTACTCCCCATCTGCCAGACTCACAGGGTTTTTGTAGGATCAGGTGACAGTAAATGCAAAAATGAAGACGTAAATGAAGCACTAGCCGGTTTGGCTCAGCGGCTAGAGCGTTGGCCTGCGGACTGAAGGGTCCGATGTTTGATTCTGGCCAAGGGCACATGCACAGGTTGCGGGCTCGATCCCCAGTAGGGGGCGTACAGGAGGCAGCCGATCAATGATTTTCTCTCTCATTATTGATGTTTCTCTCTCTCCCACTCCCTTCCTCTCTGAAATCAATATATATATATATATATACTTTTAAATATATATATATATATATATATATATATATATATATATATACTTTTAAAAATAAGTAAATGAAAAAGTAAATTGAGAGAAGGGGAGCAATAAAACAGGAGAGAGCACAGAGAGGTTGGAGGAGAAGCATCAGTCCACGGAGGAATCTGTCAGGTCAAAGACCAGGTCCTCCTGAGTGGAGCCTGGGAGGTTGGGCGGGTTGGGTTGGGGGTGGCCGGGCAGGAAGCTGCCAGGAAGCCTTCATCCTGGGCAGCTGGCAGGTGTCAGAGGAGCACAGATCCCCAGGCAGAAAAGGGGAGAACCCTGAGTTTCTCCTCTCCCAGGGCAGGGCCCACCCCTTACCTCCCTGAGGTTCCGGTCCAGCCACCTCAACGGCTTCTTGCTGTGCTCAGCCTTCCATTCCTCTTGCACAAATGCCACACCCATATCTCTCTTCTCTGGTTAGCCATGTCTTTTATCACATTTTGATTCTTTTTATAAAATACAGTTTTATTGATTTCAGAGAGGCAGGGAGAGAGAGATAGAAACATCAATGATGAGAGAGAATCATTGATCTGCTGCCTCCTGCACGCCCCCTACTGGGGATTCAGCTTGAAACCTAGGCATGTGCCCTTGACCAGAATCAAACCTGGGACCTTTCAGTCCACAGGTTGATGTTCTGTCCACTGAGCCAAACCAGCTAGGGCTCATTGTGATCCTTAATTTTTATCCCAGAAAGTAACTCCGACTTTATTTGTAGGGAGTTTGCCAACTCCCCCATTTCCCTCCTGAGAGCAGCTCTGGTGCTCAGCTGCTGCTTTTCAAATGTTCACATAAATGTGATCACTTGGGTGGTCCACAGTTAAGCCTTCAACCTCCCCGTTACGTGGGCTCAAAATCAGCAATCGGATTGACACCACCTTCCTGTTTGCATTCCAAACCATCCGGATAAAGCAGGGGCCTCTGGGCGTTCACAGGTAGTCAAGCGTGTGACCGTTTCCCCGAAGTCCGTGACCGCCGGCAGCTGCGACGGGGTCTCCACCCCGGAAGCAGGGCTGCTGTCAGGGACACGGGAGAAGGCGCTGCAAAGCCCCACAGGAATCCAAACAGCAGCGTTCACCACTGCGCAGCAGCCCTTCCGCCCAGCGAGCGGTGCCCTCACCCGGCAGGCTTCTCCCCTCTGTGCTGTCTGCAGGTCCCAGCGGCCCCAGTTCAGGGGCCCATCTCCACCTGGGCTCCGGCAGCTACTCCTCCCATTTCCTCCGGTTCTGCTGCTGTGCAAACAGCCTCCGGGCCTCCATCACGTAGATCCTCAAACACATCTGGCTTCACCCTGCTCAGCCCCTTGGGAGTGAGCCACGCCCTGCAGATTGCAGGCTCAGCCGAGTTCTTGGAGCCCTCACCGACCGACCGGCCTCCAGCCTTCCCTTCCACTCCAACCTTCTCCTTCCCCCCGCCTCTCCCGCTCCAGCCAACATTGAAAAACCCGTGCCCTGGCTCCAACATTGAAAAGCCAGCCCGTGTCACATGCTCTGTCATTTTGGTCAGTGGTGCCATCACCCTGTGTTATCATATTGTTGCTCTTACTAACATTCCAAACGGCAAGTGGTCAGCTAAGAAAAGAGAGGCCAAGACATGCTGAAAGCGGAGCTGTCATTCACGTTACAGAATTAATTGTACAGGAAAGAGCAGAAGGGAGGGCAGGGGCCAGCTGGCGCCCGGTGCCCGGGGACTTAGAGGCTGCCCACTCCCCCACGGAGGCCTGGAGAGCTGGGCGGTGGTGGGTAACGGACGAGCAGTGGAGCCCCATCATATTCCTGGACCTTGTCCCCTGACCCTGGTTGTCGGCCCTGGGGTGACGTAGGGAAGAGGAGCAGCGTCCGTACGGACCGCAATCATTTGCATATCATAGGTGTGCACACGGGCAAGCTGGTTGCTCTCTCCAGAACGTGGGCAGTCCCTCCCTGCAGACCCCAAAGATGTCAAAACAGAAAACAAAAGGGAGGATGTCAGAAGGGCCAGAGCAGCAGGGAGTCTTTGGGGGACTGTACCTTCCCCACGAACCCCACCCAGCGAGGTGGGACAGGAGAGCCACCAGAGATGTGGAAGCCAGATTCCCCAGGTTCCCTCACAGCCGCCCTCAGTCATCAGGGCCCAGTGCAGGGTGGACTAGAGCCTGAACTTCACCTGGCCGGTTACTGCTGTGTGACCACGGGGAAGTGCCTTCGCTCCTCCCGCCCTGAGAGATAATTGGGGGTGTGAAGCGGATCTGTTTATAGAAGCTTAGGCATCGCTGTGAGCTGCAGTCCTCCTGCCTCAGAGACTCCTCCGTGCTGGCTGGCAAAATGTGGATTTCCTGGCTCCACCCAGACTTCTGTTAATGTAAAAAACACATTCAAACCTGAAAAGAATGTTTGTGAGTTTATTTGAGCCAATCTGTCGACAATTGCTGGGAAGCAGAACCTCGACTAATTGAATAAATGCTATGGAGGTCACATTTGTATTTATACATTGCAATCAAAGGAGGGAGGAAGGTGGGTTACATATGAAACCCATTGGTGACAGACTGGAGAGGCGGGAGAAAGCAAAGCAGGGAGGGGGAAACCTCTGGGATTGGATAAAAAGTAAAATGATAGACACATGCTTAGGTGGTGTTGGAACAATTAACTTGATAACAATGAAGGGATTTGTGATCTCTGTCCAGGCCCCAAAGGGTCCAGAAAAGGGGAAGTTACAGTTACCCGGACATTTCAAGGGTATGTTCTCAGAGATGCAAACAGACAGATAGGCTCAGTTAAGGTAAAGGTTGACCTTGTCAGTGAAGATACTGGCCTAGGATGTCACCGCCCACCATAACTGTGTTTAGTTAAAGTTTAACTTCAGACCATCCTTTGTGGTGACTTTAGGTCTCTGAGTTTGCAAGACCGCCATGCAGGCCTCCCCTGAGCCTGTCCTGTCAGCGTGTGGCCCCTTCCGTCCACACCTGCATGGGGCTGGTGCCTGGGCCTGGACACTGTGAACTGGAGAGAGAGAGAAGTGTCTGCCTTAGATCTCCGGTAACAGTAGGGAGGATACTAGTGTGGGGCAATTTGGAATCCACCAGCGCCATGGCCGGGAAGCCTGGCCAGGCTGGCTGGGCCTCCGCCACTGAACTAGGACGGCGCAGGCACAGATGCTGCCCAGCGTGAGGAGCTCCTTCCGGTGCCACACAAGGGGCTGGCACCCTTCAGCGGGTCCACTCCTGTGCAGCCCCAATGCTGACGTTAGAGGTGTTCCGTCAACACACGATAATACTTTCAGCTCTGTTAGGCCCCGGGTGAGAAATAAATTCACATCCTCAGAGGAGAATGGAAGTGTCGTATTCTTTTCAAGTTCCTGGTAGTGCCTGTACACTCCAAACTGTGGACTATTTACTTGTTTATTTATGAATGAACACTTTTAAAATATATATATATATATATATATATATATATATATATATATATATATATATATTTTTTTTTTTTTTATTGATTTTTTTACAGAAAGGGAGAAGGATAGAGAATTAGAAACACCGATGAGAGAGAATCATCGATCAGCTGCCTCTTGCACACCCCCTACTGGGGATGTGCCCGCAACATGCCCTTGACCAGAATCGAACCCGGGACCTTTTAGTCTACAGGTCGACACTCTATCCACTGAGCCAAACCGGTTTTGGCTATGAATGAATACTTTTAATGCAAGCTGGTTTCTCTTGGTCTTCTTTTATCGGCAAATTCCATGAAGGCTATAAAACCTAGAGCTCCTCTCCTTTCATACGCACCCCTTCATCCTGCCTGCCCCCGACACAAAGATACCTTTGTGTGATTTCTGGTGAGAGAGCAGCGTTTCACGGATGTGATTTCACAGGATCCTGCAGCCGGCACCCCTGCCCCCCGACTCCCGGCCGGCCTGTGGGGGGGGGGGGGGGGGGGGGGGGTGGGGGGGGTGGAAGGGCTCGGACCCGGGGCAGCCCTGTGGTGGGGAGCCCAGGGCAGCCCTGGGTGCTGATAATGCCTGCCTCAGCCCCCCGGCGTTCCTGAAGAAAGGGAAGGGAAACGAAAGCCTCCCACGCTCCTTCCAAAGCTACACTCTCCGTCCCAGTTGTCGTAGTAACGTGCTCAGGCGCCCGGGCCTTTATGTGTCTGGGTGCTGGTGGATCACCAGTTTCCATGAGAACAGAGTGGTTTTAAACGCGGGGAATCTTGTGCTGCTGATCTCTGTGTCTTTGGAAAAGCCCATGCCCACAGGGACAGCCTCAGCCAAGCACAGGGAACCTCACAACGGACTGTGAGGTCTCCGTCCAGTGGGGCCTAGAAACCACCAGACGTTCACTTATTTGTCCTCTGAATTTTATTTTGGAGAAAAGATATAGTTTTGTTTTGTTTTTTTAAAGATCCACTTGCTTTGTTGTCACTGGTGAATAGATTAGTTTCGAATGCATCGTCCTACCTTCAACCTTAAAGACAAATTTGTCACCGCTGCCTCCCAATTAGAATCCTTTCCTGAGCCACGCTTCTCTCTGCTCCCCCAGCCCGACCCGGGGCCCACGAGGGACGGACAGTGCCTGCTGACCAGGCGTTCCCCGAATTCCAGGCCCACGCTCCCTGCATTGAGTCCCTGAATGCCTGAAAAATGTGAAGTTCAAGGACACATCACACGTGCTTCCTCAGAATTTTCAGAATTGTCCTGTTTGTCAGTTGACTTGGATTTAAGCTTCCCCTTTGGATGTAGGGAAGTAAGTTTCCGCTGAGAGACCTCAATAGTTCATGTCAGAGAGTTTGTGTGTGGGAACAAACTTGAAGGTTTAAAGAAACCAACCCCACAGTCTGAATAGCAGGCTGTGTTATGACACATTCTTCCATTAGGTCTTCCATAGCTAACTTCCTTTGTGCACTTACCAGGTGCTAGGCACTGAACCGAATACATGACATATATATATTATCTCATATAATCCTCACCGCACCTTGCACACGTGTGTGTGCGCTCACACGCACACACACACATACACACACATGCACACGTACACACACACACACACGCAGCCTGGCTGCCCTGCAGCAGCAGGTTGTCACCTTGCTGGGTGGGCTCCCGGAGGCTGCCCTGTGGAGAGAGAGAAGCCCATTGCCCCACACGCCTGGCGCAGACCTCCGAAGAGGCCAAAAAGGACGGACAGAGAGAGGCAGAGAGGGGACCAATGGAGCTGAGCAATTCAGCCAGCACAGCTGCCAGGTGGGCCTACATCACGGACACTGTGGTTTACAGCTCTCCTGGGGACCTTCCTGTGACAAATAGGACGATGCCAGGGCACAGCACTGACTGGTGCCCCAGGAGCCAGGGATCAGGCCGCCCAGGAAGACGAAGTCTGAGGGACAGCGGCCGGGGAGACGCCCTGAAGCCCTGGAGGTGGCAGACCTCCCAGCCCCACCCTCTCCTGGCGCTGAGATGGCCGTGAGCCTGACCTCTGATTCACAGCTTCTCTGCCTCATTTGTCATGAATGTACTTTACATCCTAGTCCAGGAGAGAACACACAGGTTGAGATCATTGGGGCAGACGGTTCACAGGGTGACAGATCCCAGATGCGAAGTGGTGGGTAGGAAGCGCAGACTCGGAGCCAGTGAGGGCGAACCAGGCCCACGGTGAGTGTTTTCTGCAGGAAGTGGGTGGAGGCGGACGGAGGGCACAGGGGGAGGGCTGTCTGGTGGCACGTGGTGGGGCCCGGGGGCCTGGAGGGCGGTTTGTGCAGGAGGATAGAGGGACCACTGTTTTCCCCACGGCACCAGGAAAAAATGAGGACTAAGGCTGTGTGCAGAGGGAGGAGTACTGAGCGGATCCTGCTTTATGAGAAAGTCCTTCCTTCATCTCCTCCTCCCACCTCATGGGACGGCTGCCCTCACGCGCTGCCCTCCCCTCCCATCTCTACTGGAGATCTAGAACGAAGAGGGAAAAGCCCTGATGGATCCACTGCTTGTTTTGCATTATTTTATTATGGTAAAATATAAATAAAATAAAAGTTACCATTTTAAGTGTATAATTCCATGGCATTACATACAGTCATAAAACATAAAATATAAATATAAGCCCGGCTAATGTGGCTCATTGGTTGAACATCGAACCATGAATGAGTTCAGTTCCAGCTCAGGGCACGTGCCTGAGTTTCGGGCTCAATCCCCAGGAGGGGATGGGTGTGCAGGAGGCAGCCAAGCAATGATTCTCTGCCATCATTGATGTTTCTATCTCTCTCTCCCTCTCCCTTTCTCTCTGAAATAAAGACGTATTTTGAAATATAAATATAAAACTTACCATTTTAACTACTTTACGTGTACAGTTTTACAGCATTAAGCACATTCACAATTATCCATTTAGAACGTTTTCATCATCCAAAGTAGAACCTCTTGCCGAAACCGGTTTGGCTCAGTGATAGAGCGTCGGTCTGCGGACTGAAATGTCCCGGGTTCGATTCCGGTCAGGGGCGTGTACGTTGGTTGCAAGCACATCTCAGTAGGGGGTGTGCAAGAGGCAGCTGGTCAATGTTTCTCATGGACATTTCTCGCTCTCTATCTCTCTCCCTCCCTCTCTGTAAAAAATAAGAAAATAAAAAAATAAAAAGGAGAACCTCTGTACCCACTAAACAATAACTCCCCAGCCCGCCCGCTCCGCAGCCTCTGGGAACCACTCTCCTACATGCCAGCTCCCGGGATGTATCTATTCTAGATAACTTACATCGACGAATCATACAACATTCGTCCTTTTGTGTCTGGCTTATTTCACTTAGCATAATGTTTTGGAGGTTTTTTGTGTGTGTGATTTTTAAAATATATTTTATTGATTTTTTTTTTATAGAAAGAAAGGGAGAGCGATAGAGAGTTAGAAAGATCAATGAGAGAGAAACACTGATCAGCTGCCTCCTGCACAGCTCCCACCGGGGATGTGCCAGCAACCAAGGTACATGCCCTTGACTGGGATTGAACCTGGGACCCTTCAGTCCGCAGGCCGACACTCTATCCACTGAGCCCAACCAGTCAGGGCGGCATAATGTTTTGAAGCTTCATCCCTGTTGCAACAGGTGTTAGGATTCCCTGCCTTTTCCAGGCCAATAGTCCACCGTCTGTCAGGATCGTTTGTTTGCCCCTCCCCCTGCTGGTGGACACTGGTGTCACTCCCACCCTAGACTGCACATTGGTGCCCAGGGATCTGTCTGGCTCCCTGCTTCCACTTCTTTTGGGGTTCATACCTAGAAGTGGGATTGCTGAGTCCTGTGGTAATTCTATATTTAACTTTTTGAGGAACCATGAGATTCCTTTCCACAGTGGCCACACTTCCCCTTGGGCGATCTCAATGAAAGCCTCACGTATGTTTGGCCTGGAAGGATGTTCCAACATCCAGATTCAAGAGGCAAGAGCTTAGCTTCCCTGGCTGTGAATATGGGTGCTGTGGTGAACTGGGGGCAACCAGAAGGGGGTGACCAAGAGGGCTCGTGTCGAGGAAAAGGTAGTCGAAGGAATCACTGCCTCCAGAATCCTCATAGCAAGAGAAACACAATGTGTGAGGATGAGTGGGGACAGATGTTCACTGGGTTTCCTGGGCCTCTCATGTCACAAAATATCCAATCAGCCCGCTGTCTACCTAAACCTAATCTACTATTACATGTCAACTGCACCTCTACAATAACAATAACAGCCCTAGCTGTTATTACAGCGTCAGCCTGGGTACTGAAGGGTCCCGGGTTCGATTCTGGTCAAGGGCACAAGCCTGGGTTTCGGGCTTGATCCCCAGTAGTGGGTGTGCAGGAAGCAGCCGATCAATGATTCTCAACATTGATATTTTTCTCTCTCTCCTTCTTCCTTCCTCTCTGAAATCAACGAAGAAATTAAAAATAATGATAACAATAATAACAAAAGGAAGATGAAAGGGGAAGGCTGAGTGAAGGAGACCAACTTGGGCCAGGAGCTGCTTCCAGTGCTGGGAGGCAGGGCGGTGGGCAGGGCCTGACCATGCAGCGAGCCGCCTGCGGGCCATGGTGGGAAGTTTGACCTTATCCCAAGAGCAACAGTTTGCCTGGGGCATGTTTGAGGCAGAAGAGCAATGTGCTCCCATCTGTGTTTGTGTGTGGGAGGGAATGGCAAGTGAGGAGGAAATCAACCTCAAGTTGGCTCTGACCCTCACCACCAAACACGGGCCCTAACTCAGGGGCTAGTAGCTCTGCCTGCCCAGCCTTCTGGAGTGTCTGGACCCTACTTCAAGCCAGCAGCATCTCTGGGCTCTCCTGCAACTCAGGGACGCATGCTGCTCCTCCCACCACCAGGGGGAGATACAGAGGCATTAGGCACTGCCTGCTTGGTGGGGCGCAGGCCAGAATCTGAGGGCAGTTTTGGTTTGTGCACCAGCTGAAGCCTCTCTTACTTCCGTCTACCTTTACTCTCATCTCCTTTATATAAGGAGATGGAGACAAGGGGGACCCTGGTCCTGCATAGGACCACGGTCCCTGTTTCCATTCCCTCATCCTCCCTGACGTCTCTGCAGCATGCAGCCCCACAGACTCCCCTTCTCTTCCAGTCTCCTCACCCTCTCCTCCTCTTCCAGCAGGGAAGTTCCTCTTCTTCCTTCTGCCCTTAAGGAAGGGATTGTTCCCAAGGTTCCTACCTTGGTGCTCCTTTCTTATCCTCTACATGATCCTGACCAGTCCTTGGTTCCAACCATGAGTTTGCATTCAATATTTTGGGCACCTCCTGGGCATCTCTCTTAGGAGCCCTAACCCCAAATCCCCCAAATGACATCTCCCTGAACGTTCCATGGCCACCTCAGTCTTCCAGGAAGGTCTGACTCACCTGGCTTGTGTTACAGCCAGGTGCCCAACCCTGGGCAGCCGGCTGAGGTGGGGGTTGGAGGGAGGAGAGACGGAGTGTTACAGAGGACTGAAGAAATACCAAGCACGCTTCCTAGAGAAAGGGAGGGACCCCGTTTATTAACGCTAGTGGACTCCTGGGATAATTTCCAAATCAGAGTGAAGAAACATGCAGAGGGCTTCACTTTTTATAAACTTCTGGGGTCTTTGTCTTGCAGATATGGTTCTGCCCCCTTTCGTGGGAGTACAGGAAGGCCCCCAGGTGTTGGGGGTCCCCAGGCCATATCCAATAATCTGTCCTGGGGCCAGCGATAAAGATCCTTTCTCCCCCCCACCCAGGGCAGTGCATTGTTCACAGTTTTATGGCTTGACATACCTTGCAAGGCCAGTTTCCTCCTCAGTGGTACAGAGCATAGCCCAGATGGGCTGCATGGGGAGAACCCTGCAGACAGGAAGAGGAGAAGTGAAAACAGATGTACCAGAGAGAGGAGGGGACCCAGGAGAGACCTGGCAAAGAGGCCAATGCAGCAGGGGGTCTTGAGAAGGGCATGAGCACAAACTGGGCATTGTGTCAGCAATTACCAAATTCCGTACATTTGAGCACCATGTGTCGTACAACTGATGGCATTGGTGGTGGGTCTTTCCCCTTCCTTTTTAGTCGTACAAAGTTATTTTTTTCCACAAGTGATCACTATCTATGATTATCCTATATAATAAAAGCCTAATATGCTAGGTGTCTTGTCATCCAGTCAACCAATCAAAGCATAATATGCTAATAATATGCTAAGGCAGCTCAACCACTTACTATGACATGCACTGACCATCAGGGGGCAGGTGCTCCGACTGGTAGGTTAGCTTGCTGCTGGGGTCTGATCCATCAGGACTGAGCAAGTCAGGCTGGACATGCCCTGAAGCTCTCCCATGGTCCCTCCACAGCTGGCCAACCTCCTGCATCCCTCCCTGGCCCCGATCATGTACTGGTGGGGTCCTTTGGTCTGGCCTGCTCCCTCTTGATATCCAGGACCCCTCAGGGGATGTCTGAGAGCCAGTTTCAGCCTGATTCCACAGGCCAGGCCGAGAGACCCCAATGGTGCACGAATTTGTGCACTGGGCCTCTAGTATGTACATAAAAAATATATAGATAATATATGTCTGCTATATGTATATATGCATGTATGTATTT
Organism: Pipistrellus kuhlii; assembly: GCF_014108245.1. NCBI lineage: Eukaryota > Metazoa > Chordata > Mammalia > Chiroptera > Vespertilionidae > Pipistrellus > Pipistrellus kuhlii. Next base: position 12,066,552 of record NW_023425405.1, on the reverse strand, counting down.
GTATTACATGTGTATATAATATATACTTGTATTACCTATGAATATATTTATACACACAGAGTGTGTGTATATGCAAATGTGAAAAAACATCTGGGCCAATGTTCTTAACTGGGGGTGATTTTTGACCCCCATGGGACTTTGGTGATGTCTGGAGACACGCTTGGTTGTCTCAGTTGAAGCTACCAGCATCGAGTGGGCAGAGGTCAGGAGTGCTGCTAAACAGCCCACAATGCACAGGACAGGCCCACACGATGAATGTCCAGCCCTAACTGTTGTAATAGTGGCGAGGTTAAGAACTCTGGTCGTGTAAAAGGTCTGGGGAGTCATTGTTCTCCTTTCCTTCCTTCCTTCCTTCCTTCCTTCCTTCCTTCCTTCCTTCCTTCCTTCCTTCCTTTCTTTCTTTTTATAGGATTGTCTGCTGCCAGACAGCTCAGAGTTTCTTTTTTTCTTTTTCTTTTTTAAATATATATTATTGATTTTTTACAGAGAGGAAGGGAGAGAGATAGAGAGCTAGAAACGTTGATGAGAGAGAAACATCGACCAGCTGCCTCTTGCACACCCCCTATCAAGGTCGGCCATTGTTCTTTCTTTCAACTTCTATGTGGGTTTGAAATTTTAAATGCAAAGTAGGTATGAAAAAAAGTGACAGGAATAATTTGTGTGACAGAAAGAAGAGGAAGTGAAGAAGAACATATAAGCACATGCTTTCCAGGATCTTGCTTATAAAGGGAGGAATAACAGCGACAGAGAAAGAAAGGATCGTGTCAACCATGCTACCACCCCTGTCCCCATGAAGAATCACAATTCCTGACCAGTCATACCTGTACCCCTCCGCAGGCATAGCTGATCAGACCAGCAGGAGACCTCTGACCCCGCCAGCTCACCCACTAGCTGCCACCACAGAGCCTGCTCCAGGGTCAGACAAGGCGGGTGTGTCAGATCCTCTCTCCTGTACAGACCAGAGAACAAGGCCATAAGAAGCTGACACTTGCCGAAACCGGTTTGGCTCAGTGGTAGAGCGTCGGTCTGCGGACTGAAAGGTCCCGGGTTCGATTCCGGTCAAGGGCATGTACCTTGGTTGCGGGCACATCCCCGGTAGGGGATGTGCAAGAGGCAGCTGGTCGATGTTTCTCTCTCATCGATGTTTCTAGCTCTCTATCCCTCTCTCCTCCTCTCTGTAAAAAATCAATAAAATATATTAAAAAAAAAAAAAAAAAGAAGAAGAAGCTGACACTCGAAGGAAACACAGAGAGGAGTCACAGGGGTCATGACAAGCTGAAGCTGTGGAAAAGCAGAAACCTGGGGTAGGCAGGACTCAGGAGCGGAGAGAATTGGCACAGAAGGAGGCCGAGTCAGCAGCTGGCAGGATCGGCGCCTCACTAGTGGCCCCGGAGTGAGGAGTCCTCACCGCCCCTGGGGCTGCTGGGCTGCTGAGCTCTCCGGCACCGCCTTGGATCCTGGTCATTCCCTTTGACGGCACATGCTCTGCCCCCTGCCATTCCCTTTGACGGCACATGCTCTGCCCCCTGCCATTCCCTTTGACGGCACATGCTCTGCCCCCTGTCATTCCCTTTTGACGGCACATGCTCTGCCCTCTGCCTAAATGAGTCCTAGTTAGTGCCTTCCCGCGGCAGGTCCAGCTTTTGTAGGGCCCAACGCTTTGGCATCCTCTTTAAGAAAACAACAGCAAGAATATAGTCACACTGAAACCAGTTTGGCTCAGTGGATAGAGCGTCAGGCTGTGGACTCAAGAGTCCCAGGTCCGATTCCAGTCGAGGGCATGTACCTTGGTTGCGAGCACATCCCCAGTGGGGAGTGTGCACGAGGCAGCTGATCAGTGTTTCTCTCTCGTCGATGTTTCTAACTCTCTATCCCTCTCTCTTCCTCTCTGTAAAAACAATCAATTCTTTTTTAGGAAAAAGAATACAAAGTCACTAGGGCTTCACAGCCCACGGAATGCGTCCGATGTCTACTCCTCTTCAGCGCCACTATCTCGGTCACACCTACCTGCCCTCTCCCCGTCCCAGCTGGGCTCCCTCCCTCCATGGTCAGTGCTGCGCAGTCCCAAACAGCAGCCACTAGCTACGTGTAGCTATTTACATTTAAATGGATTGCAATTAAATCAAATAAAATATCCCAGCCCTTCAGGCTTCACTGGTCACATGTGCTTTGTGGCTATCGTGTTGGGCAGCACAAATACAGAACATTTCCATCGTCTCAGAAAGTTCTGTTGGGCAGCGGCTAGTATATATTATCTTATCACTAGTGACTACACCCTCTACGCCTACCCTCCAATTCAAAACTGCTGGCCTCATTGCTGTCACCCCAGTGCCTGGCACAGAACAGGCCCTCGATAAATATCCAATGAATGAATGAATGAGTGTGCCATTCTTACTGTCCCACACACCTCGTTTCAGACCTGCCCCCAGACTTCAGCCAGCCCTGCCCACGCTTTTTAAGCAGGGAAAGCGGCTGCCTTTTCCGGGCTGCAGGGAGCAGCTGGCACAGACAGCGAGCTTGAAAGTCTGGAGAGCCGCTCTGACGACGTTTTGACATATTTGGTGCACTCTTGGGCTTTTTCCTACCTGGTGATATGAACATGCCCCCATCTAGGGAAGGGTTTGAGGGTAAATTTACCTGTTTGGGACGGTAGGAAACGGAGGTGTTCAGGGAAAGAATGGCAGGTGCGCGATTTGCTTTCACCTGCTCTGGAGAGACGCAGGGGGACATAGATGAATGACTGAATGTGAGAGGGTGTCCGAGCTGGGGGGTTTGTGGACTCCTTTCTGCTCGTGTGAGTTTGGGAATGTTTATAATAAGTTATTTTTCAAATGTAAAATAGAAACAATATTCAACCATCAGCTCTTAAAGTTCCACTAATGGTTTCTCTGCTTCCTTGGTTATGGCCTCACTTTCCCCGGGGCAGGAGGGCCGGGCAGCTCTGTGCTGTGTCTGTGCTTGCAGAGCGGGCTGCATCGCTGAGTACGGTCGCGGGGTTAAACGCCTTGGTGGTCACCCCACGGGGCTGGAGGAATGAAGGTGCCGGGTCAGGGGTGGTCACTGTGGTGAAATGGGAGCCTTTAGGGCTGGGGGACTGGACTAAGGAAGAACTTTCCACGGAGAGGAGACTTCAAAACTCTTTCTGTTTTGAATATTTAAAAGAATTTTTTTTAATTGATTTCAGAGAGGAAAGGAGAAAGAGAGGGAGATAGAAACATCAATGATGAGAGAGAATCATTGATTGGCTGCCTCCTGCACGCCCCCTACTGGGAATCGAGCCCAGAACCCAGGCATGTGCCCTTGACTGGAATCAAACCCGAGACCCTTCCGTCCGCAGGTCGAAGCTCTATCTACTGAGCCAAACCAGCTAGGGCTGAAACTAGTTCTTTTTGAACTCTTCCTGTGCCCTTCAGAGGAGGAGCGAGACTCAGAAACGTGTGGGGTAGGGACACTTTCCCCTAAAAGGGAGATCAGGTCACCTGCTGAAGGTGACGTCCAGAGAGGGAGGGTAAGAATAGTGATGGGGACGAAACCTGTTTGGCTCAGTGGATAGAGCGTTGGCCTGCAGACTCAAGGGTCCCAGGTTCGATTCCAGGCAGGGGCATGTTGGTTGCAGGCACATCCCCATTGGGGGGTGTGCAGGAGACAGCTGATCGATGTTTCTCTTTCATCGATGTTTCTGACTCTCTGACCCTCTTCCTCTTTGTAAAAAAAAAATTAATTAATAATAATAATAATAATATACGTATCATTTCCCCCGAAAAAGCCAGGGACAGGAAACAGTGCTCACAAGCAGCATGCTCTCGAGCAGATCCCGGGCTTTTCGCCGTCTTCTCTAAAAGACAAAGCCGCGTTGACGAAAGAAAGCGCACTCGAGTGAGAACTGCCTTTTGAGAGCAAGGTTTAATTCGGATCCAGGATTGCAGTGACATTTTTAAGTCCTACTCAGTCTTGCCCCCCTAACTTCTGAAGAACCAGACTGGCTAGCCATACCCGAGTTGAGCTGAGGAAGTGGAACGCACCTCTGTACCACTCCCTGCCGCAGAAAGCTGCCCTCTCCGGTTGCCGTTAGCAAGTCCACGCTGCTTGCAATGGGTGTGTAGCCCGCCTCCTCCTCCCTCGATCCTGCTCTGTGGGAGAGATGTGCCGCGGAACGCTATCCCCTAAGTCTTGTTTTTCCCTTTCTTCGCCTTGGGGTCGCCCGGCCAGCGGAAGCCCCGCATGTGCAGGCAGTCGGCCGCGTGGTGGGCGATGTAGTAGAGGTTCAGCATCGCCGCGGGGCTGAGGATGTCCACCTCCTGCTTCTTCTGCTTCTTCCCGCGCTTGCCCCGGCCTTTTCCTCGCTTCCCTTTCCCTGGCTTTAAAGACAAGGAGACAGACGGGGCAACATTAGCTCTCATCACCTTGACATAACGTTCAACATAGCCTATGGAACGTAAGAAAAAATACATTCCTAAAAGGAAAAATGGTGAGAACCAAAAGTGGTGCATGGCGTGGGGGAAGGGGGGGTGGGACACAAGCCATGGCAGTCACCAAACATATGCAAAGCACCTCTAGGTTAAGGGAAACCCAGCCTAATGCATGTGGGGATCTTGTTGCCATTCTATTAATTTTTATTTTTATTTTTATTTTTATTTTTATATTTGAGAGAGAGAGAGAGAGAGAGAGAGAGAGAGACCTATTTGTTATTCCACTCATTTGTGCATTCATTTGGTTACTTCTTTATGTGCCCTAATGGGAGATGGAACCTGTGACCTTGACTTATCAGAACCCTTTAACTGACTGGGCTACCCAGCCGAGGCTCTTGTGTGCATTTTGTTTGGAACAAACTTGGGAAATTTGATAATATTGAAAAATTATTAATTCTGTTAGGTCTGATATTGGCACTGGGTCATGAAAAAAATGTTTACACATTTCAGAGTGGGACATGAACATCAGTAGGCATGAAATAAAAGGAGGCCTAAGGTTTGCTTTATTTTATTTAAAAAATTATTTTTATTGATTTCAGAGAGGAAGGGAGAGGGAGAGAGAGAATCATCAATGACGAGAGAGAATCGTTGACCAGCCGCCTCCTGCACACCAAACGCTGGGGATTGAGCCCACGCCCCCTGGGCATGTACCCTGACCTGGAATCAAACTGTGACCTCCTGGTTCATAGGCTGACACCCAACCACTGAGCTGTACTGTCAGGGTGAGATTTACTTTTTTTTTTTTTTTTAAATCCTCACCCCAGGATATTTTTCCATTGATTTTTAGTGAGAGTAGAAGAAAGAGGGAAAGACAGAGAAATCTCTATGTAAGAGAAACATATTGAGTGGTTGCCTCCTGCATGCATCTGGACCAAGGCCTGGACTGGGGAGAAGACTGCAATCAAGGTATATGCCCTTAACTGGAATCGAACCCGGGACCCTTCGGTCCGCAGGCCGACACTCTATCCACTAAGCCAAACTGGTTAGGGCAAGATTTGCTTTAAAATACTGCAGTTTCCACCCCTAAAAGACAGATGAAGCAAGTGTGGCAAAACCCTAATAATTTGTAAATAATCATTTTACTATTATATTTTTGTGTATGTATGGAAACTTTCATATTAAAAGTTAAACAAAAAACACTTGATAATCAGGATGTAAAGACATATTTTGGCTTTACATATGTGGTAACCTCCAGCCATGAGGACTAAGCAGCCGTGAGGACTAAGACATGAATATAAGGTACTTAGCACCGCGTAAGCAAGCACTCAGTAAATGACTAATGCCATCACTTTATCACAGCTAATTCTCAGAGATGGATATCAAGGGAAGTAGGTATTATTCAGCTCAGCAAAGTCATGGCAAATCGACATCCACCGGGCTCAGTGCCTGTGTTTTTGCCACAATGGCACTGCCAGGCCAATGTGCGCTGGAAAAGGAAGGTTACTACCAGAACCTGGAGTAGACAATCCCGGAGTCCTGCTGGAGCTGCACGGAGCTGAGGCGACTTCTCTGTGTCCTATGACTCTCTACCCAGAAACTAACAGCTGGAAGTGCATTATTTAGAAAGTGTCTGTTCTGGGCAAGGGGAAGCAGAGGAATGGATACGTTATTAAGGACACCTGCAATGGCTAAATATTCGGGTAAAATAGATGCTCTGTTCAGAGCATGGCATCTTAAAAATGTCCCGAGCTAAACAAGAAGAAACATAGTTGATGTGTTAAAAACACTAAAACATACTTTTGTTAGGTGAAATAGAGTGCATTCCTAAACACAAAACCCAGAAATAAAGATGAGAAGCATCTTGTAACACAGAGGCCTGCCTTGTGTGATGAAATCCAAATGGCAAAGAAAGGATCTGAAAACTGGAAAATAACTGCACCTCCTGAGAAAATCTGCCCCTGGGGATGAATGTATGTATGCCCATAAGCTCTTAAAGATTTGGGAACTGGGCTTTTTTAAATGACTTTATACTTCTCTTGCATGTCAACCATACTTGACATACCTGGAATCACTGCAAAAAAAAAAAAAAAAAGCATTTTGATATCTAAAAAGGTTTGAGAACTAAAATTCACACAAAAGTTTGCCATTTTTATTCACAGTTTTCATCTTGTAGAAACTGGCAAACTGATTCTAAAATTCATATGGAAATTCAAAGGACATAAGATAGAGGGCTGATACTTTTATTCAGAGTGCTCATCTTTTTGTAGAAGATTCTAAAATTCCCTTCCTGGCCCACGTGGCTCAGTGGTTGAGAGTCGATCTAAAATTCATATGGAAATTCAAAGGACTTTGAAATAGAAGATCAAAGTTAAAGGGCTCATACTTTATTTCAAGAATTGTTATAAAGCTACAGTATCCAGACAGTACAGCATTGGTGTGAAGAGACAAAGCTCAGTGGGACACAATGGAGCCCGGAAGTAGATCCACACATACAGGAACAACTGATTTTCAACAAAAGTGCCAAAGCAATTCAGTGGAGCGAGGGTAACTTTCTAGTGAATGTAGATGGAACAATAGATATCAATTTGGAAAAAAATGAACCTCAATCCATACTTGCACCATATACAAAAGTTAACTCAAAATGGCTCATAGAGCTAAATAAAAAACAGAAACTAAAAAACCTCTGGAAGAAAATAGAGGAGAAAACCTTTGTGATCTTGGGTTAGGCAAAGATTTCTTTGATATGACATGGAAAGCACAACTGTAAAAGAACAAACTGATAAATTCTTCAGCTCTGCCAGTGTGGCTCAGTGGACTGAGCATCGTCCCATACACCAAGAGGTCAGCGGTTCGATTCCAGTCAGGGCACATACCCAGGTTTCGGGCTGGATCCTCAGCAGGGGCGGGAAGCAGTCGATTGATGTTTTTCACATGAATTTTCTATCTCCTTCTTCCTCTCCCTTCCTCTTTTTAAAAATCAATAAAAACATATTAAAAATAATAAATTGTTGCCTCTAGCTGGTTTGGCTCAGTGGATAGAACGTTGGCCTGCAGAAGGGTTGTGGGTTCAATTCTGGTCAAGGGCACATACCTCGGTTGCAGGCTTAATCCCCAGTATGGAGCATGCAGGAGGCAGCCAATCAATAATTCTCTCTCATCATTGATATTTCTCTCTCTCTCTCCCTTCTTCTCTCTGACATTAATAAAAATATATAAAGAAGAAAAAATAATAAAAGATATACAAATCAATGTTCTTCTTTTAAAAAATAAACTGTTAAGATATTTCTTTTTAAATCTTTTTTGGATCAACTAATACATTCTATTTTTTTTTAGTATTTCTTTATTGATTTCAGAGGGGAAGGGAGAGGGAGAGAAAGATAGAAACATCATCAATGAGAGAGAATCATTGATTGGCTACCTCCTGCATGTCCCACACTGGGTCTAGCCCACAACTCAAGGGCAGGACCCCAGTCCTCTGGCTGCCTCCCTCGGGGCCTGGCCCTGGGTGGGCACACATCGGCCTGGGTTACTGGTCTAATATGGAAACCAGCTCAGAAGAGCGAGGACAAAGGAGATGGAGAACCCCTGGGTGTCGCCTGGACATAGGCTGCTGCCAGAATCCCGGCAGATGGCAGAGGGCTGACAACCAGTGGCAGTTAGGAGGGGAAGCAGCTGCAGGAGAGTGGATGAAGGCTGAGGAGTAGGAAAGCTTGTGTTTGAGGCCAGAGGAAGACCGTGCTATTGGAGCGAGCCGATGAGGCCAGAGAAGGCAGTGTTTAAAAGAGCTGGATTTTTAACGCAGTTTGAAAAGGCTCTCTGGGGGCGAGATGCAGCAGGAGGTTGAAATGGAGGTTTGAAGTTTGAGGTTTAACGTGTGAGCCAATGACATGAAGTGAGATGAAGGATGTTGCAAGTTTTCCTGGGCATAACATGAAAAATATTTGCCCTAACTGGTTCGGCTCAGTGACTAGAGCATCGGCCTGTGGACTGAAAGGTCCCGGGTTCGATTCCGGTCAAGGGCATGTACGTTGGTTGCAAGCATATCCCCAGTAAGGGGTGTGCAAGAGGCAGCTGATCAATGTTTCTAACTCTCTATCCCTCTCCCTTCCTCTCTGTAAATAAATAAATAAATAAATAAATAAATCAGTAAAATATATTTTTTAAAAATGCAAAAATATTTTACATAAAACGTCTCCTCCAAAGCCTTTCCTTACACTGGAATTCCTTAAAATTAGCCAGCAGTCCAGGCTGCACCTGGGCTCATTTTTAATTAATTAATTAGCTAATTAATTAATTAAAATATATTCTTATTGATTTTATTAGGGGAAGGGAAAGGGAGAGACAGAAACATCAATGAGAAAGACATCAACCCGCTGCCTCCTGCATGCCCCCTGCTGGAGATTGAGCCACCAGCCGGGCATGTGTCCTGGGGGCCAATCCAACCTGCGACCTCTTGGTGCGTGAGTCAAGGCAGAACCACTGAGCTGCACTGGCTCAGGCCGGGCTCATTTTTAAAATCCACAGATAAGAACCCCGCACAGGACCAGGGCAGCGGCAGCTAAGTGCCTGGCCAGTCCCTGCTGGCGACGAGGGGTTCCACACCACGTGGCCAGCCTCTCTGACACATAACCCATCTTCTGGGTGCAATAAGTGGCTCAACAGAACGAAGAAGTGAAAACCAACCAACTCGGAGCGGGCTCGGCCTGGTTCGGATGCTGCAGTCCTCTCTCTCCCTGGGGAACCCGCCCCCCTTCACCCCAAGTTCATTCAGATCCCTGGGCTGGACACCGCCCAAGCGCGAGGGGGTGTCCAGCCTCGCGGCGGGACAGACAGATCTCTCTAAAGGCTGACTCTACAAGGCGGACAGACGGTGTGAAACTCATTTAGCGAGAGCCTCGGGACCTCTTATTCTTAAGAAAAGGCGTGTGTTGTTACCATGGTATCTCCTTTCTCAGTTGAGCAGGTGAGTGTGGCATGTATCCCCAATCCTGAAACGAAGACAGCGCCCCCAGTGTTCCGTGTCACCTAGGGGAGGCGTCCCCGCGCCCATTCCTGCCGCGCACCCGGCTTTCTCCTTCGCCCTCCGGGACCTGCCCAGGCCTCTAACCCGGCTGCCCCGGCGAGCTGTATGGGCTGCGAGCCACGAGCACCGCCTCGGGAGGCGCGAGGTCACGGGCTGCAGACCCCGGGCTTCAGCGAGCACCGAGCGCGAGGGACACGCGGCGGCCGCCGGCGGCCGGAGAACGAACGCCAGGGGGCGCTGCGGGGGCGGGCCCGCGATTGTTTACTCGTTGCCAGGATACCGAGGTCCGCGTTCAAGTGTCCAGCCCAGCGCGCGTCCTGGAACCCGCGCCGCCTTCCTTTTAGCGAAACCCTGTGCCCTGCGGGCCGGCCGGCCTGGCAGGGCCCATTGTACTCGCGCTGTGGCGACCAGAACCCGGCCCGGCGTGGGGCGGCTGGACCTGGGCGGCTGGACCAAGCTCCGTACCGCCAAGGCGGTGCTGGGTGTCTGTGGTACTGGTGCCGGAGTGGGCCCAGCATCCGGAGTGAGTCTGAGCCTGGCCACTCAGCTGGCCGACCTTGGAAAAGTCCCAGGAGACGCCACGACCTCCTGGAAAGTGAGAGAAAGCTGTTGAGAGGTGAAGTGAGAATAGCGTGGGGAAATGTTTGTGAAAGAACCTGATACAGGCCCCCGATGCGTAAGAGTCTGAAAGTTCCTATAATCTGCGTGGGTTTAGGCAAGAAGGGGTAGAGGAGGTGCAGTCCGCTCCCACCCTCTGGAGTTCATCCTCCTCTCTGAGGGGAAGGCTACAGGTTGGGAGCAGTGCCGTCATTCTTCTTTTTAAATGACGTTATCCTTTTAAAAATATTGATTGGTTTTAGAGAGAGAGGAAGGGGAGGAAAGCGGGGAACTTGGATTTGTTGTTCCATTTAGTTATGCATTCATTGGTGGATTTTAAAAAATAAATATAAATGTATTTTTATTGATTTCAGAGAGGAAGGAAGAAGGTGAGAGTGATAGAAACATCAATGATGAGAGAGAATCATTGTTTGGCTACCTCCTGCATGCCCCACGCTGGACATCGAACCCACAACCCGGGCATAGAACCGAGACCTCCTGGTTCATTGGTCAATGTAGCCACACTGCTGGGCTGGTTGGTTCTTGTATGGGCCCTGACCAGGGATCAAACTGATCAAACCCCAAACCTTGGCTTATTGGGATGATGCTCTGACCCATTGAACTACAGGGCCAGGGCCTGGCTTACTTCTTTTTACTCAACAGTTATTGATCATCCTCCACTTGCCAGACACTGAGTTCTAGGCCCTGGGAATGCTTCCCTGCATGAGTCAAAGTGCTTGTTCTTCAGGGTATTTTTTTTTTTTTCTGGGGTGGGGGTGATATTGAAATGAAGGACAGGGCAGACATTAAAGATAATAGATGTGACAGAGGGTATTATATTGGGTCTATTAAATTGATGTGCTGTTTTTTGTTTGTTTGTTTTTAAATATATTTTATTGATTTTTTACAGAGAGAAACATCGATGAGAGAGAATCCTCAATCAGCTGCCTCCTGTACAGCCCCTACTGGGAATGTGCCCGCAACCAAGGTACATGCCCTTGACTGGAATTGAACCCAGGACCTTTCAGTCTGCAGGCTGACGCTCTATCCACTGAGCCAAATTGGTTTCGGCTGATGTGCTGTTTTACATTGGTGACTGGGATGGTCTGAGGCGGTCGTGTTTAAACTGAGATTTGGATGATCAGGAGCAGTCGACTATGCCAAGGTCAGGGTCAGGGCATGGCAGGCGAAGGCAGGGAAAGAAAACTGGACCAGGAAACAGGCGGGGCCCTGAAAGGCTCTGCATCCAAGGATGGGTGTTTTGTTTGCCTTCTGTAGTTGATGGCCTGGCTTCCCACGGCCATTTATACCCTCACAATCCTTTCCCTAATCGTTCACCCACACAGCCAACTTCCAACTACCTTCAGTTTACCTAGTAGTTTTTCCACGAGTCCCTGTGCCCATTATAAAGCACGTTCTCCTGTCCTCTGCCGTGGCTTCCTCCTCTGCTGGCCCCTCGTAATCCCTGGGTGGGGGCACACTCCCCACATTTCTTTGGATCATCACAGCTCTCTCAGGTTCACCCTTTTTGGGGTCACTCCGGATCTGTTTTGGCCCTGCTTTCCTCGATTCCTGAGAGGAGGCCCAGGCCCTGCTCCACGTTTTTAAAATGCAGTGGTTGGGAATGGCACGGAGTGTGTGTGTGTGTGTGTGTGTGTGTGTGTGTGTGTGCACATCCAGCGGAGGGAGAGGGGTTGACTCTGCAGAGGGTTAGGAGGAAAGTTTGGGAGTGATGGAAAGGTCTGTATCTTGACTGTAGTGGTAGTTATACCAGTGCAGGGCTGGCTACCTAGTTGGCCTGGCCCAGTACAACATGAAAATGTAGGGAAGCAGGAGAAAAATGCCACTAAAGGTACTAAATTATGAAACCCTTCCTTTTTTTTTTTTTGTGGTCTCTACCAACCTATCAGACTATTTATTGATTGATTGATTGCTATTTAATATTGTATTTCCTCAGGGAACAGGGACACTCACTCCCATTTTTAGGTACCTTCCTTACTCGTGGGCTGCCATCCACTATCGGTGACCTCCAAGGAAGTGCAACAACTTCTTCTTCTTCTTCTTCTTCTTCTTCTTCTTCTTCTTCTTCTTCTTCTTCTTCTTCTTCTTCTTTTAAATATATTTTATTGATTTTTTGCAGAGAGGAAGAGAGAGGGATAGAGAGTGAGAGACATCGATAGGAGAGAAACATCCGCCAGCTGCCTCCTGCACACCCCCCACTGGGGATGTGCCCGCAGCCAAGGTACATGCCCTTGACCCGAATCGAACCAGGGACATTCCAGTCTGCAGGCCGACACTCTATCCACTGAGCCAAACCGGTTTCGGCGTGGGAAGTGCAACTTCTGTGCTGGGATGTACTTGATACCTGAAACCTGATGAGTGAGATGCTCACATGTCATTCTCTGAATGTGCTGGGGTGCAGCTGTACTCTGCCCTGAGACCTGGGTACCAGCCTGCCCCTGAGGCTGGGGGTGGAGGTGGACTGGGTGGGCGTCAGGGTTAATGGAGTGGGGGCTGACAGATGAGACTCAATAGGAGTTCATGCTCCAAGCTCCTCCACCCAGCACAGTTCATTGTCCCCACTGAACTTCAATTACAAAACACAAATTCAAAGATAAGAATTTCAAGATTGTGAACTCAAGAGCATTAAAACCCAAGCACAGGGACCTTCTGAGAGTAGCACCTGTGTGATCCTTGGTCACATGCCTAGGAAGCTGAGCCTGCACAGGTGTGTATATTTGTCAAAATTCATTATATTCAAGTGAGTGCAGTTTGTTATACATTAACTATACTTCAGTGAGGTTGGTTTTTAAACTTTAGCTCTCAGGAACCTAAACCGTGCCACAGTTAAAATCAAACACATCTCATATCCAAATATTTTGGGTAATGGCATCAGGAGCCATCTAGGACCCAACTGTAAATTGACCATCCCTCACTCCTTCTATCCAGAGCTCACTCCCACCCACACCTACTGGAGCCACCTCCTGCATTATGCTGGCTCACTCAGCCATCTAATGATCTTTGGCCTGTGGGTGGTGCCACCTCTGCCTAACCACCCAGCTCAAAACTGCCTGTGTGCCCCCTTCACTCCTTGTCAAGCCCCCTCTCTCTGAAGACTGCCCTTTCTCCTGACTGCCCAGTTCCTCAGACCACCACCCATCTTCAGGTCTGTACTGGTCCCGCTGTCTCTCAGGCTTCCTGCACTCCATCTAGTGTAGAGATATCATCATGTCTCACCCATTTCAAAAACTTTTAATGACTATTTCCTAGAAAGTTAACTCCTTGGTATGGTATTGATAGACTTTCAAAATATTGCCTGGATCTGCTTTTATTTACCCACATGGTCCTACATGCCTTATTTTATTTTATTTATTGATTTTTCACAGAGAGGAAGGGAGAGGGATAGAGAGCTAGAAACATCGATGGGAGAGAAACATCGATCAGCTGCCTCCTGCACACCTCTTGCTGGGGATGTGCCCATAACCAAGGTACAAGCCCTTGACCGGAATCAAACCTGGGACCCTTCAGTCTGCAGGCCGACGCTCTATCCACTGAGCCAAACTGGTTAGGGCCTACATGCCTTATTTTGGTCACACTTCTCAGTCTCTGGGATTTGCATTTTCACACCTCCCAGCCTTTTCTTTACATGATCTATTTTACCTGGAATGCCTTCGCCCCCACGTCTATCAAAAGCCTATTCAAATTTCAAGGCCCAATACAAACAGTACCATCTCTGTGAGCTCATAAATCACTATGACACTTTGTGCCCATTAAAGTCAGCCAAATCCTCTGCACAGAAATACGTGGATTTGTCTCCTCTTCTGCACAGTGGGCAACCTCTCTCAGGCTCATCTTTGTATGCCACAGCAGTAATAACAGCCATAATGGAACCATCATCTTGATTCAGTGGGAAGTATTAGCACCTTAATTCTGCCAAGCCCAGCAACTTCTCCATTCTCATTGACCTCAGAAACAAAGCTGATGCTGCTCCCCTCCTGCTATCTGCCCTCTTGTTTCTGAGACAGACATGCATTATGCTTGCTCACTTAGTCACCCAATGCCTAAATACCTCTCCTGCAATTCAAGTGTTGGCTGATCTCAGAGCCCAGCCTCAGCCCTCTGCCACTCCTCCTCGGTGTCTCCTCGCATGGTGGCTTATCTAATAATGTCAGTGACTACCTCTCTTGGGATGACAGTCTGTCATGGAAGAATGGCCTTCATCTGCACGCCAGTCCTCAGGCTCCATTATTCCCTGGACGGAGCCTCTCTTAGTTTCCCCTGTCAGAGGCAAAACGGCTCTCCCAGCCTTCTGCCCTTGGGCAAGTAATAGTTAACATTGAAGGAGCACTGATGTCAGACACCTTGCTGAGCCTCACGCATTATCACTTCACTACGGCAGATGTGGTAGTTTCTGTTAAGTTCTCCAATTTGCACAGGAGGTCAGAGAGAGTAAGTAACTTGCCCTGTTTCACACAAGCAGTCAAAGCCAGCTCTATCCATCTGTCCAACCTGTGATGTTAAACACCAGAATTATTCAGGAAGGTGCCCTGGACTTGAGGCCAGGAATGTGGGTTCAAGTATTGACCTCACTACTTATTAATTAAGCAATTTTGAGCAATTATTTAAGCTTCACTTCTTCCCTCGGGTTGCTATAAAGATAATTAGAGTGCATGTGAAAGTGCTTTGTGAATTCAAATTGTTTCTATGTCTTGTGTAAAATGTATAAAATTGGCCTGGCCGGAATGGCTCAGTGGTTGAGCATCAAACATACGAACTAGGAAATCATGGTTTGATTCCTGGTCAGGGCAAATGCCTAGTTGCAGACTCGATTCCCAGGGTGTAGCATGCAGGAGACAATGATCAACGATTCTCTCTTATCATTGACTAGAGGCCCGATGCACAACATTCGTGTACTTGGGGGTGTAGAGGGACTCAGCCCAGCCTGCACTCTCGCAACCCGGGACACCCGAGGAGTCCTTAGCGCTGCAGAGGCAAGAGAGGCTCCTGCCACTGCTGGTGCGCTCACCAGCCGTGAGCCCAGTTTCTGGCTGAGCAGTGCTCCCGCTGTGGGAGCACACTGACCACCAGGGGGCAACTCTTGTATTGAGTGTGTTCCCCCTGGTGGTTAATGCACATCCTAGCAACTGGTTGATTTGCATATTAGAGTTTTATTATATAGGATGTTTCTATCTCTCTTCCTCTCTAAAATTAATTTTAAATATATATATATAAAATTAGGGTGGGTAGGAAATGGAATGGAAAGAGGTACAAATTTTCAGTTATAAGATGAATAAGGTCTGAGGATCTAAAATATAACATGGTGACTATAACTGATAGTGCTATATTGCATGATTGAAATTTGCTAAGAGTGTAACTTAAATCTCAAAACCGAAAAATAAACAAACAGATAAATAAATGAGGTGATGGATGTGTTAACTCGATTGTGGGAATACTTTCAAAATGTATGTGAATGCCAAATCATCATGTTGAACACCTTAAAAATATTACAATTTTGTCCATTAAACTTCCATAAAGCTGAAAAAAAGATATAAAGCATAAGAAAGCATGATTTGTCAGTGGACAGGTGGGACATAAAGGGAACGGTCTGGTGATGATTGAAACAACCTCAATGGCGGCACCATCTTCCACTGACCAAATGGCTCTCCAGACTTTGCACCGGAGAAAGAACGCCTTACAGGGAGGTGAGTGAGTGAGGAGGGCTGTCTGAGGTGTGTGGCTGAAAGGCAGTCTTTGTTATGATATAACCCAGAGCACAGTTTCTATTAGGATCAAAATATCAATGACCCGCGGCAGGGTGGCTCCGTTGGTTGGAGTGTCCTCCCATACACCAAAAGGTTGTGGGTTCGTTTCCAGTCAGGGCACATTTCTAGGTTGCAGATTCGGTTCCCAGTCTGTGCGAAGGGGAGGCAACCATCAAAGTTACTCTCTCCCATTGATGTCTCTTTCTCTTCCCCCCTCTTCCTCTAGAAAATCAAGAAACATAACTTCAGGTGAGGATTAAAAATTATATAGCCGGGACGATGTGGCTCAGTAATTAAACATCGACCTATGAACCAGGAGGTCATGGTTTGATTCCCAGTTGGGGCACATGCCTAGGTTGTGGGCTTGATTCCCAGTGTGGGGCGTGCAGGAGGCAGCTGATTAATGATTCTCTCTCATCATTGATGTTTCCATTTTTCTCTCCCTCTCTCTTCCTCTCTGAAATCAAGATATATATACATATATCTTGACAACATATGCATTTTTCTTAAGTACCAGTTCACTTGAGAATCACTTCATATTTAGACTTAAGATCTTATTCTACAAGAACTGAACAAATCTTCCTGTGTCAGCTGGAAGACGATGTTAAATTTAGATAACTATTCAAATAGCACTAATAGCACTAGTTAAATTTATCTTTTTATAAATGCATAACCTTATGTCTTCTTTATTAATAGTAACATTAACTATGCTGTTCTTTTAAAAAATATATTACCAGAATTGAAGCATACATTCTTAGAACATCAAACTTAAAATATTGTTCACTATCTTTCTTAGAAGTTATATTTAAAAATTCCTTTTTCCTACTTTCTACTCTAGTAGTGCCTTCCTCCTCTCTCCCTCCTTGCCAGGGCTAATCAGCCCCTGAACGATGAATGAACAGGTTACTCAGACACAGTTTGACTTCCCCCCTTCTACCCCACCCCCCTCTAGTGGCCAGGGCAGCCTCTATTGCCTGCCTCATTAGGCCTTTATTGGAGTTTTTATCTTATTTATTTATTTATTTATTTATTTATTTATTTATTTTTACTGGTTTTTTACAGAGAGAAAGGGAGAGAGATAGAGAGCTTTCTAGAAACATCAATGAGAGAGAAACACTGACCAGCTTCCTCTTGCACACCCCCTACTGGGGATGTGCCCACAACCAAGGTACATGCCCTTGACTGGAATTGAACCTGGGACCTTTCAGTCCGCAGACCAACGCTCTACCACTGAGCCAAACCGGCTTCGGCTGGAGTTTTTATCTTTAGATACATTCAGTAGGGTGAGTAATCTTGGGAGGTTTACATTGTCCTCTAGGCCAGTGTTTTTCAACCTTTTTTGGGCAAAGGCACACTTGTTTCATGAAAAAAATCACAAGGCACACCACCATTAGAAAATGTTAAAAAATTTAACTCTGTGCCTATATTGACTATATATAAAGTAATTCTCTTAAATAGGAATCAAATAAACACAAAGAAAGTATTTTATAATTACTTTATTATGAAATATTAAGTAAACAAAATAGTGAAAAATTATAAAATTCTTGTCTTGTCTGCACCTACTGCACACCAGGCAACATCTCGGGGCACACTAGTGTGCCTCGGAACAGCGGTTGAAAAACGCTGCTCTAGGCAAAGGCATCCAGGGATTAAGCATAAGGATTCTAGTAAACACCCGGGATCTGCATATCACAGGTTTGTTTGGAAAGATTAGGGGATAATCAGGGGCTCCGCCTTTGGCACTCCCTTTAGTTGGAATTCCGATAATCAGGGCAGGCGGCCTTCCACACACTTCCCTTTTATCAGAATGTTCTCCTTACAACTTTCCAACCAAGTGTCTGTGCTCCCCAACACCTCCTTCCCTCCTGTTTTTTTCATTCTTTCTTCCCCTTTTATTTTCATCTCCTTAAGTTCAACAGTATAGCACTGCATTCACTTTACCCATTATAGTCCTAATATTGAAAAGGGAATCACACACACACACACACACACACACACACACACACATACACACAAATGTTCTTTGAAGGTATTGTAATTTCCTCTGTTGGCCATTAGGGTCCCTGCAATTGAGAACCTTGGGGTGCAGTGACGAGACTGGTTTGGCGCAGAGAACCTTGGGGTGCAGTGAGAACAGTTGGGGCAGACTTGGAAGACATTATCTAGAGCAGGGGTGGTCAGCAAACTCAGTCAATATTTTAGGCTTTGCAGGCCTTATGTCCTCTTTTGCAAATACTCAGTTTTGCTGTTGTAGAATGAAAGCATTTATAGACAACATGTAAATGGATGAGCATGCTGTGTTCCACTAATACTGTTATGGAAACTCACAGTTGAATTTCTTCAAATTTTCATGTGTCATACAATATCTTTTCTTCAATGGATTTTTCCTCAACTACATAAGAATGTAAAAATCATTCTTAGCTCATGGACTGTATAAAAAGTGTTGGTGGGCCAGATTCGGGCCATGGGTTGTAGTTTGCTGATCCCTGATCCAGAGAATTAAAATCCCATTTATTATTCTTGCTGGGGGATTCCATGAAAGGGAGGGGGATGAGGTGGGAAGCTACAATTGAACACTCATGATTAGCAAGCATTATTCTAAGCGCTGTACGCATAGTGACTCATTTAATCCTCACAATTCTAGGAGGTAGGTAGTATGATCCCATTTTACAGATGGGGAATCTAAGAAATTAAACAACTTGTCACTTATCACACAGCAAATGGAGTCAGCCTTGAAAGAATAACTCGCCAAGTTGGGTCCAGCATCCACACTCAATCTGACCCATGCCGGGCTTTCTGGGTAAGCTACCTCACATCTTGTTGCGGAAGACATATTTCCACAGGCATCCACAAGGAGGATCTGTGTCATGCCAGCTCCGTTAAGCATTTGAACAAAAAGTTACAGAATGTTCAAAGCAGTGTTTCCATTTGAAGGCAAGGGGACAGATGGCACTGTCTTACTTAGTAAGGAAGTCACTGTCATCAAAGGTGTCTGAGCAGAGGTGGCATGACTTTCGCATTTTCTGCAGTTCCTTAGAAAGATTTGGGTTATTTCGTATAAAAGTAAAAATTTTAAATTCTTGCTTTTTGATATTTAAATCGAATTTTAAAGGAGTAAACAGTTTGAACACCTCCCCGTAGCCCACTCAGGCACAATCTTATTACATTCACAGGATCTGGCAGTCTGAAGGGCCAGAGCTACTGGCAGACTGTATGTCAGATTGCTTTGCCTCATTGCTATGAGAATCTCTCTTAACCTCATACCGTCATAACTTACACACATCCCATTCCTCCCACCTATATCTTTTCTTCTAATCTTTCTTCCTAGCTGAAAAACATTTGCAAACATATTAGGAAAGAATTGTTTGATTTAATATATTAAATGTATGATCATTAAGAGAATACTGATATATAATAGATAGATCTCTAGGATAAGTGATTTTTTTAAAGTATACAATATATTGTGCTCTCACTTGTGTAAAAGAAATTGGTGTGGCGATGGGTATTATCATGGGAATTTGCTGGAAGGACAGAAAATAGGAAAAATATTGATAGTGATGATTTCTGAATAATGAGAAAGGGATCTGGGGTGGGAGGTTGCATTTTTCATTGTGTACTCTGAAAAATTATTTGAATTTTTACATTGAATCTTTGTACAAAATACCCATACATACATGTAATATTCAATTTTACACTTACTTCCTTATGTCACAAAATCTACCCAATCCTGAAACTCTTTCTTTATTACTCTCCTTTGATTACGTCAACAACCAGACATATTTTACAAACAAAAATCACTTCCCCTGGGTCTTGCCTTATACCTCTAATAACGATAGAGGGAGAGTAAGTAAATCAGTATTGCTATTTATTAGGTGTTTGGTGAGTACATTAGTGGATTGAATGGTGGCCCCCCAAAATACCTCTTTATGCCTGCCTCACCCTTGGAACCTGTGAATAGTACCATATGGTAAAAGGTTAAGGCTCTCCAGTGGAGGAGCTTACCCTGGTGGGCCCTAAATTCAATCAGATGTATTCTTATGAGAGAGGCAACTGAGTTTTGGGAGAGAAGGGGAAGCAATGTGACCATGAGGGCGGACATTGGAGTGAAGTGCTGTAAGCCAAGGAGTGCCTGAGCCCTCAGAAGCTAGAAGAGGCAAGGAAAGGATTCTCCCAGAGCCCTTGGCGAGAGTAGTCATGACACCTTGATTTCAGACTTCTGGCCTCCAGTCCGTGGAAAAACATATTTTGTGTGTGTTGTAAGCCATTCAGCTTCTGGTAACTTGTTACAAGTAGCTTGGTACAATTAATAGCTTATGTTAGGATTTTGGATTCTATAAATGTTTATGGTGCTTCTGGCCTAAATAATACCATAAGCTGACTGTATTGAGGTACTTAATGCTGTTGTAGGCACTTTAGTTGTTACTATAGAAACTATGAAGTAGTGAGGTTCTTATCAGTAAAAATATTGGAGGCTAGATAAGCACCTGGCGGTGCTATTAAAGGAATTCTTGCCCAGCTAGGTGTGGCTCAGCGGTTGAGTGTCAACCCAGGAACCAAGAGTTTACCGGTTCAGTTCCCGGTCAGGGCATATGCCTGGGCTGTGGGCTCAATCCTCAGTGTGGGGCGTGCAGGAGGCAGCCAACCAATGAGTCTCTCTCATCACTGATGTTTCTATATATCTCTTCCTCTCCCTTCCTCTCTGAAATCAACAAAACACACATAAAAAAAAAAGAAGGAAATCTTAACTTAAAAAAAAAAAAAGGAATACTTGTGCTGGGTGGGGGTTGGCCCAGATCCATTGTCGGCAAACTATGTTTCTCGAGCCACATGTGGCTCTTTGGCCCCTTGAGTGTGGCTCTTCCACAAAATACCACGGCCTGGATAAGTCTATTGTGAAGAAATGGCGTTAGAAGAAGTTTAAGTTTAAAAAATTTGCCTCTCAAAAGAAATTTCATTCATTGTACTGTTGATATTTGGCTCTGTTGATTAATGAGTTTACCGGCCACTGGCCTAGATGATCTTGGATCCCTTTCAACTCAAGAATATATTTCCAAAGAAAAACAATTTTAAAAAATATATATATATATATATATATATATATATATATATATATATATATATTGACTTCAGAGAGGAAGGAAGAGGGAGAGAGATAGAAACATCAATGATGAGAATCATTGATCGGCTGCCTCCTCCATGCCCCCTTGTTGGGGATTGAGCCCCAAACCCTGGCATGTCTCCTGACCAGGAATCGAACCATGACATCCTGATTCATAGATCAGTGCTCAACCACTTTGCCACACTGGCAATAACCAAATAAAGATTTGCTTATAAATATTGAGGCTTAATATTTTAAGGATACTAAAATAGTCAAACATTTAGCAAATACCTTCACTTGGAAAAGGTGTTTGAAGGTATAAGCTACTTAGGACTTACCTTCTATAAACTTTCCAGACCAAGAATCCTGAAGGAATACTGAAATTTCACTAGTGGAAAAATAGGTAAAATAAGATAACTCACATTTTCCAAAAATGACCAATTGGAACTTACTCATGCCAACATTTCCAAAAGTATTTGCATGTTGCTGCCAATATAAACAGAGCTTTGATCTCTCCCTTTGTTCTACCCTATTTTTGAGATTACGCATTTCCTTATATTGTTAAATCACCACCACAATAATAGCTCAGTGTTGATATGATAGGGAGGTAAATTATTATTTTCACTATCACTATTATCTTTTGTTTCTTTTTAAGACACACAACTTTTAGGAACTTTAGTTTTCATCAACCTTATTTCCATTCTGTTTAAGAGCTTGAGGAAGAACAACTGGAGACCAGTCAGCGGCTGTTCCTATCCAGTCAGTAACCTGCACAGGGGGTTGCAGACCAGTCTTCAGTGGACGCTGAGCTCTCCAGGCTTCCATAGGAAACTACTGAGTAGGTGGAGGGCACCTGCACAACTTCAGAATAGTTTTCGACCTCAGGTTAAGGAGCAGTGATCTCAGGAGCTGGAGCTGTCCATTGACCCTGGAGAATTCCTCCTTGGTCACAGCCTTTTCAGTAGCAGCAGCCTGCACTTCCTTTTCACTCAGGGATCTCTGTGGAAGTGGAGATCAGGCATGACCTCCTGTGATAGTTCTTTGGAGATGTTGCCATCCATGGGCAGTACTTCCCAGGCCAGCATCCAACACATCAGACCCACTGAGTGAATCCCCTTGTTGTGGCAAGGGTTGGCAATGTCCGCATAGTGCAGAGGACTCTGTTACACACAGCAGTGGTGGGCAGGTTAACATAAGACGCCTCTGTGAGAAGCTGGTAGTCAGCCTTGGGGTCAGTTACCACCAGAAGTCTTGGCTCCCAGAAAGCTGCCTGATCTGGTTGATGAAGGCTCCAGGAGAGAAGCAGCAGCAATATGAGTGGTCCCAGTGGCAGCAGCAAACTTCAGCAGCTCGCTGGCCAGTATTCCTGGACAATATGACTGACATCAGCAGGGTTTCCAATGGCAACAATGGCATGAGCTGCCAGCAGAAACTCCTACAGGTTCTCCTCAGATTGATGATGTAGGTGCCATCACTCTCCCTTCTGTAGATGTGCTGTTCCATTTGGAAGTCAAGGTTGGTGCCTCCTAAGTGGGTTCCTGCTGCAAGGAATTTAAGGACCTCTTCCTCCTTGCAGGACATCAAGGGCTCCGGACATTGTGCAAGTTTCCCTTTAAGTTACATAGGACCCAAGAACACCATCATATGGCACTTCCTCTCTGGGCAGCGTGTGTGTGTGCGTGCGCGCACACGTGTGTGTGGAGAGAAAATGAGTAATCAGGAGGCCAAGAGGAAGAGAAAAGTTATAATCTTATATAATAAAAGTCTGATATGCTTTTATTATATAAGTATCTGACCTTATGTTTGGCCTTTGGACTAGTTGCTATGATGTGCACTGACCACCAGGGGGAAGACGCTCCAAATGGTAGGTTAGCTTGCTACTGGGGTCCAGCGATTGGGACTCTCCAGCCTGATTGTGCACCAGTGGGGTCACTCAGCCCGGCCTGCGCCCTCTTGCAATCTGGGACCCCTCGGGGGATGTCGGAGAGCTGGTTTCGGTTTCGGTCTGACCCCCACAGGCTGAAAAATCCCACCAGTACAAGAATCTGTGCACAGGGCCTCTAGTGTATAAATAAAATCATTCTGTAGCCATATTTAGTCTAATTTTTTTATTTTCTCTTATTTAAAGCATCATATAAAATATGTATTTAAATATGCAGTAATATTAAACATGTTAGACACTACTAGCTGCTATGGAACCTACTGGGTGTTTTAGAAATGTTTATGTCTAAATTCTATATTTTGTAAAATGTTGCTTTATTACGGGAAACATTCTTATCACATCAATACAGAAAAGTCTGGCCTGGAATTATAGGTAGAGTAGATGCTAATTAGCCATGCCCAGTATTTTTGAGATAATGGCAGGACTTTCTTAGCCCCAGAAAATCATCCTAAACACAGTTATCACCTAGCTTCCCAAAATTGCAAAGTTCATACTTGACCTAGCCTGGATGTTAAGATAGTTACTTAGCTCATTAATTAGAGCATTAATGAGATTAAGGTCATGACTTTATTGTATGAACCATGGTCATTTTTAGAACCTCAGCTGCATTCCTAATCTCAGCTAGTTTTATTGTAAATATGGGTCATCTCCAGAAGGACTAGAGGGAAAAATTCAAAACGCACCACAATTACTTGGGAGAGAAACAGAAACAGAAACCATTAAAACACTTGTCTATAGGATTATCCTACCTAATAAAAGAGTTATATGCAAATTAACCATTACTCTGCTACACCCACAAGCCATGCCCACCATCCAATCAGAGTGAGTATGCAAATAAACCCAACCAAGATGGCTACAGCCACAGAAAGCAGAGGCTCGGGTTTCCCAGGCAATGGAAGAAGCCAAGTTTTCCACCTTCCCTTAAGGGCCTAAGCCTCCACTCAAGACTACAAAGTTTCAATTATAAAAGGTAAACAAATTCAAACAGAAATGACTGCCAGCCCCTGGAGCTCCACTCCAGGCTACAAAGTTTCAATTGTAGAAGATAAATAAATTCCAGATACCAGGGCCTCTGCTTGGGTCACCAGGGGGCATGGCCGGCCTGCAAATCACCAGAGGCCCCTTGCTCAGGCTGCCCCACACCCCAAGGGAAACCCACACCCTGATCTGGTACACCCTTCAGGGAAAACCAGCTGGCCCCACCCATGCACCAGGCCTCTATCTTATCTAATAAGAGTAATATGCAGATTGACCATCACTCTAACACACAAGATCAAGATAGCTGCCCCCATGTGGTCAAAGATCCTGCCCCTATGTAGACACAAGATGGCCACCACAAGATGGCCAGAAGGGGAGGGCAATTGGGAGGTACCAGGCCTGCAAAGGAGGGCAGTAGGAAGCGATCAACCCTGCAGGGGAGGGCAGTTAGGGGTGACCAGGCTGGCAGAGGAGGGGAGTTGGGGGCAAACAGGCTGGCAGGGGAGCAGTTAAGACATCAATCAGGCTGGCATGGGAGTGGTTAGGGGGTGATCAGGCTGGCAGGCAGAAGTGGTTAGGGGCAATCAAGAAGGCAGGCAGAGCAGTTGGGAGCCAGCAGTTCTGGATTGTGAGAGGGATGTCTGACTGCATCCCTCTCACAATCCAGGCAGTTGGACATCCCTCGAGGGGTCCCAGATTGGAGAGGGTGCAGGCTGGGCTGAGGGACCACCCCTCCCCAACCCCATGCACAAATTTCATGCACCAGGCCTCTAATTTTTACATAACAATGATTGTTGTTAGAATGAAGAGCTGGGGGACTATGAATAAGGAAAGACAAGAAAGCACAACTAAAAATATCAGCATAAAGCACTAAAATGGATGGTTTCAAATGCTTGCTGGAAATGTCAAAATTCTCAGGAATCACTAAGGAAGTCTCACTACCAACCTCAAGCGCTCACTGGGAAGCAGCCGTGACTAAGTGTCTCTGGCAGTCTGGTTGCAACTGTTTCTCTGTAGGTGAGGTGTGCTTCTCTGGCCCAGTGGTTGGCTTGTCTGTTAATTGCTTTAAGTCAATGGAATAGGAACAGTTTGACCTATGCCACATCCAAGCAGGAACTTTAAATGTGCTTGCATGGTATGGTTTGGTCTCTTGCTCCTGTCCTTCACTACAAGAAAAGTGTGTCCCAGACAGGGGCTGTCCTATCAGCCTAGGGCCAGAAGAAGATGCATGGAACAGAGTCAGTCTAGCAGAGTTCAATCGGAGTTGAGCAGAGCTGCAACTGATTTGTAGACCCATGAACAAGAAATTAAGGTTGGTCATAAATCACTAAGATTTTGCAGTTGCTTATTTTAGTCTACTCCCAGGGAATACTAAAATAAGATTTTATATATTCATTCTCTTTAATTATACCCTTCCTTTCTATATCTAATAGGTATAGAAATTATCTATTATATATCTTTAATATTCTCCTGTATTAAAGAATTTAAAGACCAAGTTTCTGCCAAAATTAGTTTGGCTCAATGGATAGAGTGTCAGCCTGTGGACTGGAGGGTCCCAGGTTCGATTCCTGGTTTAACTCTGGTAGATTGACTCTGTTCCATGCATCTTCTTCTGGCCTTAGGCTGATAGAACAGCCCCTGCCTGGGATACACTTTTCTTGTAGTGAAAGGCAGGAGCAAGAGACCAAACCATACCATGCAAGCACATTTAAAGTTCCTGCTTGGATGTGGCATAGGTCAAGGGCATGTACTTTGGTTGCAGGCACATCCCAGTGAGGGGTGTGCAGGAGGCAGCTGATCCATGTTTCACTCTCATCGATGTTTCTAGCTCTCTATCCCTCTCCCTTCCTCTCTGTAAAAAATCAATAAAATATATTTAAAAAGAAGAAGACCAAGTTTCTAACTCCAGTTGAATTTTTTTATTAAAGTGCATCAGTAAATAAAGTGTTAACAATCAAGACAAGCTTTACTAAAACATGCACAAATAAAAATCCTCTATTTGTCCTGCCAGCGTGACTCAGTGAGCATCGACTTAGGAACTAGGAAGTCACGGTTCGATTCCTGGTCAGGTCACATATGCTGGTTTCGGGCTCAATCTCCAGTAGGGGGTGTGCAGGAGGCAGCCAATTGATGATTCCCTCTCATCATTGATGTTTCTATATCTCTCCCTTTCTCCCTTCCTCTCTGAAATCAATTAAAAAGATATTTTAAAATCCTCTATGAATCACTCAAAAGATGTTCTATGAAGTAATAGTAATCATGATTGGAAGCTAATTTATTCTTAACCACACACATTGAGTCTCAAATTAGGATATCCAATCATCCTGGTTACCTTAACATATGGGGCTAGCTGTCAATACCTGAATACTAGTCCCAGCAAGTCAGTGGAAAAATGATGTGATTTGAAACTAATCATTTATCCTTGGTGCCACAATTTCTCCATCTGCACTGAGAATTAATCTTCCCTTGGAGAAGATTTGTAAGAAAGTAAAATGTTAAGACCATACTTCTAAGCCTCAGAAAGCATTCACATGCATATTTTAAGTTTATATATATTTCAGAGGGGAAGGGAGAGATAGAAACATTAATGATGAAAGGAAATCATTGGTTAGCTGCCTCCTGCACGCCCTCTCCTGGTGATGGAGCCCACAACCCAGGCATGTGCCCTTGACCAAAATCAAACCTGGGACCCTTTAGTCAGCAGGGGACACTCTATCTACTGAGCCAAACCGGCTAGGGCAATGTGCATATTTTTAAAAGGGCAACTTACTTGTACTTGACACAAATTAATACTATATGGCTTTAAACGAAATAAATGACTGCTCTTTCTTTGAAAATTATCTTTTTACTGAAATTACATTAAAATTATAGTTTAATAGGGTTCATAATGATATGCTCGGTAAATTATTTTGATTGCAATGAGGACTGCCATCCTCTTCGGGCAAAATGTACAAAGTATTTAAAGCAATGCCATGCATCACACATTCACAGGACCTATCCATAAAAACAGAAATCCAACTGCCTAACAGCACAAGGAGGTGAGGCCCAAGCTCTGGTTAGTTTTGGCATGGTTCCTTTGGATATGGTTTGAAACGCCATCATGACTCCCAGAGAGGCTGTGGCTGACAAAGGACAGAGTATAAATAAGCCAATTTTGATTAGGTCTCCTGGCACAATTAAATGGCCTGGTGCTGTTATTAAACAGATTCAGTAATATCTACGTTAGGAGAAAGAGGATTTAAAGTAAAAAAGCTTGAAAATATAGATGGCAATTGTGGGGCTAGAAGAGAAACAAAATAATCCTGATTGAATCAGACTTTCCTAAAAAAACTTGTTCCTGTGGGAAGTATGTGATTCTGCTGTAAGAGAAGTTTAAAGAGGTTGGTACAAAAACCCTTATATTTCAAAGAAATGTGCAATACTTCTAGGTAGAAACAGTATTGCTAAATCTCCACATGACACTTTGAAACCACTAACAGGAAAAAAAGAAAATAAAACCATCATTAATCAACATAGAAGAAAAATGGTAAGCTGTCTTGCTGTTCAATAATTGATCATGCAAATGGACATGCCATATCAATAAATAAAATCTGTAGTTAATTGGTCATTTAAAAATGAATTAGATGAAAATGAATTTCTGCAGTGTACTCAGACATTTTAAGACTAAGGTAGTTTCAGAAAAAACATGGAACATCCTTGGAGGAGGCCTTTTTGTACTGGTTGTGACAGAGCACTCCATGCCCTATACAGAGTTCACAAGAAAATAATATTCACATTGACTATAGATCTCTTAGAAAATCAAGGGAAAACACTTTACACAATATACCTTTCAATAACATGCAGTATTTAGGTAATTGTAAATCATCATCCTTTACAAAGAAGGTGCAGGCACTCCAAAATTATCTTAAGAGTTAATGACTTTAGAAAGAGGTGTCAAAATATTAATTCTCAGCCAAGGATATGTTTTTCCTTGATTGGTTGCCTCCTGTATGTGCCCTGACCAGGGATTGAACCAGCAACCTTGGTATGTGCCCTGAAGGGAAATTGAGCCCGAGACCCCTGGATGCATGGGATGACACTAACCAACTGAGCCATACCGGCCAGGACTAGTGTCAAAATTTTAAATTAAAAAAAAAACAACAACTTAATTTCAAAGTTAGTTTTGCCAAACCTCTGATAAGTCCTAGGAGTACAGGGTGAGCAAGAAGAAAATATTCTCCCTCTTTTATGACATGCACCTCTCATGACCATGACGAATGCCATGGACCAGATGCCATCATAATCTTATCTGCACACTTGGGGCCAGCAGGAGCCAGGCTGGTTCTAGGTAAAACTAAAGCAGAGAGCAGTCCCACAAAAGAGCATGTGAAGGACGGATCCAACAGGAGATTTCCAAGGTCACTGGGCATCCAAATGACCCCAGTATAAGTTCATCAATTTTTTGTGATTCAGGATCTTAGCCTTGCACTGTCTACAAGCACCATGGCCCACAGGTCGCCCTGAACTACCCTGCTGTCCTTGGCCTGGGCCAGCTCTCCCCTGGACAAGCTGGAAATGAAGGCTGAATGAGCAGGGTAGGCAGAGCACCATTTATTGGAGCCAACCCCCACCGAGCAGATGCTTTGTTGACAAGAGCTTAGTGATTCTGGAGCAGCTCTTCCCAACAGATGGGCTGTGAAAACACCTCTCTTTCCAGCCAGATCTCATATGAACAGTGGAAATCCTCGGGCAGATCCAGCCTCTGGCCCAGCACACTCTGCAGGCAGTTATCCACAGGTGAAAACTCGGAGTCCTGAGGCCTGTCGTATCGGCGGCTGTTAAAAGCCTCGATGTTGGCCCTCAAGGTACATTCTTCTGCTTGGAAGTCCCAGGGCCTGGCATCTATGTCTGGTGGGAGGAGAGGAGAAAGATGTATACAACTTAGGACGCTGCTCCCCTTACCCCAGAGCATGGTCTAAGGACACCAACAATGGAACTGTTCAGAATTTCCTTTTCTGTAAATTTTTAAAACATGCAATGTTTTGGCCTTAGCTGGTTTGGCTCAGTGAGTGGATAGAGCTTCGGCCTCCAGACTGGAGGGTCCCAGGTTTGATTCTGGTTCAGGACACATGCCCTGGTTGCAGGCTCAATCCCCAATAGGGGGTGTGCAGGAAGCAGCCAACCAACGATTTTCTCTCATCATTTTTGTTTCTATCTCTATCCCTCTCCCTTCCTCTCTGAAATCAATAAAAATATAATTAAAAAAATAAAGGGATGTTTTGGAAAGGGGGTAATTGTCTCTCAGTTTATTTAATAAAATGGATTTTCATAGGATGGGGTATATGCTGGACTGGAGCAGTGCCTTAAAGTTTGTTACATCAGCACCTATAATCACATATTTTCTCACCCAAAATATGCAACAATAAATGCCACGAGAATAGAGTAAACGTTTATTTAGTTTTATTTAAACATCAGGCAACTCCTGGCTGTCGAGAGCGCTGAGAGTACTCACCGTTCCCGTAAGCCCAGTCGTCGTTCATGCGGTGGCGCACTTTCTGGTAAATGGCCGACATGGTCTTCATGTTGCTTTTCCTCCACTGGCGCCCCAGGTACTTGGTCTGTATTTTTAGCAGCTTCAGGACATAGAGTTGCAGCATGGCCTGCTTGACCTTGAGGGCCCGCTTTAAGATTGGAGCAGATTTAAACACCACCAGCATCTGCTCGTTTAAAGAGGAATGAGAGTGAAGAAAGACAGATAAAAATATAAAGTTAACTTGGCGTTTCCAACTCAGAGACACCTCCTTCATTTGGAGGGCTATAAATATATACTGCTGACCTGAGATTACCCGGGGGAGCTTTTGGAAATCTATAGTCCAGGCTCCACCAAGGAGGTCACTCCGTTTATAGTTCACAATGGAAAGTTTCTGGTATCTGCCCCATTCTTTTCTGTTATATAATATTCTATTATAAGGATACGCCATAAGTTATTTAGCCAGTTGGTCCTGTATTAACGAGCATTTGGGTTGTTTCTAATCTTTCATAATTACAAACGATGCTGCAATGAATAACCATAGAGCTGCATCGTTTGCGATTTGTGACTATAACTCAAATATAACGCTAACTTCCCTACCAGAGCTGCCCTGAGGGAGGACCCACATCTAGCTCTCTAAAAATTAATGTAAATACTTCTCTCAAATAGAATAAATTACCAGAATTGGGAGGGCCAAATCTTTTTTTTTATTTAATAAATATTAATATATTTTTATTGATTTCAGAGAAGGGAGAGGGAGGGAGAGATGGAAACATCAGTGATGAGAGAGAATCATTGATCGGCTGCCTCCTGCACATCCCCTACTAGGGATAGAGCCTGCACCCGGGGCATGTGCCCTGACCAGGAATAGAATCTCCTAGTTCATAGGTCAACACTCAACCACTGAGCAACACTGGCTGGGAAGGAGGGGCTAACACTTACATAGCATTCAGTGTCTATGTATAGAGCTTGCAAAGCAGGAAGTCCATACAAATTAACTGAAGATTTCAAAAAACTCTGTGAGATGGACACCTCCATGATCAGAAGTCCCACTCACCATGGTTCTGGAATGCTTCCATTTGGTCAGCTTATTGAGCAGCCTCAGAAGGTTGATGCAGGAAAAGAGGTTCCTCCAGCAGAACTGGTTGTTGTCTCCAGCTTCCTGTAATAAGGCATGCCCACCATAATCTCAACACCCATAGGACTTATTTCACTCAACACGCATAAGCCTAGAAGTTACTGTTGGTCGATTTAGATGAGACCTTCCATATAAAATGCTACCTCCTCACTATCCTGCTTTTCACACACTGAGGCCAAAACATGTAATGTCTTTCATTTGGTTAGAAACATTATACACAAACATAGGAACTTCATTCAAGCAAGCTTTCTTGTGTAGCTTTCTAATTTAGGATCAGAGAAGAGTTTCTTTTTACCCCATACACTGTGCACTTATATAATCTATGTTTGTAACTGCCAGACTTATTCTGGTAGATTTCAAAGTATGTTGGATGGGTCTGGTATTCATTGTGGTTGGGTTCTAAATATCAACCCACCCTCCTTTATTAAACCATATTGCAGCAAATTGCTTAATTCTCCAGCACGGGAAAAAAAAAAAGGCAGATGGTTAATGCTAACCAGGTGTTTCTCTTGCATGTTTCTTAATATCTTGTGAGCACCCAACAAGAAGTAACAGATGGATGTCAGATTAGAAACAGGTATATACTCATAGAAACATCATTTAGGGACAAAAATAGAGTCCTTATGGATTTGGAGGGCTTTAAATATATACTGCTGACAGAAGCTATATAAATTAATGAGTATGCATGATGGCCAAACTAACATCTTGGAAATTCCTCATGTCTACGAAGTGATAACATAATGCAGGAGTAGAAGATTATAGACGTGAACTGTTGTCTGGTGAATGTGAAATTATCTCTCCTCCCCCAAACTGATTTGAAGCAAACAAATGTAATACATGTAATGTGGACTGAACATCCAAGATTTTTGAGTGTATTAGGCTCATCTAAGATGTACATAAAACTACGGATCAAAAAGTTTCAGGGAAGGGTCAATGTGGGGAGAAGAGGATATATGTAATACTTTCAACAATAAAGATTTAATTAAAAAAAATTTTTAGGGAGCCCTGGTCGGTGTGGCTCAGTTGGTTGAGCATTGTTCTATGAACCCAAAAGTCCCTGGTTCCATTCCTAGTCAAGAATTTAATTAATTGAGCCTAAAAAAAGATATAAATCTTACTCATATAAATATTAGTCTTTTCTGAGTATAGAAGCCATTAGTTTAGACAAATAAACCATTACACTGAGCACCTATGTGGTGTAAACTTGCTGGTTACTTAAGCCTGTTTACATAGGTTCACACAAATACAAAACAAACTATGGTTACCAACTGAACCACCAGGTGCCACTGTTGCTTCATAGAAAGGAGATGAAATACCTAACATGAACTTGTATTATTATTAAGACTAGACAACGCTTTCATCCACTCTTGCATAAAAATGAAGTCTTCTCAGAAGCATTACAATTAGTTAAATAATTTTATGCTTATATCCTAAAAGGTCATTCAGAAGAGATACAGAGAACACATTGTACCAAGAAACAGATTCAGGTCCTGGCAGTTGTGGCTCAGTTGTTTGGAGCATTGTACTGTACACCAAAAGGTGGCATGTTCGATTCCCAGTCAGGGCACATACCTGGGCGGGTTTAATCCCTGGTGGGGACATGTATTGGACACAACTGATCAGTGTTTCTCTCTCACATCCATTAAAAAAAAATAGATTTAGGTCATAAAAGCTGACTATTTTCAAATATCCTACTAACAGAATTTTAATGCTATCCATGTTCCACTTTCTCATTTCAACCTTGAATGGCAGGGAAGCAGGTCTCTATCCTTGCTCTGCTACATTCAACTGTAAAATTTTGGCCGTTACTTAACTCTCTATCCATAAAACAGTAATACTAACCTCATAGTTGTTTTAAAGATTGAATAATGTCATGACCATAAACAAGGTTAGACAACTTATTACCTCTCTCTGCAAGGGTAAGGAGCGCCTCTTGGCTGCTGAGACCACATCTAAGTAAGACAGAATTTCTGCCCTGGTGCTAAAAGGGTGCTAGACTTAGTGTCTCAGGACATGGGTCTTTCTCTAATTCAGGGTCTGTCATGAATGAGACATGAACCATGAAAAGTCATTTTATTCAATGGACATTTCTCATCTTTGAAATAGAGGCTTGGGCCAAATAGCTCTCAGGTCCCCTCCAAGCTAAAAATCTATAAAACCTGTACCATGGAAGGTATCATTCTGTTTTTACATAATAGACTTTTTAAAAATATATTTATTGACTTCAGAGAGGAAGGGAAAGGGAGAAATAAAAACATCAATGATGAGAGAGAATCATTGATCAGCTTCCCCTACCGCCACTCCCCCTCTCCCCTCACTGGGGATCGAGCCTGCAACCTGGGCATGTGCCCTTGAATTGAACCTGGGACCCTTCAGTCCGCAGGCCAATGCTCTATCCACTGAGCCAAACCAGTGAGGACCAAAATAGACTTTTTGATGCAACATTTTGCAGGTATTAAAATTGGGGTTGTGGCACACATGTGTGCTGTCATCTGACCACTCAGCACTTGTTGAGCTCCTTCTATATACCAAACGTGGTGCTAGACTCTGGTGATATAAAAATGATGATAATTCTATCTCTTACTTCAAGGACTTTTCAGTCAAATGGAGAAACTGATACAAATTCCACTGCAACGGGGGGAGGGTAAGGACTGAGGAATATCTAAGGAGCTGAGGCAATGCCTGGTGAGATAGACACTTGGTCTTCAGTATGCTATTCATCAGTCAGTTTCATGGAATTAAGAATAACTCTGAGGGCCTTGGCCCGATTGGCTCAGTAGGTTAGGTATCGTCCCATGCACCAAAAGGCCCCTGGTTTGATTCCCAGTCAGGACATATGTCCGGTTGTGGCCTCCATCCCTACTAGGGGGCATGCAAGAGGCAGCCTATCGATATTACACTGTCACATCAATGTTTCTCTCTCTCCCCCCCTCCTCCCTTACTTTCTCTCTAAAAATCAATTTAAACATGTATATTTTTAAAAAGAATAACTCTGAGGGACTTTTCTGGCTTGCCTAGAGCTGTTTCCAGGATGAAGAATTTTCTGGGTCATCCTTCTGTGGCTCTATTGACTTTTGCCTCAGAGATGTAGGCAGGTATTTTCCGAAGCACCACTCCTGGGTTTTATAACCCGTATGGAAATGAAAAGTGAATGGCCTGTGGCACTGCAGAAAGGCAGATAATTATTTGGGATGACCAGAAGAGATTCTCCTGCCATTCTGCGCAGATGTTCACATTCAGTTTCATCCTAATTATTGTCCTAAAATTTCCTCTCCTCCTTAGTGTTCTTCACTGACCCTTTTCTTGACAAAATGCTACGTACAGCTTTTCCAAACTATTCTCAACTGGGTCAGCAGATCTAAACCCCTCCTGGTGCTGTGCTATTGCTAATATGCCTTTATAAATCTGAGACTCCCAAACCAGGGCAAATGGAGTTAGAGAAGCAATGGAAGAGCAAGTGCCAGCCTCTGCTACTTGGCATTTCAAAGGCAACCGAATTCGCATCTGCTTACCAGACTCTCCGTAGTCAGTTCTGGCAAATCCTGGATGGTACAGCAAGGGTAATCCAGGACCGAGATGCTGCAAGATGCAAAGATAAGGACAGGCTTTAGGTAAATGGCAATGGCAGGAAACAGCTGTATGATAAAGGGCAGGGGTTATTTCTCTCCAGCAGGCCCTATTTATTTCCCAAATTGCTTAGAGACCTTAGCTGAAACTGAGGGCTTTGGTGCCAGGCAACTCCAGCTCCAGTCTCCTCTCTTCACGGAGAGGAACTAACAGAGTGCTTCCAGCTGGCCCCCATCTGGCAGAGGCAAAAGAGAGCAGAAAGAGAGCTCGGGATGGCCATCTCTCTCCTTCCTTCTTTAAGGGGATATGTGAACTGGTTGGATTTGAGTTTCTGTATTTAAGTATATGCTTGTGCATATGTGTGAATGTAATGGTGCTCCCAGAGATGCTGCTGAAACTTATTGCACTTAACAAATTGTGAACGTGAAGATGCAACGCAGATTTCTGTGTCTCTTTCTGAAAGCCAGGAGCTCTAGGGAATAATAGCATAAGCTACCCCTACAGGAAGCTTGAGACAGGCAGCATCCTACAGCAGGGCCAATCTATTGTAGTAGCTCAAGAATGGTAACAGCATCTGCCTCTATGGGAGCTGGAGGCTCTGAGGTGAACCCAGGGAAGCAGGAAAAATAAGGCACCACATGATGACAGGAACAGTCCCTGTCAAATGACATGTGTCAAATGACAGCTCTTTCCTTCCCCTTCTCCCTTCTTCATTAGTACAATGCAGAATTAGGTAATCTCTGATACTTCTGGTTGGGACACTCCATGAGGTTTATACACCAATCTTGCACTAGCCCGTGTTGCTCAAGAGTGTTGCCCTGGGGACCAAAGGGTCATAGGTTTGATTCCTGGTCAAGGGCACTTA
Source organism: Pipistrellus kuhlii (assembly GCF_014108245.1). NCBI lineage: Eukaryota > Metazoa > Chordata > Mammalia > Chiroptera > Vespertilionidae > Pipistrellus > Pipistrellus kuhlii. The sequence goes on along the minus strand of NW_023425405.1, from coordinate 12,031,664 downwards.
CCTGGGTTGCAGGTTCGATTCCCAGCCCCAGACATCTCACATCAATGTCTCTTTCTCTCCCTCCCTCCTCCTCTCCCTTCTACTCTTTAAAAATCAATAGAAAAAAAATATCTTCAGGTAAGGATAAACCAAAACAAAACAAAATTGAAAAACTACCAATCTATCTGAACTAATGCAGTTGGAAATATATAAAAGACGTTGCAAGCAGGGGCTACAAAGAAGAGTATGGGGTTTCTTGGACCTGTCTCTATTTTGAAAGTCAAACTCTATCTAAACAAAAGGCAACAATTTATCCCACTAGAAATGTTTGCCTTTGTCCAGGAAACACACCAAGATAGCCTAGGAAACAAAAGGAGAAGAGGGATCAATGGCTCTCTCTTCAATGTTACTCATCATCTTAATTCACTCTACTAGATTCTCCCAGGGTTGCCAGTTCTCTGCTGCTCCTTTAGGAAGAACATTCTGGGCTGGCTTACCCACTCAGCTATCCACCTCCCACTGACAAAGCCCCACAGCAAAGTAGGTGCTGGTGACCAGGAAATGGGGGCGGGAAATCAATGATGGATTTATTCTAATCTCAGTGAATTGAATTCTAGCCTAAAGGGGAATAAAAGAAAGTTACAAGTTTCTACAATATCTAGCGTGTAAGAGCCACTAGAAACTGCAATAATGAGCTGTGGGTGCTCTAAGTTTCTCAGGGATTATGCAATAGTGAAGTATACCATGGGTGGTAAACAGGAAGACCATCTTATCAAGGCCAACCTTAGCAAATGGCATAGTCTGGCTCTATCACTCTTTCAACTCCAAATGATCTCGATGGGCACATATTGGATTGTTGGCCCCTCCTCTTCTAGGCCCAGGAGTGCATTTGTCTCCTGAACCCAACTTCCCAGCCTCAACTGATTGATCCAGGGGCAGACCTCTAACCCTGGAAATGTGGAACAAGGATTGAGAGCCGATTCAGTCTGAGTGGCATGGGTCAGGACATGTTGAGCTCGTGTGAGCATATTTTACTGGGAAACAGACACTACTACCATGCTTCCCCGAAAATAAGACATCCTCCGAAAATAAGACCTAGCGCATGGAAAGATAAGACATCCCCTAGTGCAACTTTGGGAGAAAAAATTAATATAAGACACTGTCTTATTTTCGGGGAAACAGGGTATCTGCAAGTGAGAGAAGACACTGGAGTGGAGGTACAGGGGCTTGGTGTCATAGAGAGAGGTGGAGGACTTCCTGGGCTCTCTATACTATAGACCAACCAACCCTGAGGCTCAGAGCTGCATCCTTGTCCTAGGTTCCTCAAGATGATCTACCTCCCATTTCCTCCTAACAATTTATCTCCTATGCGTGAACCAGGTCTAGCTGGCTTTACTTACTTACAAGTAAAAAGGCTGACTGATACACAGAGGTGCCTTCATGAAGCTGTGGCCCCTACCTAGCCCAACCTACACTTCCATTTTTCCTGGTAATTCAACTAGCAAGTCTTAGTGTTAGTTTTATTTTTTGTTAATCCTCATGGAAGGATATTTTTCTTTTTTAAAAAAATATATTTTATTGATTTTATCCAGAGAGGAAGGGAGAGGGACAGAGAGCTAGAAACATCGATGAGAGAGAAACATCGATCAGCAGCCTCCTGCATAACTCCCACCGGGGATGTGTCCACAACCAAGGTACATACCCTTGACCGGAATCAAACCTGGGATCTTTCAGTCCACAGGCCAATGCTCTATCCACTGAGCCAAACCGGTTTTGGCTGAAGAATATTTTTCCATTGACTTTTATAGAGAGTGTTAGTGAGGGGGAAATACAGAGAGAAATATCCACATGAGAGGGACACATTGATTAATTGCTTCCTGCACATGCCCCAACCAGGGCTGAGGCTTGAGCCTGCAACTGAGGTTCATGCCCTTGACCGGTATCAAACCTGGGACCTTTCAGTCTGCAGGCCAATGCTCTATCCACTGAGTCAAATCAACTAGTGCTTAGTGTTATTTTTAAGGTGGCCAGTGCATAAGTCTCCTGTAGTTAAAAAAAAACAAAAAACAAAAACAAACAAAAAAAAAACAACCAAACAACCCCTGAATTCTCCAATGCTTCCTTCAAATAAGAAAAAGTATTTAAATCACTCTGATATATATTTATCTTAACTAATGCTTATAAAAGCTCTATGATTCAGTCAGAAGAGATATTATTTTCATTTTAAAGAATGAAATACTGTGGTTCAGAGAAACAAAGTGTCTTACTTGAGATTACATAGCTAGCAAATGGCAGATCCAGGCCAGGAATGGAGGCCTCATGACTTCAGGTTCTGTGTGAGTGTGTGTGTGTGAGTGTGTGTGTGTGTTTTAAACTATATATAAGTAAGCTGCCTCTCATGGAGGAATTTCAGGCAGTACTGACATACTGGTGAGGCACCATCTCCTATCCCCTCCCCAGTCAGTCCAAGTAATCTGCCTTCTACTTTAGAAACTTTGCCTCTGTTGAAGCACTTCTGGTAGACTCTACTGATTCACAGGCTTCCAGTTCTCATGGCAACAGCAAAGTAAGGAACAAGGATCTGTTCCGTGACCTTCCCTTTCTGCCATGTCCCCACGTGGCTGGAGGAGTGGAAAGCAATTTGTATTCACAATTGTGATCAGAAAGCAATTTGTGTTCTGATCCTGTCTTTGCTGCTTCCTTAACAAGTCTCACTAGCATGTTAATCTTGAGCAAGTTAATTAGCCTAAGTTGTTTCCTAATTGGTGAAATGAGAAATAAAACTTGTTGTAATACCACTTAAAACTGCTTTGGAGAGTAAATGAAATAATGGATAGAAAAGTAATCTAATTTTAAAAATTACTAATTAATCTATCTATTATTTTTCAGTTACAAATCCTCTATAACACTTTACAGTTTACAAAGTCGTGTAACTAATCCAACTTATGATCTATACTAAGATTGGGACTGGCCAGACAAGCTATAAAGCTGAAATTTCACCGTTGTAGTTTTATTACTTTGAGTCATGACATTTTTCAGTTTTTAAAATTTTAAAAATACATATATCTTTGTGACGAGGCCAAATCATATACCCCAGCAGTTAACACTTCAAGGAAATTAAATAGTAATAGCTCTAAAATAGAATGAACTTTGGACACCAGAACTGACAGGCTCAGAAACAATGTAATTTTTCTCAATCATCCCAAACTAGCCCTTTTGAAGTAAAATGGTCCAGAGTCCATACCTGTTTTTAGCAGTGATGTAGGACAAAATATTTTGATTGAAGAATTTCAGGATCAATGGAATGCAGTTGGCAAATACCAAATGTTGTGATACATATTCAAACTGAATTAAAAGATCAAGGTGGAAAGGGCTGCTTATTTGGGGTAGAAGAAAGGATCTGTATGAAAAATAAGCTAATATAAATCTAATATCCATCCCTAACGATATCCACTGATCGCCTGTGTTACCAGTCTTTCTGCCTGGGAAGGAGGCAGTAGTCTCCAGCTCGTCCATCCATCCTGCATGGAGGGGGACAATCTGCAGTGTCATATAGGCTGCAAACTCTTAACCAAAAGCACACAACATAAACCGGAAAGAAAGCCCTATTACAGATCAGCAGAATTGCGGTGAGATTTGCTTTAAGCTCAACAGGAAAGGAAGGCAACCCCGAGGGAGCTGTCTTCCACACCAAAGCCCTGGCTCACAGTGTTTCAACTGTTACTGATACAGCAAGAACAGGTGCAACTCACCCAGCAACTGCTGGCATCACTCAGCCGGCATGGAGACAACACTTAACCAAACGGACCACTGGAATGTGGGCTCCGGTGCCAGTCTGTATGGTTCCCTGTACTTAGAATATCATATTGTAATGGACGAATCAACAAGAGCCCTTCAGTCAACAGATACTGCAAGGAAAATAAGTCGAGGATCTCTTTGATGAGCTTAACCACACAGCACAGGGGCTTCACTTTGCTCTTCTGAATCTGGATGGGGTTTGTGTCCAGGAAGACTTAGTGGAGACAGCTGCCACTAGGATTTTGCCCAAGATACACTGAAGAGCATCAGACACAATTTTCTCCAGATCCAGAACCTAGACTACTAGGACAGTGCAGATAATGGGTTGAAAAAGCAGAAAATTGTGCTGTTTTATATCCTCTATTGTTCCTGATTACCAAAAAGTAGCCTTGGTAGCAAGCTACCAAGTGATGGAAAACTTTTTCCAGTTTTATACGTGCCTTGTCAAGATTCACTGACACTGATACACACTGGCAAAACCCATAAGCCACCCACCTGTCTGTCTGTTGATCCACCTACTGCCACCATGAGAAGCAAACAAACACACATCCTCAATCCTCTCTACTAGGACCGCTATCTCCCACCAAGCCCAGCTCCTCCCAGCCTTGCTGCTGCTCTCACCACCCAGGACACGCTAACACACCTACAGATGTTTCTGAATGTACTAAACCCGCCACGGACACAAACCCTGCAGGGCCTCCCCTGCACTCTGAGGACCTGGTCTCCCACCAGCAAGCTTGGGTTTGACTTCAGAGGAGGAAAATAGAGCAGGGCCTCTGCAGGAATGACAACCTCCTCTCTCCCATGATCTCACCACAGCGACCATCCACTCACTGCTGCCATCTTCCCCCTCACCTTGGCAAAGCTACAGAAGAACCAAGTCTAAACTCCTTAGCATGGCAAACAACGCGCTTATGAGGAAACAGGTACTTAATAGCTGTGCACTCTCACATGTGTTATTAGGTGCTCCCTGTTGTTCCCTCCAGCCTTAGGGACTTTCACAAATTAGCTTTTCTGCTTGAAGTGCTTCCTGGGCTCTTTCCTCAACAACATTGTAGCTAATTGCTCAACATTGTAGCTAATCTCTCTTTAGGACTCCGGTTGAAGTCACTTCACCTCAGGCTGGATTAGGCATTTTCCTACCAGCCAATGTTTAACTGTACTTACCACTCTACGATTGGACATTTATGTATCTGTATCCTTTACAAGATCTCTAAGCCCTTAAGAGCCAGAACTGTGCCTTATTCAGAATTATATCTCAAATGTTAGAAAGATGCTTCACACATAGAAAACTATTCTTAACATGCTCCTCACTCCTCCCAACCCCTCCCTCATTTTTGTAGAAAGCTTGAATCCTATCATCCATTGTTTTAAAGCTGGCTGGGCAGAGATTCCTACCCACAACCCTCAGATAATGTTCAAAGGACATAGACATCAACACCTTTCTAGAACAGCTCCCCACACCCCACACCATATCTCCACCCCAAGCTTGTACAACAGCCACCAGTATTTTGATTCCCTGAGTGAGACAAAGAAAAGGCTGAAAGATCCTCAGCTGGATTACAAGGACCCCCGTGGCCCTTTAGGAGACAGCGCCTAGTGGACACCAAGACCGTGGAGAAGGGCTCCCAGCTGCTCACCTGGTAGATGTGGTTCAGTTTGAAGTGCTTGAGGAGGAGCAGCAGCAGGGCGGAAATACTCTTCACAATGATCTCCTTGTGCCTGTTCACGTCGATGCCCAGCTTCATGCTCTGGAGAACAGTGACGCTACGATAGGGATAGGAAGAGCGCATCTACATACATACATATCTGGATCGGATACAATGTACACAGGAGAGACAGAGCTTAGGAAACACGAATTCCTGTGCTAGGGAAACCTCCAGTTCCTGCTGATAATCCTGTTTGGAGAAAAGCTCCTCTGATCCCTGTTTCTCCCTCTCCTTTAGTGAGCTTGTCCCTTGGCAATGTCCACCCACAAGCCTGTGCAGCCCGTCACTGGCACGCATACTGCCCGCCAGACCCTCCATGCTGAGCTAAAAAGAGCACAGCAGAGAGCGCGGCAGTGGAAAGGGGCTGCTGGTGGGGGAAGGGGATCTCTTTGGAGATGATCTCTGTGTTAACCAGGCAGGGTGGGGACTAGAGACACCTCGTAGACAAGACAGCTAGTAGCCAGCAGCTGCCACAGTGGAAGCACTCACGGCATCTCCTCAGGCAGGACATCTGCCAGAATATTGATAGAGTCTGTCTTAGCCTTGGAGGTGGGAGCTGCAGCCAGCAGAATCTTAAGCAGAGCAATCTGGAAAGTAGAAAAGGAGGAATCCATCCCATTCTACAAGGCTAGTTTCCAATACCTCCACAGTCCTATGAGAAGTGTTTTAAAGTCTTCCTCTAAGTCATTCCCTCAATGACCAAATCTCCCCAGCCTCCAGAGGGGCAAGCAGGTGCCCAGTCCTGAGAGGCCTGCCTGTGAGACTCAGGAGCTAGAAGGGAGCTGACAGGCTGCTGTGCTTCAAGACTGCTCTTTCCAAAGAGGAAGATGGAAAAGGCAAAGTGAGAGGGACAATGCCTAGAAATAAAATGGGAGGTACAAGCAAGATTTCACTTCCTCTACCCTTTCCTTCCCCTCACCCGGACCATCGGCATCATCACCATTTTTGGCCTGAGGCTATCTAGAACATGAGACCATAGCAGACCTCAGAGGGACTAGGGCCCCCAATACACCCTGCACAGATTCCCATCTCAATCTCTATCCCTTCACCAAGCCTGCCCCCCCCCCCCCTTGCAGGAGTCCCGAGAAAAGCTCAGAAGTCTAAAGAGTTACAGAAAGCCTTGACTGAGGAGTCAAAGCTCAGGAAACTAGCTGAAACGATGGGTGTCAGCTGTTGAAATGACTCTCAGCTGTCTGTTCCTTGAAGCAAAGAAGGGCAACTTCTTACCATGTCCTTACCCCACCATCTCTTACCATGTCCTTACCCCACCATCTCTTACCATGTCCTTACCCCACCATCTCTTCCATGTCCTTACCCCACCATCTCTTACCATGTCCTTACCCCACCATCTCTTACCATGTCCTTACCCCACCATCTCTTACCATGTCCTTACCCCACCATCTCTTACCATGTCCTTACCCCACCATCTCTTACCATGTCCTTACCCCACCATCTCTTACCATGTACTGGGGGAGGCTGTACAGCATGCCCTGGTAGAGGATTTCACATGGCGTCTCTGGTACGACCTCTTCCCCCTGTGGCAGGAAACACAGTTACACAGGCCATTTTCCAGTTGCCCAGAGGCTATGTGAAGTGTGGCATGAAAAGAGCACTGAGCTGGGAGTCCTAGGTTCTACTCTCCCTGTGTAGATGTTTCATTATATGACCTTGGGTAAGTTACTTTCCCTATCTGGGTCCTAATTCCCTCTTCTATCGATCAGTGGGCTGGGCTGGATGACCTCTGAGGGCTCTTCCAGCCCTAACGAGCTATAATTCTGGTTTTCACATTATCTGGAGTCAATCCGAATTCTTTTTTCCATGTCCTAGCTGGGTCAGTAGTCAAACTCCCAGCTAGGAGATGGCTCAGACACTGCTTTGCTGAACACATGTGGACTTCATTCAGGCTGCAGGTATGCCTGGGACACTGGGAACAGCCCACACTGAGCCACTTCCCACGGTGTCAATCTAAGGCCACCTGAGAGCACTAATGCTCTGAAGCCAGAAGGGAAAGGTAGGTGACTCAACAGAGAGGGTTAATAAGGGAGATGGGTAGCCTATGGCCTGGAGAAGCAGGAAGGACTACTGGCTGATAAGCTTTTAGGTATAAACTATTTTTACTCCTCTATTAGCCCCTACAATATCCCTTTCTCCTTCCTGACCAGTCCCCTCGTGCACAACTCTCTCCGTCCTTTTGATGACCCCATTTAAGCCTTTTAGCAGAGAATGGAGACAGAGACCTCCAGTGCTTGAGAGGCTACTCAAGGCCACTGTCATCTTTGGGCAATGCAGTCCTTCCTCACCCAGGCCTGTCTATTACAGGGCAAGGGTCACTGCCAAGAGAACCAGAGGTAGGTAACTAAGCCCCTTTCATCCCACACAACTCAGCTATGCTCACATAAGCAAAAGTCTTAAATGGGCATTCAGTGAAGCCTGGCAATCCTGTGTGCTTGCCTTGTGCTACCCAAAAGGCCTATTTCACATCTTCTCCTTTTTCTCAAATCAACCCCCTTGCCCCACAGTCCCTTCAGAGTTGCTCACCCTGCCTCATATTTCATGGAGAAAACAGAAGCAACCAGACAGACACACTCTCATCTTCTCTTTGTCAAATCTACCGAACCAGCTGCGCTCCCATGACAGGCCAGCCCTCCACTTGTGCTTAAAATCTCACTCTTTTCCTCTGTCAAACGTAGCAGTTCTGTATGTATCCCCTCCCTCCTGGATCATCTCTTTGGGATGTAAACACACTCTAGTGTCACCTAGCTATAAAACATTTTCCCTTGACTACACATCCTCCTTCAGCTGCCACACTTGTTCTATTACCCTGTTTCCCTGAAAATAAGACAGTGTCTTATATAAATTTTTTCTCCCAAAGTTGTGCTAGGTCTTATTTTCAGGGGATGTCTTATCTTTCCATGCGCTAGGTCTTATTTTCGGAGGATGTCTTATTTTCGAGGAAACACGGTATCCTCACAATAAAACTCCTGTGTTGTATATGTCAATTGTTTGCTTCCTTTTGTTACATTCATTTTCCAACACACCAAGTAGGCTTCTAGCCCCACCACTTCACTGGAGGTCGCTCTTTTCAAGATTATCAGTTTTCTTCATGTTGCCAAATTCAATGGACACCTTGTTCTTATTATGCGCCATTTATCAGCAACATTTGACATAGAAGATCACTCCATTCTTTTAAAAAAACAACAAAAAAAACACAACACCACATTTTTATTGATTTCAGAAAGGAAGGGAGAAGGAGAGATAGAAATATCAATGATGAGAGAGAATCATTCATCGGCTGCCTCCTGCATGGGAATCGAGCTCACAACCTGGGCATGTGCCCTGACCGGGAATCGAACCATGACCTCCTCGTTCATAGACTGAAGCTCAACCACTGAGCCATGCTGGCCAGGCCACTCCTTGAAATATTTTGTTTTCTTAGCTCTTATGGTTTCACAACATCCTGGATTTCCTCCCACCTCCCTGAGTGTTTTTCTTACTCTTCTTTGTTGGCATCTTTCCTGGCTCATCCCACCTCCAACATTTTGGTGTGTCCCAGCGTTTTGTCCTGAGTTTAGTCCTCTTTTCCATATCTACCCTCTCCCTGGGTCATCTCAGCCAGTTCTATGGCTGTAACACTGTCCACATCAACAGTTTCCAAATTTACTTCTCTAGGCCAGACCTCTCTCCAGAACTCTAGACCCAAATATCTAATCACTTGGTTGCTCTGTATGAGTGTCTAAGGATATTTAAAACTTACTATGACCAAAATAGAACCGTTGATAAAACAGAACTCCCATCTTGGCAAATGGTACTTATTCTCAATTCCTCTTTTTGTCTCTATCCACATCCAATTGAACTGCAACGCTTGTCAGTTATACCTCCAAAATACAACTCAAATTCATTCACTTTTCTCTACTCCAGCAAAGTCACCACCTCTCACCTTGACTATTGTAATAGCTTCCTAACTGACCTTCCCACTTCCACTCTTTCCTGGTCCAGTCTTTACAGCAGCCAAGGGTTCCTTAAAAGACAAATCAAATTTATATTTTTTTATCCCCTATTTAACATCTCCAAAGGTTTCCCTTTGTATTGGGAATCAACTTTAAGCTCCCTATTTTGTTATAGGTTCTGCATAAAATTGGTCCAAACCATCTCCAACAAGCCCACCCCTCCCATGCTCCAGTGGGCCCACCACCTGAAAGGCCTTTTATTCACTACTAGAGGCCTGGCACATGAAATTCGTGCGCAGCTACAGTCCCTAGACCTGACCTGAGATCAGGGCTATCTTCCCAGGCGGCCCTGCCACCCACCCCTGGGTCTCAGTTAGCCATTGGGCAATTGGAGCCTGCCAGTTGGGGGAAGGGGCAGTGGGGGGGGGGGAGGAAAGGGATCAAGAAGTCCATTGGTAGGCCCCAATCAGGCGATCAGGGCCTACAGGCTGAGGGCAGCTTCTACATTGAACGTCAGGCACCCCCCGCCCCCCTCTGGGTCAGTGTACTTCATAGTGACTGGTCATTCTGCTTTCAGTTCAATTGCATATTACCCTTTTATTATATAGGATATCTAATGCCCCAAGTTTTGCTCTCACATAGTTCCCTATGCTTGGAATGCTCTTCCCCCTGATGTTTCTATGGTCACTCCTTCTTGTACCTCATATCTTGCATAACTGTCACCTTCTAAGAGTTCTACCTACCTTGACTATCCAATCTAAAGTAGTCTGTCATACTAGTATAATTCTACTTAAATTTTCTTTAACATGTTGTGAAATTAGGGACCTTGTCTTGCCTGGCACATAGTAAGATCCTCAAAACATGCACACATGCTCTGTGACAGCACTGCAAACACATTCCTCCTGCCCTCTTCCTGTGCAGGACTCTTTAACTCACCAGAGACATGGGGCACTTCTCCAGCTCCTCTTCATTCTTGATCTGAACATCTGCGATGGAGATGTATTTGTGCTGGGGAAGATAAGACATCAACAAGGGGCTGAGGGCCTCAGTCTCATGTGTACCAGCCTCTTGCTTTCACTTCCTCAACGACAAGGAACATGTCCTATTTATGGATCTTTCATCCCAAGTAGGCCATGAGCTATTTGAAGGCAGGAGTCTGATTTGCACCATTAACACTGAGCAAAGTATTTCATATAGAGTGTTTGTTTGTCCCGTGTTTCCAAATTGTTGAAGAGCAGCAAAAACCTAAGCATTTACCTTTAACCAGCCAGGAACTGGCTCTTGCCCCTGGACCACTGCCCAGAGGTTTCTGCTACATGTGTACGCATACATGGAGTGATGATGATGATGGGGTTGGGGAGAATTCAAGGTCTCTGTAACTTAGTCTTTGTGCTCACACAATTTAGATGCAGAGTAGTAGCCTGCTACTCGATCCTGAACCTTTGGAAGTTAGTTGTCTAGAGGGAGAGAGAAGTGAGAGGAAAGGAAGGGAAGAATGAGAAGAGAGAGAGAAAGGTGGAAGGAGGGAAAAGGAATGAGATGAAGGAAGAATAACTTTCTCATCTATCTGAATATAGAAAACTGGTAAGTAGGCAGAGGCCCGATTTCTTCCTCTTTGGCCAAAACGCCTTCAGGAAAATGTAGAATAATAGATTCAGAATGTTTCTGGTAGAAGAGTACTACCCAGTAGGAGGACCCCACTAATCCAACTTGCCTTGATGGCTCACTATCCCTGAAGACTTAGTGCCCACCCTGGTCACCTGCTTTAGGGTCTTCACACTCTCATGGATGGGCCTGGGTAATCCAACCAAGGTATCTGTGTCCCTGTGAAATGCAAGACACACTAGATAAGCTTCAGAAGTATAAAGAACTGCTCATTCCCCCTGGAGTCACATAAACCATGCCACTTTCAGCTTCCAGGTCCCCTATGATTGCTTTAGGACACAGAATTACAGAAACTTTTTGAAAATTAGGATTTCTGTCTGGTCCTTTAAGAACTCACTTTGCAGATAGCCCAATGTCACTTTTGACTGAAATACCAATAACCATGCCTTCTCGGATTTTGTAGAGGCCAGTGGGAAGGATTCATGAGGGTAGGGAGATGGGGAGAAAGACTAAATCTGTTCTGACCGTGTCTCTTCTTCACAGAATCCTGGCTCATTGGAGTAGGTAGGGCCGCTAGAGACTCGTAATCCAACACTCTTATGAGGAAATTGAATCCCAAGAGGGACATGACTTGTTGCTCAAGGCCCTACACTGGCCAAAAGTGTAACAGTTCTCCTAAGAAACTAGAAGGAAAAATTCCATGGGAAGAACCCAAAGTAATCACTGGGAGCTGCCCATGCCTAATAGTCTAGGTTGTATCCTCACGACCCAGCAACATTTCTCATTCCAAGCCACCACTCCGGCCCCATAAGAACCACTCTATAGCCATTGTGACGATTTGGTCACTTACTGCCCCAGAGTGAATCCGATGAACTTGTTCCTGCTTAGCTCCAAGAAGTGCTCAATGTCCTTCTGTCTGAGAGGACGGTGGAGATGAAACCCAAAGAAGGGAAGAAAAGCAAACCTTAAGAGAGAGAACCTTTCTGGGCTCCTGCCCCTCCAATTGGAGGACTGGGGCATTGGGGGAAGAGAGTAGCCAACAGAGAACTTCAAACCTAGGCGTTCTGACTCTCAGACCAGCTTATTGTGCCTTTCACACAAAGACCCCTCCACCCTGGGTCTTCAATGACCGAAACCCCAAGGTTCAGGGTCCCTATCTTTCAAACCTACCTGACCTTTGGGGCCCAGGGTAGGCCCTTGGGAAAAGCCACCCGCTCAGCGGAGAGGGGTGCCTGTGAAAGTGGAGGTGGTACCAGAGGGTCCTGTTCTAGCAGGTCTAACTCTCCGTCCAAGGTTCGTTCTCCATCGCCAGCAGACTCCTCTTCCTCTTCTGTGGCTGGTTCCTCAGTCTTAAAGAGATCTCTTTCATTGTAAATGTCCAGGCTGTCCTGCTTAGTAAGGAGTTGCTGGGTGGGGGAAGGAAAGTATGCAGAGATCTCACCCTGGGCATCCTTGTCTGAGGTCACCCCCTCCCCACAGGCTGTTAGAATTCAGGAAACATGGAGTAAGCACCCAGCTCTTGTGAGAAGATCCACTTCCAACTTCAACCCTACTGTCCCCACCAGGCCTGATCCCAGGACAAGCAGCTCTCAGACAATCAAGCCAACGGACAGGGCACAGAGCACAGATAACCCCCAAGTCATAGCTACTTAGCTTTCAGAAAGAACTGATGCCATTTTTTTTTTTTTTTTTTACCAGCACTTTCCTTCCTAATTATGCTTTGCTTAAGTGAACATTCAATTAGTTTGCCTTCTGTGGGCATACACCAGCTGGTTGACTGAGGAAGAAGAAAAACAGAAGCTTGCTGCTAGGCAGAGGAAAGCGAGTTTGGAATTTTAAATTTTGTCACACAAAGAAAAAGAGTGGACAGAAATAGGCCAAAAAGTTAACAGTTACTGCCTCTGGTTGTTAAGACTGTGGGTGATTTTTTTTTTATCCCTTCTTCTCATTTTATATTTGTTCCAAATTTTCTATAATGAGTAAACATTACTTTATAAAAAAAAAAAAATCAAGGTTAAAAAAAATCTCCCTGAAGATAATAGGCTAGATAACTGAGTGTGACTGTCTGGTCCTGACACCTATAGTTGGTGAACTCAGGTAGATCACACAAATGAGTTCATGGGAACATGGTCTCAGTGCACCTTGTCATTTTGACCTTCCAGAGATGGAGACTATACCTAAAATCCTAACCTGTCCTCTCCCAAATGTAAGCCTTTTGTTCTGGGGCCAGACAAAAGTATGGTTGACTCAGAGTAAGCCTTCTTGCTGCTGAGAAAATAGGAAAGTGCCACACATCCAGTACAGGGATTTTCTAGGACACCTGTTCAGGTGCTTTGGGTCCTTATACCCTAACCTAACTCTTGTTCTGGGTGCTAAAGAACTACAGGTGCCGAGATCCAGGTCATTGACCCTGTGGCAAGACCTGGATCTGTAAGGCAATATCACAATGTCATATCATGATAGTGCAGGCATCTGTCAGGACTGGGGGATAGAAGCCAAAGTACAGACTGCAAGGTTTCAGGTTGGTCACAGGGCCAGCCAGGGGCAGGATGAGCTGGGTCATTTACTGCCCTTTCCTCCCACATCCAGAGTAGCTTAGAATCTGGATTTTTGGACAGCTAGTGTCCCACTGTCTGCTTTAGTGCATACCCTTCTAGAACCACGGCGGCCTCGCAACTTGGAAGGTGGTGGTGCCAGCTGAGACTCCCCCAGGTCCAGAGTGTAAGAGGGCGGGGAGGCAGCACGCATGCTCTTCACCACCTGGAGACTGTCCTCTGCCAGTGGCGGCAGGCCCAGTTCTGCCCGCTTCTGTACTTTGAGAGCCTGTAGATGCTCAAATCTACCGAGGGTGAACTAAGGGGTAAAAAGAAAAGGGGCAGAGAAGAGAGGGGAAGGGAGGGAAGTCAGAGAGAGCAAAGTCAGGAAAGCATGGGTGAAGAGGAATAGCCACCACCTCCAGGCCCCCTCAGACCCTGGGTTAATTAGTAATAAAACAGGAAGGGGCAAATGTGGTTACTAGCCCAGTCTGAGGAACTCAGGCACCAGGATAAAGCATTATTTACTGACTCCGGGTTGGACATATCACAAGAAATTAGGAAAGGGACTCCTAGGGGCCTCCACTACAAAAAAAAAAAAAAAAAAAAAAAAAAAAACCGAAAAAAAAATTAAAAACAAACAAACAAACAAAAAAACCCCACAAAACCAAAAAAACACAAACAAACAGGAAAATTTATCTCCTTCTTTAAGAAACACATCCAGATGCTAAACCCAGTCCTCACTCAATTTCCTCTGCAGTTGGGGGAGGGGGGAATGCCTCTTGAAGTTGGGGAACTTTAAGAGGCAGTTACCCCTATGAAGCCAGTCCTGTGAGGTGGGAGCCAGAGCTAAAGGATCAGGTTGAATAATTAGTAACAAAACTACAACCATACATTTATAAGGACTTCATTTTTATCTGGACGGAGGGCAGCTAGAGAAATTGAGGCACAGAGAGTTGCCCAAGGTTGTCAGTATGAGCAGAGGCCAGATTTCCCAACTCTTAGCCAGTGTTCTTTCCACAAAACATCAGTTCTATCAGGGGGAGATGCAATGATACCCCAGTTCACAGAGTGGCAAATCTTGTCAGTCCAACAGACACAGATAACCTGCTCTCACAGAGAACATCTGATTTCTCTAGGATAGCCTAGTTGCCCCTCCATTGGCTAACAGCTGCCCTAGTCTTCAGCCTAGCTCCTGCCTGCAGAATCAGAAGAGAAGAAACTGAGGTATAGAGGGCACTGCTGAGTTAGGAGGGAGGAGAATGAGCCACTCACCATGACCACCTTCCAGAGCAGAAGCAGGACCTTCTTTATGGGGAAGTGGGGAGCCAGGCCACTACAGAACTTGGTAACCATGGAGAAAAGCAGAAGGGCAAAAGGCTCCTCATTATGCATGGAGAAGCCTGAAGGGTGTGGAGAGAGGCAAATGAGAAGTGAGAATGAGGTAACGGAAAACATTAGTAGTCCTGATTCTGGACACTCTCACCACCCCTAAAGATTTTGAGTACTGCCCAACAGGAGACCGCATAGCTCAGTGGTGGAGGGTCAACCTATGAACCAGGAGGTCATGGTTCGATTCCCAGTCAAGGCACATGCCCAGGCTACAGGCTTGATCCCCAGTGGGGAGGGCATGCAGGAGGCAGCTGATCAATGATTCTCTCTCAGCATTGATGTTTCTATCTCTCTCTCCCTCTTCCTTTCTCTCTGAAATCAATATATATATATATATATATAATTTTTTTTTTTTAAATTTGCGTCCTTGGTCCTGAGAAGGAGGCTTAGAGAGTCCCCAGAGGGAAACCCCTCAAGGGCAGGAAGTGAAGCCCTGTAGGTACATGGCTTACCTCCCAAAGCTTGGGGTAAAAGTAACAGTAATAGAGATGTTACTTTCTGGCTGAAGGATTCAATGCATTTGAGTCACTTTCCCACATCAATGAATATATTTTATTTATTTATTTTATTATTATTTTTAAAAATATATTTTATTGATTTTGTGCAGAGAGGGAGAGAGATAGAGAGCTAGAAACATCAATGAGAGTCATTGACCAGCTGCCTCTTGCACACCCCCCACTGGGAATATGCCCGCAACCAAGGTACATGCCCTTGACCGGAATCGAACCCGGGTCCCTTCAGTCCCCAAGCAGACGCTCTATCCATTGAGCCAAACCGGTCTCGGCATATTTTATTGATTTCAATGAATATATTTTAAAAATCCTGTTGGCTTTCATATCTTATCCCTCTCCGATGACACCAACTTATATTTCAACACAGTTCAGTTTTAAGGTGATTCGACTCATTTTTTCATGTGGGATTCGTGATAGAATGGAAGAGGGATACCTATCCCGATTTACAACCAAAGGAATTATGGTGTAGAGAGGACATTTGGTCTGAGCTCAGACACAGGGGCAATTAAGGCAGGCCCTCATGCCTGCTGTGCCGTATCTCTGTCCTAAAAGGATGTTAATGAAAAACAAAAAAAGAAAAGCTGCCTGTCTCTCTTGGGCAGATGCTAGGCTTCCCTTCCAGTGCCAGCCCCATCCTCACCCTTCCTTAGGGCCACTTCTTACTCAGTTCAGTGCGGAAGGTCTCCCTGGCCGTCCTCCACCCACAGGAGTCTGTTTCTCGCTCCAGGCGGATATTTTCCACCAGTAGGTACAGGACACTCAGCAGCACCCTGGGGTTACAGAAGGATCACAAGAGGTGCCCGAGGCAGATCCCAGCCTATAGTCAGAGACCTCAGTGATGGTCTTTGTGGGAGCCCAACCCAGTGGAATTAGCAACTTCTAGTGGTCTAGGAGCATCTGGAATTTGAGTCAAGAGTAACAACCCATTGCTAACCATTCCATTCCAATCCCATGGCTAGCCCCACTCACCGGAGCTCTGTGCTATCAGCAATGGAGATGGCTGGTTTTCGAACAGCAGTGCTACAGGCCTGGCTGTTGCTGCCGTGGGAAGGAGGGAGAAAATGAGAACCCATACGGCATCTTTACTCACTGTGTTCCCACTGACCATACACACAAATACGAGTACCTGCTACTCCCTGGCTATATATCCATATGGGGCGTACAGCAGGCAGCCCATCAATGATTCCCTCTCATCATTAATATTTCTAGCTATCTCTCCCTCTCCCTTCCTCTTTGAAATAAATAAATAAACAAAAATATATTTTTTTAAAAATAAATTGGTCTAAGGTAAAGAAGCCCATAGAATTCCTCTGTCATCTCAGCATAGGACATCTATGCAAAGGGCCCATCCCACTGTGGCTAGTACTGTGCTAGACACCAAATAGATGTTAAAGGACACTTGATAAATAATAAATAGATTGCATCCTATCAAACCCCTGGGTGATAGACATGAGATAAAATGAGGCTTCACTACAGTGTCTAGAGAAGATAAGGCCACCTCTAGAGCTATAACCCATGAGGGAAAGAATTGGCACATGATAGGGACTGGCCCTGTCCCTCTTGGGTCATGTTTTCACCAGAAGAGTTTTCTTCATGGATTCCAGAGTTAGGATGAGCTGAGAAGGTTTGGATAAAAAGGCAATACACCCAAGATAGGCCTCTGAAGCCCAGGATTGAAGCTGTAAGTGGGGCAGAAGTAGCAGATGAGCCCAACCTCAGGGAGGAGAACAGAATATCAGAGAATATGGCTGAAAGAAAGGGAACTGTCGGTGTAAGCTTTGGACCAACATGTGAATAGACCCAGCTCCACAGAGAGGTCTCTATGGTAAGGGACTCAGCATAGGACATGAAGCAGCCTTCAGGGAAGGGGGTTGTCTCAGCCAGCCCTGCCCTAAGGCTTCTTACTCGATTTCCATGTGGAGGAGCTCCAGGAAGGCTGAGAAGGTCCCCATCTGGTAGAGCAGGAAGCAGTTGTATCTGGACCAGTGTAGCACATCGACCTCTGAATCACATTCCCCAAAGGTGCCTAAAGGACCAGACAGTGCCACAGAGGTTATCCCAGTTCTTTCCACTCTGCCCCATGATTTTAGGACCATCTTTCAATATCCTGTCCAATAATTTGGCTGACAAGTGTAGGGCAAGGGCCCCGCAGACATCCCAGAATGAGGCAGGGAGAGGAAAGGCAGACTCCAGAGTTAGGTCCAATGTGCTCATCAATGGCCACTCGTAAGTTTGAGTTCTCTGAGAAGTAGATCCAGAGATGAAAATTCAAGTGCAAGCATTTTATTTAGGTGATCCCAGGAAACATCAGCAGAGAGGTAAGGGGGAGAAGGCAGTTAAGAGCTCAATCCCAGGTGGGGAGAAGCTCTGGGAAACAATATAAAACACACAACTCAAAAGTCATCTTACTCAAGAAGGGTGAGGTAGTCAGGCTACTCACTCACTATCTCCTGTCAGTCACTGAGGAGTGCTGCTGGACCAGGGGAGCACATGGATTCCCCAGCACTCCTGGCTTCCCTGTGGGTGCTTCCCAGAAACCCTCAGGCAAAATGGTGAAGGGAGAGGCACCTGGGAGTTGGTCATAGTACCAGACCCAATAGATATGGTTGGGCATTTGCATGCTATAGTCTTCCCTTCCCCTTATTAATGTCCACTCTCTTTCCTCTCCATGTATGACTTTTATAGTTTTTAGCTTACAACTAGTCTCTTCTGCCAACAGTCCTCTTATTTATAATTTCAGAGTTAATTTTACTATTCCAATTAAGCTATTTTATTTCTCTTTCCAACACCTGGTAATAATCCTTTTCTAGAAAAATTTCCTCAATCTTATTGAGTTCTGATTATCTCCAAATTACTCACAGCATCCACTCTTGCTGCTATTTTGGCTTGAACCTTCTAAATACCAACAAGAAACTATGCAGAGGGTCCATCGTGCATCTGTGGCACCCCCTGCCTTCCCTCCGTGTCAGGGCCAGGTCACAGATGACAAAAGAAGCCTCCGTGCTCAGCTGGTAGTACTTTGTCAGCTCTGGCCATACTGACTAGTTTCCAGATACGACTATAGCCCAGGTTAAGGAAAAGAGAAGCCATGAGAAATCCTGATATGCCTGGTAAGATAAAGGGTGATTCCAAGGGATCCAGAACAGTACCTACTACCATCTCATCTTCATAAGCACCAGGTTACTCCAAGCATGTGACAAGATCTGTCCAGCATCACTTGCCCTATCCTGCTCCTGAGAACACCATTTTCATTCCTGGTCTCCACCCCTCTAAAGTTGGCAAAGGTGGTCACTCACCTTGGGCCAGATAGAGAACAGCTCGGGCCACCTTCAGCCGCCGCTCTCTATTGACCACCTCCAGGCGGTCCAGGAGCCCCATCACATAGGTCTTCTGGGCGTCTTCCTCCAACTCCAGCCACTCCTTGCCCTGTACTGGGGACAGGCCATATAGGTCCAGTGTCAACTACTGCCTTCCCTTCCTGGAAAAGCTCCTGACAGCATAGTACAATACCTCTGATCTCAGCTCCCTAGAAATTCTTCTCCTCAAAAGCTTTATTTGGCTGAGAAAAAATAGGGGTGGGAAAGGTAAATGATCCAGAAGTTCTTGCCTGAGCCCACTCTGCTGCCTCATCTTTTTGCACATCCCCTCCATCCTCCACACACAGCTTATACTGTTCTATCTCTCTGTCTTTCTTCAAAGTGTTCCCTCTGCATTCCTACATATGCAATTCCTATTCATCATTACAGATCAAACACAAAATTACTTCTTTCCCACAAATGCTCCGGGAAGAAGCTCTATCCTTAAAGATACTTTTTACTTCTCTTTTGACACTTACCAGTTCCTCTTGGCCTGAGCTGGTTTTGTGATATACACATCTCCCTTTTGCTATCTAACTATAATCTCTTTGAAGACACTGCAAATTCATCTTCACCCCTGCCTCCTGCATCTCTGGCATGGAACAGGGTACTCACCACACACTTGTTGAGTTGAAAATTGAATTGCCACTGACCAAATAAGGGAACAGAGGTCTGAGAGAATCAGTGTGGACACATGAAATTATTATTAGACTAGAGGCCCAGTGCACAAATTAGTGCATGGGTGGGGTCAGGCCAGCCTGGGCTGGCTTGGGGGAGGGTTTGGAGGAGGTGCAAGGAGGGGACATGAGAGGTTGGCTGGCCATCCCTGTCCCTGATCAGGGTGGGGGGCCAAACAGGGATGGGGCTAGTGGGGGGGAGAGGCTGCAGGCAGTTGGATGGCCCCACCCCCTGGCCGACACCTGATCGAACTCCCACCCGAGAGGACAATTTGCATATTAGCCTTTTAATATATAGTATGCTATTGATAGTGAGGCAGAGTTGGAAGCAAGGGTTGAACATTAAGGTTAAGGACTAGGCTAAGCACAGGGTAGTATCAGGCAGCAGGGCACCAGCCCAGCCCCACCTCCCCATCCCTCTGCCCTCTTTGCCCTTTACATCAGGTAAGGGGATTCAGCTCAGGCCACTCCAAGGTTTCTCCACCTGAGATATAGGAAACTGTCCCATAAGCAAGAAGGGATAGCGAAGTTACACAGTTATGGAGCAGATGAAGAAGGATCATATTTTGTTTAAGGTATTTTTCTAGATCAGGCGGAGATATCATGAAGGGAAAAAAAGCAGGTCTCTGAATAAGGGTCTGGGATCACCTTGAGTCTTGAAATCTTCTTCAAAGCACCTCCTGTTAGTGGTGAATTCCAGGTTCTCAGTGTAGCTGTACAATTCTGTGCCAGGAAAGATAGGACAGAGTCACAAACATTTAGTAGACCCTTACCGAAGGGGTCTGGAGTAGAGAGGGTAGCACGAAAGAGCTAAAGCTTCCAATACATTCCTGTGTCCAATTCAACCCAGAGTCCGCTTCCTCCTTTTTGGAGCAGTTAAAAATAGCCACTTGTGTCCCTGGGTGATTAAACCATCAAACCTGTCCTCCTCCTGCCAGCTGGCTGACACAGCAGAGAAGGCAGGCTTCAACATTTGGTGAGGGCCAGGAGGAGGGTTGGAGCTGAGAGGGCATAATGTTATCACTCCTGTTTCTTAGGACTGCAACCCCTCCTGTTTGTCAACCCAGACTGGGGTTACTCAGTCTCTAGGAAAGAGAAGGGCACTACAAACCCTGACATTTAGAGGTGAGGGTGAGGGCTGAAGAATATGCATTAGAGATGGCTGTTTGGGGTTAGAGCCAACTCATTCTCTCCCTGCTAAGTTTCCTCGAAGGGTATAGAAGTTTAGGTTCCTGCTCACTGCCACATGGGAAGAGACCATATCGAGCAGCTATGGTTGCCAAAGGGCAGCCTGTGCCCAGGAAAACCTAACTTTGCTGACAGTAGTCTCTCAATTCAAAATGTTTACAAGAATATAAATGCCCTTTCACACACACACACACACACACACACACACACACACACACACCCGAAAATTATACCAGTACCCTCAACTTACGGAGGATGAAGAACTGAAGTTGAAAAATCAATAGGTGATAAAACAGGTTTCCTCAAAACCCTGTTCCCTAAATGAGACCCTAGCTGGAGATTTAGGTCACAAAACAAGAGAAATTCACTTATGTTCCAGCCAGTTGTCTTATGGTTGAGAAACACTTTGTCTTGGAACCAGAGATTTAAAAAAAATTTTAGAGAAAGGAAGAGGGGATGGGGAGAGGGAGGGAGGAAGGAAGGGAGGGAGGGAAAGAAGAGAGAGAGAGAGAGAGAGAGAGAGAGAGAGAGAGAGAGATTGGTTGCTTCCTACATGTCAATCAATCATAATTTTTTTCAAAAGATGTTCAACTACATTAGTAATGGAGAAAAGCAATTAAAATAATGCCATATTATTTTATTAATACATTCATCAAATTGCAAAATTTAAAAGCCTAGGTTGGTGAGGGCACAGAGAAATGAGTACTTTTATGCACTGCTTGGCATGAGAGTATAATAAAATTGGAAAGCAGTTTGGTCATATCTAGCAAAGTTGAAAACCTACACATATTATGACCTAGTGATCTAGATGAACACTTTAAAAACAAACAAATATATTTTTAATGATTTCAGAGAAGAAGGGAGTGGAAGGGAGAGATAGAAACATCAATGATGAGGGAATCATTGATTGGCCTCCTCCTGCAAGTTGGACTGAGCCTTCAACCCAGGGATTGGAACCAGCAACTTGGGTATGTGCCCTGACCAGAAATGAAACTCCGCCACCTTTTGGTATATGAGAAGAATGGGAAGATGCTCCAATCAACTGAACCAGGCTGGGCTGGGAGCCAGGGCTTTTGAGTCCTGAGTTCCAGAATCCTGGAGTGACCAGAAGCAAATCCCATCTCTGAATCTTAAATTCTTCAGTCATGATTGGAGTGTGTGTGTGTGTGTGTGTGTGTGTGTGTGTGTGTGTAAGAGTAGAGCACAAACCCAATCAGAAAAGAGAGCAGTTTCTTAGGTATTAAACTTTTTTGTTTTTATTTTTAAATTTTAGATCCTGAACTTACATACAGATAAATATAGAATACATATGACACATGTGTATCATCTACCCAGATAAACAAATATTAACACTTTGTCATATTTGCTTTAGACATCTAAAGTCCCCTCTTCCTCTCCAGTCTATTTTATGTCCCTCTCTCAATGTAACCACAACAATAAAATCGGTGTGTATGCTGCACATGCCTATCTTTATTCTTTTATTACCTATGTATGGGCCTGTAAACACATGATATTGTTCTGCTTTAAAAGTTTTTATCCAAGTAGTATCTATCATATTGTATACATTATTTTTTCTTAGTAACCTTTTTTATTATGTGCCTTTCAATAGTTTTTTTGTATGAAAAACAGCATGATGAACAACACATCCTTTCACTTTATGGATACTGCTTTCAAACAAGTGTGCAACTGCACTGCCTAGAAACACCTTTTAGACTCATGTTTTGCAGTTTGATGCATGTTTAAATTATTTTGTCATTGTTTCTTTCCTCCCTCAACATTGTTTTGAATATTTATTAATAGTGAAACATATTGATATAGATGGATTATTTTAATGGCTATTTATTGATATACTACAGTTTATCCATTCTCCTACTAAGTTGTTTTCCATTTTCCACAATGGCCACAATAAACATCTTTGTACATGTTTTCTTATGCCCAAGTATTTTTAAAAAGTGTACATCTTGTCCTAGTCGGTTTTGCTCAGTGGATAGGGCATTGGCCTGCTGACCGAGGTGCGATTCTGGTCAATGGCACATGCCTGGGTTGAAGGCTCAGTCCAACTTGCAGGAGGAGGCCAATCAATGATTCCCTCATCATTGATGTTTCTATCTCTCCCTTCCACTCCCTTCTTCTCTGAAATCATTAAAAATATGTTTGTTTTTTTAAAAGTGATCATCTAGATCACTAGGTCATAATATGTGTAGGTGTTCAACTTTGCTAGATATGACCAAACTGCTTTCCAATTTTATTATACTCTCATGCCAAGCAGTGCATAAAAGTACTCATTTCTCTGTGCCCTCACCAACTTAGGCTTTTAAATTTTGCAATTTGATGAATGTAAAATAATATGGCATTATTTTAATTGCTTTTCTCCATTACTAATGTAGTTGAACATCTTTTGAAAAAATTTATGATTGATTTCAGAGAAAAAGTAAGGAGAGGGAGAAAAAGAAACATCAATGATGAGAGAGAATCATTGATCGGCCGCCTTCTGCATATCCTCTACTGTATTGAGCCCACAACCCAGGCACGTGTCCTTGACTGGAATCAAACCCGGGACCCTTCAGTCTGCAAGTCGACACTCTATCCACTGAGCCAAACCGGCTAGGGCTAGTTGAACATCTTTTCATGTGTTTATTGACTGTATAGTTTTCTGTTCTATAAATTCCTATTCATTCTTTGACCATTTCATGTCTCTTCTCTCTCTCCCTCCCTCCTATACACACACACACACACACACACACACACACACACACACACTATGTATTGTAATTTTTGTTGGTAGTTAAACTAAGCTATTTCAAAATTTGTTCCCTGTGCTTATTCACAAGAACTTCTTTAAAAATATTTGCCTATTTTCTTTGAAAAAAATCATACCTCAAAGTATCACTTACACGTGATGGAATATTTAACTTTCACACCATCTCCACCCAAAGCTCATTTATTAATAACTGGCCTTCATAGCACGGGTAACATGGAGGCCCTTAATGTGAGGACGTCATGTTTAGCCTAAGCCAGTGGTCAGCAAACTGCAGCTCATGAGCCACATGCAGCTCTTTGGCCCCTTGAGTTTTTAGCAAAGGCCAGCTTAGGAGTACCCTAATTAACTTAATAACAATGTACCTACCTATATAGTTTAAGTTTAAAAAATTTGGCTCTCAAAAGAAATTGCAATCGTAGTACTGTTGATATTTGGCTCTGTTGAGTAATGAGTTTGCTGACCACTGGTCTAAGCTAAAAACCCAGAGAGAAGCAGCCCAGCACTGAAAGGAGAGTGGGATCACACAGCTCCACCCTGACGGCTGAGGTGAATGGCCAGCCTTGCTCAGCTGGCCAGTTATCTACAGAGTTTTTCTTCAGCCATTGCTGAGATTTATTTAAGGGGCAAGTGTTAAGGGAAAGCAGCAAGATGGGGGTAGAAGAGAAGAGAGATCGAATGAAATAGAGAAGGAGAGGGTGGCAGAAAGAAGGAGACATGCAAAGATACAGGTGAATATGGGAAGAGAGAGAGAGGAGAAACAGGAGAAGGTGGAGAGAAAACAGATGAGAGAGTGCACCAAAAGAGAATAAAGAGTGTAAGCAGAAAAGAGCGACAGAATGAAAGAATGGAGAGTACCATAGCCATGGGAGGATTCACAGAAAGAAATGTGAACAAAGAGATATTTACCACTGAAGGGTGGCGAGAAGAGGGAATGCGGAGAACAGCCTTTGTTCTGCAGCCACTTGTTGAGAACAGACAAGCTGCCAAGGGAGATGACAAGCCCCTTCCTCTCCCTCTTGGCCACCTTCCACTCTCTACAGACCCATCTGCCTCATACCTGACAACTCTGCTGCATGCCCATCTGCATCTCCATACTCAAATTCCAGAGTGGGGCAGTCCACGGAGCCCTGCAATGGAGAAATCTTTGCGGTAACTGGGGAAAGGGTTGACAAAGGAGATTATACCCTAATTTCATCCTCTTCACCTCTTGGAGGCCAAGGTTAGATCAGGGAGGCAGCTACAAGAGTTCCATCTGTGCCTTTCATCTAGGAGGTAACCTTCTACAAGTCAAAAATTTTATTTACAATTTTTTTCTTTATTGATTAAATTATTACATGTGTCCTTATCCCCCCATTGCCTCCCCTACCTGCCCCCCTAGTGTCTGTGTTCATTGGTTAGGCTTATATGCATGCATACAAATCCCTTGGATGATCTCTCTCCCTCACTCCTACCCTCCCCTACCTTCCCTCTGAGGTTTCACGGTCTGATTGATGCTTCTCTGTCTCTGAATCTGTTTTTGTTCATCGGTGTATGTTGTTTATTATATTCCACAAATGACAAGCCCCTTCCTCTCACTCTTGGCCACCTTCCACTCTCTACAGACCCATCTGCCTCATACCTGACAACTCTGCTGCATGCCCATCTGCATTGAGATCATGTGATATTTATCTTTCTCCGATTGGCTTATTTCGTTTAGCATAATGCTCTCCAGTTCCATCCATGCTTTTGCAAATGGTAAGAATTCCTTCTTTTTTACCGCAGCGTAGTATTCCATTGTTAGATGTACCACAGTTTTTTAATCTACTCATCTGCTGATGGGCACTTAGGCTGTTTCCAACTCTTAGCTATGGTAAATTGTGCTGCTATGAACATAGGGGTGCATATATCCTTTCTGATTGGTGTTTCTAGTTTCTTGGGATATATTCCTAGAAGTGGGATCACTGGGTTAAATGGGAGTTCCATTTTTAGTTTTTTTGAGGAAACTCCATACTGTTCTCCACAGTGGCTACACCAGTCTACCTTCCCACCAGCAGTTATAAGCCAAAATTGAGGCTCGGTGCTGGGAGGGGCTTATATATATAGAATCAGAAACTCTGGGTAATGGGCCAGGATTGTGAACAGATATGAAAGCTACAATCTGTACCCATATCTAATCTACATAAACACAGACCAGAAGAGCATCTAGCTGATCCCCAGAAAAACGTGATGGACGAAAACAAGAGGTGAACTGTATTCTAATTGCAACTCTGTCAACCCACTATATGATTTGGGGCAAATATCATTCTGTGGATCATAATTCAGCCCTAATATTCCAAACTTTAGGACTGTCAAATAAGGTAGCATTTCTACTCCAATTTTTTTTTAAAGACTAGATCTCCTATGATGGTGTATGTATAAATTATCCTATATAATAAAACCCGAGTATGCAAATCAGTCGAACTGCAGAACGACGGGTCACTATGATTCGCACTGACCATCATAGGGCAGATGCTCAATGCAGGGGCTGCCCCTGTGGTCAGTGTGCTCCCACAGGGGGAGCACTGCTCAGCCAGAAGCTGGGCTAATGGTGAAACTCTCCCACCTTCGTGGCAGTGCTAAGGACCCCTTGGGGGATGTCTGACTGCTGGCTTAGGCCCACTCTCCGTTAGGCCGGCAGTTGGACATTCCCCGAGAGGTCCCAGACTGTGAGAGGGCGTAGGTTTGGCTGAGAATCCCCTTTACCCCCACTGCACGAATGTCATGCACGGGTCTCTAGTTTTTTTTTTGTTTTTTTTTTTAAATATATTTTATTGATTTTGTACAGAGAGGAAGGGAGAGAGATAGAGAGTTAGAAACATCGATGAGAGAGAGTCATCGATCAGTTGCCTCTTGCACACCCCCTACTGGGGATATGCCCGCAACCAAGGTACATGCCCTTGACCGGAATCGAACCCGGGTCCCTTCAGTCCCCAAGCCGACGCTCTATCCATTGAGCTAAACCGGTCCCGGCACGGGTCTCTAGTTTTAATATAATCCCCTAATCAATTTAAGCACTTTGGGGTATTTCCTACTAATATGTATTAATCTATCTGAGCTTTTTAAATTTTGAATCCCAGCTTTGACATACTGTCACATATTATGTGATCTTGAGCAAACTACTTAACCTCTCAGTGTGGTGTAAGAAAATATATTTAGTCTTTGCCTCACCTCCCTCCCATTCTGGCACAGATCTCCTAAAACCTCTGGAATTTCCTGAGTGATGGGAGTGTCTGATATTTATAAGGGTTCTTGTCAACCATACTTGTGTTTAAGCTAATGAGGTGACTCACACGAACCCAAAAAGTTTCAAAGGAGGGGCTGGCCCTACCTCCAGGGAGAGGAGGAGCCTGGAGACTGAGTTCAATCACAAGGCCAGTGGTTTAATCAGCCATGCCTAGGCAATAAAACTTCATATAAAAACCACGAAACAGTGAGGTTTGGGCACACAATGCCCAAATTTTCCTCATTTTGCCACAAACTCTGTCAAGGACTTTGGGAACCAATTAAACCAGGGGATCTGGCTCACCGAGGCCAGAAATGAATCCTTTTGAAAGTTAATAATCTTTTTATTAAGCAACTTCCTTTTTAGGTTGAGAAAGCTCATACCTAAAGCCATTGTGAAAGGGTAGGTCAACAGTGCCCTATAAACAGTGACATGTACATAGGAGATGCTTTTGACTTAAGCCAAATAATTGTCTCTCAGTAATTCTTTAGCAGCCCTAGAGAGGAAAGAAAACCATCTCTCCTGAGGACTAGCTTACACAGGAGAGCAAAAGGAGGGAGGGAGGAAAGTAGGGAGGGAGGGAGGGAGGGAGGGAGGGAGGGAGGGAAAGCCCACGGCCATCTGAGTCTGGCACCCGGGTGTGGTAGTGATACTGACAGGAGAAGTGCTCTCCTGCTGCAGTGGAAGGCAGAGGAAAGCTAATCTGTCCAGCCTGCCTTTTGGCAGGCAGCGAGCCCAGATAGAGAGGATCACTGCAGTTGTTCATTCCCAAGCATGACAAGTGCAGCTGCAGGAGTCAGGAGGTAAACTGCAGTGCAGGTGGAAAGCTCGGAGTCTCGGGATACTGAGCTCACTGAGACAATGAACTCACTGGCAAAGGTAAAGCAGTATCAGAGCCTTTTCCTAAAGGAAGACTTGGGACAAGGGGACAAGGCTACTGGGCGTCAGGAGGAGTTTTAATTCCCTCAAAGAGCACAGCACTCTGAAATTATGTTCTTTATTAGCATATTGTCGGTCTTGATCTCGCCACTCCCACTGGAATACTAGCAACGAAGAGCAAAGATGTTATCTTGTTCACGGCTGGTATCCCTAGCACCCAAGTTAGTACTGGGCATATAGAATGACTATCCCCCCCCCCCCCCCAAATATACCACATCTGAGTAAGAACAGTGTCTCTAAGGGGGAAGGAAGCAAAGGTCCCCTAAAAGTCCAGACTGGTATTGAGGCGGGGTAGGAGGGGTGGGGAGGGGGGAAGATGATGTGATGGATAGAACCCTGCCTGATCTAACAAGGCAGGAGGGCTGAACTATGCCTCTGAAAGTGGTGTGATCTGGGGCCAATCTTTTTACCTCCTCTACTTCTCTCTTTTAAAAAATGGAATGGATTCCTACTCTGTCTGTATTAAGATGGAAAGCATACCTGAAATCCCTTTGGAAACGGTGAGATAGCATTCAAATGGTCCACCCTGGACTGGGATGCTTAAGTCCTGGCACTCAGAACCAACTCTGCCACTCGATGTGGCGGTGTGCGGTACTGCTAAGAGCTGCTCTGAACTGACCCGTTGCATGCAGGGTACCTGCACTGCATTAATCATTTTACATCCAATTATCTCCCTTTGGTTTTATCACAGCCTCCCACGGCACATAGCATTAACCTCATTTTACAGATGAAGAAAACTGGAGCGCCTAGAGGTTTGGCAATTTGCCAAAAAGTCAACACGGAGAATAAATGGCCGGGCTGCGATTCAAAACCTGGTCTGCCTGACTCCAAAGCTTGGTACTCCTGGCCTCTGAGCCAGAGGTACTAGCATGATGGTGGGCAAGTTAACTTCTGTTTCACGTCTGTGAAACCAAGGGCTAACCTGGATGATCGCTCCAGACCCTTCCACACCTGACATCCCACAGTCTGTTCTCCTGGTCCCCGCTCAGACCAGTTCTACTCGGGGCTGGTAGATAGAGATTGGCTGGAGGAGGACGGGTGTGTGTGTGTGTGTGTGTGTGTGTGAATAATATGATCCAATCCTTTCATCCTCCTGGCTAGGGATTTATTTTTACTACTATTATTATTATTATTATTATTATTATTATTATTATTATTATTAATTTTCCAGAAGAGGAAGCGACCCAAACATGCATACTCCTATGTGTGGGTTTGGATCCTGGGACAATCTCATCCACTCCCTCCTGCACTGGCCCCGCCTGAATCCTATCCCGTTAACCCTTCCAGGTAGCGGTCCCGAGGCCGGTGGAGCCGCCCACACGGGGGCGTGGGAAGGGGGAGGACAGAAGGCTCGGGAGCCGGGGTGGTGGGCAGCCCCCCAGCCCGCTCCCCTGCCCCGCGGCGGCGCTCGGCCTCCCGCCCCGGTCGCAGGTCCTCCACCACCCGCGCCCGTTCACTCCTGTCAGCGGGAGGTTCGAATCCCCACCTCCGGGGGCTGCAGCTGCGAGCGAGGTGATAAATATTTGAAAAGTACCCGGTTCGCTCGGGATCGCGCCACATCTCCGGGTGCGGAGGCCAGAGGGGAGGGGAGGGGTCCGGGACTGGAGAGCCCGGAGTCCAGCAGCGGCGCCCCCGCAGGCGCCCGCCCTCAGGGGGGACTCGGGGCGCCGGAGGGGAGCCCGGCCACAGCCCCTCAGCCGCCGCTCCCCGCCCGCGGGCACCTCCCGGCCCCAACAGCAGCTCTCCGGGCTCCTCACCTCCGACTCCCGCCGCTGGCTTCGGAACACTTCCCGGCCCTTGGCCGCCGCCTGCTTCCCTTTGCCGCCGCCGTTGCCGTTGCCATTGGCGGGCGGGCTCCCGGCCCCCGGGGCCGCCGGGTCCTCCATGCGGCTCCGGTCCGGGCGCCGCTCAGCTGCTCGGCGCTCTCTGCCAGAGGCGACCCCGCCGCCGCGCGGGCCGGCGGGCCGGCCCCGCCCCCTGGGCAGCGATTGGCTGCGGCCGCTCTCCGCAGCCCCGCCCCGCGGCGCCATTGGCTGTTCGGCCCCGGGGAGCGGGGCTTGGAGGGGGGCTCTTTCCAGGGAACAGACCTGGTCTTTTTCCCTGTCCTGCGGCGCGGCCGGGAGCAGGGGGCTCTCGGGTGGGCTCCCAGCTCTGCCTCCCCAATTGTGGGCCCGAGCTCAAGGCGGTTTCCCTTTGCTTCTCTCTCGGGGCCCCTCAGCACTCACCTCCTCCCAAAGAGCGACCTTTTCGGGGAGCTCTGTTCTTCACCTCCCGCTCCACTGCGGCTGCTTCCCCGTGACCGCAGACCTCTGCCCCCACTGCTCCTGCGTCCCAAACCCGCTTCCATCGCAGGGGAGGGATGGGTGGCCAGGGACCCCGCAGGAAACGAGGGACTCGCCCTCTCTGGAAGCTGAGGTTTCTGAAGAGAGCTCATCCGCTCAGAGGGAGGACTTAGCTGGGAGCCTGGGGTGCACAGGTGAGGTGGGGGGGGGGGGGCGTTTTCGCTTCACTGACATTGCGGGTGCCTCTCAGGGCTGCTCCCGGTCACCTGCCTTCCTCTGCAGAAGCGGGCACCTCACGCTGTGATCTAGGGCTGTGATCTAGGGAGTTAAGATGGTACGGAGAGCAAGCGCTCCCGCCTCACCCTCACTCACCCCGAGTCTTTTTAAAAAAATATATTTTATTGATTTTTTACAGAGAGGAAGGGAGAGGATAGAGAGTTAGAAACGTCAATGAGAGAGAATAATTGTCGACCAGCTGCCTCCTGCACACCCCCCATCGGGGATGTGCCCGCAACCAAGGCACATGCCCTTGGCCGGAATCGAACCCGGGACTCTTCAGTCCGCAGACCGACGCTCTATCCACTGAGCCAAACCGGTTTCGACTCACCCCAGTCTTTTGCTTCATTCTTCCAAGATCCTTCCCGGGGGCAAATGAGGCTGCGTGGCTTGCCCACCCTGGAATTTATCTTAAAAGCAGGAAACGTTTTGGCAGTCTGGGTTGGCAGTAGTAGCCCCAAGGAAGTAGCAGCCTGAGGAGAATGGGTGGGAGTGGGGACCCGCCACTCTTTCCAGGCACTGCACCAGGGGCCTTTCAGGTGTATCACACCTCCCGCTGACAGGTTGTTTTCACACATCACTGGTGAGGAAGGCGGACCTGAAGAGATGAATTAGTCCTTGCAGTTCTCAAGGCATCAAATTCTACCTTGTTTCAGTGCCTTCAAATGTGCTGTTCTCTCTCTGGAGGGACTTTCTGTTCCTCTCTTGGCTAACTTCAGTTCTTCCTTACAGATTCTATTTAGTCATCACCTCCTCTTCCAGGAAGCCTTCCTTTGACCCTCCTCAATCCTTTCAAGCCAAGTCAGCTGGGTTCCAAAATCCTTCTATTTTCCACTATATCCCAAAGGGGAGGGCCTGAAGAAGCTACTCCACTGTTTACTTCTTAGGGACAATTCTGTTCCTTTCTTAACCCTATCTTTCTTTCTCATTTTCCTCTGCTAGCTAGTAGGGATAGGTAAGGCAGAGCTGAGAGAGGGAGCCGTCCTTGGAGCATTCTCAATTCCCTTTTTTCCCTGGTCCCCAACATCTTCTTATTGCACCCTCTCACCATTTCCCCTTTCCTTTCTTATACCCACCTCTCACCCTCCACCTACAACCTGGATAAAAGCTGGAGAGTAGAGCCAAGTTTAATTCATTTTTGTATGCCTCGTTTATGTATTGTTAACACAGGGTTTATGTACTATTGACAGAGTTATTTGTTGTGGGGCTGTCCTGTGCATTGTAGGATGTTTAGCAGAATCCCAGGCCTCTCCTCACTAGGTGCCAATAGTTCCTTCCCCCAAGGATGACAACCAAAAGTCTCCAGATCCTGCAAAATGTCCCCAGAGGGTTAAGACTCACTGGTTCAGCAGAATTGAATTCATATGAATTTCCAAGAAAGTCCCTGGCTCAAGGCTGAAACCATTTGATTTTGGAATTCTTCTCAGGGTATAATTTGTTAAACTCTTAAGGACTCATACTCTGCTTTAAAATTCACAACCTACGCCTAGCTCATCACCGCTTCAGTGTGGTAAACCTGCCACAGCACAGCCCATTAGCCTTTCTTAATAAAAGAATCAATTATCCTACCTTCCCTCTCCCCAATACCTCTCCTCCTAAGCAGTCAGAGCTCTAAGTGACAGGCCCAGAACTTCATGTTCTCTTTTGTGAGCCTCGTCAGACGGCAGGATCCCCTCCGGTGGAGGCAGGCAGGACTGGCCGCTTTGGAGGCTTGTTCCTTTCCAGCCCAGTCACTAGGGCAAAGGGCAAAGTGACCTTCAGTTGAAAGTAGGATTGAGGACTGCTCTCCCGACCCCTCTGGCCCCTACGTAAAGCTTTTTGTTGAGTCTAGAGCTCCACCTGGCTTCACTTTCAGAGAGGGTTTTGAAAAATTGGTATTGTGGTGTTTGCAAAGAATCAACATGAGCACAGACCTCAATCCATTATCTTTTTCACAACTAGTGAAATGGAAGACAGTAAAGGTCAGACATCTCTGCATTATAGGTCCAGACTTTGTCATAAGAGGGAGCTATCTGGAGACAACTCCTGGAAGAAGTAACAAAAAAACAGATTAACTGAAAACTTTGAAACTTCCTAAGTCATGGAATTGGCACACACTCCCTCTCTTTTGTCAACAATGAAGTGGCAACAATCATTACAATTAACCATAGAGGTGACCATAAATATACCGGGGAGATAATTAGGGGCTGGTCTATAAATTTTTCTATCTTTGCAGAGATGGCCCCATGCTGTTATTTTTAAACTTCCAAAAATTCAGGATCCTGAGCCACTGGGAGAGAGAGGGCTGGAGGTATAAATAGGTTTATTACAAGGACCAAATATATCCTTCTCCATGTAAGTACTCCACTATAACCCATGGAGGTCAGATATATGATTGGAGAAAGTTTAAAAATAAGATGCAGGAAGTCTTAAAATACCTAATTTTTGAGGATATCAGGCAGCCAAGGTAAAGTAGTAGAAAAAGGATAGAACACCCTCCTCTCTCAAAAGCCACGTGTGGGTGTAATGAGAAAACACCTTGCATTCAGAACGTAGAGCTAGTTTAGGCTACCAACTAAAGGAGCTGGCTACCAGAAGCTGCTCAGAAATGGCTGCTCTACTGGTAGTTGAGGAAGAACAGGAAGTTACTGATTGAGCCGGGCAAAACCTCTGCCAGATTAATTTCTTTCTTCCCTTTGGTTGTATGTTGTCAGGTCCTGGATGTCAGGGTTGTTTGGTCCTAAACTCTTGGATGCTAGCTTCTCTGCTCTCCAGCTAAGGGTAGTACACAGGGGGCTTGGGGAATTTATAAAGATGCTTTAATTTCTCTGCCTTAAGCCTACACTTCTCAACTCCCCAGTTCTGAGAAAGCAGTATATTTATACATGCAATGGAGGGGTGGGGTGGGGGAATGTTAATTAGTGGAATGACCCATCATGGAATAGGGTTTCAAGGCTGATGCCTATTGGTAACCGCTTCAGTTTGTCACATCTTTGCCCTACAGCAAGCTCTTTAGCCTGTTGCCCAGAAACCTCTCTCATCTCTGTATTAGTTCATAGAAGCAAAGAATACTCTCAAGACAGGAATCCATTTAAGAATATTTTATTTATCTCTTCAGATTACATGTTCATTATTGCTGATCTAATACAATCACTTAGACATAAAGATTTCTAAGAGCCTCTTCAGAAATGGTGATCCTTAGAGGTTTTATTTCCTTTCAGTTAGATGACAATGAGAACTAGATGGTTATATATATATATATTTATATATATGTATGTATATATAGTTTAGAACTTGTTCATATATGATTTGCTGGTGTTGCCTATTTTCTTCCAATAATTTTCCTTAATTAAAAAAAGCTTAATGCAACAATGCATTTGAATTTTTTTTTTTAAACTGTGACAAAGTTAATTTTGAAAAAAACCATAGGAGCAGCAATTTTAGATCTGTTCAGAGAAAAGCTAAGCAGCAAAAAAGCTTTGCAGGAGTATATGGCCATGGGAGCCGTGCTCAGATGGGAGGATAGGATGAGGAGGTAGGACGGCAGAGGGAGTGTACCAAATATGTTTCTTTAAAAAGAAGAGAGAAAGAAAACAATTTTTTCATTAAGAAGACAAAAAAGACCTTGAAAAGTAGCACAAATTCATCACAGGGAAAATGGTAAGTATTCCCGACAGGCCAGGGCCACATAGAGAGATAATTAGTTTTCTTTCCCATGCTTCCAGATACCTAGGATGCGTCTAGGTGAGAAATTGAGGGAAGAAGACACATTTGCTCTGATTCCAAGGATAGAGGAAATAATGACCAAATTTCAACTAAGAGAGAACCCAAATTCTCAGGAGGCCTGTCCCTCCTTCTTCTCAATGACTGACAACACAGGATCCCCAGAGAGAAAGGAATTCAGAGGCAAATACCTCTTTATGGACAGCAAAACTACAATAGCAACGTGACCAAAAGCCCAGTGTGGCTCCTTTTTCATTTGGAAGGGCATGTTCCGTCAGGATCAGCTCAGAGAAAGCTCCATGGAGAGCCAGGCTTTGCTGAGAAACAGCAGGTTATGACTTTTGATCTAAGAACATAATAGGCTAGAGTTTAGATATCTGCCTAAGGAATTTTCTCTAGATATAAGATAAAGTACAAAGATCTGAATATTTTGCAAAAGGGATCCAATTAATACAAAAATACCTGGGTAAGCAAGAAAAAAAATTAAATAGCCTCGTGGAATTTTCAGCATTTATGATCTTCGTCATGAAAGAATATAGCCATGTATGTGGCTTTTTCCCAGTACTTGCTAAGACATACGGCCTTTGGGTAATCAGACTGTATGGGCTGAGCCTACATGGAATCTAATGAAGCGAACAGTCATTCCCCTACGGTCCTCCTCCCTGCCTCCAGAAGGAAGAGCGCTTCCAGAGGTACACAGGAGGAGCAGGGTAATTTGGAGAAGGTGGAGGTTGGGGAGGAGATTAGAGTGGGAAGGTTACAGTGACCCTGGATAGTCTGGTGTTTTCTTGAGTCACCTTGGTCTCAACTTAGAAGCAGACCAGGATAGGAAAAAACAAAACAAAACAGGAAAACTAAACAAACCTGAGAGTCTAATCAGGGTTGGAAGGGGGGGAAGGGGACTCACTTCATTCAAGATTTGTAGGGCCAGTACAAATCTAGACTTTTAACTCTTAGATCCAATCTGGTTCCATTGGAACCCTAAGACCAATAGGTCTGTCTCCAAAAGGAATCAAACTCTTAGGTGGGACATAAAATTTCAGGCTGCTCACATTATTAATTGTTTGTAATGTTGGAGTTACTGAAGAAATGACAGGCCCATAAGATGGAAAAGGCCAGAACATAGTAAGATATCCCAACAGAGAAGAAATACAAGACTAAATTACATAAACATCAGATTTCAGTTTCATCAACAGCTGAATGTCTGATAAAATTCAACCTAACCAAACTGACTTGATCATCTGGACACAGTTCACAATGTCATCTCTATACAGTTAGTTAAGCTGCAAAGATCTTCCCAGGAGACAAATAAATACATTCTGCTTCTTTAGGGTGTCAAGCTGTGGGCCTGAAAGACCTGTCCCATTTCCAAAGCCATACACTCCAAATCCCTTGGGAAGTATGCCTTCCCCTGCTCAGTTTCAGGCAACAAGAGGAAGTTTCAGGAAGTAATGTTTCGCATTTCTGAGACTGTCACTTTGGAGACAGCTTCCTGGGAAACCATCCAGTTAAATGACAAGGAAGTAGAACCATGGGCCCCAGTAGGGCTGCCTCCCACTTCCCGAGCAGAGAGGGCAGTTGGGTTAGAAAGATGGCTAAACAAATGTCTGACAAATATCAGAGATGCTGAGGAAATAACGGAAGCACATTCCTCTTGGAACCAGAAAGCGTTAAAATGGACAGAAGTACTTGAGATGAAAGGAGTCCCGGGTACAGGAGACTTCCAGTAAGCACAGGATAGCTGAGTTCTTGGGGCTGCTTGCCAAAGCCCTAACAATCCTTCCCAACCAATTTATAAAGAAGGCAGTGACAACGATGATGGCTGGGAACCCGGGCCATGTTAATACAGTGGCTTCCAAAAAGCCTCATCTGGGGACAAACCAAAGCTGAGAAAAGCAGCTGTTGAAAATGCAACCCAGAAACATCCCAGGAAACAAGGATTCCGGAATCCCGGGACTAACTCCTGAGGCTGAACAAGAGAAGAATGACCGCCGCTAAGGCTTCCGTCAATGGAAAATAATGCAAAAGCTGCACTAGGAATGGTTACCCATCCCTCTCCTTCCTCAGCCTGTCCTCCGCGGCTCTCACAGCCCTCGGGGCAGTAACCACTCTGGGCCAAGGCGACAGGCGCAGGACTCTAGATTTTAATAAATAAATAATCTAACATATAAGGTGAGCACGGCGGGCAGCTGATTAGAGAAGCAGCTTGCTGGGTTCCTTCCTGTATAGGAGTGGAGAAAAGGCTTGGAGTTCTATTCCTTAAAACTTCTTCTGGCTTGAGTTACAGGAACTTAATACCTGGAGGGGAAAAAGAAAGATGAGACTGTGATGTTATCAGCTTGTGGGGATGCTGGGACATGAAGTGCCTGCTTAGAGGTGTACTAGGGAGGCAGGGACTTTTCTGGAGTCTATAGTGAGGGTACATAATTGTGGTACTTGTTCACATCAGTAAAAAAAAGTCAGTATTTCTTTATAAAGAGGTAAAAATCATATCAAGAAGATGAAATGAATAAAGGCAAATTCAGGGAAGGGAACACTAATGTCTTGAAAAACCCTCAAAGAGTCTTTTGGGGGTGGCAGTGAGGGAGGGTGGGTTTATTTTTGAGTCCGTGTAAATATGGTGATGATGCAAAGACCAATTCGGTCTTCACCGCCCAGACTCCCCTGTTTTCTAGGGAACCCAAGGCACCTGTAGTAATTCGGCTTGAAGGGCCCATTCTTGTTGAGTCCCAGATACTTGGCCTGCTCATCTGTCAGCTCTGTCAGGTGGGCATCAAAGGTGGGCAGGTGTAGGCTGGCCACGTACTCATCTGAAACAGAGCACAGAAGCCCTGGCTTAGGCATTCATGCCTCTTGTCTGGCTGTTCTCACCATGTTAGGCCTTAAAAAGTTGAAAGACACTTTCTAATTCTTGGAGCTGAATGAAAAATGCTTAACTTTTGCTCACTGGCCCTTACTTCTAAGGAATGATTGTTTGAACTTTGAACCCATAAACTTTTCAAAGCCATTACCTTTCTTTCTTCAAGCTGCTTTGGTCTTGGACCTTTCCTTCTTCTCAGGGAGAAATGAAAGAAGTAGGCCTTTGCGTCTAAAAGCAAGGATGGGCTAGTGGGAGGACTAAAAAATGGGAAGCTCCAACTTTAGTTCTGCCTCAAACTCTATACCTTGAGTCACTCAGAAAACTAACATCTGGTAAATCTGAAAGGAATGACTAAGAATAATACTACACTGTCGGTCTTACTTTCAGTACATTTAGTTATCTTATGATTTGTTTACATTCTCTTTCCTGAATGCATATTACTTATTCAAAATTCTATGACATTTCCTATGTATTTGTTTGGTCTCCCTAATTTCACCGGATATTCAGAATATGGTCTACTCTATTTCTTTTATAATCTTCCAAAGTGTCTACTCAAGGAAAACATGTCAACTTCTAACAGCTGCTTTGCATTTAGAGCTAAAGCAAAATGAAACCAGAGCTGATTTATTCCCCGATCTTTGTGTCAGGAGCTTATAAACACACTGTTTCAGTTCAGGAGCTTGCGGTAGGTTCTTTAAAAATTTAAGACAGTTTAATGTTTCTCTTATACAAAACACCCACATAACTAAACTCGTCATAGAAGCTGTTCAGAAGCTTTCTTTTGGCCTGAAACAATGGGCTAAGAGTTAGAAGGCGTAGTATGAAGGTGCTCCTGGTCTGAGAGTTTGGTAGAGGCTGCCTAGAACTGGAATAAGTCAGATGTTGCAAGGTAGGAGATGATTCCTCTCTTGGGGAAAATTTTTTTCTTCTTTGAGATTCTTACATACAAGATATTTGATGAGAGAAAACTCTTAACATGCACAGACAGGTAAACAAAATCACAGCAAAGTGTCATGACTTTACTGGAGCAACCCATGTGGAACATGGGATCAATTAGCTGAGGATGGAACCTAGGAATTCTAGCTCCTACTTTACATGATAAACATCTCTCTCTCTCTCTCTCTCTCTCTCTCTCTCTCTCTCGCTCTCGCTCTCGCTCTCGCTCTCGCTCTGGCTTTTTCCTGTCCTTAAGAAACATAATGCTCCCAAACTTCAGTTAACCTCTGATTCTGAACTACTTTGGTAAGGATGGGGATGGAAGAGCACATACTTACCCATTTTCTTGGGCAACAGGTAGACATCCTGCTTATAGCGACCCTCAGGAGCATTGTAAAGCTCTATCAAGGCAAGAGCCTAGAAAAACAGAGAGATGGAAGCTGATGTGCCATTCACAGCCATCCACCCCATACCAAGTAAACCCTGATGGTGTCAGGATCCTCTCCAGGCCATTCTGGAGGCCTTACCTGAGTAGTAGCGGTAATTGAGAGCACAAATGTAGGCACTGTAGAGCAGCTTAGGTTCAGCAGACGGCCCTGGAGAGCAAGGATTATGACACAAACTGGTTAGAACCAAGTCTCCAGCCTTTGAGGGGTGAGGGAAGAGCATGCCTGCAGTTTCCAAATACTTCCCAATAACATTGCTGGGCAAAAAGCAGGTGTTCAATAAACAGAAATTGATTGACATTTAAATGAAACCATAAAAAGTTCTGGAGAATTTGATGAAGGAAGCAGATAAAAGATCTCTGGATTATGTAAAAAAGATAGTCAGTCACAGATACTGAGTCTTAGGCCAGCCTTTCAATTTCCTACTTTCTACAGCGGAATATTCTCCTTCCAAGGTATTGACATTCTTTTAAAAGACTGTTGTAACCAATGATGTAGTCTAATCCAAGGGAAACTCTCCAGACTAAGAGAAAATATTTTTTATTTTTTTATTTGGGAAGCTGTGATGATTTTTGTGTTCTTTCTCAGTTTGGTTCCCCTAAACTCAAGGGCTACCCTGTATTTTGAGTGGATGATTCAGAGACTAGAGGAGCTAGAAACTGTCCCCAATGCCATCCTTTCCTACTTCATTACCTAGAAAGCTTGGCAACCTTTTTTTGCTCAACCACTGGCACCAAAAACAATTGGTGACTTGCTTTTGTCACAAGAATGACTAGATGGACCTTCCAGGGCAACGAGAAATCAGTCACCAGACAGTGGGCTGACATCAAAGCAATTAATGGATATTTAACAACCTGTCCCTCCTCTCCCTGTACAATTCCTTTCTTGTAAAGAAATAATTCAGTCCCTTTATAGATCTGTAAAGTATCTGAGAAGGTGAGATAAGGTGAGGAAAGTTAAAGAGAACAGGAAGGATACTCAAACTTAAAAGGCCAATGAAAGTCAAGACAAAGTCTGAGTTAGAAGAAGCCAGGAGAGGGAACTATCAATCATACAACCAGAATACAGCTGAGTACATACTGCATGTTTGGCTCAGTTCAGGAGCATGAACACTCAAAAATGGAATCTATCATAAAGACATGACCTACGCAGAGCTTGCCTAAGATAGTCTTAGTTATAGTCAGGAATATCTACTTGGTGCTTTCTGATTAAATCATCCCACAATCAACACTACCTCTTTGTAAGCATCACTCAGAGTGGCATGGGTTCTATCCATTAATTTCTTACAGTAATAGTCATTATCTGACTCAGCCTGTAGAGTGACATAAAGAGACAGGATAATTGGTGAAAAGTGGGGAACCAAAATAGTTTCTTAATTGCTAAATGAAAAGACCTTTCACAGTTAGATGTAAAATCCATTGGTAAAGTAGTTAAGCTGTGCTAAAGAGAAGTTGAAAAGTATGAGAGAACATGAGGAGGAGGAGATCTGAGCACTGCAATCTCTCCTGTCAGAGCTGAATCTCTCTTACCAGCCTCAGGTCTTACCTCTGCCAGCAATACTATCCTCTTGCCATCAGGCCATATTACATGGTCAACTTGGGACCTCACTCGCTCCCAGGTCAGTTCTGGTGTCCGCAGACTCGCCTGGAATACATACAGCAAGCACATCATCAGCCAGGCCAGGTCCCACTTGGTGGACGAAAAGTGTTGAAGAGAGCCATTTCAAATAGCAAGTTGAAAGGAGCAACCAACATGCTAGATAGAGAATACCTGTCCTGGGTTGGTTAGGACTGTTCCATTTCAGGAAATTTAATCTTAGGCCCAGCCAGGGAGGGATCACTCAGGATGTCATTCCACAACATATACAGTACGCCCACTCTCTGCTGAGCACAGTAAAAGGTGCTATGGGAAATACAAAAGAAACCAAAGACGTGGTTTCTGCCTTCAAAAAGCTCTTATGTTGGCTAGGGACATAAAACAATACATATGTGATGGGGGGAAAGCCTTTAAAATACTTACAAAGCAACATGCAAACAAGTGCAAATTAATACAGTGCAAACTGAATACATAAGTGCCAAAGAGACACACAAAAAAAGGAGGTTCAGAGCTGAGTGAGATTAGTTAGAGAAGGCTGAACATCCTAAACATAGCATGCTAGGGCCCAAGTTCTGCCCTCATGTCCCAGTGTCCCAGGTTCCACCTTCTGAATGATGGTGGTTCACCCTAAAGTTACAGAAGCTCTGTGACCTCAGTGCACATGTGAAGTAGCCTTTAGAGAAATGCTTAATGGTAGAATAAAGCTCCCGATGGGCTCACCCTCCTTCCATTTCTGTATATTGTATATTCCGAGAACAAGAGAAGAAATGTTAAGTTTATTAACAGCAGCAATCAAATAACAGTAATAAGGTTAAACTGAAGACAACTTCCTTCTTCCAAAAGGCAATGCCTAAAACAGAAAGTCCATATTCTAAGAGCACCTATTGGATCATGGTGGTAAAATTGAGTATTTCTGCCAAATAGTAGTTTTCAGACAAAGAGAAACACTTCAGTTACACAATAATAATTCACTGAATACATACTATATTCTAGATACTGAAGTAAAGGACACTATTATAGGTGAGGCTATGGACTCCTCTACTAGAATGTGAGCTATTTCTGGATAGGGAATGATT
Organism: Pipistrellus kuhlii; assembly: GCF_014108245.1. Classification (NCBI taxonomy): domain Eukaryota; kingdom Metazoa; phylum Chordata; class Mammalia; order Chiroptera; family Vespertilionidae; genus Pipistrellus; species Pipistrellus kuhlii. The sequence continues at coordinate 11,990,852 of NW_023425405.1, read as the reverse complement.
CTTCTTTACATTTTCAGCCTACTGGGAAAGATAGACACATAATGATACGTCAGTATATTCAGGATATTATTAATGGTCTGGGTCCATTTATAAGGTAAATGGGAAAGAAATAAATTTACTGAAATGTCAAGTTCAACCTTTCTAGAGGGCAATTTGGCAGTGGCTAACAAAATTTTATACGTCCGCTAGAGGCCCAGTGCACGACATTCATGGCGGGGCGTTTGCGGCCTGTGCCCTCTTGCAGTCTGGGGCCCCGTGGGGGTCCTCAGCACTGCCCAGAGGCTGGAGGGGCTCCCGCTGCCGCCGCTGTGCTCGCCAGCCATGAGCCTGGCTCTGGCTGAGCGGCACTCCCTTTGTGGGAGCACAGTGACCACCAGGGGCAGCTCCTGCATTGAATGTCTGCCCCCTGGTGGTCACTGCACATAATAGGACCAGTCATTCCCCCATTTGGCCAATTTGCATATTAGCCTTTTATTATATAGGATAATCTTTGACCAATCAATTTCCCTTTGAAGGCTGTATCCTCTACAAACACTTGCTCAATAAAAGTGCCCAAGAATGTTCATCCAGTGTTGTTTCTAATAACAAAATCTAAATCAACAAGGAAATGGCTAAGTAAACCAAGATAATTATATACAATGAAATATTATATGTTTTAAAAAAGAAGTATATCTGTATGTGTTAACATGAAAACCATTCATTATGAAGTGAAAAAATCAAGTTGCAGAACAATATACTATAATCTCAATTATGTAAATTTTTATTTCTTACTTTAAATGTATTTATATTGTTTGAAATGTTAAACTAAGCAAATATTACTTTTTAAAAAGTTTTTTTTCTTTTTTTTAGCAAATGTTACTTCAAAATTAGAATTTTAAAAGAAATTTTATGAGTACTATAAATAGAGTTAAAAAGAAATTTAAGCAAACATAATTTTGAGATCTTAAGGATATAAATTAAGTTAGAAATATCACCATGGAAGGCAATAACAACATAGAGCCCAGAGATGCTCCCTGGTGACACTGGTACTTATTGATTGAGATTATGGAACTTTAAAATGGCTATGCTGCAAGCAAAATACTCAAGGATCAGTTTTAAAATGGGGTTTGAAGAGCTATCCAGGCAACTTCAATAATCTACCTTAGGGTCTTTTATTCACCATTCTCTGAATAGAATTCTTAGAAGGCTTGCTCTTCTTGCTGTTTTTTTTTTTGTTTGTTTTTTTGTTTTTTTCCAACTCTAGGCACTAACTGACAATAACTGTCTATTTTTTTTAAAGTGTATTTTTATTGATTTCAGAGAGGAAGGGAGAGGAAGAGAGAGACAGAAACATCAATGATGAGAGAGAATCATTGATTGGCTGCTTCCTGCCCCCTATTGGGGACTGAGCTTGCAACCCAGGCATGCGCTCTTGACCAGAATTGAATGCAGGACTCCTAAGTCCGCAGGCAGACCTACGCTCTACGCACTGAGCCAAACTGGTTAGGGCGATTGTCTGTTTATTTATTGTCTGCCTCCCACATTGGAATATAAAACCCAGGAGAGCAGGCATGTTGTTGTTCTCTGCTATTCTTCAGATAAACCTTGGCACAGAGCAGAGGAAGCATTCAATACAAATTTGCTAAATAGTGAATGAACATTCTGGTTTCAATTATTAGTTGATTTTGCTATTTCATTTTACATTCCCTATAACACTTCCATCAAGGTAGAGTAACAATTTTTCTAAAGCCCTTCTGCGCCTCTCCCTTCTAGACTATTTGGTTTAGAAAAGCACAAAAAGAACTGAGAGTTGTCCTTTGACTGGTGTACCTGGAAGATGCTGAGGCTACCTAGCAAATACCTGTGAAACGAGGCCTACTCTAAACACAGGAGCCAGGGTGATCTTTTAAAAATAAAAGCCATTCCTTGAGGACAGAAGTCAGACTGTTATAAATGTTACCAGCACTCCCTATTTCTCTCAGAATAGAATCAGCTGTTACAATGGCCTATGAGACCCTATAAGGTCTGGCTCATTACCTCTCTGACCTCTTCCTGCCCCTTACTCATTCTACTCCAACCATTCTGGCCTCATTGTTGATCCTCACACAGACAAGCACCCTCCTACCTCACGGTACTTATCTGACTATTCTTTCATCTTGAAATACTCTTCACCTAAAAACCCATGACTAATTCCTTCAAGTCTGCTCAAACATCACCTTCTCATAGGGGCTTATACCTGACTCCTCTAATTAAAATTATAACTTGGCACTCTGTGCCCTGGCTTATTGAGTGTTCAGAAGGGAAAATTCCTTTCTCCTTCTCTTAATTAGAAAATGTCTCATTAAGGCTCAGAACACAACTACTACTACTTCCCTTAAGTTTTTCCCATTTGGGGGGCTCTCTAAGCAAATTAATCCAGAAAAGTATAATCATGTGCCAGGCAGTTTTAGAAATATTAATATCTTAGACCATTTAATAAAAGGGCAGTATGGCACATAAGTGAAACTTAACCCAACCACAACCACAACAAAAAGAACTAACTAAATGATTCATAAGCAAAATATCGTTATAAAACAGAGTAATAGAGTCGTGCCACTCAAAAACATTAAGGGTAGAATAGGCTTTGGTGGGTTGTTTGTCCAGCTATTTTTATAAAAAAAAAAAAAATAGAGCACAGAGTTAAAAAGAAAAACCATTTAAAATAGATATTATCCAACAGGTTCTCAGTATATCAACTGATTCTTACCTGGCAGTGCTGAAGCTCAATCAGAGCAGCCCTCAGTGGAGATAAAAGCATGCTTTGCCTGAGCCATTTACCCAGAGAGAAATATAGTTGTGCCAGAAAAATGCCATAAAATATTAAAAACAGAATGAAAGTCACTCTGAGAAATACTTTGGTAAGTCTGAAAAGAAATAAATAACACTTCTATTAACTTACTTGGGCAACTTACTTGGACCAAGTGTTATTTTGAATTTGAAAATTTTAGGGTGAATATAATAAAATTAGAGAATCAAATTTGAGGAGCATGTGCTACTGAGTTGATTGTGGCACCTAGAGATCCAATTACGATAGTTAGAAAACAGGTAAGGGGAGACTTAGCTCAGTGAAAGAGGGAGAGAGAAAAAGAAACCATAGTATTTGACTTAAGCAATGTTCTCATTCCAGCCCATAGATTCCTCTTCCTCGACTTATTTCCTTAAATCAACCTATCTTACCTTTATGGTAAAATTAAACATTCCCAGAATACTGACTACCATTTTATAAAACTGACTCACATTTACTATATCCTTTTTGTAGTACTGAATTTACTTAGCTCTCAATTTTAAACGTAAGATAAAATGGTTTACAGTGTAAACTAGGGGTGTCGAACTCAATCAGAGAAGGGGCCAAAATCTAAAATCCAGCCTAAATCGCGGGCCAAATGGTTTACTGAACAGTCATAAACTGTCATTGTGATGGAAACGCAGCGGAGTGCAGGGATGACAGCGCGGTGCGGGCCACATTGCAAGGCCTGGCGGGACTGATTTGGCCCGCGGGCCTTGTGTTTGACACATGTGGTGTAAACAGATATCAAGCTTGGGTGGAAGAAAACAATCATTTTAAATGGTTAAGTTGAGACAAAGAAGCTTCATATTATCTACAAGCACAGATCACAGAGCTAGTAAGTGAACAGACTGTGGGCAGCGCTGCCAGGACAATCATGTTTGGGGTGGCTGGTGACCCTGCTCTTTCTTCTTCCAGTTTGTTCCTTGGCAAGGAGGAAAGAAAAAGCCCCCAATGATGACTTGCTTGATCTTACCACATCAATCTCTGTGTTGGAATGTCCCATGTTACAAACAATGCAGCTATTCTTCATCCGGTCTAAGTGCTCTCTGGTTACCACATTCTTGTTACCTAAAAAACAGAGGAGATAGCCACATAAAAAGGAATGAAGCTGGACTCCTACCTCACACCATAAGAGACCTAAATGTAAGAACTAAAACTATACAACTCTCAACAGAAATGGCATAAATCTTTCTGACCTTGGAGTAAGCCATGCTTTCTTAAATATAACACCTTAAAGCACAAGCAAGCAAAAGAAAAACTAAACTGAACTACGTTGAAATTAAAACTTTTATGCTACAGATAACACCAAAAAAGTGAAAAGACAACGCACAAAACAGGACAAATATTTGCAAATCATAGAACTGATAAGGAACTTGTACCCAAAATTTATAAAGCATTTTTTAAAAAATATATTTTATTGATTTTGTACAGAGAGGAAGGGAGAGAGATAGCAAGTTAGAAACATCGATGAGAGAGAGTCATCGATCAGCTGCCTCTTGCACACCCCCTACTGGGGATGTGCCCGTAACCAAGGTACATGCCCTTGACCAGAATCGAACCTGGGACCCTTTAGTCCCCAAGCCGACGCTCTATCCACTGAGCCAAACCGGTTTTGGCATATAAAGCATTCTTAGCTCAATAATAAAATGCCAAATACTAATAATTGAATTAAAAAATGAGCAAATGATCTGAATAGACATTTTTCAAAAGAAGATGTGCCACTAGGCACATTAAACAATAAATGAATAAGTAAAATGTGGTATAGCCTTAAAATGGAATATTATTTAGCAATAAAAATAGATGAAATATTGATACATGCCACAACATGGATGAACACTGACTGACATTATGGTGAGCAAAAAAATAAATAAATAAAAACCAGTCACAAAAGACTACATACTGTATGATTCCACTTATATGAAATGTCTAGAATAGGCAAATCTATGAAGAGAGAGAGAATACTGGCTGCCAAAGGTGGAGGGAAGAATGAGGAATGTCTGCTAATAGTAGGGTTTCTTTTGGGGGTAATGAAAACATACTGACACATGTGGCTCAGTTGGTTGAGCGTAGTCTCACACACTGAGAGGTCGCCAGTTGGATTGCCGGGAAGGACACATGCCTGGGTGGCAGGCTCAATCCCCAGTAAGGAGTGTGCAGGAGGCAGCCAATCGATGTTTCTCTTTCATCTATGTTTCTCTCTCTTTCTTCCTCTCCCTTCCTTACTAAAATCAATAAAAACATTAAAAAAAAGTCACTGAACAGTATATAGGGTGAATTTTTTTTCATATGAGGATTATATATCATTGAAAAAATTAGATTGTGGTAATGGTTGTATGAGCCTATGAATTTGCTAAAAAAACAAACATTGAACTATACACTTAAATGGGTGAAATCTAAGATATGTGAATTAAATCTCAATAAATTTATTTAAAAATAGGTTAATGGACTGATGTGAAGCAAGAACAGTTTCTTGTGGTCCTTCTTCTCTGCCCCCAGCTCTTCTTGATCCTATATTTATATATATTTTTTTCGTTTTTAAATATTCTGATTTCCCCCCTCGAAGATACAATTATAAAAGAAAACCAATGTTACAACAGTTTATGGTTCTAAGATAAAGATAAAATCTCAGTCTAAGAAAACCAGCCATATCTTCATACTCCTCTCTAAAATTCAAAATCTACCTCTTTGGAAATCAGCACAACTACATTTCCCTATTTCTCTATGAGTTTTGCTCAGCCTTGCTTTAATTATAGGGACTATAGAGAAACATACATCACTTTTGGAGGTAAAATAGAAAAAGTCAAATGTACAAATGTAAGATCTGGCTTCCCAAACAAAACTCATCTCTAGCCATCTCGTAGGTGGTTGAAGATCATGGAGATACAGAACAAAGCGATGGAAAGAAGCCTTCCTCTATGAATGACTTAAAGGCATACTTTTGGTCACACTCTAAAGCGATAGGAAGAACGTGAAAGATTGACTGGTTTTGTAAACTGCTATCTCTGGCTTTTAAGTTTGGTTTTGTTCAGAACATTTTCAGTCATTTTTCATTTGTTCCATAAAGGCATTCTCAAGTGCCACCCATTTTATGTTATAATCGTACCTGTACAGGTAATAACAATATCCACTTGTCGGATGACCTCATTCAATTTCACCAGTCGAAATCCATCCATACTGTAGAAATAAAGCATGATCAATGAAGCTAAAAGGCAGATGGGAGGTTTTCGCTATAGAACTTCAAAAGCAAGATTACCAAGTTGCTTTGATACATACACTGTCATTTCTTGATATAGCTGGACTACTCTGAGCAGTGAAAAACCATTTCTTTAGTTCATTCAAGACAGAAATAAAACATTTTTTCACATCACTGGAACCTAATTCTTCCTGATAATAGGGAGACAATGTTAAGCATGGGATTCCTCAATTAAGTTCCTATAAAGTGCCATTTTAACACTGAACCTACTCTCCACTGAAACTGCTTCTCTCCAAGATCAATCATCTCCTGAATGCCAAAGTAAATTTATTTAGTCATATATTACTTGATTTCCTCTAGTACATTAAACATTATTTGTCTTCTTAAATCTATATACTGCTTGGAGTACATACTGTTTTATCCTAGTTTTCCTACTTTTCTGATTGCTCCTCCAATCTCATTAGTCTTTAAATGTTGGTACTCGGTAGGGTACTCTTTTCCCTCAGCACTTCTCCATAACTTTTCCTGGCTATAAATGACTCCTCATAGGTGGCTGATTTACACATCTATATCTTTAGCTTAGATATCTCCAAAACTTCAGAGCCTGGATCAAATTATCCACTAGATAGCTCTTCCTAGATGGCCCATAAGGATCTCAAACTTACTGTATTTAAAAAGAAACTCATTATCTCTTCACGTCCCTAACTCTATTTCTTCTTCTATATTGTCTATATTGATTATTAGCATTATTTGTTCACCCAACTATATAAGTCAAATAAACAAAATGTCTGAGCCTACTGCCTCAGACATTGAGACTGTCACCAAATCTTTTACCTAACTTCCTTAAAACCTCTTGAATCTGTCCCTTCCTTGCCATACATGCTGGCCTTATGTTCAGGTTTATTTTTTGCCTGTATTACTACAGTAGCTCCTGGTCCAATCTCATCACCTCTAGGTTTATGCCTCTCTAATTCATTTTGCAGAGTGGATCATGTAACTTGGATCATGTAACTTCATTGTTTAGAATGCAACTTGGATCATGTAACTTCATTGTTTAGAATACTCCAGTGAGATTGCCTGCTCTCAGGAAAAGACCCAAATAATTATACTGATATATGATTATCCTAACATAGGATTCCTCTCTCAGATATACTCCTCCCAAATTTACCCTATAGACCAGCTACATCAAGCTTCTTAAATATATTATACTCTCTCCTTCCTTGGAAACTATGGAATTTACTTCCAAACTAAGAAATCATTTACACAAGTTTCAAAACTCAACTGTACTGACACCTCTTTGGACCCTACCTCCTTGCTCTTTTGTTAGATATTTCTCTCTTTTTTTTTTTTTTTTTTTTAAATATAGTTTATTGATTTTCTACAGAGAGGAAGGGAGAGAGACAGAGAGCCAGAAACGTCAATGAGAGAGAAACATTGACCAGCCGCCTCCTGCACACCCCCCACCGGGGATGTTCCCGCAACCAATGCACATGCCCCTGACCGGAATCGAACCTGGGACCTCTCAGTCCGCAGACCGACGCTCTACCATTGAGCCAAACCGGTTTCGGCAGATATTTCTCTTTTGTGCTCCTAAAGGAGCATGTGCTGTTTACCTTCATCATAGCACTTACTATACTGAACAGTGGTTATTTGTCTGTGCACCTGTCTTCTCTCATTCACTTATTCATCCTCAGCATAGAGCACAGTACCAGATATATTATAAATGATCATTTTGTATCTATAATTTGAATCAGTATATCAGTGAGTATTAAAGTAGGTTCAGTTTTCTCTAATGAACCCTGAAAGGACTAGAATGGTGATAATTTCCAAAACCAACAACTCTGTTGGGGAAATCTGTGGGTTTATGGCCAGCATGTGTGAGGAACAGTAGGACAGGTAGGAATGGTTGTGATAAAATCTTTATGTCATGCCTAAATCTATCCTGGGCACTTTCCTCTGGAGGATTAATGGTAAAGACTGGGTGGGTAACCCAGGCTATAGACACTGGGGCTTGTCAGTAGTTTTCAGGGACAGTGATTTCTCCATCCTGTTGAGGGTGGCAAGAGATAATTTTATTAATAACTACCATTCAGTGAGCCTTTATTATGTAGCAGCAGCTCTGTACTTTTTATAATTACATGACTATTATATGACTATACATTATATAATAAATATATAATTATGTTACTGAATGTTCACAACACTTTGAGGCAGGTAAAAGTACCCACATTTTACATATGGTAAAGAAACTACTCCTTTTTAAACTTTTAATTTTGGAATAATTTCAAATTTAAGAATTGTAAGAATACTACAAACATCTCTAATACACCTTTCACTCAGCAGATTTTATCCTGACTTTGGATCTGCCTACTGTGTCCTTCTGATTAGATTTAGGTTATACATTTTTGGGAGGACTATTGTAGAAGGTGCTCTTTTCAGTGCATCATATGAGAAGGGACCTGGTACCAGCCTGAATCTTTTTTTTTTTTTTCCCCCCCAAAGGGAGGAGGATTATATGGAGAAAATAAGGAACTACTTGTTCTCTAGGTCAAGGCAGGGGGTACTGCCATAGGAATTTTAAATTTTAGCTTCTCTGATCGTCTTTGTTCTCTCTGAGCAGAGCTCCTTGATCTCTGAAAAATAGGTGCTAACAGTTAATGGCAGTCTCTTTCAGGATCTGGGCCCCTCTAAATTAAAATGTGTCTCAACCAGGCCATTCTTTGAAGCAGCTACAAGATCACCTGCTAGATGGCGGTGTACGCTTACCAGGCTTGAAGAGCACAGATGGGGTCAATCTCCGTCACATACACAATGGAGCCCATGGCTTTCAAGGCAGCACAGCATCCCTTCCCCACCTGAAAATGGGAGAAAGAACACATATTAAGGAGAGTCAACGAGAAAACAGTTTCTCAAAGTTTCTGGTAAAGTGTACCCTACTTTCCGCCCCCAAAGGAATTTCACTCAATATATTCATGCTTGGGGAAAAATAAGAAAAACAAACAAATGAATGCAGTTCATAAACAAACTCCTAGTGCCTGCTTAGCACATGCACGTGCATATGAAACACCCACAGTCACAATTCGTAATAAAAACTCAAGCTAAAAGAACATCACAAACAGAACACTGGAACAGTCAGAAAATCAACTTAAGAAAAAATGGCAACAATGAAGAGGGAAAAAGAAACATTGTAATTGAACCAGAGAGTCTCTAAAGTTATCCCACTCCCCCATCTAAAGTGATAAATGATAAAGTGATAAATGTCCATACAAATGAGAAATTCTAGTTTATTTTAGCAAAATACATTTAAACACCCAGTACATAACTGAAAGGGTAAGCCTTACCTCTCCATAGCCACAGACCACCACCTGTTTTCCACCAAACATCATGTCTGTTGTCCTTTTAAGTCTAGTGGGGGGGAAAATTACATCAGAAAAATCTTTTCATTTCTCCCTTGAGATTAAATTGGGTTCCTTATTTTCATGTTTCATGGTGTGTGTTTTTTCCCTATTTTAAAAGAAAGCCTGGTTTCATCCTAGATAAAATATTTAGTAACTAGAAAGAAAGGTTTAATAAATATGTATTTTCTCACTCCATGCTATCCAATCAATTCCATCTGTATGCAAGTTTTTGTTTTTTCTTTCTTTCTTTCTTTTTATTCCCTTGTCTTGGAAGTAGTGCAGAAGGGAAGCGGCTACAGACTACAAAGTAACTTGTAAAAGCAATATACACAGGGTGTCCCCAAAAATGTACACATACTTTGGATAATTATTAATTCCAGTGGGTTAAGTCTGAAAAGAAAGAAACATCAATTGAGCTATCAGCTGTTAAAATGTGTATACATTCTTTTGGGGCATCCTGAATTTATTATACAACATTGTGAATATTTGACTTACTGAAAACATACTACCGGTAGCTTATTGAATTAGACACTGATAGATCAGCACTACATTTAGCAGTATCATAATGGCCAACAGGTCCCACTTTTATTCAATAGGGAGGACAAGATGGAGAGGAGCTTTGAAACACGCCAACACCGACTACATGAGATAGTGAGTTTTCTGGGGCGGATTCCTTCTCAGACATGTTCTACTTCATCTCTGATTCTCTACGAACTAGAATAAAGGCCTTCCTGTTTTCAGAGTCTCCTGGAAAAACTGCAGGAGCAGTTTCTGGTTTCTTTTTAGGTTCAATCAGTCTCCCTTTTCTAGGAATCCTTGGCTATGCAGAAGATTTTCAACTAAAGCAGCCTATTCTGAGATAGACAGCTACTAAAAATACTTGTGGGTCTTTCTACTCACTGATCTGTTAACCTCTGCTGTTGAAGAGTCTATAAATGCCCCAAAGGCAAAGTAGGAATCCTGTCTTTCTGATGATTGGACAGCTCCACTCAAGAGGAACCAGTATAACTCCCTAAACCCAAATAAAACAATAAATATTAAGTGAAGAGGCAATTCTTTTTAAAAAAAATATATATTTTATTGATTTTTTACAGAGAGGAGGAAGGGAGAGAGATAGAGAGCTAGAAATGTCAATGAGAGAGAAACATTGACCAACTGCCTCTTGCACACCCCCCTACCGGAGATGTGCCCGCAACCAAGGTACATGCCCTTGCCCGGAATCGAACCTGGGACCCTTCAGTCCGCAAACCGACGCTCTACCACTGAGCCAAACCGGCTTCAGCTGAAGAGGCAGTTCTTGAGTGAAAAGAGTAAGTCTAGTCTGGCTGGATTACCATATTCAAAAGTCAGAGCTTCAGAGAATGGTCCCGGAAGGGCTAACACAGCAAGGAAAATCAACAGATCATATTTCTGAGCCTCCTTTGCTTTGATTATCCTCAGGCCTTTCTGCCTCTCTTCCCAACTACTATGTGTAGTCTTTCCTGAATACAAATGACTGTGTGGTGGGAAGGAAACTTCACCAGTCCTGCTACTCTGCAAATGATAAGCTGACAGACCTAGATGGATTCCAGTTAGGTAGCAATTTCTCTGTCATCTTAGGGACCCACATTTGCCTTAAGATTTGAGGATAAGGGGTAGAAAAGACCTCAGTCAAAGAAGGACCTTTTTGAGGGGGGGGGGGGTTTAGAAGGAGCTGGAAGTAACTTCTCTGGTGGCGTATGAGTCACGTCAAGCCTCCTACTTCTAATTCTTCTAGCCCCAGGATCCTCTAGAAGGGTTCCTGGAATACAGTCTATTTTATGACCTGAAATCACATCTGAGATATTCTTAGTCTTCCGATCAGGTGGAACCTCAGTCTCCAGAAGACAGAAATGACAGTTGGATGACAGATTAAATGAAAAAGTGATGGCTGAGTCCTATGGGCTCCTTGCAGGGGCGTGGTCAAAAGATGATGGCAACCCCACACCCTTTCCTGACTCCTGTGTTTTATTTTCCTTTTTCTCTGAAAATGTTATAAGAGGAATGAGTATTTCAGACATTTTTGGTTTAATATAAACACAATGTTAGCATCAGGAAAAAAAATTTGCACTGCTTTTTGGCATTGCAGACCAATTACCGAAATGTCCTCTAGAAGTCAGTGGGGCCATTCCCACATACTAGCTTATGGTGCAGTGTGCAACCAGCTCTTAGAACTACAGAAGCTCAATCACTAATCTTTTCCTCATATGAACTCTCTTTTGGGCTGAATGTCCTCTCTGTTCCATTGCAGCCTTCTCTGGAACATAACGGCCTTTTTTTAATTCCTCCTGCACTCAACTCCTCTGACAGGGACAACTGCCCATGACCCAACTGGGAAGTTTCTCATCACCTGAAGGTACCAATGAGCTCTTACTACTCAGCAGGTTTTCTGGCAGATAGTTGGTTTCCTAATTCTTCATTAACCTTAACTTCCGTTCCACTGTGTGCTTCTTACTTCACTCTCATACACATCTGCTATTAAAGAATCTTTCTTACCCACCAGATAAACACTGCTTAGAAGGGACTCTTTCATTTTTATGAACTAGTGTAGGTACCTTTCTGTATCTTTTACTGAACCCAGTATAGACAGATTTTAGGCTCACAGATTTGAGAATTAAAAAAATCTACAAGATACTTAGCTGTGGATGAATAGATATTTTAATGCATATTTAGCCAGATTATTATTAATTTTATCAGGCCCAAGTCTACTTACATTAAAATAACACTTAAATGTGGACAGAATTAGGGACAGTTTATAAACAGACTGATAGACTGAGAATTCATTTAAATGTCTAATGTGTCTGATAATACTATTGACACAAAGAAGTAATAATAATAGTTCAAATTTGCATTGAACACTCCCCACACCAAAAAAAGATTTCAGCCGAAACCAGTTTGGCTCAGTGGATAGAGCGTCGGCCTGCAGACTTAAAGGTCCCAGGTTCAATTCCGGTCAAGGGCATGTACCTCGGTTGCCGGCACATCCCCAGTAGGAGGTGTGCAGGAGGCAGTGGTCGATGTTTCTCTCTCATCGATGTTTTTAACTCTCTATCCCTCTCTCTTCCTCTCTGTAAAAAAATCAATAAAATACATTAAAAAAAATTTTCAAAGTAAAAAGCTTCCCTTAAGATCTAACTTACTGTACAATAAATTATAAATTATAAAATTTATAGAACCCTGTACAGTAAATTCTGTACAGAGTTCTAGAAAGAAGAGCAAGGAATTAACATCGAATATCAGGATTTATATGTTATCTCATTTAATCCTCACAATAACTCCATGAAGCTGGTCTCACTGTTACAGTTTAACAGATGAGGAAGTAGGAACAGAGAGGTTAAATAACTAGTCCAAAGCCTTTCAGTTAATAAATGATAGAAGCAATAGTCAAACCAAAGTCTTTCACCAATGCCTGTAATGTTGCAGATTGCCTGGGGTCCAGATTTGTTGGTAATGTGACCCACAGGCCCTTTCTTTACTTTCCCAATAACCTACCCTGTTTCCCCGAAAATAAGACAGTGTCTTATATTAATTTTTTCTCCCAAAGTTGCGCTAGGTCTTATTTTCAGGGGATGTCTTATCTTTCCATGCGTTAGGTCTTATTTTCAGAGGATGTCTTATTTTTGGGGAAACATGGTATATATGATGGGAACAACTTAATGGTTTCAGACAGGGAATTACTGAGTCTTCCCAGCAAGAATGAAGTTATGTCAGGACACAAGTGTGGAAACAGAAACTGGGTTTTGGAACAACAGAGTATTTGGTATATATCTAAGTAAATTTTTGTCAGACTTGAAATCATTACAGATTTGAAAAACTAGAAATGCCTCTGAGAATTGACTCTTTGCTAACCACAACTTTCCAGATGGTGAGAGAATTATATGATAGTTGGAGCTTAAGAACTGGCAATATGACCTAAATAGAAACATCAGGAACCTTTCCCAAACCATCAAAGATACTTACATGTTTACAATGACTTCAGGCCTAAGAGTTGGTTACTCTCAGGCCTGTTAGAGTCACCAAGTTAAAAGCTGCCATCAATAGACAGGGGCTAATCTGATCATTTATATAAAATAGATTTGCTTCTAATAGGTTATATCAATGGTAGCTCTGGGTTATAAAACCTGAGTGTGATGTGATGTGATGTGATTCAGAAGTGCTACATGAATAATTTTCAAACCTAAAACACTGAGGACCTCACTTCAACAACTCAAGCTCATCACAAAGATAATAAAAAATTACCCATCAAGAATAGATTCACGGCAACAGTAGAGGTTGTCAAATTTTTGTTTGGTGACTGAGTCATTCACATTCATGGCTGGAACACACAGCTTCCCAGCTTTGGATAGCTGGTACAGCCTAGGACGAGGGGAATAAAGAAGAACATGAAACAATGAGATACTGCAGTCTCCTGTCAGTTCATATCCAGTTCCAGAAATATGTTGACTAGGTAGGCATGACAGCATGAGACATGAGTAGTTTATCTTATTAGTATATAGAAAGAAATAAAGAGTATCTTTCTAGAGTCTATATAGCTTAAAATAAAGATCTTTAGTCAGAAGACATGTGGGGGAAATCTCTAACCAACCTCTACATTATAAGAATTAAAATATAAATTTTAAAATTGCTTATTAATATTATTCACCTTTTTAATTATAAAAAATTAACTTTAAGTACTATTTTATTTTTAAAAAAATATATTTTATTGATTTTGTACAGAGAGGAAGGGAGAGAGATACAGAGTTAGAAACATCGATGAGAGAGTCATCGATCAGCTGCCTCTTGCACACCCCCTACTGGGGATATGCCTGCAACCAATGTACATGCCCTTGACCAGAATCGAACCCGGGACCCTTCAGTCCCCAAGCCGATGCTCTATCCACTGAGCCAAACCGGTCTCGGCTTCAAGTACTATTTTAATCCCACTACTCTAATGCAATAATTTTAACTTCCAAACAGTCTCAATTTATAATTTCAATACACGTACTTATAAATATGCATATCTATATATATATGAGTTTTATTTAAACTGATTCAACTAAGAATCAGAACCAGATGTTTTATTCAAAATTCATCTCTTTCTAAGAATATGAAAGTACAGCTAGCCTATAGTTTTGTATGTTCAAAAAGATCACAAAATTTTGAAGCAGTGATGATGGTTATTCAGAATTTACTTCCCTAAACCTTTTACTTTCATACTTTCAGTTCTTTCTGGGTGAATAATAGATAGAAATGATTTCAATTTTATTCAGGAAATTATTTCTCCTTTGAGAAAAAGGACCCCAAATCCTTGCTTTCTACGTAAGAATGTATTAAGGCCCAGGTTTTTTCCTCTTCTGCCTAGTGCTAGATCCCTAGCACAGTTCTTACAGCTGTTCCTGGTTCACTGTAGAAATTCAATAAATATCTATTGCATAAATGAATTCATCCAAAAAAAGATAAGCAGTCGTTGTGTTACATTGACTAGAAAATATGAGGACCACATTTATTCCCTACCCATCCCTGCCTTCACTAAATTAGGTTTGTTATTTGTGTTGTTAATTTAAAAAAAAATAAGTGTGTAGACTCCGATCTCATTACCTCATTGTGGGTTCCAGTTTTTAACCTAATGTGTTCTACAGGTATGTGATTACAAGAATGTATGTCTAGGCTGCATAAAACCAGGTATGTCCATGACAAATCTTACCTATGAACTCCAGTTACACTCTCCTCTACTATGCCCTTGATCTTCTTAAACATGTTGGGATACTTCTTATAAATCCAGTGAGTTAGATCCCCTCCATCATCCAAGATCTGCAATAATAAGCATCAATAATGTCATTCATTTTGCTGAAGTCTCTGTGTTCCTAGTGCTTCTCTGGGTCTTGAATCCCAATTTCCAATAGTCCATTCACAAATATTTCAAATTTCCCACATGGTTATGTAAGGTAACTTAAAGCCAGAATAGTGACCAAACAGTTATTAGACTGTCGTAAAAGACAATGAGGGATGAAAAACCAACTGTAATTTTCATAGCCAAATGACTTTTCACCTAATAAAAGAAAATACACAGCAATATAATGAGGATTTTCTTATGGACTAATAACTCAAGTGGTTATCAAAATCATTACTTCTTATTTTTTAATGTTTTATTTATTGATTTTAGAGAGAGAGGAAGGGGGAGAGAGAAACAGAGGTTTGTTGTTCTATTTGTGTATGTGTTCATTGGTTGCTTCTTGTATGTGCCCTGACTGGAGATGGAACCCACAACCTTGGTGTATTGGGAAGATGTTCTAACCAACTGAGCTACCTGGCCAGGGCCTGACCCACTAGTTCTTAAATGTACTGTAAATATTCAGAAAGCTTA
This sequence comes from Pipistrellus kuhlii, assembly GCF_014108245.1. NCBI lineage: Eukaryota > Metazoa > Chordata > Mammalia > Chiroptera > Vespertilionidae > Pipistrellus > Pipistrellus kuhlii. Next base: position 11,975,094 of record NW_023425405.1, on the reverse strand, counting down.
AATTTGATATGAGAATATTTCTATTAATTACAGTTAGTACTTTAAATATAATCAGTCAAAACTTGGTTTAAATAGAGTCAGATAATTAGTCTTCTTCCCAGAACAATGGCTCATAAAACTATATTCATTATTCCTTTACTTCTTCCAGAGTACAGGCATTCTCCTACCCCAAATATTAGGCAGTACTGTAAGGTTTTGCCTAGCACAATCTCACACCAAATCTATAACCAAATTAAAAATAACTAGGGAACTGTGCAGCACGTAGGTGTGCAAGCAGGCCTCTGAAGAGCTCATCACCATTTCAGGTTGGGATTAAAGAGAAACACAATGCTGTGCCCCCTGCTTTCATCACAGAGGAAAAGTCTATGAATTATAAATAAGCTAAAGAAAGATCAGCTTAGCATTCTATTAGGCACCAGGCTGTGGCATTTCAGCCCTTCGCTTAGCTGTTAGAAATGCCTGGCAGGATGTTTTCAAGTTGTTATACCTATCCTCCTGCCAAGTCCCACAGAACTAGATGCCCTCTACTGGCATGCACCCATTTTGCAGTTCATCAATTATCAACTCTACTGCAAGTGCCAAAAATGCCATCCTGGACTTCCGGGCACACAAAATCCCCAACCTCACGTCTACCACATGATCTCTTTTTTGCTTCTGCTCTTGCTATTGATCTGACTCAACTAAACCTTACTTGAGAGCAGGGATCCAAGATAAGAGCTCTCACTAAAATGCTGCACTTGCTCCATGTTCTCCCAGAAGGAACCTCAGAACAGATGTGAGAAACAGAAAGGCTCCTCTAAGTTTCTCTTGCCCTTTCTGCATGTTTGAAATCCCTCATGGAGTTTTCCTGTACAGCTTCTGATTCCCTAACCACGCAAAAGATCAGAGACAAAAAAAAGACAAAAAAAAAAAAAAAAAAAGACTGACCATCCTAACTGGTCCGGCTCAGTGGCTAGAGCACATGTGTCAAACACAAGGCCTGCGGGCCAAATCCGTCCCGCCAGGCCTTGCAATGTGGCCCGCACCGCGCTGTCATCACTGCACTCCACTGCATTTCCATCACAATGACAGTTTATGACTGTTCAGTAAACCATTCGGCCCCGCGATTTAGGCTGGATTTTAGATTTTGGCCGCTTCTCTGATTGAGTTCGACACCCCTAGGCTAGAGTGTTGGCCTGTAAACTAAGGGGTCCAGGGCTCCATTCCAGTCAGGGGCATATGCTCAGGTTGTGGGCTTGATCCCCAGTGGGGACATGCAGGAGGCAGCCAATCAATGAGTCTCCTCACTGATGTTTCTATTTCTCTCTCCCTCTCCCTTCCTTTCTGAAAAAAAAAAAGAAAAAGAAAAAAAAAAGGAGCAATTGTAAGCTCTATGACTTAAGTCCCACTATTCTCATCCACTTTCCCCCTTTTTTTAAAAAAATATATATATATTTTATTGATTTTTTTACAGAGAGGAAGGGAGAGAAAGAGAGAGCTAGAAATGTCGATGAGAAAGAATCATCGACCAGCTGCTTCCTGCACACCCCCTACTGAAGATGTGCCCGCAACCAAGGTACATGCCCTGGACCGGAATCGAACCTGGGACCTTTCAGTCCGCAGACCGACGCTCTACTGCTGAGCCAAACCGGTTTCGGCCACTTTTCCCTTTTAACACAGATATCTAACACAGGCAGGTAGATGCTATTTCTAACATGTACTTAATGAAAGTAGCCCATCATTCCCACCATGTAACTCTATTACAGAAAATTCTCGTCACCAGGGAATCTTCCTGAGGTTGGAAAGCAAGGAAAAGTATTAGATCTTGACAGAATTCAAAGAGATATAGGTCCTGTTTTCTGGGGGTGACAACTGTTTTTATCCTTGTATTAATCTCTTCATTATCCTTTTCAGCAGTTCATTCTGGCTCTAAAGTCTATACAAGCTTTCTGGGAACAATCTCATGTCCTCCTCGTGTTCATGACTTTAAATTACTATTATATTTCCAGTAGAAATCCCCTGGCATATCTTCTTTATTGCCTGCCAGTCATACTCCCTCCTATAACTGTTGGAAAGAGCCGACTCCTACCCCCCTTTCAGGATATGAAGGCTTTAACGCAGCTTCCTCAAACCAGCTCTTGGTGCACCATGACCTGAATCACAGAATCCAAAAAGATAGGCTGCTTTTTTCTGCTGTGAAATAGTGAGTCCTGCTCTGCAGCATTCAGCAGCAAGCAAGAGCTGTGCTACAGCTTCAAGGATTCTTTTTTCAGTTGATCCCTTAATTTTTCTTCTCCCTCATATGAAAAAATGTTTGTAAAGTAGGAGTGCTTCATACTTTGTGCAGTTTTTTCTTTCTTTCTTTGCAAATCTAATATGCTATCAACCTTAAACAATTTGATCTTTTAAAAAATGAAACGGCCGAGACCGGTTTGGCTCAATGGATAGAGCGTCGACTTGGGGACTGAAGAGTCCCGTGTTCAATTCCGGTCAAGGGCATGTACCTTGGTTGCGGGCATATCCCCAGTAGGGGGTGTGCAAGAGGCAGCTGATCGATGACTCTCTCTCATCGATGTTTCTAGCTCTCTCTCTCCCTTCTTCTCTGTACAAAATCGATAAAATATATTTAAAAAATAAATAAATAAAAATAAAAAATGAAACAAAAATTTTAAAAAGCAAAAATAAAAAACCTAAACTTTACGTATCTAGTTATCTTTCTCAATGTAGAATGAATAAAGCAAAAAATCTGAACTTGGAAATCCTTCATGTTTACTATAAATCTAGCATATAATTCTAGAGAGAAAGCTAGGTACCACAGGAGGGGTGTGTGTGAGAGTGTGTATGTTTAGATTATTGTTGTTAGGGGATGGTAGTAAGAGGTGGTAGAAAACGGTAACTTATCAATCTTACTTTTTAACTAGCTTTGTATGAATGCTGAGCAGTATTTGTTGTTTTTTTAAAAAATATTTTTATTAATTTCAGAGAGAGGAAGGGAGAAGATATAAAGAGAAACGTTGATGAGAGAGAATCCCTGATAAGCTGCCCCCTGCATTCCCCCTAATGGGGATCAAGCCAGTAACCTGAGCATGTGCCCTTGACTGGAATCAAACCTGGGACCCTTCAGTCTGCAGGCCGACACTCTATCTATTGAGCCAAAAACCTTTGTTTTTTTAAATCCTCACCCAAGGATATGTTTTTTGTTTTGTTTTTATTGAGTTTAGAGAGAGAAGAAGGGAGAGGGAGAGAGAGAGAATCAGAGAGAAATATCAATTAGTTGCCTCCCATATGTGCCCTGACCTGGAATCGAACTTGCAAATTTTTGGTACATGGGGCAATGTTCAATAACTTGAGCCACTTGGCCAGGGCTGCTGAGCAGTATTTTAATGTTGTAGTGAATATGAATGATTCTAAGATTAGCACTAACAATTGAGGCTATAAAGAGATTTAATATTCTTGAGGTGCCCTGAGCTTAAGTATCTAGTTCTGTTGGAAGCCCAGGTACATTAGATAGAAAAGGAGTCCTTTTCCTTTTTTTCCTGTTGGGAAACCCTCTCCTAAACCAGAGCCTCCCTCTCTACCTCTCCTTCCTGCCTCCCTACAGAACTGTGTTAGCTGAAATCTAACCCACCATGTTTGGCTGCCAGCCCTCCACATTCACACATCTATCAATGCACCACCAAAAGTCATCTTCTGACTCTCCTTTCCAGGCAAAGACAGGAAATCCTGAGAAAAAGGAACAAAGAGAAATCATTAATTTACGGGCTGACCCTAAATTCTGGCAAGATGATGCTGGTTTTCCTCAATTATGAACTCTCTCATTCTCCTGTTCTATACTCCTTGGATTGACTTTCTTCCCTGATTAGTATTGACTTCAGTTCCTAATCCACTCCTCTGGTGGCCATTTTGCTCATTAGACCAAAGAGGATAAACAAAAGGGACAACAGTATGATGGAGACTAAACATATGACTAAAGAGGAAAAAGGAGAAACTAGAAACAAGTACTTGTTTATCCAGTCCAATTGGAATTCTCACCATTTCCCAACCAAATTCTGATCTTTCTCACTTCCATACTTTAGTCATCCCATCCTCCATCAGGAAAACCTTACACTTTTCTCCATCTGTTAAAAGGTTTATTATTTACCACACTTCATGGTCCTGTTAAGTGTCATATTCCCAATGAAGCCTGATTAACTCAGCTGGAAGTAACTCGTGGAATCAGAACTTTTATAAACCCTCTGAGCGCTGAATTTGGGTTTATGATATGTTGTGGCATTTATCATCTATGCTCTTATACCATCATTATCTACAAATGTGTCTTTTCTTCTCAAGGAAAATGTAAGATTCTGAGGGCAAAAACATTGACTCATTTGTCCTTAATATCTCTTACAGAAGGCATAATAAGTATTTGTTAAAAAAACAAAAACAAAAAAAACATCATGTACAATTCATTAGGCTATATATTTAATATTTGTATATTTTTTCTACATATATTTTACACAAATAAAAATTTTATGAATGAATGAATGTAAATGAAGAAACAAATGAAATGCTGAAAGTGCTAGCAGAAGGAGAGACATGCATGCACTAACCAGCTTTCTCCTCATTTCTCAAGAGCTCTGAAGCAAGGGTTTGGTTCCCTGACCAGTGTTGTGCTGCCAGGGAGTGAGAGAAAAAACTAACAAAGTTTAACTTCCCCATTTCTTTTGTCCTTCAAGTGCCAGTGGCTGTTGTGATCAAATATTAATCTTTCAGGTCAAATGCTGAAGCAGAAGCACCAAAATTAAATCAGAGCAAGCTGCTGAAATACCAAAAGGACCACAAAACTATGGGTGAAGCGTTGCCTTTTCTAACCCATATTACCTTAGAGTGGTATTTAATAGTTAGCAAGTCAAGGCAAAGCACTAACTAATAAAGGGTTATTAGACTTAAGGAGATATTTGCAACTGTAAATATCTTCTGTATGGAAGCAAGAAAGATCAAAGTGTAGTTGGAAAATGGTGAGAATTCCAGTTACCAGGTAAATCTAGTTCATATTTAATAAGAAAAACCCAGAAAGAAAGCAAACTCATCAAAAATTGGGATTCATTTCTATTGTACCAAGACAGCTCCTTTAATGTCAACCTTCCTTAAAGGTTTATATTGAAATAATGGAAGTTTTTGGAGACTTAGTTTAGCCAAAGACACAGAGAGTAAGCAAAGATCTTACCACTTTCTGCTAAAGCAGCAGCCACTTCATTGAGAGTGGAATAGATATTGCAGGCGGCCCATCGGCACTGAGCTCCCAAGGCACCCAGAGTTTCCATGAGCACCTATATTAAAGGGAAAGCAGGAGATGAGCAACTTTTCCATAAATCTGTTTATTTCAAGTTTTAAACATATTTTTAAAAATTTAACCCACTGATTTGATCCTGATTTATTTTATTATATATTTTAAAATATATTTTATTGATTTTTTTATAGAGAGGAAGAGAGAGGGATAGAGAGAAACATCGACGAGAGAGAATCATCGATCAGCTGCCTCTTGCACACCCCCTCCTGGGGATGTGCCCTCAATCAAGGTACATGCCCTTGACCAGAATTGAACCCAGGACCTTTCAGTCCGCAGGCTGACACTCTATCCATTGAGCCAAACCAGTTTCAGCCTGATTTATTTTACTTTAATATTTAAAATAGAGATAGCAATCTTTTTAAGAAGGTAGTATATCACCCTACTGCTTTAATTAAGAGCTATTTTAACAATGATAAAGTTTTGGTTTAAAAGCTTGTTTTAAAATTTCCTGAGAGTGGTTAACTCTTGAGTACTGCCAATTTTCATTTAAAAATTTTGTATTTATTATATTTTTATTTATTTATTTTTATTGATTTTTTACAGAGAGTAAGGGAGAGAGATAGAGCTAGAAAAGTCAATGAGAGAGAAACATCTACCAGCTGCCTCTTGCACATGCCCTACCGGGCATGTGCCTGCAACCAATGTACATGCCTTTGACCGGAATCGAACCTGGGACCTTTCAGTCCACAGACCGACGCTCTACCACTGAGCCAAACCGGCTTCGGCTTAAAATTTTGTATTTAGTATATTTCTATAATGTAGAAAAACAGTCCCCTATCATCCCATACTTCAGAATCCTATGCTATAGTATATTTCTATACTAAATGAAAATTCTAATAAAAAATATCCTTTAGCCAGGACCGGTTTGGCTCAGTGGATAAAGAGTCGGCCTGCGGACTGAAAGGTCCCAGGTTCGATTCCAGTCAAGGGCATGTACCTTGGCTGTGGGCACATCCCCAGTGGGGGGTGTGCAAGAGGCAGCTGGTCGATGTTTCTCTCTCATCAACATTTCTGACTTTCTGTCCCTCTCAATTCCTCTCTGTGTAAAATCAATAAAATATATTTTAAAAAAATCCTTTAATATAAAAAAAAAACACTTGTAAACAGCTTTAATTAAAAAAAAAAAAAAGCCACACACACAACACTTGTAAACAACTCCACTAATGTAGGCTAATCCCCTCATATAATTTGTCCAAGACCACACGGTAAATTAGTAGCAGAACTACTCATATCTCTAAATTTCTAGTCTATACTACCTTTCAGTATCTAATTCCATTTTCCCCCCTCTTGTTTTCTTTTTTTACCTTAAAGAATTTCTAAAGTCCTACAACTTAGGAATTCTGAATTTTTCAAACAAAAGAATGATACAGAGACTTACCTACAAAGCAACATAAATTAACTATATGGTCTTAGATGGTTTGGCTCAGTTGCCTATGGACCAAAGGTTCCCAGGTTCGATTCCAGTCAAGGGCACGTACCTCGGTTGCAGGTTCCTCCCTGGCCCAGACCCTGGTCGGGGCTCCTGCAGGAGGCAACCAATCTATGTGAGACACATTAATATTTCTCTCTTCCACTCTCTCTAAAAATCAATGGAAAAATATCTTCAGGTGAGGATTAAAAAAGATAATAAAATAAATTAATTAACTATAAAAGTCATTGAAACCAAGAATATAAAAACTATTCAAAGAACTTTGAGTCAAGACTGATGGCTATTAGGGCACAAGCAGGAGTGAAGGCAGGTAGAAGTGAGATGAGGACAGACAGAGCTTAAACCCAACTTTAAATCATTACCATTTAGAAGAAGTAGACAGGAAGTCTGGTTAGAAGGACCTATGAAACATACCTAAAACTATAAATAATCCAAGTCCACTAGAAACATGGGTAGGAAACTGTTAACTATAATAGATATTTCTGAAGCATTGGATTATAGGAGACTGTTTTGTTTTGTTTTTCTAGAGAGATTGTTTTTCTACATTATAGATTGTGATGTTTGCATATTGTAAAATAAACATAATTACTTTTGTAATCAGAAAAATAGAAACTAAAAATAAAACAGCAAAATTCCTTTGTAATTTTTAAAGGAGAAATAAAAAATGTGGGAAGGGTACATTAAAATGTTAAAATTGGTAAACGGGTATTAACTACCCGATTAGAAAAAAATCTTTATTGTTGAAAGTATTACATATGCTCTCCCCCCCCCCCCCCCCCCCCCCACTGACCTCTTCTAGTCCCTCCTCCCCCACCTAGGCCTTCACCACCCCATTGTCTGTGTCCACTGGGTATGCATATATGCATACAAGTTCTGAGGTTGATCTCTTCCCACCCACCCACCCTCCCCCGCCTTCCCTCTGAGATTCCACAGCCAGTTAACTCTGATTTTGATTACTCCAGGAAAAGCAGAACGGAACTCTGATGAAAGGGTGGTGATATTCAGTGAGCCAGTAGGTAAAAAAAAACTTCGATATAATTTAGCAACATGAGACAGTACAGAAGCACTTACTATTTTAAGCCACCACACTGAAGTCTCATGTCCCTGCCTGGGGAAGCCCAACAAAGGTTCTAAGAGCGCTTCGGCCTCAATTCATTAGTCTATAGCTCCAAAAAGAGAGAGCTTTTCAATTTATCATATTAATTTTGGGCTGCCAAAGTACCCTTTTCCTCAGAGAACATGTAACCCAGGAAAAGTGTCATAGGGAAGATGCTAACAGCAAATGTCTGTGCCTTAAGGAATCTCTGCTGTTCTTAATGAGGAATGTAGCCAAATAAATGTAGTAGTTTCAGGAGACAATTTTTTGAAAGTTGATCTAGCCATAAAAATGACTGGATCTTGCCCTAGCTTATTTGGCTCAGTGGATAGAGCGTCAGCCTGTGGACTGAAAAATCCCAAGTTGGATATGGGTCAAGGGTACATGCCTGGGTTTTGGGCTTGATCACCAATAAGGGGTGTGCAGGAGGCAGCCAATCAATGATTCTCTCATCATTGATGTTTCTGTCTCTCTCCCTGTCCCTTCCTCTCTGAAATCAATAAATATAATATATGTGTGTGTGTGTGTGTGTGTGTGTGTGTGTGTGTGTGTGTTTAATGATCTGGACCTTATAAATTCTATAAAAGATTCCAGAGCATTTTCCAATACACCAATTTCCTATGTGATCTCATTGTGGTGAACAACTCAGTATCTATTACATATTTGATGGTGGTTAATCAGTGGTTCTCAACAGAGGAACTTTGGGAAACTGTAGGCATATTTGGTTATCATAATAATTGAGAGGGTAGTGCTACTGGCATTTAATGGGCAGGGCCAGTTTGAAAGTGCAAAAACAGTCTTTTATATCAAGAAGCCATGCCACACCTAGTTCATTGGAATAATTTTCAAATATTCCAATGAATTAGCTGTATTACCTTGGACAAATTACTTCAACTCTCTGAGCCTCAACTTTCTCATTTATAACTTGGAACTAGGAGTACCTGCTTTACATGGCCATTATGAGGATTAATAAACTAATACTTATTAAACTCTTAACCTAGTGCTTGGCAAGTTGCAAGCACCTAATGGTTGGGGTATTATTAACTACTAGTGGCCCGGTGCATGGATTTGTGCACATTGAAAGGGAATCTGGTGTGGGTGAACCAGATTTGGGGCCGATAAGGCCCCGGCAACAAGCTAACCCATGGCTGATTTGGTGAGGAATCAGGCTCCCTCTTCCCTCCTCTCTGGGTCTGAGGTGTGGGAGAACCAGATTCAGGCCAAAAGGGCCCCAGCAGCAAGCTGTCGGAGTGTCTGTCCCCTGATGGTCAGTGTGCCAGTCGAATGGTCACTTAGGCTTTTATTCTCTATAATCCTATATAATAAAAGCTTAATATGCAAATCGATTGAATGGCCGAATGACTGATTGCTATGATGTGCACTGACCACCAGGGGGCAGACACTCAATGCAGGAGCTGCCCCCAATCTGGGTGCCAGCCAAGGCGGGTGCCAGCAGGGGGACCCCCTAATTACCCCGCCAGTCACCCCACAGATTAGTTCTGATCACTGGCCAGGTCTAGGGGCCCTACCCATGCATGAGTTTCATGCACCGGGCCTCTAGTACATATAGATTGTTAAGTGGAGAAAGGAAAAAGACTTACGGCAGTCTGAGCAGTGATGTGTGTGCAGCCCACAATTTTGGCTCCAGCCAAAGGTTTTTCTCCTTGAGCTCTCTTTCTCAAAGCCATCAGGGCCGGCATTTCTAAAAAGACCAAATATATACACAGCAATATTAGAGAGGAGGGAATGAGAAAGAAAGAATAAAGAGAAAATTTTATTCTCTTAAGATCCTTCCCCTGGTAAAATTCCCTGTCAGATTGGGTTTTTTAAGGGATCAGGATAATAAATCTGACCCTTAAGGGGCTTTAGAGGCAAATGCTCAGTGTTCTGATTTCCTGTACCCCAGGCCTCTTTATCTAGTCCCTCTCCCTTTTCCTTGTAGAGGAGTTCCTTGTAGACCCACCAGAGTTTACTCCCTCCCCACAATGTTTTCTGAGCTCAGATTGTTTTTTGTTTTTTTGTTATAAGTAGTCTTCCACATTACAATGAAATTTCATAAGCTACTAGGCCGCAGGACCAGGAAAGCGATTACTATGGACAAAAGGATACAGGCAGCTTGAGAGGAAAAGGTGCTTTCTTTCTTTACCTTGTTCAGCAATTTCAATTTCTCTTCGTCCAAACTCTGCCTGTTTTATGTTCTTGACACAGAAGTCACTGCTTCCCTTAGAGTTCTTTTGCTGCTTGTCCCTGGGAGATGTCTCATCATCAGAGCTATCTGTATATGATGCCGCTGAAAGGACAGAATAAAAAACCCTCAGGGGGAAAATGGCTTCATTTAAAATTCCAAACTATGGAGGGAACTGAGGCTCCTCTGGTCACCCAGCACTACACACATGTACACACCTGGTAAGCACCTGACTGACACTGTGGAGCTGTCCCCACCATCTTCTATGGAAAGTGCTACCCAGAGATCAGAAAGAGGAAGCCGAGAGGTGGTCCAAGACATTACCCCTGGATAGCATTAACTTGGAATCTAGGGCTGACTTTATTTTCAGAACATGTAGAGGTCTTTGGATATGCAAAAATAGAGAGATTACACCATGGTAGCAATAGGTTAAAGTTCTAAATGCAAGATCACGGTCATGAACCTAGGGGTTTCTGGGATTCTAGCTACCTTTCTTGGTCTGCTGCTTAAATGCCTGATGTAATTTGTGTTTTAGTACAATAACGAAATAGATAAGACCTAGAAAACAAGGAACCCATGGGAAAATAATTAAGAACCACACAAAAAGTGTTTGTCTGCCATAACAAAGCTTTCTTTTTCAAGGCTGGCTCTGATGAGGCTGAACTACGTCTGCAGACCCAATTAGACATTGACAATGAAGTATTCAGCCTGCTCTCCCTTATTGCTGGCCTCTGTTAGTCCTGCATTAGGCATTTTAGAATCCCAGAGAAATGATAAATCCTCTTTGGTATAATAAAATGCTCTCATGACAAACTCATTTAGCAATACACACTAGAAGGTGAAAGGTATGACTTTTGATTGTGGTTAATAGGCAGCAGCAGCTGCTGCTATTCCCATGACTAACTGAGGTCTTCCTAGTCTTCATTTAATTCTGTAGTTGATGGTTGTTTGCTGGATGATTTGAATCTGTTTCCTTCCTTGACTTATGTTTCAGATTCTGTGGATAGGTTCTTCCTAAGGAGTCATCAAGGTTGGGAGGAAGGTTGGGAAACATAAAGTATGGTCTATATATTTTCCAATTAGATAAGAAGTACTTCCATCACTTTTAAGAGGAGAAACCTGCAAAGTCTCATAGCCCCTAAGGTCTCTAGTACTCTGACCTACTTATATCCAGAGAATTAAGACATTTTTGGGACTTCTTAGCCAACAGTCTATCTCTGGGAGGGCTGTAAAAGGCAAGTCTGACCTTGCCCAGTTAATCAGGCATGGCACTACAAAATGTTTGGCCAGCAGGGGCCTCTGTCTCTCCTGGAGTTGGAAAACAGCCATAGAGCAAAGTCCTAACACGAGGCAACAAGAATGAGCCTGAGTCACAGTCACCAGGGAGGTGAGGAAATTAAAATCCCCAAAGAGACTTTTGTTCTCGAAAGGAGCTAACCTGTACAAAAAGTCTGTGGTTCTCCCTCCTAGGGTGAGTGAGAGCTCAAAGTACTTTTGGCAACAGAGCCCAGAAACAGCTTCCCGGGCAGTCACCTGCTTCACTAATCAATACTCAGAAACAGCTTATGAGTTGGAAGCTGAGGGAACCATGCTTCTACCACCCGAGAGAAGAAAATAACAGCCTTCCCTAACCCTGATCCAATTTACAGGATAATTGTTTTGAAGAAAGTGTTTACATTCAGAATACAGAAATTTCAAACCTTTTTCCAGAGCCATGATGATTTTTATGTCCCCAATGGCCATTTAAATATAGTGGTTATGTGTTCTGGCGTCAGACAGACTTCAGTTGAAGTCTCAGTTTCTGTTTCCAGCTGAATAAAGTGGAGATGATACTAAAACCTATTTAATAGGGTTGACAATTCATCCATATATTCAGTCATTCACACATTCAAATACACACAAAATTCAACAAAATTTTATTGCATATCTGCTATGTACCAGGCACATTCTAAGTGCTGGGGATAAGGACAGATATAGGCTGTCTTTACCTTCATTGAGTTTTCATGAAATAACTAGTTATAAAAGTAATCATTTTAGAGTTTTTCTTTCCTTGTGGTTATAATATGTAGTATGAAGCAGACTGTACAATAGGCAGAAATGGCTTTTCAAAGTCAAGTTATTAAGAAGATGAAATAAGATAATGTAAGTAAAGTGTTTAGTACAATGCTTGGTGTAAAGCACTCAATAAATGATACCTGATATTACCAGGTTTTATACATATTTTAAATGCAGTAGCACACATAATACTTCAAGGATCCTTATTCAGCTTTAGGATTTTGAATGGGAAAGGAATAACATACATACAATATTATTTAACAGGGTTTTTTCCTACCTCCTCCATTTACTAATCTACCCAAGCAGCAGGTGGCTGGGCTGGCAGTGATTGAAAAGGTTGAGGCTGGAGTCCTGACTCTACCCAGAATGGCTCTCCTCTCCTCTGCCTCTTTCAGCTTCTAAAGGTGAGTCAGGGGGTAAAAAAACAAACAAAAAACTACGACAAGACCCTCACATTTTCCCTTAAGAGAAGCACACTAATTTTTAACTTGAGTTGTTTACTTCCATCGCAAAGAAAAAAGTTTATTTATACCACCTTCCTATTCTAAAATGAGAAAAAGCACACCCAAAAACCAGTATTCTATTTCTTAACAGTAGTTAATTGGTTGTAGTTAGTTCAACCAATGTGTGGTGTTGTTTTTTTTGTTTTTGTTTTTTGGGCCAAAATGAATTTGTTTTCAAAGAGCCCTTGATATAGATCTGTTATCAGGTTAGAAAGAAAAATACCAGTTGTCTAGATTGTAAAAGTATGTGAATGTAAAAGGGCTGACAGGCCCATACTGAGTGTTACTTCTGCAAGCACAGTGGAAAGACTATTCCTGAACTAGTGTAACATTCATTTTTTAAATCCTACTCATTTCCGCCACTATATTTAAAGTACCACATTCATGAAAATAGCTGAGATAGTCTTAAACATTTTCCTGGGGAAAAATGGAGAAATGCAACACATCTGTATATACACACTTAAAAAGGTTCTAAAGTGTTTGTTCTTTAGAAGCCCAGAGTTTTAATTAAAAATGAATTCTGAAGCCCAGAGTCTTAATTAAAAATAAATGAGCAATCACCAAGGCAGTAACCTACTGAAGTACAGGCCTGAGACCTTGGCTCTTGCTTCACCTCTAATTAGTTATGTGATCAGTTTTCAATTTATCCAACTGTAAAATAGGTTATATAACAGAGTCCTCTCTCTCTTTCCTCTAACTAAAACCAAAAAAGTCTTATGAATAAATGAGATAATACCAAAAAAGGTTTAACTCTAGATAGAAATTAATATAAAGTACAATGTAATGTTCCCATGAGATGTTGTCTTATTTCATGATATCGCAGAATCAAAGCATAACTTGAGGAATCACTAATTCACAATCTATCCTATTTAACATGCATACATATGTTCTAGGGCTCACACCTGATGAAGTCTTACCTCCTAGCAGCTGTGATATTGTGGGTTATTGCTAGGAGAAGAAGCAGTCAGACTCCTGGTTGAATTAGTCCTATTAGGCTATTTTAAGTCAGGCAATTCCTCTTAGGCCCAATCTATTCATTTGGTAATGGAAATAACAGTAGGGACCTGTGTGTCAATGTGCAGCAGATTTCACTGATGAGTAACACTCTAGAAACATGTGAAAAGCTATGTTAGCAACCAAAATACAAATAAACAAAATGTTATTATTTGAAAAATATTGGAATACTTCAATCAATTATGACCTAAGAGACTGCAGTCTTTCCTTCTTATCCTTAACCAATTAATTCCCTGCAAAGACAGCTTTTTCAGAAGTGTATTACTGAGAATGATCTGGCTTTGAAGAAACATCTTCTGCTCATTTATTTTTATGAGGTTTTGTGTTTAGGGAGAGAGTTTTTAGAAGGTTTTTTTAAAATATATATAAAATAACTTTAGGGATTAATGTAGCCTTTTTCAAGCTAGCATTAGCCTTGAAGCATCCATTAAATATAGGAATTAACTTCTCTTCTATGCATCTCAAAGGATACTAGTTAGTTCATCCTTTGAAGAACTAAGAAAAACAGTCTCTCACCATTTTCTGTGTTCTGTGATTCAGATGAGGAAACCTGGTTGAGAAAGCCTGGCAGAAGTTTCTAAACGAAAACATTTTGTAATGTCATAAACCTTCTTTTATCTGTTTATGTGCACAGAGTAGATCAGAGACCTCAACAAGGGAGTAAAGTATATTAAAATCTCTGGACACCTTTCACCAATATTTACTCATTGAGCATCTCTCATGTATCAAACACAATTCCAAGTGCTGGAAACAGAGCAATATAAAACAAGCAGAAATCTCTGCTCTCAAGGATCTCATGTTTAAGAAGAAAGAAGATAACAATAAATTAGTAAAAATATATGTTATATGGTAAGTGCTATGGAGAAAAATTTGATAGGGAGTGTTGGGTGGGTTGTTTGTACAATTTTATTTTTTTATATTTTTATTAATTTCAGAGAGGAAGGGAGAGGGAGAGAGAGAAACATCAATGATGAGAGAGAATCATCAATCAGCTGCCTCCTGCACAGCCCCTACTGGGGATTGAGCTTACAACCCAGGCATGTGCCCTTAATTGGAATTGAACCTGAGACTCTTCAGTCCAAAAGCCAATGCTCTCTCCACTGAGCCAGGGCTGTTTGTACAAATTTAAAAGAGAAGCCAGGATAGACCTATTTTGAGAGGGGATCTTTTGTCAAGAACTGCAGGTAAGCCTTAACCGGTTTGGCTCAGTGTCAGCCTGCGGACTGAAGGGTCCCAGGTTCGATTCCGGTCAAGGGCATGTACCTTGGTTGAGGGTACATCCCCAGTCGGGAGTGTGCAGGAGGCAGCTGAATCAATGTTTCTCTCTCATCGATGTTTCTAACTCTCTATCTGTAAAAATCAATAAAATATATTTAAAATAAAATTTTCTAAAAAAGAACTGGAGGTAAGACCCAGCTAGGGTATCTTAGAGCATTCCAGGCAGAGGGAATAGCAAGTGCAAACGTCTTAAAGCAGAAGAATTTCAAAATAACAAAATAACAGTAAGAAGGCTAGTCTAACTGGAGTGAAACAAATAACTGGGGGAGGCAGGAGGTTTGGAAAAGTAAAGATGTGATTAGAAATGTAATAGGAGGCTGAATGGTATACTTTGTAGGCCATTGTAAGAATTTTAGGCTATACTCTGAGTGAGATTGGGAAGCCATGGGGGATTCTGAGCTGAGAAGTGATATAACCTGACTTATCTTAAAATAATTAATCTTGCTATAGTATTGTCAACAGACTGAAGAGAGGTAAGGTTGGAACTCAGGAACTCAGCTTTTAAGATATGGGAGATTTGAGATGCCTAAAACACCCAAGTGAAAGGACTGATAGCAATTGAATACAAAGATCTAATATGTATGGGAGAGATTTCAGCTGGGGATAAAATTTGAGAATCATATGTCACTACTATGTGGTATTTAAAACTATGAAACTGAGGTTCATTGGGAAGGCAGGCATTAGTTTTTCTCTGCAGAAACACAGTTAGAAATATGGATCTAGTGTGTAGGGAATAAATTGAGTTGGAGTGAAAATTTAGTATAGTTATTATTTAGTATAATCTTTAGATAAACATGCACAAACTACTAGTCTAAAATGTTATACTCTGTTTTACAATTCAAATTTTCACAATTATTAAAGTTTCCAGAGTTATATTAGCTGGTTTATGAATTTTCAACACTGGTTATTTCAGCCGAGTAAGAGTGGTACCACACTTGGTGTCTGCAGACAAAAATCCATAGGAAATTATCTCATGTTTTTTTTTTTTTTTTTTTTTTTTTTTTTAATATATTTTATTGATTTTGTACAGAGAGGAAGGGAGAGAGATAGAGAGTTAGAAACATCAATGAGAGAGAGTCATCGATCAGCTGCCTCTTGCACACCCCCTACTGGGGATATGCCCGCAACCAAGGTACATGCCCTTGACCGGAATCAAACCCGGGACCTTTCAGTCCCCAAGCCGACGCTCTATGCATTGAGCCAAACCGGTTTCGGCTATCTCATGTTCTTTACATCATTCAGTTATTGTGGGGAGAAAGTAAAAAATGAATGTAAAAATGTAAACAACAATCTACCAATCTAAAAGTTAGTTTTCTAAACAGGCATTCTTCAAGTTTACATAATAAATACTGCTTTCCTAATTGTGTGAAGAACAAATAAAACTTCAGGTCAGGATGAAAACTTTCTAATGAATATTACTACTTCTAATGTGAAGAGACAACTCAGTTTCCTACTACATTCCACTATAAGAGCAAAATAAAATAGCTCCATATTAGATCAGATACATACTGGGCACTGTTGCACAAATAGCCAATGCCTTAAAGGGGTTTTACATGGTAACAGCTCATCTGGCATTAAATGATAAAACTCAGGGCACATATATTTGGAATAGTGCCACTGCAAAGGAAGAAAGGAATAATAAGCAATACAATATCACAGCTTAGAAGAGAAGGCAAAGGGCTCACTTGAACTAGCTACAACGTTTTCGTGTTTGTTGGGGCAATTAAGGTTTCCCCATTAATATGCAAGTACCAGCTGGAAGGACAGGGAACCCCTCTTCTATTTTCAAAGAAAGGAAAAAAAAGTCTTAACACATGTTGTTTAGTGAAGGTGGTCAGTGAGCAACATACTCCTTCCCACCCTCTGAATAAATCAGAACTCAATTTCCTTAATCACCTTCTTCTACCTTTATTGGAAAAAGAGGCTTCTGTTAAACTCCACTCTTAATCCCCAAGAGCAAGCATATCAAACTCGCGGCCCATGTGTCACATACCATGTTTATTTGGCCTGCGATAACCTTTGAATTTGACATATTTGCCCAAGAGGAATCCAAAAATTCCATCTAGAATTTTGGTCTAAATTTCAACTTAGAGACAAAGTGTTTATTCCAAAGCACAGGCTTGACCATGCTTAATTAGCCTTGGGTAGGCAGTGGGGTCGATTGGTCCTACCTCCACAGCTGAGTCCATAGAAGTTCAGTACTCACCTGAACTGTAGCTGTCAGTAGACGACTGAGAAATGGAACGAGACAGAGAGCGACGTCCAATTTTGGTGGGACGTTTGTTAAATTCTTGCTTCTGGTCAGCAAACTGGATCTGCTAAGAAAAAGGACTCTAGTTACATAAAGGAAAACAACCTCTGCTTTGAGATAACATTTCAAGGAAGTTGATCTAACTGTAGCAACCCACCTTGAGAATGTTAACACTGGAGAGAAGAATGATTTTTCATTCTTTACTTATTATATTTCCTATCAAATTTAAAATATTCAATCCACTCTCTGACTATATGCTTTTATTTTATTACTAGAGGCCCAGTGCCTGGATGTGTACACTGGTGGAGTCCCTCAGCCTGGCCTGTGCCCTCTTGCAATCTGGGACCCTTCCGGGGATGTTGAGGAGCTGGCTTCGCCCTGATCCCCGCAAGCTAGGCTGAGGGACCCCACCGGTGCACAAATCTGTGCACTGGTCTCTAGTATGCATGTTAAGATCTTTGGTTAATCTCTTCCCTCTCTCCCCTCTCTCCCCCTCTCCCCCTCCCACCTTCTCTCTGAGATTCATCAGTCTGTTCCATGTTCCCATGACTGTGGTTTCCACTCCTTCATTGAGCATCTGCCCCCTGGTTGTCAATGTGCATCATAGCTACTGGACGGTCACTTAGGCTTTTATATACATAGATTATTGTTATTTTTTAAAATCCTCACCTGAGAGAGTGGAAGGGAGGGAAGAGGGAGAGAAACATCTACTGGTTGCCTCCTACACATGTCCCCACTGGGGTCAGGGATTGAACCTGCAACCGAGGTATGTGCCCTTTGACTAGGAATCAAACCTTCGACCCTTTGGTCTGTGGGCTGACACTCTAACCACTGAGCAACCAGCCAGGGCTATATGCTTTTTACAATAAAATTGTGATGAGAGAAAGGGGGGAAGGGGGGAGAGAGGGAGAGAGAGAAAGGGAGAGGAAGAACGGAATTTCTGATTAAAATTAATTTTTAGAAAGCTGAGTCATATTCAGAAATTTTTTCTATAGTTTTGCTGAAAAGAATTTTGAGACTATTCCAATTTTCACCTATCTAGATGAGAAACTGCAAGGTACAGGAGGGTAAAGTGACTTGCCTTCAAGGTTTTAAGATTCTCAGGAAATGGTTTGGTATAATGAAAAAATAGATAGGCTTTCCATTCAGACAGAACGTTCCTGAGACTGCATTAAAAATAATGGCTATGGCCGAAACTGGTTTGGCTCAGTGGATAGAGCATCGGTCTGTGGACTGAAAGGTCCCAGGTTCGATTCCGGTCAAGGGCATGTACCTTGGTTGAGGGCACATCCTGGGGGGGGGGGGGGGGTGTACAGGAGGCAGCTGGTTGATGTTCTCTCTCATCAATGTTTCTAGCTCTCTGTCCCTCTTTATCTCCCTTCCTCTGTGTAAAAAAATAAATAAATAAAAATAAATCAATAAAATATATATTTAAAAAAAATAATGGCTCTGCTGAAACTGGATTGGCTCAGTGGATAGAGCATCGGCCTGTGGACTGAAAGGTCCTGTGTTCAATTCCAGTCAAGGGCATGTACCTTGGTTGCGGGCTTATTCCCAGTGGGGGGTGTGCAAGAGGCAGCTGATTGGTGATTTTCTCTTATTGATGTTTCTAACTCTCTACCCCTCTTTATTCCTCTCCGTAAAAATCAATAATAATAATAAAAAAAAATAGAATCACTTCGTGCATGATTTACTTAAAAAAAAAAAAATGACTATACCGCTCACTAGCTATGTGATGTTGGTCAAGATGTTTCTATTAGCCTCATTTTCTCATAAATACAGCAAAGATGGAAATGCCTCACAGGTTTTAGAGAAACAATGTATGGGCATACTTTGTTTTATTGTGCTTCACAGATGTTGCATTTTTGTTTTTGGTTGGTTGTTTGTTTATTTAAATTGAAGGCAAGACTCTCCACCAGCAAAAGATCACAATTCTATTGTGATAGCCTGGAAACAAACCTCCCCCCCCCCATCTCTGAGGTACATCTGTAGGTAAACTGTGAGACATAACAGGAGATTCAGTAAGTCCACTCCCCCACTCCAGCCCCTACAGTTTACAAATCTTCTTATAGCTCTTGCAGATAGTCATTATAGTTTTTAAAGATGTATGAATTAGCTTTTTAATACTAGTAAGTATAGTAAACATTAATTTATTATTTTTAATGCTTGCTATAAAATATCTAAAAGTCACAAGAGTGATCATTTATCCTATCTAATGAAGAGGTAATATGGAAATTGACAATCACTCCAACACCCAAGATGGCTGCCCCCATGTGGTAAAAGATAGCCAGCGGGGGAGGGCAGCTGTGGGCTATCAGGCCAGCAGGGGAGGGCAGTTAGGGGTGACTGGGCTTGAAGGGGAGGGCAGTAGGGGGTGACCAGGCCAGCAGGGAAGGGCAGTTAGAGGTAACCAGGCTGGCAGGGGAGTGATTAGGTGGTGATCAGGATGGCAGGCAGAAGCGGTTAGGGGCAATCAGGCAGGCAGGCTAGTGGTTGGGAGCCCACAGTCCTGGATTGTAAGAGGTCCCAGGTTGGAGAGTGTTCAGGCTGAGCTGAGAGACACCTCACCTCTGAACACAAATTTTGTGCACTGGGCCTCTAGTTAACTATAGTATGACAGATGTAAAGGAGTGAATAAGTGTACTGAATATGTATAAACCTCAATACTCGAGATTGCATTTTGGACACTATCTGAAAATGAATTTCTTGCACTTTTATCTTTCTCTTGCTGTTGGAGGTTCTGGCTGCTATTTTTTAATACTTTATCAATCAAAGCTCATATAATTTGAACAAATATATTTTTTCTTTTCCCCTAATTGAAAATTTGCATTAATTGCTTAAATGATTCTGGATCCCAGGTGGCAAGGAGGCAGGAAGCACCTAAGATCTGACAACTGGTTCTACCTTTCATAATAAAAAGATGATTCCCCGATGGGCAGAACACAGATACAGCATATGAAAATGAGAGAGCAACTGACCTCCATTTCCTGCAGCTAGAGGTAACTATCGTACTACCGTGTTTCCCTGAAAATAAGACATCCTCTGAAAATAAGACCTACTTACAGGTTTCCTTCTGAGTGAAATATAAGGCATCCCCCCGAAAATAAGGCCCCCCCTAGGCTATCGCTAAACATGAGAGATTTGGTCCACTGATTCTGAAAGAAATGGAGTCACAAGAAATTCACCAGGAAATTCAGGAATCGAATTGTTATGATGATGTTCCAGAAGATGATGACATGATTGTCATTGAATAAATGAGTAAATTCTTGATACTGTAGGATTCACAGTTTGTCTGGTTTGTGTTGACAACTACCGTACTACTGTACCGTATACAAGTAATAAACTTCCTTTATTTTCATTTAACAATAAATGTGTACCCTATTCTTCATAGAAAAGTAAGACATCCCCTGAAAATAAGACCTAGCACATCTTTGGGAGCAAAAATTAATATAAGACACTGTCTTATTTTCGGGAAAACAGGGTAAGTCATTTGAGTATTGAGACAAAGGAACCAATGACAAATTTAATTAGATTAGCATGTCTTTCAGGGGAATTCATACCATTTTCATAGCTGTAGCAACATAGAAAGCCTATGCAGCATTTCCAAGCTGTAAATTATTTTCAGCAATAGGAAAATTCATTGGATTACAAGTTCTTTGCAAAATAAAAAGGGGCAAAACTGATTATTTTGCTAAACAGGTAAAGTGCCCTTTCTATGAACTCCCATGGGATATACATGAACTTCCATGTACGTCTCCAATTATAGCACTTATCACACTGAACCCTGTATAAGCAACTGGCTCCATAAAGGCAGGAGCTATGTACTAAGGGTGACCTTTCATTCTCAGACACCAATGCCTGACACATGGTAGGCAATCATGTGCTGAAATGAATCTGAAGTAGCCTGGTCGAACTTCACTGTCCGTACATGGTTGAATATTAAGTAAACATGGTAAGCATAAACCAAGCTTATAGTTAAAAGAAGTTTTAAGGGCAAAAAAGTTGGGAAGGGGAGGAAGGTGGGTGTGAAAATGGGGAGGAGGATAGCAGTCAAGCTCAAAACTGGTTTGCATTTCATCAACCTTGTTTAAGACAATGACTTGTCTTTATTCTTTTTTAGAGGCCCATCTAGGAAAAGGAGTAATAACTGTCCTTCCAAAAGTCACAATGAGTCACTAACTTTAGCAGTGCCTTCTTAAAACAGCAAAAAGAGAGTAACAGACAAACCCGCCCTGAGGCATGTGAACAACCCCCTCCCATCCCACAGGCCACTAGAGGGGGCCACTCACTCTGCTTCTCTAGGATCAGGGGTGGGTGGGCACACCCCAATAACACTAAGCCATAGCTGCATCATCATCTCACACCATTTTCCCTAAGCTAAGCTCCATTCTCTATTCTTCTCTATTTGCAGTAATTCCTTCTTCCGTTTAGGTCAAGTTTAGGCTGTTTTTGGCACTACAGAAGACTATGTAGGCTTTTTCACTCAGAGGCAGAGAGTACTAAAAGTTGTTTACTTGTTTGATACTTAACTCAAGTTTCTTTTGTACAGAATATTAGAGACTAACCACTACATAGAATGTTATACCATTTTCTGGAGAAATTAATGTTTATCTCTTACTGATAACCAGAGCATATGTTTTAAGTCGGTCATCCCTGTTGCCCACCTACCCTAATAGTTAAATACTATATACATTCCTTACTCAACAGCTCACCTTGTAACACTCAACCTCTTGTAACACAGTAGTCTATCCACTCCCGGCAGGCGTATTTTGGTAGATCCTATCCCTAATTTTCTATGTGTCTGAAATCAGAGAGTCCTTCAAGGTAATCCACTTTTTTCCCCAGAGAGAACTGCCTAATTTCAACAAGCATCAAGATAAGGAAAGGAAAGAGACTGCTAGGAGAGGGGCAGCTCACCTTTTGCCAGAAGGAGGGATGAAAGCAGGAAAGGAGGGAAAAAGCAGCTGGCCTTTCACATTAACGGTCATCACAGCAGCAAGACTGGAAAGTAAGAGCTTAGCCTCACCTGGGCTTTAATCCCAGATTTGCCACTGACAACGTATTTCTTCTTGTTGCTCAGCATAGTGACATTACCAGCCCTACTGCCACCTCTCCTGGCTAGGGACCCTTGTGGTTAGGCCTTTAAACTTTCCGCACCAGCAATTCTGTTGGCTCTGATTCCAGCTAGCTTCCCCCCCTCCCTCCTCATTGGGAGGTGGGGTGCTACCCTTCGCTGGAATCACTGAAGCTGCTCTAACAACCCCTCCAGCAATTGAACCCAATGTAATAACGCATTTGTTAGTGGCTCCTCAGCCATTCCTAATTCTGGTGGCTGTTTTGCTTTTATTATATTTTTTTTCCTAAACACCTAATTACAAGATCCTCTGACCTCTAAACCTTAACAAGTCCCTTGACAAGGCCCAACTTGCATGCGCATAACAATAGAGTATTTATATAACCATGGCACTTTTTTGCCTGCTATAATTACCTTGCTAATTAAGTTCCTTTTTAACCTTACCTCCTCCTTTTCCATGTCAGATGATTTTAGTTAGCCTAGTCTTATTAGAAAAAAATAATAATAACTACAAAGCCACTGAAACAATGAGGGAATTTAAGATAGCAAGAAAAAAAAATGGTGCTAAGTGCTCAGGCAGCCCCCCCCGCCCCGCTCCCCGTCCCCCAACTACGCTCTGTGTCCTTGAGTTAGTCAGAGTAGGGACAGGTTTTGACATCTGATTTCCAGTCCCATCTCCAGATTGTTGCTGATTAGGTACTGAGTGACTGTTTTTTTCAGCCCTGGCAGGTTGGCTCACTGGTTAGAGCATCAGCCTGCTGACCGAAGGCTGTGGGTTCAATTCCTGTCAAGGGCATGTACCGGTGGGCGCAGGAAGCAACAATCAACGTGTGTCTCTCTCAAGTCATTTCTCTCTCTCTCTATCCCCCTCCCTCCCTCCCTCTCACCCTCTCAAAAAAAAAAAAAAAAATCAACGGAAAAAATATCCTCAGGTGAGGATTTAAATTTTTTTTTCAGCTTTGGCTGGGAGTATTACCAAGCACCAGAACTTTGCCACTCCGTCGGGTGCATGCAGGAGGCAACAGATGGGTTTTTCTCTCTCTCTTTCCCTGCCCCTTCCTCTCTCTAAAATCAATAACTGTGTGTTTTGTGAAGGTATGACTACAAAGGAAAGTTTTCTTTTCATATATTTATGAAAAGAGGGATAGAGAGTTAGAAACATTGATGAGAGAGAAACAGTGATCAGCTGCCTCCTGGATGCCCCCCACTGGGCACGGAGCCTGCAACCAAGGTATACACTCCGACGGGAATTGAACCTGTGACCTTCCATTCTGAGGCCCGACGCTCCATTCACTGAGCCAAACTGGTCAGGAAGGACAAAGGGAATTGCCTTAGAGTCCCCAGAATCACAATGGCTTTGTTACATATCAAATACAGTCAAATGAAAGGGCAAAGAATCATTATTTATCATTATTTTTTGTTGAATTCTGAAAGGGGGCCAGTGAATAGAAGATCCATATTCAACTGTATCTTATAGAGACAGGGTAGAAAAGTATTTTGAATTCTTCTTAAAAGGAGCTACTTATTGAGCAGAAGAAAGAACAAAAAGTGGTAAATTATTTTTTTTTTTTTAAAGAATAAGCTTTAAGAGAAAAGGTCTCTGAAAGAATAGAATAAGGGTAAGAGCTAATGTTTATTAAGTGCCTACTATACACAGCCTGTGCATGTTACTTCTATTAATCAGCAAAGGATGTTTAAAAGTAGGCATTGCTAACCCCATTTGACAAATTAGGAAAGTGCAGCTCTGTGAGAACAAATGATTTGCCTGAGGTCTCACAGTAAGTAAATGATGGGACTAGAAGGTGGGAGCCTGTGTTTATGTCAGAGCTGAGGCTCTTTCCCCTAGAGTGGTTGGCAAACTCATTAGTCAACAGAGCCAAATATCAACAGTACAACTATTGAAATTTTTTTGAGAGCCAATTTAAAAAAAATTTTTTAATCAGGTTTAAATCATCACTTTATTTTTCTTGTGTAAAATTATGTGGTGGCCACAGCTGGAGCCTGGGTCCTCTGCACAGAAACTCTGGTGTGGGTCTTTACAAGATGGTCAGTGAATTCCTGATAGGAACTCTTTCCAGAGATCGGGGTGAGATAGCTGTATGTCGTAGAGATGGCATCAAAGGTGGCCTTGGCAAAGTTGCCCAGGGTGGCAGCGCAGCGCCTGTCTGAGGTGTAGCAGTCATCAGTACCAGCCATCATCAGCAAATTCTTGGGCACAGGGGCTGAGACAATGCCTGTACCCCTGGGGGCAGGGATGAGAGCACCAGGACAGAGCCACAGCGGCCAGTCACCTTGCCAGGAACTGTGTGGGGCTTGAATCTCGTTTCCCCGCAGCCTCTCCGCACGGGCACAATAGAGAGCTTAGCCAGGATGATGGCTCCACGGATGGCAGTGGCTACTTCCTTTGAGCACTTAACACCCAGACCAACATGTCCACTGTAGTCCCCAATGGCGATAAATGCCTTGAACCGGGTCCTCTGACCAGCACGGGTCTGCTTTTGCATAGGCATGATCTTTAACACCTCATCTTTGAGGGATGCCCCCAAGAAAAAGTCAGTGATCTCAGATTCCTTGATGGGCAGGGAGAATAGGTAGATTTCCTCTAGGGATTTGATCTTCATGTCCTTGACCAGGTGGCCCAGCTTGGTGACAGGGATCCACTCCTTGTCCTCGGCCTTGCCTCCACGAGCTCCACGGCCTCAACCCCTACCCCGACCACGGCCTCCACCCCAGCCCCGGATGCCACTGCGGCCTCCTATTCCGGGGCCTCCCGCAGCACCGGCCTCATCCGCCATTTGGTGTTTCGTTGTAAAAGAAGCTAAACTTAAACTTCTTCTAATGCAACTTCTTCAAAATAGACTCGCCCAGGCCGTGGTATTTTGTGGAAGAGCCACACTCAAGGGGCCAAAGAGCTTCATGTGGCTCGTGAACTGCAGTTTGCCCACCATGGCCCTATACCATACTTAATGACATCAATCAATCAAACACCAAAAACTCCCTGGGTCCTAATCTCGAGTGCATTAGCCCTACTTCATTTTTAATTTAATTACTCCTTACATTTACTTTCTTATCAGATTGGGTCTCAGAAATGACGTCATCCCAGATAATCTTGGAGCTCTGATCAAATCACAATTCTGAAATGGCTAATCCAAGAGTTTTTAATTTAAAAGCCCTTTAACTGACAACTTTGCCTAATGCCACCACCAGAAATTAAAACAGAAATTGAATCCCGTTATTGATGTTAACCATCACTCATAATTTCAAGAAATGAGATAGATGGATAGTTTCCTGCTTGTTGGCTGGATCTCTATAAACTTCTGCTTTTGCTAACAAAGGATGTTCACCCTAGTACACTCTCAGCTGGTTCCTCATTTTACTCACTCAGGTGGAAAGGAACTCTTTGGTCCAATGGCTTGTCATCACACTTGAACCAAAAGGAGTTGCAGATCTACACCAAACGCAACCAGAAGACATTTTAGGACACTATTACTGATGGGAAAAAGCCTTACCACTTAATGAGTTTATCTAACAAAGAAGTTCTCAAACTTTATACTCTTCAAAATCACCTGGAAGGCTTATTAAAACGCATTTCTGGGCCCCACTCCCAGAATGTCTGGTTTATTATAGTAAATCTGGGTGGGGCCCAAGATTTTGAGTTTGTAACAAGTTTCTGGGAGATGCTGCCCCTGCTTTCTGGGAACCACACTTCTCCAAGCATAGATAAAGCAGCTCTAATTTTCTTGACTCTTTCCTTGGCCAACCATTTGATCCTATCTGTGACTATGCCAGGGCGGAATATTGAAAGGCAGAAAAGATTCTTAGAAAAGTAAGAGATTAGAATGAAGTAAATCTTCATACCCAGCTCAGAGATCAAGAGAACTGGGTCTAATTCTGATTTCCACAGTTTGAGGCTGTTACGAATAGATGGTTAAAACAGTAAGAAAAACAGAACTCCTGAGGGACTACAGAATATTTATTTAACCTAAAGAGGATCAGGCCAAGAAAAAACAGTTAATTCCTTTTCAAATATTGATACACAAAGGATGGTAATCAGAGGTTCTCTCTGTATCTCCATTTCTTAACATTTCCCACACTTTATATCTGTAATTCTTGTTTGTAATATGGGAACAATCACAACTACTTTGCTTATCCCAAGTGTGTTCTGAGAGATAAAATAATGTATTTGAGAGGGT
Source organism: Pipistrellus kuhlii (assembly GCF_014108245.1). Classification (NCBI taxonomy): domain Eukaryota; kingdom Metazoa; phylum Chordata; class Mammalia; order Chiroptera; family Vespertilionidae; genus Pipistrellus; species Pipistrellus kuhlii. The sequence goes on along the minus strand of NW_023425405.1, from coordinate 11,948,708 downwards.
TTTGAAGACTACATAATAATACACAGTATAAAACATGAACATTTTTGTATTTTTAGGTCCAAAGTTCTTCATCTACAGTCCAAAGAAAAAATGCAAAATTTTCTATATGTGTATATTTTCCTAGAGAGAGGGCCCATAGTTTTTCAAATTGGTCTGTGCTTTAAATGTCAACCCTGACCCAGAGCTCAAGCCAAGCTATCTCTACCACAATTTTTCAGATAGGTATCTTAAAGGTGTCTGTCTCACTTCCAAGTAGATATGGCACAAGCATTCTTAGAAACATGCCTCCCTTTCAAGCCAAATGAGTTGCTAAGACAAATTCTTCACTTACAAAAGGAATTACTCTAGCCAAAAGCAAGCCAGGTAACCAGCTGGCTGAGTACTCAAGTCATTAGATTTCCTATGGAAAAGTACCAACTACTATAGAGAGCCTGGGTGGGAGGAGAATATTAAAATGCAGAATCTTTAAAAAAGGTCACTGCTGATCTCCACACAACGTAAGAAAAATCATTTGTATTTCACCTACTGACAAGAACTAAAGATTTCTCGGGGAAAGTAAAAACATATCAATAAGACCAATCTTTAAAAGGATGTATTCTCCAAACTTTTTGCAGTAAAACTGCCTGAACAAGCCAAAGGAAATCCTTCACAAAAACAACAACAACTGAGGAGCAGAGGGTCCAGCAGAAGTTTTCCAGAGACTGATGGAATGTTAACTGAAGGTCTATCCTGTCAACTCTCAAGATTGGGGTTCTTCAAAGTTCGTCCTGACTTATTTCCCTCCCGGAATCAGAGATGTGAGTACTATCAGCTGCTGTCTGGTCTGGGTCCTATTTTTGAGGGATATGCAAGTCTCCTTTTTCTGCTATGGTTAACAAAAGGGAAGGTATTATAATGGACCTTCTTTGCTAAATTTTCCTCCTGAAAGGTTTGAAGAGTCTTGTCATATTTCTTTTGGAGGCTAGGATAGTCTCAGTGGAAGTTTCATTACATTAATATATAACTGGAACATTTGTTAAAATGAGTCAGACATTTGTTAAAACTTTTAAAATTGAAATTTCTGCCCAACATGGGAGCTGGCTCCAGGGTTTTCTCTCAGGAGATTTAAGGGCACTGACCTTTTACAGGTAAGGTCTGGAAATCTATAGACAACACACTAGAGGGTGCTCAGCCTAATGCAGCACTTTCAAACCAGGTCAGAAATTAATGACATGCATTATCTTTAAAAAGCCTCAAAAGGTTAAGTCTTTTGGCCAGGAAATATAGATGAAAAAACTGAATTACTGAAGATAAGCCCCTCCTTATTCTTTCTCATTGTTGTTTTAAAAATGAAATCTACTGATTCAAGGTATTTTCCTAATTTTTGAGAGAGATGGGCCAAGAAATTGCTAAATGAGAGATGCCATAATGAAAACAGAGCAGGCCTGTATTTTAAAGAATGTTTACTAAAAGCTGGGGAGTCCTAGGTTATATCCCTTAAGCAATAGTCACACTAACACCTTAAGACACAGTCTTCCTTCATGTAAATAAAAAGAAGGTAAGCAGGTAAGCAGCAGGAGGTGCTCTTCAGGATGTGCTCAGCAGGTAAGATGGTGAGAAAGTTATGAGATTAAGAATTACTACAAACTTTCATTGATTCGGAATTGACATACTAATGTTCCATGGAATTCTTCTGTAATATTCCTTTAGAGAAGTACCAAAATTTAGTAGTATCTTAATATAAAATACAAAACAGACTTCTTGCTCCCCCTCGTTATTAGTAAATGGCTGGAGATTCAGAAACAAAAACCCAACTAGAATTATTGTATGAATCCTTTCCATTAATTCTAAAACAATACATTATTTGATGTGGATGGGTAGAATTATTTTTTATCAAACTTTCAAAAACTAAGCACAAGGTTATGAAACAACAGCAATAATCCCAACAAAAATAAAAAACAATAGTTTTGACAATAAGGTGAAATGTGGGCTACTCAGTTGGGCCTTTGTTAGACCTATTATATATTCAATCTCATTATTTTTGTTGTTAATATTCACCCAAGGGTATTTTTCCATTGATTTTCAGAGAGTGGAAGGGATGGGGAGAGACAAAGAGAAACATCGATGTGAGAGAGACACATTAGTTGTCTCCTGCATATGCCCGACTAAGACTGGGATGGAGCCTACAACTCAGGTACGTGCCCTGGATCTGAATCGAACCCAAGAACCTTCAGCCCACAGACCAATGCTCTATTCACTGAGCCAAACTGGTTAGGGCTCAATCTCATTACTGATGGTTATTTCTTTAAGTCCATAATTCCATAAAAGCAAAAAAGAATTTGAAATATGTTGTATATAGTCTAACCAGTTTTCCATGAGGAGATCCTACATAATGAGAGACTAATATGCAAATAGTCTGAATGGCAGAACAACCGAACAACTGGTCACTATGATGTGTGCTGACCACCAGGGCAGAACATGGTGGGCGTTGGAAGCAGGTGCCAGAGCTTGGAACATGGCGGGTGTTACCAGAGGCAGGATGGTGGAGCAGGTGAGTGGGGGTGCTAGACCAAGCTGGGATACAGGTTGCTATCATTGAGGCGAGCATCTGGTGGTTACTAAAAATTCTTTGCTCTCACAGGCTATGGTCCCTCTGGGCATGTGCACCTGCTGTGGGCGCCAGCCCTGCTCCCACCTGTTCACACCTGTTGTTGGACACGATTGTCCCTGAGGGCTTTTCCACCTCCCCCTGCTCCTGAGGGGCAACTGGGGCAGCAGCTACTGCTAGCACCCACTGACAGCGCCTGCCCCACTCACACCCAATTGCTGGCGTGGGCCCCAATTGCTCACATGGTCAGCAGATTTGAGCGGGGCCTGTGCTGTCAGCTTGTGGGAGCGGTGGTGGGAGCAGGGTTGCAACTGACAGAGGGCCAGGGTCTGCGGCAGGAGTGGGAGGGGCAAGCAGGCATGTGGAGGATGGGCCTAGACCCACTCCTGTACCCACCACAGCCTCTAGGCCAGCGTTTTTCAACAGCTGTTCCGCGGCACAGATGTTGCCTGGTGTGCCGTAGGTGCAGACAAGACAAGAATTTTATAATTTTTCACTATTTTGTTTACTTAATATTTCATAATAAAGTAATTATAAAATACTTTCTTTGTGTTTATTTGATTCCTATTTAAGAGAATTACTTTATATATAGTCAATATAGGCACAGAGTTAAATTTTTTAACATTTTCTAATGGTGGTGTGCCTTGTGATTTTTTTCATGAAACAAGTGTGCCTTTGCCCAAAAAAGGTTGAAAAACACTGCTCTAGGCCCACAGTTCCTTTAAAAGTGCATGAATTCATGCATTGGGCCCCTGATATATATTATATATATATATATATATATATATATATATATATATATATATATATATATATATATATATATATATAAACACAGATGGTAAAGACTATAATAAGCCGAAACCGGTTTGGCTCAATGGATAGAGTGTCAGCTTGGGGACTGAAAAGTCCCAGGTTCGATTCCAGTCAAGGGCATGTACCTTGGTTGTGGGCATATCCCCAGTAGGGGGTGTGCAAGAGGCAGCTGATCGATGACTCTCTCTCTCATCGATGTTTCTAACTCTCTATCTCCCTCCCTTCCTCTCTGTACAAAATCAATAAAATATATTTTTTTAAAAAAGACTGTAATAAATCACTAAACTCAGAAGAAACCACATTTAGAAACATAAGAATGGTTGCTGTTTTTAAATCTAAAGTTGATGATGGATCTAAAATATTAGGTTTTATGTGGTAGTTCTTATTAACAAATAAGTCTTTATTACCATCATATTAAAAACACTTATCAGGCAAATATGTCATTTGAAGAATGGCACTAAAGAAGCTATAGATCCTGCCTCTTAGAATATACATATAAAGAATATTTGGGGAAATGTTTTGATGGAGGAGGAAAACTGGGCAGATAGGGGAGAAAGGTCAAATGTTTTCAGATACTTGAGAGCAAACCATTTCTACAAAGTCTCTCCCCACTACCTGCTCTCCCTCTCCCCCCCCCCCATCCCCACCCCATACTCATCACACTACAAGCATAATTCAAAGATAAAGCAAGATTTGATCTAGACCAGGAATTTTGACCAGTATGCTGCAAGAATTTTTAAAACATGCAATACTTGACTATTTAGTCAGGGCCACTGACCTCTTTTCCCTTAGATTGTCAAACTTTAAAAATTGACAACAAGCCAATACAACAGCCATCTGGTGTGAATGAATCAAAATTATACCTAACTTTTCTGTCAGATTGGTAAAAATAAATAAATTTTTGGTTTGCTGCAGAATTTAAGTAGTTAATGTGTGCCATGAGATTAAAAAGATTGAGAGTCACTGGTGGGACCACCACAGTGAAGTAGTGAACAAGGCAAGTCCACTCTTTTTGCTGGTGGAGGGCCTCTTGCCTTTAGTTTGTAAACAACACAACATCTCTGAAGCACAATAAACTGAGGTGTGCCTGTATTTTCTTTTTTAATCCACAAAAGAAACAAACAAAATATCAGCTTGTGTATAAAATACAAAGCACTCATAGGATAACACAACCCATGCAGTACACAAGCACAGCCGGGCAAGCAGCTGACTCTGGCCAGGCAGCTCTAAGACTTCCCAGCTTCACTTGTAATTAAGAAACAGGGGCAACCCAAGACAGAGGAACGAATCATAAATTAGAGTAATAACTTTTTTTCCCAACCGCAGGTCTTGGTAGGAATTTCTCACAGGTGATCCCTGTCATCTGTCAGAGGTGGTGGCCTCATTATCAAGAAATGGAAAAGGAAAATGATGGGAGAACTCACCATCCACTCAGGCATGTGAAAAGCTGAGGTGCCCTCATTCCCGTCCCACTTATCCATAGTGCAGGCTTGGGGAATATATGTCCTGAAGCAAAGTGGAAAGCTGGTTTGGAAATGGCTGGGTTTTCCGAGTGGCCAAAAGCAGAACCAAACCAGGTGATTCAGAAGTTCACAATGTCTAGCAGAAGCTGCATCCCCTTTAACAGAGGCTTCCTATTCAAATCAAGATCACTCGTCAACTGCCTAACGCGTCCCTTACTGGCTGGCTAGCTTCAAAGCTTCTGCTTGTGATTCAAAATCAGAGCTAATGCAAGGTTCTGCACCCGGCCACTGAACTTCCTACAGGGCACGCACTGTCTAGTGCTACCCACACACTCTGCCGCCTCCACCCCAGCGGGGACTTTCTGCAGCACCAGTCAGGCTTCCTTTCTCCCTTTCCCTGTGTGTAAGGCACTCGTTAATTTTCTCCTGCCCCTCAGGACACGTCACTGGAAGTGCTGATACCAAAATCAATAAGGCTCAAGGTCAAGAAGGCACTCCCATTTCTCAAGAGTTACTGGATCTGCACAGTAAATAGGCGTTTCCTTGAAATCAAGAGTTCCTTATGACTTTCAAGTTTAAACAACTGTTCAGAAGCTCCCCACCTGCTCACAGCAGAGGTCTGATACTAAACTCAGGCACATCTCAAATCTCATTTTTCTCTCACAGGAGATGGAGCCAAGGAAGATCTTACAAAATCAGAATTTATAAGAAGGTCTAAAGAAAGTTCTGGCACTACAACTCCCTCTGCTGGCTCCCAGTGCTATGTACATCAAGGTCTAAGTGGTTGGCAAACTCATTAGTCAACAGAGTGGCAAACCTTGGCTTGCCAGCTGCAGTTTGCAGACCACTGGTAAGACCTTCAGGGGCATCAACAACATCAGTGCCAACTGTAAATTAGCAGCTTCCCCAGGGCTAGTCAGGAGTTAGCAACGTGTAGGTTCAGAGGGAGCCAGGTTTTCTAGTCAAGGCTAGAGCTTCCTCAAAGTCCCTATCCAATGCCAGTTTTTACTCACAGGTCTGGTTTCAGGAAGAAACAGGATGCCAACACAGCAGCTGTATAGACTATAATCTTAAGGGATCTCAGAAGCAGTTTTTTCTTTATGCCCCATACCAGCTCCCTCCTCTCTGTACACTTCAGATGTTGGAAATAAGACACAACTAGCAAAAAGGTGATCTAACCTATTTTGCCTTCTTAGTTCATTCCAATAGAAGTACCTTAGATTTCAGGCACAAAAGAAGCCCAACAAGATATGCCTGCTTCAGTCCCCTTCAAGAATCAGGGACTTAGGGAAGGTGGAAGGAAGGAGGGGGTGGGATAAGAGATCAATTAAAAGACTTTGTATGCATGTATAAAAGCATAACCAATGGACACAGACACTAGGGGATGAGGGCCTGTGCTGGGAGCGGGCTGTGAGAGATCAATGGGGGAAAAAGTGAACATATGTAATACTTTCAACAATAAAGAAAAAAAAAAAGAAAAAAAAGAATCAGGACTCTTCACAGTGGCGATTCCCATTACAGAGAATTCTTTCTATGGAGCTAATAGTCATCCTATATAATAAAAGGTTAATATGCAAATCGACTGAACAGCAGAATGACCGGTTGCTATGACACGCACTGACCACCAGGGGGAAGATGCTCAATGTAGGAGCTGTCCCCCTATGGTCAGTGTGCTCCCACAGTAGGGGTGTCACTCAGCTAAAAGCCAGGCTCATGGCTGGCTAGCACAGCAGCAGTGGTGGGAGCCACTCCTGCCTCCGAGACAGCACTAAGGATGCCTATGGGGGGTGGGCCTAAGCCATCAGTTGGACATCCCCTGAGGGCTCCTGGACTGTGAGAGGGTGCAGCCCAGGCTGAGGTACTCCCCACTCCAAGTGCATGAATTTTGTGCATGGGGCCTCTAGTAATACTATAATTAGGATTAAAGGTTCATTGTACTTTAGGGCCTTCACTGGCTAAGAGGATGGTCCTTTGGATGTGGAGAGAAGAAGAAGGAAACTCCTAGGGAAAAAGATACTGTAAGATGCCAGAGAGGGTAGAATTCAAATAAACTGATTTGGAGGGCTAGACTAGAAAGAAAGTCAAGTGAAAACAGAGGGGACTACTGGGCCAAGTGAATGCAAAGGTGTCAAAGGATTAGAGGTCCCGGGGCAGGTGGAGATCACGTGCAATAACAATAGAGTATAGCAGCCTGGCTGGTATTGCTCAGTTGGCTGAGCGTCATTGAACCATGTATCAAGAGGTCGCAGGTTTGATTCCAGTCGTGGCACATGCTTCCCCTGTAGGGGCATGAGGCAGCCGAGTGATGTTGATGTTTATCTCTCACTGATGTCTTTTTTTCTCTCTCTCCTTTCCTCTCTTTAAATTATATATATATATATATATATAAAAGATACAGAAAGTTGGTGAAATGCAGTAGTGATAAGGCCCCTCTGATACCAGGGTGTCAATTTTGATAATGCCTTAGCTTTCAGCAACCTCCAGTTATTGTCCCTCGATCTTCCTTTTAATCCAAATTTAATAAGATGAAAGTTACATCTGCTGCCTAAATTTCCAATGATAGGTTTCATCTGTATTTCAAATGCAACATATCTAAATCAAAAATGATTGCTTCATCTTTCCTTTCCCTTCACCTTCCAAACAAGCTTCTTTTCCTCACTTTTCTACCACTGTTCCCTTAGTCAAACAGATATTAAACCTAAGTCATCATTGATTTTGCCTTTGTCCCTAATCACCAGTACAGTCAATTTTCAATTAGATCTAGAGAGTATTATGCTAAGCAAAATAAGCCAGTCAGAGAAAGACAAGTATCACATGATGTCACTTTGAACCTAGTGAACAAAATAAACCCAGACACATAGAACCATGAATAGACTGATGAATTTCAGAGAGAAGGTAGGGGTAGGTTGGGTGGGATGTGGGGGGAGAGATTAACCAGGGAACTTATATGCATATATGCACAGTACATGGACACAGACAATACTGTGGCAAAGGCTTGTGAGGGGCAGGTGCCAGGAGAACAAAAGCGGACATCTATAATTACTTTAAACAATAAAGATAAAATATATATCACCCTGACCAGTTTTGCTCAGTGGATAGAGCGTTGGCCTACAGATTAGACTGTCCCAGGTTCAATTCTAGTCAAGGGCATGTACCTTGGTTGCGGGCACATCCCCAATGGGAGGTGTGCAGGAGGCAGCTAATTGTTGTTTCTCATCTATGTTTCTAACTCTTTATCATTCTCCCTTCCTCTCCGTAAAAAATCAATTAAATATATATTTTTTAAAAAGATAAAATACATATCACTTTGGCAAACTAAACTAAATGTCAATAAATATTATTTTATTATCGATCTTAGAGAGAGAGGAAGAAGAGGAAGAGAAACATCGAAGTGAGAGGGTAACATTGATCAGCTGTCTCCTGCACACCCCTTACTGGGGATTGAGCCCGAAACTCAGGCCTGTGCCCTGTCCAGGAATCAAACTGGCAACCTCTCAGTATAAGGATGATACACAACCAACTGAGCCACACCACCCAGAGCCTAAATGTCATTTTAGTTGTGATTTTTTTGTTTTGTTTTAATGTAGGTTTTAACTAAAATAGACTTAATTTTAAAACTTTAGCCTCACTATACCTTTCTGTAACAAAACTGAAATGGCAGCTCTTTGCTGCCATGCCGTGCAGTCTTCACATGCTGAAACAAAAGTAAAAACAGTAGCTGTTATAGAACTAAAGGTCTATTAACTGAGCAGGACTATATGAGGCATAATGTACAGGTATAAGTGCTAGTTATAATCTTGTTTCCAGTCTAATTTCATTTTTCCATAAGGTACCTTGGAAGGTACAAGGGCAGGGGTGACACCACTGCACATGATTATCTATTATAAACATCCTTAACATTTAGGTGAGGAGTTTGCAACTTCATAAAAGGTTACACAAACTGCACCCACTCCTGCAGTCTTCTGCTTTATAAAAATTAACCAATGTGTGTACAGCTCAAAAGAATCACATTTTCACCCCAGGAAGAAGACCAATTTGAAGTTCTATGTGCCAGTGTGTTCCTACCAGTGGTATCTTGATAGCAGTATCATTATTAATGAAGGCAAGCCAGACTTGCCAGGGAATATATGCTTAGAGCTGAAGGGGAAAGGACAAGAGGTTAATAAATCCAGGAATCAAAGTCAAGAAGAAACAGGCAGTGGTAAAGAAATAAGTATAATTGCAGAACAGTTTTAAACAAGAAGTGATGAATCTTCAACCAGAGAGTCATAAGGCACAGGGCAAAGAACACAAGAATGTGATCCTGTCCTCTGTTCCGGGCCTGTTGCTAATGGTTTTATTAAACGTTGGCAAGTCATCTAATTACTTTATCCTTACTATAAAATGAGGGGGAATGAGTAAGAGTGAACCGGGGAAGATCAGAACTGGTTCCTTCCAGTTCTGCCATTCAACATTCCTAATCCATTTGGGGCCATAGAAAAAGCAACAACCATTTCTTGGTCACCTACGTTACAGCTTACCGTAGAGGTTAAGGTTCTTAATCTCCTGAGTTCAAAGTTCCTCCTGGGCATTAGGAGGCTGGCTGGAATCTCCAGGCCTCAAGTGTCCCTTTCCTCTTCAAGCTTGAAAAGCTAATGCTACCAGAGCGACTGGGATTCAGTCTCCCCCTACCCTACCTAAATGTTGGGCATCCTACCTGTCAGTTCCTCAGTAACCTTAAGCTTCATATCCCACAGGTATTTTAGACTCCACATGTAGGCATCGCCATTTCTGGTAAAGACTACAGGATTTCGAGTTGGATAGCCTTGGGTTAAAGGCTTGGGTTTTAAGCGCTCCGTCACTTATTAGCTGTGTATCTTTAAGAAAGCTATGTAACTTTTCCCCTTAAATTTATTGGGGTGACATTGGTTAACAGGATCATATAGGTTTCAGGTATAGCTTTCTATGATACAAGATCTGAGTATTGCACTGTGTGCTCACCACCCAAAAGTTAAATCTTCCGTTACCATATATTATGCTATATGACTTTTTGAGCCTCTGTATCCTTAAATGTAAAATAGGATAATAATATATTTCTCACAGTGATGTTATAAAGATTAAAAAACATATAGAAATTCATAGAAGCCGAGAGATCTCAGAGCTAAGCAAGAGGCGGTGCAGCCAAAAGGCTGCGAGAGTCTGAGGAGCACTACCACTTTGCAGAGCGGAGCTGCAGCCTCAGGAGGGCGCCGCGGGCCCACAGCCTCACTAACACGCCGCAGCTGGTCACCTCGGGGGCTCTGCACCACCGGTCCTAGACTGACAACTGGAAAAGCAAGCCCCGTCCTGAGAATGATATGATCTCTTTAAATTGCCTTTGCTCGTGGATGCATGGAACAGACTGACAGCTGTCAGAGGGGAGGAGGGACTGGATGAAAGATAAAGGGATTAGCCAAATAATATACCGTATACAGACCACAGTGTAGTGATGGCCTGACGGAAAGGGAAAGTAGGTGGAGATGGGCAAAGGGGGGTGGGGGGACTGGGGAAGGAAAGACGATGGGCACACGATGCAGTGTGCAGATGATGTTTTATTGAGTTGTACACTTGAAACCTTTATGATTTTGTGAACTGATGTCACCCCAGTAAATTCAATAAATAAAAAAGAGAGAGAGAAAAAAAGAAATACATATAAACCCTTAGCATAGTGCCAGGAAGCTATTTTGTCCAAAACCAGACGTAGTAGAGTAGTACCAGATTATAAAGTTTGAATCTTGTCTTACCACTTACTATATCACCTGAAGTAAATTACTTATCCTCCTTGTGCCTGTTTTCTCATCTATAAAGAGGATATTAGGATTATCTACCACTTAGCAGGGGACATTTTGTAAAGTAAATTATTGTCTAACCACCATGCTGTACACCTGAAATTAATAAAAAACAATACTGAATGTAAACTCTAATTAAAAAAATTTAAAAGCAAAAAATTTAATGTATTTTAATAATGTAAATAATATCTAACTACAACTACATTAACAAAAAGTAAAAAAAAAAAAAAGTAAAAATTAAGAATATCTACCCTTATAGGATTGCTGAGAGGATCAAATAAATTAATACATATAAGGCACGTAGACCAGTGCCTGAAACATGTCAGTGCTATTTAAAATTTACTATTACTATTAACAAATATAACGGGTACATCCCCCAACACACCCAAATCCATCTTCTCTTCTTATACACAGTGAACTCATTCAGTCAAACCACAAATATTTATTGGGTACCTATCATGTGCCGGGCAGCATAGAAAGACAGTCTGACCTCACAGAACTGAGTCTAAGGAGAAACGTGGCAATTAAATAAGGAATTACAGTCCAAGAAAAGTATGAGGAAGTGATAAGGTAAGTACAGGGTGCTCTGGGAGTATATGGCAATCATGTGTATTGGGAGTGTAAAGAATGAGTAGGGCTCCTGGCATGTACTTGTGAGGAGAGGGATTGAGAACATGTACTCAGTAACATCTCTTCAATCTGTCTTTTCTTCACACCAGCTGTCTAAGGTCTAACCATCATAATATCCATCTAAATCAATAATTCTTAAACTTGAATGTGCCTACAAATTATTTGGAGGTCTTTCAAAATTTACCTTGGCTTAACTTTCTTAGGTACACACTTCCAGCTCCTGGTCTAGGTTAAGAATCAATTCTATGAGTTACTGACTAATCACCAAGATTGATCTCTATCATAGCACATACTGGTATCAGTGTTGTTGTTTTTTAATATATTCTTGATTTCAGAGAAGAAGGGAGAGGAAGAAAGAGAGATAGAAACATCAACAATGAGAGAGAATCATTGTTCTGGCTGCCTCCTGCATGCCCCTTACTGGGGATTGAGACCACAACCTGGGTATGTGCCCTTGATTGGAATCGAACCTGGGACCTTTCAGTCTGCAGGCTGACACTCTATCCACTGAGCCAAACCGGCTAGGGCTGGTATCAGTTTTGACACTATAATTGATCACTTGCCTGTTTCCACACTAGAACTACAAGCTATGTGAGGGCAAAGATTATATGTCTTATTCCTGCATTCCAAGTGCCTAATACATAGTAAACAATGAATATGAGCTGAATGAAAAAAAATGACTTAAAAACAGCTAGCTTGCCCTGATCGGCTTGGTTCAGTGGTTAGAGTGTTGGCCCATGGACAGAAGAGTCAAGGGTTCGATTCCTGGTCAAGGGCATTTACCTCGTACCTCAGTTACAGGTTCCCCCGCCCAGGTAGGGGCACCTGTGGAAGGTAACCAATCAGTGACTCTCACATCAATGTTTCTCTCTCTCTCTCTTTCTCTCTCTCTTTCTCCCTTCTCCTCCTCCTCCTCCTTCTCCTCCTCCTCCTCCTCCTCCTCCTCCCTCCCCTCTCTTCCACTCTCTCTAGAGTAGGGGTGTCGAACTCAATCAGAGAAGGGGCCAAAATCTAAAATCCAGCCTAAATCGCGGGCCGAATGGTTTACTGAACAGTCATAAACTGTCATTGTGATGGAAATGCAGCGGAGTGCAGTGATGACAGCGCGGTGCGGGCTACATTGCAAGGCCTGGAGGGACGGATTTGGCCCGCGGGCCTTGTGTTTGACACATGTGCTCTAGAGTAAAAATAAAGCCATATATAGAAATATGACTATTAAGAAAAGTCTGCTTAGTATAGCTAAATGTACATCCTTGCCACTCATTAATCCAATCACTGTTTCTCAAGTAAACAATTAAGCAATACAGCCCGGCTGGCGTGGCTCAGTGGTTGAGCATCGACCTATGAGCCAGGAGGTCACAGGTCGATTCCCGGTCAGGGCATATGCCCAGGTTGTGGGCTCCATCACCAGTGTGGGGTGTGCAGGAGACAGCCAATCAATTATTCTCTCTCATCATGGATGTTTCTATCTCTTTAGCCCTCTCCCTTCCTCTCTGAAATCAATAAAAATATATTTTAAAAAGACAATTAAGCAATACAGAGACTACAGTACACTAAAGCAGGTACCAAGCCAGCTGCTTTTTCCACTCCCTGTTACGTCCTTTAGACTCTGGGAGTGGAGTGTGGACTTAAACCCTCAATTTCCCCGAGACAGCTAACAGAGCTCCACTTAGGCCACAGTTCAGTTTGCTGCACAGTGAGCACCTGTAGGTAAAACTGTCCTCTCAGAGATCAAGCTTAAACTTGGAAACTTCTTTTTGAACTTTAAAACAACCAGAAAAAGAGTGAGAGGAATTTACATTCAGGGCCCTCAGTTTTATCAAAGGTTCAGGGTTAGGGGGGAAGTATTGGACAGTATAGGGTAAAATAATGAAACATAATGCCATTAAATAAATGTAGAATGTGGATTTCTTACTATGTTCTTTTATTAAAATAAACTTTTCATTGAAGCATAACTTACCTATAAAAAAAAGTACACCAATAAAAATGTTACAAAGGGATAGAATTTCAAAAGTCAGCACACCTATGTAACCACTCACCCAGATAAGGAAATAGAACATTATCAGCACCAGCCCTAGCTTCACCTCCAAAATACCAAGGTTTCGGGTTTGATTGCCACTCAGGGCACATACATGAATCAACCAATGAGTCCTAGCCAGTGTGGCTTAATTAGTTGGGTAGTCTTCCCATGCACAGAAAGGTTGCTGGTTTGATTCCTTGTCAGGACACACGCCCAGGTTGCAGGCTTGATCCCAAGTAGGGGGCATGCAGGAGGCAGCCCATCGGTGTCTGTGTGTGTCTCTCTGTCTCTCTCTCAGCAGCCCATTGGGGTTTCTCTCTCTCTCTCTAAATAATTTAAAAAAATTTTTTTAAAGAATCATTCTGAAAACAAATCAACGTTACCAGCACCCTAGAACCTCCCTCTCAGTTATTACCCTCAACTGATCAGTTTTGCCTCTCTGGTTTTTTAGTTTGTTTTTGAACCTGATGTAAATATCATAAAAGATGCCTCTTAAGTACCTGTTTTTCCCCTCAGTTCAATATGTTTCGAAGAATTATCCAAGTTTGTTGCATTTAGCAGTAGTTCATTAATTTTTATTGCCAGGAAGCATCCTTTGCATGAATATTCATAATTTATTGAATACATTCTGTTGAAAGTTGTTTTCAGTTTGGGGGCCATAAAAATATTGTTGCTATGAACATTCTTGTGTATGTCTTACCCATAGGGAAGTGAAAATATCTCTGTTGGATGTATATCTAGAAGTGGAACTACTGGGTTATAGGGTATACATATGTTCAGGTAGGTAATATCAAGCAATTTTCCAAAGTACCTGCACTAATTTATACTCCTACCAGCAGAATATCAGTTCCAGTTCCTTCATATCTTTGCCAGTGCTTAGTATTGTCTGTCTTTTTTACATTTTAGGCACTAAATAAACGGATCTTATCTAACACACACATTTTCTCTATAAAGCATATTACAGCCTCCTTTGTGCTTAGGAATACTAGAAATCACTTCAGCACTACATCTGGGGGACATTTTAAATAGTGAAATCACCGTCCTTTCCCTTTGGCCAAGGCCATCATCAGCCTTAAAAGGCTCAGTTAAATGATTTCTAGAAAACATGTAGCAAAATCAAAATCTCTTAAGACCTAACTTCCTTCCCACTCAAAAATCTCAAACCATTTATTTTGTTCAACTAAAGGAATAAATGTCTGTTAAACTAAAACAACAACAACAAAGCCAAACAAACAGTGAAATCACAAAGAAAAAACACAAAAATGCCAAATATGTGGCACTAAACAATGGAAAGGACACTTGGATGAGAGCTCACACAGGAAGGCAGAGCTTGCCTTGTCTGACCTCATGACAGACCTCATGATACACATGATAGGTGACTCAAATTTCTGCCACTCTGTGCTCATAGCCATGAATGACTACGGAAACGACTACAAGTATTGATATTGGTGTTACAAGTAAATTTTAGTGAGTAGGCAAATTTGTAAATACAGAATCTGAGAATAATGGGAATCAGTTATGTTGTTCATTACTTGCTCTGAATAATTCCAAGACAAATTTACTCTGATTTTAAAGATTATGAGTTAATTCTTGCCTACAGATGCTGTAAATACCTTCTGAGGTCCATAATCATCTCGATTTTACTAAGTATAATATTCTACTAGATAAAAATGCTCTAGTCGACTAAATCTCCTGCCAACCTAACAGTAACAAAGAAGATAATTCAATCTTCTTAAAGCAATGCTGACACTGTAGGGTTAACATGAGTCTACCCCTAGTTGGGAGAGATCTTACACAATGGAGATTTCTAAAAGGCGATATTCATACATGGAAGACTACCACTACCAAATAGTCATGTCTGTGCTTGGACTGCTCTGCTGAAACCCAGCCTGGTACACAGATAGGTCAACGCAATCTAGTAATTCTGCCATGTTCCCCTCTTCAGTCATTCTTCCCCTTCTCCACATCAGCTACTCTTCGCAAATACACAACTATAACATCTATCCTTTACACTCAGTACATTGCTTGCACTCCTTTTTTCACAGAGAAAACCTTGCCTATATCGATCTTCTTTTATCTCCCTCCTGTTTTATTTTTAAAAAATATATTTTATTGATTTTTTTACAGAGAGAAAAGGAGAGGGATAGAGTTAGAAACATCGATGAGAGAGAAACATCGACCAGTTGCCTCCTGCACAACCCCTAGTTGGTAAATGCCACAACCAAGGTACATGCCCTTGACCGGAATCAAACCTGGGACCCTTCAGTCTGCAGGCCAATGCTCTATCCACTGAGCCAAACCAGTTAGGGCTCTCCCTCGTTTTAATGGAAGAGGATTCTCTCTTCTCCTCTGTTATGGACTAAAGGGTTATCACCCCAAATTCATATATTGAAACCCTAACTCCCAATGTGACTATACTTAGAAACAGGGCGTATAGGAAAGTAATTAAAGCTAATGAAGCCATTAAGGGTGGAGTCCTAATCAAATGGGATTTTCATAAAGAAGAGAAAGATACCAGAAAAGACTGTCGCTGTGGCACACAGAGCAAAGGCTATGTGAGGACACAGGAAGAAGGCCGCCATCTATAAACCAGAGAGGGAGGCCTCACCAGAAATGAAGCCTGATAGCTCCTGATTTTATACTTCTGGCCTCCAGAAAATACACAGTTATTTACACCACCCAGTCTGTGGTATTTTGTTATGGCAGCCTGAGTAGACTTACACACCATCAAATCTAATCCCTCCAACCAGTGCTCCAGGTCAAATTCTCTCCACCTTCTAAGGGACTGGTTTCTATCAATGATCTCCTCTCCCTTGTGTTTCTTCAACCTTTCACCCTCTACTGGCTTCTTCCCATTAGCACAGAATGGGTTCAGGTTCTCCCATCTCCAAAAAACAAGTAAATGTGCCACCTTCCCTTTTCAGCTATTGCTCTCTGTACTTATATCAGAGAGAAACTCTGTGGCTTTCTAAGCTCACTATATCCTCAATTCTATATTTCCATTCACTCCTCAACCTACTACAGTCTGCCTTCTGCAATCCACTGAAACTACTTATGCCAAAATTGCTAAATCTAATGGAGACTTCTCAGCTTACTTCTCAGGAATTTGACACCATTAATAACCTTTCCTTGAAAGACTCTCTTCCCTTGGCTTTCCTATCATTATATCCATCTTTTCTTTGCTCTGCAGAATATCTTCATTGTTAGTTTCCTTAGTAGCTTCCTCTCCCCCAACCCCTGCCGACATTTCTTGTCCCTTAAATATAGGAGCCCTTGGCCGAAACCGGTTTGGCTCAATGGTAGAGCTTCGGTCTGCGGACTGAAAGGTCCAGGGTTCGATTCCGGTCAAGGGCATGTACCTTGGTTGTGGGCACATCCCCTGTGGGGGGTGTGCAAGAGGTAACTGGTTGATGTTTCTCTCTCATCGACATTTCTATCTCTCTATCTCTCTCCCTCTCTGTAAAAAATCAATTAAAAAATAATATATATATATATAGGAGCCCTTGAAGGTTCTAATCTCTGTTTCCTCTTCATTCAAAACATTCTTTTTCCGATATTCATGGCTTCATTTACTATTGTAATAAATGCTTGGTTTTGTGGACCTCAATTTAAAAAAATTTATTTTTAGAGAGAGGAAGAGAAACATCGATTTGAGGGCCATACATTGATTGGCTGCCTCCTGCATGTCCCCTACTGGTGATCCAGTCTGAAATCCAGGCACGTGCTCTGATTGGGAATTGAACTAGCAACCTTTTGTTGCTGGGAATGATGCTCAACCAACTGAGACACTGGCCAGGGCACAGACCTCAATTTAATGAACTTCAGACTGAAGGACAAATTTTTTGGTTTGGTCCCATCAGGGTGTATATGAGAAGGCAACTGATTTATGTTTCTCTCTCTCTCTCTCTCTCTCTCTCTCTCTTCCCTTATCCCCTTCATTTCTCTCTAAAATCTATTTTAAAAAAACATTTAAAACTAAATTAAAAAGAAAATAATAAATTCATTCACTAACTTATGGAGGAAAAGTCAGCTCAAGAGCTCACTCTTGTGGAGAGAGGGAGGGAAAGCAGAAGAGCTACAGCCAAACATAAATAAATATGCAACGTGTGTACAAACTAAATTCAGCATTCTAAGGTAACCTGAAGGAAATGATCAAGAACATAATCAAGACTCTGAGTGGTTGGAGCTGAGGTACTAAAAGTGTTACACACCCTGGATGGTTTGGCTCAGTGGATAGAGCATCAGCCTGCGGACTGAAGCAGGGTTCGATTACAGTCCCCCTGAGGCCTCAGAACTGTCTTTTCAGTTGTGAACTGAAGGCTGACAAAGATTATCACTTTAATGTGGATAATGAAAATGAGCAAATCTGCAAAACCAATTCTCTTTAAAAAACCGTCAGTTTAGAGGCTGGTACAAATAATAAATTGCACATTTTTGAAGCAGAGGCAATGAATTAAGAAGGCAGTACAATTAAAGTAACACTGGCAACTTTGAAAATGTTTGTATAGCCAACAAGTTCCCTTGGTGGCTTTGAAATAGCACCACCTGTGGTCTTGGTTGAAGTGTGGTTAATGGACAGCACTTAGTAGCTATGGAGGAAGATGCAGTCAGAAGATGAAGAGGAAGATGTGAAACTCTTAAGTATATGTGGGAAGCATTCTGCCCTGGAAGTGGTAGCAAGGTTCCACAGAAAAAATGTAAAACTTGCTGCTGATGAAGATGATGGTGATGATGATACTTAAAAAAAAAAAAAAATTCTAAGTAATGGCAACCATTGTAGGAAAGGGAAGCTGTTTTTCTTTTCTTTTTTTTTTTTCTTTTTTTTCTTCTTTTTTTTTAAAATATATTTCATTGACTTTTATACAGAGAGAAAGGGAGAGAGATAGAGAGTCAGAAACATCGATGAGAGAGTCATCGATCAGCTGCCTCTTGCACACCCCCTACTGGGGATATGCCCGCAACCAAGGTACATGCCCTTGACCGGAATCGAACCCGGGACCCTTCAGTCCCCAAGCCGACGCTCTATCCATTGAGCCAAACCGGTCCCGGCTCTTTTCTTTCTTTTTTTAATCCTCACCCAAATACGTATTTTAATTAATATTTAGAGAGAGAAAAAGGGAGAGAAATATAGACTGGTTGCCTCCATATGCACTTCGATGGGGGACTGAGCCCTAACCCTTGCATGTGCTCTGACTAGGAATCGATTCCATGATCTTTCATGTATAGGAAGATGCTCCAACCAACTGAGCAACACTGACCAGGGCAAGACAATGATTTTGATAAAGCTGAAGAAAAGGCTCCAGTAAAGAAATCTGTACAAAATACTCCAGCCAAAAATGCACAAAATCCAAACCAGAATGGAAAAGATTCAAAACCATTAAACAAGATCAAAAGATCAAGAATCCTAAAACAAAAAAGGAACAGGGGGGAAAAAAAACAAAAAAAAAAACTCCTAAAACACCAAGGATCTAGTGCTGTAAAATACTTTAAAGCAAAAATGCAAGCAAGCATAGAAAAGATAACTCTCTTCCCAAAGTGGAAGCAAAGTTCATCAATTATGTAGAGAACCAGAGGCCTGGAACACAAAATCCATGCACAGGGTGTGTGTCCCTCAGCCCAGCCTGCACCCTCTCCAATCTGGGACTCCTTAAGGGATGTCCTACTGCCTGTTTAGGCCTGGATCAGGTCTGGTAGGACATCCCTCTCACAACCCAACTGCTCACCTGCCTGCCTTCCTGCCTGACCAGCCCTAACCATTCCCCTGCCAATCTGATTGACGCCTAACTGCTCCCCTGCCAGCCCAATTGCCCCCAACTGCCCTACCCTGCCGGCCTAGTCACTCCTAATTGCCCTCCCCTGCGAGTCTGGTCACCCCTAACTGTCTTCCCCTGCTGGCCCGGTAACTTCCAACTGCCCTCCCTTGCCAGGCTGGTCCCCTCCAACTGCCCTCTCTTGCCAGGCTGGTCCCCCCCTCCCCAACTGCTCTCCCCTGCAGGCCTGCGTTCCCCACCCCTCAACTGCCCTTCCCTGCAGGCCTGATCGCTCCCAACTGCTCTCCCTTTTCAGGCTGGTCCCCTCAAATTGCCCTCCCTTGCCTGCCTGGTCCCCCCCAACTGCCCTCCCCTGCAGGCCTGATCGCCCCCAACTGCCCTCCCTTGTAGGCCTGGTCCCGCCAACTGCCCTCCTCTGCCGGCCATTTTGTGTCCACATGGGGGGCAGCCATCTTTGACCACATGGGGGCAGCCATCTTGTGTGTTAGATGATGGTCAATTTGCATATTAGTCTTTTATTAGATAAGGTTGTTTCTAGATGACTGACCAGGAAGCTAATCAAGATCTCTGAAAGCAGAGAAAGTCTCTTTAAGAAAATAGTTTAGTTTGTTAAAATTTCCAGCTGTCCTTTTTAAGTTCAAAATGAGAACTTTGCTTAGCATGTTGGATAAATGTCAGGTTCAATTGCCAAGGATGAGTTGTCCAAAATGCCTAAAAGGTTTTTAAAGATGGAAGCCCACCTTCTGCTTGGTTTAAGTATGTATGAAATGTTATGATAGGACATAGTAGTAGTGGTGGTCAGACAAATAGAAAAAGTGGGGAAACAAAATTATATATTTGTCATAAACTCTATATTTTAATTTTAAAAAGTAAACACAGTTGAGAACTGTATAGATTTGGGATAAATGATTCTGAATAAACTAGGTTGTGCAATAGTGTGAATAATCACATATATAACTGACTTCATTCTGACAAAGTGTGCAGAATGAAGTCAAACAAGTAGTTTATAATTATAATTTTTGAAATCAGCCAGTAACAGGTAATGGTCAATAATGTTCAAAGCAATTCTTAGTATAGAACTACAACTCACAGGTTATTATATCCACTTTATCTTTATCTACTTTTCTTCCTTATCCGCAAAACAAAGCAGGGGAAAGTCTTTGAGAAGGAAGACATTTAGAAAAGAAAAAAAAAAATTAAAAAAAGAAAAAAAAAAAGAGAAGGAAGACATTTTACAGAAATATTACCTATGTCTCACAAAACCACCAGAGCACATTATTCTATTTTATAGATGTAACGATATATATTCAACCAGTCCTCTTCCAATGGACATTTAGATTACTTCCTATCTTTTGCTATTTATAAATCACCATATACTGTAATGACTATTATTCTACAATATATATGTTAGCTCACACATGTGGGGAACATTTATAAAATAAATATCCAGAAGTATTAGTTATCATTCTTTTTGGAAAAGATGACTTTTGCCGTTACCCTCCCCCCAAAATCCATGTACAATAAAAAATGAGGATTGAAGATGGCATATCCACCAGTCACAAGCTAGACAATTATTGCACCTTAGTTTTACAGGATCTTTTGTATACATGAGTATAAACCAATACCCTTTGAGTATTAACTCAGTGATTTCAAGTTTGGACTAGTAGTCCTGAGTTGTCTGACCTGTCTCCATGCAGTTTCTTATTACAGCTGGGTGTTCCCTTTACAGATGTTTTTAGAGCAGTTTTAGGTTCACAGCAAAATTGAACAAAAAGTGCAGGCAGTTCTCTTAAATTCCCTGCCTCCTAATACACATAGCCTCTCCCACTATCAACTTCCTGCATGAGAGTGGTACAGCTGTTACACTGACAAATCATTATCACCCAAAGTTCATAGTTTACATTAGGGTTCATTCTTGGGGATGTGCATTCTATGAACTTGGCAAATGTATAATGACACATATCCATCACCATTATACTATCATACAGAATAGTTTCACTGCCCTAAAATTCCTCTGTCCTCTGCCTATTCATCTCTTCTACTCCACCCCCTCCTCCCACCCACCCCCATCCCCATCCCTGGCAACCGCTGATCTTTTCATTTTTTCACTGTCACCTTAGTTTTGCCTTTTACAGAAAGCCATAGTGTTGGAATCACATAGTATGTGATCTTTTCAGATTGGCTTCTTTCACTTAGTAATATGGATTTAAGGTTCTTCCATATCTTTTCATGGCTTGATAACTCATTTCTTTTCAAAGCCAAATAATATTCCAATGTCTAAATGTACTATAGTTTATCATTCACTTACTGAAGAACATCTTGATTGCTTCCAAGTTTTTGCAATTATGAGTAAAGGTGCTATGAACATTCATGTGTGGACATAAGCTTTAGCTCATTTGGGTAAATACCAACAAGTACAATTGCTGGATTGTATGGTAAGAGTATTTTTAATTTTGCAATGAACTACCAAACTGTCTTCTAACTTCCTCCTTCCCTCCCTTCCACTCTCTCTAAAAATCAATGCAAAAAAGGTGAGGATTAACAAATTAATTAATTAATTTAAAACAGCTCACCTAAAACAAATACTATCCTAGTGCCCTCTAGTGGGGATAAACTGTAGGGATATACCAAATGGAGAGAGATGGGCTAATAAAACATTGTTCACAGGGCCGAAACCGGTTTGGCTCAGTGGATAGAGTGTTGGCCTGTGGACTGAAAGGTCCCAGGTTCGATTCCGGTCAAGGGCACGTACCTTGGCTGCGGGCACATCCCAAGTAGGGGGTGTGCCTCTTAGAGGCAGCTGATTGATGATTCTCTCTCATCTATGTTTCTAACTCTCTCTCTCTCTCTTTCTCTCTGTAAAAAATCAACAAAATATATATATAAAAAAACAAACAAACAAAAATTGTTCACAGGAATACTGAATAGTGACAAATTATTTTCATTTTTTTCTTCTCACTCTTTTTAAAACAATAAATTAAAATAAAAAGGAAACTATTTTTCTATCTTAAGCTATTTTAATCAAATGTGAATGCAGTGAAATAGAAAACTGGTTATAAAAACAAAAAAGGTGTTTGGAATTTGTATTTCCATAGTATACTTCTACATATAGAGTAAATGAGAACCGGAAGTCAGAGACAAAGAGAAAGGATTTTACATAATTGAGCAAACATATAAATGAAGTGGCTTAAGATATGTAGTTTAAATATACTGTCAAGATTATGTATATGTTGAGATATGTTTTTATTTAATGCAATACATAATAACCTATAATAACAAAAGTGTAATATGCTAATTAGACCAGACATCCTTCCAGACGACCTTTTGGATGAAGCCAGGGCTGTGAGGAAGCTGGGGTCCTGGGTATCTGCCGGCAGCTGGAGGGAAGCCAGTACCAGCAGCCAGGGAAGGAAGGCCTACTCTTGCATAAATTTTATGCATTGGGCCTCTAGTGTATAATATTAGATACAAATACACAACACATTTTTTGGGAATGGAGCACAAGAAGCTGTTGACAATAATGATTATCTGTGGGGAAGAGGAGTGAGTAGGCCTTGGGAAAGGAGGATTTATATATTTTAAATATATGTAATAAATGCACTTTTAAAAATATAGGTTGTTGGCTTAGTGGATAGAGGGTCAGCTCGTGGACTGAAGGATCCTGGGTTCAATTCCAGTCAAGGTCCCAGATTGGAGAGGGTGAAGACTGGGCTGAGGGGCCCTCCCCCATCACTCGTGCACAAATTTCATGCACTGGGCCTCTAGTTTCCTAATAAGGGTCTAAATACCAGTAAGGGAGGCTGGTGCATTGGATAGGATCAGGAAGGAACCAAGGGAAAAAAAAAAAAAAAAAAGACAAACCAGCGCCGGAGAAACAGATGTTAAAAAAAGAAAAACAAAGCAAAGAGGAGACTACATGAATGTAGCAGTGTAACTATATTAGAACTACAATTGGATTTGTAGTTTTTCATTTATATTTAACTGGTTTCTATTTATAAACTTTTATAGCATGGCTTTGAAGTAAAGATTGCTCATAAGAGGAGCTTAAAGTTCCTAAATTTCAGCTTAAAACTATTTGAAACCACTCAAATGTCCAGCAACAGAGTTGGTTTTGATTACATAAACTGAAGTACGTTCAAACAATGGAATAACATAGATTTGTAAAAAGAGGGAGCTTTCTTTGTATTCACACATGAGGTTCATATTATGGGTCCCTCTTATGTAAGAAAGGGAGGATAAGAATAAATATATGTATTACTTATATTTGCATAAAGAAACAAAAAATAAAAACTAAGTAATGAAAGAAAGTTTCTGGCTATTTACATATACTTATTTAACTTTTTTCTTTGCTAATCCTCATCCAAGGATATGTTTTCCATTGATATTTAAATATGCTTTTATTGATTTTTAGAGAGAGGCAGGGAGAGGGATAGAGAGACAGAAACATCAATGAGATGTTTGGCTGCCTTCTGCATAGCCCCTACTGGGGATAGAACTTGCAGCCCAGGCATGTGCCCTGACCAAGATTTGAACTTGCAGACTGGGGACCTCTTGGTTCTTGAGTCAATGCTCAACCACTGAGCCACACTGTCCAGGCTCCACAGATTTTTAGAGAAAGTGGAAGGGAGAGGGGGAGACAGAGAAAGGTCAATGTGAGAGAGACATATTGAGGGGCCAGGGATTGAGCCTGCAACTGAGGTACATGCCCTTAACCGAAATTGAACCGAGACCCTTCACTCTGATCTACTGAGCAAAACCTGCCAGGGCTAACTTTTGCTCCTTCCTAGCTAAGAGGTGAACTGGACCATTTAGATGGAATGTTAAATTTAGTTTTATATGCCACAATAGAGTGAGGATGGAGTATATGACATTGATTGATTTCTAAAGTCATCTCAGATCAGAGAAGAGATGACTTTTTCTCCATATCTGGACTAGATGAGTAATGGTAACACTCACTCTTTCTCTCCCCACAAATAATGTTTCAGCCTATAATACCTCACTAACCCCTAAACAATATTTATAATTTAAATAAACACCTTACTATCTAATTCCAAGTACTTACCTAGTTTCTGTGCTATGTGTTTTAGGCTTCAGCTGTTATCATCTATCCAGTTGTAATTATAAATGTTTGTATATTACTGACCAGCTCACTACATGTAGTCTTTACATATTTCCTCTATGCATATTTATTTATTTATTTTTTAAAATATATTTTATTGATTTTTTTATAGAGAGGAAGGAAGAGAGATAGAGCTAGAAACGTCGATGAGAGAGAAACATCGACCAGCTGCCTCTTGCACACCCCCTACTGGGGTTATGCCCACAACCAATGTACATGCCCTTGACCGGAATCGAACCCGGGACCTTTCAGTCCACAGACCGATGCTCTACCGCTGAGCCAAACCGGTTTTGGCTCCTCTATGCATATTTAATTAGAAGCTCTGGAATGACTTTTTTTATGCCAATCTCCAAAAGTGTAACACTTTATAACCAAAGGTCATAAACCCTACGCCATGCTGTACAGCCATTTATTTTCCTAGGTTTTCCAACATGCAAACAGCTTAGAATCTATTAATTCCACCCCAAAATAGTGACAGTTTCCAATATGCAAACAAATGGAAGAAAAGGCTATCAATCAGCTACATTTAAGCTGCTGGGAAAAATGACTAAGGACCAACACAAATAGCTATAGGCAACATATTATAATCAGAGCAAGAATCAAGACTAGGACTATAAACACTATATATACTCTCTTCCCTCAGTTTCTACCCTTTCTTCTTGTTCTCCTCAATTACTGTCACCACTTCCTGTAAGGAGGGAGGTTTCAGGGAGCAGCTGGTTTACTCACTAAGCTAGCTTTATTTGGTTTACATGGCAACAGAAAGGCACAAAAAGTCAGGCACAAAAGAGAGCTATTTATGATTTGTTCAAATTCTTTTCACCCAGGTTAAAAAAAAAAAGAACATTAAACTAACAAAAAAGAACTGAGAAAAAGGAGAGGTAAAAAAAGATTTCCTAGTGAAAGGCAAAAGGGATGGGCCTTGTGAATTGCTAACTGAGTTTCTAGGTACTGTGCTTCTTCTGGTTTCTGAATCTTGTTACTAGTGGCCATGGCCCCAGGTCTAGGGAACAAACTGAGTAATGGTTACAAGGTTGTCATTTAAAGGTCTTTCAACTGTTCTCATGTTCAAATCTCAGAATAACACTGTCGTTTCAACCTTGTAGTTTTTATAAACTACAGCCAAGAGGAAATTCTAGCAACATTAAGAGTGGACACACCCAAACTTAGAAATATATCTCTCTTCAGAAACAGAGGGGAAGAGGGAATGATTATTTTTTAATCCACCCCACCCCTCTGCTATGAAATGAATATCTTTTTAAAAACTTTAATAAGCCTTGGCCGCATGGCTCAGCTGGTTGGGTATCGTCCTGTGCACTGAAGGGTTGCTGGTTGGGGCACATACACAGATTGTGGGCTTTATGCCCAGGTTTCTAGCTTGATCCCCAGTAGGGGGCGTGCAGGAGGCAGCCAAAAGATGTATTGTTCTCACATTAATGTTTCTTTCTCCCTCTCTAAAAGTCAATAAAAAGTTTTAAAAACCTTTAATAATAAGTAGCTTATATCCACTGTGGAAAACAGTAAACAAAAGACAAAAATCAACTATAATCTCAACCTTCAACTGTTATCACTGTTGACATTTCAGAATATATCTTTCTGGTAAATTTTATATGCAAAAAAATAAGCTCATGTTATAACCTTTTTTATGTAATGTTATTACATATTTTATGTCCATTACATCATTAAATACTGTAGATGAGAGCATGAATTCTGAAGTCAGACATAACTGGATCCCAGCTCTTCAACTTACTGAATGATTTTATTATTTATAAAAAACATATTTGTATTGATTTCAGAGAGGAAGAGAGAGATAGAAGCATCAATGATGAGAGAGAATCATTGATTGG
Source organism: Pipistrellus kuhlii (assembly GCF_014108245.1). Taxonomy (NCBI): domain Eukaryota; kingdom Metazoa; phylum Chordata; class Mammalia; order Chiroptera; family Vespertilionidae; genus Pipistrellus; species Pipistrellus kuhlii. The sequence goes on along the minus strand of NW_023425405.1, from coordinate 11,922,648 downwards.
CTGCCTCCTGCATGCCCACACTGGGGACGGAGCCTGCAATCCAGCTGGGCTTACTGTATGATTTTAGACAAATTATTTAAGCTCCCTCAGTACCTGAGTTTCTTTATATATAAAATGGAGATAGAAAGTGCTTACCTCACAGGCATAGTATTCTAAGGATTAAATGAGATAATAGATAAATGAACAAAGCAAGAATATAAAAGCACTCAACAACATAACCTTTTAATATGTGGCTAGTATCCACTGAATAAATGTATTCTAGTTTATTAAAAATCCCCTATTTTCAAAATAAAGATGTTTCAAAATTTGTATTATAAATAGCAATGCAAGAAACACTAGATCTAAATCTTTACACCTGTGATTTTTTAAAAACTAAATTCTTAAAAGTAGAATTCAAAATCAAAGGCACTTCTATTGCCAAAGTATCTTCCAGAAAAGTCATATCAATTTATATATAAAAATATTCATCTCCTCACTTTCATCCACATAGAGATTAAAACATATTCCTAAAGTATCATGTATGAATTTTTAAAGCCTGTATTTTAGATTTATAAACTATAAAATTCTGATAGAAAATTCCATCATTTCAGGACTGTTAGAAGTAAAAGTTTCCCTTGCTTTAGTTTTACCCCTATTTGGAGGTTAATTTTTTTTAAATATATTTTTATTGATTTCAGAGAGGAAGGGAGAGAGAGAGAGAGAGAGAGAGAAAGAGAGAGAGAGAGAGAAGAGCATCAATACTGAGAGAGAATCATTGATCGGCTGCCTCCAGCACGCCCTCTACTGGGGATTGAGCCTATAACCCAGGCATGTGCCCTTGGCCAGAATCGAACCTGGGACCCTTCAGTCAGCAGGCCGGTGCTCTATCCATTGAGCCAAACCAGCCAGGGCTTGGACGTTAATCTTTATGTAGTTAAAGGTATTGCTTCATGAATTTTGGGATTTATGTCACATTTACTAAATAATCAGTAATGGCTTATTTTAATAACTACAGTCTCTTTTTTATCTATGTATGCTTAAAATATAGAAGTTATTCATTAATGTTCTTATTAAAAATTCAAACAATACATAAATATCCTATACTAGAGTCCAGGGCACAGAATTTGTGCACGAGTAGGGTCCCTAGCAGCTGCCGGCTGCTGGCTGCCAGCTGCTGGCTGCCAGCTGTCAGCTGCCAGCTGCCAGCTGCCAGCCAGGGCCTTCCTTCACACCTGCCTCGGCCTGGCACTGCCTGCTCACCTGCTCCACCATCCTGCTCCAGTCCCACTCTCCTCAGGGACCACCGGGGTGGCAGCACCCCCACTGCTGCCCCGCTGGCAGCGCCATGTCCCCAACACCCACCATGTTCCACCCCGCCCCCTGGTGGTCAATGCACGTCTAACTCCATTATCCAAAACCTGTATCAGGACATTCTTTTTAGAGAGGCATAAATCTGCCTGCCCTTAGTTTCACCTTCTTACAGAGTTCCCTGATCCAGGCTAAATAATTCCTCTCTTGTTCTAATGTTAACACCCTTCAGATATTTGGGAGTCTCTTTTTCTCTCCAGGATCTTATAGTTGCCAGAATTCAGTCTAGCCTGCATGCTTAAAAATTTTAACTGATCTTCATAAATTCATCTATTTATCCCTTTCAGCACTACAGTTGCTCACAGAGCTTACCACCTCCTGTTTCTATTTTGCTGACACTGTGCTAAACGTAATACTCCCTCCCAGTGGGCTCTTGCCAACTCCCTATGCTATGGCACAATTCTTCTTTGTTCGCTGCCTAGAATAGCACCGGCTTTCCTTTGACTATCAGATCATATTTCAAACCCAAACCAAGTTTGTTATCTGTCATTACTGTCAAGTCTCAGTTGCCCTCTAGGGTTTCATTCTCTCCTTCCCCATACCCTTCCCCCTCCCCCATCAGATCACTTGTATCTCCTCTTCAGCTTCTGAAAGAAGAGAATTGTGTCCTAATGCTAATATCCCAGACAAATGAATATTGTTCATATTTTGGCCTGATATTAATACTAGAAATTGCTTCCTGACAATTTTCCTTTGTTTTCCTACCTAAGATCTTTCCCTGTTAAATCTCCACTCAATCCTATGTCCTCCTTCTAGTAACGGTTTTAATTAAACAGAATAGGTTGTATACTCTCTGTAGTTCCTTTAGTTCAATAAACCTTTACGAATCACCCACTAGATGCAGGTGTTGTGACTAAAAATAAATCTATTGCTTAATCATGTAAACAATGAACAGGTAAAGAAATACAAAAGGGAAGCTATATGACCAGTGTTTCAGAAGAATAACTCAACATACAAGTACAGAAGAAAAAGAAAGGAGCAGGGACAGAAGGAAGAAAATCAATCATGTGTCAGTTGTAATAGTCCAGGTGAGATGTAAAGCCTTTAAATTTGAACAATTTCAGGAGGAAAAAAAAATAAGATAGCTATTTTCAGGCTTTTACTTACTGAGCATCAACTACCTAAAAGGTTCCGTATTATATGCTTTCCATATTTTACCTCATTTAATGGTTACCATAACCCTGTCAGGTAGATATTAGCATCTTAAACCTAACATATGAGGAATACGAGGCTCAGATTAAACAAACAAAGCTAAAAAATGTAACTAAATAAACCAATCACAAAAAAGCCAAATTTAGTAAAATGTCCTTTGTACTCTCAAATGTATGTTTTAGAACACTATTCTAAGTATACTCCCTTAACTAGTCACAGCCTCATAGTCTCTATTTCAATTCATTTATTCAGCAAATACAAACCAGTAACTAGAATGTGCTAATACTAATTACACTACATAATTCTACAGTCAATGAGTTTACAATCTGGTGAAAGATAGATATGACATAATCACACAATAAAATATATGATTAGAAAACTAATAAATTATAAAAGAAAAAATACAGAGTATTATGAGAAAACATGAGAGACGTTAATTTAAACTTGAGGGAAGGAAATATAAGAGACAGTCTCTTGAGAAAGTGACATTTGAGACGTGAAGCAAAGATGAGTAAGAACGGTGACCTGAAGGTGAAGCTGTTCTGGTCTACCTTTCTCTGTGCTGCTGTCACCTGCTCCCTCTAGGCACTTCATCTCATTTGCTGAAAACTCGCACAACTAGTTCATGACTTTGGGTCTTCAAAGTTCACAGGCATGACATATCTCGTCAGATGCCTGACCTCAGTTCCTTTTTATCTTCTTTAATGACCTCACACTGGCAACCGTGGCAGTACCTGTAACTGCCACAATTTTGAAATCCAAAATTTAAATAGCTTATTTCATCAAATCTAATTAATTGGAAGACTCACCACTATTTCATATACCAATAAGAAAAAAGTGTTACCAATTAAAGTGACAACTCAACTTCAGAGATGTTAAAATGGGGAAACAGCCCCAAATTCAACAAATCATTGATATCTTAATTAATGACACTAATCCTTTTATCAGCCTTTTGCTCTATTTTTCCCCCCATTATATCGACTCTTTGGCCTCAACTATACCTCCAGAAATGTGACCCTTTTATACTGTCCCAATCTATTAGTTCTTGCCAATTAGCAAAAAATGAGATTGGAGTTTAGATACATGAATTTACAGTAGTGAAATTCTATAATTTCATAGAATAGACAGAAAGAGAGAAGGCAGATTACAGGAGTAACCCAAAAATTTGGAGACTAGTAGAGGATAAGAGCAAAGGGGTTGAAGGTATTTACAGGTAACTAACTGAAATGATCAACCATTTGTAATAACAGTACTTGTAATTTAATGCTTTAAAATACTTACCTCCATAGCAATGACCACAGAACATCCCTGAAATTGGCTGTAATGATTTATACCAGCCTGCCCATATCATGTGGCCCATGTGCCCTTCACCACAGCAAATTATTCTTCATTACAATAATGATTTTAAAAAATCACTTTAGTCTACAAACAAATCTCAGTTCTCAAACATCTCCCACCTGAAAATTTGCTTCTTACCCCTTTCATGCTGATAGCTATAAGATCAGTCCCGCATTTCTCAGGTGACAAAGGAGAGAACACACAAGTAGGAGTCAGTTTACCACTAGACCTCATGTTGTTAACATCTCAGGAAATTGTGCTGTGAATATTTTCATGTTTTCTGCTTTTGTTGCTGCTTATTATTATTAAATTTTTGCGTGTTTTTTTTTTTACTATATATTTCATTTCCTTTTGGTTAAATTTTCATTTACATTTCACGTCCTTTTTGTTTTGAAAGTGTTTACAGATTAAACAGTATATTAAACATATACTGTATATAAGAAAGGTAAAAACAGGCTGTCATTTGGGGATGTGGAATGGAGTAATCCAATTTACATGATTTCTAATGGGAAAAAATGATTCCGTTTTTGAATAGCCTTCTGGAACAAAGTAAGTTCGAGAACTGAAGTTCCACTGTAATTTCATTATCTGAATGTTTCTAGCTTTTAAACTCAATCTCCTATATATATATAATTATTCACTAAAACATTCTTTAAAATTATCATTCTGGTGTGTTTAATTTAAGTTATGTAAACTGTAGAAATACAATAAAACCAGGACAGATCAGAGTCCATTGTATTCTATAAATACAAAGTTGAATACATCTACATTATGTGGGTACAACACCCACCTGACAAGTCATAAGAGCATGAAAATACTCCTAAAAGTTGGGAATTCTCTTCTAGACTATCACCCTCATCAGGTATAAGAACTTCTAAGTGAATTTTTAAGATGTTTCTGGATATAAAGCTGGTGTCAGTTAACTATGGCCTGCAGACCAAATTTGGCACACTGCCTATTTCCATGTAACCCACCAATTAAAAATTTTTTTAATGGTAATAAGAAAAAAATAAAAAATAAAAACATGCAAGAAAACAAAAACCTTAGAAAGCTTTGGCTGGTGTGGCTCAGTTGGTTGGAGTGTCATCCAGTGCACCAAATGGTAGCTGGTTTGATTCCCAGGCCAGGGCACATTCCTAGTTTATGAGGTGGATCCCCAGGACACAGAGCTCGATGTGTTCCCCCCCCCCCCTCTCCCTCTCTCTCTTTCTCTCTCTCTTCCTCTCTCTCTCTCTCAAATCAGTGAAAAACATAGTTTTGGGCAAGGATTTAAAAAAAAAAAACTTAAAAAGAATATTATCTCATGGGGCACATAAAGTATATAAAATTCAAATTTCAGTTTCCATTAATAAAGTTTTATTGGAACACAGCCACACTCATTCATTTAGTATTGTCTCTGACTACTTTTGTGCTACAACAGCAGAGCTTAGTAGTTGCAACAAAATTGTGTGGCCTGCAATACTAAAACACTTACTATCCGACACAATAAAAAAATTTGCTAAACCATGACCAGCTCCAAGTCTTTTTTTTTTTTTTTTTTTTAATTGATTTTAGGAAGAGAGAGAGAGAGGGAGCGAGAGATAGAAACATCAATGATGACAGGGAATCATTGATCTGCTGCCTTCTACATGTCCCACAACGGGGATGGAGCCAGCAATCCAGGCATATGCCCTGACTGGGAATCAAACCATGATCTCCTGGTTCATAAGTTGATACTCAACCGCTGAGCCACGTTGGTTGGGCTCAAAATAGTCTTATTTTACTGTGTAATTCAGTGATGGCAGTATTTCTAAATGGTCACAAGATCTTGAACCAAGAGTAATTTAGAAAATGACTTTTTAAGTCAATTAGAATTAACAAAGCTTAAACAGTTTAACAATAAATTAGTCTTAATTCAATTAGTAGAATGATAGATATAGAACATACTATTTCAAATATGCTACTTTATAAGGGGTCATCGATTAGGATTAGTTACTGTAAGCCCCTTATCCTGTATCTCTTTAATCATTCCCCAAGCAACCTTTAGTAAGAACCCCCCAAACTCTAAAAATTTTAGAAAAAGCTATAGAAAGATATAATCTTTAGTCACTGCAACCCTTCCTAGATACCTTTCAAAGCTGTCATATTTCCATGTTTCAGGAAAACAAACAAAAAAGCAAGTGTCCGCATGAAATGTTAAGTGAATTGTGGCCAGTAGGTGGAGACAGTTTCTAACCATACTAGAGAAGCAAAATTAGATTCCAGGTTGAAGTGGAAATTTAAACTATCTTCAGATCCTTATCTTGAAATGTTTAGTTAACTACTAGTAGATAGGACAACGTGATTTTTTCCCCCTAGTTCAACAGTAAAACTAGGCTACCTCATATTTCCTAAATCAGATTTCATTAAGGGATCAGAAATAAAAAGGCTGGCTGTTGAACACTACTCCATTCCCTATCAAACACAAACCTATTTTTATCGGCCAGAATACATCAAGGATTTTCTTCTCTTGCCAATACAAAAGGAGTATTTTCCGATCATTTATTCTCAGGTCTTTCCTCTCAAATCAAACCTCAGGTCTTCTTCTCTAATACTCTCTAGATTAGGGGTGTCAAACTCAGTCAGAGAAGGGGCCAAAATCTAAAATCCAGCCTAAATCACGAGCCGAATGGTTTACTGAACAGTCATAAACTGTCATTGTGATGGAAACGCAGCGGAGTGCAGTGATGACAGCGCGGTGCGGGCCACATTGCAAGGCCTGGTGGGACGGATTTGGCCCGCGGGCCTTATGTTTGACACATGTGCTCTAGATACTTGATTATATAAACTGGGAATAACTGATTCCCAGGTAATGATTTTGATAATGTTCTAAGATTTTATGCTCCAAATCACCATATCAAACACTACTAACCTTCACTTGCAAAAAAATATATATATATATCATTCTCAAAGATATTGCTCATTCAAAAAAGAAATACATTTTTTTCCTTAAATATATTGCAAATTATAGGAACAGAATTGTGCTTCTACTTTCTATGTTTAGGGCTATAAGACAATTTCTAGCAGTATACAGGAGGAAGCAGGCTGTTTCTTTTAGGCCTTAGGCAAAAAAAATAAAATAAAATTCTAAATTTCCTATCTTAACTCCTGACACTTCTGCTACCAAGCACTCAGTGCCCTGGAGCTGCTCACTAGCTTTCCAAAGCTCCCAACAGGGGCTTTTCTTTGGGGTTGGTCTATACTCTATCCTACACTTGTTCGGTAACTCTAATTTCAGCAGTATGCACAACTCAGCCAGGTTTTAAGATGAAGCTTATTTCAAGATAAAGCACACTAAGTGCAAAGGACTCACAGGCAACCTGTGCCACCGTCACTAGCAGGAGATACGCGCAGCACACTGGAATGAAAGAACAATGTTATCTTCCAGAAGCTCCTCTCTTTGGAGCAGCCACCTCTCTACCATCTTTCCTGTTGTATCCTCAACCACCATACTTATAGTCACACACAGTGAGTGTCAGGGACACAGGTACTCACGTGCAGTCTTGAGAAATTGTCTACCTACTTCAAAAAGGTTGGCTTATCTTACACTAAATCTTAGAAAGACCATAAAACTAAAGCCTCTAAAAATTCTAGCTCACTAACCCAGGATAAAGTCTGATTTAGCAAGTTGAATTTAATATAAAAATACACATTCAGCCGAAACCAGTTTGGCTCAGCCTGCGGACTGAAAGGTCCCGGGTTCGATTCCGGTCAAGGGCATGTACCTTGGTTGCCAGCACATCACCAGTAGGGGGTGTGCAAGAGGCAGCTGGTCGATGATTCTTTCTCATCGATGTTTCTAACTATCCCTCTCTCTTCATCTCTGTAAAAGATTAATAAAATATATTTTTTTTAAAAATACACATTCATTGCTTTTATAAAGGCTGTTTCAAAAACCATTTATTTTAAAAACTCAAAAACCCCTGAAATTTTTATTTCATTTTATGTGAAATATAAGGTGTAAGCATCCTAATCTTTTCATTTTAATAAATTCCACGCATTAAACCTCTATTGATTACATGGAACACTTTAAGCCAAACTATTTAAATACAATGAAAGCCAACATGACACCGGAAAATAATTTTATCTTCCCCCCCTAGATGTTTCTGATCTTTTGAGAAAGGACTTAACTGGGAGTAAAGTCTGTGGCTGATTATACATTAAGGGGTAAAGTGGCTCTTCATTGGCTCCTTTAATGTAGCCTCTCCTCTACTGCTCCTCTTATTTTCTTAATTTTCTATTTTCAACCAAATATCTGTTTTGAGTGATCCTAAATAATTCCCCAAAATGAAACTCTCACAACCACAATTCCAAGTCTCCAGTTTCTTTATTTCTTTATTTCTTTTCCAATCTATTTCTTTAAATAACACATACTGGAAAGGATAAGACTGATGCAACAGAGCCAAGAGGCTGGCTTTAAGACTCCAGGATCTAACTCAGCTATAATTACCCCAAATCAATTCAGCAATAAAAACAACAGTATGAATGTAAAGAGCCTTTAGAAAAATGGCCTAATCTATTTTTATCCTGACTTTGGCCAGATCTTTCTGGTTAGAGACAATGTGAGTTCCTCCAGGGCACCAGGTAACTCTCCAGGTATGCCTATAGATAGAATCTCATTTCAAATTATTTCTCTGGCCATTCCCTCATCTTCACTGTCAGACAATAATTAGGCATAATTCTTAATTGTTTTTACTAAACATTCACAGACTTATTTATTGTGTGCCTCCTATGAACTGTGTGGAGTAGTTGCAGTTTCCTGTCTCAACCTAGGGATATAGACTAACATTTTTAAAGCTGCTGGTCTGCAGTCCACATCCCTCTAAAACCTTAATCACAATAAATTTAGTTAAATCCTTTCAAACCAGATTGCTCTAACTTCACAGAACAACTCTGGCTGCTCAGCTTCAATTCCCTGGCAAGAAGAGAGAAGCTCCACTCTATTATGAAACCAGCTTGTCTAATCAGATTCCTTTTCAGAGAAAGAGGTCAAGGAGAATAACTGCTGTGCCATTTTTTACTTCTTCCTTCCAAGAAATGACTGTGATTGACAGATGCTATTTCTCTGAGCTCAATGGCCTACATAATATTTATCAAGAGCACACAAAGTAACTGTTCTACCAACTAAACATATATTTGAAAGCTAGATATAATACAGTCCAGTGGTCGGCAAACTGGCTCAAGAGTCACATGAGGCTTGTGAGCTATGGTTTGCCTCTCTGTTGACTAATGAGTTTGCCGACCACTGTAATACACCATTCACTGTGCCAATAAAGAAAAGCTGGCCCAGCTGGTGTGGCTTAGCGATTGAGAGTCAACCTATGAACCAGGAAGTCATGGTTGGATTCCCCATCAGGGCACATGCCCGGGTTGCGAGCTCAATCCCCACCCATGTGGGTTGTGCAGCTGATCAATGATTCTCTCATTATTGATGTTTCTATCTCTGTTTCCCTCTCCCTTCCTCTATGAAATCATTAAAAATATATATTTTTTAAAAGAGAGCTGAATCAATGTTACTTTAACTACAAAATAACTGGTTACATCTATACAAAGAGAATAAATGAACATTAATCTAAACAATCCTCTTTATTACTACCAAACACATTGTTAAATAAAGCACATTTAACAATAAATGAATAACCATGTTGACTGAAATAAGTTCCTAAAAGTGAATTAACAGCCTCTAAGTTAATTACTTAGTTTAGAACAAATCACATCTGGGTCTTATTCTCAATACCATACAAAAATTAGTACTAGCCAACTCTTTCCTGGTGTTTCAACAAATAGTTAAGACAATTACTATTTTATTTTTTTATTTTTATTTTTTGTAATCCTCACCCAAGGATATTTTTTCCATGGATTTTTTTTTACAGAGTGAAAGGGAGGAAAGAGAAACATCAATGTGAGAGAGACACATCAACTGGTTGCCTCCTGCAGGTGCCAACCTGGGCCAGGACCGAACCTGCAACCCAGGTTGGCAAAAGACCTGTACTCAGGAAACTACAGGTCTTTTGCCTCTTTGGTTAAATTTATTCCTAAGTATCTTAATTTTTGTTGTTGTAGCAATGGTAAATGGGCTTGTTTGTTTAGTTTCTCTTTCTGAGAATTCATTATTGGTATATATAACCTTGACCGGAATTGAACCTGCAACCTTAGGTGTGCTGTCCAATGCTCTAACCACTGAGCAAGACAGGCTAGGACAAGAAACAATTATTATAAATACTTGAATGATTCAAGATGTTAAACCCCTGGCCTATAGAAATTTAATTTACTCTTGCTGTTTTTATTGTTTTTGTTTCAAAAAAGGGTTTTTTTGTGTGTGTGTTGGGTTCCCTCAGATAGGTTGAAATATATGTGTGTGTGTGTGTGTGTGTGTGTGTGTGTGTGTGTGTGTATATATATATATATATATATATATATATTGATTTTTTACAGAGAGGAAGGGAGAGGGATAGAGAGTTAGAAACATCAATGAGAGAGAGACATCCATCAGCTGCCTTCTGCACACTCTCTACTGGTATGTGCCAACAGCCAAGGTACATGCCCTTGACCGAAATCGAACCTGGGACCCTTGAGTCCGCAGGCTGACACTCTATCCACTGAGCCAAACCAGTCAGGACCCTCAGATAGGTGTTGTTTTTTTTTTAATATATTTTTTTAAATAGATTCAGAGAGAAAGGGAGAGGGAGAAACAGAAACATCAATAGTGAGATAATCACTGATTGACTACCTCCTGCACCACTGGAAGTAATGTGCCCTTACCAGAAATAAAAAAGTAATCTTGGGGTTCATAGGTCGATGCTCAACCATTAAGCACACTTCAGATAGATTTTAATTCTGTGGTTATAATCAATCCATGGCTTCTACTAGAACATTTTCAAGGCCATATCCATAGAACATTTTCAAGGCCATATCCAGACACTGATATTGATTGAAGGGGCATATGTATATTTGTATATAAATTATATGTGCTGCAAGAGTATTTTTTACCTCTCAGTCTTGGGAAATAAGCATATATTACTATACATAAATTTATACTAAATTTAGCAGTTATTTTTTTATTTCTTGGTTTCCATTTTTTTTATATATAACTCTTTACCCTATTGTCTGTGTCTATGGGTTATGCATATATGCATACAAAGTTAATTACCTCCCACCCCCCCCCACCCTCCCCACCTTCTCTGAGATTCCACAATCTGTTCCATGTTTCCATATCTCTGGATCCACTCCATTCATCAATTAATTTTGTTACTTAGATTCCCCATACAAGTGTGATCATGTGATACTTATCTTTCTCTGACTGACTTATTTCACTTAGCATGATACTCTCCAGGTCCCCCCATGCTATCTCAAAAGGTAAATTATTCTTTCTTACTGCCACATAGTATTCCATGGTATAAATGTACCACAAGTTCTTTATCCACTCATCCTCTGATGGGCACTTAGGCTGTTTCCATATCTTAGCTATTGTAAATTGTGCTGTATTCATTCTGACTGGTGCTTTGGGTTTCTTAGAATATATTCCTACCGTGTTTCCCTGAAAATAAGACATCCTCCGAAAATAAGACCTAGCGCATGGAAAGATAAGACATCCCCTGAAAATAAGACCTAGCGCAACTTTGGGAGAAAAAATTAATACTATAAGACACTGTCTTATTTTCGGGGAAACAGGGTAAAGTGGGATCACTGGGTCAAATGGCAGTTACATATTAAATTTTTTAAGGAACTTCATAATATAACTTTGTAGTATAAACCGGTCTCGGCTACTGTTGGTATTTTAATAGGGATTGCAGTGAATCTGTAGATTGCCTTGGGTAGTTCCATATTACCCATCATTTTAATTATGTTAATTCTACCAGTCCATGTATGTTTATATCTTGTTTATATCTTCTTCTCTTTTTTCAACATCCTGTAGTTTCCTGAGTACAGGTCTTTTGCCTCTTTGGTTAAATTTATTCCTAAGTATCTTAATTTTTTTTGTTGCAATGGTAAATGGGCTTGTTTGTTTAGTTTCTCTTTCTGAGAATTCATTATTGGTATATTAAAAAGCCATCAATTTTTGCATATTGATTTTGTATTCTGCTACATTGCAAAATTCATTTATTAAATCTAGTGGTTTTTTTGTGGAATCTTTTCTTCGTTTCCTGTTTGAAAAATTCCTTTTCCTCAATTGTTAAATCTGAGCTTCCCCAAACTAAAGTTTCAAAGATGAAAAAACAAACAAAAAACTACTAGATGTCTTTGCTATATCAGTTTGAAGTGGTTAAGCAATATGTTTTAAAAGTAATGTTCCTCAAACTACAAGTTGTAAAACTGTATCCCAAATAACTTATTCCTAACAATACATAAATACCTTTTTATGAATATATTACATTAGATTAAAAGTAATCCCTATTAATGTCACTTTTCTTCTCAACAGTAGTTTCCCTTTATCTGTGGGGAATACATTCCAAGACTCCCAGTGGACTCCTGATTCAGCAGATAGTACTGATCCTATTTATGTTTTTGCCTATACATACATACACTTTATGGCTTCTCTTTGGTATAGCCAAATTGCCAGTAACTCTTGAGCTTTCAGGCCACTATTAAGTTTAAAATAAGGGTCACTTGAACACAAGCAGTGTGATACTGTGACAGTCAATCTAATAAGCAAAGATGTCAACTAAGTGACTAATGGAAGGGCAGCAGGTAGCATCTATAGCGTTGATACACTGGAGAAAGGAAGGATTTGCATCCCAGACGGGATGCAGTGGGACAACTCGAGATTTCATCATGCTGCTCAGCCCAGCACACAACTGAAAACATATGAATTATTTTTATTTTAATATTTCCATTCAATATTGTCCACAGGTAACTGAAACCATGGAAATCGAAACTGCAGATAAGGGGGGACTACTGTATTTTTCAATTTTAACGAGTGGAAGGGACAGTGAGTCAGCAAGGAATTTTGCACAATCATTAGACTCTATTATATATGCTATACCTCAGCTGTGACAATTACTGATTATTATACTGGTTGTGAGTTATTTTCTCTTTATCATGCATAAATTCATAATAATGAAGGAAGGAGAGATGAAGAAAATAGGACAAATTCCTTTTTAAGGCTCATGTATGAGAATGCTATGAACATGCTAGTAAACACAAAAAAAACAAGTTATAATTACCTAATCAAATAAAATGATGGCAAACAAATTGTTACACTGCTTCCACTAAAAATTTTAACATTTGCAAATTACATGAATTCTTTTTTACAGTAACACTGAAGATAGTAAGAACTTATTCTTTAGTAGTTCATACATACTATATGCCTTAATATCTACCAATGAAATGACCTAGGGCAAAAATTAAGATTCGTTTTTCTGGGAATAAAGTTTCCTTAAAAGAAAAAAACTGCCTTTAGCCATAATTAATTTTAAAATAACAGATTTTGTAACACAAAATGAATATAATTTTTATTATACTATGACCATAAAATTCTTTTATGAACACCCATCCTATCCTACAAAGAGTCTGTAGTAAAGTCACTAATTTAATAGCTCTGGCTCTGGAGAAAGAATGCAGTTTGAATCCTGGCTCTAACATTCACTAGTTGTAAAACCTTAGGCAAGTTACATAATTTCTGCATCTCAATTATTTCATCTATAAAATGGGAAGGATGATAATGATCTTACCTTCTTAATAGGTTATGGTAAGAATGTGTGTGTGTGTGTGTGTGTGTGTGTGTGTGTGTGTAGCCATATAAAATTCTCAGAACAGTGCCTAGCATATTGTAGGTATTTAAGTTAGTTTTGCTTTTTTGAATTTTTATAAAATAAATGGATAAACTCATGGGGAACATGTGTGTGATAATGTAAATGTTTCTTGCTATTTTTATTAAAGGAGAAAAGAGCAGAGGTGGGGGCTGCTAGGGAGGATGCTTTCAAACGTTATTTATTTTATAGTAAGAAAGTAAAAACAGCTCTGGCTGGTTTTTCTCAGTGGTTAGAACATCAGCCCTCCAACACAAGAGCACATACCTCAGTTGCAAGCTTGAGCGCTGGCTCCTGTCACGATTGTGTGGGAGGCAACAAATCGATGTATCTCTCACACTGATGTTTCTCTCTCACACTCTTTCTCTCTCTCCCCCTCTTCCCTCCCCTCCATTCTCTCTTAAACAAGCAAACAAACAAAACATCATCAACAACAACAAAGGGGGGAGGGAATAGCCTCAGAAGAGTATACAAAAAAAGTAAAACCAAAGATTCGGATTTATTCCTTTAAACAAAAAATGTAATGAAAAGATTCACTGGAAACAATAGAATAAACACTCCATGTCTGCCAACAAATAGCAATTAAGTAACACTCACATTTAAAATGCCTTTTGCCCTGGCCAGTGGCTCAGTTGGTTGGAGCATTGGCCTATGCACCAAAAAAAGATTGCAGGTTCGATTCCTGTCAGGGCACATGCCTAGGTTTCAGGTTCGATCCCTGGTCGAGTCACATCCAGGAGGCAGCTGATCAGTGTTTCTGTTTTTCTCTCTTCCCCTCTTCCTCTCTCTCTAGAAATCAATAAAGACATCTTTGGATGATGATTAAAATGAATACATACATACATACATACATACACACCTTTTTCTTTCACATTCACCCAGAATATTTTTCACTGTTATATCAAACTTTTTTCAGATCAAAAAAAGGAATCTATGCTTGACATTGTTGCTCTGCCATGCCACTAAATGAATTCATATTTTTAAATGCTGCTCAGAACATTCATTCATTTAACAAATATTTATTGGAAGCCATGCACCTGGCACCAGGAACATAAAGGTGAATAAGACATGCTCTCGTCTTCAAGCTTAGTCTATTAGAAAAAACATTATGTAACATTACTAGAAAAGGAATCATGTACAATAATAGCAGCAATGAAATGAAACATTTTTAAGTGTTTAAATCTAGGACTTCATAATAATACCAAAAATAAAACAAAAACCCTAGTTGGTGGAGAATGCTAGTGAACCCATTCATTATTTTGAAAATTGGTAAATAAAAGGAAAGAATCAAGCAGTCATCCTGATTTTCCTACTGGAACCATACAACTGGGTAATCAAGAACTAGATAAGAAGAAGTTTCTCTTTACAGACATACTAGAGGCCAAGTTCACAAAATTTGTGCACTTGGAGGGGGGGGGTGGTGTATGGGTCTCTCAGCCCGGCCTGTGTCCTCTTGCAGTCTGGGAGAGCTCAGGGGCTGTCCGTCTGACAGCAGAGGAGTGGGCCTAAGCTGTCAGTGGGACATCCTTCGCACTGTTGCAGAGGTGGGAGAGGCTCCCACCACCGCCTCTGTGCTCGACAGCCGTGAGCTCGACTTCTGGCTGAGCAGTGCTCCCCCTATGGGAGCACACTGACCACCAGGGGGCAGATCCTGCATTGAGCATCTGCCCCTTGGTGGATAGTGCATATCATAGTGACCGGTCATTCCACCGTTTGGCCGACTTGCACATTAGCCTTTTATGCCTGCAGGATCAGGCCGAAACCAGCTCTCCGACATCCCCTGAGGGGTCCCGAATTGTGAGAGGGCGCAGGCCAGCCAAGGGACCCCACTGGTGCATGACTGGAGTCAGAAAGGGACAAGGGAGGTTGGACAGGGAAGGACTGTGGGAGGGCTCCAAGGCTCCAAGGCATGTCTGGACCATCTCACTCAGTCCTGATTGGCTGGACCCCAGCAACAAGCTAACCTACTGGTCGGAGTGTCTACCCCCTGGTAGTCAGAGCACATCATAGAGAGCAGTTGACTGAACTTAGCATATCATTAGCATCTTATGCTTTGATTGGTTGAATGGACTATGGACAACTGGATATTTAGCATATTAGGCTTTTATTATATAGGATTCCATCTAATAAAGAATGACAGGTTGGAATATCACCACTTTGCAGCTCTTCATGATTTAATGAATCTAAGTAAAAATTGTCAATAGCTACTGACATCACAAAGACAGAGTTAGATACTATACACCTCCTGATGAAAGTACACACCACTCATGAAGGTGTCTGAACAAACTCTAAGTCTTAAGTATCAATTTAAAGGAAATGCAGAGGAACAAGGAATATGTTAAAAGATACCACTGACATGCAATCAGCAAAATTCAGACTCAAAGAAACTCTACAAGACAAATGACTCAGTTTCTACAACAAAAAATAACAAAAATAAATCTTTTAAAAAATTTTATATATTTTTAATTGATTTCAAAGAGGAAGAGGAAGAGAGATAGAAAAATCAAAGAGATGAAGAATCTTAAGAGACAAATTAACTGACGACACTGTACAACATTTATATGTATGAATGACATAATCATGGAAATGCATACACTCACTGGGTTTTTGATGCTATTAAAAAATTATTGCCCAGCTAGCTGTGTGGCACAGTGGTTGAGGGTCAACCTATGAACCAGGAGGTCAGGGTTCAATGCCTAGTCAATCCCCAGTGGGGAACATACAGGAGGAACCTAATCAATGATTCTCTCTCATAGATGTTTCTATTTCTCTCTCCCTCTCCCTCCTTTCTAAAATCAATAAAAATATATATATTTAAAATAAATAAATAAAATAATGGTTTTTTAATTACTGTTACTTTTTTTAGGGTGATAACAGAATTGAGGTTATTTCCTTAATTTTTAAAAAAAATATATTTGTTGGTTTCAGAGAAGAAGGGAGAGGGAGAGATAGAAACATCAATGACGACAGAAAATCATCAATTGGCTGCTTCCTGCGCGCTCCACACTGGGGGTTGAGCCCACAACTTGGGCATGTGCCATGACCAGAAATCAAACCATGACCTCCTGGTCCATAGGTCTACGCTCAATCACTGAGCCACGCCGGCCAGGCTATTTCCTAATTGTTGAAGGTGGGTGATGGGGTACATGCTATTATAAAAAATATTTAAAGAAACAATAAAGATCGAAATAATATTTTGATCATTTTGAAAGAATGCAAAAGCACGTAGCCTATACATCACAAGCACTAGTTACATTATAAAGCTTAATAATAATTAACAAAAAAACTTTGTGTTTTGTTTTTAATGGCTCCATTGTAAAAGCATTTAAAGATATTAAAATGATCTCACAGGCACTTTTCAAGTCTAAAAATTTAAAATTAAAATTACATGACTAGATTATCTTTAAAGGTCATTTTCATCTCTAATATTCTTCGATTCTTCCCCAGGGATCTGGCTCAATTTTATCCTCCCACTGATTAACAAAACACTACAAAAACACTGAATAACAACTACTGCTAAAAATCACATGGACTGGGATTGACTCCCAGTTCAGTGCTTGGAGATGTCACCAATACTGCCCACTTCAATTCTGGTGTCTGAGTTTGATACTGCTTAATTATTATCCTAAACAACCAGTACTGATTAGACACATGGAATATTTTGCTTTACCCAATGGCGAAAACTTGTGTTTCTGCCCCCAACCACAACCCCCCAATACCACACACACGAATAGTTTGAAAATAGTGGTCCAGAATCCTTTGGAGGTAAAGAGATACTTTCAGGGAGTGCTTGGGATCAAAGTATGTTCATGATAATACCCAGATGATATCTGCATTTTTTTTTACTCTCATCAGTGTACAGTGGAGTTTTCCAGGCATATAGGATGTGTGGCAATGTACCAAATGGAATGCAAAAGTAGATATGAAATCCAAGCTGTTTCTAATAAGGCCAGATATCAAAAGATTTGCAAAATTATAATACAATATCTTTCTTCCCAGTAAATGTTTTCTTGTTTTGGAAAAAAGTTATTTTTAATGAAAACACTATTTATATTTTCAAATAAAATATATTTGTTAATTTCTCAGTTTTAAACTGTGACTTCCTGGTTCTTCGGTCAATGTTAAAACCACTGAACCACACCAACCGGGCTATAAAAATCACTTTAATCATATGGATTCTACAAGATCAGGAGGAGCATTCCCCTTTGTTGTTTTAAAATATATATTTTATGTTGAAAGTATTGCAGATGCCCCCCCTTTTTCCCCCATTGACCCCTTCTAGCTCATACCTGTCCAAAGCATTTCCCCTTTGGAGAGAGGTTGGAATTAAATTCAAAGACCTGAGTTCTTTCCATTGTGAGCTTTTAGCCTTTTTATTAAGACTTGCCAATACTGGAAGTTAGAGTCCTCGATCCCAGTTCCCTGGAACTATTGGAAGACTTTG
Source organism: Pipistrellus kuhlii (assembly GCF_014108245.1). Taxonomy (NCBI): domain Eukaryota; kingdom Metazoa; phylum Chordata; class Mammalia; order Chiroptera; family Vespertilionidae; genus Pipistrellus; species Pipistrellus kuhlii. The sequence continues at coordinate 11,904,600 of NW_023425405.1, read as the reverse complement.
GCAACAATCCTTCCTGGTCAAGGTAGGAAAGTTGGTCATCTCAGGACACAGAGCTGTTCATTTCCTCCAAAGGAATCTCAATGCACTGATCTGTGCCCAATTCTTCTAACACAAACTTGAAGTTTAATTCAGTTAAACAAACTTGGGGTGAGCTCTTAAAGGAATGACTCAAGGAGGCTACAGATGGAACAGAGATAAAAGAATGCAGCCCGAAACAGAGCTGATGCTAGCTATAAACACTTATACATACATAGAGACATAATGGAGGCTACCTACAGAAATATATCAGGGAGGCACAGATGGGAGAGAAAGAAGAGAATATAGTCCTAAATAGCTAATGCTAGGAGTAAACACATACTTACAAACATACATATAAATGTAAACACATACAGTTGGTTGTCCTATCCTAACTCCTGAGCAGCACTGGATCCTTCTGTATCATGTCCTCTAATCTTTTTTTTTTTATTTAATATATTTTATTGATTTTACACAGAGAGGAATTGAGAGGGATAGAGAGTCAGAAACGTAGATGAGAGAGAAACATTGACCAGCTGCCTCTTGCACACCCCCCACTGGGGATGTGCCCGCAACCAAGGTACGTGCCCCTGATCGGAATCGAACCAGAGACCTTTCAGTCCGCAGACTGACGCTCTATCCACTGAGCCAAACCGGTTTCGGCTCCTCTAATTTTTTATACTCCAAGGCATTTTAACTGAATTTCACATTTATTATATACTTTTCTGCTTGGAAAAAAATCTCTAAAATAATTTCATTCCTGCTCCTTTTTAAGTATTGATAATCAATTGCATATTGAACATAGAAAAGAGGAGCAAGAGTGAAAGTGACACACTAGAATCCTCCATGAGGATTCTCCTCCTCAAAAAGGTGAGAATCACATTGCCTCAGGATGGCTTCCCAGACACCTATTCCAAGCCTCTACCCTGCATAGAGGTTGGATTTTCCTGTTCTTCCGTAATGGCAGATGACCCTGCTTCTTGTCTGAGAACACTAACAGACTCTTTCATCTTAACTTCAGAATCACTCTCTACTCAAAAACCAATACCTATTTTGTATCTTTTTTCCTTTATTATTTCCATCAACAGAACCCATGTCCTTAGCACTTCCCTTATTCAGCTAGAACACAGTCTTCCTGCCCCCAGGAAATCTTACAAATAAATTATTTATAATAAAATACTATTCAAGTTAAATAATTCCTTAACTAGGCTTCTTTTTTTTAATGGCTCCATTGTAAAAGTGTTTAAAGATATTAAAATGGTTTTAATATTTGGATCTTTGTTTTGTTTTTTAAAGCCTCAGGATAGTAAATGTTTCTTTATTCTATTCCTGGGAGGTTTCTTTCCTGATGTCACAAGATCAAATCAAACCAGATTAGTAGGCTAGTTATAAAGTTAAAATGACCACCTGATGCTATTTGGAAGCTATTATGAAACAAGATAGTGATATAGAGCTCAGGTCTCAGGGCATGTAGTACAGGAAGTACTGTTCTATTCATACAATCACAGAACATAATAAACCTCTTTGTTTTAAAGATAACCACTGAATTCTGCTAGAACAAAGCAAAAGGAATTACCTAAAAAAAAAACCAAAACAAAACAAAAAAAACAAAATATAAAACTTTAGTCTCTCAAAATGTTTGAGAAAAAGGTAAAGTTTATTTCAAGTCTAGAAGATTCTAATAACTACCTTTGAAAAATATACCTGTTTGGTTTATGTATTTATCATGAAACATTCTAAGCACATAAAAAATATGGAAAATAGGGACTTTCACTTCCAGCCAATATGGAGTAGCAGGTATAGGATTACCTTCCTATCTGAAACAAACAAGTGAAAAAACAGACATAATATATGAAACAATGGTTCTGAGGACTCTACTCAATAGGCAATCAATAAAGGACAGTGATCCATGAGAGACAGGAAACGAGGTAAGTTCTATGAATGCCTCTGCCTACTGCCTTGAGACCATTTCCAGGGCACAGTTCAGGGAGGAGGAAAACGGCCCAGCAGACTCTCTTAGTGGAGGAGATGGAGCTGACTCTAGGGAGACCAAGGCAGAGTTTACAGGACAGAGTGCTGGAGGAGAAAGAGTTATACAGATAGAAGGCTCTGGAGATGTGTGACAGGCACCCCTCAAGTATTCATCAAAGTACTGATCAGCGACTGATGTAAGGAACCAGTCAAAGGGTAAGAAAGAACACTAAATGGCACTTAATTAGAACAGGAATAAAGTCCATTCTTATCAATCAGAATGAAAAACCCCATAATTTACAGAGTACAGGGAAGCATATTCACAAAGGTCTTGGGAAATAATTACCATAGATGGAAAACTTCTCTGGCCCCACATAACAAATCTTAAAACCAACAACAGAAAGGGTCAAATTATATTGCTAATTTAACTATAATGGAGGAGAAGGAGGAGAAGCAGGTGGAAGGGGAAAAGGAGGAAGAGTAAGAAGAGAGGAGGAGGAGGATGAGCAGGAGGGAGGAAGAAAAGATCTAGTATACAACAAGGTAAAATTCACAATATCTGGAATTTATGAGATAAATAAAGAAGCAGAAAAATCCTATCTAATAAAAGAGTAATATGCAAATTGACCATCACTCCAACACACAAGATAGCTGCTCCCATGTGGTCAAAGATGGCTGCCCCCATGTGGACACAAGATGGCCCCCACAAGGTGGCCAGCAGAGAAGGGCAGTTGGGGGTGACCAGGCTGGCAGAGGAGAGAAGTTGGGTGCAACAGGGCCTGCAGGGAAGGGCAGTTGGGGGTTACCAGGCCTGCAGGGGAGGGCAGTTAGGGGTGACCAGGCCTTCAGAGGAGAGCAGTTAGGGGTGACCAGGTCTACAAGGGAGCAGTTAGGCATCAATCAGGCTGGCAGGGGAGTGGTTAGGGCACATGTGTCAAACACAAGGCCCGCGGGCCAAATCCGTCCCGCCAGGCCTTGCAATGAGGCCCGCACCGCGCTGTCATCACTGCACTCCGCTGCGTTTCCATCACAATGACAGTTTATGACTGTTCAGTAAACCATTCGGCCCGCGATTTAGGCTGGATTTTAGATTTTGGCCCCTTCTCTGATTGAGTTCGACACCCCTAGGTTAGGGGGTGATCAGGCTGGCAGGCAGAAGCAGTTAGAGGCAATCAGAAAGGCAGGCAGACAAGCAGTTGGGAGCCAGCAGTTCTGGATTGTAAGAGGGATGTCTGACTACCCGTTTAGGCCTGATCCTCCTGGCTGAGGGTAACAGCCCCCATTCACGAATTTCGTGCAACGAGCCTCTAGTATGATATATAAAGAGTAAAAAATTAATCAGCTGAAACACAGAATTGACACATAGGTTAGAATTAGCAGACAAGAGCAGTAAACAGTTATATATAGAATACATAAGTAAAAATAATTAAGTAAAAAATAAGAGATATATAAAAAAAGGCCTAAATCAAAGTTTTAGAAATAAAAAGTATACAATGTCAGAGATGAAAAATACACTAAATAGAATGATCAACAGATTAGACACAACAAAATAAGAGATGAGCAAACTTGAAAACACAACAAAAGAAACTATCCAAAATGAACCAAAGAAAAAAAGAAAGGGGGGGACCGTCAGTGATTTGTGGGAATACTTTAAGCAGCCTAAGAGATATGCAATTTGAGTTCCTTTAAGGAGGAAGAGGGGCAGAAAATAAATTTTTTAAATGGTCAGATTTTCCAAATTTGTTATTTTATTTCATTTAAAAAATATATATTTTATTGATTTTTTACAGAGAGGAAGGGAGATGGATAGAGAGTTAGAAACATCGACCAGCTGCCTCTTGCACACCCCCTACTGGGGATGTGCTCGCAACCAATGTACATGCCCTTGACCGGAATTGAACCTGGGACCTTTCAGTGCACAGACCAACGCTCTATCCACTGAGCCAAACCGGTTTCCAAATTTGATAAAAACACATAGGTCCAAGATGCTCAATGAATCCCAACAACAAGAACACAAGCATAATTATGTCAACAACATAATAATCAAATTGTTCTGCCGAAACCGGTTTGGCTTAGTGGTAGAGCGTTGGTCTGCGGACTGAAAGGTCCCAGGTTCAATTCCGGTCAAAGGCATGTACATTGGTTGCGGGCACATCCCCGGTAGAGGGTGTGCAAGAGGCAGCTGGTCGATGTTTCTCTCTCATCGATGTTTCTAGCTCTCTATCTCTTTCCCTTCCTCTCTGTAAAAAAATCAATAAAATATATATATATTTTTTAAATAATCAAATTGTTCAAATCATTAATTACAGGACAATCTTAAAAGCAGCCAGAAAGAAAAAAAAGACACATTATGTATTGAGGAGCAAAGACAAAGATGACAACGGATTTCTCATCAGAAACAATATAAACAAGTTTTAAAGTCATAGAAAAAATAAAACTGTTAACCTAGAATTCTATACTTAGCAAAAAAGTATCTTTTAAAAACAAAGGTGAAATAAAGACATGTTCAGATACACAAAAGAATTCATTACCAGCAGGCCCACACTAGCAGAAATGTTAAAATAAATCCTTTGGCCAGAAGCGAAACACCAGATGAAAATCTAAGTATGTGCCCTACCCTTAGTTTTGTGAATATACCAAGATGATTTTCATCCGCCTTGAGTAGTTATCCAAAGAAACCTATGACTTCATACATTAGATTTTCTTGAAGAACAGCTACCCATATTTAAAGCTCAGAACCCAGATGTGAGAAATTCAGAACTAATTTTTAAAAGTCACAGAGCTATGGAGGGAACTTCCTGGAGAGAAAAATATATGAAGATGTTTACAGAGCAGACTGGCAGACATACAAAGGGAGAAACAGAATTCAAGAACAACTAACTCCAAGTCTGAGAGTATATCTGAAAAAAGAAATAATTCAAAAAATGTTTAAAAAGAAAGCTATGCCCTAGCCAGTTTGACTCAGTGGTCAGAGCATCAGACTGTGGATTGAAGGGTCCTGGGTACAATTCCGGTCAGAGCACATGCCCAAGTTGTGGGCTCAATCCAGTGTGGGGCGTGCATGAGGCAGCAATCAATGTTTCTCTCTCATCATTGATATTTCTCTCTGTGTGTCTCTCCCTCTGAAATCAATAAAAATATTGTTTAGCCCTAGCCAGTTTGGCTCAGTGGATGGAGCATCAGCCTGTGGACTGAAGGGTCTCAGGTTTAATTCCAGTCAAGGGCATGTACCTTGGTTGTGGGCACATCCCCAGTTGGGGGTGTGCAGGAGGCAGCTGATCAATGTTTCTCTCTCATTGATGTTTCTAGCTCTCTATCCCTCTCTCTTCCTCTCTGTAAAAAAAAAAAATCAAAAAAAAAATCAATATATATAAAATATATTTTTAAAAAGAAAACAAAACAATAATAAAAAGAGTTAACATTATTGAAAAACTGAAAAGGCTTATAACATTTTTATATTTGAAGGCTTCCAAGAAGCTACAGATGGTACAGTTAAAGCTGAAGACTGTAAATGAAAACAGGAAAAATCTCCCTAGTTCTCAAAAATAAAGTATATATTCAACTTGTTGAAGATAATAAAATTATAATGAAATCAAATCTTGGGAAGAACAAATGGTTGAAGTTGGACAAAATGATCTTCCTTGGAAAGTGAAACCCCAAGCAAAAAACACTGAGGAGTATTAAACAGAAGATTGATTTATGTTCATAATGTTTAGACATAAGAAACCAATTAGATCTCAATATACCTATGTTATAAAATTAGTAGTATAAAGTTGGTAAACATTTTATACTTAACTAGAGGCCCAGTGCACAAATTTATGCATGGTGGTGTCCCTTGGCCTGGCCAGTGGCCATCGAGGCTGATCAGGGCTGGCCAGGTCAGGGGGTGGGACCACGGGAGGTTGGTCGGACGCAGGAGGTTGGCTGTGAGAGCACACTGATCACCAGGAGGCAGCTCCTCCATTGAGTATCTGCCCCTGGTAGTTATTCTGCGTCATAGTGACCAGTTGACTGGTCATTTGGTGGCTTAGGCATATATATATATATATTCCTTTTTCTTTAGCCCATGGACTCTGCCAGTTCAATACGTTTTGTTTGGTATCTTGTTTTGAAAAATTAAACATATAAAAATCTCAAGTGAGATTTATTTTGTATTTAGAAACTGAGGATCAAAATAATCCATTAAATGTATTAGTAATCATTTTACCTTTGATAAATGTGAACCATACTGTGAAAGTTTTTCATAATACTGAATGATTGTGGAAGGAGTATTTTTGTTTCCTTATATTATGGAGGTAGGGGTTTACTACTCAGAAGTATCCCAAATTATAGACCCCTATGTTCTATAATTAATTGTGCATTTTTAAAAGAGCACCCAAACCCTGGGCAGTGTGGCTCAGTTGGTTGAGAGCCCTACCTGGTTTGGCTCAGTGGACAGAGCATTGGCCTGCAGACCGAGGGATCCTGGGTTCAATTCCAGTCAATGTACATATCTGAATCGCAGGTTCAGTACCCATTTCTAGTGGGGCCGAATATGGGAAGTAACCAACTGATGTTTCTCTCTCCCCCTTTCCTCACCTTTCCACTCTCTCTGGGGAGAACAAAACAAAACAAAAACAATGGAAAAAATATTCTCACTCCTCCAGTGAAGATTAAAGAAAAAATTACCCCAAAAGTTAGTGGCAAACAATGATCATTTTATTATTGTCATGATTCTGTGGGCCAGAAATTCTAGCAGGGTAGGGCAGAAACACTGTGTGTCTGATCCACATTGCCTAGGACCACAAATGTGATGATGACTTGAATAGATGAAGATGACTTGGATGTCTCAACCGGAGCTATGTGTCTGAGACCTCAATTCTTCGCCTGGTGGTGTTTGCTAGAGCTGAATATGGTTCCTTCACTCACATAGCTGACAGTTAGTAGATGCTGGCTATTTGCTGGTAGCTCATTGGGGCTATCAACCATTGCCTACATGGGTCCTCTCCAACTGCCTTGGGCTTCTCACAGCATAGTGGCTGGGTTCTGAGAGTGAGTATTCCAAAAGAGAGAATTCCAAGAGGCACAGGCAGAAGCTGCAAGGCTTCTTATGACCTAGCCTCAGAAGTCCCTGAAAGTCACTCAATTGGTCAAGCAAGTCACTAAAGCCAGCCCAGATTCAAAGGGAGGAGAGAAAAAGATTCCACCTCTGAATAGCCACTTTGGAGACAAGTTACCACATACCACCCCTTTGGTCCCAACAAGTTCCTCCCACATGCAAAATACACTCACCCTCTCCTAAGACCTTCAAAAGTCTCATCTCATTATGGCATCAGCTTGATGTCCAGAATCTTGATATCTAATTCAGGTCCAAGTGTGACTGAGGTTCCTTAGATGGAGTTCATCAGGTACTGCTACTGGAGTACAGTTCCTTTTGATCTGAATAAAGAGACAAATTATCTGCTCCCACACACCCAACAAACAAATGTATAATAGTGAGACTGACTCAGGATAACTATAATAGACACTCATTCAAAATATGAGGAAAAGGAGGCAGGAACAGGAGACATAAAGCAGTTATTGGTCCATAGAAATTCTGAAATTTAATCAGACTCATGTCAACAGTTCCTTGATTATAACCGAGTTCTACTCTCTGAGAGTGATTTCCCAAAACTCTTGGCTCTACCCTCTAAAGTTGTCATTCCCTTTACATAAGAGATGGTTAACACCTGCAATGGAATAGTCTTCTCAGTCTGCTTCCTGCCTGTAGATGATAAGAAGCCCAAAGACCTATTTCTATTTTTTACTGTTTCTGTTCTTTGTAATCCAAGCTAAAGCTGCCTCTGTTAGTACAATTTATTAAAAATCTTCTAGATTTCCTATGAGTCTAGCAGAGCTTATTTGTAGAGAGAGCCACACCCACCTTCTCTAAAGTTCTGTGTGAGGCTACTCTAAGAAAACACATTTAAGATCCTTAAAAGCCCTATGGTGTAATAATAAGATCTAAGAAGTGTTCCCTTAAGATCTTTGGAATCTTCTTATGTATCTAAAGGGTTCTATGAAACACTGCCATAAATCTTTCTGAAGTTTTAACAAAGGAATTTACAGTTGCATCCTTGAGATGTTTACTTTGAGGCCAAGTTATTATATGATTTATTAATTCTATTCTATTATAACCCTCTGAAGAATCTACTATACTTTATTCAGCTTTGGATGCACCTCATTCCCCACCATTCCTACTCTAGCATTTAACTTCAGTATCATTATTAGACACTCAACTATATGAGTGATTTATCAAGATTGGGTTAACCTGATAAAATTATGTCCAATATGTTACCTAGAGTTCTGTGAGATGATACTTTACTTCAGGTTGTTCCAAGGTTGATTCTTTGACATTTCCTTTAATTCTGTGAATTACTCCTATTAGCCTTATAATACCCCCCCTTTTTTTTTAACTTTTTTAAAAATATATTTTATTGATTTTTTACAGAGAGGAAGAGAGAGGGATAGAGAGTTAGAAACTTCAATGAGAAAGAAACATTGATCAGCTGCCCCCTGCACACTCCCCTCTGGGTATGTGCCTACAACCAATGTACATGCCCTTGACCGGAATTGAACCTGGGACCCTCGAGTCCGCAGGCCAACACTCTATCCACTGAGCCAAACTGGTTAGGGCTCCTTTTATACTTAAATCAATTTGCAACCAAAGAAACCTAACTGATAAAAGCTGGAATAATTTTTAACTGCTCAGTAGATATTTGCTTATTGAGCAAAACAGTGTATAAATGCTCTAAAAGACAGTTAAATGAGCAATAGAAGGAAGAAGAGGATACAGAAACAAAGAATACATTGGAACAGAAAGATATTAATTATACCCACAGTAGGCTGCTGTACCAATTATAATTATCCTCATTTTGGACAACTTTCCCTATTGCTCTGGCTAAATGCTTTGAAATCATCCTTAACTTCTCTCTTTCTTTGAAACATTAATTAAATTAGTTAGCATATCCTGTTTGCTGTACTTTCAAAATATATGCAGACTCTAAACACCTCTATCTTCGTTGCTATTATCTGGTCCAAACTATCGTCATCTTTCATCCAGTTATTGCAATGATCTTTTAACCAGTCTCCTGGCTCCCACCTGACTTTCTTCAGTTTACTCTCACCCTTAAGCCAGAATGATCTTGTTAAAACTTAGGTCAGCCCTAGCCAGTGTAGCTCAGTTGGTTGGAGTATCGACCCTTATGCCAAAAAGGTGGGGTTCGATTCCGATTAGGGCATAGACCCAGGTTGTAGGTTCAATCCTCAATCAGGGCACATGTGGGAGGCAACCGATCAATGTTTCTCTCTCACATCAATGTTTCACTTTTTCTCTCCATTCTTCTCTCTAAAAAATCAATAAAAAGTAAAATAAAATTTAGGTCAGTTCATGTCACTCTGCTCCAAACCTTCCAATGGTTTCCTATCTTATTTAGAGCAAAAGTCAAGGCCTAAAATCCTTAATATGAGCTATTAAAACCATATGCGATCTGTTACCTACTGACCTACATCTCTCTCTCTCTCTCTCTCTCTCTCTCTCTCTCTCTCTCTCTCTCTCTCTGCCAGCCACACTGGCCTCCTTGATACACCTTAAAATCAACTAGTATACTCCCCTCTCAGAACCTCTGTACTTACCATACTCTTTGCCAGAGCACTTCTTCACTCTCTTATAAAAAGCAGCCCCTTTGAGGTCATATGATTCAACTATTACTTTCTTCCCCTCCTGGTTACTACCATCTATTAAATTTCTCTTTCTCAGATTTTAGTCACCCTAGATTCCATTAACCTGGGTCTATCAAATGAAAGGTAAAAAAGTGGAAGTTGTTGAGTAAGTCTTCTGAGAAAAATGATTTTTTGCCTTTTGCCTGTCCTCCTTGCTGGTTATAATTCACACATAATGCTTGGAGCCCTAGCTATTACTCAGTGGTTAGAGCATCAGCCCTTGGACTGAAGGGTTGCAGGTTCAGTTCGGTCAAAGGCATGTACCTCAGTTGCAGGCTCCATCCCTGCCCTGGTCAGGGTGCATGCAGGAGACAACCAATCAGTGTGTCTCTTTCACATCAATGTTTCTCTCTTTGTCTCTCTCCCTCCCTTCTACTCTAAAAACAACGGAAAAAATATCCTCAAGAATTAACAACAAAAAAGAAATAATGCTTTGAGTTCTAGCAGTTACCTTGAACCATTAAAAGTGTCCTTAGTAATGGAAGCAACATACTAAGAATGATGGAGCAAAATGATGAGAGTCTGGGTCCCTAATCTTTATGGAACTATCATACCAACCTTGTAATGCTTATCTCTGTATTTCTTTATATTTATGTTAGAAGCCCTCTCTCAATCCGGGACCCCTTGAAGGATGTGAGACTGCCTGATCCCCACAGGCCAGGCTGAAGGACCCCACCAGTGCAAGAATCTGTGCACTGGGCCAGTTTTGGCCCAATCCCTGCAAGCCAGGCGAAGGGATGCCACCAGGACACAAATCCGTGCACTGGGCCTCTAGTATGCATAAAAGATCTTTGGTTAATCTCTTCCCAACCTCCCCCTTCCTTCTGAGATTCATCAGTCTGTTTCATGATTCCACGCCTTTGTGTTTAGCATCTGACCTCTGGTGGTCAGTGCAATTAATAGCTACCAGTCGAATGGTCAAATGGTCACTTAGCCTTTTATATACATAGATAATACTGTTGAGTAGAGCTGAGTAGATCATGCATATAGCTTACTCAGAATGCACTAAAAACAATAAATGCTGTAAAAGACATAAAAGGATGCATTTATGTAAACAAAGAACATATTTTTTTAGAACATAAACTCATGTGCATATAAAGCATTATTATTGGAAGCTACTGTCATATGCAGTTTTTCCAGTGCACATTGCCCATGGTTATATTAATAAGGAAGAAGTACAAACTGGATAATGTGTATATAACTAGAATTTCTATAACACTGGGTGATTTCAACAATGCATATGGGTGGCCCATGAAGACCTTGGCTTTAAGTTTCTTCATCTCATTTCAAATGGTGTTCTCCATTCTACCTCTGTTTACCACTACCAAGGCCACAACCCAGATCTTATTACCCTATTTCCCCGAAAATAAGACAGTGTCTTATATTAATTTTTTCTCCCAAAGTTGCGCTAGGTCTTATTTTCAGGGGATGTCTTATCTTTCCATGTACTAGGTCTTATTTTCGGAGGATATCTTATTTTCGGGGAAGCATGCTATCACTAGAAACTGTTCCATCTCCAAAATAACAAATTTGTGTATCCTGCTCTCTGACTTCTTTTTCTAGCTTTCTTGTTTACTCCTAATATAATCTCACAGTGACTTTAGCTCACTGATTCTTTACTTTTATCTCCTACCCACTCCTTTTATTCCTTTTCCTTCTTATCCATGATTTTTTACCTTTACATTTCATGAATTATCATTTTTATAACTTTTTAACATCCTCTGAGCTCCATACCACTATATCTGATTTGTCTACTAGTTACCTCCATTTAGATGCTCCACAGACACATCAAATTGAAAATTTCTAATATTAAGATGTCTTCTCCCACCACCTATTTTACCTCCTATTTACTATGCAACCAAATATCTCGAACAGCCATAACTCACTTCCATCTCTTTCATTCCTCCCCACAATAATCAGGACCTGATCTTACTTCTGTAGTATCTAGGAAAAAAATCTATCTACATCTTTACAAACCTCTAGTTTGTTCTTCCACTCACCATTCTTTCTTCATAAGGAACTAACTGTTCTTTCTGCTTCTAATCTGATGCATTCTCTCCATTCTCCATACTGCATCCAAAGTAACCTAAAATGCAAATCCAATCATGGCACTCTTCACTTAGGAAATTTTCAGGAACCAGGGCAGCACAAGGGAGTACAAAGACTAAGCTTCCTGGACATTTTCTGGCCTCTCATTTCTCTGTACACTACTAGCTTCATTCCCTCAGGTTACTTTGAGTCACTAGAAACATGGCCACCAATAGCTACAGGTTAATCACAAAACTAAAGAAATAAAATTTGATGCATGTAAATAGATTCCTTATTATTAAAAATATTCACTGCCTCTTCCTGGTGGAAGTTTAGATGTCCCTGCCCAATTGATGTCAGACTTGGCAATGTGACATGCTTTAGCCAATGAAATGTAAGCAAATGACATCCCACTCTGAACAGAAGCTTTCAGAGCAATGATAAGATTCTACCATATCTCATTTTCTTCTAGCACCAGGGGAATGTCTCAGATAGGCGCTGCATCTCTAGCCTGGGTCTGGAACAGAGCCACATGATAGATATGCAGCATGAGCAAAAAATAAAATCTTGTTACTATAAACCCCTGAAATTGGGAGATTATTATCACAATATAACCTAGCCTAGTCTGACTTAAATAGTACATCCTAAGGAAGAACTCTGAATGGTCAGGTTTTGATCATATCCCCTGCTTAAAACCACTCAATGAGCCCTGTTAGTGTGGCTCAGTTGGATGGGCATCATTCTGGGTACTGAAAGGTAGCAGGTTCAATTCCCACAGGGACATGCACTCGACCTTGGCAGGTGGGGTGTAGGAAGCAGCCCTCGCTCCCTCTCCCTCCTCTCTAAAAATCAACAAAAGTTTTTGTGGGTTTTTTCTTACACCCTTTAATGATACTCATGTGCCCATGACAGTCCAAATTCTAGCCCAGTATAATGGCCCCTTCTGTATAATCCTTTTCTTTCCAACCTCATTTCCTGGGACTCCATTTTACATTCTATATTCCAAGCATACTAGATTATTTTAAAATTTCTTAACATGCCATGTTGGCTTTTACCTCCCATGTATTTGCTCATCCTGTTCTTCATAGAACAGGAAGGAATGTTATTCCTCCAATCCTATCCCAATCCACTCAAAATATCTACACTTTCTTTAAAAATCCACTTAAATAGAACTTCCTCTGTGGAGGCTCATAAAAACCTGCCCATTAAACATAATTGGTTGTCTTTTCTCAATACACAGGTTTCTTAATATCCTCTATTAGCCTTTATCTTGCTATTCTGCAAAAATTTATGTGAATCTCTCCAACCAGGTTGTGACTTCTTTGAGAGAAAACATGTCTTACTCATTTTTGGAGCCTAAGAATCTAATGCAGTGCTTAGCACATAATAGAGAATCAGTATGTTTATGAAAAGTGCTAACATACAGAGTCTTTTTCTAGCATAGTTGGATACAGAAAGATGAGATAGTATCTTATGCTAGTTAGATAATAGAGAATTGGTTGACATCCTTAGATTTTTTTTAAATTTTATTTATTGATTTGAGAGAGATAAAAATCAATTTGTTGTTTCATTTATTTATACATTCATTGTTGCTTCCTGTATGTGCCCTGACAGGAGATCAAACCCACAACCTTGGCATAACAGAGGATGCTATAACCAACTCAACTAGCTGGCCAGGTCCATCTGCAGATTATTAGTCAATGACTTAATATCAATCTAGGTATAAGGTTCTTATGTTGTCACAAGATTCTGTATTTTTGGCCTTACTTTAGTAGATATTATCAACACCTTGAAGATTTAAATGGTAGCTTATAAATTTTGTTGGTGGTAGAAGCCTGAGAAGATTAGATAATACCATTGAAGACATAGTTTTAAAAATACCTGAACAAATAGAAACAAAGGGCTGAAAATACAAAATGAAATTTATCAAGAATAAATGTTGCCTTGGCTGGTAGCTCTGTTAGCTAGAGCATCATCCTAATGTATCAAGGTTATGAGTTCGATCACCAATCAGGGCACATACAACAATCAAGCAACAAGTGCATAAATAAGTGATAAAACAAATCTCTCTCCCTCTTTCTCTCTCTAAATATCAATAAATAAAAATTTTCTTTAAAAAAAGTATACTACTAGTAAGAAATTAATTTTAATATTAGCTGATTAGTTGAGAATTTAGTTGGCTGTAAGGTAAAGACAATCCTTCAGTGTAGTGTCAGCTTAAGAAACTTGCATAAATTTACTAGCCCTGGCCGGATAGCTAGAGGTCAGGGCACAAATAAGAAGCAACGAATAAATGCATAAATAAATGGGAAAACAAATCAATGTTTCTCTCTCTCTATCCCCTTTCCTCTTTCTCTAAAATCAATCAATAAATAAAAAATTTAAATAAAACTAAAATGCATAAATTCAGGTAATAAAATAACAGTACAGTGACCTGAATAAAGAAGAAAATTGCTACAGATCAGGCAACTCTTGAGAATTATAATTTGGCATATGACCTCTTACAAGTAACACTAATCACATATAATAAATCCAGAAGAAGACAACCATGTTGGTGGTAATGGGGTGAGCAAACTAAGTCATATGAACAACTAAGAGAATCAGAAATGATTTCCACAGAGCAAAGATCTGAGGTAGGAAAAGTAACATTCAGAGCTGTGTTTGTAAGTATTTGAACAATTGTTATATTGAAGAGCAGAAATTACAATTTTATACATTTTATACTTATTTCCCATGCACACAGTTCCAAGTTTTTTGTTTTTTGTTTTTAATATATTTTATTGATTTTTCACAGAAAGGAAGAGAGAGAGATAGAGAGCGAGAAACATCGATGAGAGAGAAACATCAACCAGCTGCCTCCTGCACACCCCCTACTGGGGATGTGCCCGCAACCAATGTACATGCCCTTAACCAAAATCGAACGTGGGACCTTTCAGTCTGCAGACCGACGCTCTATCCACTGAGCCAAACCGGTTTCAGCAAGTTCCAAGTTTTGCATATAATAAATGCTCAAGACCAACCCCTTGTTGATGACTAAGCCAACAAAGACATTTGTCATATAGATCATTTGTCATGATCTGAATGACAACTCAACAAATGAGTAATAAGTTTGGAGGAAGAAAACTTAAAAACAAAAGTAAAAACATTTAAAAGCCTTAAATGAGCAAGCTATTTAGGATATCTGAGACATATTACCCTAAAATTCAGAATTTCTTTCTTAGATGATATTCTTGGCCATACAAATATTGGTATTTTAGTCTCTTTTGTAAATATTTTCCCATAATAGAAAGTCATTGTACTCAGTGATCCCACTTCTAGGAATATATCCCAAGAAACTAAAAACACCAATCAGAAAGGATATATGTACCCCAATGTTCATAGCAACACTATTTGCCATAGCTAAGAGTTGGAAATAGCCTAAGTGCCCATCAGCAAATGAGTGGATAGAAAACTGTGGTACATCTACACAATGGAATACTACACTGAGGTAAAAAGGAAAGAACTCCTACCATTTGCAACAGCATGGATAGACCTGGAGAGCATTATGCTAAGCAAAAGAAGTCAGTCAGAGAAAGATAAATATCACATAATCTCACTCATCAGTGGAATATAATAAACATAAACTAATGAACAAAAACAGATCCAGAGACAGAGAAGCATCGATCAGACCATCAAACCTCAAAGGGAAGGCAGGAGAGAGTTGGAGAAAGGGGGAGAGATCAACCAAAGGACTTGTAAACTGGTCGTCATTCGCGGGTCGCCCACAACAATATAAGCATAACCCATGGACACAGACACTAAGGGGTTGAGGGCGTAAGTGGGAGTGGGTGGGGAGCAATGGGGGGATAAGGACACATGTAATACCTTAATCAATAAAGAAAAAATAAAATAAGTCATTGTTTTCTCAAAGAGAAAATTGAAGATGATGAAAGCTATTTGTTTAGCACTAACAACATGACAATGGTTAACCCTGGATAAGAACCTTAAGCTTTTCATTCACAAGCTCTTTGTTAAAATCACTTAACTCATTAGGAAGGTAAAAAACAAGTACCGTACACAGCCCAAATTTGGTTTCACTCTTATTATTCCCCTCCAGTTATCCAATTGCTAAATCCACAAAGAGTAAGCCTCCATTCAAACTCTAAAGCATATGGAAACATCTATTGTTAAAAGCTTAAAAATTAAAACAAAAAATTAAAAATTGAAACCAAGAATTTGTCTCTTTCATGCTGCTTAAAGAGTAGCAGAGGCACTATCCGTTCTACCATAAGCTAAATCTTGGCCAACAGGTTATACTAAGCACACACCACAGTGTTTCTCCGGAAACCTACGTGGTTTTCTTTGTGCATCAGAGATTTGAGGCAAGGCTGCAGCCATGTCAGTGCCAAAAGGCAGTGAGAAAAAAGTAATGTTAGTAAAGATGAAAGAGGCCATTATGTGTATGAAGATGATAAGCACGTCTGGAGATTAGTTTTGTTTTATACACAAATTAAAATGTGGTGTTAAGCCGAAACTGGTTTGGCTCAGTGGATAGAGCATCGGCCTGCAGACTAGAAGGTCCCGGGTTCGATTCCGGTCAAGGGCATGTACTTTGGCTACGGGCACATCCCCACTGGGGGGGGGGGGGTGCAGGAGGCAGCTGACCGACGTTCCTCTCTCATTGATGTCTCTAACTCTCTATCCCTCTCTCTTCCTCTCTGTGAAAAATCAATACAATATATTAAAAAATAAATAAAATGTGGTGTTAGCTTCTGAACAAACTAAAAGAAGACTAGAGTAGCACAGACCTCGATGGTGTCCAAGAAGCAGCTACACTAGGTCTGTAAAATAGCAAAATGCTAGTCAGCTCTAGTTGTGGGCCCTAACAAGTGCCCACACTCTCCATTTCCTTACCAGTGAGACTCATTTACATTATAATGGTTGCCAAGGTTACTTTAATTGCATTACAGCTCCTTTCTCCAGTAGCTAATCTGAAGCACCACCTGGGTGGTATAGTTAACAATCAAAAACCTCAATTAAAGATAACTCAAAATTTAGGCTACTAAAAAATTGATCTAAAAAAAGATTAATTAGTTCTAGTAACAAAGACTGCATCAAGATAGGAGTTATTTGTTTCCTATACTCTGTTCTACCCAAGATCTTACACTACCTCAGGGAAATCTCTAGGAGTCAGTATTTTTATCTGCCCAACAGAGATTCTTATAAGAGAAGCAAGTTAAATAACATAAATTTTATAAAGGGTAATGGCTCAAAACAATTATTACTTCATTCCAAGTATATTTCCCCTTACTCTAATTAAAAAAAAAAAAAAAAGGGACATTATATCTATAAAAGGACACTGAAAAGTCTTACAGGCTCTCTGCTCCTCCTGTTCGTCCGACAGCCTCTCCTGCGCTGTGCCAACAGCTAAAACCCTGAGACACAGATGGTGAAGGTCAGAGTGAAAGGATTTGCCCACATTAGGCGCCTGGTCACCAGGGCTGCTTTTAACTCTGGCTAAGTGGATATTATTGCCATCAATGACCCTTTCATTGACCTCAACTACATGTTCTATATGTTCTAGTTTGATTCTACCCATGGCAAGTTCAAAGGCACCATCAAGGCTGAGAACGGGAAACTTGTCATCAATGGAAAGTCCATCTCCATCTTCCAGGAGCGAGATCCCACCAACATCAAATGGGGTGATGCTGGTGCTGAGTATGTTGTGGAGTCCCCTGGTGTCTTCACTACCATGGAGAAGGCTGGGGCTCACTTGAAGGGTGGAGCCAAGAGGGTCATCATCTCTGCCCCTTCTGCGGATGCCCCCGTTTGTGATGGGTGTGAACCATGACAAGTATGACAACTCCCTCAAGACTGTCAGCAATGCCTCTTGCACCACCAACTGCTTGGCCCCTCTGGCCAAGGTCATCCATGACAACTTTGGCATCGTGGAGGGACTCATGACCACAGACAATGCCATCACCACCACCCAAAAGACCATGGATGGCCCCTCTGGGAAGCTGTGGCATGATGGCCAAGGGGCTGCCCAGAACATCATCCCTGCTTCCACTGGCGCTGCAAGGTCATCCCTGAGCTGACTGGGAAGCTTACTGGCATGGCCTTCCGTGTCCCTACCCCCAATGTGTCGGTTGTGGATCTGACCTGCTGCTGGAGAAAGCTGCCAAATACGATGATATCAAGAAGGTAATGAAGCAAGCATCAGAGGGCCCCCTCAAGATATCCTGGGCTATAGTGAGGACAAGGTTGTCTCCTGTGACTTTAACAGTGATACCCACTCCTCCACCTTTGATGCTGGGGCTGGCATTGCCCTCAATGACCACTTTGTCAAGCTCGTTTCCTGGTCTGACAATGAATTTGGCTACAGCAACAGGGTGGTGGACCTCACGGTCCACATGGCCCCCCTGAATCGCCAGCCCCAGCGAGAGAAAGAGAGGCCCTCGCTGCTGGGGAGTCCTGACCCAGATCAGTCCCCGGACACACTGAGAATCTCCTGACCACTGTTTCCATCCCAGAGCCCCTGAAGAAGGGGAGGGGAGTAGGGAGCCTTACTTTGTTATGCACCATCAATAAAGTTTATTGTGCCCAACCAAAAAAAGAAAAAAAGAAAAATAATAATAAAAAAAGAAAAGTCTATTATATTACTCATCATTATCATCTTCTAAGAATGAAAACATATAGTGCTGGCTATACTAGTACATAAACCAGACATAAACAATGAGGCTAGTATATTCTGTATAAAAGCAACCACCAAACAAAACATTCTGTAACAAAAATAGACTTAAAAAGGTAAAAAAAAAATAATAATAAAATAAAGAGCAAGCTTTCAGAAGCATGAATAACAAACATTCTATTTATAGTTAGAGTAGAGGCCCATTGCACGAAGATTCATGCAAGAATAGGCCTTCCTTCCCTTGGCTGCCTGCACTGGTTTTCCTCTGACACCTGGGACCCAGGTCTTTGCTCTGGCCATCGCCTTCAGTGTTTGGTCTGGCCAGAGCGCTGCTCCTGTAGCTCCCTCTGACCCTACCCTCTTCCTCATAGCAAGCATAATGCCCACCCTGCTGTTCCGTGCCTGTGTATGCAAATTAACTTGCCATCTTTGTTGGGTTTATTTGCATACTAATTCCTGATTGGTTAGTGGTCTTGCTTCAGATGTATGGTCAATTTGCATATTTCTCTTTTATTAGTGTAGATTAAAAAAAAAAAATTTCCAGAATTTTTACTCCCACAGGTAGCAACAATGGGAGATATAGGGATACTGGTCTGTAGATGTCCTCCCCCTCATGCTTTAAGATCACCTCAGTGGAGAAATAAAGTTTCACATTTACCTATTTTCATTCTTTTATCCCCACTCCCATCATTTCTCAATTTAAGCCATCACTGTAATATGTTTAATGTTTTTTTGTAGTGTACAATGTGTTTTAAATATACTTTAAAATGTACATAAATATCATGTTACATATCTCATTCTGCTTCTTTCTGTTTTTAATCAGCACTGTTATTAAGATCCATCATGGTGCCATGTGCAATCTAGTCCATTGTTTCAAACTGCTACATAGTAGCAATATAATATAAATCTATCACAATTTACCTGAGATAGTTGGGTAAAGTGTATAGACAACCAGATTGTTTTCCACAAGTACAAATAACATTGCTATGGACTCATATAAAAATTTCTGTCAACTATACACTGAGTGGCCAGATTATTATTATCTCTGAACACATAATAATCTGGCCATTCAGAGTGTGTGTGTGTGTGTGTGTGTGTGTGTGTGTGTGTGTGTGTATTAGAGGCACGGTGTATGAATTCATGCATGAGTGGAGTCCAGCCAGCCTGGCCAGGGGGAGGGGACATGGGCGGTTGGCCAGCCTGCCTGCTGGTCGAACTCCTGATTGAGGGGACAATTTGCATATTAGCCTTTTATTATATAGGATATAAACTGAATGCCCAGATTATTATGCGTTCAGGGATCATAATAATCAGGCCACTCAGTGTAAATACCTAGGAAAAGAACTGCTGGATCAAGGGGTGTACCTAATGTATAATATAATTAAGTACTACCTCCCTCTTACCCCCCAGTTTACTCTTCCTCCAACAAGAACTATAATACTATAACTGAATAGCCACCTACCAGGCACTGGGCACTTTTTCTCAGATTTTTTTCTCCTATATCACCTCATCCTTTTTAGCTAGTCTTTGTCCCTTTTGTTTTTCATATCAGCTGTCACCTCATCAGAAATGTGAAGGCAAGGAGTTCCTCCCTTGCTTTTCCCTGGCCATCAAGTTCCCTATTTCACTCCAACAATGTCTTAGGCTGCCAGGGCCTCTACTAACCATGCATTATGAAAACAAAATCAAACAGCAAATGTTATTTTTAAAAAGTTTGATTCTCGAGGTCATTGAAGTGTACCTATTACAAAGGGCATTAAGATATTCATTCCGCGCCTTGGCCAGTATTGCTCAGTGGTTGAAGCATTGGCCCTCGCACCAAGGAGTCTTGGGTTCAATCCAGGTCAAGGGCACATACCTGGGTTGCCAATTTGATCCCTGGCCCCAGCCAGACACATGCAGGAGGCAACCAATTGATGTGACTCTCTCTCTATTCGCCTCCTTCCCTTCCTTCCATTCTCTAAAAATCAATGGGGAAACAACATCCTCAGGTGAGGATTAAGAAAAGAAAAAGAAAAAAAAAAAGAAAGAAAGAAAGAAATTCTTTCTGCATACATTTATAGCCATTCTTATCCTTTTTTGGGAGGCCTTGGAGGAATAGCTCCATCTCTTTGGAACTCTTCTACAAAAAAATAAGGGGAATTAGATGATAATCAGATAATAATCATTTTTCAATCTATACTCTGGAGACCTATGGGTTTCCCTGAGTGGCTCAAGATAATCATCTCAAGGCAAAAGAAGTTACCTACTCCTCTTCTATTAGAACAGCACAATACAAAGAATAGCACAACAAAAATTCTTTTGTCTTCTTGAAGATTCAGTTTGGAGAATAGGTTCTATTTAAGAAAAAGTTTATTCACATTACTAGCTGAAAGTGGTAACAGGTATAACCTCTATCGTATTTGGCAATATTCATAAAATTTTGAACAAGAAATTCCAGTTGTAAGAATTTATTCTATGGACATTCAAATACATGTTCAACATATCTATACAAAGATCGTTACAGCACTGTTTGTATGGCAAAATATTGGGGGAAAAACTTAAACAACCATAAATAGCCAAGCAGTTACTGCACATAAATTATGGTACATCCATATAATGGAATATTATATAGACTTTAAAAACAACAGAGCAGCTCCAAGATACAGTTAAGTGGGGAAAAAGTAAGATGCAAAATGGTGTAGTGTTATGCTACCCTTTTGTATAGAAAAGTGCCTGCTATATGATATGTTAACTATTAGTATAACTTATTTTATTTTCACATTACCACCAGTCTAGTCCAAATCCTTACTATCCCTCCCTTGGATGATTTTTTAAATATTTATCAAATTGATTGGGGTGACATTGGTCAATATGAACATACTAGAGGCCCAGTGCACAGAATTTGTGCACAGGGGTGGGTGGGAGGGGGTGTCCCTCAGCCCAGCCTGCACCCTCTCCAATCTGGGACCCCTCGAGGGATGTCCGACTGCCCGTTTAGGTCCGATTTTACAGGGATCAGGCCTAAACGGGCAGTCAGACATCCCTCTCACAATCCAGGACTGCTGGCTCCCAATTCTCATCTGCCTGCCTTTCTGATTGCTCCTAACTGCTTCTACCTGACAGCCTGATCACCCCCCTAACCACTCCCCTGCCAGTCTGATTGATGGACTGCTCCCCTGTCAGCCTGATTGCCCTTAATTGCCCTCCCCTGCAGGCCTGGTCACCCCTTACTGCCCTCCCCTGAAGGCCTGGTTATTCCTAACTGCCCTCCCCTGCAGGCTTGGTCACTCCTAACTGCCCTCCCCTGCAGGGCCTGGTCACTTCTATTCTAACTGCCCTCCCCTGAAAGCCTGTTCCCCCCTCACCCCCAACTGCTCTCCCCTGCAGGCCTGGTCCCCCACAGTTGACCTCTCTTGCAGGCCTGGTCCCTCCCAACTGTCCTCCCCTTCTGGCCATCTTGTGGCGACCATCTTGTGTCCAGACGGGGGCAGCCATCTTTGACCTAATGGGGGCAGCCATCTTGTGTGTTGGAGTGATAATCAATTTGCATATTACTCTTTTATTAGATAGAATAGGTTTCAGGTATGGGTTACTACGTTACAAGATCTGTATATTGTACCGTGTGTCCACCACCCCAAGTCAAATCTTCTACTGTCACCTTACATTAGGACTCCCTTCTCTACCCACCCCCTTTCCTCTGGCAAATACCACATTGCTATTTGTGTTCACAAGTTTCAGTTTTATATCCTGTATGACTGAAATCATATAGTTCTTAGCTTTTTCTGACTTATTTCACTTAGCAAAATGTTCTCGAGGTCCATCCAAGTTGTTGTAAATAGTGCTATTTCATCCTTTCTTATGGCTGAGTAGTATTCTGTTGAATATATGTGCCACATATTTATCCAGTCCTCTATCACAGGACATTTTGGTTGTTTCCATATCTTGGCCACCGTGAATAATGCTGCAATGAACATATATCTTTGCCAATACAGGATTTGGAGTTTTTTGGGTATATACCCAGGAGAGGAATTGCAGGGTATGGTAGCTCTAGTCTTAATTTTTTGAGGAATTGCCAGACTGCTTTCCATTGTGTTTGTTCCCACCAGCAGTGAATGAGGGTTCCCGGTTCCCACAACCTCTCCAACACTTGTTATTACCTGTCTTATTGATAATGGTCACCCTTAATAGGTATAAGATGGTGTCTCAGTGTAGTTTTGATTTGCATTTCCCTAATTGCCAGTGAAGTTGAACATCTTTTCATGTATCTATTGGCTGTTCATATATTTTCTTGGGGGAGGTGTATTTTCAGGTCCTCTGCCCACTTTTTGATTGGGTTGTTTGGTGTTGAGTTTTATGAGTTCTTTATATATTTTGGAAATTAAAGCTTTGTCAGAGCTGCTGTTTGCTAATATCATCTTCCATCTGGTCGGCTGCCTCTTTGTTTTGTTGTCAATTTCTTTTACTGTGTAGAAGCTTTTTAATTTGATACAGTCATATTCATTTATGTTTGCCTTACTTCCCTTGCCTTTGGGGTCAAGTTCATAAAATGTTCTCTATGACCAAGGTCCGTAAGTTTGGTACCTATATTTTCTTCCATGTAACTTATTTTTCAGGCCTTATATTTAGGTCTTTTTTTCAATTTTGAATTAATTTTTGCACATGGGGGCAAACTGTAATCCAGTTTCATTCATTGGCATGTGGTGGCTTTTCAGTTTTCCCAGCACCATTTATTGAAGAGAATATCTTTAATCCTTTGTGTGTTTCTGGATCCTGTGTAGAAAATTACCTGTCCATATACATGTGATTTTATATAGCTACCATTTTAATCAAGAACTTTATAATAACTTTTCAAATTATTTATTGACTTCCTCCTCTAATTTCCAGTCTGACTCCAGTTCTATCTGTAAGACATCTTCATTTAAATGTTATACTAACATTTCAAACACATGATAGAAATCTGAGTTTTTATTCTATAATACTTTAACCAAGTGATTGTATTATGATTTAGTCAAATAAGCATTTTGTTGAAATTTTATAGAACATGAATTCAAGTTCAATTTTTTACCTTTTGCTTGATCTGCTCAAAGCATATTTAAGCAGAAATGTAAACAAACTATAAACTAAGTTTGTTTCTTAAATCTGACTATTTACTCCTATGAAATTTCATGAAATACAGAAACCTAAACAAGTGTATATTTTTAAACACTTGCATTCTAATATCTACTACTTATAGCTCTAGAACTATCTATATTTATAGATAGAGAACTGAGATACTGTGTTGGAAAAATGCAGCATTTGTTTTTTCCATTTACAGCTGTCTGCTCTGGAGCCTTGGACAAGCACTAGAGTGCTTAATGGCATTTAACAAACATTAAATGAATTTCTTTTTGGCTTTTCCATTAGTAAACTATAATTGCTTACCACAGTGCTATTGTAAGAACTGATTCATATTTATAATTGCTCTAAAGAGAGTATTCTTTAATGCTCTATTATGTCTTGGCAAAAACCCAACCTTCCTAGGATGTCCTTCCTTTTCTTCCCTAGATTAGGACAGAAGCTTCAGGAGTCTGAGTCCCAAAAATACCATCACCTTTGCCCTTTTTTTTGTTTTTTAATCTTTATTGCTCAGTTACAATTGTTTCTTCCCCCATAGCTCCCTTCCACCTGGTCCCCGCCCCACCCTCTACCCTTACCTCCTCCCCACCATTGTCCTCATCCATAGGTGTACAATTTTAATCCAGTCTTTTCCTGCACCCCCACACCTCTTTCCCCCTGATAATTATCAATCCACTCCCTTTCTTTGCCCCTGATTCTATTATATCCACCAGTTTATTCTGTTCCTCAGATTTTTCATTCACTTGATTTTTAGATTCACTTGTTGATATATATGTATTTGTTGATCATAATGTTTATCTTTTTTCTTCTTCTTCCTCTTCTTAAAGAATACCTTTCAGCATTTAATATAATACTGGTTTGGTGGTGGTGAACACCTTTAGCTTTTTCTTATCTGTGAAGCTCTTTATCTGCCCTTCAATTCTGAATGATAACTTTGCTCAATATAGTAATCTTGGTTGTAGGTTCTTGTTATTCATCACTTCAAATATTTCTTGCCATTCCCTTCTGGCCTGCATAGTTTCTGCTGAGAAATCAGCTGTATGGGTGCTCCTTTATAGGTAACCAACTGCTTTTCTCTTGCTGCTTGTAAGATTCTCTCTTTGTCTTTTGCCTTTGGTATTTTAATTATAATGTGTCTTGGTCTGGTCCTCTTTGGATTCCTCTTGTTTGGGGTTCTGTGCACTTCCTGTATTGTAAAACTATTTCTTTCACCAGGTGGGTGAAGTTTTCTGACATTATTTCTTCAAATAGGTTTTCAGTATCTTGTACTCTCTCTTCTTCTGGCACCCCCATAATTCTGATGTTGGTATGCTTAAAGTTGTCCCAGAGGCTCCTTACACTATCTTCGACTTTCTGGATTCTCTTTTCTTCTTGCTTCTCCAGAGGAGTGTCCTTTGGCTCTTTGTATTCCAAATCTTTGACTTGATTCTGTGTTCCTCCAGTCTGCTGTTGGATCTCTGTATAATATTTTTTATTTCAGTCAGTTTATGTTCAATTTCTAGTTGGGTCTCATTAAATTTATTGGCCTTTTCTAGGAAATTCTTGAAAAACCTTATAACCGTGATTTTGAACTCTATATCCAGTCTTTTGTTCTCCTCTATCTCTTTTGTTTGAGATCCATTTCCTTGTCTCGGCATTTTTGCTGCTTCCCAGAGTTGGTAGGATGGCTTTGTGTGTTTGGTGACCTATATGGCCCAATGGGTCAGCCTCCCCAGTTACCTGAGGTAGACACTTTGGTGCTCCCCTTTGTGGACTGCATGAACAGGCTTGTTGTAGTTAAGTCTTGATTGTTGTTGGTATCACTGGGAGGAATTGACCTCCAGGCCCATTGGATGTGAGTATCAGCTGTCTACTCCAGGATACCTTCTGTATTGGAAAGTCTTATAGGATCAGACTTGCAAAATTGCAAAAGATTCTATGCTCAGCTTGGATGGGGTGAAGTCTCAGGGCTGAGGTGACAATCTTGGCTTCTTACCAGCCCTGCCCTTGTGCGCTCGCCTGAGTTTCCGCCTGACCGTCCAGATTCCCCGTGCAAGAGTATGGGTGCCCCAGGGGCTTGCTCAGAATTGGGTTGGGTCTCTGTAGTCTGGAGCTTCTGACTCTTTCCGCTATGGATAGGCCGTGGCAACCTCTGCAGTCAGACCTCTCTGCCTGCACTCACTCGAGCGCAACTGTAGACCCTGCCTGCTGTGGCTCCCGGCTCCCCCAGTCTCCCAATCTCTCAGTCTCCAGGTGCCTTTCTCTACAGTCCAGACTCCACCTGTATGAGCCTGGGTTTATGGAGATTTGGCCGGGGTTGGGGTTCAGTGCAATTGGGGACTTCCCTTCCCTCCCGCCAGCCAGGCACTCGGCTGCCCTTCCTCTCTGCGGCTGCGTCTCCCTACCTCAGCGCTTTGCAGCTCCCAATCTGATCTATGAGCCTCTCTCCTTCTTTCTAGTTGTAGATTTCCCACTCGGCCAGCTTTCCTGTGGTTTTGGATGATGTCCGTTCTGTCTTTTAGTTGTTGTTTTGAAATTGTGAGAGGCGGCAGCTTAGGTGCTTACCTAGGCTGCCATCTTGGTTTCTCCACCTTTGCTCTTTTAAGCCAACAGCCCTCCTACTGAGTCTCTCAGTCTTCAAATGGAGATACAGATCTACCATGAACTCTGTTAGTATTTAAGAAACTATTCTGAAGAAAAAGAGTAAGTAAATTCTACAAAGTAGGCTTTAATCCATAAGTCTTAATTGGTTTAACTGATGTTCTTGAATAAAACCAGTGTTGCTTTAGAATTGCCAAGTATCATCATGTCAATATATACTATACACTCTTCTTGTTGTTATTGTCTAAACATGTCCTTTACACAGTGAAAAATTGTACTGTGAGCTGAGACCGGTTTGGCTCAATGGATAGAGCGTCGGCTTGGGGACTGAGGGGACCCGGGTTCGATTCCGGTCAAGGGCATGTACCTTGGTTGCGGGCATATCCCCAGTAGGGGGTGTGCAAGAGGCATCGATGTTTCTGGCTCTCTATCTCTCTCCGTTCCTCTCCGTACAAAATCAATAAAATATATTTAAAAAAAAAATTATACTGTGAGGAAACAGCATATACTTATATAAAAGAGTGAGATGGTATATTCATAAAATTTGCTAATCTGCTACAGAATGTTAATATCTAACAGGCAAGTCACCATTATCTACTTCCTAGTTTCCTCACTATAATATTTAAAAATTATAATGAATATATGTAAATGAAACTAATAGAATAACAAGAGGTAAAAAAAAATACTTCTATATGCAAAGTCTGCAAACTAAGATGTATTTTCTTTTTCTTTTTTTTAAATATATTTTATTGATCTTTTTACAGAGAGAAAGGGAGAGAGATAGAGAGCTAGAAACGTCAATGAGAGAGTAACATCGACCAGCTGCCTCTTGCACACCCCCTACCGGGGATGTGCCCGCAACCAATGTACATGTCCTTGACCGGAATCGAACCCGGGACCTTTCAGTCCGCAGACCAACACTCTACCACTGAGCCAAACCGGTTTCGGCCTAAGATGTATTTTCTTTTGAATCCTCATCCAAGGACATGCTTAGAGGGAGAGAGAAACATCTATGGGTTGCCTGACGTAACTGCCCCCTGACAGGGGATCAAACCTAAGATGTGTTTCTCAGAAGGAAAGATAGAGGGGTGAATGATGTGTTTGTAAGGGAAAGAGCAATTTTGTCTTAAAGTAGAATGATTGATTGTTCCAGCATAAGAAAGATGAACTGTGGATATTTTAAAATGTTGGAGATTTGTGGAAAATGAATTTACATATGTTCATACTGCTAACATTAAAAGGGTTTATTTATAAGCTAAAAAAAATATTGCTAGGAAACAAAGACTGTAACTTATCAAAATAATTTCTTATACTCCATGTTGTTTCTATCATGTCTTTGATTATTTAAAAAATAAAAATTAAAAAACCCCGAGTCTTCCCAGTATTGAAGGAGCTAAGGTTATTTTGTCTTGTTTGTTTTTGCAGCTATGTTACTTCTTATATTTGTCTTTAAAATTTTTTACTATCACTTTGGTTCAATGATTAAGTATTGTTCCATAGTAACCTCTGACCCTATTTAATCAAATGTTCATTTTTGACAAACTTCCTAAAATCAAATTCTAAAATGATTTTTAAAAAGATTTTTTGACCTTTTTGACCTTTATGAATATACCATCTCACTTTGGTTTCTCCACCTTTGCTCTTTTAAGCCAACAGCCCTCCTACTGAGTCTCTCAGTCTTCAAATGGAGATACAGATCTACCATGAACTCTGTTAGTATTTAAGAAACTATTCTGAAGAAAAAGAGTAAGTAAATTCTACAAAGTAGGCTTTAATCCATAAGTCTTAATTGGTTTAACTGATGTTCTTGAATAAAACCAGTGTTGCTTTAGAATTGCCAAACTAACTTGAGATTTCCCAAAGGGCCATTAGAAAAGATCAAAGGATTTGTTCTTTTACCTTATAAAAAGAAATGTTTGTAATAATTCCGTTTATTTGGTATAATAAATTGCATGGGAAAAACTGTCAAATAAACAGGGTTATATTTTTTATGGGAGAATGTTAATATATGTATTCCAGAAACTGTATGAAGTTCACAGAAATTTGTCAATACCTTCATTATTTGACTATTATGTGTTAAAATCCTGTGTGCCATAGAAATAACCAAATTTTCTTATCAAACGAGCATTCATCAGATCTTTAATCTCAATCATTTTAGGTCTTTTGTCATCCACAGATAGTCTTTGTTTTACTCTTATTCTTCTCAGTTAATATTTGAAACTGACCACCCAAGATCAAGCAGAAGAATTAATTCTATGAGACTGAATGAACTGATGAAGGATTATGACTTTAAAAAAAAAATTTTTTTTTAATTGATTTTTTAGAGAGGAAGGGAGAGGGAGAGAGAACTAGAAACGTCAATGAGAGAGAAACATCGACCAGCTGCCTCCTGCACACCCTCTAGCGGGGATGTGCCCGCAACCAATGCACATGCCCCTGACCGGAATCAAACCTGGGAACCCCCAGTCCGCAGACCGACGCTCCACCACTTAGCCAAACTGGCTTCGGCGGATTATGACTTTTTTATGGCTTTCTTGTTTGAAACGTTCTTGGTTTTTTAATGTTCTATTTTCCTCTATAAGGAACTCCTTTCTCTTTTCTCTTAAGCTATCTATATCTTACAGCAATTCAATAGATTATACCTTAGTAGACAAAAATGAAACATTTATCTTTTCTCCCTGTCTGATCCCTCCAAAATCTGGGAGCTCTTAAGTGTTCTTATTTTCATGGGCATGTATTTATTTTATTTCATCCTCACCTGAAGATATGCTTAGAGAGAGGAAGGGGGGAGGGGAGAGGTGAGAAAAAAAGGAGAGTGGGGAGGGAGTGTGGCACAGAAAGAGAGAGAGAAACATCGATCAGTTGCCTCCCATTTGCGCTCTGTCCAGGAATCAAACCTGCAACCTTTTGGTGTATGCTCTAACCAACTGGCCAGGACAGCAATATAGTTATTTTAATAAGCTCAATAGAAATAAGAATCTGTTCTCCTTGCCAGGGCTAGTGTAGTTCAGTTGATTGGGCATGGTCTTGTGCACCAAAAGGTGCTAGTTCAAGTCCAGTCAGGACAAATGTCCAGCTTGATAGGGGGTGTGCAGAAGCCAGACAATTGATGTTTCTCTCTCATCAATGTTTCTTTCTCTCCCTTCTACTCTCTTTAAAAATGTATAGAAATATTTAAAAATAAATAAAATTAAGCAAACTTTAAAAGGCCTGTGTGGTCAGTTATCATTCTTGGTGCACTTATGTAAATAATTAGGTCAACCTTACTCTGGTTATCTTTGCTCAACAAGGGGGATGACTACAGAGAGAAATTCTTAGGTTTCAATGGAAAACCCTAGTATAGACCTGTGGGTTCTCAATTCTAGTTTCCTCAAATATTTGGCTACCACTCTACAAACTAACATTCCCAATTTCCCCCTCCCTCCTAACTTGGTTTCACTAACAACTAAAACTGCCCTTTTCCTAAAACTCTGAAAGCTAAACAGAGAAATTTGACATAAACTTCGAGGAAATCACAACAGATCAGGCATGGACAATTTTGTGTCTGCTGCTATGTGGGCCACTAAAAAGTTGACTGGAACAGCCAATGCCATCACCAGAGACATTCAAACTGAAAACCAGAAAATTCCTTAGATTGCCACTGCCTATCCTTCCTCCACTATTTAAAAAAGATGCTTTGAGCCTAACATCTAGAAATCTTGACTGACTGCTCTTTGGACTAAAAACAAAACAAAACAAAACAAAACTGTGTTTATAGTTTGTACTAACCATTAACTTTTGTTTTTATAGAAATGTCCTTCATTAAATGCCTGATCGCTCACACCAGCTAGAGGCCTAATCAGGTGTGTGCCCTACTCCCTCTGCCTCCTGAGACACAACTGTTTAATGAGGTTGACATATTCCCAGGACTGAGACATTAGCTCAATGGATTATGGAACAATCTATCAACTCAGTTTCTGGACTGTGAAACTTCCTAGGGGAAAGTTTTGAATGAGAAAATTATGTGGTTCAGAATACCTAACCCAAAATATGGTGCACTGGCATATTGACTATTTTAAGCTACAGGAATTTAAAAAATGACAAGGGCACAAAGAACTCTCTGACCTCCTCTTTTCCCCTGAAGCAGATCATAAGATCCTCATGTGAAAGGTGTTCTCCTTACATGTGGAAGAGAGGAGCATTCTTATCACTAAAGACTAAGGGACCTAAGAAGAGGAATCCTAAGGAATAGGCTGGCTAAGTTCTCCCCAGTTTACTACCCTTAGCTCATACCATTTTGTCCTAACACATTTTCTCATGACTTTCCACTCCTCTTCAAACCTAGTATAAAAACACCCAAGTATAACCATTTCTTTAGTCTTCATTTCCTTATGAAGGCTCCCTTGTTACATAAAACTTGTATTGAATAAATCTACAAATCACAACTAACAAATGCTGACTCTTCTTCAAAGAAAAAGATTTAGGAATAAATTGCCATTTTACTAAGAAGATATGCACTTTCTATTTCTATTTACAGGACCCTACTCAGCAATCCTAGGAGAGTAGCAGGAAAAAGTATTTTTCTTCCCCTACTTATCAAGCAGTAAGAGAAAAACAAATGAATAAATTATGGACTAATAAGGTCACTGAAGCACAAGGACAGAGAATAAGGCTGAGAGCCAAAAAAAAATTCAGCTCAACTCCTAAAGAGCAAGTTCTAACAGTCCTCCATGTTAGCAAAGTCTTAGCCAACAAAGCAGAGAGAAAATGGAGACAAGGTCTCAAAAGTCAACTATGAATTCTTTATTCAATACCACCCAAATGAACTGCCAAAATCAGAATGGACTTATTAAGATCTAACAAATGCTGACTCTTCTTCAAAGAAAAAGATTTAGGAATAAACTCCAAAAAAAAAATATATATATATATATATATATATATATATATATATATATATATATATATATATATATTTATTTATTTTACCAATCAGACCCAAAAAAAAAAATAGGTATAATTCTGATTCATTCACACTGGGTGGCCATTGTTGTGTTGGCTGCTATCATTTTTAAAAATACGTTTTTATCGAATTTAGAGAAAGAGGCAGGGAGAGAAAAATGGAAACGTCAATGAGAGAGAAACATCATGGCCCCTCTGGGGATCGAGCCTAAAACTTGGGCATGTGCCCTGACTGAGAATCCAACTGGTGACCTCTTGACACATAGTCCAATACTCAACCTCTGATCCACACTGGCTGGGTAGCTATTGCCATTTTTTTATTTGACAATCTAAGGGAAAAGAAGTCAGTGGCCCTGACTACATAGTCAGGTATTGCATGTTTTAAAAATTCTTGTGAGCACACAGGTTGAAAATCACTGTGATAAGTGAACAACTCTGACACAAAAGACTATATATTGCATAATTCATTTACATAAAATTTCCAGAAAAAAAGCAAATCTATAGTGAAAAAAAAGCAAATCATTGACTACTGGGGGCAGAGAATGGGAGCAGGGACTGACTGCAAATGGGCAAAGGAAACTTCTGGGGGAAGTTTTTCATACCCATTAAGATGGCTACCATAATTAATTAATTAGTAACAAGTGTTGCTGAGGATTAGAAGACATGTACATTGTTAGGAGAAATGTAAAATAGTGTAGCTGCTATGGAAAAACATTTTTACTTATTGTTAAATAATGTTGGCTTAGTAGGTGGTATTATTTTGTTTCTCCTTTGTGAAAACTCAGAGTAGAGAGGCAAGAAAACCATTTGGGGGTTTTGTGGAAGGTTAGAAATTTATCATTAAGTCATGACTAATGTGGCTCTGTGCTTAGAGTGTCAGCCAGCACACCAAGGGGCTCAGGTTTGATTTCTGGTCAAGGACATGTACCTGGGTTGCAGGTTCCATCCCAACCCAGTATGAGACACATGTGGGAGGCAACCAATCAATGGAAAAAATATCCTCAGTGAGGATTAACAACAGGAAAACTTACCATAAGAGTTGTAATAAAATACTTGATGGACACAGAGACATAGAAACATAGATAGCCCAGCTGGTATCACTCAGTGGCTGAGCATCGACCAGGAGGTCACCAGTTTCCTAGCAGGGCACATGCCCCAGTATCTGGCTCAGTCTCTAGACGGGGCATCTCTTTAATGTTGATGTTTCTTTCTCATTGATGTTTCTATCTTCTCCCTGCCTCTCTCTCTAATTCAATAAAAACATATTTAAGAAAAACAAAGACAGGCACAGATGTACAAAGACAAATACACAGTGATTCCCCACATGCAACAGAACTCCTAAAGACCTCTACCAAGATCCTTCCCATACACAAAGACAGACACACACACACACACAGAACCCATACATCTCCACTCCACAGAGTCTTCTATGTGTACCCACAGAGATACCCCACACAGACCTATATATACTCTGAGGCCCATCCCTCTCACAAAAACATAGAGAAGCTGAAAGAGAGAGAGAGAGAGAGAGAGAGAGAGAGAGAGAGAGAGAGAGAGAGAGAGAGAGAGAGAGAGAGAGAGACACGCACCCAATAGATAATGCTTAAAACTCAGATTTTTATGGGACTTGAGTAGTGTTCTCCATAGTTATTTTGAGAAGGGACAAGGCTATTCTCTAATGTACTTTCAACTGAGCCAGAAAATGAAAGAAACTAGACTGGTTGCCATTGGATCTGCAGAACAGTGAATGCTACAAAGCCAGTTTTTATTTGAATTCCTGTTTCTGGAACCACTTGTTCCTGGGCATCATTTTCTGTTTGATGTACTCATCATGCTTAGATAAAAAGTCAGTCTCTTCTTATTTTTTAGGAGCTGTGAACCTAGATTGCTGGTCAAGCAAAGTTCCATGCTTAGATCCCCGTGGCACTAACAAACACACATAAATCTGCCCAAGATGAGGAGGTCCAGAAACACCTCACCTACGTGGAGGACTCATACTGAGCCCTCTGTGGGGGTGGGGAACTGAAGAATGTAGGGTAGAGAGGAAAAACTGTGTTAAAACTGGAAAGAGATGTGATTTTTGTTTTGTTTTTTTTTCTTACTGGGTAGTTCATGGTATAAGTTTGCATAGAGACTCAGGGTAATAATTTAGCTGCAAGTTAAAAGATTTTAAAACTATACTGATGGAGGCGGGGCTGGCACATTAATTGTGTTGGTTGATAGAGAGATCACTGGTATCCACATAGCCAGGTTTTTTAGTGCCTTAGGCAGCATTTTTTTTTTTTTTTTTTTTAAGAAATATCTTTGCCGAGCCCAAACTGGTTTGGCTCAGTGGATAGAGCATCGGCCTGTGGACTGAAAGGTCCCAGGTTCGATTCCAGTCAAGGGCATGTACCTTGGTTGCGGGTACATCCCCAGTAGGGGGTGTGCAAGAGGCAGCTGATCGATGATTCTCTCTCATCGATGTTTCTAAACTCTCTGTTCCTCTCTCTTCCTCTCTGTAAAAATTCAATAAAATATATTTTTAATGCCGAGACCGGTTTGGCACAGTGGATAGAGCGTCGTCTGGGGACTGAAAGGTCCCGGGTTTGATTCCGGTCAGGGGCATGTACCTTGCTTGCGGGCACATCCCCGATGGGGAATGTGCAGGAGGCAGCTGGTCGATGATTCACTCTCATTAATGTTTCTAACTCTCTGTCCCTCTCTCTTCCTCTCTGTAAAAAAATCAATAAAATATATTTTTAAAAATAAATAAATAAAATAAAATAAAAAATAAAAAAAAAATCTTGCTGAAACTGGTTTGGATCAGTGGATAGAGCACCGGTCTGCAGACTGAATGAAGGGTCCCAGGATCAATTCCTCTCAGAAGCATGTATATTGGTTATGGGCACATCCCCAGTGGGGGGTGTGCAGTAGGCAGCTGGTTGATGTTTCTCTCTCATTGATGTTTCTAGGTCTCTATCCCTCTCCCTTCCTCTCTGTAGAAAAATCAATATAATATATTTTTTAAAATATTAATAAAAAATTAATAGAACACACGGGTAGTGAACACACAATACAATATACAGATGATGTACTATAGAATTGAATTGTACACCTGAAACCTATATAATTTAAAAAGAAGAACATATGAGATTAGAAATAGAGACAGTATGAAATAGTCATTTCCAGTGAGTGGGAAAGTGAACTTACTAGAGAAATGTATAGCATTGCTAGGCAATACTGATTATGCATATGAGGTTGATGATTATGTAGTGATATTGATCTGCCTGGTTTTCTGATTTTCTCCAGCAATTGACATCTACACGGAGGCAGACAACTAAAAAGACAGATGGTTAGGTTCAACCAGTGCATCACTCTGAGTTCCATAAACAGCAGAAGGCAACTATGGCTGAATTAAACAGAAAAAGAATTTTCAGACTATGAAGTAGCTTTCAGAGTGAAGAACCTGCTTCAGGGCTACACAGCTAAAAACACCGCCCAAAACCATATACAAAAATGGGTTTGGGAAAGTTGTGTTTGCTAATGCCAAGCAGGAGACGCTACAGCTTAGACTGTACCATTATAGTTCTGGATACCAGGTGACACACTAGTAGCATTCCACTGTTGACCCTATAACTGGATCATACTGCTAGAGGCTGATGCTATATGGGAATTTGCTAATAATGGAGGAACAAGTTGTAGATCTTGAGATCCAAAAGGTTTCACAGAGAGCTGAGTAGAGGGGAGTAAAGGGGGGAAGGAGGGGAGAATGGAAGGCACCTGTAATAAATAAATAAATAAATAAATAGTTGCACAGAGTGATCTGAGCAGCAGCCTAGGTGCAGTGCTAAAGCAGATTTCACATGGGACTTTGGTCAGGGAAGGAGCCTCCCACTGTTGCTATGGGCAGTGTCGTCTCTCACTAATCCCAAAGGCATCACAGACTGGCAAAGCCTTGGGCAAGTTAATTACTCTCTTTGAGGCCAAATTTCTAGTCTGTAAAATAATAATATTCATCTGATAAAACTGTCCTGATTAAATGAGATGAGAAGGAAAGACAGATATTTGGCAGAGACTAAATATTCAGTAAATGGTAGCCATAAGTGAAGAATTATAACTGAAGCCAAGAGAAGAGTTTCCAAGAAAACGCAGTCAACAGTATCTAATCTTTTAGAAAGATCAAAAGCGTTCACCATTGGAACACTACAGGAGGTAAGTTTGTAGGGAAGTGAAACCAGTTTTAGTCTCAGGTTACCTAACTTTAAATGACAGTTCTGCAGTTTTCAGAAAGGCTTTAAGAAAAAGCATGATTTATAGTCAGAGAAATTCCACTAGCAGCTCTAAAACTTCTGTACCCTTCCTGAGCTAAGAAGAATTAAGTGCCCCAAACAAATATATTTACACTTGAAAAAGAGAACAGGAAATTACCAGCTATTAATGCAGAGCCCAAGAAAGAAAATGGTTAACTGAATTGTTGCAGAATAGAGCCGGGGAAGAGGGGAGCTGTTACAGAAGGAATTTCACTCCACCACTTTCTCCTCTGCTCACTTAGCCCTCACCAAACCTCAGGTCATAGGTCATTCAGACTATAAAAAGCTCCTACAAATTCCATAGAAACCTGATCAAGCTTACTGAACCTCTTATTGGGTAAACAGAATTCAGCTCCGGATTGTGCATACCACCTGAACACAATGGCAGGACAGTAAGCCAGGGCAACTGCCAGATTGTTCTCTCATCCACTTGTCAAGAGTCTAAATAAAGATTTCAACAAACCTTTTTTTTCTTTCCTACTCTCCTTTTTTCATGAACAATATATTTCTTGAATTAACTGGATATTAAAAAACTAAGTTTTTCCTCAGGACACCAAATATACAACTGCAACTTCAGCTCTGAACAACCTAAACCAGCTCTTAATGTTCAATCTTTCCCAATATAATTCACAAATTATAATACAAAAAAAGGGCTGCTTTCTCAGAAGTTTCATAAATGTTCACATAAATATATGGTAAAGCCACTAAATAAGCTCAATAAATTAAAAACATCCACAAAAAATACACAGATTAAGATTCAATCTGAGATTTGAACAGAGAAATATTTCAACTGAAAAGCAACTGAGTTTGAAGTCAAACAGATTAGAGTTCTGTCAGCTCCATCATATTACTAAACGTGTAATCTTGAGACAAATTCCTTAATCTCTTCAACCCTCAATAAAATAAGGATAACACTACCGCTCTCTGAGAGCTCTTTTTTTAATAGTCATCCGAGGATATTTTTCCCGTTGATTTTTAGAGAGGGGGAGAGAGAGGAAGAAACATCAATGTGAGACACCTCAATTGGCTGCTTTCCTCATGAGACCCAGGGATCAATCCTGCAACTGAGGCAGGAGCCCTAGACTGGAATCAAACCTGAGACCCTTCAGTCTTTGGGTCAGTGCTCTAACCACTGAACAAGCAACTGGCTAGGGCTGAGAGCTCATTAAAGGAGTAAATAAAATAGTATATGAAAGCTCTAATACAATACCTGGCACACAGCAAGAATGTATAATATAAGCTTCCCATTCTAACCTGTAAAATGTTATTTTTTTTTGTTTTGTTTAAATATATTTTATTGATTTCTTATAGAGAGTTAAAAACATTGATCAGATGTCTCCTGCACACCTCCTACCTGCAACCAAGGTACATGGTGTCTCCTGCACACCTCAGGTGTCTCCTGCACACCTCAGCCTGCAACCAAGGTACATGCCCTTGATCAGAATCGAACCTGGGACCTTTCAGTCCGCAGGCTGACGCTCTATCCACTGAGCCAAACCAGTTTCAGCCTAACCTGTAAAATGTTTAAGTAGAGAATGATTCTAAGTCCTAAGGTGGTAGGACTTAAAGAACAGGGAAAAACTGTTAGCTAGACAGGAAGAGGAAGCATATTCCTTAGGTATTCCATATCTATTTATAATTTTTTAAATAAGAATAAAATTTCAGGTTACTAGTAAATTACTAACATGAAAATGCACCATTTATCTTTAAATGTTTTTTCTATAAGATGCTCTTCTTCCTCTCTCCTAATTTTATAATTCTTCGCAGTCCTACATTTGTACAATTTTTTCTCATTCTTCTTCCTAACGCTCTGACTCAGATTCTTACTTGGTTTTGGGATAACCTAAGCCTTAAACCAGACACACATACCTTGGAATTCAAGAGTATTCTCCAAGACTTCTGGGAGAAGACCAGAACCAAGCATCTAACAAGTTAGAAAGGCCCTAGCCAGTGTGGCTCAGTTGGTTGGAGCATTGTCCCATACACAGAAAAGTTGTGGGTTCAATCCCTGGCCAGGGCACAGACCTGGATTGCTGGTTTGGCAAGTGATGGATATTTCTCTCACATCCATGTTTCTCTCCCTCCTCCCACCCACCCTCTCTCTCTGTCTCTCTGAAATCAATGAGCATGTCCTCAAAAAAGAAAGAATTAGTGTGGCATAATGGAAAGAAGAGGGGCTTTAGAAACAGAAAAAGGCTTGAGACAAGATTTAAGTCCTACCTCTGCCACTTTCTAGACAATATAACCTTGGGCAAGGCACTTTATCTCTCTGGACCCCATTTCCTTATTTGTAAAATGGAGATAATGCCACCTATATCTCAATGTGTTGTTGTCAGGATTAGAAAAAACACCTATAACAATTCTTAGCATATAAAAGGCCAATTAATGATAACTATTATTAGGGTCAATATGCCAATTGCCTTATTGAACATTTTGCAAGGCTGTACTTTCCTAACTGGCAAGAGGAGTCACACTGCTCCCACATTCCCATGCCTAGATCCTAAAGATTCTATTTTAGTAATCCATAATTAACCAAATCAAGAGCTTAAAGAATTCAGGCAAGAAAGTGCTAACATGGCTCAACTCATCCTCTGCTGACAGCAACAAAGCCAGTGCAAGGTGGATACCTTTGCCAAAAAAAATAATAATCATCGGCTTGAACATAGTCATTACCAATACTGATGTAAGCACAAACTAGTTACAGTTCTTGGCTCACAGCCTTACTGTCATAAAGTTTTAACGTTTCTGAACATTAAGCAGCCTCTTCTGCCTTGTTTTCTGTACTGTGACACTCCTATAACTCAATTTTTAAGAACTTAGGGAAGAAATCCTCTCCACTTCACCACTCCACTCACGGTAGAACTACTCTTCCCATTTCACCAATCACTTCTTATAAAGATTTTTGGTTTGTTGGATTCACTTGGTGTGAGCTTATGAAGAAAAACATTATATACAAATATGTCAGAGCCACAATGACTAGATCTGGTCCTCAGAGTATTACAAATTACACGATGTAACTTGTGCCAAAGACAAGATGCGACTAAGTAACCTACACACCATATGTTCATTCTTATTAACTACCACACTTGGGAATTCCAGCTCCTGTGAAAAAGTGTATTTCCCTTGTGTGGCTGAATTGAGTAACAGAACTAAGAAAAATGATGACAGATACATGAATGGAGTAAGGGATACCATCAATGGAAATGTCAATTAAGATAAATAAACTTATATGTGACAGTTACAAAACTGAAGCAACAGTCACCAATTATACAGCCAAAGGCAGCTATTTCAATCCACAAGTACCCCAGTCTCTCCCTACACTCTATAAAAACAGGAGTCAAGGTCAGAATGATTAAGTAAACAATCTAAGAATCAAGAAAGGCTCAACATATCAGAATGTCACACTGTAGTACCTTGGTGAGGTGACTTTCATCATGAGGAAAGCAGGGCAGTCTCATGCACTTATAATTTAACCAATTCAATATCAAGAAAGTTAAAGATTCTGTCCCCCAAAAGTAGCCTTCAGCTATGTCACACAGCTGCATCCTTGCCCAGAGTTATACCTGCTTAACATCCAGCCGAGAATTTTTCTAAGTATTTGTATTAATTTTTAGAGAGAGGAAGGGAAAAGGAAAGAGAGAAACATCTATGTGGAAGCAAAGCATGGATCAGCTTCCAATCGGGAATCAAACCAGCAACCCTTCAGTGTACAGGATGATTCCCAACCAACTGAGCCACAACGCTGTGCAGAAAGCTAGGTCCTGCCTTCCATAGCCTTGAGGTGCTGAGTAAATCTAGTATTATGGAGCCTGCATTTCTATACTGGAAAAACGGGAAGAAGGTGGTTTGGCAACAAGGAAAAAATGGTCAAGAAGCACACCTCAAATTAAGAAAAAAAGACCGATATGCTGGCCTGTAATTTTTAAACTTATTTTTATAGAATTTATAGAATTTGGTATAATTCGGAGGTGGTCCTAAGGGCATGCACTTAAGCTATGATGGAAAGAGAAATAAAATAAATTCTTAATAACAATAGCTATTATTTCTTAAGACACTACTATATGTACCAAGTTCAATGCTAAAGCCCTCTATTAATGCTTCTAATCCTCAATCATAACCGTATCCTTATAGAAGAGGAAACTAAGATTTAGAGAATTTGAAAATAGCTAGTTTTTCTTTTTTTGGGGGGAGGGGGTAACCAGGATTCAAACCAGGTCTTCTTGACAGTAAATCCCATTCCAAAAACAGTTTGTTGAATACTCTTACCCTCAAGAGATCTAATCAAATTACACATTTTACAAAAACAAAACAAACAAAAAAAACACACCCTTAATCGCAGGAAAATTTTGTCTGAAGTTATAAAGCAACTAAACTACTCAGAAACATGTTCTAGATTTCCAGACTCATATATAGGCAGTAAAGGTGGCTCTGGAGGAGTTTCATACTGCAAACGACAAGGAAACAGTCCCAAAGCATCACTAAACAAATTCCTTCAGGCTTACCTCTGACATCACTTGTTAATCACCAATATCAGGGTGCGTAGAATGAAAGGATTATCTGCTTTATAACTTAATTATGAGGTTATTATTACAACTAAAAATAAGCCGGTTCCAATTCCACAGCATCCTTACAGTGAAACCAATGCCGATTTCACAACACTTGCATGCCGTTCTGATAAAGAATTAAAAATCGTTTCCAACAATAAAAACACACACATAAATCATTGTGTCCATATTGTACATATCTCGGAAATTAGAGCCATAGTCGTTTTGTACATGATCCCCGTCTCTGTCTTTTCCAATGTGCGCCCCTTTTTTCTGTGCCGAGTTAGCCTTATGAGAGGAGAGACATGCTAAGCCTAGCATTGTAAGGGTCATAGGGAGTGTACTACATGGAGGCACACTTACTCCCCGCTGCTCCAAGGCTACTG
This sequence comes from Pipistrellus kuhlii, assembly GCF_014108245.1. NCBI lineage: Eukaryota > Metazoa > Chordata > Mammalia > Chiroptera > Vespertilionidae > Pipistrellus > Pipistrellus kuhlii. Next base: position 11,864,339 of record NW_023425405.1, on the reverse strand, counting down.
TCTCTTCCAAACCACATCCGAAAGAAGCTGGCAGCTGAGACACAAAGCCCCACCACGATAGCTTTTCCCAAAAGTAGAAGCATTTCTTCCTAACACGTTCAGATCACAATGAAAGGAATCAATAAAGCATCATGCTCTCTACATACAGTCTAATAATCCTGGTGGCCAGCTACTACGGAACGGAGAACAACCCTCTGAAAAGAGTGAAAGACAACCTCTCCATGACACGTCCTCATTCAGAGAAGACGCACGGCTATGGCATGTCTAGAGTGAAGGGACACAGCATCAGCACTGCTCGGTGGAAGCTGCTGACCACAGAAAGGCACAAAGTACTCATCTGTACAGAAACCAGACCACTGAGGATGTCGGTGCTAGGTAACCACTGCTTACTCCTTCCTTCAATCAGAAAAGATCTTCCCACCCCTGTGGCTGGGCGATCTCTCATAAGCGGGAAGGTTTTTGTGCACCATCGGGGTCTTCTCCCCGGAGAAGCTGAAAAATAACCCGGGAGTACGTTCGGGGTGCAGGGAGGGGCACTCTTAGGTGCCTCTTCCCCTCGCCCATTCCAAGTAGGAGTGGAAAGCACTCCCTCCATGTTATTCCTAGTGAAGTACGACCGTGCCGGCTGGAGTCTTCGCTCCCCAGCACCGGGGCCGGTGGAGGGCATCCCTGAGAGTGGGTTTAAGGGGGGGGGGAAGGGTCTCTCTGCTCCTGTGATCGGAAGGGAGGGCGTGGAGGATGGTGCCGCGGTGCCGACAGGATCTGCGTGCGGTCCCCCTCCCTCCCTCCCTCTCTCTGCACGAGAGGCCGCCCGGCCCCAATACCTTCTTGACTGTGCGCGGCGCCTCGGTAACGGTGCCGTCGGGGCTGAGCAGGGCCTCGCCGCCGTCGCGGTGCCGCTGGTGCTGGTGATGAGGGTCGCTCCGCTTCATGGCTGACGCCTGGGGCACTTTCCCGGCGGCAGGGCTAAGAGCAGCGGCTGGCCCCGAGCCCGGGCCGGGGGCCGGGGGCCGCTCCGCCGCGGGAGCTGGGGCCTCGGGGTCGCCGCCGCCCGCCGGAGGGACCATGGCGCTCACGGCCGCCGCGCTCAGTCCCAGTTGCGGCTCCGCCTCGGAAGGGCTCAGGTCCTTCAGGTCCACCTCGGGCACTTTGGCGGCGGCCGCTGCGGACACGACCTGTACCGACATCACCGCCTCCCCTGCAACCGCCGGCTCAGGCTTCGGCTTCAGCTCCAGCTCCCGCTCGGCCCCGCCTCCCGCCTCCCAGCCCTTTCCCTCCCCCATTCCTCCACTCCTCCCCTCCATCGCCTCCGCTCTCCGCCCCCCACCCCTGCCTCCACCGGCCCGCCAGCCAGCCCTGGGCTCCCGCTCCCGCCCCCGCCCCGCCCCGTCCCGCCCCAGTCCGCCCACTCGCGCGCGAGGCGCCACGGAACCTGTAGTGCGCTTGCTCCCGGCCGCACGCGGTGAAAAGACCGCGGGACCTCAGCCCCCGACCTACACTGCGCGCCGCGACGCCCCCTGGGAGTTGTAGTTTTCGTCCCCTTCCTCCGGCAAGTTGGATTCTGTAGGTTATATGGAGCTCTAGGACCGGCGACTCACAGAAAGGAAAGGAGTGGAAATAGGTGACACCAGAAAGGGGATAAGGAAGAGGAAGTCTCCAGAAGAGTTATGGTTTCATGGAGTGAACAGCAGAAACCCTAGGGTTGGGAAGGTGGGGGAGGAATAACCCCGACTGCGTGAACTTCCTGCGTGTGCGCGCGCATGTTTGTTATCACGTGAGCAGACATTTAAAGGAAAAGTGGAGGCGTCACGTGAGAGCCTTCCTCAAGCTTAAAGTTGCTTCATTTTCCTGATTCTGCGAAATCGGTACCTCACACCTTTACAAACTTAAATAACATTGTTTTTAGAAGGAAGCATATTCCTGCTGTGGTCATTCCTGACACTTGATGGGCCTGGAAGTTTAAAATCGGTCCAAAAGAAGTAAGGTATCATTAGAGATTTCAGGGCAGTGGAATTTGGCGTTTCTTGAAATGAGGATAAATCTTTTGACCTATTCGTTCTACTAAAGCACATGTGTCAAACACAAGGCCCGCGGGCCAAATCCGTCCCTCCAGGCCTTGCAATGTGGCCCGCACCGCGCTGTCGTCACTGCACTCCGCTGCATTTCCATCACAATGACAGTTTATGACTGTTCAGTAAACCATTCGGCCCGCGATTTAGGCTGGATTTTAGATTTTGGCCCCTTCTCTGATTGAGTTCGACACCCCTATACTAAAGGAATAATCTAAAATTAAGGTAAATCATTCTTCATAGAGGAATGGTAACTACAGTGTGAAAACTTTTTTTAAGGACTCATTTTATAAAAATAGCATTTCCAAATCACAGTGAAAAAAACTTGAGTAATTTACCAAATTTGTTTTCTATGTGCCTTAGAGATACCTAACTAAAAACTGGTATCTGGCAAAAACCGGTTTGGCTCAGTGGATAGAGCTCGGCCTGCAGATTGAAAGATCCCAGGTTCGATTCTGTCAGGGGCATGTGCCTTGGTTTCAGGCACATCCCCAGCAGGGGGTGTGCAGGAGGCAGCTGATCAATGATTCTCTCTCATCAATGTTTCTAACTCTCTATCCCTCTCTTTTCCTCTCTGTAAAAAAAATCAATAAAATATATATTTTTAAAAACTGGTGTCTGCTGAAACTGGTTTGGCTCAGTGGATAGAGCGTCGGACTGTGGACTGAAAGGTCCCAGGTTCAATTCTGGTCAAGGGCATGTACCTTGGTTGCAGGAACATCTCCAGCGGGGGGTGTGCAGGAGGCAGCTGATCGATGATTTTCTCTCGTTGATATTTCTAGCTCTCTATCTCTAGCTCTTCTTCTCTGTAAAAAAATCAATAAAATATATATTTTTTAAAAACTGGTATCTGACACAACAGAATGACATTTGTAGAATGTAATATTGTAGTGACATTACTGAGGTTGATTGTTACAAACTCTGAATATTTAATGGTCACATCCTAATTATTTATATAGAACATTGGTCCAATAACAAAAAATAAAGAACAGCAGCTGGAAATTTATCAAATCCAATGTCCAGAGATAAAAGGGTTAACCATTCTTTCAATAATTTTCTGAAGATAAGTCCCCTTTTCATATTGAAATATGATGGCCATTAAATTCAGGTATTTTCCCAAGCTACTGTGTGAAGAGGATGCTGAAGGCCATCTCCAGCATTCTGCAATATAAGGACTCTTCCAGCTCACCAATTCTGGCTCACTTCCAAAATATACCCACCAATCTAGTTTTATTTCTGTCCAGGAGGCTGGGTGCCAAGAATTTATATAAGCAGGGACTTACAAACAGCATAGATGCAGTCACCAGACTCTGAAAATTGAAAATGGCAAACATTGTGAGACCAGCAAAGCTCCATCCACAGCACCTTTCTAAACACTGACTTTGTTAAGTGATGGGATTTGGGGTGATTTTTAAAACTTTCTGTGTACCTTTCTGTATTATTTTAAAATTGACATTTATTTTAGAAGGAATACAAGCAAAGACATATATGGTGGCTTTATTTTTAATAACAAAAGGGGTATGTGAAACTGCTTTAATGTCCAACAATAGAGGGTTACAGCCTTTAACATTAAGTTTGCTATGAAATTTTTTATTTTTTAATTGATTTTTTTACAGAGAGGAAGAGTGAGAGGGATAGAGAGTTAGAAACATCAATGTGAGAAAAACATCGATCAGCCACCTCCTGCACACCTCCCACCGGGGATGTGCCCACAACCAATGTACATGCCCTTGCCCAGAATCGAACCTGGGACCTTTCAGACCGCAGACCGATGCTCTATCCATTGAGCCAAACCGGTTTCAGCGCCAAGAACTTTTTTTTTATGATAAAGAGAAAGAAAAGCTTATGATGACATAGTAAACTAAAAACCAGAAGACAACATTGTACATTCTGAAGGTTTTAACTATGTAAATAACACTTGTGGGGAAAAAAGACATTAAAATGCAGGTAACACTGGGTAATAGATTATGGGATAGGTTATTTTTTCTGTATTCTCAGAGAAACTACGGTAAAAGGGATCTTATAGTTTATGGTTGCTCAGAGAGTGATAGCCCTGACTATCCCAGAAAGCCACTAGACATCTAGTCTTTGAAGTAACTCTTTTTTCCCCTGGCAAGAATGCAGGGAGAAGCTCCATCTGTACTACAGAATTTCGCCTGCCTTAATCTTCCCTATGGTACTCCTGTCTTGGAAATCTGTTCATTCGTGGAGTTGTCCTTCCCTGAATGGAGTCTCATATGCTGGTCTTCAAAGTTGTGCCTGATGCTATGTATTGGAAGGCATCTGAACATTGCCATTTCTGCAAAGCCCACAAGTACACCAGACACAAGGACCTTCTTAAGCTTCCTCTTCACATTCTGGCTTTCAGAATTTCCTTCCTGTTCTAGAGAACCAGCACAGAGCTCTCCATCTTCCAGCTGTTGGGGCAGGGATTAGCAGCTCTATAACTAATTTCTTTCTTCCCTCTAATGCCCAGGGGAGCTCTGCACAGCCACCTGGCATATGTTGGAACACATAGGCAGCAGCTGCCTACCTGCACTCCCACCACTAGAATTGATTACTAAGCGGATGAATTAATTCTTCAGTGGGATGTGGTTACAAAATATAAGGAGTTGGAGGACTGGAAAGAAACTAATATTCAGGCAATGTCCACTGGTTGGATCAAACATCTGGCACACTTCTTAGCCATTCTTAACTTTATCCTTACCCAGTTGCTGTTTCTGCCGTCTTTGTTACTGAGGGACATTAAACACAGTTAAAGATGGAGATAGCATACTGGAAACACGGCAATTAAGCACAAGTTTATTAACTATTTAGTTTATTAAATATTTAGACCATAGGTTCTTTTTCCCTCACTTGGCTCATTCAGCTTCCAGAACCTAGCAGGCTTGAATGTATCTTGCCTGAAGGAAACTAAAAGAACTTCTCTGAAGTTTCTGATAAGTCAAAGAGAGAAAAACTTGAAGATATTAACATGAGAGTTTCATAAGGAAATGGGCCAGCTGCATCACCCTTGGTAAAGACCATGCTCAAGTTAAGAGAGTTTCTAGAGAATCATTAATGTCATTCTCAAGTACAAGCAGAAGGACAAAGTCACCAGATGTATGAAGAAAACTTTTAATATGAAAACCCAACATAAGAAAACAGAAAAATATGTATAAATAAATAACTTGGAGGAAACAAGTTGTGCATGAAAAATAAATCAAGACCAAAAAAATCATTAGTATCCCCAGAGACTGAAGATATTGTATTTGTGAAAGAATATGCTATTTCAAGAAATGAACATTCAGCCGAAACCGGTTTGGCTCAGCCGTAGAGCGTTGGTCTGCGGGCTGAAAGGTCCCAGGTTCGATTCCGGTCAAGGGCATGTACGTTGATTGCGGGCACATCCCCGGTAGAGGGTGTGCAAGAGGCAGCTGGTCGATGTTTCTCTCTCATCGACGTTTCTAGCTCTCTATCTCTCTCCCTTCCTCTCTGTAAAAAAATCAATTAAAAAAAAGAAGTGAACATTCAGAAAATAAATGAGAACTTTAAAATGAAAGCATTCTATCGATAGCAGGAAAAAAATTAAAATTCAATAAACAAAAGAAAAATTAAAAATAGGAAAGATGCATTTTATCTTTGCTCAGATTGTTGAATGATGGATTATTTTATGGTTTTTATTTTTTTAGTGTATTTTTATTGATTTCAGAGAGGAAGGGAGAGAGATAGAAACATCAATGATGAGAGAGAATCATTGATCAGCTGCCTCCTGCATGCCCCACACTGGGGATTGAGCCCAAAACCCAGGCATGTGCCTACATGGGGAACTGAATAATGATCTCTTAGCTCATAGGCTGACTCAATCATGGAGCCACACCAGCCAGACTTCTGGTTTTTATATTTGTGTCTAATTCATGCAATAATATAATAAATGAAATGTGTTGTGCAGCTACAATTTTCTGGAAAAGTTTGGTCTTTTAGGAAAATTTTTTCAGATCTCCATTAAGTCTTTTTTCAATTTCCAAAAAGACTGAAAGTGAGAGAGAGAAAGGAAGAAGGAAGGAAGAAAGAAAGGAAGGAAGAAAGGAAGAGAGGAAGGGAAGGAGGGAGAGAGGGAGGAAGGAAGGAAGGAAGGAAGGAAGGGAGGGAGGAAGGAAGGAAGGAAGGAAGGAAGGAAGGGAAGAATTAGAGGGTCAGTCCAACTCAACCAAGGTGATAATGAACTTCTTAAAATTAGTTTTGGAATCTAGAAGATAATGCCTTCAAATATTATAGACCTTTCACTTGCCTTCTGTGGAGAATAAACTGACCATCAGCTAAGATTGGGTAGGACAATCATCTAACTGTGCAGAGTTAGGTAGGGGATCAGTTTTCATTTTTACCCTCCTGTTTTCATTTTCACCTTCTGAAGTACCTGCTCCCTTCAATTCAGAGCCTTTTGATGGTGCTGCAATATACATTTTCTCTACTGTGGACTAAGATTTGAGCTTTTGCAAGTCTGGTAAATTCCCACTAATCATTTTCTTTTCAACTTTCAATAAGAGCGCCTCCCCTCTCTACCTCTTTTTGTCTTCCTTGTGAGTGAAGAATGAAAAAGAGCTAAGATCTTATTTTCTATTTTGGAGAGTAGTTTACAATTGTGAGTATGAAAAAGAGTTTATTCTTTTTAAAAATATATATATTTTATTGATTTTTTTACAGAGAGGAAGAGAGAGGGATAGAGAGTTAGAAACATCGATGAGAGAGAATCATCAATCAGCTGCCTCTTGCACACCTCCTACTGAGGATGTGCCTGCAACCAAGGTACATGCCCTTGACCAGAATCGAACCCGGGACCTTTCAGTCCACAGTCCGACGCTCGGCAAGAGTTTATTCTTGTATTGTTACTTATTAATGAGTATATTATTTTCCATAGGAATAACCATAGCCTACTTTTGTCCCACCCTGTATATAAAAACATAATAATGAACTGGAAGGAAACCCACTGAACTCAAACAGTAGTTTTTCTGTCAAGGAAGGAGAAGGGGGACAGGGCCAGGGACAGGGAATGGGAAAGGGTCAAAAAGGACTTGAGCTAAATCTGTTACACTTTATTTATTTTTGAAAAAATAGAGTGGAGCCCTGACCAGTGTAGCTCAGTTGGCTGAGCATCTTCCTATGCACTAAGAGGTCACCACCAGTTCCAGTCAGGGCATATGCCCTGGTTGCAGGCTCAATCCCCTGTAGGGGGCATGCAGGAGGCTAACCAATGTTTCTCTCTCCCTCTTTCTCTCAAATCAGTAAAAACATATTTTTATTTATTATTATTTTTTTTATTTACACCAAGCAACTTACATGTTACTCTTCCAAAAACATATTTTTTTAAAAAAATAGGGTAGAAGCCAATATGATAAAGTCATTTTAAAATTGATTTTAGAGGAGACACATCGATGTGAGAGAAAAACATCCTTAGTTACTGAGAAATGTTACCTTTTCTACCCTCTCATAAGTGCCCCATCGTGAGGAATCAAACCCACAACCTGGGTATGGTGCCCTTGGTGGGAATTGAACTCTCCGCCTTCTGGTGTATGGGATGATGCTCCAACAAACTGAGCCACACCAGCCAGGACTGAGGAAAATAATTTTATGAGTTGTTATTTCTGAATAGTGGAAATATGAATGTTTATTAAGTTGTTCTTTGTGTGTGTGTGTTTTTTAAATATCTTTTAACTTCTTAGATTAAAAAGCACTCTCCCCCTTTCTCCCCCCCAAAAATAAATAAAGCTCAGGCAAAGGCAGGGATGAGGCAGTGGAGAGACTGCTAAAAGAAGTTGGGATCAGCAGAGGCAGGCCTCACAATCTAGGAAGATACACACTGAATGAGTTTGACTTGCACTTAGCATGAGCGGTGAGAGCCTGCCAGAGCAGTGGACACAAGGAGACCTTTTCTCAGGGCAGCAGCTGGGCCACAGGGAGGCCCACAAACCAGCTCCTCTTGGATCCTGAGGTGTTTCTTCCAGGGAGGGTCCTCATTCAGGAGCTATGGTAGGAAAGTGGCCTCTGTGGCTCAGTCATAAGATCCGGTGCTCCTATAAAAAATACTGCAATGTTTTCTCGGTTTGGGGAGTGTCTGTGGTACCAGACCTCCAGCTGCTGCCCAACCTCTGCATTCACAAAAGGTGAGCTCACAGTGCCCTCTAGTGGTTGAGTCTCTGTCCACCTCCACAGCTAGACATAGAAAGGTAACATTTCTCAGCTTTTAAAAGCCTAGAATGAACTCCTTCTACATCCCATTCCCTATTCTTTACATAAGTATTCCCACTAAAGAAAAAAGGGGATGGATAGAATGTCCATGGAGATGAAAAGAAGAAATTTGTTAACATAGTCTCTTATTTCAGAAAAAATCATTAAACAACACTGATAAATTTTGTTTTCAATACTGTTGCTGATAAAGGGTAAAAACTAGCTATCCTACAGCTGAAAGAAGCAGTGATGACTAGAATGGTCAAGGTAAACAAGCAATACAGTGCAGCCAGAGGGAACACAACATAGGGAACTTGGATAGAAGGACAAACCAACGGTCATAACTGAGTGAAGAGTTTGGATTCCATCAGGAAGAGCCTGGGCCCAGGGTCTGTCACTTAGTAGCTGTGAGGTTGTGGGCAGGTCATTTTGACTCACTGAGCTTCTTTCTGGGGCGGGGGGGGGGGGGGGGGGGAGACTAGCTTCTCTGATACCTCTGAATTAAACAAGAGGCAGCACACAGTGCCCAAGAGCCAACGGTGGATCCAGAGTTGGAATGGAATCCACGCTTTACTATTTACTGTGTGGCCTTGGGCAAACTATTGGAACTCCGCGTCTCAGAACCTTGGGGGTGTTAACAGTGCCCCAAAGGTCTGTTGTGAGATTCCAGTCAATGCATGTGAAGTACTTGGGAGACAGCCTAGCAAGCCTTCAATAAGAAAGAGTTAGTTAGCCAAAACCGGTTTGGCTCAGTGGATAGAGCATCAGACTGAAAGGTCCCAGGTTCAGTTCTGGTCAAGGGCATGTACCTTGGTTGTGGGCACATCCCTAGTAGGGGGTGTGCAGGAGGCAGCTGATCAATGTCTCTCTCACCGATGGTTCTAACTCTCTATCCTCCCTTCTTCTCTGTAAAAAATCAATAAAATATATATATATATATTTTTTTTAAAAAGTTAGTTATTGTTTTAATAAAATACATGTAAAATGCTTAGAATACAATCAGATCCATAGTTAGTTCCCCTTCCTCTGGCAAAATGCTTATTCCCATCACGTGAGCTTCGTCTCCAAAGGAGTCTGGTCAATATTCCACACCTTCCCAGTGTGTGGGTGCCACCCGCTTTCTTCCACAGATCTCCTTCCCATATGATCTTGAGACCTTGCAACCCAAATAGTTCCCAGTCCTCTACTGGCATTTTTGGGGGAGAGGAAGTGGGGCTAACTCGCTTTCCTCAAGGAAATATGAATTCTTTTGACTGATGCACAGCTTCCTCTTGGCCCCTCTGACATCTCTTGAAAGCAAGAGGCCCCCAGAGATGGGGCCCAGATTGCCACAAGGAGCCATGCTCATCTACATTAGCAGTCCAATTGTCATCTCAGGGGCAAGATGTGCTCTTAACCAAGTAAGACCAGTATGAGATCAGTATGCAGTGAGTCTGGGGCCACATAGAACCAGCAAGACAGGAAGGACCGCCAGTACATCTGTTAGTCATGACCTCATTAGCACCAAGTTCTCCGCCTTTCGGAATAGCCTGAGGAAGGAGTGGAACACACATGAGATCAGGACCAGGTAAACAGTTCGGTGGAGACTGGGGCCTATGAGAAAGAAGCACACCAAGAGTTTATACAAAAAAACCTTTATTGACTTTTTATCTTTCTCCTCCCCACCCCTCTCCCCGATCTGGAACCCAGCCAGCTCCAACAACTTCCTGCTGCCTGGGTCTTGAAACTGGGGCCTTGGAGACATGGAGGAGGCCTATAAGAGGTCGGAAACCTCTCCACCCACCAGTTGTGGAAGTGAAGGAAGCTTTCCCGCCTGCCTGAAGCTCCAGCAGCTTCCCAGGGTAGCCCCTCAATTCAGAGGACCCATCCCTCCCTGGGTGGATACAGGAAGAGACATGTGTCTCGGAGACCCACGGACTCCCCACCACCCACTGCTTCTGTCGTTGAACCAGCCCCTTTCTTGGAGACGGAGTCCAGCAACACGAGTGGGACTTGGGGCTGGGGGGGTGGGGCTGCAGTTCTGGGTCCTAATCAACTAACAGGGAACAGGAAGAAGTTGGCCTGGTAGAACTGAAATGGGAAAGGGAAGGAGGGTGCAGGAGAACATGGGGGCGGGTTTACTGGCCTGGGGCGGGGCCAGCTGGACATCTGTAAAGAGGGGTTATAGCCCTTATAGGAGTAGGTACTCCTAGCCCCACAACCACCTGGAGGAGGGAGAAGGGAGCCCTGTTCCCACTTAGACAAAGGGCTAAGGATACAATAAACAGTTTTGGTCTGAGGGTGCCCTTTCCTGGTACCCGTTATCAGCCCTCATCTGCCAGACAAAGGTTTGGCTGTCTCCCTGGCCACCACAGCCCATTCCGGGCACTGCCGTTCCTACCCTCGCCATTGCGACCTCACCAGAAAATCTGCACACCCCATAACCTTGTTGCAGACTGGGGCTGCCAGCCAGACTCCACCTGATGGGGCAGAAACGAGGGCCCTGAAGCTCAGGGCTGTTCTCTGGGTGAGGCCCACCCGTGGACTTTTCAAGGCTCTTTCCCGCAGTCCTGTCATAAGCCAGACACGGAACCTTCCTGGGAGGGCGCTGGGCCCTCGGGCTCCCCGGAAGACGAGATCCTGGGGAAGCACCTCAGGGAGGAAGAAGAGCCTCGGAACACCACCTGTTCCTGTTTGCTGTCCCAGGTCCTGCTCTCCTGGCTCAGAAGTCTGAGTCTGCATCCATGAGCTCGGCCTCCATCAGGTTGGTACGGGAGTGGATGGGCCCCAGTCCCTGCCGGCGGCCCTGCGCCCAGGCCGTGGGGGCCGAGGGGCCGGGCAGAAACGGGTCCTGCAGAGGACCAGGCTCTGGGCAGAAGGGGTTGGAGACCAGGGTCCAGGCTCTCTGCCGGCAGGATTCTCCAGCTCCCCAGGTGCCGGCGGCCACCAGGCACTTCTGCCGGGGCAGCTGGGGCAGGCGAGGAACGGCGCTGGAGGCGGGCGCAGGGGCGGGGTGGGGAGGCTCAGGGGGTGGCACCAGCGGACACACCTCCTTCTTCCTCTTCCTCCGCTTCTTCTTCCGGCCCAGGCGCTTCTCCAGCTCTGGGGAGATTTCTGCCTCCACCAACCACAGATTGGTTTTCTCCTCTGGGGGCACTGATGACGGGAGAGAGACCATGAGTCCGGGACCCTGGCTCTGTCCACATCACCCTTCTCTCCTCGGTTCCCCCACGCTGAGGTCTGGGATCCACAATTCTAGACCTCGAGGGCCTCAGCCCCACACTTTAGTTCTTCCACAGTCTTCCCTTCCTCCTCACCGCTGGCAGCCCCTGATACTACAGCCCCAGTAACCCCCAGCCTCCACAGCCCCCGCCTTCCTACAGAGACCTGAATCCTATACCTGGAGTGGCCACAGGGGTGACAGACACATCCTGGGGCAGTATGGCTCCTCTCCGAGCCACCATCTTGGTGACATGCTGGGCCCAGGCAGAGGACACATCGGCGGAGGGCTCGTTGAGGTCAAAGGCCAAGCCCGCTGCGGGGACGGAAGGGAAGGATAAGGAATCGTGGTTGCCTGTCCCTTGCAGCCAACCACGTCTCCGTCACTCAGCTCCATTCACCTCCCCCCAGCGATGGCTCCCACTTCACCTCGCACAGAAAACCCACCCTGGTGATCACAGCGGTCCCCACCCATCCCCAATTACAGAGCAGTTGGCATCTGGGGCACCCGGAGCAAAAGCGGGGTCTCACTAAAGGCCGGAAATCCAGCTCCTGAAAGCCTGACTTGCTCCAGCCCAGGGAGAGCAGCTGGAGAAGACAGGAGAAGGGGAAGGGAGACGAGTCCTCTGGGAACCAAAACCAAGCATTGAACCCAGGACAGAAGCAGAGAGGCAGAGTTGCTGGGGATGGGCCGGGTACTGGAAACAAGGAGTCTGCGGAGAGGAGGCAGCACCGTATTCCTCAGAGCCTTCCACACAGTCCCCAGGCCCACACCAGCCTGGCAGGGAAGGGGGCCCGGGTGTGGCAGGTGTTAGGTGGCTCCCGGGGAGGAAAGGGCCAACGCTCACCCACAGGCCCGTCGTGGGAGACGGTGTGCATGCTGAAGGAGAGCTCCTGGCCGGGGTTCTGCAGCAGCTCGCGCCGCTTGGAGAAGGCCTTGGCGATCATCTTGCTCTTCTTGATGCGTTTGGGCTCATCATCACTCTGTCCCGTCAACCTGAGAGCGGCAGGGGTGGGGCGGGAAGGTGGAGCAGCCACTTCCCATCAAATCTTGAGAAAGACAGCAAAGCCATCCCCTCGAGGGCAGCGGCTCAGGTTCCTCAAGGACTCTGAGCAGTAGAGGCCTCCTCTGCGAAGAAGGAGGCCTAGGATGCAGGGCTCCTGTGTGCCCAGTTCTCAAATCACCGGGCTTTTAAAAGATGCCGGCAGTGGGCTCACACCTGGCTGGTGCTCCCAAGGACAGGAGGTGTCACCAGGGGGCAGTGGTGAGCCACAGAAAAGTCAGCTTTAGGGCTCCCGCAGACCCTTAGAACCCACACCTGCCCACGGCTCTGCTGGGAGACACGGGAAACCTAGGATGAGAGACTAAGACGGGGCTGCCTGCCCTCCCCACCTGCACCAGGTGCGTCTCCAGATGAGCAGCGTGGCCTTGGTCCAGACCCACGTGCTCATGGCGATGCCGGTTCCGAACATGGCAAACAGGTTGATTTTCTCCACCAAGAGGCTGGGGCGATTCTTGATCTCACAGTCAGGGATGGGCTTCTTGGTGGGCAGCCCGATGGTGACATTGGCCTGGCACCTGCGGTGAGGGGGAGTAGACGGGTGAGATTTTCTGGATCTCCTGGGTGCGTACCCAGACGATCACTAAGCCCCACAGCACTGATTCACAACCCTGGGTACTCATTAGAGTCACCCGGGAGCTCTCCGTAACTACTGATGTCTGGGCCACACCCCAGACAATGAAATCAGATCTCTGGGGCGGAGACCCAGGCACGGGTGTAGTTTAGAGCCTCCCAAACTGCAAGCTGGAGCCTTGAAGGAGTCTGAAGCAGTCCACGTGGACTGGCATTCATTTTAATGGGCATTTGAACTGCTGTTCCTCGTGTCAGTAGTTGCTGCATTTCTTTCCACAGCTGAGATGCCTCAATCTCTCAGATTCGTCCTCATCGTGACACAAAAAGCATAGACTAATTAGCGTTAACAGGCTTATAACTCCTTCTGCCCTAACCAGTTTGGCTCTGTGGATAGAGCATAGGCCTGTGGACTGAAAGGTCCCAGATTTGATTCCGGTCAAGGGCACGTACCTTGGTTGCCAGCACATCCCCAGTAGGGGGTGTGCAGGAGGCAGCTGATCGATGTTTCTCTCTCATCTGTGTTTCTAACTCTCTATTCCTCTTCCTTTTCTCTGTAAAAAAATCAAATATATATAATATTTATATCTACTTCTGTGCAGGGCTCTCCAATAAGTCATGTGAAAGAGTATGTGAGCCGAAACCGGTTTGGCTCAGTGGTAGAGCGTCGGTCTGCGGACTGAAGAGTCCCAGGTTCGATTCCGGTCAAAGGCACGTACATTGGTTGCGGGCACATTCCTGGTAGGGGGTGTGCAAGAGGCAGCTGGTCGATGTTTCTCTCTCATCGACGTTTCTACCTTTCTATCTCTCTTCCTTCCTCTCTGTAAAAAATCAATAAAATATATATTAAAAAAAAAAGAAAGAAAGAAAGAGTATGTGAGAATTGGAGACAGCAACTTCTGTGGACAACAGAGTCGGTCAGAGAAGCCAAAACACGAGATGGCTTCTTAACAGTTACAAATACACCAGCCAGACCACCATGGGGACACAGAGTTGAGCAGGAAGTTATGGGCTGTTTGCTATGTTGGCAGGTTACCAACTGACACCTTGGGTGCCCAGAATAAGACGGGCAGACCCCTGCTGGACGACACAGGAAGGCTGCCCCTGCAGTCCCGACTCCAGCTGCCTCCAAGGCCCCAAGCCCCAGCCCTGCACTCACAGCACGTAGTCCCGGAAGCTGCGCTCCCACTCCGCCTGGTTGAAGAAATCGTAGAAGTGGCAGCTGAAGGTGATGAGCACAAAGCCAAAGGCCAGGAAGCCAAAAATGCCTGTGGAGGGCCGGGGTGGGCAGAGGATTACCAATCCCAGGTGTGGGCACAGCGGTGGGGAGGAGGGTGTTCGACCCACCAGGGCCTGACAGACAGCTGAGTCTGGGGCGAATTCATGCTAGGCTCAGTTCAAGAACAGAAGTCTCCAACATAAGGCATGAAGGGCACTTGAGGCAACTGTGGGAGGCCCAGTGGGAAGGAGTGGACATGAGGAAGCAGACTTGGCATGAACTTGAATTCTTCCACCTAAGCAGGTCCCCTTCCTTTGAGCTTCTACCGACACACACACACACACACACACACACACACACACCAGCCTTGTCTTGCCCAGGGCTGCTCACTTGTGCCACTGGCTTACTACATCCTCCAAGACCCTATCCTGTAGGTCTCACGGCCCCAGGAGGGTGCAGTGTTGGGCTGGATAGTACCACAGGCCAAGGGCCCAGGGGCCCCACTCACCTAGGCGCAGCATGGTCTCGTTGATCTTGCTGGCAGCCTTCTCGCTCAGTAGCCCAGGGTGGTTGCTCTTGATGGAGAACAGAGTCATAACTCCTGGGCAGAAGGGACACCTCATATTAGTGGGTCTCCTGGGAGGGGGGTGTGTGGCAGGGAAGTCTCTCATGGCACTGGAGTCCGGGCCTAATACTTCTGTGCTGTATCAAGCTTGGGGAAATAAAGACACCAGAGAAATGGAGCACAGCTGGTGGCAGATGTGATTTGTAAGTGAAAGTCTGGTCAGAGCACCGATGGACAGTAGAGAAGAGAAAGAAATCACCTTGTGTCTGGCCTGCCCTACGTAAGGCAGTCAGGTCAAAGCTGCTCTGCTGGAGCCCCAGCTGGTTTGGCTCAGTGGATAGAGCCTTGGCCTGCGGACTGAAGGGTCCTGGGTTCAATTCTGGTCAAGGGCACATGCCAGGGTTGTGGGCTCAACCCCCAGGAGAGGGCGTGCAGGAGGCAGCCGACCATCGATTCTCTCTCATTTTCGCTGTTTCTCTCGCTTCCTCTCCCTTCCTCTCTGAAATCAATAAAAATACATTAAAAAACAAAAACAAAAACAAAAACTGTTCTGCTGGAAAAGGCATTAAAAAAAAAAAAAAGACTTGAGATCAGTGCTGTCCAATAGAAATATAATATGAGCTGCATACATAATTTCAAATCTTCCAGAAGCCACATTAAAAGAGTAAAAGGACACAGGTGAAAATGATTTCAATATATTTTACAAAAAGTATACCACTGTTCCTTATATTATCATTTCAACATGTAATTTAAATTGCAGCTTATTAATGAGTGTGCTATGCCTTTGAAATGCAGTGTGTCTTTTACACATGACACATCTCAATTTGGACTAGTTTCAACACATGTGGCAAGTGGCTACACCAAACAGGACAGCATAGACACAAAACATAAATCCGAGGCCCAGACACAGCCAAAAAGAGGGAAAGGAGGAGGGCTGCACAGAAGGCTGACCTTCTGCAGAGGGAGGAAATGGAAACTTACCAAAGGAAACAACACCTACAAAAAACACGCAACAAAAACGAGCTAAGAAGATATGGTGGAGGTGGCAGATTGAGACGGGGAAATTAGGGAACAGAGAATCTGTGCATGTTGTGAAAACTGTGCGAGTGTGTGCTGTGGGCAGGCGGGAGATGAGAAACCAACTCCAAAACATTGAAAGTATATATAACTTGAGAGTGAGCTCGCTAGACTGAAGGCCCCAAACTGGCTCATGTGGACAGAGTAGGTTACCCACCACACAAGCGCACCTGGCCACGAGCTGAGGGACGGAGCCAGCCCAGGCTCCTCTCAACAGGCCGTGGAAAGGGGTGCACTTTTCTGGCCAGCACGAAGGTGTTGTCCCACACCAAGTGCCCACACCAAGTGTCTGCCCAAAGGGGGCACCTTCCACTTAGCGCCAATACCCAGTTAGTCCTGGCTGAGGTCCCACTGCGAAGGCAGCAGAGCTGGCTGCGTCTAGCTCCTACTTCCACAAAGCTGGTGCTCAGCGTGCTGGCTGCCGTAGTCCGGGTCCGGTCCTCACTCACCACGGATGAGGAAGTAACCTCCCACGATGAGCACCAGGCCAATGGGGGCCAGCACGAAGCCAGCGCGGTATCGGTAGTTCTTGTAGCCCACGAAACAGATGCCGCTCACGGAGTCCCCGTCCACCTACAGCAGGAAGGGGTGGGAGGGGCGGATTCGGTCACTGGCCCCTCAGCCAAACCCACCCCCCCTGGGGACCCCAGCCCCCCACCAGGTTCTGTACCTGGGCCACAGCGAGGATAGCCACCGTGAGGACAAAAGGGAGTGACCACGTGATCAGGTGGAAGTAGGAGGTCTTGCCAGAGAGAGGCTGGTAGGTGGTGCCCAGGGCTTTGAAGGAGGTGTGCCAGGCATAGGTAAGGACCACAAACCAGACGACGCCGGCCATCAGGGCGTAGTACACGATGACAAAGATGATGACGCAGGACAGGGTCTCGTTGGAGCTACGCACACATGTGGGGTGTCACTTGGGGAGGTCATTCTGCACTCCCTCTCTCCACCCTGTCTCCAGACCCTCGCCTCTAAGGTCTGGAGGTCCCCTAGGAGTCAGGGCTTGGACCCAGGACCCAGTCAGATTTGAAGAGGGCACGCAAGATGCTCCTTTGAACAGATGCAAACATCAAGGTCCTAACACCGAAGCCGAGGTCCTAATGCTGGAGACCTTGGATGCAACAAGGCAGAGCTGAATCTCACTCCGAAATCTCAGCTTCGAGCCCAACCTGCCCCTTTGGTGGCAAACACACATTTCAGCCTTCCTCCCCTCGCCTCCGGGTCCCCAAGTCACCTACGTGGGCTCCCCGAGCCTCATGGTGCCATCTGCCCGGCAGACAATCTCCCGGCGGGCACCGTCCATGAACTGGGCCAGCCAGCCGATGCTGCCCACAAAGAAACACGCATTCACGTAGAAGAGAATGACTGCAGGGTAGCGATTCGAGTTCCTCCAGTCAGCCACGAACGTGGCCTAGGAGAGAGGGGTTGAGTTACTCTGCTGCTGCAGACACCCTTAGGACCCTTCTTAGGACCCCGCTCGGGGGACCCCCGCCAGGCCGTCCCCCCCCCCCGACCTCTTCACCCAGAGCCCAGCCGCTCTCCCCGACAGTCCCACTCCCTTCCCACTTTGCCAGCTGAGTGCTCAGGACACCCGCCTCCCCTGACCCCGGATGTGCAGGCCAGTCCCCGGCTGACCAGGGTGAAGAAGGTGCAGAGGCCGGTGACGGCGCCGAAGGCGGCGATGTAGCTGTGCATGTCCTGGTGCTCCGCCTCCGTGAACAGCGGGTTCTGGCACTGGATCCCGCAGCCCTCCACGTCCTCGTACCAGCTCTTGGGGTTGTCGGTCCGAACCAAGGGAGCCTCACACTGGCCCGAGCTGTTGAACTTGATGTTCTGCACCTCATTCTGGCACAAGGCAAGGAAGAGAAGACAGTGCAAAGGAGGGCAGGAGGCTCAGCGGCAGCCTCTGGTTTCCTCAGGGCACAGAGGCAGCACGACAGAGGGGCTGAGGGCACAGACGCTGGAGGCAACCCATGGCGAATGACGTGACTTTTCTGTTACCTCAGTTTCCCCATCTATAAGATAGCAGGAAATAATGGACTCATTTGGAATATAGTGTTCGGGGGGAGCTCTATGCCCCCCAACCCTGGACCACCATTAAGATGAATAAGTGGGTCCCAGAGCAAATGAAGCCTGAAACATCACTGGAGTCAAAAATGACAAAACTGAAGCCGTCCTACTTCAGGCAGGGGTCTTTGGAAAAGACATTAATGCCGGGGAAAATAGAAGGCAGAGGGAAGGGGAAGACCACGCATGGGGTAGACGGACTCCATGAAAGAAGCCACAGGCATGAGTCTACAGGAGCAGAGAAAAGAACACTGGGACACCACTCATTCCTAGGATCACCGTAAGTCAGAGCTGACTCAGCAGCATCTAACACACACACCTCTTCATTGTGGGATTTAAGGGGTAAATGAATGAATAAGTATAAAATGCTATAAAAGCATTTGGCAGGTAGGAAATAATAACCAGTAGTGTTATTACCATCATTATTATCACTAGAGGCCTGGTGCATGGATTTGTGCACCCACGGGGTCTCTCAGCCTAGCACGTGAGGATTGGCCAAAACAAGCTCTCTGACATCCCCTAAGGGGTCCCAGGTTGCAAGAGGGTGCAGGTCAAGCTGAGGGACTCCACCAGTGCACAACTGGAGGACTGTGGGAGAACTCCAGGATGTGTCTGGCCCATCTCGCCCAGTCCTGATGGGCTGGACCCCAGCAGCAAGCTAACCTACCAGTCAGAGTGTCTGCCCCCTGGTGGTCAGTGACTGATCGAACGGTCGAACGAATGGTTGGACTTAGTGTATTAGGCTTTTATTATATAGGAGGATTATAATTATTATCACTTATGAGCTCTCCTTCACCACCCAGAACTGGAGCACATCCCGTCTTGGGGTTTCCAGCTGTTTTACATGTGTCTTGATTCCATGTGACTCTTGTTAACCCCTAACACCTGACAGAGCTGGTGCTCAAAAAGGACTTGATGAACAGTTATCTTTTATTAAAATAAAAAGGGCCGAAGCCGGTTTGGCTCAGTGGTAGAGCGTCGGTCTGCGGACTGAAAGGTCCCAGGTTCGATTCCGGTCAAGGGCATGTACATTGGTTGTGGGTACATCCCCCCGGTGGGGTGTGTGCAAGAGGCAGCTGGTCGATGTTTCTCTCTCATTGGCATTTCTAACTCTTTATCCCTCTCTCTTCCTCTCTGTAAAAAGTCAATAAACTATTTTTTAATAAAAAAAAAATAAATAAAAATAAAATAAAATAAAATAAAATAAAATAAAATAAAATAAAATAAAAAGGGGGAGTTGCCTTGGCTGCATTGCTCAATGGTTAGAGTGTTGGCCTGCACACTGGAGGGTCACGGGTTTGATTCCTGTTCAAGAGCACATACCTGGATTGCAGGTCCAATCCAACCCCTTCCCCTCGTCAGGGCAAGTGTGGGAGACAACCAATCCATGTATCTCTCTCACATAGATGTTTCTGTTTCTCTCTCTCTCCCTATCCCCACCTCCACCCCCTTCCACTATCTCTAAAAATCACTGTAAAGAATATCCTCACTCCTTGGGTGAGGATAAAATAATAGTTAATTATTATTATAAATAATGATTTTAGGCCAAAACTGGTTTGGCTCAGTGGATAGAGCGTTGGCTTGCAGACTGAAAGATCCCGGGTTCGATTCCGGTCAAGGGCATGTACTTGGTTGCGGGCACATCCCCAGTAGGGGGTGCGCAAGAGGCAGCTGATCGATGATTCTAGCTCATCGATGTTTCTGACCTCTATCCCTCTCTCTTCCTCTCTCTAAAAAAATCAATAAAACATATTAAAAATAATAATAATAATAATGATTTTATACTATTATTAGAAAATAATAATTATTATAAATAGTTATAAAATAATAATTAACCAATAAGTAAATCAAGGATAGTCCCTGGTAGATGGGCCCAGCCAACAAACTTCAGTTTGGGGTGTTGGCCTATGGACACCAAGGCTGCAGGCTCGGGCTGCCCAGGGAGAAGGCTCTGGGCTCCCTGTGCCCCTCCTGCCCTGTGCCTGGTGCTGACCAGCCTGAGGGCAGGGGCCTCCCCACAGACACTCACCGGGCAGCCCTCGGGGAAGTGGTCGGGGGTGCAGCGCAGGAAGTCGGGCCAGCCGCGCTCTCTCTCCACGATGGCACAGGGGCCCCGCGTGGCCTGGCAGAGGGTGCGGCTGGGCAGCTCCACCCGGTCGTTCTCACACTTGGGCATGTACACGGCACACAGCAGGGGCTGGATCACTGCCCAGCAGCGGGGGGCGTTTCGGAGGCCTGCAGGAGTGGACACATTGCAATGAGGACCCCTCTTCCTTCGTACCCACAAACACAGCAGCACCCCCGGTTCCCCAGGCCTAAGGCGCCTCTCTTTGCCTCAACAGAGGCCATTATTGCTCAGAGCCGTGGAGCAAGGTGTTCCTCACCAGGGCATTTGGGCAGGACGACTCTGTGCTGCAGGACGGTCCATGCATTGCAGGACATGTAGCATCCCAGGACCCTGCCCACTGAATGCCAATAGGCCCTAGCTGGTTGGGTTTTGTGGTTAGCTCTCACCATTACAGCATTGGCCCACCGACTGAAGGGTTAAGGGCCCGATTCCAGGTCAAGGGCATGTGTCTCATTTGCAGGCTCCGTCCCTGGCCCTGGAGCCCACGCGGCCGGCAACCAATCACTGTTCTCTTTCTCTGACCCCCATTTCCACTCTCTCTAAAATCCAATGGAAAAAACATCCTCAAGTGAGGATTAACAAAAAATAAAATAAAATAAATCAAATGCCAATAGAACCCCTGAGTCATTGTGACAACCAAAAACTGCTCCTACCAAGCCCCGTTCCAGGGGCGGTGACTGGCGGAGAGCCTGAGGACCGTTCTGCGAGGCCACTCACGCTCTCCTTCTTGATCTGGTGCTGGATTCCTGGGTACATTCACCCGTGGGCATTAAGTTTATGGTCTGTGCGCTTCTCTATATGTACATTATAATTCAATTAAAGTTTTATAAAACAGCCTCCATTTCCAAATGCCCTGCGAGGGAGGATAACACCTCTGGCTGAGAACCCTAAGTGGATTCACATTTTACCTTTTCAGGGGCATTTAAAACCCTTGCTTCAGGGCCTCTTCCAGCGGGAAGGAGAGTGGTGGGATGCCACCCCTCCCCGCACGCCCCCCTCAGGCCCATGCTCCAGAACCCGAAACGGTTTCCCTTGCCGAGATCCCAGGACCCCGGGTCTCCTTACCGAGCTGAGGTGAGATAGAGAACAGGTAGGAGCTAAGAAGAGGTAGTCAGGGGAGCCAGGTACTCCAAGGCCAGAAGAGGAAACAGGAAATCAGGTGGAGAGAAACAGAGGAGGCTGTGTCCAGTGCAGAGAGAGGTAAGGAGGTGCCAGCAAGACAGAAACAGCTGCCCCAGTGGCTGGGCTCACTCAGCATTCTGCCTACTTCGCCCCTCCTGAATCCTCCTTGCTTCAGGAACACCTATTTCCCAAACAAGAAGTTGAATTAGGAGAAACTTTTGAGGACATGAAAGCCAACATGGGTGCTGGCCACACTGCTGGGCTGGGGGGAATGTGGGGAGGTAGGTAACTGCTCTTCTTTGCGGGGAAGTAATATAGCAGAGAGGTAGGGAGCATGGACACTGCAACTAGCCTGTCTGGGCCCACATCCTGACTCTACCATGTCCTTGCTGTGTGATCCTGGGCAAACTACTTTATCTCAAGCCTCAGTTTCCTGGTCTGTGAAATGGGAGCAGTACATTTACCGTGTGGAACTGTTGTGAAGAATGAGATAGCAAGTTAACTGCTTAGCATGGTACTTGTCATATATATAATAAGCACTCAGAAAATGTCAGCTATTATTATTACCTCTCCGGGCCTATTATTATTACCTCAGCTGCTCTCACTGTGACACAGCCTCTCTCAGGGCACAGAGCAAGTTCCTGTCACGTAAGAAGCAATGGTTTACCCCGGCCAGGTAGCTCAGTTGGTTAGAACATCGTCCAGGTACACTAGGTTGCGGGTTTGATCCCTGATCAGGGCACACACAAGCGTCAACCAGTGAATGCACAAATAAGTAGAACAATGTGTATGTGTGTTGTTTCTCTCTCCCTCTCAAATCAATTAGAAAGAAAAAAAACCAATGATCTTGGGCAATGGTACCCAGACCTGACTCAAATTCGAATCCTTTGGGGAACTCTTATCACTCTGGCTGGAGAACCCCAGAAACGGCCTGAATGGCTATGGGTGGAGCACACAGCAGGGAGTGCCAGGAGGAGAAGGACTATTCGGGGTAATGGGATTGTTCTCTGTCTTGAATGTAGTGGCTGATTATACACTCTGTGTGCTTGTCTAAACTCATAGAACTGCACAACAAAGAAAAGGTGAATTTTACTGGATGTTTATTAAAAATGGGGTAGGGGGCTCACTAGAATAAAATGTATTCTAGAGAAGCATCAGGCAATTAATAAAATACTGGGTTATTTTTTTTTCCCCCCTCAGGAATTTGTGGTTCTTTCAAAAAATATGTAATTTGTTGTTCTCAGTTTTTCTCATTTTAAACATTGTTTTATTCTTTAAAAATAAACTTCCAAGGAAAAGATAGATTATTACATAAATCTTAAATGACAATGGAAGAGCCATCTAGCGAAAAAATAAGTTGGACCCTTATCTTGTGTCTTACATAAAAATAAGTTCCTGCCCGGCTGCGTGGCTAAGTGGTTGAGCTTCAACCTATGAAGCAGGAGATCATGGTTCAGTCTTGGTCAGGGCACACGACTGGGTTATGGGACCCACCTCCAGTGGGGGGTGTGCAGGAGGCAACCAATCAATGATTCTTTCTCATTATTAATGTTTCTATCCCTCTTCCTGCCTCTTTGAAATAAATAAAAAATATTTAAAAAAATAAGTGCCTGATGAATCAAAATAATTACATTATTTTAAAAAATATTTAACTTTTACTTATTGATTTTGAAAGAGAGGAAAGGAGAGAAACATTAATTTGTTGTTCCACTTATTTGTGCATTAATTAGTTCATTCTTGTATATACCAGTATGCCCTGACTGAGAATGGAATCCACAACTTTGATGTATTAGGACAATGTTCTAATCAACTGAGCTACCTGGCCAGGGCTAATAATAACATTATTTTAAAAAATTAAAGTAATAAAAGAAAAAATGAGAAATGCTTTTTGAAACCTTGGAGTGGAGAGGATTTTTTGATGTATAACACAAAACCCAAAAGCTATGAAACAAAAGATTTAAACAAAATCCTAAAATAAGCAACATCCTGAGAAAATATTTCATACATATTACAGGTAAAGAGCTAATTTTCCTATATGCACAAAGCTTTTCCAAATCAATAAGAAATTCATAAGCCTCTAGGAAAGGGGCCAAAGGCAAACAGAACAGATCAGAGAAAATACAAAAATGGCCTTTAAATGCATAAAGAGATGCTCTAAATGTGAAATAAAGCTGTAATGATATATAATTTTTTTAACTTGAGGGTGAGAAAGACAAAAATATTTGAAAATGCTATAGTGGCAAGAGTGTGGGAAAAAGTGGCACTTTTATATATTTTTAGTAGGAATACTAAATACTTGTAGAGGCTATCTGGCATTATCTATCAAAACATTATACTCGCAATCCCACTATACATGTTCACACTGACAATTTATAGGAGTATTCATTGCAGCATTGCTTGTAATAGCAAATGAGTAGAAACAACCTGAATGTATATCCATCATTAGGAGCAGCTAAAAAAATATCATACATCAGTATAATAGGACATTAATCAGGGTTAAACTGTTGTATTTGCATTGAAATGGAACTATCTCCAATAGATCTTGTTAAGTGGATGTAGTTGAGTGGAGAACAGCCCGAAGAGCATGCTACTACTGTGTGTGGGAAGAAATAAACAAAGGGCTCGCCTCCATTTGTACATATGCTGGCAACGTCTAGAGGACACACAGAAGCCAGTCTTGATGGTTGCCTCTGAGAAGGGAAAATGGGTAGCTGAGAACACAAGTGGAGAGATTTAACTTCTGTTGCTTTTGAATTTTGTACTATGTGCATATACTACATTTTTTTTAAGTAATTAAGTTAAAAAAAATAAATATGCAAATTACTGAGGTGAGAAAAGCTTCCCAAAGAGCAGGGAATGAGATTGATAACAGGAAGCCAGGGGACATCAACTTTATCTGTATTATTTTTTATTTTAACAACATATGAAACAAACAAAAAAATAGGGACACATTTTTAATATTAAAAATATTAAATTAAAAATAACACTGCCACAATTTAAACTTTGAAACAGGCTTTTTGTTTGTGTGATTCTGATAAGTAGTCAAGTTGAAAACTGTTGGTCTAAGGTTGGGTTAACATTAGAAAATTTAATCAATGAATCTATATTCATAGATTAAAGAAGAAAAAAAACATAATCATCTCAATAAATGCAGTAGTTGATAAAATCAATATCCATCCTATCTAATAAAGACGGAATATGCTAATTGACCCTCACACCATTGCAAAGATGGCAGCACCCACAGCCAATAAGGAGGGAATATGCTAATTGCTGTCTCACCCTCAAAGATGGCAGCGCCCACAGCCACAAGATGGCGGCTCCCAGTCCCCTCAGCCCCGCTGGAGCGCCTGCCTCTGGAGTCCCCCAGTCCTCTCAGCCCTCCAGCCTCCCAGGGTAACCAGGGCCACCTGAAGCTAGCACTACTGGCAGTGGTGTCATCAGAGGTGTAAAGGGCGTCTCCTCCCCCTGATTGCCAGGTCACCGCCCCTGAGGGCTTCTGGCCTGCTCCTAGTCTATCACAAAAAGATAACTGGCAGATTAGGAAATAGAAGACAACTTCCTTAACCTGATAAAATGTAACTACAAGAAAACTACACCAAACACCACATTTAAGAGTGAAAGGTAGAAAAAGCTTTCTGTTTAGAACACAGAAAAAGTCAAGGACAAAGGATGCTGCTACTATTACCACTTCTATTTAACAATGTATTGAAGGTGTTAAGCAATGCAACAAGGCAATAAACATTAACAAATATATGGTTTATAAAGGGAAGAAACAGCCCTGGCCAGCTTGCTTAGTGGTTAGAGCTTGGGCCAATAGACGGAAGGGTTGAGGATTTGATTCCTCAGTTGTAAGTTCCCTGCTCCTGTGGGGGTGCAAACAGGAGGCAACCAATCAATGTGTTTCTCTCACATCTATGTTTCTCTCTCCCCGCTCCTCCCTCCCTTCCATTTCTCTCTCCTCCTTCCTTTCCTCTCTCTCTAGAAATCAATTGAAAAAAATATCCTCAGGTGAGGTTTTTTTTAAAAAGGGAGAAAGAAACTCATTATCCATAAATGAGATAATTATTTGTGTAAAGTAAATTTATTATAGCTAGTTTACTCGATTCAAAATCAATTGTATTTTTTTAAAATATATTTTATTGATTTTTTACAGAGAGGAAGAGAGAGGGATAGAGTTAGAAACATCGATGAGAGAGAATTATTGATCAGCTGCCTCTTGCACACCCCCTACTGGGGATGTGCCTGCAACCAAGGTACATGCCCTTTACCGGAATAGAACCCAGAACCTTTCAGTCCGCAAACCGACACTCTATCCACTGAGCCAAACCGGTTTTGGCAAAAACAATTGTATTTTTATTAACTTTTTTTTTTTTTTTTAAGAAGGTCAACTATACCACACCAATGGAGAACCTTTATTTTTTATTTATTTATTTTTTTAAATATATTTTATTGATTTTTCACAGAAAGGAAAGGAGAGAGATAGAGAGCTAGAAATGTCGATGAGAGAGAAACATCGACCAGCTGCCTCCTGCACACCCTCCACCGGCGATGTGCCCGCAACCAATGTACATGCCCTTGACTGGAATCGAACCCGGGACCCTTCAGTCCGCAGACCGAAGCTCTACCCACTGAGCCAAACCGATTTCGGCTGTATTTTTATTAACACAAAATACAAACAAAATGTTAAAGGAATCATTTAAAGTAGTGTAAAAAATTATCAAGTATCTAGGAATAAATCTAACAAATGTTATTAAGAACTCCCTGCAGAAAAACTGTAAAAATATTGAGAAAATAAAAGATCTAAATAGAAATATAGTATAATGAAATTATTACAATACTCAATAATGTAAAGATGTCTTTTTTTCAAATCCACCAACAAATATTTTTATATTAAAGCTCAAAGGATCAATAATAGTCCAGACTATTTTCTGCTGTACTATGAAGTAGAGGCTCCTAGCCTCGAGTTCACAAAGGATTCTTAGAGAGACTTTAGAGATCCATGAACTTGGATGGGGAAAAATTACATTGAACTGAAATTCAGCATTTCCTTCCATTATAAATGTAAACAACATGCCACAGTACTGTTAGCAATACCCGTGGCTTTGTCACAAATAGAAATCGGATATTGTATTTTTGTTGCAGATATCTCAAAATATTGTCACTGCTCATCATCACCTTGATGCCGGTATTATAACGGTTATTAAACCCATACTAGATCTTATAATGTATTACTAAAGAAGCACATATACATTAGATCACAAACTTTTTAAATATTTGATAACTATATTTCAATAGAATTCATTTCCTTTATAATCCTAAATGCTCTTTTCAATTCAATGTGTTTTACTTTAAAATTTAAAAATATTTTACTGAAAAAGGGGCCCATAGATTTTATCAGATTGCTATAACTCATAGGTTCATAACTCAAAGAATTGAAGAACCATGCTATAAAGATATGATAATTAAGATGGTGTGGTATTGGCAAGGGATGGACAAATAGATCTATAG
Organism: Pipistrellus kuhlii; assembly: GCF_014108245.1. Lineage (NCBI taxonomy): Eukaryota > Metazoa > Chordata > Mammalia > Chiroptera > Vespertilionidae > Pipistrellus > Pipistrellus kuhlii. Next base: position 11,837,554 of record NW_023425405.1, on the reverse strand, counting down.
AATAGAGTAAATATTCCAGAAGTAAATATATATTTCAACACTTGATTTATGACAGAGCTGAGATATTGTATTTAGCAAATTATATTGAGCCCTGACCGGTTTGGCTCAGTGGATAGAGCATCACCCTATGGACTCAAGCGTTCCGGGTTTGATTCCAGTCAAGGGCATGTACCTTGGTTGTGGGCACATACCCAGTGGGGAGTGTGCAGGAGGCAGCTGATTGATGTTTCTCTCTCATAGATGTTTCTAACTCTCTATCCCTTTCCCTTCCTCTCTGTAGAAAATCAATAAAATATATATTTTTAAAAATAAACACTAATTATATTGAGACTATAAAATTGAAGTTCTAAAAAAAGAAAAAAAAAGAAAAATCAACTCCAGGTGATTTATATGCCTAAAATGAAATGAAAAGCTATGAAGTTTTGAGAAAATAATATAAGAAAATAAATTTATTACTTTGTGGTGTGAAAGGGCATTTTAAGGTAAGACACAATAGCTGTAGCTGACTCAGTGGACGGAACATTGGCCAGCGAGCGGACTGAGGGGTGCCAGGCTCAAGCCCTGGCTCTGGTTGGGTTACATGCGGGAGGCAACCAATCAATGTTTATCTCTGTCTCTCCCTCTTCCTTCTGCTCTCTCTAAAATCAATGGGAAAATATCCGTGAGTGAGAATTAACTAAAAATAAATAAATAAATAAATAGCACAATAAACATTACACATAAAAAGTTTGATAAATGACTCTTAAAGTTCAGAACTTCTGTTCAATGAAAGACACAGAGAACGAAGAGGCAAGCCACAGAATAGTACCTATTTTCAATACATACAACCAATAAAGGATTCATCCATGAAGATCTACAAATCTTATAAAAATGACAGCTAGGCCCATAGAAAAATGGGCCAAAGATCTGGACAGACACGACACAAAAGGAAAACTCCAACAGCCAGGAAACATTTCACATGGTGCTTAACCTCACTGGTTATCAGGAAAATGCACATTAAAACCACAAACACACACCACAACATATCCACTAGTTTGGCAAAATTCTAAGGTAGACAATGCCAAGGGTCAGGAATCACGTGGAGCAATAGTGACTATTCTACTGAGCTACTGGGAGTGTAAGTTTGTGCAACCACTTTGAAAAACTGGCATTCTCTAGTAAAGCTAAAAGTTCATACATTTCCTTTTATCTCTAAGTATGTTCCTGGAGAATCCTGACCCAAGTGCACCAGGACGTACATAAAAGAATATCCACAGCAATGGTATTCCCAGTGACCCCAAACTGAGGACAACTAAGATATTTAACAACAAAATAAAATGGGTAATTAAACTGAGGTATATTCTACAATGGCAAACTGATCAGCAATGAAACAAATGAGCTATGATAGCATGAATCTTACAAAATAATGTAGAACAGAAACAAGACATATAATACACACAGCATGACTACATTTTATAAAATTCAAAAGCATGAAATTTGAAATATACTGTTTAGGGATCTAAAGCTAGATGGCAAAACTATAGAGGAAAGAGGAATTGATTATAAAAACATCAGGATAGTGGTTACTTCCAAAAGAGGAGGAAGGGACGCCTTGGCCAGTAGTATGGCTCAGCTGATTGGGCATCGTCCAGTGCAACGAAGGGTTGTTGGCTTCATTCCTCGTCAGGGTGCACGCCTGGGTTTGCGGCTCCATTCTCCGATATGGGGTGTGCAGGAGGCGTACAATCAGTGTTTGGCTTACACATAGATATTTCACTCTCTCCCTTCCTCTTTCTCTAAAAATCAATAAAAAACTCTTTTTTAAAAATGGGAGGGGAGATGGGAAAAGACAAAGGGGGAGCTTCTGAGGGTTTTTGGTATAGTCATAGAATTGGGCAACTATCACCACAATCAACTTTAGAAAATATTCATCACATCAAAAAGAAACTATATTAATTAGCAGCCACTTTCACAAACACACACACACACACACACACACACACACACACACACCCAGCTCTAGGCAATTAATAATTTTTTGGATAAGTATATCCCACAATTACATGGGCCATACTTGTATAAAAATGTATTTATTGTTTATCTAAAGTTGAAATTTAACTGCACATTTTGTTTTTGTTTCTTTTTTTATTTACTATTTTTTTAAACATAGTTCTTTATTGTGGAAAGTATTACATATGTCCCCTCCTTCCCCCCCCCCCCATTAACTTTCCCCACCCACACTTTGTACCCCCACCACCATAGTCTAGTTCTTGATTCAAATAGCACTTTATAATTATCTGTTATTTAGTGATTCTGTGTTCAATGCAATTTCTGTATATATGCTACATTTCACAATTAAATCTGAACCAAATTAAAAACATGAGCCTGCGGAAATGGTTCCCAATTTTTTTACTTTCCCAAAATATATACTTTAAAAACTAATTCTGATCATGAGCAAGCCAGGTTGGGGAACAGCTCTAAGGAGATTCTTCCTGATCTGACCCTGCAAATAACTCACCATCACCAACAACATCCCTCCTCTCACCTCTCATCTGGCTCTTTCCTACTGGCTGCCCTGGCGGGATGACAGGGCCACATACTCCTGTGCACACACAGAGCAGAGCAGTGGTCAAAGAGGCTACGTGCTGGTTCTCAGGGACCTGTTTCCCTCGCCAGTCTCTGGCCTCTCTGCTTTCTTGCCCCATTTACCAAACCAGATTTGGCCGAAGATGGACCATGACCTGGATATTATATTTGTCTGGTCAACCTGAATGCCTGAGAGGAGGTGTTTCAAGCTATAATGTGAAAGATTCTGAGTGCCTAAAATATCTCAAGTCCATGCCCTAACCGGTTTGGCTCAGTGGATGGAGCATCGACCTGCAGACTGAAGGGTCCCAGGTTCAATTCCAGTCAGGAGCATGTACCTTGGCTGCGGGCACATCCCCAGTAGGGAGTGTGCAAAAGGCAGCTGATTGATGTTTCTCTCATCGATCTTTCTAACTCTCTATTCCTCTCCCTTCTTTTCTGTAAAAAATCAATAAAATAAATCTTAAAAAAAAAAAAAAATCCCAAGTCCAGAGAGTTGAAAGACACAGGAGAGACCCAAGTTCTATTCAAATCTAGAAATTTATCCAACTTGAGTCCATGAACGTCCTCACTCAGTGGCATGCTTCCAAAGGCTCAGTGGTCTGGGCCAAAGAAGCACATGGTGGCCACCTCTCTTTAGCAACTACTAGTCCAGATCTGCTGATCTGTCCACATAGATGTCCAGGAAGTGTGTCTAGGTCACATGGCCAAACCTAAACCCAGGCTTTCTTCTATACCTCCTCCTCCTCTAGCATTCTCTGGCTTATGAAAGGGGAGGTACCACTTTCCATTCAAGCCCTCCATCCAACTTATGGGCAAGACCCATGGGTTCTAGCTCTAAAACTCTGGGTGTCTACTTCCTAAAGCCTGTTACAGTCCTGACCACCATCCTCTCGCACCTGGACTCCTTCAACCGTCCTCCGAACAAGCAACCAGCCTGTAGGTCTTTCCTCCAGCCTGGCTTCTTCACACAACACTCAAAATGCAAATATGATTACACCTCTCCCTTGCTTAAAAACCTTCAATTACTCTTTATTATCTTTAGGACAACATACAAATTTAATATGCAGGGTGTGTGTGTGTGAATCCCTTTATTTTCTAATTTTCTAGGTCTTATCTCTTATAATTCTCTCTCACACATGCTTTGATCCAGCTCTACTGAAATTCTTACCCTTTCTCAAAAGCACCAATCCCTCTCACCTCTTCACCTTTGTGCCTGTCATTTCCTCTTCCTATCCCTTCCTATCCAACCCATCCTTGGCCAGGTAAGTCCTACTTATTTCTCAGATCATGGGGTAAATGTCAGTTCTCCTCGGGGAGGGGGGGTAAGTCTTCTCTTGCTCCACAAAGTCCTTTGTGTTCCTTCAGCACCCACTTTATCACAAATATTGCAAAAGCCTGTTTAATGGTCTGTCTGCCCCTTGATAGCAGGATTCATGCCTGCGTTCTTCATTTTTATATTCCCTAGGACCTGATCCAGGATGTAGCAAGCACCCAGTACCTAAATGAATAAATGACTGGGTGGGTGGGTATACTCAGAACTTGGGCTTTCAGAAAAAAAAAAAAAAAAAAGAAGAACAAGTCTCTGCTTCCGAAAGTTTACAGAGAAAGACAACCTAGATCATCTCCATTCTTTACCCACAAAAATACCCACAAGAGCTAGGTGACACTGACCGTGTCTAATGCCAAATCCAGGCTACTAAGTCAGGATAGGATTGCCACTAGCTGCAATTCCTAGCTGATGGCCTGTCTCTGATTCTCTCTTGGTTCAGGTTCACTCTACCCTGTCCTATCCACACACACACACACACACACACACACACACACACCCGCCTCCCACTGACTCAGCTCATACCAACACCTGCTTCTGGCTCTACTTCATAGAACATCCCACAGAAGGACCCAAAGCAGAAAGAGAACAACCAAAACACATAGGAATGGGACTGAGCTGAGGGATGATGGGTGGCAACAGAGAAGAGCTCAGAGTGAACTGAGGATCTGGGCTCAGCGGTGGCACCTCTGCAGGAACCTACCCCACCAGAGGCGCAGCGAGTGAGGTTTGAACCTGCATACCCAGCAGATGTTTCTAACTGCTAAACGTTCCTGCCAAAACCACTTCTGCCTACTCAGCAGCTGCTCTCAGGAGTAGGGGCTGGAAAGAGGTTCATACTCTTCCTCCTTGGTTTGATGGTAACAACAGAAGGGCAGCATCACACATGTATCAAACTTAGGAGAATTCTACCACTTGCAAAACAGGTAAGGAGAGAGAAACAGAATATCCTCTCACAGTGTGAGCAAGATTCTAGTGCTGAGAGATGTATTTGGATTGTCCATACAGCTGGCTCCTAAATTCCAGCCTTATCTCAGGTAGTGCTTAAAGAAATAGTGTTGCCAAAACAGGTTTGGCTCAGTGGATAGAGCGTCCAATTGCGAAGTGAGGGGTCCCAGGTTCGATTCTGGTTATGGGCATGTACATTGGTTGCGGGCACATCCCCAGTGAGGGGTGTGCAGGAGGCAGCTGGTTGATGTTTCTCTCTCATCGATGTTTCTAGCTCTCTATCCCTGTCCCTTCCTCTCTGCAAAAAATCAATAAAATATATTTTTTTAAAAAGAAAAGAAATAGTGTTTATACCTTTTATGTTCTTTTTTTATTCCTTCAGTCTTCTGCTTTACATTTATATAATTTAAAGATTAAAATGATAATTTCTACCTACGCCCCCTTTTACATTCTGTACATTACTCTTTGTGACACATTTATACAAACATATTACCATAAAGCGGCGTAGTGTATATGCAGAATTACACAGCTTTTATGTTATGGTAATTTATGATTTTCAAAGCTACTGATTACACATGGTTTTTGCCAATATGCTGATCTGATACTCACAAACAATGAAGCGCCACATGGGCACCATCCTCCAAGTTCCTCACCTGGCATCTGCGCCATGCCAGGAATATATCCATATGGCTTTGTCCAACATCCCTCAAACACTCTGAGAACGCCATGGCCGAGTGGACAATGACAGGCAACCTCGATCTGCTTCCCTCATCGGGATCATTACCAGCAACAGCCAGGGCAGAATAGAGATGGGAGATGTGGGGCATCGAGGTCTATCCAAGGGGGGCAGCCAGGTATGCTCCTGGCCTTTGGTTTTCTTTTCTTTTTCAAGTCAGTTTTGGACCACACTGGCTAGAAACAAGGGATGACAAGGCCAGCCAGCTACCGTCCTGAGCACTTTTCAAGCCCTGGGCTCAGACTAGTGACAGGTGGGGACATAATTCACTCCACACTACTAAGGAAGGACCTGTGTGGGTTCCTTCTGCAGATTTTCAGGCCGACCTTAATGCCACCCTGAGGTGAGGGCTCTGGGACCGTAGATCACTATGGAAGTTTCCACGGACTCTCAACATCCCAGGCTTACATGTTCTTCCGCAGCCCTGCCCAGCTTGAGGAACCAAACTTCCAGAGAACACACAAATAATCTTCCCAATAGTCTCATTCCTTCACCATTTCAAGCAAAAATCAGAGTCCCCATTTTCCAGGTGAGGAAACTGTGCAATCTCCTGTGGAAGCAAAACAAGACCAGGGTTCTCTGGACTTCCTGTCTCCCAAAACATTATTTCTGGAACTTTCTGGTTGCCTTTTAATTACTCATCATCGGGGTTTCTTAGCCTTCATAAATTTCACTCAGTCCTCACTCTCCACCCCCATGCCTAAATTGTACCCACATCCTCCCCCTTTTTCCTTTCCAACTCCATTTCCCGGTCTCTTCTCCAAGGTCTAAATATCTTGAATCTCTGAGAACCCAGCTTCCAGAGTGGCACTTAGGTGGAGCATCTCCTCCTCCTTTTTTTTTTAATGTCCTTTCCAGCCCTAATTGGTTTGGTTCAGTGGATAGAGCGTCCGCCTGCGGACTCAAGGGTCCCAGGTTCCATTCCGGTTAAGGGCATGTACCTTGGTTGCGGGCACATCCCCAGTAGGAGGTGTGCAGGAGGCAACTAATTGATGTTTCTAACTCTCTATCCCTTCCCCTTTCTCTCTAAAATAAATCAACTATATATATTTTTAAATGTCCTTCCCTGTATAAGAGATCAACCGAAGGACTTGTATACATGCATATAAGTACAACCAATGGACACAAAACTTTGGGGAGGGAGGGAATGTGTGTGTGTGTGGGGGGGGTAATGGTATATGTACACAGATAATAATTTAATAAAAATTTTAAAAAAATAAATGTCCTTCCCTGTGGCTCACAGCCCCTTCCTGACCATCCTTTGCTCACCCACCCTGCTCAGGCGCTTTATGGCCGGCTCCTTCCTCATCACCGAGGATCCGTCCCATCCTGCATTCGGTCTGCTCCAAAGTTTCAGACTTTGTTCCTCCAACTCTCTCGGGTGCAGGTCCCGCCCTTTGCAAAACTCAGGCCTGAGCCTTTTCTTTCCCGGAGCCCCGCATCCCAGCGCCGCATCCCCCGCCGCGGCTCCCGCGCTTACCGGACCACAGCACGAGCTTGCCGTGCGCCTCCTCCTGGGACTCCGAGTCGCCGGCCAGCAGCGTGGAGGTGGCGGCGTAGGGCAGCGCCGAGCCCAGGCACACGTTGTAGCGCAGCGGCTCGCAGGGGGCGGCCCGGCCGCAGTGGCTCAGCGGCGGCGGAGCCCCCGTCCCCGCCGCGCTCCTCCGGGCGCCCCCGCCCGCGCCCCGAGGCCCGGGCCCGGTCGCGTTCCCGCTCAAGGCCATCCCCCGGCCCGGGCCCCCCGGCAGCAGCAGCAGCCACAGCAGCCACAGCAGCGGCCCCCAAAGCCAGAACTCCGACCCCCGTGCGAGGCGAGCAGCGGCCATGACCCAACCCGCCAACTCAGCGGGAGCCCCGCGCCCCCGCCCGCTCCCCGGGGCCCCCGCGCCACCCTCGGGGCTGCGGGGCCGACTCAGGCGACCTGTGCGCCCCGCGAGCCCGGGGCCGGGCCCCCCCGGGTGCTCCGCGCGCCGCGGGCCCTCGGCGCCCAACTTCGCAAACTTTGGAACCGGCGGCCCATGCTGGGCGGCGGAAGCCCGGGCTGGGATGCACCGCTCCCTCGCCCTTTCCCTGGCGACCCAAGTGGTCTTCAGCCCCGGGAGCCCCCAGGGCCCCCAGCCTCCAGCCCCATCCCCTCTCCCACCATCAAAAAACCACCTCCGGGCGCCGCGATGGAGGCCAGGCGCGGGCCGGGGGTGAGGGACCGGGTCCCCGGCGCCGCCCCTGCACCGGCCGGGGGCCCCGCAGCCACCTCGGCCGAAACGCGCCGCAGCCCCCCGACTCCTCCCCGCCGACCGCCCGGCTCCTTTGTTGCCGCTCTAGCTCGCTAGGCTTTCTGGAATGCACGGGCCTCCCCGAGCCAAGCCCGGCCCCCCCTCCGCCACGGCTGGGGGAGGGACTGGCGGAGAGAGGGAAGAGGAGGAGAGAAGGGAGAGGAGGAGCACCAGCTTCAGGGACCCGGGCGCGCCGCTGGGCCCGGGCTGGGGGCTCTGACCCGGCCTGCCGCCCGGAGCTGGAGAGACGTGGGAATCGTGTCCGGAGCCGCACCGAAACTCAGCGGGCGCCTGGATTAACCCGCGGATCGTTCCACTAGGTCTTCTGCAGCGCAGGGACTCTTCTGGTTTGCAGAGAGTAACTCTTCTGGTTTATGGAGAAACAGGGGATGCCTGGAGTTAGCGGAAACCTCCACCTCACTCACTCCCCATCCCCAACTCGCCAGTCTTTTCTGCTTTGGGTTCGATCTTTCAGCTTGTCCCGTAGCCCCATGGAGAAAAACCAGAATTTGGGGTTCCCGCTTGTCCAAATCCTTCCAGCTCGGGACCTGTGTGAGAAAGGACCTCAGAGTCCCTCGGGCAGCTGCCCCACTGCTGTTAACTGTGGATGCAGGAGCGTGGAAACCAAACGTGCCAACGTCAAGCCTTCATTGCTACAAGTGTGTGAAACCTGAATTGTGGTTCCCAACGACTAGCCCTGGCGTGTCTTTGTTTAGGTCCAAAGGAAGCCAGTCCATCTCCGATGGCCCCAGCTTCTCACAGGCTGGCAGAGGACGCTTCTTCTGCTGCTCTCCTTCCTCACTCTGCTCATTTTGCTTTTCCAGCTCCTTTGCCTCTGCAAGTCACTGCACTTGATTTCAATTTACACCTAGAGCCAGGGGTCCAGCCAAGAAGAGTAGACTTGCATTGAGCAACTTTTCTGAGTTGCTGATGGGGCAACATATTAGTGTGGGTGGCTTTTTCTATCTTACTCCCTACCCTGGTCTTCAGCCTAGCTGAAATGGACTAGTTCTGTTAGGTCTGGCCATCTATGAGCAAATTAGCAATTGCACTTCAGCTGTCATTCTCAATTGAGAGAGAGAAAAAGAGAGACTGACTTTAATTCAATTTAGCAAGTCCTTCTGAAATCCAAGGATGTACATATAGCACTGTGATAAGCATGACTTCCTCACAGAACTTGTGCATGTGACTGTGGTGACAAGCTTGCCCTCAAGAAATGGTAATATGGCCGAAACCGGTTTGTCTCAGTGGATAGAGCATCGGTCTGTAGACTGAGAGGTCCCAGGTTCGATTCCAGTCAGGGGCATGTACATTGGTTGCGGGCACATCCCCAGTGGGGGATGTGCAAGAGGCAGCTGGTCGATGTTTCTCTCTCATTGATGTTTCTAGCTCTCTATCCCTCTTCCTTCCTCTCTGTAAAAAATCAATAAAATATATTTTTAAAAAAGAAAAGAAATGGTAATATGACATCACATCAAAGTCTCCTGCTCCAGCGCAGGGACCTTATTCTATTCTCTGTATCCACAAAGCATCCAGTGCAGTAGGACATGCATATTAATCACTCAACAATAAGCTGCCTACGTGAAGTGCACAGTGAAGTGAGTATGCTGTTGGAAGTGTAGCAGGGAGAGTGGGTAGAAGTCGAGGAGGTGGGATTTGAAGCCAGCCCTGAAATGTGATTAGGAGGAGTTAGAAAAGTGTAGGCGAGTGGAGCTGGCATTATAAGCGGAGGAAACTATGACTACGGCTCAGAGCATGACTGGCCTGGCAATCAGGACATAGTAAGAGATAAACAGAGAAACTGATTGGCAAGGAAACTTGAATAATATACAGAGGCATTAAGGTTTAATTATGTTGGCAATAACAAAACAGTGCAAGGCCGACTGGTGTGGCTCAGAGGTAGAGTGTCCACTTGTGAACCGGGAAACCAAGTTTGGATTCCAGGTCAGGGCAACATGCTCCATCCCCAGTGGGGGGCGTGCAGGAGGCAGCCAATCAATGATTCTCATCATTGATGTTTCTATCTCTCCCTCTCCCTTTCTTTCTCTGAAATCAATAAAAAAAAATTTTAATATTAAAAGAAAGCTTCCAAGTTTTTATCAGATTGGTATGTTTAAGGACATTCATCAGGTGACGTGAGGATGGTATGAAGGCGAAAGGGTGGGCCATTTTGAAGGAAGCTGCTGGTGATTTTTGGAATAGACTCTGTCATCGGGGCATAATATTCCCACTGGAAAAATAATTTGAAACTTTATGACCTACTTCCATTAATTTTTCCTGTGATGTAAATGAAATGACTTTTATAACTTGTCCAAGGTCTGAGCCACAGAGAAAGTCGTCTGATATCACACTGATGTTTTGCTTTGTGAACTTTCTCCATTTATTTTTCAATCTGGTTGTTACTGTGGCAGATTTAAAGCCCTGTGAAATTTTCTCAGGATTCTGTATATTAGGGAGGAACCTACATAAGTGCTTACCTCTCTGCCTAAAAATTCTTCAAGTATGAAGGCTCTACCATTCCTTGTCTGGGATTTCTTGGGAGGTATGAGGAATAACCACATAATTGTAATATATTGTAATATCTTTACACTGGAAATATAAAAAAGAAAGTGAAGTGAGAAGATTCTAAGATGGTATCTTATGGCCAAAATGTTCTTCACTTCAAAAGGAAGAAGGTATTCTAAATGCTTCTCTCTCTCTCTCTCTCTCTCTCTCTCTCTCTCTCTGTGTGTGTGTGTGTGTGTGTGTGTGCATACACTTTTGTACTCTAGGCTTCTTGCTGGCCTAGGCAAAGGCCAGCAGGAAGGCAGATTGAGAACATTCTCAGTACTGTCTATAGCTACTGGGCCAGGTTCCCATCAATGGCAGCTGCAATAGCCATGGCTGCACATTTGAAATGTCTGTTTCCCCAGGAATAGAAGGAAGCAGTTTTAGTTTTGGGAAGGAAGGAAAGTGTTCAACAGGAACCAGGCCAGAGAGAATTTCTTGGTGGTTCCTGAATGACACTCAGAGTCCTGGAGAAAGCTGATACCCCCTGCAGGCATAACAAGACTGCCAGTGTATTTTAGAGACTCTTCAAAGTGATTTGATGCACTCCTAGTCTTCAAAATCATGGAAGGCTGCAAAGGGCCTCTCTCCTGATCCCGAGCCACCTCCCTACCCAGTTCCTCAAGAGTCTTAGCACATGTCATAACACGGTCCTTTTGTCAGGGGCAGGAGAAGCTGTCCTGTATTGACAAGGTATTACAGTATTTGATTTGCTACAAGTAGCTTCTTGATTTCTGAGTCATTCTCATAAAATATGTTGGCATTTTGAAGTCACACATTCAATGTTGAGTCTTTGTGATTTGCCTCTGGAACTTCCACTCAAAAAGAATGAACATGAAACTATTTGTGGGATATCCATGTGTATCCTTGAGGCCTTATGGTTCAGTTGTCACACTGGTTAGAATTTGGAGCATAATTGTTGCCAGTTATTTCTTGTTCTTTTTTTCTTTTTAAAAAAATATATTTTATCGATTTTTTACAGAGAGGGAGAAAGAGGGATAGAGAATTAGAAACATCAATCAGCTGCCTCTTGCACACCCCCTACTGGGGATGTGCCCGCAACTAAGGTACATGCCCTTGACTGGAATCGAACCTGGGCCCTTTCAGTCTGCAAGCCAATGCTCTATCTACTGAGTCAAACCAGTTTTGGCAGTTTTTTCTTTTTTCTGATGTTTCTTATTTTGCAACTAAGAGCATCAAGTCAGAAGGAATAGGCAAAATGGGAAAGGGACTAGACAAGCTGCCTCTCCAGAGGGGCAGCACAATAGATATGGAGTTAGATATAAGTTGGGCCTTACTAGCCAAGATCCTTTGAGCAACTTATTCTAAGTCCCTATTTCTTCTTCCTTTACAAAAATTAGATGTTATCAACTGTGTTCCTGTATACCAGCAATGAGCAATCTGAAAAGGTAATTAAGGTGGAAATTCCATTTATAAGGCATACAAGAGAATTAAATCCTTAGGGGAAAAATCTAATCAAGGAAATGAAAACTTATACACCTAAAACTACAAAACATTGCTGAAGGAAAATTTAAAATATCTAAATAAGTCGAGAGGCATTCTGTGTTCGTGGATGGAAAACTAAACATTGTTAAGATGTCAATACTACCCAAAGTGACCTGTAGAGCCACCTCAATTTCTATTAAAATTCCAACAGCCTTTTTCACAGAAATGGAAAAGTTGATCTCAAACACACATAGAACCGCAAGGGACCCTGAATAGCCAAAACAATCTTTTTTAAAAATATATGTTTTTATTGATTTTTAGAAGGAGAGGAAGAGAGGAGGATAGATAGAAACACTGAAAAGAAAGAAACATCATTGGTTGGCTTCCTCCTGCAGGATCAAACCTGCAAACGGGGCATATTGCCCTGGCAGGGAATCAAACCAGTGACTTCTTGGTTCATGGGTTGACACTCAACTACCAAGCCACATGGGCCAGGGCATAGCCAAAACAATCTTGAAAAAGATTAATAAAGTAGGAAGACCACACTTCCTGATTTTGAATCTTACTATAAAGCTGCAGTAATTAAAACTATGATACTGGCATAAAGACCGACATATAAGCCAATAGAATAGAACAGGAAGCCTAAAAATAAACCCTCAATTGACTTTTTACAAGGTGCTAATACCATTCAATTGGAAAGTCTTTTAAACAAATAGTGATAGGAAAAACTAGATATTGTATGTAAAAGAATGAAGCTGTACACTTACCTTACCCAATATACAAAAATTAACTCAAAGTGGATCAAAGACCTAAGTTTAAGAGTTAATACTATAAAATTCTTAGAAGAAAACATTCAGGAAAAATATGCATAGCATTGGGTTTGACAACAATTTCATGGCTATGACACCAGAAGCATAGGCAATTAAAAAAACAGATTAATTAGGCTTACTCAAAATTAAGAACTTTTGTGCATTAAAGAATACTATTAAAAAAGACAACCAATAAAATGGGAGACAAATATTTGCAAATCCTATGTCTTATAAGGAATTAATATCCAGACTATATAAAGAACTCCAACAACTCAACAACAAAACAAACAACCCAATTTAAAAGGGGCAAAGACTTATCCTGGCTAATATTGCTAAATGGCTAGAATGTTGGCCCACACACTGAAGGCTTGCAGGTTTGATTCCCACCCTCCCATTCTCTCTAAAAATTAATGGAAAAAATATCCTTGGGTGAGGAATAACAATAAATAAATAAATAAATAAGCAAAGACTTGAACAGATATTTCTCTAAGAAGATATACAAATGGCCAATAGACACATGAAAAAAATCCTCAACATCATAAGTCATTAGGGAAATGCAATCAAAACCATTATGAGATACAACTTCACAATACCTAGGGTGGCTATTTAAAAAAAAAAAAACATTAAAAATAAGTGTTAGCACTGATGTGAAGAAACTGGAACTCAAAAAAAAAAAAAGAAAAAGAAAAAGAAAGAAAAGAAAAGAAACTGGAACTCTGTGCATTGCTAGTAGAAATGCAAAAGGGTGCAACTTTGTGGAAATTTTTTGTGGTTTCTCAAAAGTCTAAATGCAGAACTATCATATGACCCAGCAATTCCACTTTCAGGTGTATGTCCAAAAGAACTGACAGCAGGAATTCACAAAGTTGTACAATAATGTTCACAGCAGCACTATTCACAATTGCCAAAAGGTAGAAACCACCAAAGTGTCCATCAATAGATGAATGGGTTAATAAAATGTAGACTATACATACAAGGGAATATTATTCAGCATTTTGATACGGTGTACAATATGATGGACCTTGAAAACATTATGCTTAGTGACATAAGCTAAATACTAAAGGACAAATATTGAATGATTCTTCTTCTATGAGCTACCTAGAATAGGCAAATCCATAGATACAGAAAATAGAATATAGTTTACTAGGGATAAATGGGAGGGAAGAAAGGGTTGTTGTTTAATGGTATAGAGCCTTTGTTGGGGAGATGAAAAAGTTTAGGGTCTAGATTAGGGGTGTCGAACTCAATCAGAGAAGGGGCCAAAATCTAAAATCCAGCCTAAATCGCGGGCCGAATGGTTTACTGAACAGTCATAAACTGTCATTGTGATGGAAACGCAGCGGAGTGCAGTGATGACAGCGCGGTGCGGGCCACATTGCAAGGCCTGGCGGGACAGATTTGACCCGCGGGCCTTGTGTTTGACACATGTGGTCTAGATAGTAGTGATGGTTACACAACACTGTAAATATATTTAATGCTACCAAATTGTAGATTCACAAATGGTTAAAATATAACTAGCAAGTTATATGTTATGTATACTTTTCTGCATTAAAAGAGAGAGAGAGAGAGAACCCTGGCCAGGTAACTCAGCTGATTGGAGCATCATCTCATACACCAAAAGGTAGCTGATTCAATACCTGGCCAGGGAACATATGTACCTAGGTTTCTGGTTCAATCCCCAGCCAAGGTGCAGGCAGGAAGCAATGGATCAATATTTCCCTCTCACATGGATGTTTCGCGCGCTCTCTCTCTCTCTCTCTCTCTCTCTCTCTCTCTCTCTCTCTCTCTCCATCCCTTTCTCTTTCCCTCCCCACCTCTCTCTAAAAATCTATAAAAACACATCCTCAGGTGAGGATTAATATTACTACTTAGCTAAAAGGAACCTAATGAGGATTAATATTAACATGAGAAATCTTGGTCCTTAAATGCTTAATAACTGTCAATTTCACTTCCCTTGTTTTATCTCTGCCATCTTTCCCATGGTGCCATGTTAATAATTCCCGGAAGCCCAAGTAGTAGCTAACATTGTAAAAATGTATCTGGTTTAAGAAAAAGTAGTCTTACCCCATTCCAGTCTGTGATATCAGATTTTAGGTCTTTCTGGTTCCTTTTTTGTACTGCAGATCACAGTTTTCCTCTTCTCAATAAATGGTACTATCATTTCCTTTACCCAGTCGACTGGCTAAGAATCTTGGAGTCATCTTTGATTCCTCTCTTTTTCTAACATCTCACACTCAATCCATCTGCTAACCCTGTCACTCCAACTATTCCTTATCACCTCCACAGCTACCAACCTGGGCTGAGTTACTATCATCTGTCACCTGGGCCACCCCAAGAGCTTCCTAACAGAGCTCTCTGTTTCCCCTTATCCTTCTCCAGCCTCTTCTCCAGCCGGGTGCCGGGGTGATCCTTTTAAAATGACATATCACATCATTCCTGCGCTCAAAACTCTCTGATGGTATCTCATAACACTTAGAGTAAATCTTCAAGATCTCATCATGACCTTACAAAGGCCCTGACAACCCCTAGCAACCTCCTGGATCCCATCTGGTGCTACTCTTTTTCTATCTCATTCCATCTCAGACATGCAGTTCTTTTTGCTGATCCTTACATGCACCAACAAGCTCATGCCTTAGGACCTTTGCACTCACGTTCTCAAGTTAAAATCTCCGTTCAACTATTTCTCCTCAAGAAGGCATTCTTTACAAATTGCTCCAAAGAAAACTAAATATCTAAGTTTAAATCTAACAAAAATATAAACATGATCTATATGATGAAAATTATTAGCCAACACTGGTTTGGCTCAGTGGATAGAGCGTTGGCCTGCAGACTGAAAGGTCCCAGGTTCGATTCTGGTCAAGGGCATGTACCTTCATTGCGGGCATATCCCCAGAAAGGGGTGTGCAAGAGGCAGCTGATCGATGATTCTCTCTCATCGGTGTTTCTAACTCTCTATCTCTCTCTCTTCCTCTCTGTAAAAAAATCAATAAAATATATTTAAAAAATTTATTAAATGCTGATGAAAGTAATAAAAGACAACCTAAATCCTTGGAGAGACACACTGTGTTCATGGATTGAAAGATTCATTGTACTAAAGATGTCAATTTCCTATAAATTGATTCTCTAAAATTCTCAGTTTAACAGAATTCCTGTCAAAATCTCAGCAAGTTTCTCTGTAAAAATAGACAAGTTTATGCTAAAATTTATTTGGAAAGTGAAAGGCACTAGTATAGACAACATAATTTTTGGAAAAGGAATAAAGTGGGGAAAATCACTTCTCAATATTAAGGCTTACTACAATAGATAGCTACAGTAATCGAGACAGTATGGTGCTGGCAGAAAGATCCACACATTGATCAGTGGGACAGAATAGGAACCCTAGAAATGTGACCACAAATATGCCTAATTTCTCTTGACAGAGCAGCAAAAGAAATTCCATGGAGAGATAACCTTTTCAATAAATGGTGTTGGAGCAATTAGATATACGTAAGCAAAACTGTGAAACTCAACCTAAATGTGACACCTTATACAAAAATTAACTCAAAATGAATCATTGGACTTACATGTAAACAAAACTATAAAACTTTCAGGAAAGAATATCGGAGAAAATTTTCAGAACCTATATGACTAGACAAAGAGTTCTTAGACTTGACACCAAAAAAATGACCTACAAGAGGAAAAATTGATAAATTGTACCTCATCAGAATTTTACATTTTTTTTTAGCACTGCAAAAGTCACTATTAAGAAAATGAAAAGACAAATTACAGACTAGAAGAAAGTATTTACAAAGCATATATCTGACAAAGGTCTAGTATCTGGAACATATAAAGAACTCTCAAAACCAGCAACATGAAAACAAACAATACAATTAGAAAATGGGCAAAAACAGGCAGACACTTCACCACAGAGACTATATAGGTGGCAAATAATACATGGAAATATATTCAACATCATTAGTCATTAGAGAAATGTAAGTTAAACCACAGTGAGATATCCTAACACACTTATCAAAATGGTTGAAATGAAAAACAATGATTAATACCAAATGTTGGCAAGGCTATGGAGAAACTGAATCACTTATACATCACTGGAGAGTGTAAATTACAGTTATTTTGGAAAAGTTTGTTAGTTTCTGAAACAAAACAACAAAACAAAACCATACATACACTTACCACAAAACCCAGCAATCACTCTTCTGGGCATTTAGCCAAGATAAATGAGGACTTATTTTCACGCAGGAACTTGTACACAAATATTCATAGCAGTTTTATTTGTCATAGCTCAAAACTTGAAACTCATCAAATATTGTTTCATAGGTGAATGGTTAAGCAAACTGTGGTACATCCATATCATGGAATATTACTGAGAAATACAAAGGAACAAACCATTGGTTCACCTAACTTGGATGGATTGTAAGGGAATTATGCTGAGTGAAAAAAGCTGATCTGTATGATTCTATTGATATAATGTTTATGAAATAACCTAATTATGGAGGTACAGATAAGTGGTTGCCAGGGGCTAGTGATGGTGAGGAGGGATGGATGTAACAATGACATTTCTTGTGTTGATACAGTTGAGTATTTTTTTTTTTTGTCATAGCTTCATTGAGTATAATTCATAGATGCCGTTCAGTTCCTTGATTGTAGTGATGATTACACAAGGCTATACGTATGATAAAATTACATAGAGCTATGCACACATACTCAAATGAGTGCATTTATAACTGGTGATGTCAATTCCTTGATTTTGATATCTTATTATAATTGCAAAATTTTTTTTTAACCTTGGGGGATATTAGGAAAAATGTGTGGGGCTTCACTGTGTACTTGTTTGCAACCTCCTGGGAATCTAAAATTATTTAAAAATTATTTTTTTAATTAAAGGCATTTAAAAAAAAAAACCTGCCTTACCCAAAATAGCACCTCTTCTGTCACTCTCTACTCTCATAGCTTGCTTTATTTTTCTTCAAAGACTTTATTTCCACCTGACAAAATAATATATGTATAAACTAAGACATCTTTTGCATAAATCTGTCTCCTCCAGGATACTTAGGAAGACAGGAAGTTGTGTTCTCCACTGTAGGATGGCACCTTGTTGAGTGAACACGTGAACCTGCCTTCCTATAGATGTACATTTCGTTTATTGTGTATATACATAAACAAGCCTTCATAGCTTGCCAGAAACAATACCTTTGTCAAGGAATCTACCCCAGACTCTCTATTCAGAAGAATTTCAATGGCCTTTTTTTCAGTAAGAACATTTTATACATGCAATTCTCTAGCAGGGAATTTATCTCATTCTATTCCTTCCTTCCCAGCTCCAAGCAGGCCTTTGGGAATATGTCCTCATTTAGTGTCTTTCTGGGATAGTTAAACCTTCAACTATAAGAAGGCAGCAAAATAAAGGTCCTTGAATCTGACAGAGTTGACCTTGTGTTCTTCATAAAGACCTTTAGGAGGCCAAGGCCTCAGGGTGAATAGTTCAAATAGAATGAAACAACATTATAAGAAAAAGAAACAGTGCAAAGAAAGATCATTAAACTCTCAGCCACCTATCTTATTACAAATGGTCATGATATATTTTATTGTGCATCTGTGGGAGGCAAAACAATAGGTCCTAAAGATGTCCATGTCCTAATTCCCAGGACCTGTGAATATGAGACCTCACATTGCAAAGGGACTTTGCAGATGGATGTGATTAAGATTAAGGATCTTGAATAATATTCTCTGTATTTTATACCCCACCTGTAATTAACCTTTCCCACTAATCTCCTAAAAAAGTCATGATCCATTTAGTCCAGTATCTACATTATAATACTCATACACCAAGAATATTGGACATCATGGCATATCTTTTCTCACTCCTTACAATTGATTAAAATAATACCCTCAAATGCTGGTAAAACATAAGTCACTGTAGTGATTCCTCATAATACTGTTCCCCATTTGTTTGTTTATTTGTTTATTGGCCTGGAATGCTCTTCCATAAAGAAGAAAAAGAAGAAAAAAAAAAGATTAAGGATCTTGAAATGGGGAAATCAGCCTGGAATATACAGAGGGACCTAATCTAATCATAGGAGTCTTTACAAACAGCAAACCTTTTCTGTCTGTAGAGAACTAGAGATGCTGTTGTGAGAAGGACTTGACCTGTGTTGCTATCTTCAAAGATGGAAGGAAGGGGCTTGAAGAAGCTGGAAAATTCAAGGAAATAGACTCTCTCCTAGAAACTCCATAAAGGAATGCAGCCCAGCCAACATCTTGATTTTATTTATTTACTAGAGACCTGGTGCATGAATTCGTGTATCAATGGGGTCCCTTGAACTGGCCTGTAGGGATCAGGCCGAAATCGGCCTGGTGCACAGATTCATCCAGGGTGTGTCCAGCCCGTTTGGCCCAGTCCCGATCAGCCAGACCCCAGCAGCAAGCTAATCTACTGGTTGAAGTGTCTGACCTCTGGTGGTCAGTGCATGTCATAGCAACTGGTCAACTGGTCAAAGGAAGGGTTGGAACTTTGCATATCAGGCTTTTATTATATAGGGTTATTTATTTTTTTAAATATATTTTATTGATTTTTTACAGTGAGGAAGGGAGAGGGATAGAGAGTTAGAAACATTGATGGATGAGAGAGAAACATCGATCAGCTGCCTCCTGCACACCACCACTGGAGATGTGCCTGCAACCAAGGTACATGCCCTTGACTGGAATTGAACCTGCGACCCTTGAGTCAGGCCAACGCTCTATCTAATGAGCCAAACCAATTAGGACAGGATTATTTATTTTGTTAATCACCACCTGAGATATTTTTCCATTGATATTTTAGAGAATGGAAGGGAGGGAAAGACACAGAGAAAAACATCAATGTGTCTGATGTGAGAGACACATGGATTGGTTGCCACACCCCAATTGGAGCCTGGGTTGAAGCCTGCAACCGAGATACAAGCCTTTGTCAGGAATGGAACCCATGACCCTTCAGCCCACCAGCTGAGGCTCTAGCCACTGAGCCAAACTGGCTAAGGCCAGCCTTGATTTTAGCAGTCTTCTGACTTATAGATCTGTATAATAGTAAATCTGTGTTTAGTACTAAGTACTAAGTTTGTGGTGAGTTGTTACAGCAGCAATGGGAAACTAATATAGTATCTTACTCTGTTTATAGATTTTCTATTAACTGTGCTTGTAAGCCAAGTAGAGCTTCTTAAGCAAACAAAGCAAGCTTTTCTGTAAGCAGTGTCTCGGAGCCCAAGTCAGGACAGCTATACAACTGCAGAAAGGTAGGACCATAGTGAAAGCTGCCACCAGAACTACCCTTTTTCTATCCCTTTTGTCTCTGCCTCCCAACACGCTGTTCCCATCTCCTTGCTGTAAACAGACCTTCTCTGCTACTTAGTCCATAGGTGTAAGAAGGCTGAGCCTCAGCCTCCCCTTGTCCCCTCTTTCTTCATCAGACCAGTCAGCCCAGGCTGTGACTAGAATCTCATTCTCAATTCTGAAGTTCCAGAGAAGGAACTGTTTGGTGTATGGGCTAGATACCCATTATGGGTTGAATTGTTCTCTCCCACCCCCTTCCCCGCAAAAAAGAAGATATGTTGAACCCCTAATCCTCAGGACCTCAGAATGTGACCTTATTTGGAAATAGGGTCATCACAGATGTAATGAGTTAAGATGAGGTCATACTAGAGTAGAGAGGGCCCTTATCTTTATATATATAAAACCCTAATATGCAAATAGACCAAATGGCAGAACAACGGAACAACCGGTAGCTATGACATGCACTAACCACCAGGAGGTGCTTGTGGAACATGGGTGTAGACAGCAGGCGGTAGATCACAGAACATGGTGGAGCAGATGAGTGGGGGCGCCACACCAAGGTGGGGTGCTGGTCACTCATCGGGACAAGCCTCTGGTGGTTACTGAAAATTCTTTGCTGCTGTGTGCCATGATCCTGCCCAGTGCTCATACCCACTGCTGGCACAGGCCCCGTTCACACCACAGCTGGCGCCAAAGCTACCACCTGCACCCACTGCTGGTGCCTGCTGCCGGTCCCAATCGCTCAGTGCCATCAGCAGGTGCAAGTGGTGGCTGCCAGCCCCAATTGCCCCTGCGCCTTCTTCACCTCCCCCTGCTCCTGAGGGGTGATCAGGGCAGCAGCTGCTGCTCACACCCACTGATGCATCTGGCTGCTGGTGCCAGCCCCAATCACTTCACACCATCAGTGGAGCGAATGGGGCTGGGACTGTCAATGTATGGGAGTGGTGGCAGCAGGAGTGGAACTGCCAGCAGACAGGGGACTGGGGGCTGCGGTGGGAGGGGCTGGGTGGGGGCTCGGAGGATGAGCCAAGACCCGCCCCTGTGCCCACTGCAGCCTTGGGGCCCACAGTTCCTTTCAAGGTGCACAAATTTGTGTACTGGGCCCCTAGTTTCTGTACAACTTGTGTCTTTATAAGAAGAAATTAGGACACAGACACAGAGGTAAGATAGCCAGGAGTGAAGATAAAGGCAGAGATGGCAGATAGCTGCCATAACCCAAGGAACGCCTGGGGCTACCAGAAGCTGAAAGAGGTAAGGAAGAACCCTCCACTGGAAACACCAGAAGGAGCATGGCCCTACCAATGCCTTAATTTTGGACTTCTGGGCTCCAGAACTGTGAGATAATGGTTTCTGTTGTTTTAAGCCACCCATTTTGTGGTACTTTGTTACAGTAGCTCTAGGAAACTAATAGAGTGCCCAAGCTTGATCCAGTCAGCTCTGTTTAGGAGACCCTGTCTTGTAGTACAGATATGGCTCCTCAAGACTCACCCCTCTGGCTTGAGGAGTAGGGTGCCAGTTTCCAAAAAAGGAAGAATCATTGTGAGCTAGGCAAATGCACTGAAAACTGTCCATTACAGCTAGGACAAATATGATATTCTCTCTCTCTCTCTCTCTCTCTCTCTCTCTCTCTCTCTCTCTCTCTCTCTTTCCCCCCTTTGTTTTGAGTGAAAATATTTAATTATTTTACCCTCTGGAAAGCATTTCCGTGTATGAGGTGAGATATGAATCTAAGTTACTTCTTTTCCATAGCATAATTAGCGTAATCCCCTTGCTCTAACACCTGTGTATTGGTGTACTGATAATTGAAAACATTTCTGGAATCTTTATGTTATTCCATTCATCTGATTTATTTACCAGATTCCTGGCATAGTGGTGAGAGGGACTTAACTTCCAGCCTGAGTTCTAGAGCATGATTATCCCTTGCTTCATTCCCTCCTCTAAGTGTTCTGTCTATGGATGAAACATCTAATTACTCAATTTACTTTTAGGGGTTGGGGCTTCCACGATGTTTCTAACCATAGATGAATGGATCAGGAGAACTCTTCTGGTGGAAGACAGCGTGCCCTTCCTGTGTTCCCTTTTTGAAACTAGTCCCTCACATTGTAACCTATCTGGTCTTAGGGATGGGTCAAGCCAGTAAACACTCAATAAATATTAAGTAATTATCAGAACAAAGGCCAGATAATACCTACCTCAAACTCTGCTAGCATCTAACAATTGCTCATTCCTACCTCTCCCCACTTAAGTCATGCATTTGAGTGAGAAAGGGATGTGGTAGGCTAAATAATGGCCACCCAAAATGTCCATGTCCTAATCCCTAAAACCTCCTGGCTATATTTCCTTGCGTGGTAAAAGGGACTATCAATGTGGTTAAAATAATAATCTTAAAATGGGAAGATTAGTCTGGATAATCTGGGTAGGCCCAATATAATCATCACGGTCCTATCAGGCACAAGGGAGAGTCGGAGAGAAAAAGGAGATGTGACCATGGAAGCAGAGTTGGAGTGATGTGCTTTGAAAGATGGAAAATGGGGCCAGGAATGCAAGTGGCTTCTAGAAGTTGAAAAATGGATCCTCTAGAGCCCTCAGAAGGAACTCAGTTCTGCTCATATGCTGCTTTAGCCCAGACAAACCTATTTGGAATTGACTTCCAGAACTGTTAAGATAAAAAATTTCTGGGAAGTCAAAATTCAAAATGGATTTTAAGCCACTAAATTTGTGGCAATTTGTTACAGCAGCTACAGAAAACAAATACAGAGGGAATCAGAATTTCATTGAACATTCTGCAAAACTGGCACTTCTGGACTCATCGTTGCTTAAATTGTAGGGTTTGAGGCCCTAAAAGAACCTAGTGGTACCTTTCTTGCCATGTCACTCCAGCCAGATTTCACCATCCTTTAAGTCAGCGGTCACCAACCTTTCGGACCTCACGGACCACCAGTGGTCCGCAGACCACCAGTTGGCAATCGCTACTTTCTTTTCTCTCCATTTCTGCCCATCCAGCCTGATATTCACTACCCCAACAATCTTCTTTGAACCTAGACTTAATAGCTATTCTAAAATACTAACGTTAACCTCACATACGGTTATTAGAAACACAGAAGTTCAGAGAGTAAATTAAGTTGAAACATGAAATAACAATAAATTTTTTTTTTTTTTTAAATTGGGGCAATTTTTCCCTCTCCCAGCATCAGGCCAAAGAGAAAGCTAGAGATATACTGATATCAGAGACACTGAGGAACAAATCTAGCTAGAAACACGGAACCACACTACCAGCTTCTGAACATTTGCTCATATTGTTTTAAGATCTGGGCTTGGGCAGAAATGGCCAACCTTTTGTCCAAGCCCAGAAGACTAGATACCGAGAGACAGTGGAGACTTAAGTAAAAATGCAGCTTGGAATTTAAGAAATCTGGATTTGAATCCTGGTTCTGTGGACCACTGTTTTTCTTTTCCTTTTCCCTTTTCTTTCTCCCCTCCCTCCTTCTCTCTCTCACTCCCCCCTTCCCTCCCTCCCAACCATCAAAAATATGTATTTATTGATTTCAGAAAAAGGAAGGCAGAAGGAGAGGGAGATAGAAACATCAACGAGAGAGAGACATCAATCTGCATGTGCCCTGACCTGGGAATCAAATGGACCGCCTCCTGGTGCCACACCAGCCAGCTGTGAACCCGTTTTTTTGTTTTTTGGTCTCTTTCTTCAAGAGGCCCTAAAAGACCCTCCTGTCAGGTGAGCTCATCCAAAGGCAGTGAACTGGGAAGATGTATCACTCCAACTCCTAACCCGAAGCACGGATTTCTGGGTCTGCGTCACCAAAAGAAGAAAAAGTATAAAATGCACGTCTCTGGAGACTTACTAAGAAAGCGTGCTTTTAAACGCCTCTCTCCCAGAATAAAAGGCCCTTGCTTTTAATTTTTTATTTGTGATGATTTTGTTTTTTTTCTTCTTTCCGTTCTGTTACTAGCTGGAACGAAATGTTGGCTGGGGCCCCGGGCGGCTGCTGGAAAGGCGCCCTCCCAGGAGCAGCAGGCTCGCCCGGGAGAGACTGGGGGCGGGGAGAGCGCTGCCTCCCCAGCGCCGTGGGGATTCTCTCCAGTCTTTCCTGGGCTCCTTAATCGGAGCCCCCCGCAGACTTCGGGGGACACTCACGGCGCAATGGGGTCACGCAGCTCAGCCCCGAGCTCCTCGGAGGGGGGTGCGCTGGGGAGCGGGTTCTGGCCGCCGCGGGGGCGAGGACCACCCACGACGGCCCCGCCCTCCGCCGCCCGGCGGCCTCCCCGCTCGCCGCCCTTGCGCGCTCCTCCGCCCTTGCACGCTCCTCTGGGCCCCGAGAAGCCCCGATCCCGGATCAAATGTTTCTCTGAGTCTTCTCCTGAGCAAGATGGGCTGTGGTGACCAGCTCTCCCAGATAAAGAAGAGGGGCTAGAGGGCCAAGCCTGGGAGTGAAGAGGTGGCTTTTCCCTCCTCGCTCCGGTCTCACGCAGGGAGAGCTGGACCGTGGTGTCCAGACATCTCTTTACCTCCCCCTCCCTACCCTAAAAGGTTTGGGTGGCAAATGTTAGTTCACTTTTTTAGTTTGGGAAAAGGAAATTAACATTAGGCTTCGAGACACAACGAACGCATTTCCAGATCAGAATTGGCATCTTTCGACCTAATCATGAGAGCGGGTTGCGGGAGAAGGGGGTACATCTGATAGACTCAGAGCGACATGGGGCCGAGGAGGGACAGCGGTATTGAGGGGAGTCTCCAGTCCTCTCCTGGAGGGAGGGCCCACGCTGGGCCCTCTACCCTTCCCCTCCTAGTTGCCAGAATGGAAAATTCATGGAGTTCAGCTTAGCCCAGGTCAACAAACTTTTATTGCCACTGCTGGCTCCCCCTGCCCCAGCGAGATCCTTGCCTCTAACACTGTAGAAATACTGAGCTCTGGTGCAGGGGAATGGGGAACGAAGGGCGGGGGGTTACCTCACCCCCTCAGTACACTGCCAAGCTTAAAGAACCCCTCTTGCTGGAGGGATGAAAAAGAAGGAATGGCTCAGTTCCACCTTTGCTGGCTGCAGAATATGGAGACCATGGTCCCGAACATTTTTCAAAGGGTGTCAGAGAGAGAGGGATGAATTTGGCTGCTGCTGTCCCCCCTTGCCCTTGCTGCCACGTTTCCATGGAGATGAGGGAGGGACAGGATGTACCTCACTCTGACTACCTGGGAGGATGGCAGGGCAGGCATTTAGTAAACATACTGCCTTCCATTGCTACCCAACACACACAACTGTCCCGAGCTGACCCCCCAAGCTCACTGCCTGCTCCATTCCCTTCACTTCTGGAGCCAGCACCATGCCAAATGGACTCCAGGCAGAGCTGCTGGGTCACTCCTCAGCCAGGTCTTGCTGGCATCAGCTGGATTCTGAGTGTGTCCGTCAACCTCAGTAGAGCAGTCGGTTATAGCGCCTCCGTGAAAAGCAGCAGCTACACCCTCATGACTCTGTGCAACTGCTGTTCCCAAACATCTGTGCCCAGACAAAACTTCAAAGAACATAAACCCAAACGGGTTAGGTAAGAAACAATACAAAACAACTTTAACAATACTGAGGGCTGGAAAGAGGAGCGAAGGAACATCTTCCCGAGACTTGAGCCACCTGAGCACCTGCCATCCGCCTGTTTGGAGTTTGCTTCTTCCCACTGGGCTGTTGCCGGGTGGGGGAAGGGGGGATCCAAATCTCCATTGGGAGCTGTACCCACTGCTGTTGGTGATGAGGCTTGCCCGTTGCCACAGTGAAGAGGTGCAGGTGGATTCTCAGTACCATGGGTCAGCCCGGTGCTGTTGGTTGTAGAGCTGTAGCTTGATCTGATCTTTGATCTGATTCACAAGGATCTGGGACAGCAGGATTCCCACCAGCTGGGAGAGGCAAGAAGGATTGGGCCCTCAGCAATGAGCAATGCCCTTGTTTTCCCTGACTCAATCTTCCCAGTTCGGTCAGCACCATCTCATCCCCTGCTCCTCAGCAATGTCAGTGCCTGACACCCTAGCTGATCCCAGGTGCCCTCCCCCAAACAAAGGAGTCTCTGCAGAAAGGTGGGACCCACAGGTCTTGCAGGGTAAGTTACCTGGGGGATGGCCAGGCCCAGTGCCACACCACCAAGTAAGAAGAGGTTGCTGTGTATCCAGTTGACCAACTTGTCAATACAGCCATTGGTGTAGATGACTTTACTAGCTTCCAAGTACTCAAGGGCTTGCATTCCTTGGCCACACATGGTGTTGATCACTGCCTAGTGAGAAAGTTAAAAAGCCGAGTGGGACTCCCATTCCAATCACCTTTTCTTTCAGACCATAGCTGATGGGCTCCCCACCCTTCTTTTTATTTATTTATTTTTTAAAATATATTTTTTATTGATTTTTTACAGAGAGGAAAGGAAAGGGATAGAGAGTTAAAAACATCAATGAAAAAGAAACAATGATCAGTTGCCTCCTGCACACCCACTACTGGGGATGTGCCCACAACCAAGGTACATGCCCTTGACTGGAATCGAATCTGGGACCCTTGAGTCCACAGGCCGATGCTCTATCCACTGAGCCAAATCAGTCAGGGCCCACCCTTCGTAAAGTCCTGAATTGATAGAGAATACATGTGGAGGATGCTAGGTTATAAGTTGCTAAATGCAGGCTTCTCTTCCTCAGAGAGATCCAAGTCCAGTTCTCTTTGCTTCAGAGACTCGCCCCTTCTGAACTCCCATGTGGGCTGCATGAGTAAAAGGCCATCAGATTGGGGTGAAGAAGAACATCTGACAGCTGTCCAACAAAACTGATTGGTTAAACTAGGAAATGGGGATTCCTAACTGTGACTGTCCTAATCAGAAGGTAACTCAGATCACTGCCCGGAAGGAAATGAGTTGTGACGTCTGCTCACCTGGTTGGGAGTAGGCAAGCAACAGGAGTAAGGCACAGAGCAACGCTCCCGGCTGGGATTGTCTTCTGAACAGTTGAAGTACATGTTCTGGGACCAGTCCTTGTAGGAAATCCCTCCACAGCAGCTGAACTGCAACAAAGCCCATCACAGAGGTTAAGAATCACCCACACTCACAATGCGGTGATCAGGAGAATTCTCAGAACAGCCAAAGTGCATGGCAAGCTTCCACTTGTAAAGGCAGGTTGTGTTTAACACAACCTTGAAACATGAGCCCAAGCTTTTCAATGGCCTTCAGGTGAAGAAGTTTTACACTTTAAACTATGAGTTTCCTGAGGGCAGTTTCTGGTTTTGAAGTCCTGAATAGCACAGAGGCTGGCAAAAGGAGGTGTTCAAAAACGCTGATGGAAGTAAAAGGCTCAGTGTTGCAGACATTTGTGTTAATGTAGAGAAGACACAGGAGGAGGACCCGCAATATTGTGGGCCCATAAGTACTCCATGAAAGCGGGTAGGACTAGGTCCGTGTCTATTATGCCAAGGGAAGGGGAACTCAACAATGATCTCAGAGGCACTTTTATTTAAAATGTAGCTTTTGATTCATAACAGTATTATTCACAAGAGCCAAAAGTTGGAACTGACTCAAGTGTGCATCAAAAGATGAATGGATTATCAAAGTATGGTGTATATACATACAATGAAATATTGTTGAGCCTTAAAAAGGGAATTTTGACACATCCTACAATATGGATGAATATTGAAGACATTATGCTAAGTGAAATAAGCCAGTCACAAAAGAACAAATACTGTGTGATTCCACTTATAAGAAGTACTAGAGTTGTCAAATTCATAGAAACAAAAAGTAGAATGGTAGTTGCCAGAAACTGGGGGAGGAGGAAATGGGGAGTTCTTGTTTAATGGGTATAGAATTTCAGTGGGAGAAGATGAAAAAGTTTTGGAGGTATTAGGTCTAGTAATAATTAATGTCGTTTTCTAATACTTTTTAAAATCGAATTTATTTAAACAATAGAACAAAATTTAATCAACAATATAGTTGCCGTTGTTTTCTACTACTTGTGCCCAATGCTCAGGAAGCATTTTAATCCCTCTGTTGTAAAATTCTTGTGATTTTGATGCAAAAAATTCGGTCAATGCATTTTTGAGGCATTCTTCATTATTAAATTTTTTTCCAAGAAGAAAGTTTTGCAAAGAACGAAACAAATGGTAATCGGAAGGGGCAATATCAGGAGAATATGCAGGTTGAGGGAGAACTTCCCATTCCAACTGGCGCAGTTTTTCAGCAGTGATTCTTGCAGTATGTGGTCGTGCGTTATCGTGGTGAAGAATTACGCCCTTCCGATTAATCAGCGCGGGTTCTTTTTCTCTTAAAGCTTGGGCTAACCTTTCCAATTGGGCACTATACACACTGCACTTGTAATGGTTTGGTTAGATGGTAAAAGTTCATAATGAAGAATTCCTTTAAAATTCCACCAAACACACAACATCACTTTTTTCGCATGCAAGTCAGGTTTTGGCGTGGGCTGCGGAGCCTCATTTTTGTCCAACCATTGAGGCCGCCTTTTCAAATTAACATACAGCACCCATTCTTCATCTCCGGTAACAATTTGCTCTAAAAATGGCAAATGGTTTTGACGAGAGAGGAGCGAACTGCAAATTGTGACTCTTTGATTACGGTTGTTGTCGGTCAACTCATGAGGAACCTATTTTCCAAACTTTTGGACTTTGCCAAGTGCACGCAATTGATTGGAAATTGTTTTTTGTGAACAATTTAAAGTTGTTGCAAGCTCTTGTTGGGTAATTTGAGGATTTTGCACCAAAAGAGCTTGAAGAGCTTCTTGATCAAAATTGGACACACGGCCTCGACCACTCTTGTCATCTAACGAAAAATTTCCCTCGCGAAATTTCTCAAACCAATGCTGGCATTTTCTGGCGCTAACTGCATCTTGACCAAGAGCACTACAGATGTTTTTTGCAGCCTCACTTGCTTTTCTTCCTAATTGGAACTCGTAAAGCATGCAGTGCCGAATATGCTCTTCATCCGCCATCTTCTTAGCCCTAGTTTTGCAACAAAAACCAAACCAAACACAAACTTTTTCAAGCAAAACTTGTTAATTGCACTTCACACGTTCTGTAGATACCACGTGTTTGAAGGTGATGTCAATACACGTCAACGCCAAGCAAGATTTTAAACGAATGTTTAAAAACGACATTAAGTATTACTAGACCCGATAGATGGTGATGATGGCTGTACAATGTGATTGTACTTACAGCCACAGATCAGTACACTTAAAAATGATTAAAATGATAATTTTTATCTTATGTATATTTTATCACAATTAAAAAATTTTAATTTCCGAAGAAAAGATAATATTAAAAAATCTCCCCAGTTCTTCATCACCCCCATAAGCAACCTCTTATCATAGTTTCTTACATATCCTTTCAGATTCCTTTTGCAAATATGAATACATGTTCTTTCCTCCCTCTTGTTTTACGCAAGTGGTAGATTACTACATATTCTGTTCTATGCCCTTAAAAATGCTTTTAAAGCACCCTGCATGTATTTCTTTTTCCAACCCCCTTCCCAGAATCCATTACTCTCGCAGGCAATGAAGAGGCCCACAGACCTGGAGGGTGAGGCCTCTCTTGGGAAGGCACTTTTGCTCACAGCTCCCGGACCACTAGCTGCCCACCCCCACCTCTTAGCCCATACCTCCTTCTGGCCAAAATCAATGAGATTCTGCAGGTCCAAGTCATCTCGGTAGTGCACAATGGCATTATTGATGATCTCACTCACTTTCCCTCGTGCCTGCCAGAGACAGAAGTAGGGAGTAAGAACACAGAGCTAAACCCTAACCTGCTCCTCCCTGCAGAAATCACAGCAGACAGCAGTCATCCTTGTTTAAGTTAGCTTTGAAATCAGAACCAGGTCCTACTGATGGAAGAGAGCCAGTTCTGAAGCCCATTCATCCTTAGGCCCTCAGGCATCAGTGGACCTCCAAAGCGCCACATTTCATGATAATCAAATATTTATCTACTTCTGATACTATTACCACCAAATACTTGCTGATTGATGCAAAGCAGAGGAACTATTTTTTTTTTTTTTTTAGTAGAAAAAGACTTACTAAGCTGAAGCACTGACCTCTAGTGGACATAAGAGAATTACATCTCTTTAGACTCAAAGCATTTACATTTATCATTTTAAGAGTTTACTAAGCCAGAAGGACTAGGACATGCTGAATGAATACAGTGGCTCTCAACTTCATAGTTCCTACCATGATCTCTTCCTTCTTGCTCCACTACTTTTCCCCAAAACATCTTCTCCATAATCCTATACTGTCCTCTACAATCATTTGCCCTTAGGAAAGGAATTTTGGTTCTTAATGAAAGGAACTATCACTGAATGACAGATCACACCCAGATGTGGTAAGCACCGTTCAGAATCTTGTTTACTTTGGTCCTTCCTTCCTACTATTTATTCCAATAGACATTTTCCCCCAAAAGAAGTAAAATGCTCTTCATGTTGTCTGTGGTGCAATCATTTGCCGTTAAAGTTTAAAGATTATTTTGACTTTGTGTTCATAGAACTTACTTCCCTGCTAGCCTCTCAGATTGTCAGAGGGGAACAATCTTAAAGTCCTCTTTAAATATGGTGACTTTAAAGGCTATTCATTCATCCCTTGGAGAAACTTTCAAAGGCTGATGCTTCTTGGTGCCGGATTAGTTAATCAGGCTAATCTCAGGCAGAAACTTTCCCTTCTTCTTCTGGTTCACACCAGAGAAGGCCCTTGGCTCCCGACACTACCTTGTCTGAGAAGACGAAGCCCAGGACCCCGGCAGCCAGCTGTAGCAGGAACACGATGGTGAGGCAGAGTGAGAACTGTGGGGAGTGGCAGGAAAAGGCAGCGGTCTGTTACCACACTGGGCAGTAGCCCCTCCCAGGGCCATGGGAAGTTCTGAGGGACCACAGGGTACTTCTCCCAGAGGACCCCCCTCCCGGTAAAGGGGTCACCTGGGCTGAACTCTACGGTGAGGAGTGGACAGCACCGACCTTGGGGGTAGGGTGGGACAGAGGAAATCGAAAGGTTGTAGGAATGGCACTGTGAGGCTGAGAGACATGCGAGAAGGGGGCCTCGGTCTTTCTAGTGGGGCCGCTGAGCACTCACCGTCTGCAGGAGGCAGATGTTCTCACGGAGGGATCCGATGCAGCCACAGAAGGTGAGCAGAAACATGAGGATGCCCACCACGATCAGCAGGATGGCTGGATCCACAGCCAGGGCCCAGGCTGCTTCTGGGAGAAGGGGCTGTTTCTCAGTCTGAGCCTGGTGCCGACTCAGGGTGGCACCCAGGAACGGGTGGAGGTGCCCCCCCCCCCCAAATGTTCTCCTTCGCTATTGGGGGTGGTGGTGTCTAGTGTAGTTGGGTGAAGGTTATGGGGAGGAAGTACTTCCCTCTCAGGGGAGAACAAAAAGGGCCCAGCAGGGTTTGTGGCATTTAAGTTGAGGAACTAACAAAGTAAGAGCCTTTATTCCTTGGCTCAAGAAAGGAGTGACCACTTTCGCTCCAGAAAAGAACTGGGATGGTATTAGGCTCACCAGCTTTGCTGATGGTTTCTCGGAGATTTTGTGCACTGGAATGGGAATGGAGGTTGAGTTACTCCAGGACAGAGTGAGGGAGGGGCTGAAGCCTCTGATTACTGTGTTCCCAGAGGCCTACCTTCTTTTCCTAGACATTTCCTAAGCCTAAAAGGCAGCTATATTTGCAGGGTTCATGGGAGCTCTGGGAAATCCAGGTGAACTGACGTGAGAACAAGATTTGGCTCCATTTAGTCCCATAGCTTATATGGGAAGGATGGTGCAGGGCTGAAGGAGACGGAGAAGGAAGAGCCCTGGCAAGAGTCGTAGGGAGACAGAGGGGCCGGTAGCTCACCTGTGTGCTTCATCAGCCGAGCATAGACTCCTATGGCCACCATCACCATGGAAATCACCTGCGGAGACAAGGGACCAGCTAGACTCCGGGATTTTGGAAACCAGAGGCCTGACCACCATTGGATTACCTTAAAGGAGAGTAGGAGGTCTTTCCCAGGACCCAGAGATAAGCATCCAGGGATACAGTTGATAGTTGATAGCGCTTTATCTTCATGAAAAGCTTTTACCAAGATTATCCCATCCATCCTCACAACACAGTTATCTTGTGAGGCGGCTATTACCCCCATTTTACAGATGAGGAAATTACAGCTTACAAGGTGACGAACAATGGCTAAGAACGTGGGCTTCAGAATGACTCAGACCCGGGTCCATGATGGACAAACCTGGAGCCTCAGTTTCTGTGTCTAAAGGTGAGGATTAAAAACAACTATAATACATTTTTTAAAAGTAGATGAAAATGAAATAAGACGATGTATGGAAAGTATGCACCACAATGCCTGACAATAGACTGTCATTACTAAGTTAACTAAGTTGCCCTGGGTCACACAGAAGCTCCATGAAATTCCGAATTCTAACCCAGCTACATCCAAGGGTAGGTCTTAAGTCAAAGCAAGACAAGTAGATACTCCCAGGTCTCCGGCTTTCTTGAAGGTCAATATGATGTCAAATTCAAGAATTAAAGTGCATACCAAAGTGAAAGAATGCATGCATGAATGTGTGGGTGTAAGGACAGCAGAACTCCCTTGGCAAAGGAACTTTCTCTCTACAAACCCCGACTACAGTGTGGAGGAATGGAGGGAGGTTAGCCTTTCGAACTTCCTGACTGCCCTGAGGGAACAACCCATCAGAGACCAATAGGGGTCCTCTAGGGGGCCTTTCTGCCGCCCACTAAGGCCTCCAGGAGCGCAGGGCTGCCCAGTCTGCACCTCCTTAGGCTGCCTTTTCTTGGTCCCCAGGCTGGTGGCGCTAAGCAGCAGCTGGCTGTCACCATGGCAATAGCTGGGGCCATGCTCTGGCTGGAGAGAGTTCTCAGAACAGAGTCTTGACCACCTCAGTCGGGGATATGGCTGGCTAGACTCCACTGTCCTGCAAGACAGAGACCAGCTGGAAAGAGCCATCTTGGGGCTTTCGTGGGAGAAGGGAATTGGACCCCTATAGCAGGTAACAGGGTCAGACTAATCCCTGCATACAAAGACATTTTTCTCCTCAGGGGCCTCTACCGGCGTATTCAGCGGTAAAAGGGAAACCCTTATCCACAACCATGTCTTCCAGCCCCCTCTCCTTACTCGCAACCGTCTGACACTGTCTCTGGCTTCGGGCCAGATATGCTATCATCGGGCCCTCACACACTTTGCCCAGGGAGTGGCTTGTAGAGCCGCGGGTGGGGCTGGAGGTGCCAACTTGCTTCTTGTCCTAAGCACAACCAGGCTCAGGGAGCAACAGGGTGAGTGGGCGGCAAGAAAAGCGGAGGACAGAGATGCAGGCATCCCCCCGGCCCTGAGGCACAGCCCTTTGCCAGAGGGACGGAGCATCTCTGCCTGCTCGTTAAACACCACAGGCAATTACACTTCTGAATATCACTTTACTGGATCATTTAAAAACACGTATCTGCTCTTTATTTCTGTTGCTTTCAGGTGCCTCACTGTTTTTTTTCCACATGTTAAATTTTCACAAGGGTGTATAACTTTTCACAAAGATGATCTCTAATTAAATCCTGACACAGCTGAAACAAGAAAGGGAAAGTAAGAGCCGCCATGTATCACAGGGTGGCTTAATTCCAGGCATGGGCCTGTAGCTAGAGCAGTTGTTCTGTCTCTGTTTGTGGTAGATAGAATAGTGTCCCCCCCAAAGACGTCCTGTACTAATTCCCAGAACCTGCGAATGTTACCTTATGTGACAAGAGGGGCTTTGCAAATGTGATTCAGTTACGGCTCTTGAGATGGGGAGGTTATCCAGTTGGGCCCAATATTACCACAAGGGACCTTAAAGAGGGAGGCAAGAGGGTCAGTGTCAGAGGAGACAAGTGTGACAATGGAAACAGAGGTTGGAGTGATGGGGTACCATGAACCAAGGAAATGGATTCTCCTGTAGGGGCTCCAGGAAAAAAAACAACCATCCCTGCCAGCACCTTGATTTTAGGCCAGTGAGAGCTTTTTTGGACTTCTGAGCTCCAGGACTGTAGGAAGATTAATTTGTGTTGTGAGTTTGTGGTAATTTTTTACAGCAGCAATAGGAAAGCTAATACACTATCCAAACCCAGTTCATCAGGTGTTATGTACAAGGTACTCTGGGGGCTGCAAAGATGCGGTCCTTACCCTTAAGGAGACGCATGTGTAATCTGGGAGAGGGGCAAGAGCCTCTATTGCCTAAAGCAGTGCTTCTCAACCGTGGCTGCCATTAGGATGGGGTGGGGGAGGGAGAACTTTTAAAAACTCCTGAGGCCTAAGCTATACCCCAAAACAAGTATATCTGAACCTCTGGCACTGGAACTTGGTCAACAGTAGTTCTGATTGTATTCCAGGTGATTCCAATGCGTAGCCAAGTTTGAGAACCACAGCCTAAAACACACTCTGCCAGGGATCTAGAGCAGCAGCCGCAAGCTATATTACAATCAAGATTAAGGCTCTAATGTTATCATTAATATTTAATATGATTATGAATGATACCACTAATGCTGGTGCTCACCAGCTAACTCTAAAACCCTGCATTTCGGTCATCGATCTGCCTCTTTCTCCTGGAGCCACACGTTGCCCTTTCACACTTCTATTCTTGCCCACATCTCCCACCTCGAAGTCTTCAAAGCTCCAAAATAGTGCTGCTGTTGTTAATAGCAGAGCATTTAAAAACTGAATGGAACCTCAGAAATGAGTTCTGCCACTCATCTCTTTTTACAGATGAGGCAGAAAGAGCAAAGTGATACTTGACCAAGTGCACATAGGTGCAGTGGTAGCATCTGGACTAAATCCAATTTCCAAACTCAGTTTGGTTCTCATTCCACCATATCAGCCTTTGCCACAAAACCCTTATAACACCCCACAGTATCACCAATGACCTCCTTTCATGATA
The DNA here is from genome assembly GCF_014108245.1 of Pipistrellus kuhlii. Taxonomy (NCBI): domain Eukaryota; kingdom Metazoa; phylum Chordata; class Mammalia; order Chiroptera; family Vespertilionidae; genus Pipistrellus; species Pipistrellus kuhlii. The sequence continues at coordinate 11,802,686 of NW_023425405.1, read as the reverse complement.
AGGATGGAGATAAAGACACTTCTTATCTTAGAACAGCTTTTCATATGCTGGCTAGAATAAAATCTCGCTAGAAACTTTAAAAAACTAGAACATAGTTTTTAAAATAGCTGAGTCCAGCAAAAGGCATGCTCCTGAAGAGGTGTCAATCAAATTATGTAAAATAATGTGCATGCACCAGTACCTTTATCCATATGTGGGGTGAGTAATCAACTAAAAATGAAAACAGCCATCCCCTGGGCTCCTTGGAAAGTGGCTGATTCTAGAACTGAGGCAGGAAATATACAAGATAAGCCTGGAGTTTCTTGTAATAACAGAAAATAAGGAAATGCTCCAAAACAAGCAAAAACAAAACCACATATTGATGTGGGTAAGACAAAGGAACACCAAAATAAGGAAGTATGGGATTATTTCCTCAAATATAAAATAAATGCCCATGAGTGCATACTGATATAAATGACTTAATAAATAAGTAAATGAGAGAAAAAAGACAAATCTCCCATGCAGGAGAGTTCCAAATAATTTATGTAAGTACTGTTCTCTTGAAGAGACAGAGTGTATCTCCCCACTCCTAAGTGTGGGCTGCACATAGTAACTTCCTTCCGAAGAGTACAGTATAGAAAAGGGGGGGGGGGGGGGCAGGCGCGCCAAACTTTACAGTGGAGAACCCTGACAAACATACCTCAGCCAAATGATCAAGGTCAACATCAACGAGAAAAAGCACTGGTGTGTGATATGATGTGATGGAAATGGCACTGCACCTCTGTGGTCTACCTCTCCAAACCCCGTAACTCCGACATAATCAGGAGAAAGACATCAGGCAAGTTCCAAGAGAGGGATATTTCTGCAAATTCTGCAAAGCATCTGACCGGTATTCCTCAGAACTGTCCAAGTCATCAAAACCAAGGAAAATCTGAAAAAACTGTAACTAAATATAAAAAAATAAAATATAGCTGAAACTGGTTTGGCTCAGTGGATAGAAGGTCGGCCTGCGGATTGAAAGGTCCTGGGTTTGATTCCGGTCAAGGGCATGTACCTTGGTTGCAGGCACATCCCCAGTGTGGGGTGTGCAGGAGGCAGCTGGTCGATGTTTCTCTCTCATCGATGTTTCTAGCTCTCTATCTCTCTCCCTTCCTCTCTGTAAAAAATCAATAAAATATATATTTTTAAAAATTTATTTCAGAGAGGAAGGGGGAGAGAGAGAGAGATGGAAACATCAATTATTGATCGGCTGTCTTCTACACACCCTGCATTGGGGATCAAGCCTGCAACCTGGGTATGTGCCCTGACAGGGAATTGATTTACCACCTCCTGGTTCATAGTTCAACACTCAACAACTGAACCACACTGGCCAGCTGGGCTCTGGAGCTATTTCTAAAACAATAGTAATAGACCAGACATGGGTCTAAACACTTTATATCACTACTAGAAGCCTGGTGCATGAAATTCGTGCACTCAGCCGGTGAGGGGGGGATGTCCCCTCAGCCCAGCCTGCACCCTCTTGCAGTCCGAGAGCACTTGGGGGATATCTGACTGCCAACTTAGGCAGAGAGCAGGCCTAAGCTGGCAGTTGGACATCCTTAGCGGTACTGTGGAGGCAGAAGAGGCTCCTGCCACTGCCAATGAGCTCACCAGCCCTGAGCCCGACTTCTGGCTGAGCGGTGCTCACCCTATGGGAGTGCACTGACTACCAGGGGGTAGCTCCTGCATTGAGCGTCTGCCCTCTGGTGGTCAGTGCACGTCACAGTGACCAGTCCTCCTGCCATTTGGTCGATTTGCATATTACTCTTTTATTATATAGGATTTCATTGCATTTTGACCACAACCCCAAGAAGGTGTTAGTATCTCCATTTTATAAAACTGATGTGGGAGAATTCAAGTAACTTTCCCTGGTTCACTCAGTAAGTAAGTGGCTGAAGTGGGTCTGGAACGTAGGTCCTCATGACCTCAGCCACATGGATGCCTTCCTCTCTCTGCCTCACAGCAACCTCAGGTCCAGGGCCTTCACCACGGGGCATCTGAGGTGGGAAGAAGCTGCCTACAGTTCTTTTCGGGGAGTAGCTGGTAATCTCCAAACTGGGTAAGGCTGAGGCAAGGGGAAGGAAGATAGCAGGAGGAAGTGATGGTGCCAGCAGGGGAAGTCCCTGGAACGGTGCCCCAAAAGGAGAAGACACAGCATCACCACACGGGGCCCACCAGTCCCGGAGAGAAAGCCCCGTCTTCCACATTTTGAAGTCTGGTTTGTGTGAAGTGGGTGCATCTGTCCCAGGGTCCTCTCCTCTTCCTTGAAATGTCTTTCCCTTCTCTTTTGAAGGTGGTGGTGGAGGACAGCTGATATTAGAATGATTCCCTTTGTAGGAATCAAAATCCTGTTCCTCCCAACATCCCTGTGAGTCTGCACTCTGGTTTCTTCGTCCTTTCTGTTCTCATTTTGGATAACATCAAGGAAATCACAAACTGCTAGAGCTAACGCTGGGCACAGGATCTGCACACACTTCTGAGGCCAACCCAGCACTGTTGTTCCTGGTTTCTGAGGTGGCAACTCTCCGTGTGAAAATGGCTTTTGGCTTTCTGAATTGGGGCTCTTTCCCCTCCAATGTCTAGGGCCAACCCTTTAGCTTGCTTAGGCCATGGCTGGTTTCGGTTTTCCAAGTTTACAAATGAGTCCACAAGGGCTCATAGTGGTCTAAATACTCAAAATCATGGCCCTGGAGTGACCAGCCTGATGCATAGCCTGCTATGGAGACCCTGAGAGGTGCTAGATGTTTTCTTTTATTTATTTTTTAAAACACGGCTCGAAGTTTATAATTTCCTACTTGGTAGGAGGCAAAGAAGCTATTAGGGTAGTTAAGAAGGTAGGCATGTGACTTGACAGCAAAGGGTATGGTTCTTGTCTTCTTTTTTGGTGGTTTAAAAAAAACACATTTATTGGGGTGATATTGGTTAATAAAATTATATAGGTTTCAGGTATATAATTCTATAATGCAGCATATGTGCATTGTCTTGTGTGTTCACCATCCAAAGTCAAGTCTTTTTCTATCACCATTTATCCCTCCTTTACCCTCTTACACCTCCTCCCAGCCCCCTTTCCCTCTGGTAATCACTATACTGTTGTCTGTGTCTATGAGGTTTTATTATTTTATTTAAAAAAAATTTTAAAAATAAAAAGAAAGTGACTACTTCACTTATTGCAGCCTGCTTAATCTATGGGGAAGGAAGGGAGATGGGCTCTACTTCCTAGTGTCTTTAGGTGTGTGTGTTTGTGTGTGTGTGTGTGTGTGTGTGTGTGTGTGTTGGTGGTGGGAAGGGACCCATGCCATCCAGGAGGGTTTTTTGCCAGGCTTGATGGCTGGTCATTTCCTCATGGCCTCTGAGTCAGATTATAACAGATGGTGCTGCGATGTTTGGAGCATTCTGAGTGCCTTGGAGACTCCAATTCTGTGGTCCTGGACAAGAAAGTGAATTCCTTGAAGAAAATACTTCACCAGAGGCCTTTATCAGCCTAGGGAGGACCTGAATGGGGGTCCATGTGTGCTATATTAAAAAAAAAATAATCCATGAGCTACAGATTGTATTTATACCTGGCCCTGAGGGAGGGGATGGTGTCATTTTTTTCAGACCTGGCTTGAGAGGGCCACAGGACCCACTGCGAAGGAGAACACAGCTGGATAACCCCTAGCAGGAATGCTCAAGGACTTAACATTGTGATGCATATGGACAGACTGATGTCCATGAGAGAGGAAGGAAGGGCATGTCCATCCTGTAGGATCTGCTCCCTCGTTTGCCATCCAGTAAACATCCAATAAACACCCACTCTTTGCCAAACACAGCTAGGCACTGAGGATACAGAAGTTAATCCATCCTCAGGAGCCTGAAGTCTAGAGGAGACTTAAACAAACACATAAGTGCAGCACAGATAAGGGGCCTGACAATCAAAGTACAACTAAAGCCCTGAGGCATGGACTCCAAGCAAGTCTGGGCTGAGGCATGGGCTGGAGGTCTGAGCTTCTGGATTCTGCCTGACTCAAAAGCCACCCCAACTGTTGCCCCAAGTGGGAAAAGGACCAACAAGAAAGGAGGTGGCTGCTGTGGGCAGTGCTGATAATGCTCCTGCTAAGGTATGCCCAAGGCTGATAAAGCACGTACCACCCCACTGTCCTCCCTCTGCACAGAGCTGTTCCTGTATCGGTGAGGAAAGGCCTGCTCCTCTTTGTTGTTGCTGTTAACCCTCACCTGAGTATATATTTCCACTGATTTTTAGAGAGAGTGGAAATGGGGTGAGGAGCATGAAAAGAATTCAATTGGTTGCCTCCTACACACATCCTAACCGGCCCCGGGGATCGAACCTGCAACACAGGTACATGCCCTTGACCGGGAATCGAACCCGCAACTTTTTGGTTAGCGTGAGCTTACACTCTAACCACTGAGAAACACTGGCCAGGGCAAGGTAACTATTTTTTGAATTGACGATTTAAATACAACTTTTGGTATCTTGGGAAAACTACTCGAAGCCATGGGATCCCAATGATTCTGGGGAGAAAATCAGAACTCCCAGGCAAAAGGGAAAGTGAGGTTTAAAATGGAAAGAGGAGCCGAAACCGGTTTGGCTCAGTGGACAGAGCGTCGGCCTGCGGACTGAAAGGTCCCAGGTTCGATTCCGGTCGAGGGCATGGACCTTGGTTGCGGGCACATCCCCAGTAGGGGGTGTGCAAGAGGCAGCTGATTGATGATTCTCTCTCATCGATGTTTCTAACTCTCTATCCTTCTCTCTTCCTCTCTGTATTAAAAAAATAAAAATTAAAAAAAAAAAAATGGAAAGAGGAGCCATTGGTCCTGGTGCCAGAGGAGCTTTCGGAGTCAGGCTCCAAATCCCCCCGCGGGCAGGGCTCCTAGAGCAGCAGAGGTAACCCTGCCACCACTGCCACCACTGAGCATGGCACAGACGATGCTGGCTACCTTCCCAAGGGATTCCAGGCGTGGTCACAAACATCATCCATGCTCAGCTCCCAGGACACTCTGCCTGGAAAAAGAGTGGGTGCACAGTCCCAACGAAGGGTGCCTCCTGGACAGAAGAAGGGGGTTTGATTAGGATGATGGAAGTCTGCAACAAAGAAAACCCAGTAACCAGTCCCTGGAGGGGGGATGGGAAGAAAGATGACCCCGATCTGCAGCACCAGCGCTTCATCCCTAGCTGCACTCGTGTGGAATGAAACTGCAGCTCTGGGCCTGGGGGAGAGCCGACACTCAGGAACGCCCACCAAAAAGTGCCGTCCCGGGGAAGGCCAATGTCCCAGGGGTACAGGACACAAGAGAGATGGATCCTTAGATCCAGCCCCAAGTCTTGAAGAACTAAAACAGTCCCCAAAGTGATGCTGCGTTCATCTTTAAATAGCTCACAGAAGCAAAAAAAAAAAAAAAAAAAAAAATGCTCTCTCTCGGAGTACAAAGATTGACAGAGAGGCAGATACACTGGCTTCTGGTCACACAGTAAGTTGGTGCCAGAAAGAAATGCGTCCTTCGCTGTGCCATCTCTAGAGCCTTTGGCTTTTATGGGCTTAAAGGAGAACCAAGAAGGGGTTCTTCTCTAATCCGGGGTTGTGCCAGCTTGGCTAGCCAGGCCCTCGGACCTCGGATGAAGCATCTTTACCAAGGTAGATGGGTCCGTGGAGCCAAGCCCTCTCCCTGGCTGCGGCTCCCCAGGTCATGTGTCTGGTCAGAGCGGGGTGGAATGGAATGGGGAAGCCCAAGAAAATGACCATGAACACAAGTGCAACAGATGCAGCCAGCTGTAGTCGACACTGGGGAACCCAGATAAGGATGTGGTGCCAAAGGCTCTGACGGAGATGCAGTCTCGGCTGAGAGGGGAAGTCGGCCTGAGGACCTGAGGTCCCGCGATGTTAGTGCTGGCACTGTCCTCGAGGATGGCATGCCGTTGGCCTGGCACACTCAGTGACAACGTAGGAGGGTTCTTCGGGACTTGCCCTTAGGTGGGGAGTTCCCTTTAGGATATCCCCAAGCCAAGGGGTGGTGAGATTTTCTCTCGTTCTCTTCCAATCTGCAGTTGAAGCAGAACCGTAGCCAGGGGTCCTCAAACTTTTTAAAGTGGGGGCCAGATCACGGTCCCTCAGAGAGCTGGAGGGCCGGACTATATGAACTACTAATTCCTACTGTAACACCTCGGCTGCGCTCACTGCCCAAAAAACCTGGCGGGCCGGATCAGACTCCTCTGCGGGCCGCATGTGGCCCGCGGGCCGTAGTTTGAAGACGCCTGAATGGGAACCTGAGTTGTCCGGTTAGCTACTAATACTGCAAACACTCTAGTTTCAGTAGCAGCCATCTGGGCCCAGAGCTTCCCCTGGAGGCACTGTGGTTGAGCAGAAAAATTGTCAGATCAAGCCTACTAACCAGCTGTTGGGCCCTGGATAAAACAATGACCATCTCTGTGCTTTAGCTCTCTCATATATAAAATGCAGGTGCTGGACATGCTGTCTTCTAAATTTTCCCCCCCCAGTTCTGAACTGATAACTTGTTAAGAGCTCAAACTTGATCTCTCTTATTTGTCCCAACAGGCTAGCACCTATGTGCTTCTGTGCTTCACACCTCAGCCCTTGTGAAACCTTTGCAACAACCGGCTTAGATGCCCGGTCTGCTCTCTCTCCTCAGAACCATATTTTAGACGCATAATTACTCCCTCCTGCAAGTATGAACTGTAGGTCTCAGGCAGAGAGGGGCAAGCATAATGGGTACCTAGAGCGGCAGCTCGGTCTAGCTGGAGCCGGAAGAAGAAAGGGGAATGGGGGTGAAGCTCCCTACATTCTCAGATCCAGAGGGGCCCGGGGACTCTCTAGACATGAAACAGGATGGAACTAGCATTTCACGACCTGGTCCAGCTGGATTCTCCGTTCCGGCGGAGTATTTCTCCTGTCCTTGATCAAACTGGGTTTGATTTGATGGAGGAGGAGACTAAGGCCTACAGGGGTGAACACATTGGCCAACGAAGTCAACAGTTAATGGCAGCGTGGGCATGAGAAGCCAGGCAAGCCCAGTCCCATGCTTTTTCCACTCTTGCACCCCCAAGCAGAAGACTCTGAAAACACCCCTGGCCTTCCAGCCCAACCTGGAGTCCCATCTAAAGACGCTGGAGACCGGCAGACCCCAGGGGATGGCCTCTGGTCCTGAGAAAGGGGGGCAGAGTTTGGGAAGGCGCTGGGAAAGACATCCACACCTGGAGGCCCTTCCTGTCCCTTCTCAGCCTTTGAGGCCAGGGGGCACCAGAGGCCTGCAGGAGGAAGAGATAAAAGCCCCTTAACCCATTCTCTCCGAGGTGAGGGGAAGGAAGGTCTGGGTTTTCCCTCTTTCTCTCTCTCTCTTTTTTTTTCTTTGCCAGCAGGGCCTCCCAGTCCCCAGGCCTGAAAGTCCCCCAGTCATGACTGTACCAGTGGGTCTGCTTTGGTCCAAGAGGAAAGCAGGCAACCCTCTGTATCCCACCTCTTTGGCCTGACACCGACCCTCATCCGATGCCCGGAGAATGCCCATAAGTCTTTCCTGAATCCCTTCCATCCCCTCCACCCAACGCCCCCTCCAGACACAGCCCCCTCCAGACACGGCGGCGACCCTGGGGTGTCCCTCCCCAGGATGGATCACCCCAAAGTGCCATCAGCCTAGGAAACTAGGGGGTACCGCTCCCCGCGCCCGCCTGGGACCGGGCATCCCAGGACGCCCCCTCCCCGGCCGCGGGGGGGTGCTCTGCAGCCCGGGTGCCCCCGCGACCCCTGGAGAAGACTCACCCAGAAGAGCATGTTGAAGAAGAAGAGCAGGTATTTCACCAGCGGGCTGACGAAGGAGAAGTCCTCCCCATAGGCGGCCGGCGCCCCGGGTCTGCGGGCCATGGTCCCGCCGCCGCCGCCCCCGGGGGCCTATCTCCCCGCGGCGGCCGGCCCACCTGCGCGCCCGGAGCCCGGGGGCATGAGCCGCGCCGCCGCCGCCGGAGCCGGAGCCGGGGGAGCCGCGCCGCGGCCGGGGGCGCCGAGCCCTGCGTCGGCGAGGAGCGCGGGCGGGCGATCAGCGCCGCCACCGCAGCCTCCGAGAGTCGCGCGAGCAGCCGCGGGCGGCGTGAGCGCGGAGACTCCGCGGCCGGAGGACCAGTCCCGCCCGCCCGCCGGGCTCCCGGGAAACCGGGCCCGCCCCCGGCCGCCCATTGGCGCGGCCGCCAGAGCTCGACTTCCCATTGGCGGGCCGCTCCTGTCACTGAGGGTCCTGCCATCCCGCTCCTCCGGGAGGAGGGGGAGACAGACACCTGTTCGGTGAGCGACAACTTGCCGAAGGGTCAGCGGCTCTGTCTGCCTCCTCCCCCGAGAAAGCATCCAGGCTGCAGCTGCCCAAGGGGAGAGGGGGGAGAGGAATGCACCCCGCATCACGACCTCTGTCCTGTTGCCGTGCACACACACAAACACACATACGTTAAAATCAACAAGTACGGGAGCCCTGAGTTGAGCAATGCTCCCAAGGCTGTGGGAATACAGGAGAGTGGAGAGACAATCCAGAGGGTATGGCAATGAAATCAGCGAGTCAAAATTAACGTGTAAATGACAATTAGAAAATATTGAAGAGTAGCTGCAACCTTGAGTAGTAACTATACATTTTAAATGCTTATTTCGAAGGCTCTACAACCCAGCAGTGGACATTGATAACATCAACAATTCTGCCTTCCAAATTCATTACTTGCTTTATTTTTTAGTTAGAGAGGGAAAGAGGCTGTGGAGAGAAAGGTTTGTTAGGAGACCACTATTATTAATAGCCTAGACATCAACAATTAGGATCTGATTTAGAGGTAATGGACAGCACTGAGAGGAAAGGATAGCAGTGAAGTGACTAGGAAGAGAGAATCTCCAGGGCTAGCCCATGGTGAGGATAAAGGTACCAGGAACACCAGGCATGGGGGCTAACGAACTGAGCCAAGGCCAGGTTCTTGGAAGATTGTCCATTAAAAGGTTAGTTGACTACCTGAAGATCAGTTTTAGTATAAAGGGGGGTGAGGGTGGGCAGGAGTCATTTTAAAAAAAGGTTAAGGAGTAAATGATTTAAAAAAAAAAAAAAGGATGGATACTCAAGTGCTAGGGTGGAGACAGAAAAAGACCAACTTGTTGAATGTTCCCATTAGATGACATCTGAAGATGAGTTTCGGTACAGACAGGAAGAGGAAGGCAGGTCACAAGAGGTCAAGGAGGGAATGGGGGTGAAATGGGAGCTGTGGATGAAGACTGTGGACACCTCACTCCAGTTTGAAGGTTACAGGAGTTTTAAGGGTCCTTATAACAAGAGGAACATTCCCTGTTAGCCTACAGAAACCTGACAGTTTTGTAGACAAAACAAACCAGTAAAAAGGGGTTAAGGTGGAAGATTGAGGGGACAAGGTTTTGGAGTTAATAGATAAGAGATGGGATCAGGAGTCAGTGGGATGACCACAGTGCTTACCGTGTGGAAGTCAGCAATGGCCCCTGCTCAGAAGGAAGACATGTAGCTGCAGAACAAAGAATAAAGAAATTCCATGTACTGAGTTGCAACAATCTTCAAGACAAATTATTAAGTGAAAAGGGCAAAGTAAGGGATGGTGTATATAATACAATCTGGTTAAAAAAGAAAAACAAAAATAAGAAATGACCTTTACATTTGCTTGCATCTACCTAAATAAACTCTGGAAGGAGACAAAGAAAGGAGGTTGGTTACACACGAGAGCGGGGAGAGAAACAAGGAGAGAGACTTTTCTGTGTGCCATTTCACTTTCTTCTGATTATTTATTTATTGATTGATTTATTTTTCTTCTGATTTTGTAAACAGGGAGTGAGCTAACTATTCAAATCATTAAATTAAAGAAAATTACCTCCTTATTGTGGAATGTTATGCAGCCATTTAAAATAATGTAGGGGGGAAAAAGAGCCGAAACTGGTTTGGCTCAGTGGATAGAGCATCGGCCTATGGACTGAAAGGTCCCAGGTTCGATTCCGGTCAAGGGCATGTACCTTGGTTGTGGGCACATTCCCAGTGGGAGGTGTGCAGGAGGCAGCTGATCGATGTTTCTCTCTCATCGGATGTTTCTAACTCTCTATCCCTCTCCCTTCCTCTCTGTGAAAAATCAATTAAATATTAAAAAAAAAAAAAAAAGAAAGAAAGAAAGAAAGAAAGAAAGAAAGAAAATAAGGCAAAAACAAAATAATGTAGAAAATATAGGCACTGACTTGGGAGGAAGTCCATGACATAGGAAATGTAAAACACAGATTGTAGAATTAAGTATTTAAAGTATCTGAGAACCAGGAAATGGTTTCAATTTATTTCAGGTCCTTGAAGGCATTTTAATCCTTGGAATATGTGGTTTTAAAAATAAAAACCACAGCCCTAGCTGGTTTGGCTCAGTGGATAGAGTGTCGACCCACAGACTGAAGGGCCCAGGTTTGATTCCGGTCAAGGGCATGTACCTTGGCTGCAGGCTCAATTCCCGGCCCTGGTAAGGGTGCAGGCAGGAGGCAATCAATTGATGTATCTCTCTCACATAGATGTTTCTCTCTGTCTCTCCCCCTCCCTTCCATTCTCTCTAAAAATCGATGAAAAAATATCCTCAGGTGAGAATTAACAGCATATATATATCCCACAAATATGTAATACCATAAAAATGTTTACAATGTAAGTAAAAAATTTTAAACAGCATATTCACTGTATGAAATATGTATAAATATTCACAGAGATGAACCAAAGAAAATGTGAAGGTAAAATCAGTTGCACTGATATGGTGGGGTGTTCAGCAATTTCTAACTTTAAAGTTATACGATATTTAATATTATTATATGTGATTGTGAAAATAAATAAAATACATAAACAATATTTCTGTAAAGAAAAAAGGAGTCATGTGGCTGGAACTAACATTGGCAAGATGTTGAAGAAAGGAACAGTGACAAGGAGAGAAGGAGTGGATTAGTCAGTAGCCTTAGGAAGGAGGAGTTTGAAGTGGAGCAGGGCAAGAGACTGGATGAGAGATGGTGCAGCAACGACAGCCCAGCAGGGTGGCTGAGGGCCCCGGTGATCCCGGCTGGCCATTTCCTTAGCCAGGCTGGCCATTTCCTCCAAAAACGCAGTTGGTAGCCAGAGGGCCCACCATGAGGACTACAAGTGGGGGGAACTGCAAAGAAGCAATTGATTCTGGATGATTTGAAATGCACCATTGAAAAGCCAATCTATGGAATTTAAGATTGTAAGATAATTAATTGCTGGTTTGTGAGTCTAGGAGAATTAGAAGGTTTATCTGCAAACATCTGCTTAGTGTTTAAAATTTTTGTATTCTAATTTTTTTACATACCTACCAAATGCATCACTCTCTTTTAATGTGCTCTTCTTTCTACTTTTGGTGTATGTTCTTTTTTGTTGTCGTTGATCCTCACCCAAGGATATTTTCCTCCATTTATTTTTTAGGGAGAATGGAAGGGAAGGGGAGAGACATCGAGAGAGAAATATTGATGTGAGAGAGACACTTTGATTGGCTGCCTCCAGCATGCTGAGCTTGCAACTGAGATATGTGCCCGTGACGGAATTGAACCTTCCACCCTTCAGTCTGAAGGCTGATGCTTTAACCACTGAGAAAACTGGCTAGGGCTGGCATATGTTCTTTTAAAATCTGAGGTCAACATGCTTGGCTGGTGTGGCTCAGTTAACTGAGCATTGTCCCATGAACCAAAAGGTTGCCAGTTTGATTCCTGGTCAGGGCACATGCAGTGGTTTCAGGCTCCATCCCTAGTAAGGGGTGTGCAAGAGGCAGCTGATTGATGTCTCTCTCTCTCTCTCTCTCTCTCTCTCTCTCTCTCTCTCTCTCTCTTCCTCGCTTTCTAAAATCAATAAAAACATATTATAAATATCACATGATCTCACTCATTTGTGGAATATAATGAACAACATAAACTGATGAACAAAAACAGAGACAGAGAAGCATTGATCAGATTGTCAAACCTCAGAGGGAAGGCAGGGGAGGGGAGGGGGGAAAGGGGGAGAGATCAATCAAAGGACTTGTATGCATGCATATAAGCATAACCAATGGACACAAACACCAGAGGGGTAAGGGCATGAGCAGGGAGGTGAGGGGATAATAGGGGATAAGGGCATATAGGTAATACCTTAATCAATAAAGAATAATTTAAAAAAACACACACAAAAAACATACTCTTAAAAAAATCTGAGATCAATATAAAACAATCCAGAGTAATTATAATTTTGTAACATAAAGCAGTTATATTTGTAAATGTATAGAAGAAAATGCATCATAATATAAATAATGATTATCTCTGTATGGTAGGATAACAGCTTCTTTTTATTTTATTATTTTTTTTATTGATTTCAGAGATGAAGGAAGAGGGAAAGAGAGAGAAACATCGATGAGAGAGAATCATTGATTGGTTGCCTTCTGCATATCCCCACTGGGGATCAAGCCTGCAACCCTGATATGTGCCCTTGACCAGAATCGAACCCAGGACCCTTCAGTCCGCAGGCTGGTGCTCTATCCACTGAGCCAAATCAGCCAGGGCAATAGCTTCTTTTTATTTGTGTTATTTTTGTTTTTCTCTAAATTTTCTTTAGTAAATAGCTTACTTTTAAAAAAAATATTTTTTTTATTGATTTCAGAGAGGAAGGGAGAGGGCAAGAGAGATAGAAACATCAATGATGAGAGAGAATCATTGATAGGCTTCCTCCTGCTCGCCTCCCCCCTCCCTACACAGGGGATCAAGCCCTTAACGTGGGCATGTGCCCTTGGCTGGAATTGAACCTGGAGCCCTCCCACTGAGCCAAACCGGCTAGGGCTTGTTTTCACTTTAGATTAGACACATTTTCAAATACACAGTAAGGTAGAAATATTCATCTGTAAACATCTATACCTCATTACCAAATTTTCACATTTTGCCATGTTTGTTTCATCCATTTTTTAAGCTACATCATGGTAACATTCCATTCTAATTCAGTTCTCATATTTAAAATGAATGATTTTTTTTTTTTACCTAACTACAATAATCTTATGATTCCTGATCAATTTAACAATAATTCCCTAATATCATTTTGTACCAAGTTCAAATTCAAACTTCTCTAAATTTCCCCAAAATATCTCTTAGAGCTGGTTTGTTCAAATCAGACTTAATCAAGAACCAGTCATTGCATTTGATGTTACATGGGCTTCTTTTTTAAGAAAACTGACTTAATTGGAACTTCGTGAGCAATTAAAACATTTCATGAAGAGGGTGTTATTGGAAACTGCATCTTTAAGGTTATGTCAGAATTGATATGGGTAGAGAAGTGAGGAGGTCATTTCAGGAACAGAGATCAAAGTGAGATCAAAGAGAGATAGAAAAGTAGCAGATGTATTTGGAGAGTTGTACTTAGCCCAGCTATTTGGATCAAAAGAAAGGGAATAATGGGGGGGGGGGGGGTGTAAATTAAGCAAAATCAGTTGGAGATAGATCATGGAGAGCCTTGAAGGCATTTCCAGTGCTCTCTGTAGAGCACTTGAGAACTCAAGTGTGTCCCAGATGTGAATGACTCATCAGGACAGTGGTTGTGTTTTATACATCTGTGTGTCCCAGGCACCTAGCAGAGTGTACCTTGTGAGATGCTCAGAGTGTATTCATTGTTGGAAACATGGTGCTACTGAAAGATTTTCAGTTGGAGGCTAACAGGCTATCAATCTCTTTGGGTAAGATTTAGAAAATTGGTTGGCAATGATAGTGATTAGAATAGGATTACAGATGAGAACTAGCTAACTGGGTTGGAGCAATTGGCTCCATAGAGGAAGTGGAGTTTAGCTAAACTAGATGGAGAAACAGCATTAAGCAAAGGTGAGGAATCAGGAATGAGTCGAGGATAACATAATGACAAGTGAAGGGAATGTACTTGGGGTGCTTTGAGAAATGAGGTTCCAAAAGACAAGGTCAAGAATGGTTTAGGGATTCCAATATTGGTCCACGATCTCTGTTATTACTCAATAAATGACCTCTGGTCATCCTTAAATTCAAGATTAGGGGCTTAAAAGATTGTATCTATCTATGCTCTTTCATATAAGAAGAACTTTTAGTACAATAAGAAAGACAAAATTGGATAAGATTATTCTAAGCCTAAAAAGAATTAATAACCCACAAAAGGGATATTTAATCAGAATTATATTGGATCACGTTCATTTCAAATTTGCTAGACAATTGAAATTTGATATTGAGTACAACTGCATACCATATAAAATGGGAAGATGATTGGCAGTGTTAACAAATTTAGTTAAAATAAACTTAATAAATCGGAACATTTGCTAAAAACCACATAGGAAATTGTGTGCTCTTCCTGAAACTTGCCAGATTATCCCTCTTCCAGAAGGAGGTTGGACCCTCCTTAATTATATTCAAGTTAAGGTTGGTAAGTGTGGGGATTTGGTGCAGAACTGAAAACAAAACAAAAAATTAGCAACCTTTACCTTGCTGTCCAGCAAATGACTCAAGCTTGTGTGGATCATATGGTGGTGGTTCTTGGGATTTTCTGAGCTCAGAGATCATCTGGGGAATTTGTTAAAAGGAAGATTCCCAGGCCATGAACCATCCATTCTTACGCTTGGTTGGGAGGTCAGGTTGGGCAAACAAGCACCTGGGACATTTGTCTTCATAAACAAGCAGCCTGTGTGATTCTGATGCAGACTATGTATGGGCCATACTCTGAGAAACTTTTCTAAAGGGTCCAGCATCTTTCCTTAGGTAAGAATATAACTGGTACAATTTTAAAAATGAGCTTTAATTTAAAATAGGTTTTTTGTTTGTTTGTTTGTTTGTTTTTGGTCAATTTGTTAGCACTGTTTTCAGCTGCAAGTAACATAAAGCTCAGCCAACAGTTTTAAACAAATAAGTTCGCTTGTTTTTATTTCAGGCAACAAAAAGTCTGGGAGAAAACTGCCCAGGGCTGGGGCAGACTGCCTTAGGGTGCAACCATCATGGTCACAAGATGGCTGATGCTCGTCAGTGCATTACACGCACCCACACTCCAGGTGGGAAAAGAGGAAAGCAAAAGGTACAGGCCAAACACATTTGTTGTTTTTACAAAGTGCTCACAGATGCTTTACCAGCAACTTACGCTAATATCTGTTTGGCCAGAATTTGGTCACATTGCTACCTTAGCTACAAAGGGTCTGAGGAAGTAGTGTTACTAACTAAATGTACTACCATATTTCTTTAAGGGGTGAGAGGTGTGGAGGGACCCAGCTCTGGATATTAAAAGAGAAGGGCAGCCCTGGCCAGGTGGCTCAGTTGTTGGAGCGTCCTCCCGTTCACCAAAAAGGTGGTGGGTGTGATTTTTCTTTCAAGGCATATACTTACTAGTAGTTTTCAGGTTTGACCCCCATAGGGTCATATATAGGAGGCAACCAACGACGTTTCTCTTACATTGATGTTTCTCTCTCACTCTAAAAAAACAACAACAAAAAACAATAAACATATCCTTGGGTGAGAAAATATTAAAAAAAGAAGGGGAGAATGAATATGGGTAGAGAACTAGAACAATGTCTGTCACAAAGTTTTATGTTAGAGTGCATCAGAATATATCTGTATGTGTTTTGTTTTGTTTTGTTAATCCTCACCAGAGGGTATTTTTTCCATTGCCTTTTAGAGAGAGTAAAAGGGAGGGGGAAGAGGGAGATAAAAAGAGAGAGAGGAGGGGGGGAGAGAGAGTGAAACATCAATGTGGGAGACACATGGATTGGTTGCCTTCCAAATACACCCAGACGGGGGCTGGGATTGAACTTGCAACCCAGGTAAGTGCCCTTAACCAAGAATCGAACCTGTGACCCTTCGATCCTTGAGTGCTCTGCCTGACACTCTAAACTACTGACCATGCTGGCCAGGACTAAATCTGTGTGCTTTAATTCAGATAGTTTTTTGTTTTTGTTTTTAATTCAAATAGTTTTGTTGAGCCTAATGTGTGCGTTAAGGTCAACAGAACTGGTGTCAAATTGATTCGATTTTGTTTCCTGACAAAAAGCATGTGAAGATAAAGAAGTCACAATTAGTGCCCTCGAGGAGCTCACAGTTCAGCTGGGGAATCAGGCATGTAGGTAACTCTGGAACCTTTGTCTGCCCTGTCCTCCGTTATTAGCCTTCAGCGCCGGGTCTCATGGGAGGTGTGTGGCCTTTGGTAAGATGTGATTCTGCCCACCCACCCTCCACCCCACCCAGATACCTACCGACCACTTACTGCTATCCGTTATTTATCACCTGATCTCTTTCAGGAACTAACTCTGTGAGTAAAAAAATAGCTTTATTTTCAACACAGAGCTGTGTGTTTTAATAGCTCTGATCTCTTTTAACATAACGACGGGCGAAAAGGTGATGAGACTATGTTTGAAGCCTGTGCTAATGGTCATGCTGATGATGATAGGAAAAGGGAGGCAACCATGAATGTGATAAAACCATGGATTTTCTTCAGTGTAGTCTCACTTTATAGCTATACACTTATAGCCATAAAAACGCTTATTATTGAAATTTCTGCAGGAACACTGTTATTACGGTTCTGAAACTCTCCAATTCCCAATTCCTTTTTTCTCATTGAAAGATGTTGTTCTTGAAGAGGTCATTTCATAGCTTTTCTCAACCAGGTGAGAAGGGAGTAAACTGGTTTGTAAGACAGGAGGGCTGTGACTTGCTCATTCCTGCATCTCTGCTGTGCTGACACGTACTGGTATTAGGCATTGCGGAAATGTTGTTGAATGAATGAGATGAACTGTTCTGTTACAGGAGAATAGATTGAATTATAATAACATTGACCTCTGACTATTACTCATGGTAAGAATATATATAAATTGATACATTTTTGTTAGGTTATTTGGGTAAAAAAAAATTTTTTTTTATTTGCAGAAAATAGAGCCATGTGACAATATAGCATCTGGAATAAACATTTAAATGAGAAGTTGGCAAGTGCTACTCATTACCACAGTCCACCCCTTGTGGATGTACATGGCATCCATATACACCTCTTTTGATTAACAAGATGGCATGTGTAATAAACATCGAAATGAAAAGTTGCATTTTTCCTTCCATATTCTGTACCTTAAATACTGAGATATGAGGCTAACTGCTATTAAGACATTTTATTTATTTATTTATTTATTTATTTATTTATTTTAATATATTTTATTGATTTTGTACAGAGAGGAAGGGAGAGAGATACAGAGTTAGAAACATCGATGAGAGAGAGTCATCGGTCAGCTGCCTCTTGCACACCCCCTACTGGGGATATGCCTGCAACCAAGGTACATGCCCTTGACTGGAATCGAATCCGGGACCTTTCAGTCCCCAAGCCGACACTCTATCCATTGAGCCAAACCGGTTTCAGCTGTTAACACATTTTATTAAATAGTAGGAGAATGGGAGAGGGGAAGATAAAATAAATTGGTTAAATACACACACACACACACACACACACACACACACACACGTAGCCCTGTGCACGAATCCGTGCGCCAGTACCTCTCTGTAGGGCCTGGCTACTTTGTGCCCGCTGCCCAGAGGCTCTCCACAGCCCAGAGGCCCATCCAAGACTGGGCGAGGAACACTTGTCTTGTTGCCGGAACAATAAAGCAAGCATTCTACCAGGCCGCTCTTGCTGCCTGCTCTCAGTGGCTGCACTGTCCCCCACCCCCTGGGACTGAGGGACTCTGGTGGGCTGAGAGGACTGGGTACCACCTTTTTGTGGTCACTGTCATCTTTGTGATGGAGTGATGGTTAATTTGCATATTACCCTTTTATTATATAGGATATCCATTCAACATAAGGAAAATACTCATAACTATTGTACTATGTTTCTGCAGCTGGTCACATGATTGCAATGGTATTTGTAGGTGCCCTTTTCCAATACTGCATTCCTTTGCTATCAGCAAGCACCTCAGCTAGTTGTGATCTGGTGGGGAAACCCAAACCTATGTTCCTTGAAGGGTCTGGCTCTTTAACAATTCTGCCTAAATGGGTTATGGCAGCTTTTCACTGTCTTTAATCACATAGTATGTGTAATTCTATGTGTCTAAGACAGGCGTCTTCAAACTACGGCCCATGGGCCACATGCGGCCCGCAGAGGAGTCTGATCCGGCCCGCCAGGTTTTTTGGGCAGTGAGCGCAGCCGAGGTGTTACAGTAGGAATTAGTAGTTCATATAGTCCGGCCCTCCAGCTCTCTGAGGGACCGTGATCTGGCCCCCACTTTAAAAAGTTTGAGGACCCCTGGTCTAAGAGGTGCTCCCAGGATTCCACCAGACATACTCTTCTTTACCTCCATCGTATCGGTAGCTTCTCAATTTCTCCTTATTATTTAGGATCAGCCACCACAGCTTGTACAGTAACCATTTTCTTTGCCTAGTGATCCACTGGCTATGGCCACTTTGTTCATAAGTTCATTGGGAAAAAACAGGGATGGCTGGGAAAGAAGCTGACTAATCACTACAGGACAGGTCTTCTTGTCCACTTGATTATTAACATCTGCTTCCCCCGAGGTTGCTCTTTGTATGCATTCACGTGGAACACAATATCTTTTCACTCTCTGTGACCATTCATATGCCTCTAACCACATAACATTTCCCCTGACCTACTTGTCACCAGTTTTCCAATCAGGTTACTTTCATGTCCCTGACCATCCAGCCAAATCATTAGCCTCTGTCCATGTACCTCTGACCATCTCTCTTTTCAGGAGCAAGGAACAGCCAGGCACGCTGCTTGAGCTCTACTCTCCAGGAGCAAGGAACAGCCAGTTCCTTCACACTATCCTTCCGACCACCTTGGAGTGGGCTGTAGTGCAGCCATCTGTTTTTCGGTAGAGTTAGCCAATCATATAGGACATTTTCAAACTAACCCTAAATTGTTTTATTCCTCAGCCAGCTGCTCATAGGGAACTTCCCGTGAAGCCATATGCAAGTAGAGAAGGAGGAGGCAATGTGGTAAAAGTATGGGCATAGACAGCCGGTCAATGATTCTCTCTCATCATTGATATTTCTCTCTCCCCCCCCCCCCTTTCTCTCTGAAATCAATAAAAAAATACTTTTAAAAAATACATTGCTAAATGAAAAAATAGTAAAGAAATTATATTCTAATATTTGCATAAACCCTCTCTTCAGTCTCCCTTTCTAATTACTGCCATTTTCTGCAAGATTTGTAAATAATATCTTCTAACTCCACCAGGTGAGAAGGGAATGCTCTGCCCAGGAAAAATCCTGCAAAACAGAAATACTTCAACACAAGCCTAAACAATGGTTTATACACTAGCCTCTTCGGACAATCAGTGGATTTTCTTTGTCTCACAAATTTGGAGTTTGAAAGCCTTTAGTTTTTACTTACCCTCTCCAGTTAACCACAGACTCCACCACTCCTAATTATATAGTCAGCCATTATCCAAACATTGTATTACTTCCCTGGCCCTATAGCCATTTAAGATTATAGTCTTAAAAAAAAAAAAAAAAAAAGATTATAGTCTCAGTGCTAGAACTATCCCTCACTAAAAAAGAAAAGGACACACAGAGAAATAGATTTTGTGATGCTAGGGTGCCACAGCCAATGAGAAGCCAGTGAGGAAAGATTCGAAGACACTGAGGCACACCATTAATGGTGAGAAGTAAGGTGTACAGGAGAGGAACATGTTACAGGGGAATCTAAAAAACCTACACTGTTTTAGGAATGGTAAAAAAAAAAAAAAAAAAAAAAAAAAAAAAAGGTCCTGGTGAACATGTGATTTGGTAAAAGGCCCTGGGAGATTTGGAGATTCTTTTTTTTTTTTTTTTTTTTTCTTGTTTTTTTTTTATAAGTTTTTATTATTCATATTATTACAAATGTTCCTTTCCCCCCCCCCCACCATTGCTCTCCTCCACCAGGTTCCCACCCCACCCTCTGCCCTTTCCCCTCTCCCCATTGTCCTCATCCATAGGTGCACAGTTTATGTTCAGTCTCTTCCCACGCCCCTCTCTCCCCTTTTCCCCAAGAATCGTCAGTTCACTCCCCTTCCATACCTCTGATTCTATTATATTCAATAGTTAATATTGTTCATCAGATTTTTTTAATTTCCTTGGTTTTTAGATTCACTTGTTGATAGTTACGTATTTGTTGTTCATAATTTTTATCTTTGTTTACTTTCTCTTCTGAAAGAACCCCCTTCAGCAATTCATATAATTCTGGTTTGGCGGTGATGAACTCCTTTAGCTTTTTTTTATTAGTGAAGCTCTTTATCTGGCCTTCGATTCTGAGTGATAGCTTGGCTGGGTAGATTATTTTTGGCTGTAGGTTCTTGCTATTCATCACCTTGAATATTTCTTGCCATTCCCTTCTGGCCTGCATGGTTTCTGTTGAGAAGTCAGCTGACAATCGTATAGGTGCTCCTTTATAGATTACTACCTTCTTTGCTCTTGCTTCTTTTAATATTCTCTCTTTGTCTTTTGCTCTTGGAATTTTAATAATGATGTGTCTCGGTGTGGTCCTCTTTGGATTCCTTTTGTTTGGGGTTCTATGCGCTTCCTGGACTTGTAAGTCTAATTCTTTCACCAGGTGGGGGAAGTTTTCTGTCACTATTTCTTTCAGTATGTTTTCGATATCTTGCTCTCTCTCATCTTCTGGGACCCCAATAATTCTGATGTTGGTTTGCTTGAAGTTGTCCCAGAGGTTTCTTACATTATCTTCAATTTTCTGGATTCTCTTGCCTTCTAGCTTCTGTGGAGGAGTGTCTTTTGGCTCTTTATGTTCCAAATCTTTGACTTGATTCTTGTGATCTTCCCTTCTGTTTTTAGGACTCTGTAAAATATTTTTTATTTCAGACAATGTATTCTTTATTTCTTGTTGATCCCTTATCATTTCTCGATGACTCCTTATTAATTCTAGTTGATCTCTTTTCACATCCTCATAGGCCTTATCCATCTTTTCTAGGAAATTCTTGAAAAACCTTATAAGCGTAGATTTGAACTCTATATCCAGACGCTTTTTGTCCTCCATTTCTTTCGTTTGTGATCTATTTTGTTGTCGCATTTAGCAGTTACAGATGGGGCGGGGTTTCAGGGTGGAGCCTACAGCCTTGGCTTCCGTCAGCCCCGCCCTATGCGGGTCCTTCAGTGCTCGCTGCTGGCGCCTCTGAGAGAAAGGTGCCCTCGATTTTCGCCTGCTGCCAAACAGTCTATGCTCTCCCCCAATGAGCCCGGTATTGGGGTTCAGTTCAGTTGGAAGTGGAGTTGGAGGTGGCGTTCAGAGCAGTCTGGAGCCCCTGTCTCCTTCCCGTCAGGGCAATCCCGGGGCACAGCCGACCGTCCCTTCTCTGTGCGCAGTGTGTGCACCGCCGGGACCTCCTTTCGCCGCTTCCCCGGGGTTCCGCCTTACAGCCCGGCTCCCTATGGCTGAGCCTGAGTCCCCGGGGTCTGGCTTAAAACTGGGGATCAGAGCAGTCAGGGGCCCAGCACAGTCGGAGTTTTATCTCCTTTCCGCTAGGGAACGCCCGCCAGGCACTCGGCCTCCCTCCTCTCCGGCTCCGTCCTCTCCGCGCACCGCGTCTCTGTACCTTGGCTTTTCCAGCTCCTCCGCACCTCCTTCTGGTTTTCTCCTTGCTTCTCACTGTAGAATTTCCAGTCAGTCAACCTTCCTCTAGTTCTGGGCAATGTCCGTTTTATATTTTAGTTGTATTTTATTGAAATTGTTGTGTGCGGCTGCGGCTAGGTGTTCACCTGGGCGCAGCCATCTTGGATTTCCCTGGAGATTCTTTTTTAAGCAAAAAGACTACAAACCAGCACCAGAGAAGCTTTGGGTTCTTTTGTATTCACGCGAGAAAAAAGCACTGAGATCCTTTAGAATTCAGTGAAACATTTTAGCTGTTTTCAGCTCGACAATGTCATCCTTCCAGATCCCGGCAGGTGGAGGAGATAGAACATGTAGGTCGCAGCAGGGCAGCAGGGGCAGCAGGGGCAGAGGTGAAGAGATGAGACTGTGTGTGCCTTCTGCGGGGAGGAGAGCCAAAGACAGAGCAGGACCTTGAAAACCAGAGCAGATTATATTGAGGAGAAAGCGTTTGGAGCTGCTTGCGGAGGGTTCTGGAAGACACGCAGGTTATGTGAGTAGGAAACAAATAAGGATTGGAATCTGGAGCCCTGAATGCCTTGGAGATGTTCTGTTTGCAGACACCTGGAAATGGAGCATGTGTGAGCGGCCAGAACAGCTGCTGTTGGTGCAGAAGGAGGGGACCAGGGATGCCTGAGCAGCACACCCAGAGGAAGGTTGGCCTGTGTTAGCAGAGGGTCTGGTCAGGGAGGTAACTGGTCAATCCAGTGGCAACCTCAGGGGACGCATAATTCTGCAGAGTTGGGACTGGAGCTTGGGGCTGCAAACAAGGAGGCTGGAGTATTTCCCATCAGGAGCAGTCTTACACCCATGAAGGAGTAGAGCACTGTCCATCTTAGTGTTATTTGAGGGGCTCCATAAGGCTCCGCTTCTCCTACTTCTCACCCTTACCAGCTTGCCTGAAATTCCCAATACTCTCAAATCTAACTGCAATCATTGTAGATTAAGGAGTTGAATAGTTTATTAAATGCAAATATTCCTAGGAGGGACAGCCAGCCCAACCTCTACACGTTGTATGGTACACACCATACATTTATGAAAACATTCTGCATGTCCTCCATTCAAGCCAGCCAGAGATCCAGGGAGAAGAGGGCTCCGACAGACACGGAGTCTGCTGGGCACCTTGATCTTGGCTTTGATCTATGAGAAATAAAGTTCTTTGTTTCTAGGCTGGCCAGCCTGTGGCGTTTTGTTATAACAACTAAACAGGCCTAGACACCGACTGGCACACCACACTACCCAGGTGTGTGGTGCTGTTAGGCAAAATGGTTTCTGGTGCTTGATGTGACTGATGCCATCTTAAGAAGCAAGTTGCTCTCAGTGACCAACCGCCCTCCCCCCCCATAACCCTCTCCCTCGCCCCCAGGAGTGAGCCATATTTCTGAAAAGCATGTCTTTACATAGGTAAATAAGAGGGGACATTTTCCCAACCGCTGTGATTATTCATAACGTTCACCTTTTCTTAGGAATTCATCCCACACCGTGATGTAGCCAGATCTAGGACAGCCTGTTTCACAGCCTAGCCTTTGACTTCCTTGCCTCTGATCATTGCCTGATGACCTCCTTTCAGCAGCTCCCGCAGAGAGAAGCACAGTGGGGCTCTTTAAAAGGTGGATCCCCAAAGGATGGCATGCCGACAGCTGACCACAGTTAACTGCAGGAACCACAATTAGCTTAGGCAGTCCTGAGGCAGATGGCCACCCCTGTCCTGTGGGCCGCTGCCCCTGCAGAATTAGACTCCAAAAGAACCCGCCACCAGTTCTGTACTGAGGTGGGAAATAACCCCGAGAAGTTTGGCTCTCGAAGCAGGGAACAACCCAGAAATGAGTCAGCTTTCTGCAGAAAACCCTCCTTCCCACAGTCTGTGATTCACCGTGTCTGCCAGGCCCCCGCCCCCGCGGCAGTAAGGCCCATGCATTTCTGTCAGGAGCATAATAACACCTTCTATCTGAAAAGCACTGGAGTGCGGCACCTCTTTCAAAGTACTTGTGCATTCATTATCTCATTAGGAAACCAGATTTGCTATTTTTTCCCCTTCAGATTCATTAAAAAAAAGACACACACAAAAAACAAAACTCACATCCAGAGGAGAAATTTTTATGTGGCTTTCAATGAACCTCGAGAGGAAAAAGTCAGAATTCAATCCAAGAGCATAGCTTTCCTGGAGCCGCAGACATAATCCTTCTCTTATGCCAGTAACAAGGGGGCAGGGGCTGTATTCTGGAGGGAAGACAGTTGAATGGGAGGTGGGACCAAATCTAGTTCCAAATCTGCAGCTAAGTAGCTGTGTGACTCGGACCAGCCCCTTGCTCGCTCTGTGTTTCAGTTTCTTCCTTTGTAAAATGGTGGCACTGAGGCTCCCTGGGAGGCTGGCCTTGGCCTCTTCTGAAGTCCTTTCAAGCTCTGAGGGTTGATGGGTTGGGAAATTGTGGAGCCAGAAGGGACTAATTTACCAGTAAGTGGGCACGTTTTTCATAAGCCTCGCTTCTATTTTGGGGTGTGCAGAGGAGCCCCTCCCCTCCCCTAGCACCAGGAGCCTTAGCATAGGGGGACACAGAGCTGAGCAAGCCTGGTCCCCAGAGACTCCAAGGCCCTCCCTCAGGACCACTTCTAAGAGGTGGCTGGTTGGTGGCGGTTCCTTGGGTAAATGGAGGGTGAATGCCTGACCACTCACAAAGTGCTGGCCTCTTAATAGATCAGGAAACCCTGCGGCCCGGGAGACCACAAATGTCAGATTCGTCTTGGAAAAGAGGAAGTGGAACCTGGCATTTTCTTGGAGACGTGGCCTGTGTCGGGCTTGGCAGGCCTGGGGAGTAGGCATGACTTAGCAGAGACCCACCCGAGAATTTTTCTTGCTGAGTTCCACCTCTGCTTTACAACCCTTTCCTCCAGCAAGCACCCCATCACCCCCTAAACTCCGTCTGTATGACTACATTCTGCAATGTTTCCTGGCTCTTCCTTCCATTTGCAATGACTACTTTGAGAAACGAGGATGCCAGTGGTTTGTCTTGTCTCACAGCCTGAATTATGTATCCCTTGAGAGCAAGGACTATGATATGTCAGACTGTCTCCTATTTTACTCAGCACTGCTTTCGCTCTGAGCTTTCCTTCAACCTGTCCCCTCTCCATCACACACACACACACACACACACACACACACACACACACACACACCAAAACAACCACCACCACCACCACCACCATTAACAACAACAAAGCCCCACACCCTTATCCTTTGTTCCTACACTAATTTATGCTTAAGTACTGATAGCTGCTAAGGTTTATTTCTTCCCCACCCTCCTGCCACTGATCTGAATATTTATTTGTATTGTAGCAGGGACATTGGATCCAGGATGGCAGAAACACTCCCATTCAGGAACAGCATCAGATCTGTGATGGGAGGTACTTCTGTCCTTAAGGAAGGACCTTTTTGGTTCCTCCAGTTACTGAGAGGAGGCTGGATACTGGTGAGGTCAGAGCTACAGAGAGCAGCCTGGCCAATCAGGCCTCCCCCTGCACCAGCAGTGCCCTCCCATACAGGATCAGACTTTCAATTTTAACACCTAGAACTAAATCTGCCACGTTGCATTTGCCAGCCTCCCTGTTTTTCAAAGGTTATTTTGTTGTTTCTGGGACTGTCTCTCCTCCTCCTTAAATCCTGGCCCAGCCTCAGAAGCTCCTGGCTCTGTATGAGCTGTACTGCCTGATGCTGGGATGTGGAGTCCTCGGAGAATTCCTCAGATTTGCCTGCTCTGCACCCTCCGCACCATTCCTATGCCTCTTTTAGAGTTTCCAATCCCCAACCCCAAGCCCCAGAACATCATGGCCTGAGCTTTAAAGCAGATCATAGAAAGGGAACACAATTCCATTAAGTAAAATCAAACTTGAATTAGTACAGGGAAACTGGCCCTAGCTGCTTTGGCTCAGTGGATAGAGCATTGGCCTGAGGACTGAAGGGTCTCAGCTTCGATTCTGGCCAAAGGTACACGCCTGGGTTTTGAGCTCCAGCCCCAGCATGGGGCACGCAGAAGGGAGCCCTCCCGGCTGTTATCGGCCCAATCAAGACTGGGCAAGATGGCCCAGATCAACCCTGACTGTTGGCCAGGCTGAGGGACCCTACCTGTGCATGAATTCATGCACCGGGCCTCTAGTAAAAATATATTTTAAAAAATATCAGGAGACTGACGGAGTCTCTGGAGCTTCCAGGCGTCTTCAAACTACGGCCCGCGGGCCACATGCGGCCCGCAGAGGAGTCTGATCCGGCCCGCCAGGTTTTTTGGGCAGTGAGCGCAGCAGAGGTGTTACAGTAGGAATTAGTAGTTCATATAGTCCGGCCCTCCAGCTCTCTGAGGGACCGTGATCTGGCCCCCACTTTAAAAAGTTTGAGGACCCCTGTATCTATTGTAGATCATGTTTCAAAGAAGCAACTTTCTATTCCAGTAGTTTGCCCAATCTGAATTTTTATCCCAGACCAGTTCTCTCCACCACTCACCATATCCCATCTGATTCCCACAACACGTTCGAGAATGTCCCTGTGAACAGGAACCAGCCCAGTTCCCTCAACTTGGAAGACTGGTTCATCCTTGAAGGAAAGGTTTTCACATGTGTCAAACACAAGGCCCGCGGGCCAAATCCGTCCCGCCAGGCCTTGCAATGTGGCCCGCACCGCGCTGTCATCACTGCACTCCGCTGCGTTTCCATCACAATGACAGTTTATGACTGTTCAGTAAACCATTCGGCCCGCGATTTAGGCTGGATTTTAGATTTTGGCCCCTTCTCTGATTGAGTTCGACACCCCTAGTTTAGATGAATCAGGCAGCTGTGGGCCATCCTTTCAGTGATCGGATGTCCTGATTTTACTGACCTGTACTAGTGTTCACAGGCAAGCATAGGCGAACTATGAAGAAATTTGCACTGATGTGTAAAATACAGTGACCAACCTAAAGTAATAATGTGAATAAACAACTATAAAGAAGGTGAAAGTCTCTCTTAAGTTTGGAAAACCAATGCCACCCCATCCACTGTCCCTTTCCCTGTCCCCCAGCCTGGAGCTGAGTCTTGGAGCTAGAGAGAAGGGAAAGAACCACTCTTTTCCGGTCCCTGATTTATCCTGCCTGGCTCTGCCTGGTCCAAGCCTAAACTCATGGTTAGAGGTGTGGTCACTTACGTCATCTTTTATCCAGTCAGCTCGCCCTTCCCACTCCCTCATGTCGATTTGGTGGCTGACACAGCAAAAGTCATGGAGAGCCCTCAAGAGAGGGAACACCAGAACTCTGTTAGGTCCCCATGTAGAGATTAGTGATCAAGCCTCATTAATGATTAATGATCAAGAGACATATGGGGATGATACAAAAAGAGACATTGCTGACAAGGAAGAGGGAGAAAGAGGAAGGCTGGAGCGGAGGCTGAAGGAAATCCGCTCACCAGTGACACACAGGCCGAGGTCATCCCTGCAGCTGCGTCTGTGGCTCAGGAGTTCCTTACAGCTGGGGTTTCAGGCCGACCGTGCCCAGCAACCAAACTGGAGCAGCCAAGCCCACTTTGATCCTAAGCCCACTTCTCTTATAGTGAAGGAGCTTTATCGTTACCTCTGGGTTTCTAACACCTCACCACTGTCCCCAGCTTATTCCCCCAGAACCAGACGTGGACAAGCATGGGCTGCAGAAAAGGTTCTTTGCTCAGTTCTCTGATTCACACACTTGACAGCAATAGTCATGACTGCCTGCACCAATACCACAGAGTGACTCCCGGGTATGAAAAATTGAAATATGGAAATCCAGAGTATTATATTTTCCCAATGACTAATTGACTAATTTGGGAGATGACCACATCATTTAATTAAAAATAAATAAATAAATAAATATATATATATATATATATATATATATATATGGAGAGAGAGAGAGAGAGAGAGAGAGAGAGAGAGAGAGAGAGAGAGAGAGAGAGAGAGAAGCCTGGTCATATGAACCTTGAATACATTGTGCTAAGTGAAAGAAGCCAGTCTTAAAGAGTCTTATATATTTTTTAAAATATATTTTATTGGTTTCAGAGAGGAAGGGAGAGGGCAAGGGAGAGAGAGATAGAAACATTAGTGATGAGAGAGAATCGTTAATTGGCTGCCTCCTGCACACCCCACACTAGGGTTCAAACCACAACCCAGGCATGTGCTCTGACGGGGAATTGAACCGTGACTTCCTAGTTCATAGGTTGATGCTCAAACAATGAGCTATGCCAGCCGGGCCATAAATGGTTTTATTTTGTATTATTTCACTTGTATGAAATCTCTAGAACAGGTAAATGCATGGAGATAAAAAGTAGATGGGAGCTTGAGGGGAAATAAGGAATGACAGCTACTGGAGGTGATGAAAACATTCTAAAATTGTGGTGATGGGAGTAAAACTCTGAATAAACTAGCAATCATTAATTTGGACACTTTAAATGGGTGAAATGTATGACATATGAATTATGATAAAATTATGATAGGTTATTTTATTTTTTATTTTTAAAATATATTTTATTGATTTCTTACAGAGAGGAAGGGAGAGAGAGAGCTAGAAACGTCGATGAGAGAGAAACACCGACAAGCTGCCTCTTGCACACCCCCACCGGGGATGTGCCTGCAACCAATGTACATGCCCTTGACCGGAATCGAACCTGGGACCTTTCAGTCCGCAGACTGACGCTCTACCGCTGAGCCAAACCGGTTTCGGCTATGATAGGTTATTTTTAAAAAATGGCCTATTACGTGGATATGTCAATAGGATTATTTGCATAGTTGTCAGGTAGAAACTATTTCTTTATTATTATTTTTAAAATATATTTTTATTGATTTCAGAGAGGAAGGAAGAGTGAGAGAGAGATAGAAACATCAATAATGAGAGAGAATCAATGATCGGCTGCCTCCTGCACACCCCCCTACTGGGCATTGAGCTTGAATATGCCCTTGACAGGAATTGAACCTGGGACTCTTCTTCCACAGGTTGATGTTCTATCCACTGAGCCAAGCTGGTTAGGGCCGTTTCTCTATTATTAATTCTGCTCTGTGTTTCATATAATTTAACAAGAATTTACTGAGCATCATCTGTGTTGGGAATATTAAAAAGCAGACGAACATGCCCAGCCAATGAGGCGGCATCATGCACAGAAGGTAAGTAACTGGGCAAAGCAGCACATAATAAATGCTACCTGCTTAAGAGGCAGGCGGCCTGTGCACCCTACGGAAGGCTTCATTGAGAAGGTGGAAACCACTGAATCCTGAAGGATAAAGGGAGAAACAAAAGTATAACACACGTAGTATTTGTTGAGCACTTGCCGCATGGACACTGCTCTGAAAACAGTACGTAGAGGTGGGGCTTCCAGAAGGCAGCCTAAGGAGTTGGGTGAACCCTCTCCCCAGCAAAACAGCAACTGAGCTGGTAAAAATTATAAAACAAAATACAACACCATCATTTGAAATCCCTGAAAATTGTTATAAAGGCATAGAGTCAAAAGGAGGCATATTATATAAGGAAACCTACATCTTGGGAAGAACAATAGAGTAATGACCCATTATTCCCTGAACCTTGTTATAGAAGCTCCATCTGAAAGCTCTGTTCTAACAAAAGATTGCCCCTGGCTCTTAGTCTGTAGTTATAGTTTCACCCAGGAGGAGGCAGACTCTCCAGGCTTCTCATCCCCTAGGCCCCGGTTGCAGACACTCTGGTATAAGCTTGGCAGGCTGAGAATACCACAGCCCATCATTACCCGCTCAAGCTAGTTTATATAAAATATATATATATTTTTTAAATTGATTTTGTACAGAGAGGAAGGGACAGGGAGAGAGAGTTAGAAACGTCGATGAGAGAGAGTCATTGATCAGCTGCCTCTTGCACACCCCCTACTGGGGATGTGTCTGCAACCAAGGTACATGCCCTTGACCCAAATCGAACCCGGGTCCCTTCAGTCCCCAAGCCGAGGCTCTATCCATTGAGCCAAACCGGTTTCGGCTCAAGCTAGTTTATAGAGTGGAGATTCTACACCAGGAGGAGCAAGCAGAGATCAGTAGCTTCCATCCCACACTCCCACCCATTCAGAGAGCAAGATGTCACTGTGAGAAGAGCAGGGCCCCACCCCCATCTCTGATGGAGTGGCACAGGGGTTCTTCCCAGGAGAAAAGGCAACCAACCTGTAATGACAGTGGGTTTTAGAGCTCTACTTAAAACACTGACTTTATTGCAACAGAGCTTGGAGAACTCTTCCTAGAGATGTAAAAAACAACAGAGATCTTTTTTTTTTGGTTTTGTTTTTTGTCTGTTTAATCCTCACCTGAAGATATTTTTCCATTGATTTTTAGAGAGAGTAGAAGCGAGAGGGAAATACAAAGAGAAATAGCGATATGAGAGAAACACATTGATTGGTTGCCTTCTGCATGGGCCCTGACCAGGGCCCAGGCCGGGAAGGAGCCTGCAACCGAAATATGTGCCCTTGACCGGAATCGAACCCAGAACCCTTCAGTCTGCAGGCTGATGATCTTTCCACTGAGCCAAAGCAGCTAGGGCAACAACAGAGATCTTAATGTAAAGCAATAAAGAGGAGGTTGGTAGCTCCATGATGCAAGCAAAATCACAGAGCAGCCAGAAATTTAATAGAGAACCAGGGAAAGAGAGAGCCAAAAAGAGCCCTCCTAGAAGCCCATTCAGCTCTAGGGAATAGAAGGCTGTGCACACGTGCCTGGCTGTACCCACTCAGGGGCAATCAGAGCAGGGCATGGGGCAGACTTGAAAATACTCCCCAGGCCGCACATAGGCCAGTTAACACAGGGCCCCTCATGGCACAAAGGGCTTAAAACAACCTCTGACCAAACACTGGGTGTGACCAATAAACTACTCTGATCAGGAGCAATTCTAGAAAATCAAGCTTAAAAGTAAAATCACACTCATCTGTGACAGTTGGGAATGACTGTGGGCAGAGAAGGATCATCCAAGCTACTAGGTCCTGGACAAACGTGGAGCTCAAAAAGCAAACCCCTTGAACTGTGACAGCAGCTTCCAAGCCAAACACATATCCAACAATAAAAAGTAAAAATATAGCCCAGCTGATGTGCTCAGTGGTTGAACATCGACCTATGAACCAGGAAGACATGATTTAATTCCCGGTGAGGGCAGATGCCAGGGTTGCAGACTTGATCACCAATAGGGGGCATGCAGGAGGCAGCTGATCAATGATTGTCTCTCATCATTGATGTTTCTGCATCTCTCTCCCTTCCTCTCTGAAACCAATAAAATATTTTTTAAAAAGAGTAAAAATATAACTGGTTCAGGGGCCTTAAATACAAGTATGCAAAGATAAAAATCATGGAAAAATATTTGAGCAGGGACATTAGAGGCCACACACTACAGGGGACATAGACTTTGTAAAAATTAAATTCAGCAAGTCATTAAACAAATAAACAAACAAAGCAAATAACAATAGCCCTAACTCCTTGGGTGGAAATCAGCATCCACAGTTGCTACAATCTACTATCTAAAATGTCTACTTTTCAATTAAAAATTGTGAGACATACAAAGAAACAGGAAAGTGTGACCCATACTCAGGAAAAATAGGAGGCAAAAGGAACTACTTGAAAGGGCCCAGAAGGCGCACTTAGCAGACAAAGACCCCAAAGCATTTATTCATGTTCAAAGAACTAAAGGAAACCATGCCTAACAAAAGATTTATGATGTCTCATCAAACAGTGAATATTAGTAAAGAGATAGAAACTATAAGAATCAAATGAAAATTCTGGCATCAAAAAGTGCAATACCCAAAATAAAATATTCACTAGAGGGGCTCAACAGTAGATTTGATCTGTCAGAGGTAAGAATCAGTGAACTTGAAGATAATTCAATAGAAATGATGCAATCATAGGAACAAAGAGAAATAAGAATGAATAAAAAATGTACAGAGCCTCCCTCGGAGATATGTGGGAGCCATTAAGTGCATCAACATATGTGTAATGACAATACTATTGTACAAAGAGAGGAGAAAGAAAAAGACAGAAAAATATTCAAAGAAATAATGGCTGAAACTCTCAAGTTTTATAAAAAGCACTAGTCTACACATCCAAGGCATGGCCTGGTTTCTCCTTGTTGCTTATAGTAAAATGCAGCAAAGAGACAGGTTGAAAAAAGGAACTGTTAAGCAAAAAAGGAACCAGAGTTCAATGATTTGGAAACCTTTCAGCCTATCCATATTGCAAAAGATGAGAAAACACGCTCTGGAGAGAATGCCAGTGGAGCTTGGACAACCATTTGCTACAGAGCTTAGGCATTGGATTTATGGATCCAATCCACCATCTCAGCAGAAGCCTGAGATGGGTTTTGCAGGAAGACTCTGTGGAGAACAATGGTGTCTAATGGGGCATGGATCTCCTCAACATCACAGAAGACTGACAAAGTTTTTGTGAATTTTACACCAGCGAAAATACTGCCAGCCTGGGATGAAAGGGACAGAGATGGGATAAAATAGAGGAAGAATGACTAAGGACACCACTACGGAGGCAGAGACAAGAGATAGTGGGATCAGGCATCCAGCCACAGATTACCGTATTTTCCAGCATATAAAACGACCCCCTAATTTTACAGTTAAAACATAGGTTTAGGCCTATATTCGCTGTATAAGACTATCCCCAACTTCCGAGGCAACACCAGTTCTTTTTTTAATAGACCACCTCTCTGACTCTGGCCAATCTGAGCAGGCTTATTTTCGTTTCAAAAGTTGTTTTATATGCTGGAAAATATGGTACTCTCACGTTTGAAATCTAGGAGAGAGCCACAGGATGTTTCTCACTCACAGCCTCCATGAGAAACCAACCCTGTTGATACCTTAATTTTGAACCATGAAAGAAAAAAAAATATTTATTTATTTTTTGTCATTTTAAGTCCCTCTGTTTGTGGTGATTTCTTACAGCAGTCCTAGGAAATAAATGCAAGTGCCAAGACCATTCACTGGGGAAAGAATGGTCTTTTCAACAAATGGTGCTGAAGCACTGTATATCCACAGGCAAAGGAATGAAGTTGGATCTCAGCCTCACATCACATACAAAAATTAATTCAAAACAGCAGAAACCGGTTTGGCTCAGTGGATAGAGCTTTGGCTTGCGGACTGAAAGGTCCCAGGTTCGATTCTGCTCAAGGGCATGTACCTTGGTTGCGGACACATCCCCAGTAGGGAGTGTGCAAGAGGCAGCTGATTGATGATTCTCTCTCATTGGTGTTTCTAACTCTCTATCCCTGTCCCTTCCTCTCTGTAAATAATCAATAAAATATAATAAATAAATAAGTAAATAAATAACACACTGGCATACCCTGGCCATGTGGCTCAGTGGTTGAGCTTTGACCTATGAACCAAGAGGTCACAGTTCAATTCCCAGTTGGGGCACATGTCCAGGTTTTGGGCTCAATTTCTGATAGGAAGTATGTAGGAGGCATCCAATCAATGATTCTATCTCATCATTGATGTTTCTATCTCTCTCCTTCTCCCTTCTTCTCTGAAATCAATAAAAATATATTTTAAAAAACAATGACATAAAATAATATGTGTAGAATTATACTGGTTGCCCTATAACATGTAAAAATGTAACATTTTATACAATAATGGCACAAAGGAGGAAGGTGGGAACAAAGCTGTGTTGGAGAAAAGAAATGACATGAGGTGGTTACTCAAATCCATAGGAAGAAATAAAGAGAAACAGGAAGAGTAGATCAGAAGGTCAATATAGAAATTCTATAAATATACACTTGTTCTCCTTCCATAAGCTCCTTTAAAAGTAATAATTATAATAATGCAATGTTGGATTTATAATATGTCTAGAAGTAATACATGTAACAATAATAGCACAATAAAGAGAGAGAAGGAAATGCAGCTGTTTAGGTGTAAAGTTTTTATATTTCACTGGAACTTTTTAAAATAATAAATCCCTCTGAATTAGAATTTCAGAGAAATGGCCGGGCCTTTCTTGGTCCTGACAGTGCCTTTGTGTGAGTTCAAAAGGCCCCCCATCCTCCCACCAAATGTAGCTCCATGCAAGGCCAATGGCTTGGCAAGCTGAACTGGATCAACCACCCACTCACTCTTGTTCACTGAATAATCTGCACAACTACACTCAGACATGACCCCCAGGCATGACCCCATCTATATTTTATGGTTGTTCCTCTAATAATTCTAATGTACAACGACGGTTGAGAAATGCTGGGTTAGGAAAGCATTAGAAAAGAATCTGAAATATCAGGTAACTGATAAAATATGAGAGGTGATCATTAGTGAGGATTTGGAAGAAGGACTCTCAGGGTTTTAGTCCCAAAGACTTAGAGAATGGTAACAGAAATAGAGAAGCTGGGAGGAAAAACCTGATTTGGAGGTTATTAATCCTATTGAATTTGAAGTCATGGCAAGACATTCAAGTAGGAATGTTCGACTGAAATTAAAAGAAAGATGGTCTTGGGACTAAAAAAATTCTGTATTTAGGAATCATCACATAGCATAATGATAATGAAAATAGATAATGTTTATAAAGAGCCCATTCAGTGCTGTCCCTCGAGCTTACATTTTTATATAAATACTAGAGGCCCGAAGCACAAAGATTAGTGCAAGAAAGGGCCTTCCTTCCCCTGGCTGGCAGCACCACCTTTGCTCTGGCTGGAGCAGCCTTTCCCCAGAGGTCCATAGCGGCTGACGTGGTTTAGAACCGCCCCCGGGTGCTTGGCACCTGTGTATGCAAATTAATCCACCATCTTTTTTGTTAATTTGCATACTCATTCATGATTGGCTGGTGGGCATTGCAAAGGTACTGTCAATTAGCATGTTACTCTTTTATTAGTGCAAATGAGCAGCAGTAGGGATAAGGGTGACAACACAGCCACTGTCCATTGAGGAGTTGTCTACTCCTCATGTGTTTGGCCTGAGGCCTGGGATGAGTCAGATGAAGGCAGAGGTCAGAAAATAGGATGGAACTGGGAGGGTGGGGGTGGTCATGCACCTGACCATGAGGCCTGTGAGCAGTGCTGATAAGCACCAGGTAGCTGAGAAGGGGCTGCCACCTGAGGTCTCAGGGCACTACCTTGGCATCTTGAAACAGGGAAGTGCCAGTATCATCATGACAAGTGGGTGATAAAAATGTCAGTGCCTTCACAAGTTTTATGGCCAGTTGTCATGGGGTCTTTTGGGGGACAAACCCCTTTTGCATCTCTCATTCCCAATAGAGTATGTCTAGTATTGATATTCACCAAGACCAGAAGTCTGGGTGTGTTGGTATCTGGGCCCACTAGACTGGCCCTGATTAATAAGGTGGTTCAATACCTAGAAGCCATTAATAAATTACTGCAGATAAATGGTGAGGTATGAAGAAAAAGGAGAGGGTATTGATAGGATTGGGAAGTGGTAGGTTATTGGAGAGGGGCATGCAGTAAGTCCCGCCCACAACATAAATGACACTTACCTCTGCAGACATGTGCACATATCTATCATAGTCTCTAGGGCCTCTGTGCTGTGGACAGGCCCCAGCCAGGTTCTGGGGTTGGCCAGACTGGTGAGCAGGTGTAGGCAGTGAGCCAGCCTACCTTTCTGTCACCCATCAGGGCCACCACTTCCACCATTTTCACCTCTTTTGGCATCCAAGCTGGTTGACAGCATTATTATATTCAATCCTTCCTTAGCTAAAGTCACCACCGGCCAATGCCTGCCAAGGTCTTTTTTATTCCAAATGGTCCCACGAGGAACCCTGCAGAGTGGATTCTGTGCAAAGTCTTTCTGGCTACGTGAGGGGCACAAGCTATTTCAGAGTTTCCCAGTAGGACAGGAAAACAGAAACTGTTCTATAATTTTTCTTGCCCAGAGTACATGGGGCCTAGAGGATCAAAAAAACAAAACCACACACACACACACACACAAAAAAAAAAAAAAAAAAACCACACACACACAAAAACAAAACAAAACAAAACAAAACTGCAGTCACAGCAGGATGCCATGCTGGCTCTGCTGGCTGTGGAAGCTGGAATTCACCTCTGGAAGGAGAAACTTTCGTTACAAAGCAAACCTAGCCAAGCGGAGCAAACGCAGAGTGCCTGCGAGCTTTTCCTTCTCGCCTGACTGGGAATCTGAGTCTGTGAGTTAGTTACTGAGTAACTGGCAGAGGCAGTTGATGTGACCTGGAGGCCTTTCACAGAATCAGCAATTCAAAGAGCGGTAGCCAGACAGTGAGTGCAAGGTCAAAGCTAGGAGAAACCAAATCCTGAGCTAAATTTCAGAGCTGCAGGGCAGAGGAAACCCAGTCTAAGGCATGTAATGTAGGAGGCAGGAGAACAGAGCGGAAGAGAAGTGAATTTACGCAGGATTTAAATCTGGCCTTTCAGATCGTTTTGATACTAAACCATCAGGGAGCCCATCAGACTGGACATAAATGTGTTTTGTGCCTTTTGAGTGTTCATAGGCATAAACCCTTGGAGCAGACTATGGATTGTTATTCCATAATTCTTTTTATCTTCTACTGGCTACCCAGGAAATATGTTAATAACTACATGGTTCTTTGCAAAACCTTCCAAGTGGCCTTCCTTCCTCTCCTCCTTTCCTGTAAGCTGAGTCCATGAGTCTTTTGCTCAGCACTTAAACACATCTCTTTCTGTATTTATCTCCCTCTTCTACAAGTACTAGTATTTACTAGCTTAGCTCTTTCCCTTCCCTAGAACGTGGCTTATTGGAGGTAGGGCATTTTCTTTTTTATTTTCATTTGTGTGAGTGGTACTTGACTTGGTATTGGCTACATAGAAAACGCTAGTGAATGAAGGACTCAACCCAAGACTGAAGGCACACACACATTAACCTGGTCTTCCTCTTCTTCGCCAGTCTCATCTTCCATGGCCTTGTTCCAATTGGTGGTTACTGAAAATTCTTTGCTCCCAATCCTGTGCTCACACCTGCTGCTGGTGCAGGCCCCACTCATACTCAATTGTTCGGTGCCATCAGGGGTGCCAGTGGCTGCCAGTCCCAATCGCCCCTCAGGGCTTCTCCACCTCCCCCTGCTCCTGAGGGGCAATCAGGGCAGCAGCCACCACTTATACCCACTGACAGTGCCATCCCTGCTCGCACCCACTACTGGCACTGGCCCCAATCACTCTGCACAGTCAGTGGGTGCATGGGGAGCCAGCACTGTCAGTGCATGGGAGTGGTAGCAAACAGGGGCCATGGTGGGAGGGGCTGGGCAGGGGCACAGAGGATAGACTGAGACCTGCCCTTGTGCCCACCCCAGCCTCATGGCCCACAGTTCCTTTCAAGATGCACAAATTCATGCACTGGGTCCCTAGTTTATAATAAATTACTATTATTTTATTTCTCCTTTATGTTGCAGAGGCAACATATTATCTTTTGAAATTATCTACAGATTTAATTTCATTGTAGTAAAAGAGGGGATGATGCAAAATTTTTATTATGTAAAAAGATACAGATAGATATCACATGGGTTTGAGAACCACTGTAATGGAATGAGTACTTGACCAAGAAACAGCAAAACCTTGATTGAGATCTTGGTTCTGCCACTTACCTTGAGCGTATCACAATCTCTACAAGACTGCCAGCTTCTCCGTAAAATGTGCACTTGCTGTATTAACCAAATGATATCATATAAATAATGCACATATGGTGAATACTCTCAGTGTAGAGCACGAGTAGAACATGCTTATTTGGGATTAATTTTAATCCTGATCAAGGCTTTGATCACTCGTGGTGGGTAAATGTAGGCTTTAAATTGTTTGCCTGAAAGCATTGAATAGTCACTTGACAAAAGAGGACATCCGAACCTAATGGCCGGTAAGCTTATGAAAAGGTACCCAACTTCATTAGTCACCAGGGAAATGTAAACAGAAACTATAAGGTAATACATTACCCACACACCAGGGCGACTGAAATAAAAAACAATCTACAACAAACTCTCACACATTGCTGATCGGGATGTAAATTAGTACATTTGAAAATCAGTTTGGCAATATCAATAACAATCTTGTGACCCAGCAATTCCACTCCTAGTTATAAAACCAACCCAAATGTGTACATATATTTCCTAAAAGCTATGAACAAGAGTGTTCACAGAAGCATTCTTACAATAGCCCCAATCTGGAAGTATCCCAAATGTCTACCATTAATAAAAATGGAAAAATTGTGTCATATTCCCACAATGGTATACTCTAGCAATGATAATGAACCATATGCAGCAACAGGTTAATTTCATGTTTAGCAAAAGTCTTATACAGGAGTATGTACTGCTTGATTCTGTTCAGATTAAATTAAAAAGCAGGCAAATCTAACCTATGATGTTAAAAGGCAGAGCACCAGAGGCCTTAAGGGTGAGCTGTGACTGAATGGGGATATGGATAGCATTGGGGTGCTGGTAATGTTTTGTTTCTTGATCTGGATGCTGGTTACCCGGTGTGCTCAATTCTAAAAGAATTTAACGGTACATTTATTATTTGTGTATTTTTCTATTCTTATTATATAATTCTATTAATTTTTTGAAAAGTTAATGAAACAGCCCAGCTGGTGTGGCTCAGTGGTTGAGCGTCAATCTATGAATTAGGAAGTCATGGTTCAATTCCCAGTCAGAGCACATGCTCGGGTTGCAGGATTGATCCCCAATGTGGGGCATGCAGGAGACAGTCGATCAATGATTCTCTCTCATTATTTTTTTAAAATATATTTTATTAATTTCTTACAGAGAGGAAGAGAGAGAGATAGTTCGAAACATTGATAAGAGAGAAACATCGATTAGCTGCCTCCTGCACACCCCACACTGGGGATATGCCCACAACCAAGGTGCATGCCCTTGACCGGAAAGACTGCTCTGTGTTTTCTCTAAGGAAGAGCAAGCCCTATATCCCTAAGTATGTGAACAATGCAAGTCCTGCCTATGTGCTCACATAGGCATTGAGCCCTTTCTACTTATGTCCTAGGATGGCTTGGGTAATGATCATGCCTGTTGTCCTCATGGCCTCCATTTCCTCTTCTTTCCTAACGCAATTCCAACTGAGTTAATCTACTCTTTGTTCCCCAGAGAGCCATGTGGCAGAGGAAAGCCGACCTCATCCCCAGCTGCAGAGTAGGACTGATTGGGAAAAGGATATTCCTCTCTCCTGTGCCAGTGGTTACAGCTGTGAGGACTCTGAAAAAGGCTTAACCCGGGACCTTTCAGCCTGCAGGCCGACACTCTATCCACTGAGCGAAACAGGTTTCAGCTCTCTCATTATTTATTTATTTAATATATTTTATTGATTTTTTACAGAGAGGAAGGGAGAGAGATGGAGAGCTAGAAACGTCGATGAGAGAGAAACCTCGACCAGCTGCCTCCTGCACACCCCCCACCGGGGATGTGCCTGCAACCTATGTACATGCCCTTGACCGGAATCGAACCCGGGACCTTTCAGTCCACAGACCGACGCTCTACCGCTGAGCCAAACCGGTTTCAGCCAGCTCTCTCATTATTGATGTTTCTATCTCTCTCTCTCTCTCCTTTTCCCCTCCTCTCTGAAGTCAATAAAAAATATTATTTTAAAAACTTGGTGAAACAAAAAACTGTTTATCTAGGCCTTTGCTGTTTTAATTACGTGCTTTGTTCTCTGTTCTTTTATTGACCAAGCCCTAGCAAGTTTAATGTTCTGATCACAGAGCAGAGCAAAGTTAATGAGCTCCTATAGTAATCAAGGTCATGACCTCAATTCCAAGGTCCCGCAACCCAGGAATAAGGGTGTGGTCAGGTCTACCCTTATGCGAAATACAAGAAAAGCATTTATGTAGTTGTTATTTTTCAGTTTTTCCTTTTCATTCTTAAAGAGGAAGTGAGGTGATGTAAAAAGGGGATGAGAACAGATGACATGAAAGGTTTGTGAAACACCCTGTAAACTGCACGGTGTTAGGTTATTAATAGAGGGCAGGCTACACAGGAAGGCTGGCTTTGGGAGGTAGAAAGGAAAGGTAAAGCAGTAAGAGAAAACGAAGAGTTTTCTCTGGCGGTATTTCTTGTTCCTTTAGACTCTTCCCCCTTTTGGGGTCTTGGTGGACTGTTTCTGCACGCCCCCGGCATTTGTTCTCCTCGCCAGGTGGAGTTCCGTTCTCTGCCGCAAGAGGGCGGCATGGCCACACTGAACTGAGGTCTCACTGGGGAACTGAGAGGATTCTGCCCGCGGGTTGGAGGAGTGGCCTGGGTTTAATCTGATTTTGAGGCCTGGGCAAGTCCTCCTTTGTCCTCTCCTGCCCCAAGCAACCATGATAAAACTGCAGCAGAAAGGCAGGGGAGCATATACACATTGCATTTCTTCTCCGGTGTATTCAAATCTGGGATGGGGATGGAAGTTGGGGAATGCTTTTTCTGAGGGCTAGTGGAGATTAAAATGTGCACTGCCTTTGCAAAGCGCTGGGAGACCAATAGGAATCCAAGTCTCTCTAAACCAGAGTCCTGGGGCTCTCAAAAGGGGAATATTAATACAATAGGCTTTCAAAAACACTTTCCATGAACATTTTCCCCGTGGAGCAATTTTCCTCTCCACTTTTCTTCTCCCCATGCTCCAGCCCTGTGACTTCATCAGTCCCACCGGAATCACAGGTGCCAGAGCCAGAAAGGACCTAAGAGACTGGTTGTTCTTGTGTTTGCCAAATCATGTACATGAATCAGCAGCATCAAAATCAGCCGTGTGCTTGTTTAAAATGCAGATCCCAGACTTACTGAGTTAGAACCACAGGAAGCCCCTGCTAGTACACACTGGTGGCGGTGCACACTTACTACTGAGAAATTCCTGTGTAGTTCAGCCTCAATTTGCAGAGGAAGAAACAACTCAGACAAAGGTCAGTGACTTGCCCAAGGTTACCCAGCGGGTTGGCAGCATCCCTAACATTTAAATCAAGACCCTGGGCCCTAAAAAAAGAGCCTGAGCCCTGACCTCACACCAATAGTTTTTGTTGTTTGTGTGTGTGTGTGTGTGTGTGTGTTTGTGTGTTTGTGTGTGTGTGTTTGTGTGTTTGTGTGTGTGTGTGTGTGTGTGTTTGTGTGTGTGAGAGTGTGTTTGTGTGTGTTTATGTGTGTTTGTATGTGCATTTGTGTTTGTGTGTGTGTGAGTGTGTGTTTGTGTGTGTGTTTGTGTGTGTGTGTTTGTGTGTGTGTGTGTTTGTGTGTGTGTGTGTTTGTGTGTTTCATACCAATAGGTTTTACTCCATGTTTCTGAGAGCCCTGGAGTTTTGAAGAGGTGCTTGAGGTTCTGCAAATATTTACTTGTAAGGTAACTGGCTGAAAACAAAACTGTTAGCATTTGCAACTTCTTATGCTGTGAATTGGAATTTTTAAAAAATACTGTAAATTGTCATCATTATCCCCACATATATAATATATATAATGTATAATATATAATACATAATACATAATTTATAATATAGAATATATAACATAATATATAATGTATAATGTATAATGTATAATATATAATATATAATATATAATATATAATATATAATATATAATATATAATATATATATTTTGTTAATTTTTTACAGAGAGGAAGAGAAAGGGATAGAGTTAGAAACATTGATTAGCTGCCTCCTGCACACCCCCTACTGGATATGTGCCCACAACCAAGATATATGCCTGGGATCCTTGAGTCCACAGGCGGATGCTTTATCCACTGAGCCAAACCGGTTAGGGCAACCCCATATATTATTGAGGTCACCACAAAAGTCCCACAGTTAGTACTGTCTGACTTAAGTCAACTATTGAAAGCCTCTTTTATTTTTTATATATTGGGCCAGAGCAGGTATGTGCTCAGTATCTATCTACTAAGCAGAGTGGTAGGGAATTGAGAATCATAAGTGGATTTAAATATCTAAATTATTCAGGAAGAAGAAACTGGCTAGTAAGCACTTTGACCCTGGGAAGCAGGAAGATGTAGGCAGTCTGACAGGTGTAACAGTGGTTACTGGTGGTTGGCCTTTGGGTTATTTACCTCATTAAGGACACTATTCCTCCAGTATTTGAAAAGCTTGTTGGAGTGAGGTAAAAACCTTTGACTTCTAAGTATCTCAAGAAGACCAGAAGAGACTGACACCATATACTTATAAGAGTGGATTTAGCCAAAACTGGTTTGGCTCGGTGGATAGAGCGTCGGCCTGCGTACTGAAAGGTCCCAGCCAAGGGCATGTACCTTGATTGTGGGCACATCCCCAGTAGAAGATGTGCAAGAGGCATCTGATCGATATTTTTCTCTCATTGATGTTTCTAACTCTCTATCCCTCTCTCTTCCTCTCTGTAAAATATCAATGAAATAGATTTTTTTTTTTTTAAAGAGTGTATTTGTTTACAATGTTAACACTGAGCCAATGCCAAGGCACTTTCACCTGATCTTGCTTGGTCCTGTTGGATGGTAAGTATTATGACCTCTGTTCAGGGGGAATCCGACAAGGAAGGTAGAGTCGCCTGGCTGGAAAGACATGGTGCTGGGGTCTGGTTTTTAGGACAACCCTCTTTCCATTGCGCCATACAAGAGTTATTTCCTTCTCCCTACCAATGAGTGGGACCTTCTGCATTTGTGAGGGAAGTGCATTCTCTAGCCTGGTTGGGCAATAGTTTGGCCCATCTCACACCAGTCCCAATTCATTGCTTAATACTTCGAATAAAACTGGGCTAAGAGTCGGTAAACTGTGCTTATACTATGACATAAAAAGGAATCTTGCTGACAGAAAGCTACT
This sequence comes from Pipistrellus kuhlii, assembly GCF_014108245.1. Lineage (NCBI taxonomy): Eukaryota > Metazoa > Chordata > Mammalia > Chiroptera > Vespertilionidae > Pipistrellus > Pipistrellus kuhlii. Next base: position 11,760,343 of record NW_023425405.1, on the reverse strand, counting down.
CTTGCCCTCCTCTGTACCTGATTTGCAAAGAGGAGAGCTGACTAAGAGAAGGAAGACTTTGTGAGGAACAAGGGAGAAGGAATCAGGGGCAGTTTGCTGGGCCTTTACTATGTTTTTTTTCTCTTCTTGTATCTCTGAGTTTTGTCTCATATTTCCTTTTCTGAAACAAGTATCACTTTGCTAATGTTCAGAAAAATTCAAATCCACACAGGCTTTCCCACCCCACCATGTCAGAAGTGTCCTTTAGAACATCTTTACACAAGGCTCCGTTTGACTGTGGACAGGTAGGGTAAGCTCTCATTATTCCATAGAAATTCACGGTCTCCATTCACCATCCTCCTCACCCAGTTCCTCCCACCAGTCTGAATTTGCTTTGCAAATGAACTCTGTGTGAAAAGCTGGCCAGACAGAGGGCAGTTCTTTAAAAAAAAAATTTTTTTTTAATTTTTATTGATTTCAGAGAGGAAGGAAAAGGGAGAGAGAGACAGAAACATCAATGATGAGAAAGAATCACTAATCTGCTGCCTCCTGCTCGCCTCCTACCTGAGATCGAGCCTGCAGCCCGGGCATATGCTCTGGCTGCAGTTGAACCCAGGACCCGTCAGTCCATAGGCCAACACTCTATCCACTGAGCCAAAACAGCTAGGGCCCTTTATGTCTTTAAAAGAAATAACTTCTTCAAGTTTATAGTGTGATTGGGAAAAAGACAGCTGTGATGTTTCTAATAAAATGTTTGTTAAGAATGTAAATGATCATTGTAAAGAAAATTCAAATAAATATTAACGCATTTAACAAATATTTATTGTGTGCCTGCCATATGCCCAGTGCTATTTAAAGCAATGAGCATAGGAGAATGACTAAAATGAAGTTTCTGTCTGGAGGGAGTGGCTAAATATCCTATATAATGAAGAGGTAATATGCAAATTGACCCTCATGTGGTCAAAGGTGGCCGCCACAAGATTGCCAGCAAGGGAGGGCAGTTAAGGGCAACCGGGTCTGCAGGGGAGGGCAGTTGGGGAGGACTAAGCCTGCAGGGGAGGGCAGTTGGCGGCAATCTGCCATCAGAAGAGCAGTTAGGCATTGATCAGGCTGGCAGGGGAGTAGTCAGGAGGTGATCAGGCTGGTAGGCAGGCGAGCGGTTGGGAACCAGATGTCCTGAATTGTGAGAAGGATATTCTAATGCTGGTTTAGGCCTGATCCCAACTGGGCCTACACCGGCAGTTGGACATCCCCTGAGGGGTCCCAGTTTGGAGAGGGTTCAGAATGGCTGAGGGACACCCCCACCCAGTGCACAAATTTCATGCACCTGGCCTATAGTCTATAATAATAAAGGCATAATATACTAATTAGACTGGATATCCTTCCTGATGACCTTCTGGATGAAGCCAGGGCTGCGAGGGAAGCCCAGGTCCCGGTGCCAGAGGGAAGCCAGTGCCGGCAGCCAGGAGAAAGAAGGCCTTCTCTTGCACACATTTTGTGCATCGGGCCTCTAATATATATATTATGTCAAGTGGTGATAAGTGCTATGAATAAACAAAAAAGAAAGTATAAATTATTCAAAATCCCATCAACCAGAGATAACCATTGTTAATATTTTGTTGAACATCTTTCCAGACATTTTTCTTTGCCTATATAGATATAATATAGATATAATTTCATATCTATAGTTATTTTCACAGGCTGAGACATAACCTGTTTCTTTTTTTCCAATAATATTTTTTTGGTATCTTTTCATGTCAATAAATAAAAGTTTATTTGATTCCCCCCCCCCCCCCCAGTTTTAAAGTTTTTTCAATTTGGAAATTTTTAAACAGAAAAGTAGAGAGAATGGTATAGTGAACAAACACATTTACTTATACCCTATATTTTGCCATCTCGGCTTTATCTATTTGTGGGGTAAAGTTTATGTCTGTTAAAGTAAATTACAGGCTTCAGGAACATCTTACCTGCTCCGCTGAGTGAGCTGCTATTCAATCTGACACTGACTGCTCGGAGTTGGTGTCAGACTCCACAGGCTTAACGATCAGTCCCCCATAACACTGCCCTCACTTCAGATGTCAGCTTTACTTCAGGAGACCCCAGGCCACCTGAACTCCTGACCAAATGACCATGACTTCAGGGGTTCCCTCTGCTAGGTCTGATCAAATAATGGAACCGATACCCCCTCCCCTGGGAACTGACCTTTAGGCCACTTCACAGCCCGCATTCCCGGTGGCTTAGACCACATTCCATTTGCTAAGAACATTCATTATCTTTCCCCTCAGGACCTAGCCCAGAGAATTCCCCACCTAGAAATTCTCCTGCCTCGAATAGTTTAAAATCTCTGACTCCCTGTCCCTGGGTGCTGGCGCCATTCTGGGGCTGGGCCCCTCTGGTTTTCCAGATGACCTAGTAAACTCAGAATTCTTTACCACTTTTGGCCTCGTGTGTTCCTCCCGTGGTGACCTTTACCCCCACAGGTTCAATAATTTTCGCTGGCAGCTCACAGACTCAGGAAGGTGCTGTAAATAGTATTAAAGTTTTATTGTAAAGGCTATACATTGGGCAGGTTCTTGGAGGAAAGCAGAGTGCCTGTGTCCTCCCTTGGTAGAGGGCTGGCACATCGACGTGTTCACTGACCAGGAAGCTCCCTTGAGTTTCAGTGTCCAGAGTCTTGATCAAGTTTCTGTCAATAGGCATGATGGAGTAAATCAGAGCTTGCAAACAAGAAAAGAATAGGTGTTGGGGGCGGGGCGGGGGGAGGCGCAGAAGCGGGGGAGCATTGGCCTCTGCAATGCTGTCTGTGCAACTTCTCCACAAAGTGCTAGGGCGCACCCCATCTTGGGGTTTGGAGGATGGAGTAGGGGGCAGGGGGTGAGAGAAGAGAACTAAAGAGGACTCCATGGGGCTACAAGCCATGCTTGTATTGTATAACCGGAAACTCACCCCGAGTCACAAACACCATCCCATGGCAGATTTAAGCTTTTATGGAAGCCCCCATCAAGCCCTGCTGGGTGGGTGCATGCCTCAGGTCCCCCATCCTGGCACGAGCTTGGGGCATGACCTGAGGTTCCCCTGTCAAGCCCCATGGCTTGCTGGTTGCTTGATGAGTTTCCTTACGGGCATTTGGCCTCCATTGTGGGTGCAACCATCTTGTGTTATGGAAACGCCCCCTCCACTGTGGCAGAGTGATGGGCGGGGGCGCACCTTGAGGTGCGCATATTCCCTCTTTATTACTATATAGGATTTGTATTTCCCTGATGATTGATGATGGTGATGAGCATCTTTTCATGTTTATTTGTATATATTCTTTGGAGAAACATCTATTTTGTCTATTTTCTTAGATATGAAAGAAACATGTCCTTTGTCTATTTAAAAAATTGAAATATGCCAAAACCGGTTTGGCTCAGTGGATAGAGCATTGGTCTGCGGACTGAAGGGTCCCAGGTTTAATTCCAGGCAGGGGCATGTACCTTGGTTGTGGGCACATCCCTGGTGGGGGGTGTGCAGGAGGCAGCTGGTCGATGTTTCTCTCTCATCCATGTTTCTAGCTCTCTGTCCCTCTACCTTCCTCTCTGTAAAAAATCAATAAAATATATTTAAAAAAATAAAAGAACTTCAGAGGCATCTTTAAAAAAAAATTGAATTATTGTCCTAGCTGATTTTATGCCTGCAGACTGAAGGGTCCCAGGTTTGATTCTGGCCAAGACTTATACTTTGGTTGCAGGCTCAATCTCTGGCTCTGGTCTGGGAGTGTGTGGAAGGGAACCAGTCCACACATCGATGTTTCTCTGTCTCTTCTTCTCCCTTCCACTTCTCTAAAAATCAATGGGGAAAAAATTCTTTGGTGAGGATTTTCTAAAAATTGAATTATCTTTTCATTGTTAAATTGTAAGAGTTCTTTATATATTCTGGATACTAATCCCTTATTCTATCTAATAAAAGAGTAATATGCAAATTGACTGTCACTCCAAGGCACAAGATGGCCACCCCCTTGTAGACACAAGATGGCCACTACAAGATAGCCTGCAGGGAAGGGCAGTTGGGGGGGACCAGATCTGCACGGGAGAGAAGTTGCTGGGAGGGGGGGGGGGAAACCAGGCCTACAGGGGAGTGCAGTTGTGGGCAATCAGGCAAGCAGAGAGGGCAATTAGGGGTGACTGGGCCTGCAAAGAGGGCATTTGGGGGAGACTAGGCCTATAGGGAAGGGCAGTTGTGGACAATCAGGCAAGCAGGGGAGGGCAGTTGTGGGTGATCAGGCCAGCAGGGAGGGCAGTTAGGGGTGACCAGGCCTACAGGGGAGGGCTGTTGGAGGCAACCAGGTCTGCAGGGGATGATAGTTAGAGGCAATCAGACTGGCAGGGGAGGACAGTTATGGGTGACCAGGATGGCATGGGAGGGCAGTTATGAGCAAATGGGCTGGCTGGGGAGCAGTTAGGCATCTATCAGGCTGGCAGATGAGTGACTAGGGGGTGATCAGGCTGGCAGGCAGAAGTGGTTAGGGACAATAAGGCAGTCAGGCAGGAAAGCAGTTGGGAGACAGCAGTCCTGGATTGTTAAAGGGATGTCCGACTGCTCATTTAGGCCCAATCCCACCAGGCCTAAATAGGTGGTTGGACATCCCTCAAGGGATCCCAGATTGGAGAGGGTGCAGGCTGGACTGAGAGACACCCCCTGCCCTGTGCATAAATGTTGTGCACCAGGCCTCTAGTCAGATATATGTTTTGCAAATATTTTCTCTCATTTTGTGGGTTCTCTTTTCACTTTCTCAAGTGTTCTTTGACACACCAAAGTTTTTAGTTTTAACGTCCAATTTATCTATTTTTTCTCTTATTATTGTGTTTTTGGTTTCATATCTAAGAAAAACATTGCCTAATCCAAGGTCATGAAAATATATTTAGGTTTTCTTCCCAGAGTTTTATAGTTTTAGCATTTACATTTAGGATCTAGGGTTTGTTTGTTTGTTTGTTTTGTATCTGGTATAAGGTAATATAACATCATTCTTTTGCTTGTGGATATTCATAGAACTTTTAAACTGTATTGAATTGCTGATCTTTCTTTGAAATTCTACGTAATAAAAGAGTAATATGCAAATTAACCATCACTCTGCTCACAAGCCACACTCACAGCCAATCAGAGCATATATGCAAATTAACCCCAGCCAAGATGGCTGTGGCTACAGAGGCTTGGGTTTCTCTGGCAACGGAAGAAGCCAAGCTCCCTTCCCTTCCCCAGCAGGCCTAAGACTCCACTCCAGGCTACAAAGTTTCAATTATAGAAGGTAAACAAGAAAAGGCTACTGCCATGGAGCAAGCAGGAGGCTTGACTTGGCTCCAAGCTACAAAGTTTCAATTGTAGGAAGTAAATATATCCCAGATACTTGGGTTGCCACAGGGTGTGGCTGGCCTGCAAACCACCACAGGCCCCTCATTCAGGCCACCCTATGCCCCAAGGGAACCCCCACCCTGATCCGGGACACCCTGCAGGAAAAACCAGCTGGCCCCCACCTGTGCACCAGGCCTCTATTCTATCTAATAAAAGAATAATATGCAGATTGACCATCACTCCAGCACACAATATGGCTGGCCCCATGTGGTCAAAGATCCTGTCCCTATGTGGACACAAGATGGCCACCACAAGATGGCCAGCAGGGGAGGGCAGTTGGGTGGGACCAGGCTTGCAAGGGAGGGCAGCTGTGGGTTATCAGGCAAGTAGGAGAGGGCAGTTGGGAGGCACCAGGCCTGCAAGGAAGGGCAATTGAGAGGGACCAGGCCTGCAAGGGAGGGCAATTGGGGGCAATCAACCCTGCAGGCAAGGGCAGTTAGGGGTGACCAGACTGGCAGAGAAGGGAAGTTGGGGGCAAACGGCCTGCAGGGGAGCAGTTAGACATCAATCAGGCTGGCATGGGAGTGGTTAGGGGGTGGTCAGGCTGGCAGGCAGAAGTGGTTAGGGGCAATCAGGAAGGCAGGCAGGTGAGCAGCTGGGAGCCGGTAGCCCTGGATTGTGAGAGGGATGTCCGACTGCCCATTTACATCCGGTGGGATCGGGCCTAAATGGTCAGACATCCCTCGAGGAATCCCAAATTGGAGAGGGTGCAGGCTGGGCTGAGGGACAACACCGTCTCCCCACCCCCACGCCCCAGCCCTCGTGCACGAATTTTGTGCACCGGGCCTCTAGATATACTATAAACTCTATGAGGGCAGAGACCAAGGTGGTCCTACTAAATCTTTTTTTAATGAATAGATGAATTAGGTAACCAAAATATCAAGTTTCTTTTCTTTTCCAGAATTATATCAACTCTGTGCAACAACACTTTTGACAATCCCTTGAAAGTATCAATTCAGAAACCAACTAGATGACAGAGTAATAGGGACTGATTTAAAGTCAAATGCTGACTTTCATTTAGGAACTGTGTAACTTTGGGCAAATTACATTACTACCATCTTATTTCTTAAAATGGGGATTTAATTGGTTCAGTGTTAAAGGAATAATTGAGATCTTGTAACTAAAGTGCTTTGCATTTTCTAAGCATCCATCATATAGTAGCATTTATATTGCAAAGGAATAGAAGAATATTGGGAAATCCTTTAACATACTACTGCCTTTTGTCCCAGATTCCTTCTGTAGTACAGATTTCAGTATCTTTATTTTCTTTTGTGAATTGAGTATTGTTAGACCACTAATATTTAATATGGAAGAAAGGAATACACATAAATACAATTCAATGTGGGAATGACCTTAAAGGTATGCAAATACTCTGGAGTTCAGAATGTCCTGAGCAACAGAAAGAAATACCCTTTGGTGTTGTAAAAACTTAGCGAAAAAGGTTTCTGAACAGGAACTATAGGCCTTTTGGATTTATCTCATTTAAACAAATTTCAGGTTTGTTCCGCAGTTATTTATGTGTCTGTCTCCTTCACTAGTCAGCATAGAAAACCTGTCTGAAGCCATTGGATTTCCAGGACAGTGGGCACGCCTCCGATGGTTGTTGAACTGACGTGTTTTGGCCACTTGAGTCAGAAAGGATTATCTGGAGAGGGATGGAGAAGTCGGGAGGCAGAGGACACACCTCGATTCATTGCCAAGAAGGGGAGAGCGGCTCCGGTATGGGACACCAGTCAGTGCTAAGGCTCCAGTTTGACGCCAGGAACCGAGGGAACCGCCTGCGAGCACTTTCTTTCCGGCTCCCGGCCCAGCAGGGCCACTTCCGGGAGAGGGCGGGGAGATTTGAAAAGAAGTGCGGGGAAGGAGGCCTTTTGCACTGCACCGGGCGGAAGTGTGCCAAAGGTATCCGGATTGCCGCTTCCGGTCCGGGTTAACGCGGTTTAGCTACCCTGCGTGGGGTGTGTGTGTGGTGCTGGGCCGGACTTCTGGGGGCCAATCGTGGGTGGAAGAGGCGAGCACCGGCTTCAGGACTCAGGAGTGGGGAATCTCATGGGAGGATCGGAGAAAGGGCCAGGAACCTGAATACGACCTAACCTCTGTTTCCGAGGGGCAACTTCCACCGGGAACCCCTCTGCCCTGATAACGGCCAAAGAAGAGATGGCGCCAGTCGGGGAGCGGCTGTGGCCGACACAGTAAGGAAGGGCGAAGGCGGAGCAACCGGAGGAGCCTTGGACAAGAGCGAGAGCCGTCACTGCCGCCGCCGCCGCCGCCGCCGCCATGGAAGGAGCCAAGCCGACCCTGCAGCTCGTGTACCAGGCCGTGCAGGCGCTTTACCACGACCCGGATCCCAGCGGAAAGGAGCGCGCCTCGTTTTGGCTTGGGGAGCTGCAGCGTTCGGTGAGGGGCCCGGAGAGGCCGTTCTGCCCCGCGGGGCCAGGGCGGGGTGCGAACGAGGCTGGAGCCGGAGCCCGAACCCGCCGTGGGCCTCGTGAGATCCTCCTCGGGGAGGAGCTGCTCCCGCGGGGTGGGGCTGCGGAGCTGCAGCGCGCTGCGCGGCTTTTTGGAAACTGGGAACAGCTGGCCGGCCGCGCACCGGCCCTTTCCCCGTCTCCTGGAAACTGATGAGTGGGTCCCACACTGGACTGTGGCAACCATGTGGTCCTCTTTTAAGTTTTACCCGTGCTACTTGCTTCTTACATGGCCGTGCTTTTCCGTTTTGTCTTCCTTCAACCAGATCCAGCCCTAAGGCATTCTCTATCTTCCACTTGCGGCTCGGTGGCCAAGTCTTGTGTCTGGCAATTCCTGCCCCGTCGTAACTTACACCTCACTGTTCTTGCTGATGTTTCACTCTAGTTTGAGTTCATTATTCTCGAAACTTCTCAGATGTCTAGATTCTTGTACACGTGAATGGTTGCCTGTGTTTTGGAGTGCAAGATAATTTAAAGATAAAAAAAAAATCAATGCCGATTTCAGGAAAATCTTTGCAGTTCTCGTTTGCTGCATATTGGTTCTCCCGCCTTGTCTTTTCGGTTCTTTATAAGATATGGGTAGCGTAACTGCTTTGATAATTCCGTGCAATTGCAACTTTTTATACCTATTGTATTTCTGCATTCTTTGATGCACAGGTCTTACGTTTTCTTATCTAATTTTTGTATTCACCTTTGCTGTGTGTGTGTGTGTGTGTGTGTGTACTTGCTGACTTTACCATTTTTTATTTCTAATTTTGTTAAAAATCTTGCCCCTCTTTTCTTCTTAAAAAAATATATTTTATTGATTTTTTTTTTACAGAGAGGAAGAGAGAAGGGATAGAGAGTTAGAAACATCGATCAGCTGCCTCTTGCACACCCCACTAACCAAGGTACATTCCTTTGACCAGAATTGAACTTGGAACCTTTCAGTCCACAGGCCAACGCTCTATCCACTGAGTCAAACCGGTTTTGGCTATTTCTTTCTTCTTTTTTTTTTTTTTTTAAAATATATTTCATTGATTTTTTACAGAGAGGAAGGGAGAGAGATAGAGAGCTGGAAACGTCGATGAGAGAGTAACATCGACCAGCTGCCTCTTGCACACCCCCTACCGGGGATGTGCCCGCAACCAAGGTACATGCCCTTGACCGGAATCGAACCCGGGACCCTTCAGTCCACAGACTGACGCTCTACCACTGAGCCAAACCGGTTTCGGCTTCCTTTCTTTCTTTTTTTTTTTAACTAATAATTGGTACTTAAAGGTACTCTACTCTTTTAAACCAGCCCCTAGGCTGCAAGTGAATATTATTTTAAAATTTATAATTTTTATATTATACTTAAAAAACAGGTGGCGGTCCACGTGCTGGATAACCTCATGGGAAGATAAAGAAATAAGTGTCACTGTGGGTTACACAAGAAAATCATTCACATGTGGTCTTATTTACTGTTTAGTTAGGGGACTGACAAGTCCTTAACTATCATAGAGTTTTTAAAGTAAATAGGAGAAATGCTACGTTATGCCAAAAGTCAGCTCTTCCCTATTAAGCCTGCTTATTGCTGTGTGTATTTTAAATCAGTGTTTGAGTACATACCATGTACTAGCGACTGTGCGAAGCTTTGGTATATGGAAATGAAACATAAAAAAATCTCTGCCACATAGGATGCTTGTGATGATTAAATGAGTTAATACTTACCAAGAAAAGTTCTTGGAACCTAGGACTCAAAATATGTTAGTAATTATTATTTAAATGGTAGTCAGTTTTATTACTTTACACTACCCTCTGTTACAACCTTACATCATTATCACCGCTGTCATCCTATGACCTCATCACACAGGGTCCCAAACAGGAACAGTTGGCACACTTGAAATAGGATAATTTGAGGAGGCTTTATTTTTTAAAGGTACTTTATAAAGATGTGGCACCTAAAGAGGTAGTGTTGTAACCTGTAGCCAAATTGTTAATATTTGTAGGCTGGAAGGGATAGGAGAGAGAGTGGTTCCTTGAATTCTCAAGAGTATGGAGTTGGCTACCTTGAGATGAGTGGTAGTTTTTGGTTGAAGGGACACAGCTAGCATGAGGTGACTTTGCAGGGAGGAAGCTGGAGGAATAAATGTCTTGACCAAATGTCTTGTCCCTAGAATTCCCTAGTGGGAAAACCTAACCAGAGCTAGGGGACATGGGAACCTGTTGCTAGAGTGTATATTAGGGTAGAAAAAAATGATAGAAAGGGTGGTAGTGTGGACCTGGAAAATACCTAGCACAGCTACATACCATTTTTAGGCGGTGTCAGCATCTGGATTGACAATTCAGCTAACATATGGGCCTCTTCATTTCTTTACCTCTCTTTCTCAATCAGCTGGTCACACTCACACCCTGGGTCTTGTCATTATTAAAACGTTACCAGGTCCCCAAATCACTAACTCAGATATTTTGTTGGCTCAAGAATCTCAGGTAACCTCATATAGTAGTTTTTATTTTTGAAGCCTTATGTAATTTTAATTTTTATAAAAAATCAAAATTTTATTTTTTATAACTTAATATTAAAGCTAAACTTTAAAAACTTTTTTAAAAAGTTGTAAATGGAAATTTTACGAGAAAACTCCCTAGGATGAAAAAGCAGTTATGTATAGACTTTCTCCTATGAAAGATGAGGGTTTAGGCTCCCTCCATTTCCTTTCATTCATTCTCTCAAACATAATTATATTACTTTTTTTGTTAAATCAATACACATTGTGAATTAAACCATGTAGCATATATATCATGATAATATTTCCCATTTTGTGCATCTTTTTTTCTCATGAAAATTTTGCCTTTTTTTTTTCTTTCCACATTTGCTTTCTTTTCTATGTATCTGTAGTAATTCATTACAAACTTCATCATGAAGTTTGACAAACTTGCTCAAATCTGGCTCTCTAATTGTTGCTCTCTACTATGTTGCGTCATTATTGTCATGGGATTTCAATTTAACACTATTCTAAGGCCGTGGTTGGCAAACTGCGGCTCCCGAGCCACATGTGGCTCTTTGGCCCCTTGAGTGTGGCTCTTCTACAAAACACCATGGGCTGGGAGAGTCTATTTTGAAGAAGTAGCATTAGAAGAAGTTTAAGTTTAAAAAATTTGGCTGTCAAAAGAAATTTCAGTCGTTGTATTTTAATGTTTGGCTCTGTTGACTAATGAGTTTGCTGACCACTGTCCTAGGGTATTCCTTTCACTTCTTTCTTGTGTTGGATGCGCTAAGTTTTGGATCTGATGGTCTTTTCTTGGATTACTCCCTCATTTGTTGGGCAGTCGAGAAGGGAACCTTCACCCTTTCTCTCTCATTGTCTTTCTCTTGGGTCACTTTTACTCTGAGAGAAGTCCTCTGGTCTGCCTGGGGATTATAAACGCTGGTAGCAGGTGGAGAATGAGCTAGGACTGTGGTATTTTGTGGAAGAGCCACACTTAAGGGGCCAAAGAGCCGCATGTGGCTTGTGAGCAGCAGTTTGTCAACCACAGAGCTAGAGGGTGGATTCACTAAGTATTTGGCTTTAATCTAATCACCCATTTTCAGTATGTTGGCCCTGACCTTTATGTGAGCCTGTTGTTCAGGAGTCCAGAGTCACAATGCAGTCTTCCCCAAGTAAACCTGAGTCTTCTGTGATGGTGGGAGAATAGTAGCCGGGCTGCTCACAGTCAGGAGGAAAATCTAGGAATATGTTTATACAGATTTTGAACCCACTCGTTCCTTTGTTTCCTGTTCTACCTGTGTTTCTGCTGTACATGGTACTTCTAATTTCTGAGCCTATTTGGGATTTTGCTTATGAATTAGTTTGTCCCTTTGTGGCATTCTCATCCCATCCTCCCTCCTTGCTCCTAGACTTATTCCAGCTTTCTCAGACCTCCTAAGACACTTAACACTCATCCATTAGCTTTCTAGTTTCAACAGTTTTATTATTATCAATCATGTTTCCATTCTCTGTTCTTGTGGGATTTCCCCACCCCCTTAACCTGCCCTATTTTGTTTTTGTTTTAACTCTTTACTCTGAGTTTAATGGATTTTAATGTGTGTGTGTGTGTGTGTGTGTGTGTGTGTGTGTGTGTGTGTGTTTCAGAGAGTAAAGGAGCGGGAGAGAGAGAGATAGAAACACCAATGATGAGAATCATTGATCGGCTGCCTCCTGCATTCCCCTTATTGGGGATCGAGACCTCAACCTGGGCATATGCCCTTGACCAGAATCGAACCCAGGCCCCTTCAGCCCACAGGCTGGTGCTCTACCCACTGAGCCAAACCAGCCAGGGATTTAATGAATTTTTGAAAGAGACCTGGGGCAAACTGATGTGTTCAGTCATGTTAAACAGAATTCCCTGCATTAGTTTATTCCATTGACGACACCCCTACTTTTCTTTATTCAGTCTTTACTTTATCCAGCTTGGATTCCATAGTCTTTCATTCTAGTCACTTTCTTTTTTTTCTTTTTCTTAATATGTTTTTATTGATTTTTAGAGAAAGAGGAAGGGAGGATAGAGAGATAGAAACATCTCTGAGAGAGAAACATCATCAATTGGCTGCCTCCTGCACACCCCCTACTGGGGATGGAGCCTGCAACCCAGGCATGTACCCTGACCAGAATCTAACCAATGACCTCTTGATTCATGGGTTGATGCCCAACCATGAGCCATCCAGCCTGACCACTTTCTTAAATATACCATCAACCCTTCACCTCTGATTTGGTAAAATTTCAGCATGAGTATTTTTAACTGCTTCTCCCTTCTCCTAATATAGGTGCTCTGCATCTCGTTTTCTGAATTCTCAGGAACCTTGATTTATTATTATTATTATTATTATTATTATTATTATTATTATTGGTTAATTCTCATCCAAGGCTATTTTTCCCATTGATTTTATTTTTTTAGTTAATTCTCACCTGAGAATATTTTTCCATTGATTTTTAGAGAGGGTGGGAGGGAGGAAACATTGATGTGAGAGTGACTCATCGACTGGTTGCTTCTTGCACGAACCTTTCAGTCTACAGGCTGACTCTCTATCCACTATGGCTAAGGCAGGAACCTTGATCTTTTGGTTATCCTATGTCTCACTTGCATTTCCTTCTTTCTTTACAGGATCCTTCCCACCAGCATTCAGATAGCTGTAGTATCTCTCATAGTAAGCATATGATTTTGGGGAGGGAGGATGCCACCTTTGCCAATATTGTGATCTCTTTTATTCTTTCTTACTTAACTCTGTGCTTTTACTATTATTATTTCCCAATGCTTTCTTCAAATGAAGAAACTAATCCAACTTTCAAAGCCCAGCCTAAATGCCACTCTCTTCTTTAGGTATTAACTGATTCTTTTTAACTGAAAGTCATTTCTGCCCACACTGAATATTTAGAGGACTTTATTTAATTGCATTTATTTTGTTTTACTTGGTAGACTGACTGTAGGGTTTTTTAATTTCATGTATGTATGTACAATATGTATGTAAGCATATATGTTAATCCTCACTCGAGGATATTTTTCCATTGATTTTTAGGGAGAGAGGGAAAGATAGAAACATCTGTGTGAGAGAAACACATGGAGTGGTCGCCTCCTGCATGAGCCCCAACCAGGGCGCAGGCTGGGAAGGAACCTGCAACCAAGGTACGTGCCCTTGACCGGAATCGAACCAAGACCCTTTGGTCTGCAGACCGATGCTCTGTCCACTGAGCCAAACCAGCTAGGGCTAATTGGTTGATTTTTAGAGAGAGGAAGGAAGAGACAGAAAGATCAATTTGTTTCACTTATTTATGCATTCTTTGGTTGATTCTTGTATGTACTCTGACTGGGGATTGAACCTGAAACCTTGATGGATTAGGACTAGTTCTAATCAACTGAGCTACTGCACGAGGGCAACTGTAGGATCCTTTTATTTGCTTATATAAACTGATATCTGTAGTTGAAGTTATAAACCATGGTTATAATGAAAGAAACCATTGCCTGGCCAGTGTGGTTCAGTGGTTGAATGCTGACTTATGAACCAGGAGGTCATGATTTGATTCCTTTCAGGGCACATGCCTGGGTTATGCGCTCAATTCTCAGTAGGGGGAGTGCAGGAGGCAACCAATCAATGATTCTCTCTCATCATTGATGTTTCTATCTCTCTATCTAAAATCAATAAAAACATTTTTAACAAAGAAAGGAAGGATTAAGATGCCTGACAGGTTCTTAAAAATATGGCATGGGCGAATGTAGGTTTACAGTTGTTTGTATGGAAAAAGACATGCAGGCTATGATTATAATACACTGTATTGTATGCTCAAAACTGTAAACATACTTTTGCCCACCCCATTTATTGAATGACTAGCAGCTTGTAGGCACCTCCAAAGGGTGATTTCTTTATAATTTCATTTATTTTTGCTGCTACTCCCTGCCAAATTCCTAGATAATTGAAAATAAACTATTTATTCAGCCTCCGGTGTTGATGTTTTTAGTCTTTCCATTCTTGCTTTAAAAAGCAAAGCACAACCTTTATAAGTTTTATATTGCCCTCTTTTTATACTCTGAAGGACTTGGGTACAGAAAGGAACTTTTTTTAAGGCTGCCTCCTGCACAACCCACACTGGAGATTGAGCCTGCAACCCAGGCCTGTGCCTGACAAGGAATCGAACCGCGATCTCCTGGTTCACAGGTCGATACTCACCCACTGAGCCATACCCCGTCTGGCAGAAAGGAACTTTTTGACTCAATAAATTTTCTTGAAGTAGTCATTAAGTGACATTCCAAACCAAAAGTCTGTTTTAGTTTGAATTTTAAGTGGATAGGAACAGATTTTGCCTGTTTTTTTAAAAAACAAACAAACAAACATTTTATTGATTTTTTTTTTTTTTTTTTTTTTTTTTTTTTACAGAGAGGAAGGAGAGGGAGAGAAAGTTAGAAATATCGATGAGAGAGAAACATTGATCAGCTGCCTCCTGCATACCCTCTACCGGCAATGTGCTTGTAACCAAGGTACATTCCCTTGACTGGAATCAAACCTGGGACCCTTGAGTCTGCAGGCAGATACTCTATACACTGAGCCAGATTGGTTAAGGCGCCTGGTTTGTTTAAAAACCACTTTGAGGAATACACATTTTGCAGAATTATTATCCTTATTTCCCTCTATCCTACATTTTACTAATCTTAAGAGTCATTTAGTATAGTTCTAATGACCTGGTGACAATAGATTTGATATAAAGCTATAATATGGATATAGATTATTAATGCTGTGAATTAACTTCTCTTCTGTTTCACTAATATTTATATAAAGCAGCCGTTTTCTAAAGAATCCATACTCCTTACTCTAAACTTTTTTCTCATCAAAATTCTTGGAAACGACCTAGGGGCATGATTTTATGTCGTAGACAGATATCACCAATACCTTCAAAGTATTTTAAAAGGAAGAAATTATTTTGAGATGGATCTGAACACTAGTGGTTTACTTTGTCTACCTCTGATAACCAAAATTAGTAGACAATGTGGGAAGCCATGGAAGGAAAGACTATCTTTTTTTTTTTTTTTTAAAGAATAGTTTATTGATTTTTTTATTTTATTTTATTTTATTTTATTTAGAGAGGAATGGAGAGAAACATCGATGTGAGAGTGCAACATTGATTGATTGCCTCCTGCACGCTCCCTACCAGGGATTGAGCCTGAAACCCTGGCATATTCCCTGACCGGGAATCAAACCATCAATCTTTGGGTGCAGGGGAACACGACCAATGAAATGAGCCATATTGGCCAGGATAAGACCATCTTTTTACAGGTTAATTATTATGCTACTCATTTCTTCTCAGCTTGTAATTTAGATTTATGGAGGAGACTACAAGACTACTTTTACAGAGATAAATCTCTGGGTTATAGGTAACCTCAAAAGTTTTATAGTTTAGTCTGAAAACCAAAAAGGAAAGATAAAAAGCATAAATCAAATG
Source organism: Pipistrellus kuhlii (assembly GCF_014108245.1). Taxonomy (NCBI): domain Eukaryota; kingdom Metazoa; phylum Chordata; class Mammalia; order Chiroptera; family Vespertilionidae; genus Pipistrellus; species Pipistrellus kuhlii. The sequence goes on along the minus strand of NW_023425405.1, from coordinate 11,744,586 downwards.
AAATCATATCTTTCTTTGATTGACTAAGGTGGTTTCTACATGTTTGGTTAATCATATCCTTGGGAAATTTGCTTTTGAATATTAGGAAGGTCATGGGTCATGGAGTATCACCTTCAAATTTCTTTCCTATTTATCTTTCTTTCTAGAATTTTTTGATTTTTTAGTTTTAAAATATAGAGCTTTGATTTTTCTCTACTAAATGGCCGTCATTGATTTGATTTATTTGAAAAGCTAGGCTTTTTTCATGCTTATGCTCTCATCTTCCAGTCAAGTGACCCTTAAAACTTATCATGTTGCCCTGCCTGCATAGCTCAAAGGTTGTTGATTTATGAACCAGGAGGTCATGGTTCACATGGTTCAATTCCCAGTCAGGGCACATGCCCAGGTTGTGGGCTTGATCACTAATATGGGGCATGCAGGAGGCAGCCAATCAGTGATTCTCATCATTGATGTTTCTATCTCTCTTTCTCTCTCCCTTCCTCTCTGAAGTCAACCCTATATAATAAAGAGGGAATATGCTAATTGAACCTCACACTGTTTCAAAGATGGCAGTGCCCACAGCCAATAAGCAGAGAATATGCTAATTGACTGCCCTGCCCTAAAAGCTGGTGGCGCCCAGTCCCCTCTGGAGTCTGCCAGTCCCTTCAGCCCCCCAGCCGCCCTGGGCCTGCCCAAGGCACAAGCAAGCCTTGGATGGTGGCTGCCCATCTGCCCGGGGCCGCCTGAGGCTCAGGTAACCAGAGCTGGCCAAGGCTGGTGCTGCAGCAGAGGTGTGATGGGGTGGGATCAGGCCTAAACGGGCAGTTGGACATCCCTCTCACAATCCAGGACTGCTAGCTCCCAACTGCTTGTCTGCCTGCCTTCCTAATTGCCCCTAACCGCTTCTGTCTACCAGCCTGATAACCCCCTAACCACTCCCATGCCAGCCTGATTGATGCCTAACTGTTCTCCTGCCAGCCCATTTGCCCCCAACTTCCCTCCTCTGCTGGCCTGGTCACCCCTAACTGTCCTCCCCTGAAGGCTTGATTGCCCTCAGTTGCCCTTTCTTGAAGGCCTGGTGCCTCTCAACTGCCCTCCCCTACTTGCCTGATTGCCCCACAACTGCCCTCCCTTGCAGGCCTGATCCCTCTCAACTCCCTCCCCTGCTGGCCATCTTGTGTCCACATAGGGGCAGGATCTTTAACCACATGGGGCAGCCATATTGTGTGTTGGAGTGATGGTCAATTTGCATATTACTCTTTTGTTAGATAAGAGAGGCTTGGTGCACGGGTGGGGGTCAGCTGGTTTTCCCTGAAGGGTGTCCCAGATCAGGGTGAGGGTTCCCTTGGGGTGTGGGGCAGTCTGAGCAAGGGGCCTGTGGTGGTTTGCAGGCCAGCCACGCCCCCCAGCAATCCAAGTAGAGGCCCTGGTATCTGGGATATATTTACTTTCTACAATTGAAACTTTGTAGCCTTGAGCAGAGCCAAGCCTCCTGCTTGCTCAGTGGCACAGCAGTTTCTGTTTGGATTTGTTTAAGTTCCTTAATTGAAACTTTGTAGCTTTGTGTGGAGGCTTAGGCCGGCAAGGGCAGGTGGAAAGCTTGGCTTCCTCCGTTGCTGGAGAAACACCTCCCTCCTGCTCTCTTTGGCTGAAGCCATCTTGGTTAGGTTTATTTGCATACTTGCTCTGATTGGCTGGTGGGCATGGCTTGTGGAGTGATGGTTAATTTGCATATTACTCTTTTATTAGGTAGGATAAATAAATCCCAGATATCAGGACCTCCACTTTGGTCGCCAGGGGGGATGGCCAACCTGCAAACCACCACAGGCCCTTAACCCAGGAACCCCACCCTGATCCAGAACACCCTTCAGGGCAAACCACTTGGCCCCCACCTGTGCACCAGGCCTCTGTCCTATCTAATAAAAGAGTAATATGCAAATTGACCATCAGTTGGGAGGGACCAGGCCTGCAAGGGAGGGCAGTTGTGGGTGATCAGGCCAGCAGGGGAGGGCAGCCTAGGTAAGCACCTAAGCTGCTGCCTCGCACAACAATTTCAAAACAACAACTAAAAGACAGAACAGACCTGGTGAAAGAAATAGATTTATAAGTCCAGGAAGTGCACAGAACCCCAAACAAAAGGAATCGAAGAAGACCACACCAAGACACATCATACTTAAAATGCCAAGGGCAAAAGACAAAGAGAGAATCTTACAAGCAGCAAGAGAAAAACAGTTGTCTATAAGGGAGCACCCATACTATTGTACTATCAGCTGATTTCTCAACAGAAACTATGCAGGCCAGAAGGGAGTGGCAAGAAATATTTAAAGTGATGAATAGCGAGAACCTACAACCACGATTACTCTACCCAGCAAAGTTATCATTCAGAATGGAAGGGCACATAAAGCTTGGCTTCCTCCGTTGCTGGAGAAACACCTCCCTCCTGCTCTCTTTGGCTGAAGCCATCTTGGTTAGGTTTATTTGCATACTTGGAAGCTCTTTAGCTTTTTCTTATCTGTTCATTACCACCAAACCAGTGTTATATGAAATGCTGAAGGGTATTTAAGAAGAGGAAAAAGAAGAAAAAAGATAAAAATTATGATCAACAAATACATATATATCAACAAGTGAATCTAAAAATCAAGTGAATGTAAAATCTGAGGGACAATAAACTGGTGAAAATAATAGAGTCAGGGGCAAAGAAAGGGAGTGGATTGATAATTATCAGGGGAAAGGGGTGTGGAGTGGTGCAGGAAGAGACTGGATTAAAATCATACACCTATGGATGAGGACAATGCGGGGGTGGGAGGTAAAGGGCAGAGGGTGGGGTGGGAACTGGGTGGAAGGGAGCTATGGGAGAGAAAAGGAGAAACAATTGTAATAATCTGAGCAATAAAGATTTATTAAATTTGAAAAAGAAAAAGAAGCCGAAACCGGTTTGGCTCAGTGGATGGAGCGTCGGCCTGCAGACTGGGGGTCCCGGGTTTGATTCTGGTCGAGGGCATGTACCTTGGTTGCGGGCACATCTCCAGTAGGGGGTGTGCAAGAGGCAGCTGATCGATGATTCTCTCTCATTGATGTTTGTAACTCTCTATCCCTCTCTCTTCCTCTCTGTAGAAAATCAATAAAATATATTTTTAAAAATAATAATAATAATTTAAAAAGAAAAGAAAAAGAAAATGCTTGTCCCAAACACACTGGGTTTTCATCAGTATGCAGTACAGTCATTTGGTCTTGATTCCTTTCTTTGAACTCAAAATAGAACAATGTGTATGGGCACTATGTCTTCCAAAGTTAACTTGAAAAGTGTTTTGAGTATTTCTACTGGAATTTCAATAGCTTATATTGTTTTAAAGAATTTTTTCTGGCCAGGAATCTCTTCTCTCACATAAGGGAAATAATATCTCCCTTTTAATTTTCCAATTATGAGGATGGCTAACTTTGTCTCTATAAATGAGCTTTTTTTTTTTTTTTTTTTTTTTTTTTTTTTTTTTTTCTTTTTTTTTTCTAGAAAAGTTATTTATGTATACACAAGGATATTCTATGGGTCTTGAAGCTTGCTAGTGGCTTACTGATTATATTTGTTTATACTCTGCTCTGGGAGGTGGGGGTTGTTTACTCAGTGGTAAAACTGTTAGCTAAGTTTCATTTCATCATAGTTTTCTGTATTTCAGATTGTCTTGCAAAAACAAGTTATAAAAAATACAATTTTTATGTAGTGATGGCTATCTTGAGCCCTGTAACTTAAATTTTTCTTAATATTTCTTCAAGCTATTTTTTCTCTCTGTTGTCCAAGAAAAGCACAAGAGTAACTTGTGACAGACCTAGCAAGTTGTAAAATTCTCAAAGGATTAAATACAAAAACTAAGATAATTGACTGACTTTAAAAATCACTTTCTCTGTTTTAGGTAAATTAGACTTGTTCTTTCTTTACCTGTCTTATGAAAATGACTTTTTTTCTTGATTTGGGAAATTTTTATTTTCTAGATCTATACCACATTGTTACAGGGCATATGTCTAAAACATTGTTTTACTGATAGTTTAAAAAATTTTAAGTCATTTTTTTATTTTTCAGTTACAGTTGACATACACTATTATATTAGTTTCAGGTGTACACCCCAGTTATTAGACATTACATAATTTATTAAGTGATCATCCTGATAAGTCTTGTACCCATCTGACACCATACATAGTTATTAGAATATTACTGGCTGCCCTAACCAGTTTGGCTCAGTGGATAGAGTGTTGGCCTGTGGACTGAAGGGTCTCAGGTTCGATTCTGGTCAATGGCATGCACCTTGGTTACAGGCACATCCCCAGTAGAGGGTGTGCAGGAGGCAGCTGATCAGTATTTCTCCCTCATCCATGATATTTTGAATTTAATTTAAAAAGGTCCATCATTTATGTCTATAGATGCTTATGGTGTACAAATGGTTAATCCCTTCATCTTTTTTAACTATCTCCTCTCCTATCTGGCAATTGTCAAAATATTCTTTTCATCTGTGAGTCTGTTTCTGTTTTGCTTGTTTATTTTGATTTTTACATTCAATTTTTGATAGATACCTATTGCCATTTTATTCATGTATTTGATCTTTATTTCCTTCTTAAAGAAGACCCTCATATTTTCTGTAATACTGATTTGATGGTGATGGACTCTTTCAGCTTTGTCTTGTCTGGGAAACTTTATATGTCCTTCAATTCTACATGATAGTTTTGCTGGAGGAGTAATCATGGTAGTAGGTCATTGCTTTTTTTCACTTTGAATATTTCTTGCCACTCCCTTAGGGCCGGCAGAATTCAGTTGAAAAATGAGATGACATTATTATGGGAATTCCTTTGTAGTTAACTAACTGCTTTTCTCTTGCTGCTTTTAAGATTCTCTTTTTGCCTTTAACCTTTTGCATTTCAATTATGATATGTCTGGTTTAGGTCTCTTTGGGTTCCTTTTGTTTGGGACTCTGCATTTCCTGGACTTGTATGTCTAGTTCCTTTACCAGGTCAGAGAAGTTTTCTGTCACTTTTTCAAATAGGCTTTCAATTTCTTGCTATCTCTTCTCATGATGTGAATGTTTGAATATCAATGTTTGATACGCTTGAATTTACACTATCTTCATATTTTTGCTCTTCTGATTGGGTGTTTTTGCTTTCTCATATTCTAAATTGCTGATTTGATTCTCAGCATTCTCTACTACTAATTCACTGCAAATTATCCTTCATTTTAGTTAGTGTATCCTTCATTTCTGCCTGTTTCTTTTTTATGATTCCTAAGTCTTTTTTCATACTGTTGAAGTTCTCAGTAAGTTCCTTCAGCAACCTTATAAGAATTGTTTTGCTCACTTCAATTTCATTTAGTTTTTCTTTTTGGAGATTTCTCCTGTTCTTTCATTTGGGACCTGTTTCTTGTGCCTGCATGTTGGCTGCTTCCCTATGTTTGTCTATGTATTAGATAGAGCTGCTGTTTCTCCTGGACTTGGTAGAGTGGCCTGTACAGTGGGTGTTCTATAGGGCCCAGTGGCGCAGCCTCCCCAGTCACCTGAGTTGGGTGTTCCAGGTGCACCCCTATGTGGGCTGTATGCACTGTTTTGTTGTAGTTGAGCTTTGATTGCTGTTGGTGTCTCTGGGAGGGATTAACTCCCAGGCCAATGTGCTACAAGGACCATCTGCAACTTCAGTAGAGGAGCTACTGTGCAGGAGTGGATCCTACAGAGCAGAACTTGCTTCAGTGAGGTTTTGGTGCTCACAGAGTTCACCCCTTGAGTGTGTTGTTTGTGGAGGTGGTAGGATTCTAAACTGGGAACTGAAGCTGTCCACTGGGTGCACTGGCTCTGGGACATCCCTGAAGGTCAGCCACTGCCTGTAACCTGCCTGAGGCCACCTGAGGTGGTGATCTATAGATGGCTGCTACTCATGCTGCACTTGGAAGTGCCCAGGAGAGACCAAGTTGCAAACCAAGGAAGGTTGCCACTTAGTGCCGGGCCTGGGGCCACTTAGCAAGAGTTACAGGGTGCACTGAGGCTAGATGCGGCTTGTTTGAGAGATTTTATGAAAGTCTTAAGCATGAGGCAAAAGAGGCCAGTTGTTTTTTGTTTTCAGGAGTTCTTTTCACTCTATGCTCTAACCTAGTTCTCTCTCCCCCCATACTATCTAATAAGGAGGGATTATGCTAATTGACTGCCATGCCCTCAAAGATGGCGACACCCATAGCCACAAAATGTCAACACCCAGTCCTCTCAGCCCTGCTGGGGTGGCAGGCACAGGCAAGCCTCGATGGCAGCTGCCTTGCTGCCCAGGGCCACCTGAAGCTCAGGTAACCAGGGCCAGCTGAGGCTTGCGCTGCAGGCAGTGGCAGCAACAGAGGTGTGATGGGGCATTGCCTTCCCCTGATCGCCAGGTGGCCTCCTGCCCCTGAGGGCTCCCGGTCTATGAGAGGGGCCAGGCCGGGCTGAGAGCCCCCCCTCCAGTGCATGAATTTTCATGCACTGGGCCTCTAGTACATTATAAATCTTTGAAAATCTTTACTTAATAAATATATTATTTACTAATTGAAATGCATTAAAAAGTACAACAACCTGGCACTTTTATGTTAACTTTTTAAGCTTATTGAAATATTTGTATTTTCAGAACCTCTTTTTCTGTTTGCCTGAGCTCTTCTGTCCTTAGTGAAGTATTTTAAGTTATTCTGCTTGATTTGAGGAGTTTTTGTGTAGTATTAAATAGCAGCCCAAATCCGCTTCTAATTCTTGGCAGCTATTGAATCGTTAGGGGCTCCTATTTGGGTGTGTGCTGGCATTGTTGAGGGCCTGCTTAATTTTGATTGATTTGACAGTTTTAGAACTGTTGGTGTAGAAGTAAGTCTTTGAGCAACAGTGCACCATTAAAAGAAAAAGGGGCATCTATCAGGATTTGCTGTGAACTATAATAAAAGACTAGAGTATGTTAGTGAAAGGATTACTGGCCATAGTCTGCTTCATATTCATCACATAGTCATGGAAATATCTTTTGGGGGAAGAGAATTATATAAAGGCCTGTCCTGCTACTGCTTTGTGAAATGGAAGATTGGAATTAGATGCTTAAATGGAAAATGTTCTCTTGTTGCAGCCTCTTTGAAATGTGCTGTTTAGTGGGAGCTGCAGCTTCCTCCTGCTGACTCTGAGCCCCAGGCTTCGGTTGAGATGGTCCTTTCAGAAATGTGGAGCTTAGTCCAAGCCTGGATTTCAGTGGTAGCACCTGGCATCTGTGGCTAGAAAGTCCTATGAAGTGTAAGTGCTTTATTCTCTCCTTGTAAAGAAGCCCTTTTCCTTTTTTCCTTCTCTTCCTTTCTGCAGCTTAGCAGAGGGGAAGAACAGTGAGCACTGTACTAGACTGCCGGGGGTATCAGGATTTGGTTGCATTTTCTTTATGATTCATGACCAAAACAAGATTACTTGTTATGTGTAGAAAGCAACCAATGGATGCTTCTGTTGCCCACCTGGAATTTAAAAGTAGTAAATTATGACCCCTTAATATATAATACTGTCAGTAACATCCCAGGTAATTTTTCATTGACAGTTTACTTGGCAGTTTGTGCTATTCAGGTTTGCCAAGTTTCTTTAGAGCTCACTTTTATCTTTTGTTCTTATTCTAAAAAACAAATATTTGAAAAGAGAGGCACATTTGACCAGCGGGTGAGGTAGCATCAACATACCTAGCCAGTTGCTCAGTGGATAGAGCGTCAGCTCGTGGACTGAAGGGTCGTGGGTTTGATTGGTTAAGGGCATTTACCTTGGGTGTAGGCTTCATTCTTGGGACACAGGCAATCAATCAATGTCTGTCTGTCTGTCTCTCTTTCTCTCTCTCTCTCTCTCCTCCAACCTTCCATTCTCTCTAAAAATCAATGGAAAAAATAGTCTTGGATGAGGATTAATAACAACAACAAAAAAAGAAGAAGAAAAATAGGGATACTTGAAATGAAAAGACAAATCTTTTCTTTCACTTTGATTTTACTTGATACACTTGTACAAGGAACAGATAGGGATTTTTTCCCCCCCCTGAGACCAGTTCCTTGTAGAATTGTCCTAGGAATTTCATATAGCTGCCATCTATATTTTAATTTATTAAAAAATTAAACAACTAGGTAGTAATATAATGGGCATTAGAAAATGCAAGTTTTATTTTGATTTAGTTGCCCAGGGCTAAGCACTGTTTTGTGTGTGTGTGTGTGTGTGTGTGTTTGTGTCCCAGAAATACTGTTAATAGTTTAAAGTAAGCTTATTCTAGCCCTGACTGGTTTGGCTAAGTGGATAGAGTGTTGGCCTGCAGACTGAAGGGTCCCAGGTTCGATTCTGGTCAAGGGCATGTACCTTGGTTGCAGGCACATACCCATTAGGGGGTGTGCAGGAGACAGCTGATTGATGTCTCTCTCTCTCTCTCATCGATGTTTCTAACTCTCTGTCCCTCTCCCTTCCTCTCTATAAAAAAATCAATTAAAAAATATTTTAAAAAATAAAGTAAGCTCATTCCAGAAGAGACTTTCCTGTCACTTAACCTGAAATTTTTCTGATTTTAGCTAGTAAAATGCTGAGCTCCTTCTCATTGCTGAAATAAGATATGTGTTTAAAACAAAAGTAAACCAAGTCTTCATTTGGGCAAGGCAAGTTAAGTTCTACAAATGAGGATTCTCAATGAAAAATGTCTCATCCTCTCAAGGCCTTTATTATTATTTTTAATCTGTAAAGAACTGATTTTCTTGGTCTCTGTTTCCTTTCTCTCTGTAAATATTTGGATTCTGTTCTTACAGCTGACATCCAATTCTTTAAGATTCTAAGCTACCTAGTAAAAGACTGCGCTTCATGTTTGGGAAAATAAAGTTGTGCTTATATACCTAGGAGATGATGGTATCTTGTCATTTTGCTTCATATTTAATAATTTAAAATATACTGTATTTTTCGGACCATAAGATGCTCCGGACCATAAGACGCACCAGTTTTTAGAGAAGGGAAATGAAGAGAAAAAGATTCTGAAACAAATAGTGTCCTAAAATATTTTATGTGCATTAAAACCCAACATCACAGTCATAAACACATGTAATCAACCCTGTAAAGTAAACAGCAGCATTTAGAACCATTTTAGAGCCGGGCAAGCACACAGAGACCACACAGAGCCGGGCAAGTAAAAAAACTTTTTTAAAAAAGTATATGTGTAGGCTATATTTGGACCATAAGACGCAGGGACTTTTCCTCCCCACTTCTGGGGGGAAAAAGTGCGTCTTATGGTCTGAAAAATACGGTACTTTAATTTTAAAAATACACACTTAAGTGCCTCTATGACCAAATAATTTGAGAGCTGCAGAGAGAATTAAGCTTTTCTTTACTTTTGAAGACCTTACAATCTATTAGAAAAGATGAACAAAGGCCCAAGTAATTATAATACAAGGTTCTACAATACAATTGAGTTCTTGCAAAGTCAAGGCTACTTTGGGAGTAATAGAAAAGGATTCCTGCCTCCAATATTTGCTCCTTATCTCTAGCTTTGAGAAGTTGAGTATAATGTGTTTTAGTATATTTGTTAGTATAGGGATATAGGAGACAGGAACATTATATGTCCTTTTCTCATTGTGGGACTTTCTCAGTGATCCTGTCTATGGCATTTCCTCTCTGCCTTGCAACTGGCAGGTCTTGGACAGAATAAATTTTTTTGCTTTTCCCTCTTTGGTAGAAGTCTTCTGTTAGCACTGGTATAGATAGATAGCATCACGGGCTCAAGACTGTTTTGTGCCCTATCTTATAGGGGAAGAAGTTTTTGTTTTATTTTTAGTTGTTTTTTTTTTTTTAATGTTTTTATTCATGAGAGAGAGATTGAGATGTTGATGAGAGAAGCATATGTTGGTTGCTTCCCACATATAACACAACTGGGGACCAAACCCACAACCTGGGCATGTGCCCTGACCAGGAATTAAACAGTGACTTGTCAGTGCACAAGATGATGCTTAACCAACTGAGTCACACTGGCCAGGGCAAGAAGTTTTTTCTTGTACCTTTACTGCAATAGAGAGGTATGACTTACTACCCTTCCCACACAGCTTAAGATTTGTTCAGTAGGGGAGAAGGATCCAGTCAGAGCTTCTTGTGCTTTTTCTGCATTGAGGCTGCTCTTCTGCAGGACTGCACCAAAGGAGGTGTTCTGTTGATCTTCTACCCCAACCCAAATCTTTCCCCTGAGTATCTGGTTGAGGTCTGTGGAGAAGAACCTGTAAATAGTTGTGAATTCCTCTTGTATCTGAGTCTCAGGAGTTTTAAATGCTCGTCCTAGCTCACACTCAGCCTTTATCAATTTAAAAAAATATATATTTTATTGATTTTTTACAGAGAGGAAGGGAGAGAGCTAGAGAGCTAGAAACGTCGATGAGAGAGAAACATTGACCAGCTGCCTCTTGCACACCCCCTACCGGGGATGTGCCTGCAACCAATGTACATGCCCTTGACCGGAATCGAACCTGGGACCTTTCAGTCTGCAGTCCGATGCTCTACCACTGAGCCAAACCGGCTTTGGCGCCTTTATCAATTTTTAAGTAATTTTTTATACAGATAGTCCTTGGGTTACATCAGAAATCCGTTCCTACGGTGTGACATAACTCAATTTTCGCCATAAGTTGGAACCCACCTACATAAGCACCTATGTCACTCACATAGCAGTAATGAAATGAAACAGGAAAAAAATGTAAAAGATAGATAACAATTGCTGACCTTTACTTGTGATAAATAAATAATAAAAAACATAAAGCACATGTGTACATACTTCGAAATGATGGAACTTTTTTTTAAATACTGTAAATGGGAGATGGCAACTTAACCACGAAACGACGTGAGTCGAGTCCGATAATGTAGTTATCTTTTCTTCAGTTTTCTGATTTTTTTTTAAACATTCCATTTGGTTCTTAATTTAAGCTACTCTATTCTCCAGTTCTAGATTGTCATTTGATTATTTTTTATTGATTCCATTTCTTCATGGAAAGTCTCCATTTGGTTTGCTCTACCACTGAGCCAAACCGGTTTCGGCTGAATGTGTATTTTTTAAAAATATATTTTATTGATTTTTTATAGAGAGAAGGGGAGAAGAATAGAGAGTTAGAAACATCAATGAGAGAGAGTCATTGATCAGCTGCCTCTTGCACGCCCCCTACTGGGGATGTGCCTGCAACCAAGGTACATGCCCTTGACTGGAATCGAACCCGGGACCTTTCAGTCCGCAGGCCGACACTCTATCTACTGTCTTTTAATAGTGTACTAGAGGCCCAGTGCATGAAATTCATGCACAGAGGTGTCCCTCGGCCTAGCCTTCACCCTCTCCAATCTGGAACCACTTGAGGGATCTCTGACTGCCTGTTTAGGCTCGATCCTGGTAGGCAGTCGGACATCCCTCTCACAATCCAAGGCTGCTGGCTCCCAACTGCTCACCTGCCTGCTTTCCTGATGGCCCTTAACTGCTCCTGCCTGTCAGCCTGATCATCCCCTAACCATTCCCCTGCCAGCCTGATTGCCACTAACTGCCCTCCCCTGCAGGCCTGGTCACCCCTAACTTCCCTCCCCTGCAGGCCTGTGTCCGCCCAACTGCCCTTCCCTGCAGGCCTGGTAGCCCCCAACTTCCCTTATCTGCTGGCCCGGTCACCCCTAACTGCCCTCCCCTGCAGGCTTGATCACCCCTAACTGCCCTCCCTTGCAGGCCTGGTCCCTCCCAACTACCTTCTCCTGCTGGCCTGATCACCCCCAACTGCCCTCTCTTGCAGGCCTGGTCCCTCCCAACTGCCCTCTCCTGCTTCCATCTTGTGGAGGCCATCTTGTGTCCTCATGGGGGCAGCCATCTTATTTGTTTGAGTGACTGTCAGTTTGCATATTACTCTTTTATTAGATGGATAGAGAGAGGCCTGGTGCATGGGTGGGAGCCAGCTGGTCTTCCCTGAAGGGTGTCCTGGATCAGGGTTGGAGTTACCTTGGGGCATGGGCAGCCTGGGTGAGGGGCCTGTGATGGTTTGCAGGCTGGCCATGCCCCCCGGTGACCCTAGCGGAGGCCCTGTATCTGGAATTTATTTATCTTCTATAATTGTAACTTTGTAGCCTTTTTTTTCTTTCTTTCTTTCTTTTTTTTTTTCTCTCCCCCAACTTTGTAGCCTTGAGCAGAGGCCAGGGCCGGCCAGGAAGTTTGGCTTCCTCCATTGCTGGGGAAACCTAAGCCTCCTGCTCGCTCCGTGGCCGCAGCCATCTTGGTTAATTTGTTTACTTGCTACTGATTGTCTCGTGGGTGTGGTTTGGCGTAGTGGAGTGATGGTAAATTTGCATGTTTCTCTTTTATTAGTATAGATATTTTATCTCTTCTCCTTTTCCCTCCTCTCTTCCTCTTTCTGCACTTTCTCCTCCTCCTCCTCTTCTACCTTTTCCTTCTTCTTTATCTTCAAGAATACCCCTCAACATTTTATGTAATATTGGTTTGGTGGTGATTAACTCCTTTAGCTTTTACTTGTCTGTGAAACTATCTGACCTTCAATTCTAAATGATGGCTTTGCTGGTTAGAGTAATCTTGGTTGTAGGTCCTTTTTGTTCTTCACTTGAATATTTCTTGCCACTCGGTTCTGACCTACAAAGTTTCTGTTGAGAAATCAGCTGACAGTTGTATGGGTACTCCCTCATAGGTAACTAACTGCTTTTCTCTCGCTGCTTTTAAGATTATCTCTTTGTCTTTAACCCTTGGCATTTTAATTATGGTGTATCTTGGTGTGGGCCTCTTTGGGTTCCTCTTGTTTGGGACTCTCTGGGCTTTGTGGGTATTTCTTCCACCAAGTTAGGGAATTTTCTGTCATTTTTTCTTCACATAAGTTTTTAATACCTTACTCTCTTCTTCTGGCATCCCAGAACGCAAATGTTGGTATGCTTGACATTGTCCCAGAGGTTCCTTATATTATCTTAATATTTTTTGAATTTTTTTTTTTTTTTGCTCTTCTGATTGGGTGATTTTTAAAAATATATAGATTTTATTGATTTTTACAGAGAGGAAGGGAGAGAGATAGAGAGTTAGAAACATCGATCAGCTGCCTCCCGCACACCTCCTACTGGTGATGTGCCCACAACCAACCTACATGCTCTTGACTGGAATCGAACATGGGACCCTTCAGTCCACAGGCTGACGCTCCATCCACTGAGCCAAACTGGTTTCGGCTGATTGGGTGATGTTTGCTTTCTTATATTCCAAATTATTTATTTGATTCTCAAAATCATCTACTCTACTTTTGAATCCCTGTAAATTTTTCTTTATTTTAGTTAGAGTGTACTTAATTTCTTTTTTTAAAAATTTTTTTAAAATATATTTTATTGATTTTGTACAGAGAGGAAGGGAGAGAGATAGCGAGTTAGAAACATCGATGAGAGAGAGTGATCCATCAGCTGCCTCTTGCACACCCCCTGCTGGGGATGTGCTCGCAACCAAGGTACATGCCCTTGACCCGAATCGAACCCCGGGGCCCTTCAGTCCCCAAGCCGACGCTCTATCCACTGAGCCAAACCGGTTTCGGCTTTTTAAAATAATTTTTATTGTTGTTGTTGATTTCAAAGAGGAAGGAAAAGGAAGAGAGAGATTAAAACGTCAATGATGAGAGAGAATTATTGATCGGCTGAATCAAGCCGGCAACCCAAGCATGTGCCCCTGACCAGAATTGAACCCAGGACCCTTCAGTCCACAGGTTGATGCTCTATCCACTGAGCCAAACCGGCTAGGGCAAGTGTGCTTAATTTCTTTTTTTTAAAATATATTTTATTGATTTTGTATAGGGAGGAAGGGAGAGCGATAGAGAGCTAGAAACATCGATGAGAGAGAGTCATCGAACAGCTGCCTCTTGCACACCCCCTACTGGGGATGTGCCTGCAACCAAGGTACATGCCCTTGACCGGAATCGAACCCGGGTCCCTTTAGTCCCCAAGCCGACACTCTATCCACTGAGCCAAACCGGTCTCAGCAGTGCTTAATTTCTTACTGTCCTTTTTCATGTCTTTGATGTTTTTACTCAGTTTCTTGAAATTTTCAGTCCCTTGAAACTCTCATTAAGATTCATGAGCAACCTTATAACCATTGTTTTGAACTCTGTGTCTAGTAGTGCTCTTTTTGGAGATTTCTTCTGTTCTTTCATTTGTGATCTGCTTCTTTGTAGCCTGTGCTTGTTTCTATGTATTAGGTAGAGCTGCTTTGTCTCTTGGAATTGGTAGAATGGCCTTGTGTAGTAGGTGTCCTTTAGGGCCCAGTGGCTCAGGCTCCCAGTCCCCCAACCTGGGCACTCTAGGTGCACCCCTGAGTGAGCTGTGTGCACAGTCTTGTTGTAGTTGAGCCTTAATTAACTATTGGCATCACTGGGAAGAATTGACCTCCAGGCCAATTGGCTCTGGCTCTGAGGACCAGCTATGACTACAGTGGAAGAACTGTTGTGCAGGAGACACCCCTATGTAGCAGGACTTGCTTCAGTGGGACTTTAGTGCTCACTGAGTCTGTCCCATGAGTGTGTTGCCATGAATGTGTAGAATTGTAACCTGGTATGGTCTGAAGCTGTCTAATGGGTGCACTGGCTCTGGGGCCTGCTAGGAGTTGTAAACTCAGCCACTGCCTCATGCCAATGGGCAGAAGCTACAGAGCGATCTGTAGATGACTGCTACTTGTGTTGGGCTTTGAAGTTGGCCAAGGCGAGACCAAACTGTGAAGCCTGGCAAGCTGGTACTAGTGCTGGGTCTTGGGCTTCTTATTGATAGTTGTGGGGCATGGTGATGCCAGCTGCTAATTTTGTAAGAGATTTTAGTAAAGTCTGTGAAGCCTGAGCAAGGATAGGCCATCCATATGAGAAAACCATTGCAGATAGCTTGGATGGAGCTGACATTTTGTTGAGTGGGTCCTCAGGAAATCACCAGAGTGGGCCAGACTGATGGAAATTCAGTTATGGCTTCTAGTCAGCTCTGCGATGGGGGAGGTCTTAGCATAGGAATAAGGACCCCTGTGAGCATCCTTATTTGGGAGGAAGCTGCTCCCAAGTTCTTGCTCCGATGTCAGGCAATCCAGTTCCTCCCCATATTTCCTTGGAACGTCCCCAAGCCACTGCCCAAGGGCTGGTGTTCAGAGGGAGTGAGTCCAAGTACGTTCATGTGTAGACCCTTTAAGAGGAACTCCCTGGGTCTCCAGCATCCTCCCTGTCACTCTGCCACAATCCCCACTGGTTTCTACACTCTGAAATGATAAGGACTTCACTTCCCTAAGACTTCATTGAGCCATATTTCGGTTGGTTCTGAATGATGGTTCTATATTTTAGTTACAATTTTGATGAGGTTGTGGGAGGCCCCATCATGGTATCCTATATAATATAAGGCTAATTTGCAAATCGACTGAATGGCTGAACGACTGGTTGCTATGATGCGCACTGACCACCAGGGAAGACGCTCCATGCAGGAGCTCCCCTCTGGTGGTCAGTGCACCCCCACAAGGGGAGCTCTGCTCAGCCAGAAGCCTCTGCAGCAGCGCTAAGGATATCCGACCCATCGCTTAGGCACTGGGCCTCTAGTTTCTTATAATCCTTTTTATTTCCTTAGAATTGGTAGTAATGTCCTCATTGTCATTTCATTTTTGTCTATTTAGTTAATTTACCTAAAGGTTTGTCAGTTTTGTTGGTCTTTTTCAGAATCAAATCTTGGATTTTGTATATCTTTGCTCTAATCTTTCTTTCCTTTTGCTAGCTTTGGGTTTAGTGTATTCTTTTTCTAGATCTTTAAGGTATAAAGTTAGGTATTGGTTTGAGAAGTGTTTTGTTTTTAATGTAAGTGTAAATAGCTATAAATTTCTTTCTTAGAACTGTTTTGCTGCATCTCATAAGTTTAGGTGTATATTGTTTCCATTTTCATTTGTCTTAAGATTTTTTTCAAATTCCTTTTTTAACCCACTGGTTGCTTTAGAATATATTTAATTTTTACATATTTGTGAATTTTGCAGTTTTCCTTATTTTCATTGTGATTCGAAAAGATACTTTCTATGACTTCAATTCTTTTATATTTATTAGGATTTATATTGTGGCCTGGCATCTGGTCTGCCTTGGAGATGTTTCCATTTCTGTCTTGGAGATGTTTCCGTTTTCTGCCTTGGAGATATTTCCGTTCTGTTTGAGGTGTAGTTCCTCTTTTCTTTATTTGAGCCCCAGCTGAAAGTCTGGAGAATTTACCAGGGCTCCTCTTCTTGGTGTGCCTTAAATTTGTTTTCATCTCCCCAGTCTCCTGAGACTGCACAAGACTCCTTAGCCTCTTGTCTTCCACTTTGAAATAGGCAAATGCTTTGAGAGGAAACATGGAGCTAAATATTGGGCTGAACTCTCTGCTTTTCTGTTCCATCTCTGGAATTTGCAGCTTCATGTTCTAGCTGTTTTGATTGCTTTGAAGTCCTCAAAGAAGTTCTTTTTTAGTCATCTTTTGTATTTGTTTTAGGCTGGAAAGGTGGTGTAATGCCATCCAATATTTTATAACCAAAGTTGAAACACCTGATAAATGCTATGAGCATGATAACGTCAGGTTGCTTAGGGAGCATATAGAGCACATGTGTCAAACACAAGTCCCGCGGGCCAAATCCGTCCCGCCAGGCCTTGCAATGTGGCCCGCACCGCGCTGTCATCACTGCACTCCGCTGCGTTTCCATCACAATGACAGTTTATGACTGTTCAGTAAACCATTCGGCCCGCGATTTAGGCTGGATTTTAGATTTTGGCCCCTTCTCTGATTGAGTTCGACACCCCTAATATAGAGAATAAAAGTAACTCGTGTGTTAAAAAGCTTCACTATACTTTCTATTCCCTGGCTGGGTACCTCAGTTGGTTAGAGTGTTGTCCAGATAAACCAAGGTTGTTGGTTTGATCCCCTTTAAGGGCACATAACAAGAATCAATCAATTAATGCATAAGTAAGTGGAACAACAAATCGATATTTCTTACTCTCTCAAAATCAATTTTTAAAAAAGCTTCACTACACTTTCTAAAAAAAAAAAAAAGTGTAATTTAAGTTTTTACAAAAAGGATCTTATAAATCTGTTCCTGTACCTGTTTTTCAAGTGTATATTTTGGAGATCTTTCTATATCAGGAATACAAACCCACCTTTATTTTTAAAGGCAATTCCAAAGGATATGTTAAAAAATATTCAGACATTAAAGGTTCTTAAAAAATAAATCTTTGCATCCCTATCACAAGAAGGAAATAGTATTTTTGTTTTGTTTTGACTTTTGGTTCTGTCCTTTTTTTTAAAGATAAATCTTTATTGTTCATATTATTACAAATGTTCCTCATTTCCGCCCCCCACCCCTCCATTGCTCCCCTCCACCAGGTTCCCACCCCACCCTCTGCCCTTTCCCCACTCCCCATTGTCCTCATCCATAGGTGCACAGTTTATGTTCAGTCTCTTCCCATATCCCCCTCTCCCCTTTTCCCCAAGAATCGTCAGTTCACTCCCCTTCCATACCTCTGATTCCATTATATTCACCAGTTAATATTGTTCATCAGATTTTTTTTTTTTTAATTCCCTTGGTTTTTAAATTCACTTGTTGATAGTTACGTATTTGTTGTTCATAGTTTTTATCTTTATTTACTTTCTCTTCTGAAAGAACCCCCTTTAGCAATTCATATATAATAATTCTGCTTTGGTGGTGATGAACTCCTTTAGCTTTTTTTAATTAGTGAAGCTCTTTATCTGGCCTTCGATTCTGAGTGATAGCTTTCCTGGGTAGATTATTTTTGGCTGTAGGTTCTTGCTATTCATCACCTTGAATATTTCTTGCCATTCTCGTCTGGCCTGCATGGTTTCTGTTGAGAAATCAGCTGACAATCGTATGAGTGCTCTTTTATAGGTAATTACCTGCTTTTCTCTTGCTGCTTTTAATATTCTCTCTTTGTCTTTTGCTCTTGGAATTTTAATTATGATGTGTCTTGGTGTAGTCTTCTTTGGGTTCCTTTTGTTTGGAGTTCTGTGCGCTTCCTGGACTTGTAAGTCTAATTCTTTCACCAGGTGGGGGAAGTTTTCTGTCACTATTTCGTTCAATATCTTTTTGATATCTTGCTCTCTCTCATTTTCTGGGACCCCCATAATTCTGATGTTGGTTTGCTTGAAGTTGTCCCAGAGGTTTCTTACATTATCTTCAACTTTCTGGATTCTCTTGTCTTCTTGCTTCTGTGAAGGAGTGTCTTCTGGCTCTTTATGTTCTAAATCTTTTACTTGATTCTTGCAATCTTCCATTCTGTCTTTAGGACTCTGTATAATATTTTTTATTTCAGACAATGTATTCTTTATTTCTTGTTGATCCCTTATTAGTTCTTGTTGATCCCTTTTCATTTCCTCATAGGTCTTATCGACCTTTTCTAGGAAATTCTTGAAAAACCTTATAAGCGTGGTCTTGAACTCTATATCCAGTCTCTTCTTTTCCTCCATTTCTTTTGTTTGTGATCTATTTCCTTGTCTCGGCATTTTCATAGCTTCCCTGAGTTGGTAGGGTTGCTTTGTGTGCTAAGGTGTCCTATATGGTTCAGTGAGTCAGCCTCCCAGTTACCTGAGGTGGACAGTCTTGGTATAGCCTTTTGTGGGCTGTGTGTGCAGTCTTGTTGTTAAGCCTTGCTTGTTGTTGGTATCACTGGGAAGCGTTGATCTCTAAGCCAGTTGGAGGATCAGAAGTGTCTCAGCTAGGAGGGTTTCTGTATTCTCTGTCCTTCATTTTTGAGACCTTTCCTTTTAAGGAGATAGAAATGTTTAGGTCAGAAATATTATAACCCAGCATGATCAGTTGGTATTTTTTGCTAGTTTCTGTCATTCAGATTAAAGCACAACATAGCACTGCACAATCACTGAACTTTTTCACTGGCCACTTCAGAAGTCTTCCTTGTGGCCTATTTGAAGTAACTGCTTCCTCTCCCTAAAAGTAACCACTTCCTTTCATAGTAATCCCTTCTTTATTTATCTTTATGGTTTAATCACCCAAGTGGGTATTCTTCCACATTACTTTGGTCTTACTATTTGTTTTTAAAATACCTTCTGAGTGTCTTTTAATCTGCAGGTTCTTTTTCTCTGTGTAGATTACTTATCTGTTGAGGAATCTGGGTTATTTGACTTGCTGAGTTTCCCTATGGTCTAGATTTTGCTGATTGCAGTATGATGCAGTTCTACTCTCTTCTGTATTTTCTGCAAAATTGCCAGCTGGATCCAAAAGCTTGATGAGACACAGAATAATTTGAAATAATTGGATCCTGTTTTTTTCATCAGGATGTACGTACTATCTGATTGTCTGTTCTCATGATTTACTACCATGAAACAAATTACCTCAAAACATAGTGACTTAAAACAAAAACAATTTCATTGTGTCTCATAACTTTGTAGGTCACGAATTCAAGCAGGGCTCCGTGGAAGATAATTCTGCTCCATGAGGCATCCATTTGGTGGATGGGCTGGTCTGGAGGTTCAGAGATGGCTTTATTTACATGCTTGACACTCTGGTAGGAATGGCTGGAAGGCTGGACTTAGCTGGGCTCCTCTTGCTTTCCATGACTTTCCAGAGACTTCCTGGTCTTGTACATTGTCTCTCCAGCAGAGTAGTCTGAGTTCTTACATGGTAAGTGTCAAAGAATTTGTGAACATAGAGTAAAACCACCCCAGTAACAAATATTTTGAGGAGATACTTTGATATGTCATGTTTCTCTTTAAAGTTTCACCCTCTAATTTTATCATTTATACATGAATCTTGCCAGTAGCAGTTATTATCTGTAGTGTTTCTATTTTTCTCATTCCTTCTACATTCATTACCTAGCATAGGATATAAAGTGTCCTACAGCCTATAAATCAGGCCTCAATAGTTATTTATTTAGTTGTTATTCACAACTGTATGACTCATGGATGTTTGTTTTATTTTTCAGTTATAATCTAATACTATCATAATTAATTTTGTTACCCCAGATTTTCTATCTGTGGCCATTGGAAGCTCTTTCAGGTTGATTCTTATGTCCTTTGGACTTAAAGCTAGTTTTAAAAATGTTTTTCTGGCCTACTTTTTTTGTAGGAGTATTATTCTGTTTATTATTTTCTTCTCAACTACTTCCTGTATATATGACATTTGACTTCATTTGTTTATTTTTAAAAATAGTTTTTTTATTAGTTTTAGAGAGAGGAAAGGAGAGGAAGAGAATCATTGATTAGCTGCCTCTTGCATGCCCCGCCCCCCACCCCCCACTGGGGATTGAGCCCACAACTTTTAACATGTGCTTTTACTGGGAATCACACTGTTGACCTCCTGGTTCATGGGTTGATGTTCAACCACTGAGACACACTGGAAGGCCATTTGCTTATTTTTGTGTGAAATTAGTTTTTTTGAACTTTTAGAAGGCATGGTTAAGGATAGTATTTTCAAATTTAAAGAGCTTCCTTTTCTGTCTTTTTCAGGTAGTATTTACAAACATGGTGGTTTATTTCTAAGATTTCCTAGCTTTGTTACCTTCTCCTTTGTTCCCTTTGTCTCAGTTGTGCTTGTCCTGTATAATTTTGATTCTGTTCATACTTTCTTCTCCGTTTAGAGCCCTGTCCTAGCTCTTCAGTTTCAAGAGTTTATAGAGACTTCCATCTCCTTAGCCCATACATAGACTTCTTTCATTCACCTTTTCTAACCACCAAAACATCTTCCATTTTCAAATATAGTCCTCAAATTGGATCCCTGTGCTTTCTAGTGAATACCTGTTGGCTCTTTTGTTGTTCATCTGCTTTTAGATCCATTAGCTACCTGTTGTTTCCTTCTACTTCTGCTTCTACTGAAGCTGAAACACGTTGTATAGATATCACTGGTTTGTCCCAACCACTTAAAATTTGGGGTTCTTAGAGATAACTAGGTAACACCTAGTTTTGTTATAAATGTCCACAGTGCTTTAGTTTTCCTGCATAAGTACTCCGTTTTTATGAGGGTATTTATGGAGATTTCAAGGCTTCATATAATCTTTTTATTATTTTATGTGTCATTTTGAGCAAAATATATTTTAATGGCATTTTATATATATGTATATATTTTTATTTATTTATTTATTGGTTGATTGATTGATTTTTTACAGAGAGGAAGAGAGAGGGATAGAGAGTTAGAAATATCGATGAGAGAGAATCATCGATCAGCTGCCTCTTGCACACCCCCCACTGGGGATGTGCCCGCAACCAAGGTACATGCCCTTGACCGGAATCGAACCCGGGACCCTTCAGTCCTCAAGCCGATGCTCTATCCATTGAGCCAAACCGGTTTCAGCTAATGGCATATTAAATGACAGATGTAGTTGGGTTACTGGTTGGATAATGAATCACTAAAAATTATGTGGCTAGGAGATTTTTTGCAACATGCTGGGGTACAAGTTCCAAAAAAAAGTAAAATAATATGATCTAGAAAGAAGTTAATGTTTTATGCTTATAGTCACCAACTTACTGATTTAAAGTGAACTTTTATTTCAATAAACCTATGGTGAATTTCAGGGTCTCTATTTTTAGTTTACTTTGGAAACTTGTATAGGCCATTTATTCTACCTTTTTCTCCCTTGACTTTCTGTTTATCTTCGGAAAGATCTTGAAGAATAACTATGGCCCAGCCAGTATGGCTCAGTGGTTGAGCATCAACCCACGAACTCAGGAGGTCACAATTTGAATCTCCGTCAGGGCACATGCCAGGGTTTCTGTCTCGGTCCCCAGTAGAGGGCATGCAGGAGATGGCCAGTCAATGATTCTTTTTCATTATTGATGTTTTTCCCTCCTTTCCTTCCTTTTTCCCTCCCTCCCTCCCTCCCTCCCCCTCTCTCTCCTTCTCTTTTTTTCCCTCTCTTTTTCTCTTTCTCTCTCTCTCTCCCTTCCTCTCTGAAATAATAAGAAGAAAAAATCACTGTATATTAGTTGTGAAGTGCTCTATCTTCATAAAAAATTGACTAGGTAAATCTGTGTGATTTTTCTTCACATTGACTCTCTTTATGAATGAAGACTGAAAATTTTTTTCAGTCCATCATTGCCAGTCCATTTTTGCCTTTTCCCATGAAGAGAGGCAGTTTGGTGTAGAATTGCTTTAGACTATCAGTTGTTAATTAGTTGCCTATTGTGTGCTGCTCAATTTTTATTATCAAAGTTATCTTTCAAAATAGGATTATGTTTTATAACTATGACTAGCTGTTAGGGACCAAATTCTATGCTTTTGTTCTCTTTATTATTTATATACACTTATTTTCTCCTTTGAAAATGATTTTAATAGCATGTATATTACTTTGCCAAATACATAAAAATAATTTATTATGTGAGATATTGACTTGGGATGAGATAGTTTTTCTGAGGTTTTATTCGGGAACTAAAGATTGAAATGTCCCGTTTATTGATATATTAAATTAGCTTCCAGTCAATTCTCAGAGTGAACAAAGCTTATTTATTTGAAGTGGGGAAAAAGAAGAAACAGCCAACTTATACATTAGGGTTTGAAAGTTATACAGTGACATTTTAGTTTTAGTAGAAACTTTTGGGACATTTTTCTTCCTAATCTCCTCGCTACACAATTAATGATTCTAACAGTAGGTTTAGATTTATTGATTCAGTTGATAACTCTATGCTTTCCTAAAATAAGTCAGAAGAGTTTAGATATTTTTGTTTAATAGAGCCTATTTTTAAATTTAAAATATGGGCTAAATTAATGGATAATTTAATTTGTCAGATTTTTTTTTTCCATTATACTTTGGCATATAGGTTGGGTAATATTAAAATTATTTAGAAAAGCATTAAGGCATTTTGTTTGATCTGCTTTCAGGTTCATGCATGGGAGATTTCAGACCAGTTGTTACAGATTCGACAGGATGTAGAATCATGCTATTTTGCTGCACAGACCATGAAAATGAAGATTCAGACCTCATTTTATGAGCTTCCCACAGACTCTCATGCCTCTTTACGGGACTCATTACTAACCCATATCCAGAACTTGAAAGACTTGTCACCTGTCATTGTAACACAGGTAAAACCTATGCTTCTCATTAAGGAAATTTGTTAAGAAGACAATTTGGATAGCAAATTAATTTTGATTAACGTTGCTAGATCATGTGAAGTAATGTTAACAACCTTAATATACACTAATTGCTATATTCTTATAAGTGGGTAGAAAGTGAAAATTTAAATACTTGTATTAATTTTAGAGTTCATTTAATTTTAAACTAGCATATACTAGGACAGGGGGAGATAAGTACAGGTTTTACAGGCAGCCACATGTGTGCCCCACACTCCCCTTGTTAAAATTGCAGATGATAAAAACACTGTGCTATTTCGGGCCAGCGGTCTATGTAGTTGCCTTTAAAAAAATCATTTCTGGACTGATTGGCTAATAAAGCTTTCATGAATGAAATGGTAAGGTAGAGCATTTGGCCTTTCTCCCTTAGACAGGGAAATAACTTTAGGAAGGAAAACTGAAGCTTCAGTGAATACATGCATATGTCTTCTCTACCTGGCATAGAAGTGCCCTTGAAGAGGAAGGAGGCTTTTGCATGAGTCTTTAAGATGTGAAATGGAAAGAGAAGGGAAATGGCAATTCATTACTTGAGGAATGAGTCAGTGGGCTGACTTTGTCAGTAGCTTTGGCTTTTTGACAAAGTGAAATTTCCATGTCCATGGAGTTCTATTGTATTGCCAAATAAAAGTAAGTATTGTTAAATTCTGAGGAAAATCTATTGTCTGTACTTTTTTTTTTTTTTACTGTCTTTTATTTTGTTTTTCATTTTTAGGTTACCTTTTAAATTCCAGTAGCTAACCTAGGAGAGTGTGTATGGTATACATAGTTGTGAGGTGTCAGTCTTGTCATTGTTTGGAAGAAATTTCGGTTTTTTTTAATTAATACTGATGGTAACCCTATTTCTGTTTATCTGTTCTATTTATTTATTTACTTTCTCTTCTTATTCAGCTGGCTTTAGCAATAGCAGACCTTGCCCTACAGATGCCTTCATGGAAGGGGTGTGTACAAACATTGGTGGAAAAGTAAGTAACTTATATTGACTGTATGTTAGCATTTGGGATTACTATTAACCTACACAGAGAAATTTGTTAGCAATAGCTAGACATTTCTACTATTTCCCCAAACTCTTATTATAGAATTATTTATTATTAACCGTTGATAGATTAAAAGAAAATAATTTAAAATTTAAATACTATAAAAATATGTCATGTGGAGCATAAGACCCTCATAATTTACACACA
Source organism: Pipistrellus kuhlii (assembly GCF_014108245.1). Taxonomy (NCBI): domain Eukaryota; kingdom Metazoa; phylum Chordata; class Mammalia; order Chiroptera; family Vespertilionidae; genus Pipistrellus; species Pipistrellus kuhlii. The sequence continues at coordinate 11,720,368 of NW_023425405.1, read as the reverse complement.
CACACATCACCTGAATTAACTGCAGCAAAGTCTTTTCATTGCCTCATAGATCACTCTCATTGATAAATCAGCAAATCTATAAAAATATTTTAGAATGTTTAAGATGATATTAAATTGAAAATTGTTGTGAGTATACGTTCTTACGTGCTTGCTGATGTGGCCGTGGCCGCGGCTCTTGTGGCCGCGAAGTTTTCGGGTCTTCCTCCGTCTGGATGGCATGTCAGTGGCCGAGCTGCAAGAGCTTGGCAACATGATCTTGAAATTTGTTTGCATTTTGGCATTTGGTCAGGAAATTATTTTTGAACTTAGTGGATGTCCTTTTTACCTCCAAGCATAGTGTGTCATTAAAGACTTTATATGGATAGTTTATTTTATTTCAAAGTAAAAAGCAAACACTTTTTTTTTTCCTTATTCCTATATTTCATATTAATGTTTGGCTATATAGCCCTCTAGATTTTCCTTTAAGCATTTTATAATAAATAAGAGTACACAGCCAAAACCGATTTGGCTCAGTGGATAGAGCGTCAGCCTGCGGACTGAAAGGTCCCGGGTTCGATTCTGGTTAAGGGCATGTACCTTGGATGCGGGCACATCCCCAGTAAGGGGTGTGTAGGAGGCAGCTGATCGATGTTTCTCTCTCATTGATGTTCTAGCTCTTTATCACTCATTCTTCCTCTCTGTAAAAAATTAATAAAATATATTTTTTAAAAATCAATAAAATATATATTTTTTAAAAAGAGTACACATATTTTATTATACATATCATATATATGTATTTGTTCACTCATGTAATATATTTTGTATACTTTTAATACTTAGTACATTGTGGATATCTTTTCCTGTTATGACATAGATAGGTATCTCATTATAATGGCTATGTATGTTCCATTGTATAACTTGGAACCTTTTTTATCTTGTTTAATTATGAGGGACCTTCATGTTTTCACAATATTTTTTCTGTTATAAAGAAGTATTGCAGGGCACATCTTTGTATGCACCTATGAGATTTTTCTGAGAAATAATTCTGGAAGTAGAATTGTTGGGTCAAAGATTATGCAAGTTGAAATTTTGTTCTTCAGATACCCTTCAAAAGTTATATCTATTTTTTTCTTTTCTTTAATAGTAGTGAGAATGTTGCTTTTGTTGTCATAGGTTATTTTGATGGTTCTTGTTACCTTATGTGATTATGTCCTTTCTGACTCTAAGTAACTTACATCTCTTCTTTCTTTTCTAGATATAGCAATGATGTAACTTCTCTGCCTTTTCTGCTGGAGATCCTTACAGTGTTACCTGAAGAAGTACATAGTCGTTCGTTACGAATTGGAGCTAATCGACGCACAGAAATTATAGAAGATTTGGCCTTCTACTCTAGTACAGTGGTATCTCTATTGGTAAGTAGGTTTGAAATATGAAGTTGCTGCATAGGAGCAAAAAGCCATGGTGGTTATTTTGTTTTTCAGTTTCATTATAGTAAAACTTCGATATAACAGACTAATTTGGGCAAGGGGGTGTCCATCCATCCATTAAAGCTGAAAGTCCAATATATAATAAAGTAGGTATTCCAAATGTATATGTTAAAAAATTGATTTTTAGAGAGAGTGGAAGAGAAAGGAAAAGACATTGAGAAATATGTAAGAGAAACATTGATTAGTTGCCTCCTGCACATGCCCTGATCAGGACCTGGGCTGGGAAGAGCCTGCAACCAAGGTACATACCCTTGACCAGAATTGAAACTGGGGCCCTTTGGCGACACTTTATGCATTGAACAGAGCCAAACTGTCTAGGGCTATTATGATTCTTTTCAAAAATATATTATTTATTGATTTCAGAGAAAAATAGAGATAGAAATATCAATGATAAGAGAGAATCATTGACTGGCTGCCTCCTGCAGTGGGGATCAAGCCTGCAACATGGGCATGTGCCCTGATCAGGAATTGAGCCATGACCTCCTGGTTCATGGATGGACACTCAACCATTGAGCAACACTGGCCAGGCAGTTATTATGATTCTTAATCATAGTCTCTCCTCCCCTTTTTCAAAATGACACTGATTTGTTGAAGAGATTGGACTAGAAGGTAAGGTATTTTATTTTCTGATTGTTTTGTCTTTGTTTCATTTAGCTTGTTTTTCTGCTCTCTGTAAGTCCTATATTTGGAAGTTGTAGCCAAAGCCAGACTTAATTCATAGGGATTCTTCAAGAGAATTAAGCCTTAATGATGTTAATGCACCCATTGTATGTAATGAATTTTCCAATGCATTAATAATAGTACCAACTATATATCATCCTTAGGATAATTGAGGAAATAGTCACTAAAACCATTTTCTGCGGGACTTAATTCTTTCCCAGAACCCTAATTGAGAAAGGCTTGATGGGTTAATTTTAAAGCTTAAATATTTTTTACTAGAACACATCACAGATACTTCATGTACATCTTATCAGAATATAAATACTCATTACTGATGCTAGGATTGACTGGATTAAGATGGTGACAGTCTGATTTCTCAATTATAAACTTTGTCTTCCTCTTGTAATGCAATTTGTTTGATGGTAATTTATTATTTTACAAGTGCCCATTCCATGTCAAATTTTGCCTTATGTTTTAAACTCTAGTTTATAATTGTTGCCACTTTAATTATGACTTGCCAAATAGTATTTTATTAATTGTACTAGGGGCCTGATGCACAAAGATTCATGCAAGATTGGGCCTTCCTTACTCTGGCTGCCTGCCTGCCTTGGCTCTGGTCAGAGCTGCCTTTCGCTCCGCCCGGAGCCACCTTTCTGTCTTCCCATGAGGCCCGGAGTGGCTGGGGCGGTGCGGATCCCACCCAGCCACCAGCCACTCGGTACCTGTGTATGCAAATTAACTTGCCATCTTTGTTGGGATAATTTGCATATTCCTGATTGGCTGGTGAGCTTCATAAAGGAATGGTCAATTTGCATCTTACTCTTTTATTAGTGTAGATAATTCTACATATTAGTTGGCAATCTCCTGAGTTTCTATTAGAAAGTCAAAATATCTTTTTTTATATATAATAAATCTTTATTGTTCAGATTATTACAGATGTTCCTTTTTTTCCCCCCAAAGCTCCCTTCCACCTGATTCCCACCCCACGCTATGCCCTTACCCCCTGCCACGGTTTTCATCCATAGGTGTAAGATTTTTGTCCAATCTCTTCCTGCACCCTTCAGACCCTCTTCTCCCTGAGAATTGTCAGTCCACTCCCTTTCTATGTCTCTCTGATTCTATTATATTCACCAGTCCATTCTGTTCTTCAGATTTTTTATTCACTTGATTTTTAGATTCACTTGTTGGTAGCTATGTATTGGATGTCTTTTTGTTGTTCATAGTTTTTACCTTTATCTTTTTCTTCTTCCTCTTAAAGAATACCCTTCAGCATTTCATGTAATCCTGGTTTGGTGGTGAACTCCTTTAGCTTTTCTTATCTGCGAAGCTCTTTATCTGACCTTCAATTCTGAATGATAACTTTGCTGGGTAGAGTAATCTTGGTTATAGTTCTTGCTGTTCATCACTTTGAATATTTCTTGCCACTCCCTTCTGGCCTGCATAGTTTCTGTTGAAAAATTAGCTGACAGTCATATGGGTTCTCTCTTGCAAGTAACTAGCTGTTTTTCTCTTGCTGCTTTCAAGATTCTCTCTTTGTCTTTTGCCCTTGGCATTTTAATTATGATTGTCTTGGTATGGTCCTCTTTGGATTCTTCTTGTTTCTGGTTCTGTGTGCTTCCTGGACTTGTAAGTCTATTTCTTTCACCAGGTTGGGAAAGTTTTCTGTCATTATTTCTTTCAATACGCCTTCGATATTCTGCTCTCTCTCTTGTTCTGGCACCCCAGAAATCCAGATGTTGGTATACTTAAAGCTGTCCCAGAGCTCCTTACACTATCCTCACACTTTTGGATTCTTCTTTCTTTCTGCCTCTCTGGGTGTTTTTTATTTCCTCATATTCCAGATGTTTGGTTTGACTCAAGGTACATTGATCTACAGTTGAGTTTCTGTATATTCTTTATTTCAGACAGTGTATATTTTATTTCTGACTAGTCCTTTTCCATTTTTTGCTATTATCATTAAGGCCCTTAAAGGTCTCTTCACGTTTCTCAGCAGTTTTTAGAAGATTCTTGAGTAACCTTATAAATGTGATTCTGAACTGTGTCATTCAGTAGTTTACTTTCCTCTATCTCTTCCATTCGTGACATACTTCTGTGTCTCCGTATTTTGGTTGCCTCCCTATGTTGATGGAGTGTGGCTTTGTGTGGTAGGTGACCTATAGGGGCCAGTAGCTCAGCTTCCCCAAAGGTATACCCCTTTGTGGGCTGAGTGCAAAGTCTTGGTGTAGTTAAGCCTTGTTTGCTGTTGGTACACTGGGAGGAACTGACCTCTAGGCCAACTGGCTGTGAGGACCTGCTGTGTCTATAATGAAAGAACTGCTGCACTAGAGACATGCTTATGGTGCAGGCCTTGTTTCAGTGGGGCTTTGGTGCTCACTGAGTCTGCCTCCCAAATGTGACACTTATGGGTGTGAGGAGTTGAAATCTGATGTCTCACACACTGACCATTAGATACACTGGCTTCTGGATCTCCAGTGGGGTGAAATTCAGCTCCTATCTGACGTTACCCTGCAGGAGCTACAGGGAGAACCACAGTCCTCTCCTTCCTGATTGGAGCTTGGAGTCTTTGGAGCTGTCTGCACGAGGTTGCAAGTTTGCTAGGTTAAACTGCAATAGAGAAGGCCATTCATATGCAAAAGCCACGTGGATGTGTTTGTAGATTGTGTGGGCGGAGTCTTAGGGCGTCAATAGGCTAGGGTGTGGCAAACAGCGATGGTTGCCAGTCAGCCGTCTCTGCCTCTCTGACCTGCGCCCTAGGACAGCAAACAATTATTTTTGTGCGCAGCTCTATACGCAAGCCACCCTCACTTTTCGACCCAATGGCAGACAGTCCAGCTTCTTTCCAGAAACTGGATTTCAGAGAGATTGGGAGCTTATCTCTCTTCGGGTTGAAGAAAGCAATGCCCTCCTCCAGCCTGTATCGCTAGAGGGATGTCTGTCTCCCTGACTGGGATGGGGCTTAAGTAGGTAGTCAGACATTCTTCTCACAATCCAGGACTACTGGCTCCAACTGCTCGCCTACCTGCTTTCCTGATTGAGCCTAACCACTCCCCTGCCAGCCTGATTGATGACTAACTGCTCCCCTGCCAGCCTGTTTGCCCCCAACTTCCCTCCTCTGCCAGACTGGTTACCCCCAACTGTCCTACTCTGCAGGCTTAATTTCCCCCAACAGCGGTCCCTTGCAGGCCTGGTCCCTCCCAACTGCCCTCCCCTACTGACCATCTTATAGCTGCTATCTTGTATCCACCTGGAGGCAGCCATCTTTGACCACATGGGGGCAGCCATCCTTTGTGTGGGAGTGATGGTCAGTTTGCATATTACTCTTTTATTGGATAGGATATAGGCCATATATCCTATCTAATATATCTACATATCACTATCTATATAGTGATGGTGGGGGCTAGCTGGTTTGCTCTGAAGGGTGTCCTGGATCAGGGTGGGGGTTCCCTTGGGGTGTGGTGCAGCCTGGGCAAAAGACCTGTGGTGGTTTGCAGGCCGGCCACACCCCCCGGCGACCCAAGCAGAGGCCCTGGTATCTGGGATTTATTTATCTTTTATAATTGAAACTTTGTAGCCTTGAGGGTAATCAGGACTCCTGCTTGCTCCATGGCCACAGCCATTTTTGTTGGGAATTATTTATCTTCTGTAATTGAAACTTTGTAGCCTTGAGTAGAGGACTGGGCTGGCCAGGATGTGCGGAAAGCTTGGCTTCCTCCATCACCAGGGGCAACCCAAGCCTCCTGTTCACAGTCATCTTGGCTGGCTTAATTTGCATACTTGCTCCTGATTGGCTGATGGGAATGACTTGTGAGTATGGCAGAGTGATGGTTAATTTGCATATTACTCTTTTATTAGATGGATTATTGCCTGATACTGCAAACATAAAGGGGGGCATGGCTACCTAGAAGTATAAGTGCCAGCATTTAGGTCATATGGGATTCCATATACCCTATACCTCCAAAACTCATGGCAATTATGATGGAAATGTTATTTATTATTTTGTTATTGTTGTCAATCCTCACCCAAGGATATTTTCCCATTGATTTTTTTTTAGAGAGAGTGGAAGGGAGGGGGAGAGACAGAGAGAAATATCCATGTGAGAGTGATGCATCGATTGGTTGCTTCCAGCACAAGGATCAAGTCTGCAACCAAGGTACATGCTTTGATCAGAATCGAACCCAGGACCCTTCAGTTCACAGGCCTATGCTCTGTCCACTGAGCCAAACCACTTAGGGATGTAAATGTTATATTTAAACACTTTTTTTTTTTTTTTGGTTATTAAATTTATTATATTGCATTTACAAAGAAAACAGACAATGCATCTAGTAGAAAGAATAAAAATGTAATCAGGATTTTATTTTTAACTGACAGCAAACAGAAATTCTTTAGTGAGATCTTGACAATTTGACAGTATTATGATTAAGTTCAATAAACATCCATGATGTATACTTGGAAGATCAAATTCTACAGCTGCCTCTTTCTACAACTTCTACTTCATCTCGACCTTTAAATGATAGGGAAAGCCCTTATTTTATGAGAAACATTTCCAAAATGAAGTTATATGTTTTTCTACTATTAGTTCATGTCAGTTGTTGAAATAGGGCCTTCTATTTTATGTTTTGGTTATTTCCCTTACTATCATTATCAGAATTTCTGTAATTCCACAGTTGTAATTTAAAACTTTCTGTCCAGAAAAAGTTAAATTACACTTCACTTTGGAAAATTATATATCACAAAAACAGTTTGCAAAGAGAAGCAATAATGAGTTTTAGCCTAACTTTAAAAAAATCTTTTATAAACTATCACATTTATAGTATTGCCAGTCTCAGTGAAATGGCATATTTACTTGAGTATAAGTGCTTAAGCTGAAATATCAGCTTTTCATATGGGAATATACAGTAGTAGTATGATTAACTTATTTCTATTTTATAAAATCAACCATAGATGAGTATTACTTTAAAGACAGTTCTACTGATAAGATTATATTAATGCACAAATGGGATCTAAGAAACGGTTATTTGTAAGACATCTCTATCTTTTGGCAAGTGTATAATCTCTTTGTATCTCAGCTTCCCAAGTGAGATAATCATAGTACCAGCTATAGAGTTTTAGTGGGGATTAAGTGAATTAAAAGTGTTGAGAACAAAGTCTAAAGCACTTCTGTTAGCTTTTACTGTTTTCATCCTTTTCATTACATCTGTGAGGTGATTATCTTAAATATAAAGATTTTTTTTTCTCCTTATTTTCAGATGACCTGTGTAGAAAAAGCAGGAACAGATGAAAAAATGCTCATGAAGGTCTTTCGATGTTTGGGAAGTTGGTTTAACCTAGGCGTTTTAGACAGTAACTTCATGGCTAACAATAAGTTACTAGCACTCCTTTTTGAGGTTTTGGTAAGTAATGGCTTTTTTTATTAAAGTATTACTGCCACATATCCACAGTAACTAACATTCTGGGACATAACAGTGTTCTCATATTTCTGAAAAGTGATTGGAAGAAAAAGAAAAGCACAAGTATAAAATAGATATTTGCAGGTGGGAGTGACTTTTTCTTCTTTTTTCCGATGCTTTTCTTACATGAAGACATATTAGTATGTGCCAGGTTTCTTGTCCCAGCATTAACACTGGGTGCTGTAATCTGGAGAAAGGAGCTAATGTGTAGATTCAAGAAGGAGTCCAAAGATGAAAGATAATTTTGAAAAGCATTAGGGGTCAGGAGAGCTTCAGCTAAAGGAACTGAAGACTACCCCTTGTCTAAGAACTCCGTGCTATTTATTAACACGATTTGTCCTGAGGCAAGGTGGAGACATACACTTCAAAGGGTAAGATTTCAAAGGGTAGGGTACTGAAGCATTGTCAGTTTGGGGAATAGTCTATAGCTATACAGGTGTTTGGCCAACAGGAGGCAATAAAATGCCTTGAGCTGTCTGGCAGCAAGCGATTATACTAATCAGGTGTGGGGGAAGTGCCGTTTAGCCAGTTCCAATAGATAATTACATTTTTGGCTCAGCCCTTGTTCAGTCTCCAAACTTCACCAACCTTTTGGTGAAATTCTTGTAATTATTACATGCTGGAATTGGTTCCCGGAAGTATGGACTCTCTGTGCTTAATGGTTGTGTGCTGGTATACATTAATTGGCTGCCTCCTGCACACCCCTTACTGGGGATCAAGCCCACAACCCAGGCATGTGCCCTGACTGGGAATTGAACTGGTGACCTCTTGGTTCATGGTCAACGCTCAACCACTAAGTTACCCTGGCTGGGCGAGTAAAATAATTATTTTCCTTCAAAATTTTCAAGGGCTCTTGTATACTGGCAAACATCATTGCTAATGATGAAGCTGGGTAACTGATTTTTGCTTCATCTTTGCTAATGATGAAACTGGATAACTGGTTTTGCTCCTTTCTAAGTTACCTTCTCCTCTCTTCCCCAGAAGTTTTAAGAACCTCTCTTTAACCTTGATATTCTGAAATATCATGTTGATGTTATTTATGGGTCTCTGATAATTATTGGATCCTTTCATTTTAGATAGTACTTAAATGTCAGAAAAAGGATGGAAAAATTTTCAGAGAATAAATAGGGCAGGAATAAATAGGGCATTTATAGAGAATAAATCGGAGGGACTGATAAGGAAAACATGGGTTTTAGAAGTGATGTGTTCATGATTGAGGTACAAAAAGACTGACTTGCTTGGCATATAGGGAAATCTCAATAGCATTGAGAAAATTGATGGATATTGTCTCATTGAAGACCATGATTATCAGGCTTTAGCCATGTAAATTACATGTTCAGAAACAGGCTATAATTGTTTACATATTAATTGAATTATAGCTTAATGATCATACTTCTACCCTATTCCTGTTTCCCAGCAACAGGATAAGACCTCATCCAACCTACATGAAGCTGCTTCAGATTGTGTGTGCTCAGCTCTCTATGCCATTGAGAATGTGGAGACTAACTTGCCATTAGCCATGCAACTGTTTCAAGGAGTCCTGACATTGGAGACTGCCTATCATATGGCTGTGGCACGCGAAGATTTAGATAAGTGAGTATTTAAGGCAGTAGCCCTGGATTCACACACAGTCTGGTGTTCTTTTTATAATTTATCTATTCTTTGTGACTCTTTGTAACTGTAAATGCACACTTTGTATCCTAAAGATGCTCTTCTGTTTTCATCTGACCTGGAGTGGCAAATTGGATGCAGAAGGAAAAGTTGTAATCATAGAAAGTCGTAATTTTTTATGCTTAAAAGGAGCAAGGCTCTAAAAATTAGGGATGAACTTTGAAGTATCATGTGATTTTGATGGGAATTTTTTGCAGATGTTTAGTAATTGAGAATTTGAACTACTTATGAGTCATTTACTTATATGTATAAAAGTATTTGAGGTAAAAATAGTGGATGTCATGGAGATTGGAGTACAGCATAGCAAATAATCATTTGGGCTGAGGATAATTTTCTTTATTTGAATAACTATTGGTGAATATTTACATAAAACACCAAGATTTCTGACTTGGTATTCTTATTTCTCTTTCATTTACAGAGTTCTGAATTACTGTCGGATTTTTACTGAACTATGTGAAACTTTTCTTGAAAAAATTGTTTGTACTCCAGGCCAAGGTCTTGGGGATCTGCGAACTCTAGAACTGCTTCTTATTTGTGCAGGACATCCTCAATATGAGGTAGTGTTTATACTATGCTAAAGCATTTTTCTCCAAGTTTTATGTTGTACATTATTTATATTCTCTTGTTTCCCACCCAGCTTTATATTAATGGGAAATAAAAGTCTTATTTTTAATTGATCTGATGTGGGGGTTGCCTCTGTATTGGATTTTTTAAAAAATTAATTACATTTGGGCTTCTTCTTTTGAATCCTTTTCTATTTTTTTACCTGGTTAGCTGAACTAACTGGTATATGTACTTCAATGAGGCAGTTAGAAAGAAAGCCCACTATCTTTCTGCTGAGCTCCCTATTTCTCTGTAGTTATTCTTTAGAGTTTTACAGCTAAAAGAAAACACCACCAAATCTTAAGTACACCTCCAAAAATCTTAACATCCAAAATTTGTCTCCAGATTATGAATGGGAATGAGAAAAGGATTAAAACGACTTAAAGAGTCTCCTTCATTCTAAAATTTGGTGTAAGAGACCTTACCTCTTTTAAGTTTGCTAGATTAAAAAAAACATTTCATTTAAGTAATTTTATCTTCTCTTAATTGTGTAAGAAGTGGCAAAAAACTCCCAAGTTGGGTATTACTTTAAATAGTTCTATTTTGTATCCTTGATGGGAAAAGTATGATATAGAGCCCCTCTTAGGGAGGTCACAATAATCCTGTTAATTTTCAACCCTTTTTTTAAAAAAATATATTTTATTGATATTTTACAGAGAGGAAGGGAGAGAGATAGAGAGCTAGAAACATCGATGAGAGAGAAACATCGACCAGCTGCCTCTTGCACACCCCCTACCAGGGATGTGCCTGCAACCAATATAGATGCCCTGGACTGGAATCGAACCTGGGACCTTTCAGTCCGCAGACCAATGCTCTACCACTGAGCCAAACCGGTTTCGGCTGGAGCATCATTCTGATACACCAAGGATGCCGGTCAATTTCCAGTTGGAGCACATATAAGAGAACCAATGAATTGCATATATAAGTAGAACAACAAGTTGATATTTCTCTCTCTCTCTCTCTCTCTCTCTCTCTCTCTCTGTCTCTCTGTCTCTCTGTCTCTCTCTCTGAAAATCGGTTTTTTAAAAACCAGTTAAAACATTTTTGGGCTGGTCAAGATGATTGCATAGGTAAATGCTGGACTCTCCACCTCTCACAACCACATCAAAATTTCAACTAAAATACCAAACAACCATCATTCAGATCCATCTGAAATCTAGCTGAATGCAAGTCCTATACTAGGGAATTAAAGAAGAAGCACATCGAGACTTGTAGGAGGGGTGGAATTGCAGAACCAGTTGGTCCCATTTCTACGTGTGGTGGTTTAAAATGGGAGGGATGTCTTGGCTGTGGAGGTTTCCCTAAGCCTTAGGGCCTAAGGAGTGATGGGTCCCAGCACCACACTAGGTTCTACAGCCCAGGGTTCCAGTATCAGGAAGAGAAGTCTCCATAATTTCTGGCTGTAAAAACCAGCAGGGATTGTGGCTAAGTGACATGGAGGCTTACTGGTCTCAGGCAGTTCCTCTTAAAGGACCCTCTTACTCAGACTCATTTCCTCCTAGCTCCAGCACTGGGCAGCAGCTTGAAAGGAACCTGGGACATTCAGGAAGGAACTACAATAACTTGCCTGGAATCAGGGCAAGAGCTGGAGGGGCAGCTTTCTCCCAGACAGAAGTTCTAGCAGAGGCTATTGTTCCTTTGATGAGCCCTCTGCACCACAAAGCTGGCAGGCACAACACCATATCTGTATCTTCATCAACCTGGCTCACACTATTTAGCACATCTTGGTGATTTCCTAAGATCCTGCTCCTCCCTACTTGCATGCTCATCCAAGCCATTTCCAGTGGCTTTTCCATACAACTGTTCTATCTTGCCTCATGCTACAGACTTTGCTAAAATTTCTCAAACAAGCAGCATCATACCTCTCAATAAGAGGCCCCAGGTCTGGCATTAGTGGCAGCCTGTCTTGGTTCATAGCATGGCTCTCCTGGGCACCTCCAAACCCAACACAAGTAGCAGCCATATGCAGATTGCTTTGTAGCTAATGCTGGGTGGACCCGTGTAGAGGGCATAGGCAGTGGTTGACTTTGCACCTCCCAGTGGCTCCAGAGCCAGCAATGCACCTAGTGGTCAACTTCATCAATGCTGGATTACAACCCTAATACTGCCAAGGGTGACACACTCAAGTGACAAATGCACTAAAAGCAAGTCCTGTTCCATAGGGTCAGCATCTGCACAGCTCACACAGGGAGGCACCTGGATTGCCCAGCTCAGATGACTTGGAAAGCTGAGCCACTAGGCCCTACAGGACACCTACTACACAAGGCATCCAAGAGACATAGCAGATCTACCTAATACTTAGAAACAAGCAGAGGGAAGCAGACAAATTGTAGAGACAAAGAAACATGCCACAAATGAAAGAACAGGAGAACTCTCCAGAAAAAGAACTAAATGAAATGGAAGCAAGAAAACTACCAGATACAGAGTTTGAAACAGTTATAAGGATGCTCAAGTAACTTACTGAGAACTTCAAGAAACTTAGTGAGAACATCAGCAACATAAAAAAAACCAGCCAGAAATGAAGGATACGCTCACTGAAATGAAGAATAATTTGCAGAGAATCAGCAGTAGAGTAGAGGATACTAAGAATCAAATAAAAAAATTAGAATATCAGCAAGCAAAAACACCCAATCAGAGCAAAAAGAATAAAAAAATATGAAGATAGTATAAGGAGTCTCTGAGACAACTTCAAGCATACCAACAATCACATCATGGGGGTGTTGGAAGGAGAAAGAAAATGAAAACCTATTTGAAAAAATAGTAACAGAACTTCCCTTAACCTGGTGAAATAAATAAATATACAAGTCCAGGAAGCACAGGATCCCAAACAAGATGAACCCAAAGTGACCTATATCGGAACACATCATAATTAAAATGCCAAAGATTAAAGACAACTGTGGGGGGGAGTGTGTGTGTTTTCCCCAGAGAGGAAGGGAGAGAGGGGAAAGATAAAAGCATTAGTGATATCAGTGATGAGAATCATTGATTGACTGCCTCCAGCATGCCCCCTATAGGGGATTGAGACTAACCTGGGCATGTGCCCTGACGGAATCGGTTCATAGGTTGATGCTCTACCATTGAGCCACACCAGCTGGGCCAAAGAGAGGATCTTAAAAGCAGCAAGAGAAAAGCAGTTAGTTACCTACAAGGGAGTTGCCCATATGACTGTCAGCTGATTTCTCAACAGACACTTTGCAGGCCAGAAGGGAGCGGCACAAGATATTCAAAGAAATGAAAAGCAAGTACCTAAACAAGATTAATATACCCAGCAAAACTATCATTTAGAATTGAGAGACTTATAAAGAGATTTCTAGTCAAGAAAAAGCTAAAGGAGTTCATCACCACTAAACCAGAATTACATAAAAAATAAAGGGTCTTGCCCTCGCCGGTTTTGCTCAGTAGATAGACCGTCAGCCTGCAGACTAAAGGGTCCCAGGTTCAACTCTGGTCAAGGGCACATGCCCGAGTTGTGGGCTCAGTCCCCAGTAAGGAGCATGCAGGAGGTAGCCGATCAATGATTCTCTCTTACCGATGTTTCTATCTCTCCCTCTCCCTTCCTCTAAAATCAATTTAAAAAATTAATAAATAAAGTGTCTTCTTGAAGAAGAAGAAAGGAGGAGGAGGAGGAGAAGGAGAAGGAGAAGGGGGAAAGGAAGGATGATGGTCAAGAATAGGAATAATAAAATGGCAATAGATAATGTATATATCAACAATTGAATCTAAGAAAATAAGCAAAAGAGAGATACAGACAACATCTTGACAGTTGTGATATGGGAGAGAGGTTGAATAAGGTGAAGGATTTAAAAGTACAAATTAATCATAGCCCATGGACAAAGACAATAGACAGGTGAAGGCCTGGAATGGGCTGGGAGAGGAGAGGAAGGGAGCAAAGGGAGAGAGTGGAGGACATATGTAATAAATACTCTCAACAACAAAATAATTTTTAAAAAATAAAATGAAATAAAACTTTTGGGAGGTAGTATAGCACTACATATTATTATAACTTCTTTAAACAGTGCTATAAGTAAGATAAGCTTTGGATAAAATCTGTTTCCCCTTTCCCACTCAAGAAATCAAGTGAATAAAAGTGATATAAGGTTGGTAAGTATAGGGATACTTGCAGATGGTTTGTCTTGTTATAGGTTCTCTAATCTCAAATATGAAATGAAATGATTTCAGAATTTGGTGAAAAATACTTGAAGGGATTTCCACTTTTCTATCTGCTTCTCTAAATTCAGAATCTAATATACTGTTGGAGAAGTTATCTAGGGTAAATAGGAAATGTAAAGCCATCTCTAAAAGGATTTTGGGATCTGATATGAGAAGATAATTTGGGAGGAGGATAATAAATCTACTAGAAAAAAAGTGGTTTCTTAATTGATTCCACTTAAAAATATATCTTGTTTCCTACATTGCCCTAATAATAATAAAACTCATTCCATTTCATTTCCCTTTCTCTAATAGGTAGTAGAAATTTCCTTTAACTTTTGGTACCGACTAGGGGAGCATTTGTACAAAACTAACGACGAAGTTATTCATGGCATCTTCAAAGCTTACATTCAGAGGCTACTTCATGCCTTGGCTCGACACTGCCAGCTAGAACCAGACCATGTAAGTTCTTTTCTCTATTCTTTAAATCTTAATTTCCTCCTCTTTTTAATATTGTTTTGAAGAGGAACTTTTGACAATTAAAGCTAATGAAATGTGTGAAGGTTTTCTATCACTAGCTTAAACTGAAGAAATCAGTATCAGTATATTGAAGAGTATTAGGTCTGCGTACAAAGAAATTAAGTCTGCTGAGCCAGTAATTCTGGGAATTTACCTTAAATTTTGCAGAAGAAAAAGGAGCTACTTTATAAAAAGCACTATCTATTTAAAAAACAAAAAAAGGTAAACCATTTACAACAGTGTATGAAGAGTTGTATCAATTATGATGTAGTACCTTAATGTAACAATTAAAAATAAGTAACTATTGATATTGTACCATTATGTAACAATTAAAAATAAGTAACTATTGATATTGATATTGATAGCTGGTATGCTAAAAAAAAAATTCAGAATGCATTGGTTGGATTAAAACTAATGCGAAAGTTAAATATTTTTTATTTTTATGAGGATATGGAGAATAATATGATTTCCCTCCCACATACATACATGTTTTTATTTATATTATTTATATGATTTTTAAAGGAAATTTAGAAATAATTTATTTGCTTAGAAGTATACTAGGAATATTATCAAATAGCTGTTCAAAAACTCTTCAATTTCTATTCTTTGCATAGTCTCTTCAAATTTTACAGCATTTATTTCATCCTTTGAGTTGGTTGGTTGGTTTAATCCCTGTATTCTAACTTAGGACTTAGAGTGAGGATTTTTTTTCCCCATTGCTTACAATTAAATCTGACATGAAAACTGTCTATTCTGTTCATTTTAATGTTAACATTGTTTGAGTCATGATATTTTGTGTCTCTACAGAACCTTAATGATGATTTAGTCTAGTGGTTTTCAATGCTTTTTTAAACTGATGAATGCTATCTTTAACTACATTGTACTTAGAAGCCTGATAATGTAAATAAAAGCAGGTTGCTCTGGTTTATATGACTACTTGATTCCTTTCTTCCCTTTGCTAGTTCTGTGGCACCATTTCCCTTGTAGTTAATTTTCTATACTAGTTAGGTGTATAGTGTTTTATCTCACCTGAGACAGCCATCATTTCCTTTCCTCCTTATTCCTTCACGTTTATTGATTTGTTCATATTACAGTAAGGAGGTTGAAACACATCAGCAATTCTCAGTAGTCCTAAGGGCTTTTTTCACATTTCATGTTCCAAGATTCTTATATATGCCCTTAACCACTTCATGATTGGGTAAGCCTTTGTTTACTCAGAGAAGTGTGTTGGAATAAGAAATATTTAAGAAACATTGAAATGTAAATGATTTCTATTTTTTAATGAAAATTTTCAAGTATGTAGCAAAGGTGAAATGATTTTGTTAGTGAATATCTGTATATCTACTACCTAAATTCTACGATTAATATTTTACTATACTTGTTTTATTATGTCTGTTAACATATTCAAAATTCTTTTTAAATAATTTATTCTGTGACTAGATATTGGGATAATGGTTGATTTTAGTAGATCTTGAACCATAACATTTCAGAGGCTTATTCAGTACTAAAAAGCTAGAACTTATTTAAATGAATTTATAAGCTCTTGTATTACCACCTCTTCCAGATTACTTCCTACCTCCACCCCTTTAAAATGTTCTAACAATAGAGTAAGTTATAGCTTGGAAATGAAGAAGAAGAAAAAAGAAGAAGAAGAAAAAGATGTAGTAGAAGAGTTGATAAAGGTGGTTGATATGTTTTATTGACTTGAAATACCTAAATGTTTGGGGGACGATCTATAATAAAATATCCTTGTGATTTATCTTTTGTCCAATGGTCTTTCTCCCCCCCCCCCCTTTTTTTTTTCTTGACTGCATAGTGGTCAGTGAAAACATTTAAAACAAATGTTATTTGATTTGATATTTTAGGAGGGGGTTCCTGAGGAAACTGATGACTTTGGGGAGTTTCGAATGAGGGTATCAGACCTGGTGAAAGACTTGATTTTCCTGATTGGGTCTATGGAGTGTTTTGCTCAGGTAAGCTCATTTGGAGATTCTCACCAGTTTTAATGATAACTTTAATTATGTTCAATTCTGTATCTTCTATAAATGTTCCATTTTTTTCTTCAATCTCAATGGCTAAATAGGACAATAGATATGTAGGTGCCTAGCACACTGCCTGGCATATAGTAGCTATGTTTATTTACTATCTTATAAGCCAATTGCAGTCTGTGGATGGTTCAATTATAGTTTGCTCTGTGACGCTTGCTAATGAAAGTTATTCCACTTGTCCAGCTGGAATGGAAGATCATAGATAAACCTTAAAGCCCCAGGATACTTACAGGGAATTTAGACAGGAAAAATAGTAAGTTTCTCTGCTTTAATAATTATGTACCAACTCCTTCGATTCCTTTAGTTATTTGGCATTGTCTTTTGTCCATACTTATGGTTAGATTCCTGTGCAGTTTCATCCCAGAGGTGATTATACTAGAGCAGAAGAATTACAGTTCTGTGGTTTTCCTCACAATTAGTGAGTAACACTTTACCTCATAAGATTATGATCATCACCATTCCACATCACTTAACAGCGTAAGTTCAGGTGGCTTTCATATTGCTCGATCACACTCTTAAGATCTGAAATGCTAGTTTTGATGCTTTGTCAGCAATACTGAACTAACCTAATATTTTTGTAACCCATACATTTTGTGTATTTTGGGGGCATAATCTGATCTAGAAAGTGTTAATAAAACTATAACTATTTTTCTTTATATTAAGCTAGTGTGTTTATTGACCTAACTACAAAGGGTTGGGGATTTTTAGAAAGGACTAAGATCGCTACATCACAGACAGATGACCTGTGTTCAGATTTCAGTTCTCTTACTTTTCAGCAAGTTATAATACTTATTCTTTTGTGGGTTTTTTTTTTTTTTTTTTTTTTTTTTTTTTTTTGTGTGTGTGTGTGTGTGTGTGTGTGTGTCTGTGTGTGTGTGTTTAATCCTTATCTGAGGACATATTCTTTGATTTGGGAGAGAGGAGAAAGGAGAGAGACAGAGTTAGTTGCCTCCAGTACACACCTTGACAGGGGATCGAACCCGCTATCTAGGTACATGCCCTGACCTGGAATTGAACCTGCAACCTTTTTATTGTACAGGTTGATACTCCAACTGTGCCACCTGGCTGTTATTTATGATCTCCAGATCATAAATAAAGGGTTGTTCAAGATATTTTCTGTGGAACACCAGTCCCATGAGATATTCTTTGGCAAAAAAGGATCCATCATCAATTAAAATGGGGAAATGACTTAAATGATATATTAAAGGCTCTGTGAAGTCCTATACACTAGTTTTGTCTTACCTAGCAATGTCTGTTATTTGACTAAGAAATCTTATTTAGACTAACACCCAGAGTCACATTCCAGATGGATATACCCTGGGAAATTTCTGGATATCTCTGAAAATTCTACTTGGTCTCTCCACACCACCTCTTGTTTGGACATGGTATTGTGATAGGTCCCTTTAGACCGCTACTTTCTAGGAATTCAATCTGTGCTATAGTTTGATGTAGTCAATAGGAATGCAAAGCCAATGCATATATAGAGAATTTACATTGTGTCTCAATTTTAAGTGTGTTTATGTATTTATCAGTTGTTATCAGGACTAGGAAAAGACACTCACTAATATGTTTTGTTTTTTCTATAATATTCATTTTGTGGGAGCAGATAATAATCTTGGTATATTCTTGGGGACCTAAATGGGTTTATTTTAAATATTAAATTACTAGTTACTTGTAGATTAGTAATTAGTGAAGCTGTGAAAAATGAAAGTCATATTCTTTCCTGGCTCGGAGAGATATTTCAATTTAGAAATAAGGGGCTGGATTTATTGTAACTAACAGGGTTTTTTTTTGTTTTGTTTGTTTTGGAATTCTATTCTGTTTTCCTTTTAATGGATCCATAATCCACCTCTTCTTCTCTAGTTATATTCTACTCTGAAAGAAGGCAACCCACCCTGGGAGGTGACAGAAGCGGTTCTCTTTATCATGGCTGCTATAGCAAAGAGTGTTGATCCGTGAGTGTCTAATAAGTCTTTTGCTGGGAACTCTATCAAAGAAAGGAAAATTACACCATTTTTCTCATGTGATATATGCTTGGAAACTCTTAGAACATCTTCTGACTTCTAGAGTCTAGTCCAGAGTCATATGCATTGCTGATATCTAAGTTTTAACCACATTTCCCAGAGTTAAAATTACTTTGTTCTTGATGCTAAAATGCTGATTTATTTTTCTAACCGAGGTTCCTTTGTGAAAGTTGGTATAATCAAAAAATACTGTTCTCCTTTTTTTTTTGTCTTAGTCGTTTGTGAGTTTCAGAGAGGCAAGGCATAGGTACCATTTTACCAAATAGAGTAGCAAAATCTAAAATGTAATTGTTTTTGTTATTGCTTAGCATAGAAATTCTATTTATGATTTTAACATGAATCCTTAAAAACAGGTTACTTTGTGCTGTGAGTTTATAAGTTGGTGTTAATATTTGTCCAGTTTTCTTGTATTAAAATCAGATACCCCTTCAGTTGAGTTTTCCACCCAGGCCTTGAATGGGGAGATGGTGAAGGCATGTATTTGTAAAAAGTACAGTGCTTCTTTCTTATTTGCCTCGCAGGGCCTAGTCAGCTAAATCTTATATTGTTTCTAATTCAGTAAATGTTCAATGACACAATATGTTTGTTTTTCTATATTAAGAGGTTCTGGTCCTGAATTACATTCTATTCTATTTGCTCTTAAACCTATTTTGGTGTCTTTTGGAACCTTCAGTGACAGTCTGAAGATTATTAAAAATCACTAGTATTTTTTTTAATATATTTTTTTTTATTGATTTTTCACAGAGAGGAAGAGAGAGGGATAGAGAGTTAGAAACATCGATGAGAGAGAATCATCGATCAGCTGCCTCTTCTACACCTCCCCTGGGGATGTGCCCGCACCCAAGGTACATGCCCTTGCCCAGAATCGAACCCAGGACCTTTCAGTACGCAGGCTGATGCTCTATCCACTGAGCCAAACCGGTCCCGGCAAAAATCACTAATATTTTAACTGACACGTGTTGGTGTGAAAAAAGGTAAGAGTATCAGTAATAACTTTAGTGTCCCTGGGAAACAAGATTTTATTTTGTTTTTTATTTATCCACATCTCAAGCCATCTGCATGAGTGTAATTTTTTAATGTATATAAAGGACTAATAGACGTAGTTTATCAGCACGTAGTGCTCAATTCATAATATTATGTACATTTTAAACATCTTTTATTTCTGGATTATGTTCTACCACTTTGGAGGCATCCTCACTCTGCTTAAATAACTTTAGCTAGCATTCTTGGGGAGTGGGGGGAAAAAGATAAGAAAAAAGGAAAAAATAAATTCATGGAGCTGTGGAAAGTACTTGTTAACTTTAATTTTCCTTTACCTGTTCCTGCAACTTATATTCTTTTTGTTTGTTTATGTGATATATCATGTTTATTGATTTGTGAATATTGTACCATCCTTGCATCCCTGGAAAAAATCCCACTTGGTCATGGTGTATGATCTTTTTAAAATATTGCTGGAACCGATTTGCTAATATTTTGTTGAGAGTTTTAGCATTTATATTCATCAGGGATATTGGCCTTTAATTTTCTTTCTTCAACTTATATTCTTCTTGTTCCTTTAGTTAGTTAACTGGCTCACTCATGCTTAAGTGTTCTTAAAGTTTTTAGTATCCAGCTGTAAGAAATCTTTTGGAGAATAACAACTAATAAAAAGTGGTCTGTAAGAAATATTCATTCATTTACTTAGCCATTCAGCAATATTTGTTGAGTGCCCACTATGTGCCAGGCACTGTTCTAGGTGCTGCAGATATAGGAATAAATATAAAAGATTCTTTAAATGCAACCATAGTAAATGCCTGCCTCTCCAGTTTGAAGAGCCTTTTTTGGTAGCAGAATGTATCTTTAGACATTGACATTCTAAAGATTAAGGAGCAGTATGCTTCTTCTGAAACAGTTATATCTTCCATTTCTTTCTTTCCCCCCATTTCCTAGGATTTAAAAACCTTTCATATCAGGTGTTAAGTACTTTTATCCAAATGATAAATTATTTAGAAAGAAGCCCTTTAGCAATGATTTGTATCATTGCAGCCTGTTTCTTAGCCAAAACCTGATCTCTGAAATCAGGAACTCTGAGTGCTTGCCTTCTGTACACAGGGAGAACAATCCAACGCTTGTAGAGGTCCTAGAAGGAGTTGTCCGTCTCCCAGAGACTGTACATACAGCTGTGCGATACACCAGCATTGAATTGGTTGGAGAAATGAGCGAAGTGGTTGATCGAAATCCTCATTTCCTTGGTATGTGTGAACTCTGCCCTCAGCCACTGCTGTGTCTGATTTTTCTGATTTTCTTTCTTTCTCTTATGTTTGCTCTTGTTTTCTTGCATATTGCTAGGTAGAATGTTTCTAGGCACTGAAAGTAAATATTTTATGAGTTATTGCTTAGTTGACTTGCTTTATAGAAATTCACCTTTAAAACCCTTTTTTTGGAACACTTATATTTTGTAAAAAGTAGAATATGATGAATTAATTCTTCCAGAAGTACTAAAGATCCATCTGCATGTTTTAAGGCCCTTTGTAACTATAAAGAAGCAAGTATAAAAGTGTCAGTTTTAGATAACTATCATTGTTCTTATTAATGTCAGCTATTTTTACAAAGTGACTCACCTGTGAGTATATTGGTAGCTCTCTGAGCTTTACATTTTTCCTTATAGTCTTAACTAAAGGCCCGGTGCATGATTCGTGCACCAGTGGGGTCCCTCAGCCTGGCCTGCGGGGATTGGGCCGAAACTGGCTCTCTGACATCCCTCAAGAGGTCCCGGATTGCGAGAGGGCACAGGCCAGGTCAGGGGACCCCACTAGTGCACAAATCTCTGTACTGGACCTCTAGTATGCATATAAGGTCTTCCCACCCTCCTCCCCTCTCCCGAGATTCATCAGTCTGTCCCATGTTTCCATGCCTGTGGTTCCACTCCTGCATTGAACATCTGCCCCCTGGTGATCAGTGCACATCATAGCTACCAGTCCACCAGTTGGCTGGTCGCTTAGGCTTTTATACACCGAGTGGCCAGATTATTGTGATCTCTGAATGTATATTAATCTGGCCTCTCAGTGTATATCCTATATAATAAAAGGCTAATGTGCAAATTGTTCCCCAACCAGGAGTTTGACCAGCAGGCAGGCCCGCCAACAGCCCATGTTCCCTCCTCCTGGCCAGGCCGGCCAGACCCCATCCATACATGAATTTATGCACTGGGCCTCTAATATGTATATATTTATATACGCTGGGTGGCCAGATTATTATGCGTTCAGAGGTCATAATAATATGTCCACTCAGTGTATATATAGATACTTGGATGGTCATATCCACCAGTGGTTTCCAAACTGCTCTGTGAAGCACTAGCAACAAGCAGCATTTGATTGTCCATGAGGAAAGAGATGGGAAGATGACTAAGACTCAGGGCTCTCCATTTTTATGTTCTATATATTGAGGTTTGAACACATTTTATTTTTTAAAATGGTTCTTTTGCTTTAAAAAGAAAGAGAATGTAAACATCTATTATAGTAAACAAGAACTTTTCCTTAAGTTTCAAATATGTAATCTTTACCGTATGGTTTTTTTCCTTAGACCCTGTATTGGGCTATTTGATGAAAGGCCTGTGTGAAAAGCCTCTGGCTTCTGCTGCAGCCAAAGCCATTCATAACATTTGTTCTGTCTGCCGAGACCACATGGCTCAGCACTTTAATGGACTTCTGGAGATTGCCCGTTCCCTCGATTCCTTCATGTTGTCTCCAGAAGCTGCTGTGGGCTTGTTGAAAGGTATTTACTTATGATATTAACCAGGAACAGTCTCTTTTAAGCCACTTCTGAGGGTTATTGAGATATTATGACTAGGGGGGAAAAAGACTTAGAAGAGACTTTAAACATGATGCCTATTTTTAAATATTTAGAAGATTGTTATGAAAGCAAGAACATTTATGCTATGAGTAGTCAACTGTTGACAGTTTATTGACTCTTAGAAAATGCTTTCTAGCTAAACTTTCTGAAAACAAATGACTGTGAGGTAGTGAAATCCTTACAACTGGTGGTTGAGAACATATGGGAGTATATCAAATACAAAATTGGTAATAGGAACTGTGAGCATTTTTTAAGCCAGTGTGAGTGGCAAACAGCCTGGGCAATACTGGATGACCTTATGTGTGAGCTAGCTCTGTCCTTTGTCACCTCTATGACTAGGTTCCTTACTAGCCAGTATACCTGCGTTGTTTTAAAGACAGATTTTGTAGCATGGGTTTTTGTTGTTTCCCTTTGAATGCATAGGTAATAAGATATTAAGTTAGAGTCAGACATTCTTCATAACTACTATTGTGGTTATTGATGCCATCTTGTCATTTTCTAGAGAGATTTAACCTTTATGCTGAAGTGACATATGACCTGTAATAGAATGTGGCATCCCAGTCTAGACATAGAAAACTGTTTTTAGTTACAAACTGTTTAGTTCTGTAAGAATGAATTAAAAGAAACAATTATATTTAAGTTAGATTTTCACTTAAAATCTAATTTTAAACAAAAGTCTATATATCCATGGCTAATAGGCTGTCAGGAAGAATCATTCCGTTTTTTTATTCACATTTGAAGATTTATGGATTGATTTCTTTTTTTTTTTAATGAAATTTTAGAGATAATCAAGGAATTTTGGGCCTAGAAGGGATATCGTTTTACACATCAGCCTTTGAGTTTGGGGCGGGTGGGGGGGAGGTGCTTCCGCAGTTGATGGGGATTGTGAAAAGAGGGAGGCCAAGTCTCCACTTTAACCTAACTACCTCCCCCCCCCCAATCTATCTTATTAGAGCTCCAAGTTAAGATTTCATTTGGGGGAAATGTAAGGAAAGGGGCTTTTGCAACTATTTAAAAACAACAAAAAAGGCAGGCTTACTACTACTTTCCTGTTCAAAGCACTCATTTTATAGATAAAGAAATTGATGCCAGCTGAAACCAGTTTGGTTCATTGGATAGAGCGTCGGCCTGCGACTGAAAGGTCCCAGGTTCAATTCTGGTCAAGAGCATGTACCTTGGTTGCGGGCACATCCCCTAGAGGCAGCTGATCAAAGATTCTCTCTCATCGATGTTTCTGACTCTATTCCTCTCTCTTCCTCTCTGTAAAAAAAAAAAAAAAAAAAAAAAAAAGAATAAAATATATATATTAAAAAGAAAAAAGAAAGAAATTGATGCGCAGCAAGAATACTTTAGCCCCTTTCATAGATTCTGTTATGGTAGAAAAGAATTAAATCTCTAATTTCAGCCCATTCTTGTAAAAAAAAATATATTGTTTATATTTCTCCAATTTCTCTGATGATAAAAATTGCCCATGGGACTTATCAAAAATAAAGGTTCTCTATGACTTACTAAGTCAGGGTCTCGGGGAAGTTTTAGAGCTATTGTACTTTGCTATATAAAAATAGCTTTGGATCCAACACTCAGTGGTTGAGTGTTGACCCATGAACCAGGAGGTCAGAGTTCGATTACTGGTTAGGGCACATGCCTGGGTAGCTGACTCAATCCCCAGTAAGGGGAATGCAGTAGGCATCTGATCAATGATTTTCTCTCATCATTGATCCTCTCTCTCCCTCTTTCTCTCTCTGATATCAATAAGAATGTATTTTTTTTAAAAAAAGCTTTGGTATTGGCTTTGTAGAGGAGATTTTAAGTCTTGAAGGAATTGGAAGGGGAGATAAATTTAAACATCTTTAAACCAATAGGCTTCTATTAAAAAAAAACCTGACCATCAATAATAAACTATTGCAATTTAAAAAAACAGTGCTGATCTTTTTGGAAGGCAGCTATGCTCACCACTATACCACCAACGCAGCTTAGCGCTGATCTTTTTGAAAGAATGGGACCTGTCAGGCTTTTCTGTTAACCACATGCTGTAGACCAATGAATAACCTCAATTCAGCTTTTACTTTCTTCATCTGTATCTTCCTTTGTCTCTCAGGGACAGCACTTGTGCTAGCCAGATTACCGCTGGAGAAGATTACTCAATGTCTTAGTGAGCTATGTTCTGTTCAGGTTATGTCATTGAAAAAGGTGAGTTTGATTAAGTAAGGGGATGTGAAACAAATTAAGATATTTAAAAGGAAAAGTCAAAATTATTCATTTACTTGTATCTTTTGTAAAAGCCAAAAGAATGAATTGAAAAGTTTCCTTTTTCTTTCTCTTTTATAATGTACAGAAAAGTTTTTAAAATTAATATGTCTCTTGAAGTAGCTGCATGCACAGAAGTATTTAAAAATCAATAGATTTTTACTAATATCATAATACCATTTAGAAGATGTAACGGTAAAAATATCATTCAAGTTAGCATCCAAAACCATAACCTACCATGTTTCCTCGAATAATATGTAAAGATGGCAGTTCTTCTCAAATTACTTGTACTAGTATAGTGCAATAACAGTGAACATACTGATAGGGTTTTTAGGAAAATATAACAAAATGATTCTAAAGTTCACTTCTACTGATATAATGGTGGAAATTTTAAGAAAGAAAAATAAGGGGCAACTTGCCTTATCTCTTAAAATATAAAGCTAAATTGGAATGTGAATATAATATAGATTACATAACACATAGTAATCTTATATATAAACTATCTTTTAATATATAATTTCTATAATGTCTCAATCATAATACAAATAAATGGAAAAAATTAAATTATGTTTTCTCCACAATGATTATATATTAAAATGTTAGTATAATAATATATAGTCTTGGCCAGTATGCAGTGAGATGGAAGAAAGTAATTTGACAATATGAATTAAAAGTTTGCACCATTTGAGTAACTTTACAGAAATAAACAGAGATTGAGACAGAGGTTGATGTGTAAGGGTGTATGTTGCAGTGTTTGTATGTGTAATGACTGCGTGTTAATGTCTGTCTCTTCAGCTGTTGTCTCAGGAGCCCAGCAATGGTATATCCTCAGATCCCACTGTGTTCTTAGATCGTCTTGCAGTAATATTTAGGTAAGAAGAGAGATTCTAGATATCTGTCTTGGGTTAAAAGCACAAATGAGACCCTTGTGTATTGAAGTATGCAAGTGGGGTGTTTTTTTCTCCTATAATTGCCTTTGTCAGAATACTTAATTAAGATCATTGCCTGAAAGAAAAAAAAAGATCATTGTCTGAAGTCTTGGGCAAAGGCAAATTCTAAGAACTTGTTCTTGGTAGACCTTTGTCAGAAGAATCTTTTTAAAAATTGTAGGGATTGATGTATTTTAGTGAACCAATCCCCTACTGATGGACATCAAGGTTGTTTCAACCTAATCTCCAAACAACCTCACACACATCATTGTACATGTACAAGAGTATCTACAAAGGATAAATTCATAAAAATCACAGTTAAAGAATATCTACCTTCATCGTTTTGGTGAATTTTTTGAAAATGCCAATAAAACTTGTATCTATCCTGCATTCCCACTCACTATATCAGGGATAATTTTACATCAGAGAAATATGATATGAAAGGTGAAAAGCGCTATGTAAAATTAGGTAGCTACTCCCTTAGCTATAGTTTCATTATCCCTAAGGAATCATAGACCTCATGGAGGAAAAGAACTTCATTTCCTTCTGAGCCACTAAGGTAAGTTCACCCAAATCAGTTATCAGCAAAATTCTTGAAACGTACGCTGAGCACCCAGGAGCTGGTGACGTCAGTGCTTGTAGAGCAGGGAAGTGAGGACCGAGGCTTCCAAATTGCAGTGACCTTGGGTGATGGCAGATCCCATGGTGATGCACAGAGTGCTGAAGTCATCGGTCTCAGGGTTGGTGGGGTCCCACTCGAGAGTCCACCTGAAAGGCCACTGTGGGCAATGGCCTGGCAGAAACTGGGAACCTCCGTGGATTTTTTTCACAGAATAGGGTTCCTGAGTCCCAGGCAGGGAAGACATGGTCGCATGTACATTGGGGAGACTCACAGAGTGCCCTTCCCACCTGACCTTCCCCAGTCTGTTTACTCTGGGTCCATGGGTGATGTGACATGGCCCAGGGAGGGAAGGGCTGTCAAAAAACCCTTTAAAATGTAATAAATTCTTCTGGTCTCTAGATCAGTGATTTTCAAACTTTAACATGCTTCAGAATCACCTGTATGATTTATCAAAACATAGATTGCTGCCCTAACCGATTTGGCTCAGTGGATGGAGAGCTGGCCTGCAGACTCAGGGATACAGATTTGATTCTGATCAGAGGCATGTACCTTGGTTGCAGGCACATCCCCAGTAGGGGTTGTGCAGGAGGCAGCTGATCGATGTTTCTCTCTCATCAATGTTCTAACTCTCTGTCCCTCTCCCTTCCTCTCTCTAAAAAATCAATGAAATATATATATATTTAAAAACATAGATTGCTGGTTCCATCCCAGATTGTCTGATTGATTGGATTTTTGATTGAAACTAATAATTTACATCCTATATAATAATTCTATATAATAAAAGGGTAATATGCAAATTGACCCAATGGCAGAACGACTGGCTGCCCACTATGTCACTATGATGCCCACTGACCATCAGGGGGCAGATACTCAATGCAGGTGCTGCCCCCTGGTGGTCAGTGTGCTCCCAGGGGGAGAGTGCCGTTCAGGCAGAAGTTGGGCTCACAGCTGGCGAGCACAGCAGGCATCCGTGGCAGCGCTAAGGATGTCCAACTGCAGATCAGGCCCACTCCCTAAGCCCACAGTAGGACATCCCCTGAGGGCTCCAGGACTGCGAAAGGGCACAGGCTGGGCTGAGGGACTCCACCCCCACCCTCCAAGTGCACGAATGTTGTACACCAGACCTCTAGTATTTAATAAATTTCCAGGTGCTGCTGCTTGCTATTCCAAGGACCACACACACTTTTAGACACATTGTGAAATGTATGGATACAAAACAGTAATAAAGGCTCTTCATTAACATGGTGAAATTAATCCTTCTTTAAAGTTAAGAGGAGCCTAATGATTAAAAAAATATTTGAGTGACAGTGTTCAAAGAGTGATAATGAGTTACATAATTTATACTATGTGAAGCCTATAGGTATAACAGGAATAGTGGAGTAATAATTGCAAAAAAGCCTATGTGGAATAAGTTAAAATAGGCATTGTTTTAGTTTATTACTTTTTGTCAACAGGTATCTCTATCTGAATTGGTGCAATGCTTTCCTTGTATAATGACATCCCATTCTTAGAGCCTATTAACAATAACCCATATCCTATGTAATAGAAGAATAATATGCAAATTGACCATCACTCCAACACACAAGATGACTGCCCTCATGTGGTCAAAGATGGTTGTCCCCATGTGGACACAAGATGGCCAGCAGGGTAGGGCAGTTGGGAGGGACCAGGCCTGCAAGAGAGGGCAATAGGGGGCGATCCAGCCTGTAAGGGAGGGAAGTTAGGGGCAACCACGCTGGCAGAGGAAGGATATTGGGGGCAACCAGGTCTGCAGGGAAAGGCAGTTGGGGGGAGGGGAACCCAGGCCTGAAGGGGAGAGCAATTGAGGGGGACCAGACCTGCAGGGGAGGGCAGTTAGGGGTGACCAGGCCTGCAGGGGAGGGCAGTTAGGGGCAAACAGGCTGGAAGGGGAGTGGTTAGGCAGGCGTCCTCAAACTTTTTAAAGTGGGGGCCAGATCACGGTCCCTCAGAGAGCTGGAGGGCCGGACTATATGAACTACTAATTCCTACTGTAACACCTCGGCTGCGCTCACTGCCCAAAAAACCTGGCGGGCCGGATCAGACTCCTCTGTGGGCCACATGTGGCCCACGGGCCGTAGTTTGAAGACCCCTGGGTAGGGGATGATCAGGCTTGCGGGCAGAAGTCGTTAGGGGCAATCAGGAAGGCAGGCAGGCGAGCAGTTGGGAGCCAGCAGTCCTGGATTGTGAGAGGGATCCCAGGTTGGAGAGGGTGCAGGCTGGGCTGAGGGACACACACCCCCATCATGAATTTCATGCACTGGGTCTCTAGTCTATATGTATAAAAGCCTTAGCAACTGGTCGTTATAATGCACACTGATTACCAGGGGCAAACACTCAACACAGGAGCTGCCCCCTGGCGGTCAGTGCACTCCCACAGCCAACCTCCCATAGCTGACCAACTTCCCCTAGTCCCTCCCCCTGTCGGCAGGCCCCAGCCAGCAGCCGGCAGGAAGGAAGGCCCCAGGCGGCAGCTGGAAGGCCCCAATTGGCCCTGATCGCTGGCCAGACCTAGGGACCCCACCCATGTATGAATTTCATCACCAGGCTTCTAGTTTCACTATAAATGAAAGAAAATCTGTAATACATGGAAATACCTGGATTTAAAGAAAAGTAAATTTTAAATAAATTGCTGTTGAATATTAAAAATTAAAGAATTTTTTTTTTCCTTTAAAGAGGTTGATATTTAATTTTTTTCTTTTTTCTTTTTTTCTGCTTCAAATTAGTGGAGTCTAGAACTAGACAAATAGTTGGATTTGACATATTTTAGATGGGCCTGTGTGTTGTGTGTATTCCTGGGTTCAGACTAAAACCATGAGAAACATCTTTGGTAGACTAGAGTTGCTAAAGCTTTTGACTTTCAATGCTGGGAAAGGAGCAGTGCTTGGTTTCTCATTGTGGATTCAGACAACCTATATATATTCTTTATTAATTTGGGAGAGATTACATATTTAGGTTTATAAAGGGTAAAAAAATGAAAAAGATAATTTAGTGTCCCACACCCATAGCCCACGTACCCAGAGTTAGATTGAGTTTACATGTTCTAGTGGAAGTCACTTAAAGGTGGCAATTAATGATAGGATAATTTAAGATTATTTGCTTGTGTTTGTTTGAATGCAATAGGAGGAAATGGTTTTGAGTCCTAAAAATAAGTTTGCTATCTGTTTTTTGTTTTTGTTGTTTGGTGAAATGATACTAAGTAACTAAAGGGACAGGGCTCTGGGTCCTCAGTGAAATTGTTCTTCTTTCACTAATTTGGGCCATTTGTCTTTCTGCAGACACACCAATCCCATTGTGGAAAATGGACAGACTCATCCGTGCCAAAAAGTCATACAAGAAGTAAGTGTTAACAAATGTCTGTGGTACAAGACTTTCTTCCTTTTTCCTTGCAATGCTGTGGGTAACTAGAGTGAGAAGGTACCTTTTTCTAGTTTCATAGAAGATTTAATTTGCTGGTATGAATTAAATACCAATGAAAAGAGGAATGGAACCATCCAAATAAATAATTTAGATTTTAGATTTTTTAATTTTTATTTATTTACTAGGGGCCCGTTGCAGGAAGATTCCTGCAAGAACAGAGCTTCCTGCAGGCTTCCCCTTCCACTGCTGCTGTACACTTTTCTGCTGCTGCTGCTGCCCGCCCCACCCGCACTTTCCCTCCTGCATCCGCTTTGCTTTCCACTTTCCCTTCCTTCTATGCTGTCTTCAGTCTTCACTCCTTCCTCCCTCGGCATATGCAAATCAACTACCATCTTTGTTGGGTTAATTTGCATACTCTGATTGGCTGTGGGCGTAGCGAAGGTATGGTCAATTAGCATTTTTCTCTTAGTGTAGATTTATTTATTTTAATATATTTTATTGATTTTCTATAGAGAGGAAGGGAGAGGGATAGAGAAGTAGAAACATTGATGAGAGAGAAACATCAATCAGCTGCCTCCTGCACACCTCCTACTGGGGATGTGCCTGCAACTAAGGTATATGCCCTTGACTGGAATCGAACCTGGGTCCTTTCAGTCCACAGGCTGACACTGTCCACTGAACCAACCCAGTCAGGGGTAGATTTTAGATTTTTTTAAAAAGAAAACAGGCTATGGGAAAATTTATTGAAAGGCCAAAGAAGCCAAAACCAGTTTGGCTCAGTGGTAGAGCGTTGGTCTATGGACTGAAAGGTCCCAGGTTCGATTCCGGTCAAGGGCATGCACCTTGGTTGCGGGCACATCCCCGGTGGGGGGTGTGCAAGAGGCAGCTGGTCAGTGTTTCTCTCTCATCGATGTTTCTAGCTCTCCATCTCTCTCCCTTCCTCTCTGTAAAATATCAATAAAATATATTATAAAAAAAAAAAAAAAAAGAAAAAGAAAGAAAGGCCAAAGAAGTGGGAGAGATTATGTGAATCCTAGAATTGCTAGGAGGACTGATTAATACTAGCAACATTTTCTTTGACAAAGCTAATTAAGCCTTCTTTGCTTTAATTTCCCTATTGATAACATACTTCCCTTATGCTTCTTTCACTGAAGGTAATGTAAGGATCAAAAGGTATGTTTGAAAAGTGCTTTGCAGTCTCTGGCCATACCACCCTGAATGTGCCTAATCTCATCTGATCTCGGAAGCTAAGCAGGGTTGGGCCTTGATGGGAGAAGTATTTGCTTTTCAGACTATGGGATGGGCCACACCAAATGTTCTTAAGTGTTCAACGGTATCAATGCTATTTCCTTTATTCCATTTGTTCAAGGTCTTTCAACTTCTTGGAACTGCCTTAAACATTTCTTCTTCTGTAACTCTTCCCACCCTAAATCAGGAAGTTCAAAGTTTAGGAAAATGCATATCTTTGTCCTCTAGTAAAGTTAGACAAGCTCCCCTTCCTGTTCTGAAGAGTCATTGTGCTTCTCTTAGAAGCGGTTGGGTTTTAGTGATGAATAGTATTTTGAATCTCCACACATGTACATACACATATACACTGGTCAGAATCAGGCTATGTGTGTTTCTTACAATGAAAGCTTTTTCCAAATTATTTGAAAACCAAATATAATGCTACCAACTTGAAAGCATTTTTTTTTTCAGCTCTTTCTTTCTTATGTTTTTTCACTTTTGATTCAGATATGGCCAGTTTTATCTGAGACTTTAAATAAGCATCGGGCTGATAATCGGATTGTAGAACGTTGTTGCAGATGCCTTCGCTTTGCTGTTCGCTGTGTAGGCAAAGGATCTGCAGCCCTGCTGCAGCCACTAGTCACACAGGTAAGTTCTCTACAAGAGGGAAAATGTAACCTGTACAGAATTTGAAATAGGAGCCTTTGGAACAAAAACTCTGATGATGAAACACTTGTATTAATTGAATATGAAAAAAAAAATTCTTTGAAAGAGGTTAAGTAGTGCCTGTGGTAGGTATGTTGTCTATAATCTTATCTGTATAGTGAAGTCTAATTAGCAATACATTCCAGTGTGAAATTAGGAAAAGAGAATGACTTTAATGTTCAGCTCTTGTATAATATATCAGTGCATTAATTTCCTTTTTTTAAATGTGTTAAGTCAAAGTTTGCAATTTTTTAGCCCAAAGGGATTTTTAACTATATTGAACATTGTTCATATAAGTTTCTTATTTGTCAAGGTATAAATTTGACTCTTTTAATGACCAAGATTGATATATTACTAAGATGGTATGACTCACTAATGAAGTTCTCTAAGATTATACCTAGAACTACAATCTATGAGACATCTGTGACTTGTGACTTAGTTCACTAAGTAATTTGTGTTGATGTTAACCTCATAGCAGAGCCAGAACTAGACTGAGGCAAGTGAGGTGCTGTGTGCCCAAAACTGAGGGAGGCAAGGCCAGTGCCAATCCTACATGTGTAGGACTCTTAAGCAAGTGCCTTCTTAAATTTTGCTCTTGCACTGTGAGGAAAACTGCTAGACAACACTCACCCACCCAACCTAAAGCGATTCTTCTCCACCTGGACAGGGTACAGACAGTGAAGATTTTAAGGTGCCACACACCCTCAGCAGCTGACCCTGACAGTGAGTGCTACCTTAAATTCTGCACCCTGGTACTTCATTCTTAAGGAAGCACCCTCTCAACTAGGGTCATGCTAGTGCAGTGTCAGTTGACATTTGCATGATCTCCCCTACTTAAATTTGTAGATTTGATTAAAATTTGTACAGGTACATATTTTATTTGTTTATTATTTTTAATAAATTTTTATTGTTCATATTTTTACAAATGTTCCTTCCCCCCCTCCATTGCTCTCCTCCACCAGGTTCCCACCCCACCCTCTGCCCTTTCCCCACCCCCCATTGTCCTCATCCATAGGTGCACAGTTTATGTTCAGTCTCTTCCCACATCCTCCTCTCCCCTTTTCCCCAAGAATCATCAGTTCACTCCCCTTCCATACCTCTGATTCTATTATATTCAACAGTTAATATTGTTCATCAGATTTTTTTTTTTAATTTCCTTGGTTTTTAGATTTACTTGTTAATATTTACGTATTTGTTGTTCATAATTTTTATCTTTATTTACTTTCTCTTCTGAAAGAACCCCCTTCAGCAATTCATATAATTCTGGTTTGGTGGTGATGAACTCCTTTAGCTTTTTTTTATTAGTGAAGCTCTTTATCTGACCTTCGATTCTGAGTGATAGCTTTGCTGAATAGATTATCTTTGGCTGTAGTTTCTTACTATTCATCACCTTGAATATTTCTTGCCATTCCCGTCTGGCCTGCATGGTTTCTGTTGAGAAATCAGCTGACAATCATATAGGTGCTCCTTTATAGGTAACTACCTGCTTTTCTCTTGCTGCTTTTAATATTCTCTCTTTGTCTTTTGCTCTTGGAATTTTAATTCTTGGTGTGGTCGTCTTTGGATTCCTTTTGTTTGGAGTTCTGTGTGCTTCCTGGACTTGTAAGTCTAATTCTTTCACCAGGTGGGGGAAGTTTTCTGTCACTATTTCCTTCAGTATGTTTTCGATATCTTGCTCTCTCTCATCTTCTGGGACCCCCATAATTCTGATGTTTGTTTGCTTGAAGTTGTCCTAAAGGTTTCTTACATTATCTTCAACTTTCTGGATTCTCTTGCCTTCTAGCTTCTGTGGAGGAGTGTCTTCTGGCTCTTTATGTTCCAAATCTTTGACTTGATTCTTGCGATCTTCCGTTCTGTTTTTAGGACTCTGTATAATATTATTTATTTCAGACAATGTATTCTTTATTTCTTGTTGATCCCTTATCATTTCTTGTTGGTTCCTTATTAATTCTAGTTGATCCCTTTTCATATCCTCATAGGTCTTATCGATCTTTTCTAGGAAATTCTTGAAAAGCCTTATAAGCGTAGATTTGAACTCTATATCCAGTCACTTTTTGTCCTCCATTTCTTTCGTTGTTTGTATTCTATTTTGTCTCGGCATTTTCACAGCTTCCCTGAGGGGGCGGGGTTTCAGGGCGGAGCCTACAGCTTTGGCTTCCGTCAGCCCCGCCCCATACAGCTCCTGGGTCTCAGGGTCCTTCAGTACTTGTTGCAAGTGCCTCTGAGAGAAAGGTGCCCTCGATTTTCGCCTGCTACCAAATAGTCTAGGCTCTCCCCCAATGAGCCCGGTATTGGGGTTCAGTTCAGTTGGAAGTGGAGTTGGAGGTGGCATTCAGAGCAGTCTGGAGCCCCTGTCTCCTTCCCGCCAGGGCAATCCCGCGGCACAGCCAACTGTCCCTTCTCTGCGCGCAATGTGCGCGCCTCCGGGACCTCCTTTTTCACCGCCCCCCCCCCTCCCCCCCCCCCGGGGTTCTGCCTTATAGCGCAGCTCCCTCTCTTTGAGCCTGGGTCCCCAGGGTCTGGCCTAGAACTGGGGTTCAGAACAGTTGGAACTGGGGCCCAGCACAGTCGGAGCTTTTATCTCCTTCCTGCTAGGTAACACCAGCCAGGCATTCAGCCTCCCTCCTCTCCAGCTCCGTCCTCTCCACGCGCTGCGTGTCTCCGTACCTTAGGCTTTTACAGCTCCTCCGCTCTTCCTTCTGGCTTTCTCCTTGCTTCTCGTAGAATTTCCAGTCAGTCGACTTTCCTGTACTTCTGGGTAATGTCCATTTTGTATTTTAGTTGTATTTTATTGAAATTGTTGTGTGTGGCTGCGGCTAGGTGTTTACCTGTGCAGCCATCTTGGATTCTCCTCCAGCTTATTCCAGGTACATATTTAAATAGAATTTTAATGATTAGTGGTTTTCTATACTCTTAACTACTGCAGTATATGTTTGCATTTAGACTGTGTCCACCTCTGGTTAGGGGTCCAGTTGGTGTAATACTTTCTAAGTCCAATATAACTTGATTTTAAAGTCCCTTTGCTGTTGGAGGATATCTCATGACTTTGGTTTTTTGGGGTTTTTTTTTATTCCTGTTAATTAAATATGTGATCAACCCAATAGAGTGGGGCAGGACCTTACATAGGAAGTGCGTTCTAAAGTCAGTACATGTGGCAAAAGTGAAAATTATTCTTAAAAGTCCCATAGAAAAAGGGGTAAATAAACTAGAGCTGATTGTCCTGTAGTTTGTAAATAAAATTTTAATGAGTGATTGCCATGCTTATTCATTTAAGTATTATTTATTGGCTATTTTTGTGCTACAGTGGCAAAATGATAGTCAGAAGATTGTATGACTGGCAAAGCCTAAATTATTTATTATCTGGCCCTTTAAGACAGTTTGCCAACCCCTGACTTAAATCATTATTCATTAAGTAGAGCATATATTTTTTGAGTATACAGCACTGAATAGATTCATAGTTCTCATCTCATGCTCATTCTATGGTATATGCTGTTAAGAGTCAATTACTCTATCCTTCAGCCCTCACTACTTTTATAGAACTGAATTTATATAACTTAAGTGCATGGGTGTTGTGATGGCATTTCAAATAGATGAATGTATAGATAGATGCCTCTTGATTTTTGGAGAATAGTAGGGTAAAAATCCTAAACAAATCATTTAATTTAAATGTGTGTATTATATTAAATTTCTATTCTTTTGAGAAGGATACCTTAATTTTAAACACTGTTTTTTACTTAGAAGATGAAATAAAGAAGTTTAGGAGCAACTCAGAATTGAAATAATGCTTTCACAGCCTCCAAGATGAAGGCGTAGTTTAATCCTATATAATAAAAGGCTAATATGCAAATTGACTGAACTGTGGAATGACCAGTCGCAGTGATGTGCTCTGACCACCAGGGAGCAGACACTCAATGCAGGAGCTGCCCCTGGTGGTCAGCGCATTCCCACGGGGAGAGGGGAGCGGTGCCGCTCAGCCAGAAGCTGGCTCATGGCTGGCAAGCACGGCGGTGGTGGGAGCCTCTCCTGTCTCTGAGCAATGCTAAGCTTTCAGTCAGACATCCCCCGGGGGCTCCTGGACTGCAAGAGGGTGCAGGCTGGGCTGAGGGGACCTCCTAACCCCCCCAAGTGTATGAATTTCGTGCACCAGGCCTCTAGTTTGGTATATATAACTACTTTTTTTTTTTTAAGTTTTTTTTAATGCAAATAGGAGCAACTATTAGATGTTAGAAAATTTGAGTATGTTATGCTATGGTTTTACAAACATTATGCAAGCCTTGGATAAAATAGTTCTTTAATGTCTTTCAGCTTGAAATATTATACATGTTTTCCTATGTTGTCTGAAAGAAACGAGACTAGACTCTCTGTAAATGTCTTCCTCCAAACAGCTTTCTAAGTTGATACTTATTGAGGAGTATCAACCTCAATAAGAGGTTGAATTAATTGGTTTTTCCCTTGGCAGATGGTGAGTGTGTACCATGTACATCAGCATTCCTGTTTCCTGTACCTTGGCAGTATCCTTGTGGATGAGTATGGCATGGAAGAGGGCTGTCGGCAGGGATTACTAGACATGCTTCAGGTATGTTTTCTTTGGGGTATATAGATGTGTTGGTTCTTTGATGGTCTAAAGGCCTAGCAGTGTGTTCTTTACCATGTCTTTAATTCTGTTGCTTCTTTATGTTTCCACCCCAGGCATGTTGATTTCCTAATAACAGGGAGATAGAAATGTCCTAGTTCTCTGAACAGGCCTGCTTGGGAGAAAGAAAGATTGACTACACAAATGTAATGATCATTACTGCCTAATTATGTAATCCAGAGATAGGGATTTTTTGAGGAGTGGGGAGGTGGGCAACTGAATTTAAATTCTTGCCTGAAACAGCCAGTGAACAAGTTTACTCAGCACATTTGGTCTTAGGGTAAATAGCAGACGTTGGAAAAGTTTCTGATATACTAACCCCCCCAAACCCCCCGTTCTCCCCTCTCTAATTATGGGGGTGGAGGATGGGTGGGAATATATTAGGGAGTTAAATTATGATACTCCTTTTCTTCAAGATGTATTTTCCTTTAAAACTTCATCTATTATTATTAAAACTTCATTTACTCCTTTAGCACACTGACCAAGTTTAGTACATATAAGTACAGTCTTTATTCTCAGGAACTTCTAAAGCTTTGAAATGATATCTATCCACCTTCATCAACTAGAATCTACACCATCAATCCTTCCTAAAATGTGGCTTTCATTTATGAAAACTAAGTCAACTGAGAGAGCTTTCCATCATCCTTTTCTTGATCTTATTTTTGTCAGTCCTTTTTTTGTGTATGTCTGTGCTTTCCCCCTCTTTGTTCCTTTTGTGTGTGTTGTGATGTTTAGCAAGTCTGAATGCTGTGACATTTAAATACAAGTATTTGATTTAAAATCACTTCTGTTTTAGGCACTGTGCATCCCCACCTTTCAACTCCTAGAACAGCAAAATGGGCTCCAGAATCACCCTGACACCGTGGATGACCTGTTCAGGCTAGCCACCAGGTCAGTTCTTCCAAAGAGCAACCCTTTCTTTTATTATTCATTCCAAAAACTGCTTAGACTTGTCACCTAACACTTGACTCTTTCCTTCTTTATGAATTGACTTAAGTGAAGTAGGTAGATTAATCATTCATAACCCAAAGTTAAATTTTGAACCAGATTATCCCCATAAGTGAAGAAAAGGAATTGGATGGGAGCAGGGGAAAGTGACTGAGTTCCTATTTTGAAGGAGG
The DNA here is from genome assembly GCF_014108245.1 of Pipistrellus kuhlii. Taxonomy (NCBI): domain Eukaryota; kingdom Metazoa; phylum Chordata; class Mammalia; order Chiroptera; family Vespertilionidae; genus Pipistrellus; species Pipistrellus kuhlii. The sequence continues at coordinate 11,683,088 of NW_023425405.1, read as the reverse complement.
AAACACATGCAGGACAGTAAAATTGAGCTTGGTAAAAACATTGGACAAGATAATCCCTAAAATACCTTGTGATTTTAACTTTGTATGCTGCTGTAATATCAGCCTTCACCTCAAATTTTTCTTTGAGTAGATAATATTTCAGAAAAACATACTTAGGATTTTAAAGTGCTTAGAAGTTATCTGGTGTTACACTTCCCAGCTCTGCCACTAACCTGCCACCTCACCTAGTGCTTAAATTCCTTTTACCAGTAACACTGACGTTATTGTCAAATCTTTGAGTTCCTTCTTAGTCTCTCACTAAGGAATTTTAATCAAACCAGTTAGTGAACATAAAACCTTTTATAAAAATATAAACCATTATTAAGTGTAGATGTTAAGTTTTTGGACAAGTTAGAAAAATGTGTGAGTTTTTCCCCCTCCAGTTTATATGGGTGGGTTGTCAATCTGTTTTCCCAGTACATATTCCTTGAAAAACTAATTCCTAGAGACATTCTTTGTACCTGGTGAAAATAACTTGGAAAAATATTGTTTTTCTTGGAGATTCTCCATTACATTAAAAGATCTGAGAAACCTTGTGGAAAATTGAATGGAAAGTAATAGCGTTTCCATATACTTCCTGCTTCCCCACCCCCACCATCTCCCTCACTATCAACAGCATCCCTCACCAGAGTGGTTTGTTAGAATTGATTAACCAGCCTTGACACATAATAAAACATTAGGTTTTATTCTTGGTGGTTTACCTTCTATGGTTTTGGACAAATGTATAATGACATGCATCCATCATTATAGTATTTGTACAGAATAGTTTTACTACCCTAAAAATCCCCTGTGCTCCACCTATTTGTCCCTTTCTCCTCTTCAAACCCTAGCAACCACTGATCTTTTTACTTTCTCCATAGTTCTGTCTTTTATCCTGGCTGCTTTTATGGCCTTTTCCTGTCATTTACACCAGCATGTCTTTCCACACCAGGTTTATTCAGCGTAGCCCTGTTACCTTGCTGAGGAGCCAGGTGGTCATCCCTATCTTACAGTGGGCCATTGCCTCTACTACCCTGGACCACCGGGATGCCAACTGTAGTGTCATGAGGTTCCTACGAGACCTCATCCACACAGGGGTAGCCAATGATGTAAGTATAAACATTGTAAGTTTTCTACTTTGCAGCTCATTATCTTCTCATATTGCTTCCTCATTTCCTTAAGGGTATCTGTCTTATAATGCTGGCTTAGTGGTGATGTACTTCTTTAGCCTTTTTTTTTTTTTTAATCTGGGAAACTATTTCACTATCTATTTTGAATGATAGTCTTGCTGGATATAGTAATCTGACTTTAGATCCTTTATTTCCATTACCTTGAGTACTTTATACCATTTCCTTCTGGCCTATAGAGTTTCTGATGAGAAATCAGGTGTCAGCCTTATGGGAGTTCCTTTGTAGGTAACAGTTTGCTTTTCTCTTTCTGCCATTAAGATTCTCTGTCTTTAATTTTTGGCATTTTAATTATGATGTGTCTGGGCTTGGACCTGTTTAGGTTCTTCTTGCTTGAGATTGAAACTCTCTGTGGCCCCTGAACTTGTGTGACTTTTCCCTTCACCTGGTTAGGGAACTATTTTATCATTACTTTTTCAAACACATTCTCTATCCCTTCCTCACTTTATTCCCCTTCTGGCACTCCTATTATGCAAATATTGTTACATTTCTTATTGTTCCACAGCTCCCTTAAACTGTCCTGGTTTTTTTTTTGTTTTTGTTTTTTTGTTTTTGTTTTTCCTTTTTTTCTTTTTGGTCCTCTGATTGAGTGATTTTTTTTTTTTTTCCTTTTCTACCCTGTCTTCTAATTCACTGATCCAATCCTTGGCTTCCCCTAATCTGCTTTATATTCCTTCCAGTGTGTTCTTTACAAGTGCTATGTCATGTATCTTTTCTCATAGCTTGAGCATCTTTGCCATCATTATTTCTGAACTCTGTGTCTCATAAATGTCTTATCTCCATTTCATTTAGTTCTTCCGGAGAACTCTCTTATTCTCTCATTTGGAGCTTATTTTTTTTGTCTCCCCACTTTGGCTGCCTGATGGGTTTGTGTCTGTGTATTAGGTAGATCTACTACAACTCAAAATCTCTAGGGTAGGACAATGTCAGATACTGTTTCTGATTGGCCCTGAGTATCTGGTTTGGAGCTATCAGCAATCCACGGTTTGTGGCTCCTCCTGCTGGGGCTGGGTACCTTTGGAAAGGACCAAGATGTGCACCAGGTTCTGCTTTTCCTAGCCCCAGGTCTGGAATTAGATCAGACAAAGTCTCAAAGCCTCCAGAAACCCGCCTCTGCCTGCATTCCTATTGACAGTCAGACTTGATTAGCCTCAGGCTGTCAAACACAGTATGGAGCAAGAGGTCTTCCAGCAGGGTGGGGCAACTGCCTTCCCCCCAGGCAAAAACTACCTCATAGCAAAGGTCCACAGGAGAATGCTTTCCTCCTCAGCAGAGGAAATGACTCAGCACAGGAAGCCATTGGGGGCTGCTCCCTATTTCCAACTCCAAAGCCCCCAATCCTGGCTTCTGCTCCCATCAATTCATTCTAATCTGCCCTTCCTCTGCCCAAGGTGAGTGGTTGGATACTAAAGTTTGTGTGTTGGCCCTTTAAGAGGGTTCCTGCAATTCCAGTTATTTCACTGTCAGAACCCAGCTGCTTTTCATATACAGTTGTTATGTGGGTACCTTTTACAATTTTGTTGTTTTAGACCTAGCTTGGGGTTTAGACCTCAGAGTTCTCAGTGGGAAACCCCCACAACTGAGATATTTCTCAGAACTCAGCTGCTGTCTGTAGGATCCAGCCAGCTCTTTTGGTCTTCCCCATTTCCTACCAATCTCTATGCAGTCTCCACTTTCTATCCTTGATTATCAGGTGTCTCTCCAGCTAGTCTTTAGTTGATTTTTCAGGGTGGGTTTTCTGTGTTTTAGTTGCGTTTCCAGTTTGGTCCTGGGAGAGTGACAGTGTAGCTTCCACTTACTCCACCACCATTTTGGATCGTCTCAGTTGGTTTTCAAAAAGGAAATCAGAATACTTTGTTATTTTTCACACAAAAAAAAAAATTAAGAAAATTGCTAGCCTTAATCTTTAACCATTGTGTCTCTTCTGTATTCTTTTCATGAAAAATCTAAGGGTTAATTTTAGCTGAAACCCATGTCTATTTCTTTGATACTAAACTCAATGTTTTCTTCATGATGAAACATTTGGTGGGCTTTGTGAATCCTCCTGCTATATAATATATATATTTTCTTTCCTGGGAAAGAGAAATTACTAGATCAGCAATTTTTACCTTTTTCATCTCATGGCACACATAAACTAATTACTAAAATTCTGCAGCACACCAATATATATATATTTATTTATTTTTGCCAGTCTGAGAAATTTTAAAAAGGCATGATTTTGATTGATTCACACTGCATGGCTATTCTATTAGTTGTTGTCTTTTTTTTTTTTTTTTTTTTTTTTTTTTTTACAAAAAGAGGCCTAGGCCCCTGGCTAAATAGTCAGATTTTGCATGTTTTAAAAATTATTACAGCTCACCCATTGATAATGCTGTGCTAGATTAAAAGGGAAAGAGTACTTGGTCTTTGGAAAGTTGAATTAGAACTTATCCATTGCTCTGGTTTTTTTACAGCATGAAGAGGACTTTGAATTACGGAAAGAATTGATTGGACAGGTGATGAATCAGCTGGGACAGCAGCTTGTAAGCCAGCTGCTCCACACCTGCTGCTTTTGTCTCCCTCCCTACACCTTACCAGATGTGGCCGAAGTGCTCTGGGAGATCATGCAGGTTGACAGGCCGGTAAGATTATTTTCCTAAGGGGCCCATTTCTCCCTGGCCTAAACTTTGGTTCCTTAGGGCCAGCTATACCTTTGAAAGCAGCCCTGTTGAACATTCATGGAACCTAATTTAGGCATATTGCTAAGTTTAATTGTTAGACAAAGGAGGTCACATGAGGCCATTGATTCATCACTGGGTTATTGAAAGCATATTTTTATCACTGTTGTATGGCTTATAAATTACCATAAGTGAATAGTAAGTATTGAATTCAGCTCTGTGGTCATCAATGAGAAATGTGTTCATTTGTAGAAAATGCCCATGTATGCCTTGTATAGTGTTACAGGTTATTTAAAAAGTGTTAATTAACTTCATTCTCCTTAGATAGCATGTATGGTTCCCTGGTAATAAAACTTGTCAGAGCATTTGGAGGCATATAGGTATATTGTAAAACTAGTCCACAATATATACTTGATTTGTTTCCTTATTGCATTTATTTGCTTCCTATTTTCTTCAAGTTTTTTATCACCTGAGCATGGAAATTTTTTTAGGCTATCCAGTAATGCCCAAGAAATTTCAGTAGTAGACCACATGATCATAAATCAGGTTATGTGTGCTGCATGAAAGTTTTGAACATAGTGACAAAGTATATCATGTCCTATAATTTATTTTTAAATAGGATTTATAATTTTTGATATTTAATATAAAAGCAGTTGGATCTAGTTAAAGTGAGCTGTCTACCAGAAAAGATCCAGATACTTATAACTTTGAAGTACATGTATATGTTAACATTGTATTTTGCTTTATGTTACCGATGGCAGTTCTTAGCCTCAATTTCAGCAGTTTCACAAAAGAAACTGCACTTTTACTGTTAGACTTTAATATCTACTGAGCCAGAAGTTCTGCTGGTTTGGTGTGTTCATCTCCAAATTCAGTGATTAGTATATATTGTCTTAGTGGGCTCAATGCAGGAGCTGTTCCCAGTGGTCAGTGCTCCCACAGCCACGTCCTGTGGCCGGCCAACCTCCGTCAGTCCCTCCCCTGGCTGGCCGGCCCTGATTGGTCCCTATTGCCAGCCAACTTCCTGTGGTCCCGATCACCTGCCAGTCCAAGGGACCTCACCCATGCACGAAGTCAGTGATTCACCGGTGCTCCAGTCAATGATAAAAGAGAATCATTGATCTGCCTCCTGCATGCCCCCTACTGGGAATCAAGCCCATAGCCCTGACATGTCCTTGATTGGAATCGAACCTGGGACCCTTCAATCTGCAGGCTGACACTCTATCCACTGAGCCAAACCAGTTAGGGCTTTTTTTAAAAAAATATATTTTATTGAGTTTTTACAGAGAGGAAGAGAGAGGGATAGAGAGTTAGAAACATCGGTGAGAGAGAGTCATCGATCAGCTGCCTCTTGCACATCCCCTACTGGGGATGTGCCCGCAACCAAGGTACATGCCCTTGACCGGAATCGAACCCGGGACCTTTCAGTCCGCAGGCTGATGCTCTATCCACTGAGCCAAACCATTATTGGCAGTTAGGGCTTTTTTTTTGTTTGAGTAGAGTGTTGTCTTCCTTGAGGGCAACATTTGAAAAATTATGGAGTATTTTTTTGGAATAAGGAAAGGTTTATTGATGGTGAAGGTTCCAACCAAGAAGATGGGAAGTTTTAGGGGTGTCTCAAATCCATCTTAAGAAAGTACAGAATTCAGGCTTCATTTATGTCAAGTGAAGGGTAAATGGGAGAGGCAAGAGGTGATTAATAGCCACAGACATCTGGACACCAACAGGGGTCCAGAGGCCAACAAAGGTCCAAGGAAAATTATTAAACTTTTTTGTTTTTAGTCTTGATTCTGATTGGTGTGAGTACGGTTACAAGCTTCCTGCAAGTAATTTTGAATTTCCTGTACATGAGGGTTTACTGCACTTGTTTCCTCTATAATCTAGTTCAATGGTACAGATTCTAAGGGCCTCATCACATTCTCATTGATGATGATATTGTTGGCAACAATGAAAAGGTGTTAAAAACTGGTGGAGTGCCGAAACCGGTTTGGATCAGTGGATAGAGCGTCAGCCTGCGGACTGAAAGGTCCCAGGTTCGATTCCAGTCAAGGGCATGTACCTTGATTGCAGGCACATCACCAGTGGGGGGGTGTGCAGGAGGCAGCTGATCGATGTTTCTAACTCTCCTTTCCTCTCTGTAAAAAATCAATAAAATATATTGAAAAAACTGGTTGAGTCAAACCAGACCTCAGTTCAACAACTTTGGTACTTGGGTTCTGGCTAAGAAAGAATTCAGTGCCAATATTCAAACTATAAGAGAAAATTTATTTAGAAAATCTCACAGATAGAAGTGAGTCATGGAAGAAATAGGCTCAGGAAACAAGTTATAGAGGCTAAAGGGCCCTTGGAGCTTAGGAGAGGGAAAGGGAAAGGTAATACACGTGGGGGAAGAAGAGGGAGGGAGAGGGGAAAGGAACAGCATGCTCCCAGGAGGGAGAGTGCGCCATGCAGTGCTTTTTAAGCATTTGTAGTGTAGAATTTACTTTTCTCTGGTCTGTTACCATAAATTAACATAATGGGAAAACATATATTATAAAAAATCAGCTGGAAACTATAACCAAAGTATATATTCTACTTTAAAAAAAATGAAGAAAAATTAGAACTGACTCAAAGAAGAACAATTAGACTGAAAATAAGAATCCAGAGGAAGTCTCTAGAATTTGGATTTTTAGTTTGAAGAGGAAGTAAGCAAGGGGGCTGAGGACAAGCAGTTTTTGTGCATATGCAAGGTATAAAGATACCTTGTGTAGGTATAAATAAATTCTTCTAAATAGCAACTAGATTGAACAAGGAAAGAACTTTCTAACCCAAAGAAGGGCTGATATCACAAAGGACGTTATTGACACGACTTCTGAGAGAGATGACCTTAAAATCCTGAAATATATGAATTTGTATTACATTTATATTTTGACATGTCTACTTAGTATACTTTTTGTCCCTACCCTTTCTTTGATCTTTATACTCAAAAGTTTTTTGGCAGCTATTTAATTTTTAAAATACTGTATAAGTTTAATGACAGGAACAGAGCAATAGCCTCATCCAGAAGAGGCTTTCCTCTCAAGGAAGAAGGCTCTTTCTTAAATGATGTCTCCTACCCCTTTGAAGGGAAGTCTCGCATGTCTTTGTGTCTGATTCCAACCCCCAGAGCTTTGGATGACCTAAAAATAGTGATTTTGTTAATTCTTTTACTTGCTTTCAAGTCCCAAGGCACTAATGCTACTAAGGAAAACATGCAGGTTTTTGTTGTTACATATAGAGTCCCAGTTGAGTAAGCCCCGCCTCCTTTAAAAACTCTTATTCTTCTTGGTACAGACTTTTTGTCGATGGTTAGAGAATTCCTTGAAAGGTTTGCCAAAGGAAACAACTGTGGGAGCTGTCACAGTGACACACAAACAACTAACAGATTTCCACAAACAAGTCACTAGGTGAGTGATGCTGGGTGTATGTGTTTTTAAAGGAGTATGAACTGCAGCTGAGGTGTTTAGAAAAATAGATCTTTGTTTCTTCTACCATTTTAGTTACACATCTGCCAAAGAATATGTTTTTTATGTGCCTTTTTATTTTTAGTTTCCATATAGTCTTGAATTGCAGATTGGCATGGGAAGCCAGTCTTGGGGAAAATATCACCATGTAGTATATGTGTGTGTCAGTTTTATTGTACATATATTAACTGTTATAAGAACTTAATAAGTAAGTGAAAGCATTATATCTTTCAAAAGAAAAATGCACTGTGCAGCACACTATCCTGCGGGAGAACTGTGTTTTTCTTTTTAAGTTCTCAATTCTGATTCATATTCAGGGGTCAAGAATGCAGGTGTCTGAATAGGTGAAGCATTGATTGTAAAACATAGAGTGATGTGCCAAAACCGGTTTGGTTCAGCAGTAGAGCGTCGGTCTGTGGACTAAAAAGGTCCTAGGTTCGATTCCGGTCAAGGGCATGTACATTGGTTGCAGGCACATCCCTGGTGGGGAGTGTGCAAGAGGCAGCTGGTCGATGTTTCTCTCTCATCTACGTTTCTAGCTCTCTATCTCTCTCCCTTCCTCTCTGTAAAAAAATCAATAAAATATATTAAAAAACAAAACAAACAAAAAAAAGCATAGAGTGATGTAGAATGCAATAAATTAGAAAAATTTCGCCATATCTAAAACAAAAATTTCTCTGGAATGCATTAGGCCCATGAACCACTTGCTTACAGCTCACTTAAAATGTTAGGTATACATAAGTGGGGTTTTTTACTACCCTGTTTCCCCGAAAATAAGACAGTGTCTTATATTAATTTTTGCTCCCAAAGATGCGCTAGGTCTTATTTTCAGGGGATGTCTTATTTTTCCATGAAGAAGAATACAGTACACATTTATTGTTAAATGAAAATAAAGGAAATTTATTACCTGTATACGGTACAGTAGTACGGTAGTTGTCAACACAAACCAGACAAACTATGAATCCTACAGTATCAAGAATTTACTCATTTATTCAATGACAATCATATCATCTTCTGGAACATTATCATAACAATCCAATTCCTGAATTTCCTGGTGAATTTCTTGTGACTCCATTTCTTTCAGAATCAGTGGACCAAATCTGTCATGTTTACCCTAGGGGGGGGGCCTTATTTTCGGGGGAACGCCTTATATTTCACTCAGAAGGAAACCTGTAAGTAGGTCTTATTTTCGGAGGATGTCTTATTTTTGGGGAAACACGGTATGAACATAATAAACACTAGAGGTCCGGTGCATGAAATTCATGCACATGGTTAGGGGGGAGTATCCCTCAGTCCAGCCTGAATCCTCTCTAATCTGGGACCCTTTGAGGGATGTCCCTCTCACAATCCAGGACTGCTGCCTCCCAACCATTCACCTGCCTGATTGCCCCTAACTGCTTCTGCCTGCCAGTCTGATCACCCTTAACCACTCCCCTGCCAGCCTGATTGATGCCTAACTGTTCCCCTGCTGGCCCAATTGCCCCTAATTGCCCTCCCTGCCAACCTGATCATCCTTAACTGCCCTCTCCTGCAGGCCTGGTTCCCCCCATCTGCCCTCCCCTGCAGGCCTGGATCCCCCAACTGCCCTCCCTTTCAGGCTTGTCCCAACTGCCCTTCCCTACTGGCCTGATTGCCCATAACTGCCCTCCCTGCTGGCCATCTTGTGTCCACTTGGAAGTGCCCATCTTATGTGTTGGAGTAATGGTCAATTTGCATATTACCACTTTATTAGATTGGATTTTATATAGCTACATGGTCTTTCTAATCACTATTTTATATCTATACCAGGTATTGCTTGATTTCCTTACAGTACCTCTCTTAGTAGACATTTGATCTTGTTTTTGTTGTTGTTTTCAGTATTATAGATAATATGGTATGTCTAGCCTTTTCTTCTTTTGACCATTTTCATTAAAATCACTGAATCAAAGGTTATGAAACTTTTATGGTCCTTGTTAATATTAATGACAGCAACTTAAATTGGATGTTATAACTGTGTATTACCTTGCCCGGATATTTTTTTGTGTGTCTAGAGTCTAGAATTTTGACTAAATTTTAGGCAGTGGCATATATTCATTCAGTTGTGGGACAATTTCTAGATCCAAGAATGAGTGTTGATAATAGTGAAAGAAACATAGGTGTGGGTCCAGCCAGTTCTGAGTTTTCACCTCTCCTACCAGTCTCAGTGTGGCTTTAAATCTGGACTTCCATTCAGCTAGATTTCAGGCAGTTCAGAATGATGTTTTATCTGTAGTTGAGTTGTAATTTTGATGTGAATGTAGGAGGATTAGAGTACCACATTTACCTACACTGCTATTAATATCTTGACCTGAAGTCTTTAATTTTTTTTAATTTTTTATTTATTTTTTTTACATGGAGGTGGGGGTATAGAAACATCAGTCATGAGAGAAAATCATTGATCAGCTGCCTCCTACATGCCTCCTACAGGGGATTGAGCCTGCAACCCGGGCATGTGCTCTGACAGGGAATCAAACCATGACCTCCCAGTACATAGGTTAATGTACCACTCTGGCCAGGCTTGATTGGAAGTCTTAGTGTCATTTTTCAAAATGGTTTACTTTCTCATCTCCCAGGGTATCTCCAATAATTTTGTTAAAGTTAAAATAACAAACCTTGAGTGTTATTTTTAGTTTACCTGTGGCTTAACTTCATGCCCCAGAAGTAACTGACTTTTGGCCATAGATCAAGTGGCATGCATGACTGGAAAGTAGCATGTGACTGCCTGCCTTCGTGCCACAGTTTGCCAGAAATGGGACTTCCCCTCTACTAAGGAGGCCTATACTAGTATTGACTGGGATGACCTTATAAAATTGTTTCTTTTTATTATGAATTCTCCCAGTAGAAGTAGTATTCTACCTACATGCTGTCTCATGGGTAAAAGTATAATTATTTGCTTTTCTCTACTTTTGTTTTGCTCTGTTCCATCTAACTGGTCATAGAAGGGCAGGATGATATTGACTCAGATTAGAGCAACTGGGAACCTGGGGCTTAGAGTCACAGATGTTGGTTTGAATCTTGCCATTTACTGGCTGTTACTTTGTTTTTCTTTTTTTTTTTCTTTTTCTTTTTTTTTTTCCTGTTAGTTTGAACTTCAGCATATTTATCTTTTAAAATAGGGTTAGTAGCCCTAATCAGTTTGGCTCAGTATATAGAGCATCAGCCTGCAAACTGAAGGGTTCTGGGTTCAGTTCTGATCAAGGGCACAAGCCCAGGTTGCAGGCTCTATCCCCAGTAGGAGGGGGTATGTAGGAGGTTAGCCAGCTGGTCAATGATTCAGTCTCATCATTGATATTTATATCTCTTTCTCCCTCTCCCTTCCTCTCTGAAATCAATAAAAATATGTTTTAACAAAAGTAGGGTTATAATGGGATACCAAGTGGAAATCATAAGATCTGGCACATAGTAGGTGATCCGTGAATGTTAACTTTCTCCATGGAAAATCATCTGCCAGATTGTCATTATATATTTACAAAACTAGCTGAAGCATGTTTTCTCCTAGCTCTAAGACAACCACCCACACATTCTGGAATAAGTCTCCACAAAGTCCATATTCCTTCATCTGGGCTAACATATAACAGTTAAGAGTAAGTCTGAAATGAAGTTATGGACCTTCCCTAATTTAATTAAAATCCTGGGGCAAGGAAAAGGGACCCAAATAATGCAATGCTGTGAGCAAAAAGATCTCTGATCTTTGCCCTGTGATATGGGGAAAAAAGTCCACTACCAGCCGGGCCTACTTGATCTCTCATTGCCAAACAAGTTTTGCAGCTCTCTTATAGTAGGCTGGGACATAATAGTGGGAAATGAACAGAAGAGGTAATGTTGAGGTGAAGAGAAAGGGTTTGAGATTGCTCACCTCCTCTCACTAATTCCCTGTCTTTAGTATGCATGTTGCCCTTGAACCTTCTATTCCATGCATGACTCAGTCTCCCTTTTGGTTTAAGGTCCTAGAACTCCTGCCTCAACATGCTGCTTTGTTTGCCATCCTAACTGGGAAGGTGAACTGGTTCAGTGTCATTTCAGCAAGTCCAAGCCTGTTTTTCAGATGGTACTTAATCAAAGTATGGTGGACAAATTGGGATTGTGGGACTAGATGCCAGAAAATAAGACCTAGAAAATAGTGGCAGCTTCAAATGGATGGGTGGGCAGATATAGATAGATAGATAGATAGATAGATAGATTGATTGATTTTTAAACTAAAAAAAAACAAAATAGTCTAGCTTTTAGGAAGTTTTCAAGTCCCCCCCCCCTTTTTTTTTTAGCTTAAACACCAAGGACACTTAAGTTAAAAATTTGGCTAAAGCTCTTAATGCCAAAGCAGTTGCTGACAGGATTGGAAGTAGAAACTGAGCTCAGTTGAGACACTATGGCCTGTCCCTCATTTCACCCTGTCCAACCATAGTTCTCCTGGACTTGAATTTGGTTACTTTTTCTTATGCATCACTAAAGAGGCTAAGGATGGAGTTACCATTTTTCTTCCAGATTAAACCAAGATTTCTGGTTAAAGAAGGATAGAATTTAAAACATGTAAGACATCAGGATAACAAGATTCTTGAGTCTCCAGCAGTTTAACTATTTCCCGTTGTTTAGTCCCTTTCAGCACACCACAGTGGCTTCTCTTGGTTATGTATCTGGCGCCTTCATGACATTGGGAACATGAGTGATATGGACACTTATTCACCTGGCTGCTTCCTTAAAAATCAAAATCAATACTGATTTGGAAATAGACTGAGAAGTGTTATGTCCATGCCCTTATTGAAGCATGTTAAATGCACAAAGAGCAAATGGCAAAATTATGATAAAACCAGAAGAACATCCTCATTTCCATTTTTAGGGTGGAGACAAACTAAAAGAAAGCTGCTAGTATATTCTGTTGAATCAAGTCCTCTAGTCCAGTGTTTCCCAACCTTCTGTCATGATGAGAATCACCTGGTGGAGTTGTTAAAACACAGATTCCTGAATCCCAACTAAGAAGTGCTAAACTAGAATTTTTGGGAACATATAGGTAAAATTGTATACTTAACTAGTGCTCTAAGACAGATTTTATATACAGAGCACTAAGTTAGGTATGCAATTTTACCTATATGTTCTCAAAAATTCTAGTTTAGCACTTCTTAGTTGGGATTCAGGAATCTGTGTTTTAACAACTCCACCAGGTGATTCTCATCATGAGAGAAGGTTGGGAAACACTGCTCTAGTCTAAATCAAGGTTCTTAATGATGTTTCAGGCTTTAAAATAGGTGTAAAATCCAGGTGTGGGCACTTGAGGAGATAGCTCTCATTTCTCCTTTTCCTTTGGAGCACTGTTAGCTGTTTCCTCCCTGATCTTTGACCATTCTGAGAAGGAGCTTTCTTCTCACATTGAATCCTCTCTGAGTTTTTCTAAACCAAGAAGAGGGCCATGGAAGGGTGGACCTATTGAAAGCATTTCCTTTCCCACCATTTGGACAAAGGAGGCCTTTTAAAAATTCAGTTTGGCTCAGTGGATGGAGCATCAATCCCCAAACTGAAGGGTTCCGGGTTTGATTACACTCAAGGGCACGTACTTTATTTGCAGGTGCAACGATGGCAGTGTCTCTCTCATATATCAATGTTTCTCTTGGTCTCTCTTCCTCCCTTCTTCTCTCTCTCTCTTTCTCTCTCTCTCTTTCTCTTAAAAAAAAAAATCAATGGGAAAAATATCCTCAGGTGAGGATTAACAAAAAAGAAAAGAAAATACAGGGTCCGGTGATATTGGGCTATTCCTACCACCTCAGCATCTCAGTGCTTGTCTGAGGGCCTGCTTTCTCCTCCCATAGGAGGAAAACCCTGAGCAGCCTGTTCAACTAGAAAATCGATGACTGAGAGACTCTTAGTTGCTGGACTGGGCTTTGTAAACAAAATCTGCCTTTGGGAGAGAATGAGGAAGCCAGGGTATTTGAGTTAGCTCAGCTTATAGAATTAAGATAACTGGCCTTAAATAAATATGCTTGTATTTTATTACTTTGGGTGTTTGTTTGTTTGTTTGTTTGTTTTTATGTTAAGGGCTTTAACCAAGTGTTGTTGTAGGCAGCCTACAGTTGTTGAATACTATTTTGTTCACTGCTCTACTATCCTAAGCACTTTGTAATTATGAACTGATTTAATTCTCAAAGCATTATGAGGCAGATAATAGATGAAGAAACTGAGGCAGTTTGGTAACTTGCCTAAGGACACAGTGGAGCCAAGACTCATATGGAGGCACTTTTTCTCCAGAGCCCATTCTTTAAGGACCACACAGTTTATAATTATTCTCATTTACAATAGTTAATATCTACACTTGAGTTACAGAAAGATTGAAAGCAGAATCAATGTTGCAGCTTTTCAGAGTATTATATCTTTGTCATCAGTTAGGGACTAACCTGCCTTTTCTTTTCTAGTGCTGAGGAATGTAAACAAGTTTGCTGGGCCTTGCGAGATTTTACCAGGTTGTTTCGATAGTTTACACTCCTGCACTGTGCCTGTCACCCAGGTGAGTGGAATATAGTTCCCGGTTTTCTCTGGCTGTCAGGAGTGCTTGGGGTGGACATAGGTGGTTTGTTTGTTTGTTTGAATCCTCTCTTGAGGATACGTTTTTATGGATTTTAGAGAGAGAGAAAGGGAGAGACAGACAGACATCGATGTGAGAAAAAAACATTGATCAGCTGCCTCCTGCACACACTCCCGACTAGAGATTGAACCTGCAACCTGGGTGTCTGCTCTGACCAGAAATCAAACCCCTGACCCTTTGGTGTACGTGATGGCTCTTCAACCAACTGGTCCACACTGGCCAGGGCTGGACATAGGTTTTATTGCCCATCTGTGGACTAATACTAGCTAGAGTCAGGGAAGACCTAACAATTTAACACTTCTGGGCAGCTGGGAAATGCAGGCTCCTAATTTCCCTGGGCTAAGGTAGCCAGATAATTGTCAGCTGCTTTGGATGCCATTTCACCCCCAATAAGAAAGTGATTGTTGCAGAATATATCAAAAAAATGTTCCTCACCTCTTCTCATCACAGACACTTCTAGGATTGTAAATGTGTATAGCTAACAAACCAGTCTTTTTTAATCTGGCTACTTTGATGAAAACACTGCTGACCTAAACTTTACCATGATAAATGGTACTACTCCTAAACCTGACCTTTCAGATTTAATGAGCAAAGTTGCCTGTTATTATCACTTTTACAATTTGAATACTGAAATGCTAGGTTTTGATTGAGGCAGGAGATCTGCTATCTTTGTCTTGCTCCTGATCATCAGTTTTCTCTCTGGCTTCCTGTCTCTTGATACTGAATCAAATCAAGAAGTTGAGCTGAGGAAAGAAACGATGGGGTAGTGGGATGTAGGAGCCAGTTTCTTGACGGAGAGAAGAAAGGCAACTCCTCTAAACCCATTCTTTGACATCTTAAGCAGAATTTATTCTTCCAGGAGTTGGTCCTCCATGCATGTGCAGCACTCGCTGAGGGCTTGTGATTAAATGCATTAGTAGGTAAAGGTGCCGTTCTACAATGCCTCACCACACCAAAAATAATTTCTATGCTTTGGTTCTTTAAGTAGTGATATCATTTTGTGATTCTTAGGTTTTGCAGTATCTATAAAAGCTAACATTGATATTCATTGCTTGTACAGCTGTAAATGTTCATAGCTAACATTCATGGAACCCTTACTATGTATATAGTACTATTCTAAGTGCATTGTATGTATTTTTTTGTTCTGTTTTGTTGTTGTTAATCATACCCAAGATATTTTTCCATTGAATTCATAGAGTAGAAGGGGGGGTGGAGAGGTAACAGAGAGAGAGAAACATCAATGTGGTTGCTTCCTGTATGCACATCAACCAGGGCCCAGAGATCAAGCCTACAACCAAGTGTGTGTCCTTGATCAAAATCGACCCAGAACCCTTCAGTCAATGGGCCAGCACTCTATCCACTCAGCCAAACCAGCTAGGGCTATATGTATTAACTGTATAGATAATTCTCATACAGTTCCCTGCGTTAGTTACTGTTATTATTCCCATTTTACAAATGAGGAAATTGAAGTTGCAAGATGTCAAGTCAGTAATTAATAAGGCCACAATACAAATATAGACATTTGGGTGCCAGAGTCCTTACTTTTAACCACTCTACTTAATACTTTTACAGTAATATTTCTAGGGAGTCCAAATCATTGTTTTTTAAACTTATTTTATCAGGCAAAGCCTTTTAAAATAAACTCTTAGCCTGGCATCAACCCATGAACTAGGAGGTCATGGTTTGATTCCCAGTCAGGGCATATGCCTGGGTTGTAAGCTCGATCCTCAGTAGCAGGTGTGCAAGAGGCAGCCAATCTATGAATCCTCTCATTATTGATGTTTCTATCCCTCAAATCAGTAAAATTAATTAATTAATTAATTAATCTTACATGAAATATTATATTTAATAGACTGAAGTGGAGATTTCTGGTTGTTTTGGAGTTGGAATCCTGGACCTACTGGCTCACCTTTACCCTCTCCTCCTCACCCCCCGCCCTCCCCTCCCCTTCAACTTCCTTTTTTTTTTTTTTTTTTTTTTACTGAGTTCTTATGACAGGCCAAAATGAGGTACCTGAGCAAGTATAGAAACTTCTGCCTTGACTTTATAAAATGCTCGCTATCTCCTGGACCACAAGTATTGACTATTTTCTCTCTTTTGTAGGAATGTCTTTTTTAATTAGAAGACAAGAAGAAAATAAAAACCAGACTGTGTCCCACAATCAGAAACCTCCATTATGGCAGAGGGGCCTTTACCGCCACCAGGCGTTCCACCAGACAGGGAGAAACTCCAGCCCTCTGAGGCCATCCTGAGGAGTTCCTGTTTGGGGATGTGAGGGAAAGTCAGCACCGTTTCTAAAAAGATGGCTGCAGCCTGTCTTGCAAGGTGGGAGGGGAGCTGGTTTCCTGGTGAACTTGTTTCTAAAAGGAAAAATAATTTTTAAGGAAATAAAAAAGGAAAACTAAACTGAAACCAGAACTGAAACATCCTCCTGGTAGCATATGACACTCACACATACATACACGTACCTACACACATGCTACTACGCATGTGCATATACAGAAAAATAAAGGTACAAACTTTCTGTGAAACAAAAATGGTTACTTGGGGAAAATGGGAATTTGAATGAATTATATAGCTGCAATTGGAAAAAAAGGGTCAGGATCATCTCTTAAGGTTTTTTATTGTTTTGTCTGCTTTTTCTCTCTCCCATCCCTTCTTTCTCATTTCCCCTTCTCTTTTAATGAAAGTGAATAGAAATTTTTTTTCCATCCTTCCCAACCATTGCTTACCACCTTTATAGAGTTGTTAGGACAGAGAGCAGTAAGCAAAGAGCCTTTTCTATTTTATATCATGGTCACATTGGTGATTCTAGGACCTGCCAGGGCCAAATTCATGTATATCCCAACTCACTAACTCCACTTCCAATCCACATTGGGTTATCATCAGCCATGAAGAAAAGAGCCAAAATTGGGGTGAGTGGGTTATAAGTGTATATTCTAAGTTTTAGTTTATTTTTGTTTTGTTTGTTTTTTGTTTGTTGTTAGTTAATGTTTCACCCATAGACATGAGAACACAAAAGGGTGGGAATATGGAAAAAAGCGTTTATAGGGCTGAACTGTATTTTACTAAAAAATGTGGAACTTATTTGACTTCATGGGGATGAGGTAGGAGCAGGAAGCCCAAAGCAGGTTGTAATGTTGTAAAGGAGTTGAAGCCCCACACAGGCATTACATACAAGGACACTGTTCTGTCTGGTGTTGTAGCCATCTCAAGAACAAATCAGCAACAGAAAAGAAAAAGAAAAGAAAAATAAATTTTTAAAATTTAATTAGTGTTTGTTTTCACTTCCTTTCTCTGCCTCATAGTTCCGAAGTGGTACAACTAGACCACTTAAGTAAAGTTTCAGTTGTTATCTGATAGTCTGGGTATGGAGTTTAAAAGGCAGGCCTCTGTCTTCAGTGCCCTGTGCCTTCATATTTCAGGAGAGTGGCTCATCCTGCATCT
Organism: Pipistrellus kuhlii; assembly: GCF_014108245.1. Taxonomy (NCBI): domain Eukaryota; kingdom Metazoa; phylum Chordata; class Mammalia; order Chiroptera; family Vespertilionidae; genus Pipistrellus; species Pipistrellus kuhlii. The sequence continues at coordinate 11,665,711 of NW_023425405.1, read as the reverse complement.
TCTATTCTAGTTCACCCCGAAACTCTTCATGGTAAATTTTATCTTTTAATATAGGCTCAGTGGAAAAGAGAATGAGTCACCCAGAATGGGTTAATCAGAAATGTATATTCTTTCCACAATGGCCACCCACGTACACTGATTGTTTCCTAACCTACTGAGTATTGGTCTTTAAAAAAAAAAAAAAAAAAAAAAAAGCAAGCAAAAGAATGCCTGTAGTGAAGTATAATTGACATACAGAAAGCTTCACATATTAAAGGTGTACGATTGCTAAGCTTTGACAGAGGATACACCCATGAAATCATTAGCAATCAACGATAGTGAACCTATTCATTCCCAAAAGTTTCCTCATGCCTCCTCTTCCACATGCCTAAGTAGCCACTGGTCCGCTTTCTGTCATTGTACATTAGTTTGCATTTTTTTTTTTTTTTTGAGTTTTATAAAAATGGGATCGTACAGTGTGTTACATTAATTGGGCTCTGAGCTAATGATCTTGACTGCAGAGCTGCATCTAGTATCTGAAATCAGTGAAACTTTCCAGCTGTCAATGGGACTCTGAGTTTACTCTCTAAAAAGGCATTGTTGGTAGGGGAGTTGAAAACTTGAAGGTGAAACAGTGTTTGGAATGAGATTATCAAATTCTAGAGATCAGCTCAATACCTCAGCCAGTCTTCTCATTTTCTGGGTAAACAAAACTTTTGAAGCCTGGTCCAATCCTAGATCCTTACAACAGGCAGTTGACTTTTCTGTTTAAGGAATTCAGCTTTTATGACAGAAAGTTGAGTCTGGGACTGAAGAAAACCTATGGAAGGCTTAATGCAACTCTCCAGCCACTGAAAAATAGCATGTGGAATGCATATCCTAGTTAATGCAGAGAGCATCTCCATGGGTATAGCTTTGAAAACGAGAACTTTCATTAATGAGGTCAAGGCCTCAGTGTGTACTGTCTTACAGATTGTTTCAGAGTAGTTCTTAAAAGTAGTCATTACTTTTTAGTGTGGCAAGGATACCCACATAACTTTTAATTTCAAAAGGTACCTATTGGGATCAGGTACCCTCATGTAAACATTGTGTCCCTGTATAACATTGCATAGTGGAAGAAGAACAGGAGTCTTGCATCTGAACTTAAGTCAGAAAGTCCCCATATAATTGTTCCTTCATTTCCACAATTGGCTTAACCAAGAAGTTTTAGTCATGATTATGTGAAATATATCCATTGGGGCTACTAAAAATCCCAGTAAGATTATACAAAGAAAATGATTTAAATTTTTTTTAAAAAATATGTTTGTATTGATTTTAGAGAAAAAGGGAGAAAGGGAGAAAGAAACATCAATGATGAGATCATTGATTGGCTGCACACCCCCTCCTGGGGACCGAGCCCACAGCCTGGGCATGTGCCCTTGACCAGTATCGAACCTGGGACCCTTAAGTTTGCAATCCAACGCTCTATCCACTGAGCCAAACCAGTCAGGGCAATAAGATAATTTTTATGAACCTGTTATAGAAAGTTCAATACTGAAAGTATAGGATAAATAAAACATAAAGGAACGTGAGCTTTTGAATGGCATTTAAGACCTCATAAATGCAACATGTGTGTCCACCTTGTGTGGCCCTGGCTTAATTGAATCATTTTACAAAAATGAAAGCCAAAATTCAGAGAAGTTAAAAATCCAATATTATGATACAAGATATGCCTGATTTTTTGAGATACATTATCAGCAAATGAGAAAGTTGTTTGCAAGAACAATTCTCTGATTGGAAAGTCCATCAATATCCTCTTTTGCTCTGAATACTGAAAAGTTATTTATGTCAAAGAAAAGCTGTATTAGAGACAGGAGTCTGAAATTAAAAGGGACTATAATAAGTTTGCCAATTTTCTGAGAGAAGCTGGAAATCAGGTGACATCTAATTTTGAAGTGATGACAACTAATTTCAATCTAAAGAGGAAATAGAGCTGCACAAGCCAGTGAGGAGAAAGGTGGCTGAAAACTAAGACTAAAGACAAAAAAAGAACCGTGTAAGCACTGTTCTCTAGTTGGTAAAGCTTCTTAAAGAGCCTTGAGTTTAACAAGTTTGAAAACTCTGTACATATGTGCAGTACGGAAAGGGGGATGAGAGAAACCTGACAAACACTGCTTTACCAAGTGACCAAGGTAGAAATCAGCAGTAAAAAGTCATGATGATAGTGTGCTCCCTCAATATGTGAGAATGATTCTTCACCTCTGTGGTCTTTCTTACAAAAACCATAATAAACACATCAGGTAAACCCAAAATGAGGGACATTGTAAAATATATCCTCAAAAACAAGGAAAATCTGAGAAACTGTCAGACGATTTGAGGCTAAGGAAACAATGACTAAATGTAATGTGTTAATTTAGATGGGATCCTGGAATAGAACAAGGATATTAAATAAAACTAATCAAATCGAAATAACGGAATTTAGTTAATAGTGTATTCATATTTCATTAGTTGTGATGCCATCTGCAGATATTTGGTGGCCCGAGGCAGTGGCTGACTTTGCATCCCTTGGGAGGCCCAGAGCCAGTGCACCCAGTGGACAGCTTCAGATTACAACTGATTATACCAGATTACCACTCTAAGCATCTACAAGCAATATACTCAAGGAGCAGACTCAGTGAGCACCAAAGCCCCACTGAAGCAAGTCCTGCTCCATAGGGTATCTCCTGTATTGTAGACACAGCTCTTCCACTGTAGACACAGCTAGTCCTCATAGCCAATTGGCCTGGAGTTTAATTCCTCCCAGTGATGCCAATAGCAATCAAGGCTCAACTATAAGACTGTACACACAGCCCCCACAGGGGCACACCTAGAGTGCCCAGCTCAGGTGATGGGAGATTGAGTCACTGGGCCCTTCAGGACCCCTAATACACAAGGCCATGCTACCAATTCCAGGAGACATAACAGCTCTACCTAATACATAGAAACAAATACAGGGAAGCAGCCAAAATGTGGAGACAAAGAAACATTACAAATGAAAGAAATGGAAGCAAGCAAACTACTGTGACACAGTTCAAAACAATGCTTAAGGTTACTCAAGGATCTTAATGAGAGCATCAAGGGACTCAGTGAGATTTTCAAGGATCTTGGTGAGAATGTCAAAGACATGAAAAAGGACCAGTTAGAAATTAAGCATACACTAACTGAAATAAAGAATAATTTACAGGGATTCAACAGTGGAGTAGTGTATTCTGAGAACCAAATCCATTATTTGGAATATGAGGAAGTAAAAAACACCCAATCAGAGAAGAAGAAAAAATTTCAAAAATATGAAGGTAGTATAAGGAGCCTCTGGGACAACTTCAAACATACCAACATTCACCTTATGGGGGTGCCAGAAGAAGAGAGCGAGCAAGACATTGAAAACATATTTGAAGGAATAATGACAAAAAACATTCCCCAAATGGTGAAGGAAATAGACTTACAAGTCCAGGAAGCCCAGAGTCCCAAACAAGAGGAGACAAAGAGGCCCGCACCACGACACATAATTAAAATGACAAAGGTTAAAGAATCTTAAAAGCAGTGAGAGAAAAGCAGTTAGTTACCTACAAGGGAGCACCCATGTGGCTGTCAGCTAATTTCTCAACAAAAACTTTGCAGGCCAGAAGGGAATGGAAAGAAATATTCAAAGTGATGAATAGTGAAGACCTACAATCAAGATTAATCTACCCAGAAAAGCTCTCATTTAGAATTAAAAATCGGATAGGTTCACAGACAAGAAAAAGCTAAAGGAGTTCATCACCACCAAACCAGTATTACATGAAATGTTGAAGGTTATTCTTTAAGAAGGTAAGAAGAAAAAAAATAAAAATAAAAAAGGGAAGAAGAAATTATAAAAAATATAAACAATAAAATGGCAATAAATACATATCTGTCAACAATTGAATCTAAAAATAAAAATAAGTGAACAAGAAATCTAATGGACAAAATAAACTAGTGAATAAAAGGATCAGAGGCATGGAAACATGGAACAGACTGACAAATCTCAGAGGGAAGGAGGTTGGGGGACAGAAAGAGTAACTGAAGATCTTGTATGCATATATGCATTACCCATGGACAGACAATAGAGTGGTGAAGGGTTGGGTCAGGAATCAGGTGGAAAGGGGCAATGGGAGGAAAAAAGGGGGACATCTGTAATACTCTCAACAATAGAGGTTTTAGAGAGAGAGAGAGAAGGGGACAAAAGTCTGTACAGAACATGTAACCATATATAGATGCTCAACTCAGCCATGCTCTTAACAAGAAGTGGCACTGAGATACTATTTCTCACTTGTCAGGTTGGCGAAAATCCAAAAAGGCAACAGAGTCTGTTTGGTCAGACTGGGAAGATAGACATGCTGTAGATTGATCAGGGTTTTGCCAATATCTGGCAAAATCATATCCATTTACACTTTGGCCCAGAAATTCCATTTCTGGGGCTCCATCTGAAAGATATACTGGCAAAATATGAAAAGATGTAAGTATATAGAAGCCTATTAACTGTAGCATGATAATAACTAAAGATGGAAACAACTCAAATACCCACTAATAGAAAGTCAGAACAAAAATCTATGTCTAGTTGAGTCTCCAGTATCCAGTACCAATTTACAGGAAACACCAGTAGAGGAGACAAAATTGTTAGCAACGTGACAAAGATGCAGTCAGCAGCATTGAAGCAAAAGCAAAATGCAGAACAAACACTGAAGTTTCTTCCCCAAATTGCAAGGGAATAGAATCTTACATTTTAAACAACAGTTATTTGATAAGAAATTAACTTTGCCAGTTATATTTTTGTTTTTTTAGAACATCCTTGTCTTTTAGAAATATATTCTATTTACACTCCAAATATTAGGTGTAGCAATTGCCTCAAAATAATCTCAACGGGTGTGGATGGGAGTTTAGGCGAGAAAGCCTATGAATCGATCATTGTTGAAGCTACTACATGAGGATTTCATACCATTCTCCCTACTTTCACAGATGTTTAAAATCTTTCACAGAAAAAAGATAAACAACAAAATTGTTCAGGCCAGAAAATCACAACTATGAGCCAGATTCAAACCCTAAGCTACCAATTTGCGTGCATTGTCCTAATATATTTAATTGTGTAATGGTCCTGTGTGTAGTTGTATTACCAGCCTTTTTTCACCATTTCTTATGGGGAAAATGACTGGGGCAGGATTTTAAATTCTGCACACAGTTAACAATCCACACCCCTGCCTAGCCAGCAGCTTCCTCCTGGACAGCGGCCAGCCCGGGAGTGTTTCTGGAGGCCCGCTGACTCATCCACCTGGAAGGCAGGCCCTCCCAGTGTCAGCAGCCCGGAGACAGAGGGCAGGAGCTGGGGGAAGGAGGGCCAGCTGGCAGCAGAAAGAGGGTCTGTCAGAACAGCATGGAAGCAAGTGGAACTGGAAAAAGCAAAGAATAGCCGAGTCTGTTTTTAACATTTATTAATCCCAAAATACATAAATTCCACTTTCTACCCCAGGTTCTTGGACTCTCAAGAAAGGAGGTAGCTTCCAGACTTAAGTATCTGGTGTAATACCTAAGTGCTCATATCTGTCTCAGGGAGGAGAAAGATCAGGAAGCATGGCTCAAACTAGGGAACCCCCAAATCAGGCCCATGCCCTGCGGAGGCCCTGCCAGGGGAGACTTGGCAGAAAGCGTGAGGCTTTCTGTCAGAGGAAATGGGGGCACTCTGGAGCAATTTCCTCTTACAATTAGGCTTCCCGTTGGGGAGGTCCCTCTCTGCTCACGGGTGTTGATGGCTGAATCCCTCCAGAGCCAGCAACCAGAGCTAGCAGAGAGGCGTGTCCAGAAGCAGAGCCGGAAGCAAAACTGGCTTCTGGCTTCCCTCAGCTTCTACAGGGAGAACCTGGAACTCAGGCCTCTCTTCCCTCTCCTTCTTGGCCCAAATCCACTTCCAAGAGAGCCGGAGACAGGACCCTGCAGCCAGGCAGGTGCCCCTTGGGGCTGTCACACCTCCAGGTCAGTCCACAGAGCCTCCAGGAAGCCTGTCTCAGTCACTGTCTGCAGCCTCATTGCATGCCAACCGGGTGCATGGGCCAGGGCTCATGGCCTGCAGGAGGGGCCTGGGCCACAGGCTGCAGCTGCTGCTGGGACTGCCAGATGCTATGGAGCTCCTTGAACTGTTCCACCATGTGGTCTTTGAGGTCTGGGTTTGAGATCTGCAGCCGGATGCTGTCAGCTGACCAGGAAAGCTCCCCTGAGAACATCTCCAGCAGCAATCTAGCCGCCACGGGCACCACCTGGGCAGCAGAGAGAACAGGGAGAACCCAGCAGGGCTGTCAAACCTAGCTGTGCAGGAGCGCGACCGCCAGGGGGCGGGGGGTGGACTGCAGCCACCAGGAAGGAGGGGCACCCGATTTTACTTCGAGCAGCCCTGGGCCTTGATGGCCTCTGGTTTCCCTGAGCCCCCACGGTGTGGGGAAGGCTTGTGTCAGGATTCCCCAGGATTCAAGCCAGCGCAGAGGCAGGGGCTGGGGAGGATGGCATACCTGCACGGTGATGAGCTTCTTCTCTCGGGGTTTGCGGTCAGGCCACTCCTCCCCAAAGCAGAAGAAGATTTCAAATGGAGGCGGGGTGTTGGTCTGACCCTTCTGGAACATGATGAGCTCTGGGGTAAGAAAGAGACCCTGAGTCAGAGGCGAGAACCCGCCCCCGGATGGGAGGAGGCTGGGAGGAACACGATGGGGATGGGGGGGGGGGGGGGGGGGGGGCGGGGCTCACCATTGAGAAAATGCTCCAGGCTGAAAAGCTTGGTCCTGACCTCCCGCTGGATGGGGTTGGGGTGCGAGCCGTGGGCCGAGGCGCAGGGCCCGCTCCAGAACACCTTGCACTGGCACAGGCGGATGGCGTACAGGTCCTGGCCCTGCAGCTGGAGGATGAGCCCGCGGTCCAGGAAGTCCAGCAGCTGGTTGGTGTAGAAGCGCTGCTTGTCGCTGGGGATGTCCTCGGGGCTGGGGAAGCGCACTTGCTCCAGGCTCACGGGGCCGAAGAGCTCCACCTGGTCCTGCGTGGCCTGCAGCTGGCTGTAGAAGAGCCGGCAGCCGAGCGGGTTGCTGATGGTGAGGGCGCGGGGCGGCCGCCCCCGGTACTGGAACTTGATCTCCAGGTCCGTCACTGCGGGCAGAGGGGCAGGGCCACCCGCCTGTGAGCCCCGCCCTCCCCTCCCCACCCCGTTCCGCCGCTGTTCTCTGGCTTTCTCTGCTCAGCTGCTAGCCCACTTACCCCTTCCCCTCAAACCCCCAAGGAGGGGCTGGCATGGTCATCTTTATTTCTTTCTTCACCATCCTCCAACCTCTTGGCAAGCCAACCCCCAGCACCGCTTTACCAGCCCAGCCCAGCCCAGCCCACCAGCCCCGGTTCTTACGAGGCAGCATGTGGGGACTGATGAGCAGGTCGGGCAGGAGTTGTTCGCCTGCGGGCGGCAGGCTGGCGGCCAGGGGCCCAGGCTGCAGGCTGGGCAGGACCTCCGGGAGGAGCTCTCCGAGGGCAGTGGAGTCGGCAGGGGCAGGGGCGGGGCCCAGGAGGCCGGGGTCTGGAGCAGCGGGGCCCAGCACCACAGGTGGCTGGAGAGTGGGTGGCCACTTGGCATCTTCTTTGGGTAAAGAATAGGGTGCCATGGGGGGGCCAGGCTGCACTGCTTCTGCAGACAGTGGGATGGGGGGGGGGGGGCACAGAGCTCTAATGCCGATTCTAGGAACTGCCTCCCAGGCCCACTATTCCCAGCCTGGGCCTTCCCCCCACCCCCACCCCCACCCTCAGCCCCTCCCAGGTACCGAGGGTACCTGCACCTTCTCCTTATTCTAGGCCCCCAACCACACCCCCTCAAGGCCCCCACCTGTGAGGCTCAGGCTCGGTAACATCCTCTGGAGCTGAGGTGAAGACACGGCAGAGGAGGAGGGAAGAGGCCAGAGAGACACGGGAGAACGCGTTATTCCATCCATCCGATGCCGAGGCACTAACGCACGAGAACCACAGGCCCCGCCCCAGCCCCAGCGCTGAGTCCTCAGCGCCTGTTCCCCCACCTGCCTCCTGAACAGGCGCAGCAGCTGCCACACCCGACCCGCCACCTGCCGTGAGGGTCAGTCAGCGAACAAAGCCCAGGGCGTTAAGGTGGTGACTCTGTTTCTATGCTCAGGTCCCAGGGAGAAACTCGGAGTGGAGCTGCAGGAAGAGCAGGCTCCCAGAGGATCAGGGCTGCTGGGTCTGGGAGCAGAGGAGAGCAGAGGAGAACCGAGATCGCCCCCACCAGGCGCTCCCTGGCAGGGCAGGCAGACCCTGGGAGAATGACCTGCTCACCTCTTCATCTTCCTCCTCCTCCTCCTCCTCTCCTGCACCACAAATGTAATCCTCACTGGGCTGTGACTCTGCGGATGGGAGAGCAAAGCAAGACAGGAAGGGAGTCCGTGAGGGAGGAGAAGGAAGGCCGTGGGGCCTCATGTGGCAGCTCCTGCTGTGGCTTCTCCCCTGCCCAGAGCTGCCCAGTGAGGTGAAGGGCCGCAGAGCCTTCAGGAATCAGTAGGGCTCTCCCTGACCCCATGGCACTCAGCTCCTGGGCCACCGAGAGCCGAGAACAAGGGCTGGCTGAGGAAGGCCACGAAGGCCCATCCGGGTGACTCCCGGAAGGCCTGGGTGGCTGACCTAGCAGCATGTGCCTGACCCCTGCAGCATGGAAGGCCTGGGCTTTTGTGCGCGGGCTCCGAGGTGGCCCAAACGGGGCCGGCACCATACCTGCAGGCGTGGGGCCGTTGGAGCAGACCTCGTAGATCTTGTAGGGCTGAGGCGGCATGTCCCGGGGCCCGTCATAGATGAGGCGGAAGTCACGGCTCTTGTTCAGGGCGCAGCGCAGGTTGGCCTTCCACTTGGCGGGGTCGGCCTCGTCCACCCCCTCCGTGTACTTCCCCGTCTCCGTGGCCCAGGCCTGCGGCAGGAAGACAGGCAATGACAGAGAGCCTCACCTCTCACCCAAGCTGATCCCGCTGGCTGATGGAGTTGTGGTCTGCAAGGTGGGAGCTGGGACGCCAGGTGCTTTGAAAGGCGTTACGTTCACTGCTCCTGGAGGGTGCAGGCACAGTCTCCAGGGAGGATGGTGTCACGTGGTGGATGAGAGCATGGGGCCTGGGTGTGGGTGTGGGATCCCTTCCTGTCTTGCTTTGCTCTCCCATCTGCAGAGTCACAGCCCAGTGAGGATTACATTTGTGGTGCAGCAGAGGAGGAGGAGGAGGAAGATGAAGAGGTGAGCAGGTCATTCTCCCAGAGTCTGCCTGCCCTGCCAGGGAGCGCCTGGTGGGGGCGATCTCGGTTCTCCTCTGCTCTCCTCTGCTCCCAGACCCAGCAGCCCTGATCCTCTGGGCCAGGGGCATGCCATTTTGTCTTTCTTTGCTTTGGTCTCCCCACTGTAGTGCCTATTCCACAGGGTGGCTGTGAAGACTCGAGGGCCCGTAAAGCTCTCCGAACTGACTGTGTCTGTGCTTGGATAGGCTCTGTACACCTAAATTGTGGGTATCATTATTCTGGAGAGCAATTTGGTTGATATCAGGATTACAAATGTTTCTACCCTTTAATCCAACCATTCCTACAGATACAGAAGCGTCCACACAAAATTCTGCACATTCAAGGTTATTAATTGCAACACTTTGTAAAAGTGAAAGTCCCAAAATAACCTAAATGTCCATCAATGGGGACTGGTTAAATTAACTATGGAAGACTGGAAAGCAAGGGGGGGAAGGAGGAAGCTTTTGATGTACTAACATGTTGTGATCTCCAAGAGACATGAGGTACAAGAGAGTATGCATGTACCTCTATCATTTTGCAAAAGTTGGGGGAAGGATAAGGACATATTTTTTTTTTTTTGTATATGCACAAAAATATATCAGGAAGGATAAACAAGAAACTGATACTAACTTCCTCTAGGAAAGGAGTGGGTGGCTGGGATGGGTGGGAGGGAGATTTTTCACTGTAAACCATTTTACACTATTCAAAAATAGGAAATGGATTTGAAAAGTAAATGTAGCTTTGTTGGTTGGATATTACCCGTTGTACCAAAAGGTCTCATTTCCCTTCAGGGCACATGGTAGGGAGCATGCAGGAGGCAACCGATCCTGATGTTTTCATCTCACATCAATGTTTCTCTCTCTCTCTTTCTTTCTCCCCCCCGCCCCTCTCTCTCTGTCTCTCAAAATCAATTTTTAAAAATCTTAAAAAATAAAAATGTTCCCAGGCCTTCCACCCAGAGTTGCTGATACACTTGGCCTGAGATTCAAAAAATTAACCTTGACAAGGTAAATATCAAGTGCAAGAACTAAAGAATATATATCCAGCTTTAAAAATAAACATTCTCTTTGACCCAGCAATGTTTAACTCTAGGAACTAACCCCAAAGAAAACCACTGAAGATGTGCAACGGGTAGGAGTTGAGAGCATGTACCTGGCAAAGTGGTCTTCAATGCTGAAGCACTAAAAGCAACCTGAAGTGTCCAAAAACTGGGACTGGGTGGCTAACCTGTGCTGGACCCCTCCAGTGGAACCTGCAGCAGCCACTGATGTTGAGTGAAAAAGTGCAGGTTACAAAACAACATATAGTTTGGTTCCACATTTGCATTTCATAGATGCATTTGTGCAGAAAACAAAAGGCAAGCAAAAAGATAGGACCAGCAGTCACCTCAGGGTGTTAAAATTACCCGCTGCCTGCTGTCTCCGGGTATGTGTACCCCAGACAAGCACCCTGCCTGTGTACGCATGTGCAATGAGAACGAGACAAGGACAAAGGGGAGGAGGAGGAGGAAGGTCTTCTGGGGCCCATCAGTGCCCCCTTGCCCTGGGGATCAGGTCCTCTGTGGTTATGCCTGTGTCCCCTTAGTCCAGGCCCGGGTCACCCGCAGCAAGACAGCTGGCTGAGAGGCCAGTGTGAGTGGGAATGGGGGTCCTCCTCGGAGGGACGGGGCTTCCTCAGAGGCCCAGGCAGACCGCTGTCGAGGGCTCACCTTGAAGATGGTGTTATCTCCGTCCTGGCTAGGGCCGTGCCGAGTGGCATGGCGCCAGGGGATGGAGAAGAATTTCCTTTCGCCGTTCACCCATTGGAGCCCTGGGTACTGGCAACTGTTCACCTGGGCCACCAGCCAGGGCTTCAGCCGCACACGGCGGGGTGGAGGAGGGACCCCGAGGGCAGGCTGGTTCATGGCAAAGGCGTCTGCAGGAGAAGACAGAGGGCACATCAGAGGTCTGCCCTGCGCTAACCACTCCTCTGGCAGGGGGCTGGGCGGGGGACGCTCCAGGGGCCCGGCCATGGCGTTAGGACTGTCTCTTCCTCCCAGCACTGGGGGCTGGGGTCTCTCCAGTCCATCCAGGTGCTCAAAGCCGGTTCCCTTTCCAGCCATCAGCTTTCCGGCACAGGGTCCCTGCACCTGTGCTGTGTTTGGGGGGAAGGGAAGGAGGGGGTTACACTGTAATGGAAGTCCCACCCAGACACCCTCTACCAGATAGGGCATCGCTTCCCCAGCAGCCAGGAGGCTGGCACAGTGAGAGGCTCAGAGCTGTTCATCTCAAAAGCTGCCCTCCTTGGCTCACTCCAGGCCAGGCCCACTCCTCCCCTCGGGAGACAGCCCTGGGCAGTGAGTGATGGACACACAGGGACAAAAGGCTTCAGGTGGAGCATGCCGGTGCTCCTGTGTGGGCACCCCAGGGCCCAGGGGCAGGCTGCAGCCAGCCTCCAGCTGATTCCACATCCCTGCTTAGCATTCTCCCCGCCCCACCCTGTCCCCTCCCTTCCCTCCTCCCTCACTAAACTGCTGCTGGGGTCTTTCTCAGCATCTAAAAGGGTTCGGGAATCTGGAGAAGGGGCTGCATGTAAATTAGTAAAGAGACTAGAAATATAAAATTGGAAGGCATTTTGGGGAGCCAGAGGAGACTGAGCTATAGCAACCAAGTTCCCCGAATCCCTGGATCCCTAGCTTTTTATTAACACAAATTGCCCGAAAGCAAAGCAGATCTATACATATTCAAGGCAAGGCGTGGTATACAGTAGGCATTGTCAGGCTGGAGGAACTGCCCTGGCTGTCCCAGGAGCCAGCAGTAATATATGCAGGTTGTCAGGTTTGGGGAAATACTTTCTGCTACTCCAACAGGCAATAATATGTATGTTCAGCCCTGCTGGATATAGAAGCCCATCAACCTTTTGAGGACTTCTTGCACTTATTATGACATGCTGGAGTTAGCTTCCAGCAAACTGCCTTCTAGGAAACCTGGCCTAAGAACTAGGTAGGCCTGAGAATGGAGGGATGGGTTCCACACCCAGTCCCCAGAGCTTCCTTTTTCCCTCAGTTCCCCCCGGGATCAAACTTCCCCAACCTGGACTTCCTGAGTGAAGTCCCATCAACACACTCAGTCTACCTCCTGCATCACCAGACTTAGGTCCTATCCTTGTAAAGCCATCAACTTCCTAGAGTCCCACATGTGTCAAACACAAGGCCCGTGGGCCAAATCCGTCCCGCCAGGCCTTGCAATGTGGCCCGCACCGCGCTGTCATCACTGCACTCCGCTGCGTTTCCATCACAAGGACAGTTTATGACTGTTCAGTAAACATTCGGCCCGCGATTTAGGCTGGATTTTAGATTTTGGCCCCTTCTCTGATTGAGTTCGACACCCCTATCCTAGACCCTCTGAGCCATGCATTCTTCCAGCAATTGGTAAGCACCAAACGCTTGCCAGACCTGTGCTGCCCAGAGCCATGGGGACTACAGAGGTATAACAGCTGCCCACTGGGAGCCAGTGCCACCTCCCCAGGCCAGTCTCTGCCTCCCATTCCCTCTGACCTAAGAGAGTGAGGAAACCAGACAGGCCCCAAGAACGCAGAAGAAGACTGCAGGGCTGAGGTGACGGGTGGGGGGAGGTTGTGACAGAGGCAAGGGTCCGAGGCAGGGGCCAATCAGGGAAGGAATTGCTGAAGGAAATGGGATATCAGGGCTGGTGCAGTGAACACTGTTGGTGGGGATGAGAGTTACCCTTAATATCTGAGGTAGTGCCACGCACAGAGGGACTAGGGTTTGAGTCAACACCAGGACAGCCTCAGGTTGAAGAATTTTCCAACAGCTAAAGCCATCCAGTCGAGGCCGGGCTGCTGCCTGGGGGTGCTCAAGCCGAGGAGGCTCCCTGGCCTGCCTGGGCGGGAGGCTGACTCCTCTCTGTGGTTCCACGTCCGCTCTGGCCTCGGAGCACTGAGCCTCCGTTTCTTCTGAAATTCCCCGACCAGCACCTTTCGGGGCTGTAGCTGGTAAGTGCCACCTCTTGCGAAGAGGTCTCCACCTGCAGGCCTCTCCTCAGAGCAGGTCCCCGCTCCAGGCTGGGCAGGGGAGGGAGGGGAGCTTCCAGCCCTGCCCCCAGGCCTCGGGAGACGTGTGGCTCAGTTCCCCTTTCTGTACCAGCCTCCACCCAGCACCAGGGGAAATGAAAGTGGCCAGGCCAGGCAGCTCGGAAACTTGACTCAATGGGAGCTGGGGGGGGGGGGGGGGGGGGGGGGGGAGAGGGATGTGGAGAGAAATTCTCAGCGGGTCCCCGGGACCAAATCCTCAGTCTCTTACCCCATAGCCAACCCCAGCCCCCACCCCACCCCCAGGTCTGCTGGTGGCCATTGTACATTGTGTGGTTCACAGCGTTGGGTCACCTCCCCCCAAGGTCTTGGTCCTAGAACAGAGGAGCAGCTGTCATCGGTGGCAGGCAGTTCTGGTTAAGTGACGGTGGACAGAGGAAGGCTCTGTTGCCACCGAGGGAAGGCAGTCTTCCCTGGAGACCCCCACACCTGGAAGGCCCACAGCTGTGCCCAGGTTGGTGCCGCTGGGAGGGCAGAAAGGGCTAGGAGGAAGTCGGGGTGAGTCTCACTCCTGGCCCTGCCCAGCATGGCTGTTCAGTGCAAAGGTTTGGGAATGATCTCGGCTTCGTGTCCGAGAGGCACAGTCTCCTCAGGAAGTCCAGCAGAAGCCGGCAGAACCAAGGAAGGGTCTGTGCAGGTGTGGGGTTTGGGAGTTGGAAAGGGGAAGTATCGGGGTCCCCGCGCCAGCTGCGGGGGCTGGGGCGACCCTTGCAAGGGACCAGCCGGTGCACCAGGACCCAGCTCTGTGCCAACTTCCCAAGGACGCTTCCTCCTGCTGCCAGAGGCACATTCAGCTCTTATTCGGACCATCCAGGAGTTCTGAATTTTAATCTCTGTGTCTCATCCCCCCAGATAGACACAGATTTCCCAGGGAACCTCAGAAGCTACGGGGCAGCCCTCAGAAAGTCCATCCCAACGCTGGGGGCAGGACTTGACGTCCCCTCAGAGGGCAGCCCAAAGTGGGACAAGATGGCGGTGCCTGCATCAGCTTCCATGGAAACAAGGACAGCGGGGTGGGCTGCTCAGGACCCAAGGGAGGCCCCAAAAGTGCAACATCCAGCCGGGCAGCCAGGAGCCCCTCTGCAGTGGGTGAGGCCCCACAACTCACACCAGGGCCCTGAAGGCCCAGGAGCCACCCCATGAGGCGCCTGGAACACTGTGGGCACCAGAAACCCTTCGGGGAGAAAGCACCTCAGCCCCAGACAGTGAGCGAGCAGCAAGCCCCTTGCCACCTCCCGAGTTCGATTCCCATTTCTCTGCAAACCCCACCTCAAGCTCAGGAAGAAGGGGGAGTGGGGTGGCCCCTGCATCAGGGAGACCCTAAAACCTCCAGGTGAGCTGACCACCACACCATGAGACAAGTGGGAGGGGAGGGAGAGGAAGGGCTGGGGCAGCAGGTGCGGCGAGAAGACGCCTCAGCCTCCTCCCAGCAGCTCGGTGGGGGAAGGCTGAGGCGCAGGGGGAAACCCCTGGGCTGGGTGTTTTCCCAGGGCCTCCCTGGGCTTGTTGGGAGCCTAGCGCCCCAGGCCAGTAGTTCCGGGGAGGCTGGGGGCTCTGCCTCTGGCCCAGCTGCCCCTCCCACAGGACCCGGGGCTTCCCACGGCCCGAGGAACCCTGGGGCTCCTGGTCACCTTCCCGCTCTGGGCCGGGGAGGCAGGCAGACCTGCGGGCGGGGTGCGCGCTGGTTTGGGGTGCCCGGGCTGCCCGGCGTGGTGAGCTCACAGGCCGTCTCAGGTCGCTGCTCCGGGCGCCCACGAGGCCAGGAGAGTCCCCCATCCTCACCGGCTCCGGGTCCGGAAAGCCTCGCGCCGGCACCGCGGCCACACCGGCCTCTGTCCTGCGCTTTGAGGCTCCTCGTCGCTGGGTTGTCAGTTCGAGGGAAGCACGAAAAGACACGAGTCCAAGAAGCACGGAGCCCGAGGCTCGCAGCCTCCATCTGACACCATCTCCCCGCTCTCTGCCCGAATGCCTGTCATGGCCCCAAGATCCGGGAGGATAAATCCTTCCTGCCCATCCTCCTGCCCGAGGGGAGAGAGCACAGAAAGGGGCATCGGGGCTCGTCCCTCCAGGGTCAAGGCCAGGCGCCGGCCCATCCATCCCTGGCGGAGCGAATGGGAGGGAGAGACCGATTCTGCCGCCCCGCCTCCCGGCCGCCGGCTCCGGGCCCCTGCGGGACGGAGGCTGCGGGGCGGGGCGCCCTGTGCGGATCCGGGACCGGGAGGCACCTCGGAGGCCCCTGGACCCGCGGGGCGCGCCCTGCACTAGGCGCCCCCCGAGCCGGAGCGCCCGCGAGCCGGACGCGGACCCTCCGCGCGCCGCCCCAGCCCCGCCCGCCCGGCGGGGGGCCTACCTGTCCGCGGGGCGCCCGCGTGGCTGCCCCGAGCACCGGCCGGCGGGGCCCACTGCGCCCGGAGCGCCTCCCGCCGCCCGCCCGGCCGCCCGGCACTTCCGCATCGCCGCCCCCGCCCTGGGCCCCGAGCTCCGCGCCCCGCCCCGCGGAGCCGCCCTGCAGCCGCGCACCGACCCGCGAGGCGACCGCGGCCGGGCCTGCGCATCGGGCCGGCGGCTCCGCTCCTGCCCGGAGCCCCGAGACCTCAGGGGCGCGGCGGCCCCGACCGACCACCGGGCTCCTCGGGCAGTCAGTCCCGAACCGCGGCGTCGGGCTACCCAGCCCCACCCCACCCGCCCCACCCTCTAGGTGGGCCTGGGAGCTGCCCGCCGGCGCCCTCGGAGCCCGAGATCCGTGCAGACTCGGGCCAGCGGCTGCGCCACGGCCAGGGCGGCTGCGGAGCGGCGGGAGGGAGGCCCGGCCCTCGCCCCCCGCCCGCACCCCTGGCAAGGTGGCCTCAGCCCCCGCAGCTGGCGCGGGACCCCGACCCTTCCTCCTGGACGTGCCTTCCTCCGGCTGCTCTGCCCCTTTCCAACTCCCAGACCCACCCCCGCCTGCCCAGCTCCCCCGGTCCCCTCCCGCCTCGGGGTCAGCCTCGGCCCCGCTCCACTCACCGCCGCCGCGGCTGTCCATCTGCCTTCTGAACGGTTTTCGGTTCCACAAATGGGCCTCAGCCTTCACATGTCCGGTTCCTTCTCAGGGAACAGTCTTCGCTTCAAATTTTGTTTCGACATCGGCTTCTCTGAAGAGCGTTCCCTCCTGGGCCGGGTTCCGAGCTCCAGAGCCCGTCCTGGCTGGTTTCATTTCATGGTTTTAATGTGTGCCTCCCACTGAGCTCAGCTTAGGAACCACTCCCCCTTTCATTGTTTTCCACAGTAATTTTCAATAAAAATATTTTTTAAAAGAAAAACATTTTCTCGTCCCCCCCCCCCTTTTTTTTAATTTGATTTCAGAGAGCAAGGGAGAGGAAGAGAGAGAGAGTGAGAAACATCAATGATGAGAGGGAATCATTGATCGGCTGGCTGCCTCCTGCAACCTGGGCATGTGCCCAATGGGAATGGAACCGAGACCTCCTGGTTCATAGGTCAATGCTCAACCACTGAGCCACGCCACAGGGCAAAATAAATAAATAAATAAATAAATAATTTCAAGTTAACCAACTAAATTTTAGACAGCAAATAAAACATATAAGTTCCAGAAAGTACTATTTGCCCTTTAAAGTTTGGTGCTTGTGTTTTTAAGAAATAGGGTTTTAGTTGATGAATTAGAACTTTGACCTTCCCCTCCCCTCTCCTTCCCTCTAGGAAAACCTTTGTTCCTGGTCTTTACACAGATCTGTGTCAGCACTTATTATGGGTTGTCTTTTTCTTCTCTTCTGTCTCTTCTTCTTTCTCCCCACTCCTTGTAGCCCTGATATAAAATGGAAATGTAATTATACATAAATATTTTACTATTTGTATCTGCTAAGTATTTCACTACGTCATATCTTTAAAATTTAAAGTGTGGATGGGAGAAAAGTGGGTCTGTAGATTGTTTTGTATTTTAAAAATGAAACTGGTATTTAATTGAAAGTGGTCCCTCACCAAATGGGAACCTTTTCCACTGGAGGCCAATAATGCTTCATAGAAAATACTATATATTTGTTGGACTAAAAAAAAATAGCTGGGGAAACAGTCAAAAAGAACCTTCTTTTATTGTCAAATGCCCCCCTCACAGGTGAGGTCCCCACCCTTAGAAACTCTGAAATTCATCAAGAACCATGAAGAGGCGGGGCTGGTGTGGCTCAGTGGTTGAGCACTGACCTATGAACTAGGAGGTTCCATTCCTGCTCAGGGCACATACCTGTGTTGCAGGCTCAATTCCCAGTAGGGGGCGTGCAGGAGGCAGCTCATGGATGATTCTCTCTCATCATTGATGTTTCTATCTCTTTATCCCTCTCCCTTTCTCTCTCTGAAATCACTAGAAACATTTTTTTAAAAATAAACAAAGATCGGAAACCGGTTTGGCTCAGTGGATAGAGCATCGGCCTGCGGACTGAAAGGTCCCAGGTTTGATTCCTGTCAAGGGCATGTACCGTGGTTGCAGGCACAGCTACAGTAGGAGGTGTGCAAGAGGCAGCTGATCGATGACTCTCATTGATGTTTCTAACTCTCTATCCCTCTCTCTCCCTCTCTGTAAAAAATCAATAAAATATATATTTTTAATAACACAGAGAATTCGGTGGTTTAAAAATAAATAAACAAAGAAAAAATCATGAAGGGGCTACATGCAGAGGAAGGGCACAGCACTGGAGCTTCTATCCAGCTCTGTCGTGCTCAAGCTAAGTGACCTCCAGCAGGTCCTGTGAATCCCGCCGCCTGCCTGTGAAGGGGGGATGATGTTCCTGAGCTCAAAGCTCCGGTGTGAGGCTCTAAGCCTGCAGGCGTCTTCAAACTACAGCCCGAGGGCCACATGCGGCCCGCAGAGGAGTCTGATCCGGCCCGCCAGGTTTTTTGGGCAGTGAGCACAGCCGAGGTGTTACAGTAGGAATTAGTAGTTCATATAGTCCGGCCCTCCAGCTCTCTGAGGGACCGTGATCTGGCCCCCACTTTAAAAAGTTTGAGGACCCCTGCCTAAGGGAACCTGAGTGAAGAACCATTCTGGGCCAGAGACAGGGCAGAGGGAAGAAGGGGCAGGGGAGGAAGCATCACTCAGACTTTCCTAAAATCGAAGGGCCCTTGCCTCCAGATGCTGTTTTATAGTGAAATACAAGGAAAGGGGAAGTGAGGCCACACCAACCCCCATGCGATCACTCCCAGTTCTGCCCAGGGGCACATGGGGAACAGGGAGCTGTGCCTCCGCAGCCTCCGGAAAGATGTGTGTCCAGGTCCCTCCCTCCCAATGGTGAGATGGCCCCCGCCCCGACTTTCCGGGCTGGGGCATCACACTGAGCATGTGGTGAGAGGCCTGGTTCTGGTAGAAGCTAGAGTGTGTGTGTTGTGTGTGTGTGTGTGTGTGTGTGTGTGTGTGTGTGAAGGGTGAGGCTGTGTCACCAAAGGGAACTGAAAGAAGCTCAGTATGAGTGTTAGGGAGAGAAGACAGAGTCCACCAGGCAGCTAGATAAGACACCAAGACATCGCACCCAACTCCGACCTTCAGTGCAGACCTGGGCAGCTGCCTTTCCCCAAAACCTCCTTTCTAAGAGACCCCCCCTCTCTGGTCTGGCTCTCCGGATTCCTGTTCCTCACATACCCCCCCCCCCCCTTTTCTTGGAACCTGTTGGCTGGACACTGAACTCTGGAGCCCAACAGGGCTGAGTCACACCCTGGCTCCACCACTCTGGGATGGCGTGACCTTGAGCAAACCATGGACTCTTGTGGAACCCCCATTTCCCACCTGTGAAGTGAGGATGGTACCACCACTGCCACAGATTGGCTGGGAGGCCTAAATTCGACACATGCTCAGTGAGAACCTCTACATGCCTGGCTGGGCGGCTCAGTTGGCTAGAATGTCATCCCAGTATGCCAAGGTGGCAGGTTTGGTCTCTGGTCAGGGCACATACAAGAAACAACCAATGTGAGTGCTGACCTGTGAACTAGGAGGTCACAGTTTGATTCCTGGTCAGCGCACATGCCTGAGTTTCGGGTTCAATCCCCAGTGGGGGGCAGGTAGGAGGCAGCTGATCGATGGTGCTTTCTCATCATTAATGTTTCTCTCTCACTCTCCCTTTTGCTCTAAAATAAATTAAAAAATATATCTATGTAGATAAAGAGTTAGGGTCTGCAACAATAAAAATGACCAAACGAACACCAGAAGCCAGTCCTGCAGGCAGTGCTGGGATGCTGCAGTTGCCTGATTCCCTATTGGAGATGGTGCAGGCTGGGCTGAGGGAACCCCCCATCGTGCATGAATTTCATGCACCAGGCCACTAGTATATATGTACAATAATTAACCAATGGATGCATAAATACACGGGGAACAACAAATTGATGTCTCTCTCTCTCTCTCTCTCTCTCTCTCTCTCTCTCATCAATAAAGAATAAGTTGTAATTTCAAAAATAAAAGTCTATTTTGTCTAAACCCCTGTTCTTCTGGAGCGTCCATTCTATGGAGAGAGATAGACAGTAAGTGTTCAAGTAACAAACGTGGTGGGTGCCTGGTGGGTTGTTGTACAGGCCGAGCAGAAGGGGTGAGAGGCTGTGAGGTCCTTTTACCTCGGCCACTCTGGCTCCTACAAAGTGTATGCTGTTTCTGACACACACATGTGGTAGCTTTATTCTTATCAATGCCCAGGACACCCCCGCTGGGCTTCCTCCCCTTTTCTCACTAACTGCCCCCTCCTCAGAGCTTTTGGGGGCAGATCTGGAAGTCCCCCACTTGGCCAGTACTGTCACATGATCTCTCGATCTCAGCCCCCACTTCTTCCAAAGCGCAGCTGCTACCGCTTCCCATGGCCCGGGGCCTAGTGAGCTGCACATGGCCTCCTGGGTCCCAGGCCCTGGCTCTCTGTTAAAAACAAATACTACTTCCTTTTCCCTCCTGGTCGGTATCTTTCCTCTCCCCGATCCTTTACAACCACACTCCTGCCCCTTTTCCATAGAGTCTGCTCTGGGCCTTGGACCCACAACTCGAGCAGGCCCGGACACTCTCAGAACTGCTCACAAGTTCCAGTCTTGGTCTTTTTCTCGATTAAACTCTGATCCTGGGAGTTCATGGTTGCCTGGGTTTCTCGCCATCCGTCCCCTTGACTAGTAAATAACTGTGCTGGGGGCTTCTCATTTTGCCATGGGGTTCTGCTTCTAGCTCAGCTCAGCACCTCAGCATCCTCCCTCCCCGTCGCTGCCTCACCCCTGCCCCGCCTCTCAGTGCAGTCATCACTGGTCCTGTTGATTCTCCCCTGTCATGTCCTCCATCTCACGTCCTCATCCCCCCCCCCCTTCCCCCGCTCCGCACTCAGCAGCTGCACTTGGCTGATTCAAATCTGCTTAGCTCAGCCTTTCACTAAAACCACTTCCCTCCCCATTCCTGGGCTCTGTCCTTCCTGCCTGCCTGGAGGGCTCGCTGTAGAACACAAGACATCTGGATGAGGAGGAAAAGAAAGAGGAGGAGGTCTGACCCGGAAACCCCCGTCCTCTGGGGACTCCTGCAGTCAGAATGGCTGAGCCCGTTTGTGGGCCGAGGCCACCCTGTTCCCACGAGATCCTGCTGTGCACCTCAGTGTCCTCTCTCGTCCCAAACAGACCTGGTTGAAGCCCAGGGCCCATGGTGACGCCTCCCCATCCAGGTGCGTGAGGCCTCATTGATGGGGGTGTAGTGACCACAGGGTCCGGAGTGCTTCGCAGCCAGTTCTACCTTAAATCCCTGCAGCTCAGACCCAGGGGACAGGACTGTTGTCACTGTGAGATGGGAAAGAGGGGGATTCCATACTGACCAGGAGGTCAGGGTCATCCCAAGGGCATAGGGGCTCTCCTCAGCTCACATCGAGGCCTCGGATGAGGCCATGGGAGGCCACCGTTGTCCCACGTGGCTTCTCAACACTTCATTGTGGGAGGAGGATGTCTTAGCTGCCCCTCTCTGACCGCCTAAGCTTGGGGCGGGGGGAGGGAGAGGGTCGTGGGTTGAGCAGTGTGTGTGTGAGTGAGTGTGTGAGTGAGTGTGTGTGTGTGTGTGTGTGAGTGTGTGTGTGTGTGTGTGAGTGTGAGTGTGTGTGTGTGTGTGAGTGTGAGTGTGTGTGTGTGGGGGTGTATGTGAGTGTGAGTGTGTGGGTGTGAGTGTATGTGTGTGTGTGAGTGTGAGTGTGTGTGTGTGTGTGAGTGTGAGTGTGTGTGTGTGTGGGTGTATGTGAGTGTGAGTGTGTGTGTGTGAGTGTGTGTGTGTGAGTGTGTGTGTGAGTGTGTGTGTGTGTGAATGTGTGTGTGTGTGGGTGTATGTGAGTGTGAGTGTGTGTGTGTGTGAGTGTGAGTGTGTGTGAGTGTGAGTGTGTGTGTGTGTGTGAGTGTGTGTGTGTGAATGTGTGTGTGTGTGGGTGTATGTGAGTGTGTGTGTGTGTGAGTGTGAGTGTGTGTGAATGTGTGTGTGAGTGTGAGTGTGTGTGTGAGTGTGAGTGTGTGTGAGTGTGTGTGTGAATGTGTGTGTGTGTGAGTGTGTGTGTGTGAGTGTGTGTGTGAGTGTGTGTGTGTGTGAGTGTGTGAGTGTGTGTGAGTGTGTGTGTGTGTGAGTGTGTGTGTGTGTGTGTGAGTGTGTGTGTGAGTGTGTGTGTGTGAGTGTGTGTGTGTGTGTGAGTGTGTGTGTGTGTGTGAGTGTGTGTGTGAGTGTGTGTGTGTGAGTGTGTGTGTGTGTGTGTGTGTGTGGGTGGGTGTGTGTGTGTGTGTGATGGAGGGAGGGGGAGAAGCCCTTGGGGGACGGTAGCCAATCAGAGCTGTGGAGACAGGTGTTCGGTGCCTGCCAACCAGTCGCCCCAGGGCCAGCCCTGTGGGGGTCAGGCCTGAGGGCCCTGGTGGGGCCTCCCCCGGGCTGCTCTCCTGCTCCTGTAGCCTCTGCCGCTGGGGCAGGAAGTCCAGAGAGCAGAGAGCGCTGGGGGCTGCAGGTCCTGGAGGCCCAGGGGGCAGGCCCCGCTCCGCTCTCTTGGGCCCTCTCAGGGAAGAGGGATTGTCACACCTCAATGGAGGGGCGTCTGGGGGCAGCTCTTACCAGGCTAGTGTCCTGGAACCTCAATGTTTCCCAGGTCTCCAAGCCAGGAGCCGGCTGGAACCCTCCTGATGTCCACTCAGGCCCCCGTGCCGGGCAGGCTGGGTCGTGCGAGTGCTGGGGGGCCTGTGGGAGTCAGGGGTCTCTGACCATCCGCCAGTCTGAGGACTGGGTCTCCCTACTTCTCTCAACCTGTCCTCCTCCTCTCCGGGGGCACTCCGGCACGGCCTGGCAGCTTGTCTGGGAACATCGTGGGGTTGGAGGCTCGAGGAGACAGGAAAAAGAAAGAGGTACCTGCTCAGGCAGGAAAGCGTTTACGGGGCTTTCTCACTGGCCCCCATCTCACTGAGAAGGCTTTGCTGTGGAGCAGCAGGTCACAGGCCTGCCTGGAAGGACTGGGGAGGGGACAGGGAGCCCAGGGGTCTGGGCCCCACCTGGAACTCAGCTGTCCAGAAAGCAAGTGTGCTCAGCCCTGTGTCGTGCAGGTTTGGGTTCAGGGAAGAGAGCGTAGGGCAGGGGGTCCCCTGCAGAGGAGCAGCCCATCCCAAGCTGTGAGGAGCCAGGAGTGGTCACCGCCAGGCTTTAGCTCGAGGCCGACGGCCCTGCTGCGGAAGGAAGGCCCTCTCGGACATGGAGCTGGCGCTCTGGAAGGGGCAGGCCGCACGCCGGACTGGCTGACGATGTAAACACAGCCAGAAAGTACTCATGAAGCCTTCACGTATCTACACACCGCTAAGCACTTTTCATCCTTTATTGCATTTGATTGCCACAGACAGCCCCTGGGAATCATCTCCACTTACAAGGAAGCGGCTGAGTGACCTGCTAACTTCTTGAACCTGAACAAGCCAGCCAGCTTCCATCGCGGTGCTCCCGGGCCTAGCGAGGCATCGCCCGCTCCCTGTCTTCAGTTTCTCACGGGGCTTTCCCTGTGTCGCATCGCTGTGTCCAAACTTCCTCTTTTTATAGCCAAAACCGGTTTGGCTCAATGGATAGAGCATTGGCTTGGGGACTAAAGGGACCTGGGTTCGATTCTGGTAGAGGGCATGTACCTTGATTGCGGGCATATCCCCAGTAGGGGGTGTGCAAGAAGCAGCTGATCGATGACTCTCCCTCATTGATGTTTCTAACTCTCTATCTCTCTCCCTTTCTCTCTGTACAAAATCAATAAAATATAAAAAAAAATTTTTTTTTCAAACTTCCTCTTTTTATAAGGACATCAGTCCTATTGGCCTGGGGTCCACCCTGATGACTTCATCTTCACTCATTACGTCTGCGGTCACCCCGATCCAAACAGAGTAGCGTGCTGAAGCACAGGGTGGGGTGGTTAGGACGTCCACACGGACACTGGGGCCGAGGGACACAATTCAACCCATGATACTACAGCATGTAACCCACCAGGCACCGAACACTGGGGTCACGTCTGATCCTCACGGCTGCTGCACACAGACTATGTGCTCCCTTCGTTTTATAGAGGGAGACGCTGAGGTTCAGAAAGGGGAGGCCGTTCGGCCAAAGGCTCGCAGCAAACTGGGAACACGAAGCGCTGGTGTTTGAACCAGAGGGAACCATGAGTGAGGTGCGATCACTTTGGAGTCACACAACCCCGTGCTCAGGGCCTGGCGGTCTAACCCAAGGTGAGGCCCTCAGCCTCGCTGAGCCCCAGCGTCTGTCCCGGTTTATAAATAGCGAGGTGGATACTGTACCGTCAACAATGCAGAGCTGCTGTTGGGCGGTGAGGATGTGGGTGCGCGGCAACAGTGATAATAATATACACACAGTGGTCGCTGCTCCTCACAGCACATCCTGTCTTCTGTTGGTTCTGGGTGGCTGCCCCACTGTGACCAGCTGTCCTCTCGAAGCCCCTGGGGCAGGCAGAGCCCAGAGGCACACAGACTCCCCCCCTCCTCTGGCAGCCAGGGCTTCCTGGGGCTATGCCCCACTCAAGCTGCACCCCCACCCTCAGAGGCCCCCACTCTTTCCCTTCACTAGGAGGGTGGGGGGGTTGCCTGCTGGAGGTCTCCTTCCTTGTGCTCAGGCCCCGGGTATTGTCTGTGTGGAAAAGGCGGCCCATGTGCCCAGGGAATGACCGTGGCCCCTCAGAGAGGCTGCCAGGCCGCTGGGCCTCACCCTTCGGGACAGGCCCGTAGATCGGAGAACAGCCCGGGGCCTGGGGTGTAGGGAGGGGTTTACCACAAAAAGCAGCACGAGAGTACCTTGATTATCTTGGTTCTCTATGTTGATTGTGGTGGTAGTTTCCCTGTTCTCGGCATTTGCAAAAACTCAGACCTGCACACTGAAGAGAGTGAATTTTATTGCAGGTAAATTTTAAAAAATAAAAATTTTAGCCGAAACCGGTTTGACTCAGTGGATAGAGCATCAACCTGCTGACTGAAAGGTCCCGGGTTTGATTCCGGTCAAGGAACTGTACCTTGGTTTCGGGCACATCCCCAGTAGGGGGCGTGCAAGAGGCAGCTGATTGCTAACTCTCATCGATGTTTCTAACTCTCTCTCTCCCTTCTCTGTAAAAAATCAATTAAATATATATAAAAATATTTAATATATTTATTTTTAAATAAAAGAATAAAAATTTTTGCCGAAACCGGTTTGGCTCAATAGATAGAGCGTCAGCCAGTGGACTGAAAGGTCCCGGGTTCAATTCCAGTCAATGGCATGTACCTTGGTTGCAGGCACATCCCCAGTAGGGGGTGTGCAGGAGGCAGCTGATCGATGTTTCTCTCTCATCGATGTTTCTAGCTCTCTATCACTCTCCCTTCCTCTCCATAAGAAATCAATAAAATATATATTTTTAAAAATAATAATAAATTAAAAAAAAATTTAAAAGTGATCCAGAAGATCCAAATTCTAAATGTCAAGTTCTAACCAGTTTGGCTTAGTGGATAGAGTGGGGGCCCTCGAACTGAAGGGTTCTATTCCCACCAACGGCAGGTCCTTCGGTTGCAGAAGGCAACCAATCAATGTGTCTCTCTCACATCGATGTTTCTCCCTCTCTGTCTCTGCCCCTCTCTTCCTCATTCTAAAAATCAACGGGAAAATATTCTCAAGTGAGGATTAGCAAAACAAACAAACAAACAAACCCCCCAAAATTCTAAATGTCAAGAAGTTTTAGGAATAGCTTAATAAATGTAGTTTGTAGCTTTCTTTTTAGGCAAGCGAAGTCGGTTACTATATACGATGTCTTAAAGAACACTTTAAGTGACTCTAAAATAAAACTTCTAAGTAACCAGAAAAGAAGAAAAGAGAGAACAGGCCCTTCACGAAGAGGCAGGTGCATTGCTCTCACCCTCTCTGCTTTGCACCTCCTCCGCCTGGCTCTCCAGGGCCCATGCCCAGCTGCCCTGCTGGCCCCTCTCCTAACCTCCCCCCAGTCCTCAGGGCGCAGCCTTGTCTATGGGACTTTGGCTCCCCAGCTCCCCCAGGGACCCAGACAAAAGGCCCGTCCTCAGTGGGGGCGGTCTCAGGTTAAAGTGTATGAGTGGGTCCTGGCAGAATACAAGTGGCATGAAATGTCCTCAACACAAGTTTAGGGCACGAGCAGAGGTATGGACAGGGTTACAAGAGCGGGAACTTCTGGGCCCCTGGGGGGCCTAACATCAGCCAAGAGTCATTACCGCCCTCAGAAGGGGGCACCCTCCAGCACCCGCGGCCCTGGCAAAGCTGGGAGCACCGTCTGCTTTACCCTCCCACCCTCCTATCTTTTGCCAGGGGCCTCCATGGGCCAAATGCACCCAGAATCCAGAGCCCAGGAGCCCAGGTCATGCAGGCCAAGGAAGTCAGCTGCTTCAGCCCAAAGTGAGGCAGGGAAAAAGCAGAGGATGGATGGGGAGAGGGTGGCAAGACACCAGAGCCACTGGGAAGGGAGGGATATCATGGGGATATGGGGTCGGAGGTGGTTGGGGTGGGAGATCCCTGGGCCCCTGGCTACCTCAGTCTTTTCTTTTCTTTTTTCTTTTTTAATATATTTTATTGATTTTGTACAGAGAGGAAGGGAGAGAGATAGAGAGTTAGAAACATCGATGAGAGAGAGCCATCGATCAGCTGCCTCTTGCACACCCCCTACTGGGGATATGCCCGCAACCAAGGTACATGCCCTTGACCGGAATCGAACCCGGGACCCTTCAGTCCCCAAGCTGACGCTCTATCCATTGAGCCAAACCGGTTTCGGCAACCTCAGTCTTTTCCACAAGGACAGCCAAGTGTCCCAGCTCCTCTTCTGGGTGGGCGTTCCTGAGTGAATGAATGAATGAACGATGGATCTGAGAAGGGATGAATGACAGAATGAATGGGGCTGGGCTGGTTCCTAAAGGCACTAAGAACACAGTGGATCATTTTCCCCAGGATTCCACCTTCCTAAACAGTTCAAGACTTCTTCCTAAGAGCACACTTCAGGGCCCTACACAGCGAAGCAGAGCAAGAGAAGCAGAGGCTGCCCAAAACCGGTTTGGCTCAGTGGATAGAGCGTCAGCCTGAGGACTGAAAGGTCCCAGGTTCGATTCCGGTCAAGGGCACATACCTTGGTTGCAGGTACATCCCTAGGAGGGGGTGTGCAGGAGGCAGCTGATCGATGTTTCTCTCTCATTGATGTTTCTGTCTATCCCTCTCCCTTCCTCTCTGTAAGAAATCAATAAAATATATTTTAAAAAGAGAGAGAAGCAGAGGCTGTGGGGCAGGGAGGATGGAGGCAGGCACTGGGGAGCCTGTGCGGTCCTGCCCGGCTAGAGGCTTTGTTCCCCCTCTCCACTCTTCCTGGAAAGTTAGCAGGGGCTGCCTGTCCATCCCCAGGACCCACCTTCTCTATCCAGGCCACTTAGGGGCACGGGCTGGGCTCCCCGGTTTAAGCTTCCATCGGGCGTTGGTGCTGCAGGGGAAGGGAGGCTCAGTGGGATGGAGCAGGGGACCTGTCCCCCCATCAGTGTAGTGCGCACGTCTGCAGAGCAGCTGCCATCTCCCCACGCAGGCACGCCTCCTGCTGGAGGAGCAGAGCCTGGCCGGGGACCCCGCTCGCTGTCAGTGTGCCCTGCCTGGGGAGGTAAGGCTGATGGCAGCCCACAGGGAGGGAGAGGCTCTCTTCCGGCCACCGGCGGGTTAGGAGGGGCCTGGCACCCTATGAGTGTGCATCCTCCGTCCCGCACGCCTCACCCCGCGGGTTCGGGCCTGTAAACACCCCTGGGGTTTGGTGAAAGCTGTTGTGGGTCCAAGGGTGAGAGACAGAGAGGTTGGGAGCCCAAATGTCACGGAGAACACCTCTTGGGGGCAGGAGGGCGCTCAGGATTTCTGGCATCCAAGAACTAGCACCGAGGTTGGGATGACGACCGTGGTGGGTGGCCCAGAGGCCTAGGACAGGAGAGACCTCTCAGGAGGTCCTCAGACATCATCCTGCCACCCCTCCTTCGATCACAGCTTGATAGGCAGCACCTCCTGCTATTGGGCATCAGCTGCGATGGGGGGCCCGGGTCTGGGGTAAATGTTAAAGGACACAGTGCCCCTTTAAAAAAAAAAAAAAAAAAAAAAAAAAATATATATATATATATATATATATATATATATATATATTTTTTTTTTTTAATTGATTTTTCTTACGGAGAGGAAGAGAGAGGGATAGAGAATAAGAAACATCGATGAGAGAGAATCATTGACCAGCTGCCTCTTGCACACCCCCTACTGGGGATGTGCCTGCAACCAAGGTACATGCCCTTGACCGGAATCGAACCCAGGACCTTTCAGTCTGCAGGCAGATGCTTTATCCATTGAGCTAAGCCAGTTTTGGTAAGTGCCCCTCTTTATGCTTCAGCTTTGGCCCCACCAACCAGGGGCTGAACTCTGACCCCAAAAGCCGTACTCTGGGTGCCCGTGGATGTCTGAGTGAGTAGTGTGAGGCCCTTTCTGGTCCCTGGTGTGTAGGAGACCTTGGGTCTTCACCTTGTCCCATGCCCTACCTGCTTGCGGCTCTCAGGTTTATTCCTGAAAATTCCCGAAGGCACTCCCAGTAGGATTCTAACAGGGACCTTCTGCTTTCTCACAGGGCCCTAACCAAACCAGAAAGGCAGAAGCCTGCAGTGTCCCTCCGCTCCCAAAGCTTTCTCACCTCCAGATCCCCCCTCAGTCCACCCTTCATCCCTTTGCCCTCCAGCAGGTCCCACATCGGGCCTTGAGTTTTAGGATGCCCGGAGGAAAGGTAGGTGACAGCCACCATGTCCCGTGAACCCTGCTCCCACAGTCCGATGGTCCCTGGGGGCAGAGGAGCCGCTCTGGGCCCGCACTGGGGCCCGCACTGCAGGATGGAGCCACAGGGGCGGTTACCAGGGGAGTCTGGCCCCGGGTCTCCTTAGAAGCTGTGGGCAGGCCTGAGGACATGTGTTTTCGCGGACCTGGACATCTGTCCTGGACGTCTGTCCTGACATGCGATCTGAAGTGACCCTGAGGGTTGTGCAGCCCCACGGGCTCCAATGGAGCACAGCCTCCATACTGCTCACTGGGGCCACCGTGTGGCCAGCTCAGGCCCCCCGGCCCCAGGCCGCCCTTCCTCAGGCAGCTAGCTTTCCTGCCCACACTCCCCACCGGGGCCCTTTTCTGGGGACAGCCTGCCTGAATGGAACAGGAAGGCATTATTACATAAGCCGTCCACGGTAAACCCTAGAGCAGCCACAAAAATGAAAATCTATTAAAAAACATTATAAACTGACAAACCAAAAGATAGATATAAAGACAGTAAAGCAACAAGCAGACTGTAAAATTACAGCGGGGACAGTAAGGAGATCTGGGGGAGATAAGAAATCAACCGAAGGACTTGTATACATGCATATAAGTACAACCAATGGACAGAAAACTCTGGGAATGGAGGGTATGTATGGGGGGAGGGCAATGTTAAAATATTTACACAGATAATAATTTAATAAATCAAATAAAGGGGGGAAAAAAGAACAGGAAAAAAAAGACTACGTGTATAAATACCTTAAAAAAAAAAAAAAAAAAAGAGTTATAGTAGCCTGGCTGGTGCAGCTCAGCAGTTGAGTGTCAGCAGTTGAGTGTCGACCCAGGAACCAAAAGGTCACCGGTTCAATTCCCAGTCAGGGCACATACTTGGTTTTGGGGCTCCATCCCCAGGAGGGGTGCATTCAGGAGGCAGCCGATGGGTGATGTTTCTGTCTCATTGATTTTTCTATCTCTCTCCCTTCCCCTCTCTCTAAAAATCAATAAAACCATAGTTTGAGAGAGAGAGAGAGAGAGAGAGAGGAGAGAGAGAGAGAGAGAGTTATTGCCGATATGCCAGGCACCGTGCTGAGCACTCTTTCCGGCCGTTTATTTGTTTAACCTTCACAGACCTCGGTGAGGCGGGTGCTGTTAGAGGACAGGGCACAGCGAAGAACATTTAACCCTGAAGGCAAACGACTTGCCCGAGGTCACCAGCAGGAAGCATCTGCTCCAGGATGGGACTTGGCAGCTCTTTGCCGCTCCTCCCCGCAGCCTCCCGAGGGACCTGCTGTACAACACACATCCTTTTCCTTAACACGGCGGAGACCGAGCTGCCACTTCCCGTTCCTTCCCGCCAGCTGCTCCTGGCCCTCCTCTGCTCCTATGGGCCTCCAGCCCCTCCCCCGCTGCCGGCTGCTCAGGCCCTGTAAGGGGCCCACAGGCCCTGGGGAGAAGCTGCCCTCTCTTAAGGTGCATGGGGAGTGGGCCGGGGGACCTTTGTCTCTGCCTGGGCCGGGGCAGGGCTGGCCTCTGACTTGCTGGCCTTTATGGCAGCAGGCAGCCGCCTTTGGCAGGATTCACGGCTCCACCCTCAGTGTCCCTGTGCCTGTGAGTTTGGGGCCCATCCCTCCTTCCCTCTGCTTCCCAGCTGCACTAAGGAGTTTCCCAGACTTGTGGGCCCACGTGGCCAGCTCCCCTCACTTCCGCCCTGAGCCCCATTTGCCTGCTGAGTCCATGGCCTGGCCCTGCCCCCTGCCTTGCTCACTGCTAACCCCCAGGCCAGGCCTGAGCTCAGGAGCTGGAAAGCGGGCTGGGACCAGGCAGCAAAGAGAGGCCTTGGCATCGGGGACCCAGCCTGGGCCTGCTGGGGTGCACAGGGGGTGAGTAGAGCCTAGGGAAGAATGAATAGGTGGAGAAAGGAGGAGGTGACTACCCGATTTCAGAGGGGGTAGCAACAATGGTTATTTGTTTACTGAGCCCTTGGCATGTGCCAACCACTACCCGAAATTCTTTACCCGACTAATCGCACTGAATCCGCACTGCCAGTCTATAAAGTAGCTATTATTAACTCCAATCTACAAATAGGGAGTCTAAGGGACAGAGAAGTTAAGGGGACTGCCTAAGGCAGTGGTAGGCAAACTGTGGCTCTCAAGCCAGATGGGGCTCTCTGGCCCCTTGAGTGTAGCTCTTCCACAAAATACCTCGTGTGGGTGCGCACGTACAGTGCGATTAAAACTTCGTGGCCCATGCGCAGAAGTCAGTTTCCGGCTCTCAAAAGAAATTTCAATTGTTGTACTGTTGATATTTGGCTCCGTTGACTAATGAGTTTGCTGACCATTGGCCTAAGGGCATATGGAATTGGCCGAACTGGGATTTGAACCCAGCTCAGTCCACTTTTCCTGTACACAGGCGAGAAAGGATAAAAGCTGGACTGGGGCTGAAACCGGTTTGGCTCAGTGGATAGAGTGTTGGCCTGTGGACTGAAAGATCCCGGGTTCGATACCGGTCAAGGGCGTGTGCCTTGGTTGCGAGCACATCACCAGTAGGGGGTGTGCAGGAGGCAGCTGATCGATGATTCTCTCTCATCGATGTTTCTAACTCTCTCTCCCTCTCTCTTCCTCTCTGTAAAAAATCAATAAAATATATTTTTTTAAAAAGAAAAAAAAAAAAAGCTGGATGGGAAGGGGGCAGGGAGGCCAGCTGTCTCAGGCCCCAGAGGGACACATTTGTGTCTATCCAATACTTTCAGGGTCTCACAAGAAGAAGTCGCTCCCAGTCCCTCTCCACTCCCTGCGGGTCTGGGGCTGCTACAGCTGGGAGCAGGACTGGGTCAGGCCCGGAATGGGACCCCGGGATCGAGGTGCCCAGCAGGAGGTAGGCGCAGCCTGCAGGCTGACAGACTCCAGAAGCTCTCCCTGAACAAAGCCTGGGTGGGAGGCGGCCTGGCGTGTCCCCACCCCGCCTCCCCCAGTGCCTGCTGAGCCGAGACCACAGCCAGCAGCCAGACAGAGCGAGCATGGCTGGGCTGGGGGCCGCTCCGCAGCTGCTCCTCCTCCAGCTCCTGAGCCTGGCGCAGGCCCAGGGGGTGGGCAGAGGTAAGTTGGAGAGGCAAGGGCTTGGGGTCCGCCAGGCAGGACCCGTCCTTGCTCAGACTGGTCGAAGGGAAGGAGCTGGGGCTGCAGCTGCCTCTCCCGGGCCCTGCCTGGGCTGGAGGGGCCCGCGCGGTGGGGGAGCGGGGAGGCCGGGGTGTGGGGTCAGGGGAGGGAGGGGCTTCCTGCTGCGGCCTCGGGAGGAGTTCCTGCAGGCCGCCGCGGGGGGGAGGCCCTGGAATCTGCGAGTCTGAAGTTAATTACTTGTCTTGAGAAAGAGGGAAAGAGAGGCCGCTGTGGGAGCTGACTGAATCGCTGAGCCTGGCCCTCCCCCAGCGGGACGGGCGGGGAAAAGAGGGATCAGGGAGGGGAGCTGAGGACTGCTCCGTGGGGAGCAGCCGTGCTTTGCAGTCCTCAGGCGCCCTTTCTGTGGGTCTCTCCAGGCCCGGCCCTGCCCTGTCTCCCCTGGCGTCACAGGGGACCCCCAGCCGCTCCCTGACCCTCTGACTGTTCCTGCTTAAGCAGGTCCGGAGGAGGGATGGGAGTCAAGCTGGGGGGGGAGGGTGGAAGATGCTGAGACCCCGTCCTTGGTCCTTGGCCGTCCTTCCCGGGCTGGTCAGGAAGGCAGCCGGTACGGGAGCCGGGGCAGAGGGCCACTCCGGTGACCCTGCGCAGGGAGGGGCAGCATGCACAGAGGTTTGGGTGCCCGCCTGTGCTGGGCTGTCAGCACCCTGGGTGTGAGGGGGAGCAGGGAGGCTGAAATGGTGGGTGGCACATTGGGACCTGCTGCTGGGAACCTCCGGGCGTGTGGTTCAGAAAGGCTGTGCCAGGGGAGGGGAGCAGCGGCTGGAGGCGGGAGGACTCTGTCTTCCGTCTCCTTGGCAGAGACAGAGGAGAGCAGAGGAGAGCGGAGTGGGCTGGGAGCGCTTGGGTGGGACCAGAGACCATGGGGTGTGGGGAGGGGCAGCAGGGGGGAGCTGAGCCCCAGATTTCTGCATCGATGGGATGGCATTAACCACGCCAGGACCCAGGCCACGCAGGTGTGGAGGAAAGCGGACAACTTGGGTTTTGGACCGGAATCTCCAGCCCCCGTTGGGGATGGCAGTGGGGAGGAGGGGAGAGTGGGTCCCCTGCCTCACTAATGTCCGTGAGAGAAGCCCGTCTAGCCACGAATGAGCTGTTCTGTGGGAAAGACCCTCCCCGCTCCCTCCCCGCCCTCCAGCCCCTCTGTGCCTGCCCACCGGGCCGTCTGAGGATGTCTGTGGCGTTAGCTTGCCCCCGGCCACGGCTTTTCTTTTCCTGCCCCAGGAGAGGGGTCCAAGCCTCGGTCTGAACTCAGAGGTCCCCCTTTCCCTCAACATCATGTCACCTGGAACCGGGACAGCTGTCTTCGTTTGGCCCCGCGCCTTATAGCTGGTGGGGGCCCTGCCAGGAGCTCCCCCAAACCATCCAGGGAATGCAGCCTGGCCTCACCCTCTGGGACCCAGCCTGCCCCATGGGGGGTCCCCAGGCCCCTCGGTCACAGACTGGACACTGTGGCCAGTCTTCGAGGTGGGAACAGAGAGCGGAGTTATAGCACACACACACACACACACACACACCCGCCAATACACACACACACAGTCTCCTTTCTTTTTATATATATTTTATTTATTTTTTACAGAGAGGAAGGGAGAGAGATAGAGAGCCAGAAACGTCGATGAGAGAGAAACATCGACCAGCTGCCTCCTGCACACCCCCTACCGGGGATGTGCCCGCACCCAAGGTACATGCCCCTGATTGGAATCGAACCCGGGACCCCTCAGTCCGCAGACCGAGGCTCTACCACTGAGCCAAACCGGTTTCGACACATCTCCTTTCTGACAGGTGAAGACCGCAGGCAGGGTTCGCTCACACCAGAGCCTGGGCACCTTCCAGCAGCCGCCTCTCACACGTCTGTCTCCCCCTCCTGCACCCCAGCCTGTGCCAGCTTCTGGGCCTCCCAGCATGGCATTCAGCTCCAGGCTCCCCTGGCCACGCCCCCGGCCCACGTGAGGATGAATGAGTGACCCTGACGTGCAGGGGGGCTCTGGTCGAGGTGCTCCCTGTGCCCCCAGAGGCCCAGCATCCCTGGGGCTGGGCCCTGGGGAGAGCTGGTCTGGGTCACCTTCGTCCACACAGGGCTCCCTCCCCCTCCTCCCTCTCCACCTTCCTCCTGCCCCCTCCTCCCCTCCGCATTTTCACTCGGACAGCCTCACAGACCCTGTCTCCTTCCACGGATGAGGGTGGCAGGTGGACAGGGGAGGGCACATCATCGGGAAGGCAGAACCCAGGACCTCGCTAGCCCCTCACCCACAGGCCCATCCTGGGTTCTCTGCCTTCAGGTGGCGCTGTCCCCGGGGAGTCCCTGGGGCTTGCTGACATCCGTGACTACCAGCAGCAGGCTCCAGCCCGCTCCTCAGACCCCGCCGGGGCCGCCCAGGAGCAGTGGCGCCCTCTGCAGCAGTCGCTGGAAAGGCTGGAGGCTGAGGTGGCACAGCTCAGAGCGCAGGTACCGGGCAGGCGGGCCTGGGCTCTGTGCGCGGGGTGGGGCAGCCTGTGCAGGGGGAGGAGAGGAGAGGAGAGCTGGCCTTGGGGGCAGCGGCACGAAGGGGCCCTAAAATAGTTTTGTTTTAAACGCACATGGAGAGATTCTTATGTGAACCGTTCTTAATATCATTTCTTTCATGAAAACGTAGACCCTCCAGGGTGTCTGTTTTGTCAACCCAGCCTTTCATATTCCTCCAGGTACTTGCAAACATTAGAGAGCACCCATACGGCATCGTCAGGAAGGGTTTTTGAATGAATAAAGGACTTTAATTGTTGAGGGGGGGTTGGCTGTCCTCTGTCCAAAGGAGAAGCCTGGGGGCACCATGATCTCCTGGGGTCCTACCCAGACCCCCACCCCCACCTTGGTCGTGAGAATGTGACGGTTTGAGCTGGATGCTGACCGACCTGTGTCTACGTGGGAACTGTCACGTTTCCTTCTCACGCTGCCTCAACCCACAGATCTGTGGGGGAAGCTGAGCCAGCACCTCCAACCCCCCAAATCTTTGCTCCAGAACCAAGACCTGCAGGAGAGGGTGAGGCAGCTGGAGTCCTGCGAATGCCGCCCCGCTTCCCCCCAGTGCTGGGCGCTGGGGAGGGCCTGGCCGGAGGGGGCCCGCTGGGAGCCTGACGCCTGCACGGCCTGCGTCTGCCAGGGTGGGGCCGCTCTCTGTGATCCCAAGCCTGGCCTGCCCCAGTGCCACGGTGAGTGCCACCCCATCTGCCTGCTGCACCACCCCGGGGCCTCGAGGTGGGCCTGGGGGCCTGAGGGACAGCACTCTCTCCTACCCAGGCTGCAGCCACAATGGTCAGGCCTATGGCAATGGGGAGACCTTCTCCCCTGATGCCTGCACCACCTGCCACTGCCTGGTGAGTTCCAGGGCCCCCTGAAGGCCCCTGCCTGCCCCCGTTACCTGTCTGCCTCCCTGTCGCTGCCTGTCCCTTCCCCAGCCTTGCCCCTGGTGGCCCTCAGCTGATTCTGAGTAGTTTGGCTTTCTGGGGCTCAGGCCCCATGCACGTGGCAAACAGGAGCACGGAGGGCAAAGGGAATGATGTTGCCTGGCTTCCCACATCACCCTGTCCTGTGGACTCTCACTGCCCTGGTCGTCCATCTGCCCTTGTCACCTTCCCACCCGTTCTCCCTCACCTGCCCCCAGAGCCACCTTCTCTGGCTGTCCCTCACTCTGCCATTGAGGAAGGCCTTGTCCTCTTCCTCCACTCTGGGAATTTGGTGGCACCTGGGAGAGACGATTTCTGGGATCAGGGAATGAGGGGGTTGGGGGTAGGATGTCTCTTTTCTGCCGTTGGACCAGGAGTCGCCCATGACCCTTGAGCAGACTCAGCCTCTGGCTCCTCTGGCAACCCTAGCCTGGGGGGGGGGAGCTTTCGGTTCTGGAGGCCCTACCCTCCTGGCTTCTGACGCCTGTGCACCACCGTCTGCCTCCCCGCAGGAAGGAGCCGTCACCTGCAGCCAGAAGCCATGCCCAAGGGGACCCTGTCCGGAGCCAGGAGCATGCTGCCCACACTGTGATCCAGGTCAGCCTCTGCCAGCCCAGCCCCACTTCCGTACTTATTCTGGGGCCCCGGGGCCAGGGTCTGCCATCACCTGCTACATGCCCAGAGGGTGCCTGCCCACTCAAGCTGGCAGTGGCTAGAGGAGTTCAGAATGAAGCAAGTCAACAAAGTGCTGACTGTGGCTGGGTCTAAGAGTGCCCTCGGGGAGCTTCTGGTCTCACTGAGAAGATACAAAGTCCAGTGAGCACGCCCTGGCTGGGTAGTTCAGTTGGTTAGAGGGTGGTCGCCAACCTTTTGGACCTCATGGATCACCAGTGGGGTCCCCATATGCCAAGGTTGTGGGTTTGATCCTCAGTCAGTGCACATACAAGAATCAACAAATGAATACATAAATAAGTGAAACAACAACTCTCTCTCTCTCTCTCCCCTCCCACTTTCCCTCCCTCCAATGAACAGATTAAGGAGGTGTAGAAAGGCAGTAATTGGCGGGGGAATCCTACCCAGACCAGGTACCAGTGGGGTGTCTGAGCTAGATCTTCAAGGGAAAGGTGGATGTCACCAGAAAGAGACAGTGCTGCAGGGCCCTCTGGACAAAGATGGGGGGGGGGGGGCGGGGGGAGGGGGAGATGCAGGAAATCAGTTTGGAAAGGCCAGTGGTACGGACTGCTGTAAGCCATGCAGTTTGAACTTTCTTCTGTGGGCAATAGGGAGCCGCGGAGAGCTGAAGAGCCAGAGTGTGGCATGTTCAAAGAGGTGCTTTAGGAGTATTCCTCCGGCGTTGTGCTGGGTGCAGAGGGACCAGTTAGGGGACTATTCGAGCGGCGTCAGAGGTGGCTGTGGCTGCAGAAGGAGGGGCATTTCTAAAGAACGGGTAGGAGCTGGTGGCGGTTGGATCCCATGGGCCAGTGGAAAAGGAGGAGGCAGTGGAGCAGGAGGGCAGCCGTGCCAGCGAGGTGAAGAGAGCTGGGAGGAAGCGGAAGCAGTGCTGTGGGGGCTTGTTGCCAGCTCATGATCGGGGAGACCGGTTGTCGGATTTAGCAAATAAAAAGGCAGGCTGCCCGGTTAGATGTGCAGTTCAGATAAGCAAGCCATGCTTACTGAGTGGAAGTGTGCAATGTGGAACACACTTACACGAAACAAGTAGGAGTTGTTTATCTAGTCAACACAGGAAACATCCAAACACATAAATAGTTTTTATAAGAGTTTATTTGAGCCAAACTGATGACATAAGCCGAGGAGCAAGATCTCAGATGTTCTGGATCGTAACAGACTTGCAGCTTCTTCAGTGCGTTTGAAGTTAAGGAGGGAAGATAAGGAAGGCTGGAGAAAGCAAGGCGGGAATTGGATTACAAGATCGTTAAGATTATGTGCTCACTTGAGGGTGGTTTTGGCTTATTTCAAAGATGTGTTAACCTACTTGCACAATAAAAGCAAAGATACCCTCCCCCCCAAAAAAAAAAAATATATATATATATTTTTACTAAGAAGTTATAGGTCTGGGCACTACTACCAACAGTGACCTGCCCATTAGGAATTCCTGATCAGATCGCCCCGTGAGGTCACTTGCATTGAACCCCCTCCCCTTTTTTAATCCACAATCTGGATTTCAAATTTAATGGAGCATCCTCTACTGTGCCCGGAAGACTTCAGCTGGCAGTGGGAAAGGGGAGACTGGCTCAGGAAGTGGTAGGTCCCGGAGTCTTGGTGGGAGATGAGGAGTGACGCTGGAGTTGATGGATCTCAGATAAAACCCGACACGTGCTCACACAGCCTGGAGAAGTGGCACCTCAGCCACTGCTAGACCATTTATGTCTTTGGTGGAAATTGTTTTTAAAAAAGCACCCTAGCTGGTTTGGCTCAGTGGATAGAGCATTAGCCTGCAGATTGAAGGGTCGCAGATTTGATTCCAGTCAAGGGCATGTGCCTGGGTTGTGGGCTCAATCCCCAGCAGGGGGCATGCAAGAGGTAGCAAATCAATGATCCTCTCTCATCATTGGTGTTTCTTTCTCTCTCTCCCTCTCCATTCCTCTCTGAAATCAATAATGTGTGTGTGTGTGTGTGTATGTTATTTTAAAAATATATTTTATTGATTTTTTACAGAGAGGAAAAGAGAGGGATAGAGAGTTAGAAACATTGATGAGAGAGAATAATCTATCAACTGTCTCTCGCACACCCCCTCCTGGGGATGTGCCCGCAACCAACGTAAATGTCCTTGACCGGAATCGAACTTGGGACCTTTCAGTCCACAGACCGACGCTCTATCCACTGAGCCAAACTGGTTTCAGCTACATATGTTTTTAAAAGGCATGCTGTCCTGGCCAGTGTGGCTTAGTTGGCTGAGCGTGGTCCCATGCACCAAAAGGTAGCTAGTTCGATTTCCGTGTCCAGGCACATGCTAGATTTTGGGTTTGATTCCCAGTTGTAGTGCATACAGGAGGCAACAGATCAATGTCTCTCCCTCTCCATGTCCCTTCTTCTCTCTCTAATAAACAAACAACAAACTAACATGCATTTTTAAAAAGGCACCCCTTCCTCAACACTTTCATCCGCTGTAAACACTGAAAATCTACTGTTAGCGCCAGACACTTTACTTCCATCTCCTGGACAGTGGTAGTAAATACCAACATCTCTGCCATCTACCTCCTGAATGGTACTCCCTTGTCATGGGCTGCTTTTGCCAGTCTCTGGGGCTCTTACTTGGGGGTCTGCCTTGGTTTTGTAGGCTGCTCGGACGGTCCCAGGGCTGGGGAAACATGGCGAGCTGAGCCCTGTGTCACCTGCTCCTGCCAGGTAAGGGGATCGGAGCCCGGCCCCACCCACCACCCAGGTCCCTGCTGCTCTGCCGGCAGCCCCCAGGCCTGGCAGCGCCACGCCCAACCTGGGGCTGATGGGCTGCTGCTGCCAGCCAGGCATCGAGGCCCGGAGCCCGCTAGGCCTGCCAGGCCCGCGGAGTAACTCCCAGTAACCTGCAGTGGAGAGGGAGGGAGGGCTCAGTGTCTGCCCCGCAGGCAGGGACCGTGCAGTGCCAGGGGCCCTCGTGCCCAGAGCTTAACTGCCTGGAGAGCTACACCCCACCCGGAGAGTGCTGCCCCGTCTGCCGGCCAGGTGACCTCCCCACCCTGCCTGCCCTCCGCCCCTCAGCCCCCGAGGGTCCGGTACCTATTTGGGGTCATGCCTTCCCACCCACCACGCTCTCACCTGACCAGCCTGTCATCCTGGCACCCCCCTCCCCCAGGCTGTGAGTACGAGGGGCAGCTTTACCAGGAGGGGGCCAGCTTCCTGTCTAGCTCCAACCCTTGTCTCCAGTGCTCCTGCCTGGTGAGTCCCTGTACCCTCTGCCCAGGCCCTGCTCCTCCGGGGAGGCCCCTGCTCCTCCAGGAGGCCCCTGCTCCTCCTGGGAGGCCCCTGCTCCTCCAGGAGGCCCCCTGCTCCTCCGGGGAGGCCCCTGCTCCTCCGGGGAGGCCCCTGCTCCTCCAGGAGGCCCCCTGCGCTCAGCCTCACATGTATTCCGGGGCCCTTCACTCTCTGCCTGACCCTGTGCCCACCTCCCAAGGGTGCCCACACCTGCCTGCTTTGCTCCCTCTGGGAGCCAGACCCAGAGGCTTGACAGCTGTTGGTGCATTACAGAGGAGCCTGGTTCAGTGTGTGCCCATGAAGTGCCTGGCCAGCCCCTGCCCTGAGCCAGTCCTGAGGCCTGGCCACTGCTGCCCGGCCTGCCAAGGTGAGCCCTGGCTCCTCCCTGGGCGGATTCAGGCAGGGCTGTCACATCATTTCTTCACTCAGAGCCCACCCTGCTGGCTCGGACCTGGTGGTCCGGTTAGTGGGAGAGTGATGCCTGGCCACACCGACTCTGGAGCGGGTCCTGAGCTCAGATTCTGTCCTTGCCACGTGGTGGTTGTGGCCTCTGAGTGAGCTGCTCTGTGCCCCAGTTCCCCATCTGTGAGGAGTGGGTAATGATATACTACCTTAATAATATCGACTATTATCTACTGTGTGCACCTAAGACCGGATGGGCCCTTGAGGCTGTCCACTAGAGGGTGACAGTGAGTCACACACCAATACTGTCTCCAAAGCAGATGAGGAAGCAGGCTCAGGTACCATGGAAACTCAGAGGGAGAAGATCTGGCCCAGTGTGGGCACAGGAGGGCAGGCGTCCTGAGTGAACCTTAAGGAGCAAGACCAGTTGGCGAGGTGAAGGGTGGAATAAGCAGAGGTCATCCCAGGAGGAGAGGACAGCTAGAGCAGAGGCTTGGGACAGACACTCAAGAGTGAGTGTGGTGGATGTTAAGTGGGAAGGTGCAAGCAAACAAACCTTCCACGGAGAGGTGGGGAGAGGGGGTGTGGCCCCGCTGGGTCTTGGAAAGCATGGAAGGCAGGCTAGGAGCGTGGCCTTACCCAGCTGGGACGCTGGCAGCCACCAAGAGGGCTCAGAAGAGGGTGGTGGCAGACTGAAACTGGAGTCCAGGCTGGCTCCCATTGGGCCTCCTCTCTGCCCATCTCCCCACAGCCCCGGGCTGCACAGAAGGTGGCTCTCGCCGGGAGCATGGCCAAGAATGGACTGTACCTGGGGACCCCTGCCGGATCTGCCAGTGCCTGGTAAGCCCGACTGCTCCCCGGTTACCCCCCCCACCCCCACCCCGCTCCCCCAGGCCCAGCATATTCATTCCTTCATTCCACTGCGCACATCCCAAAGGCACTGTGTGGGGCCAGGGGTGGAGAGTGCCCGTTTGCGTGCCCAGCTCTGAGCAGAGCAGGTGTACAGCATGGGTTTGTGAACTGAACTCAGGAGCTGGCAGGCAGGATGTGGCAGGTGGTACAAGCCAGGGAGGAAGAGACACAGATGGTTTTGAGATGTCTGGAACTTCGAGGTCTCATCAGTTGCTACAACTGCATGTGGCCACTGAGCCCTTGAAATGTGGCCGTCAGATCTGAGATGGGCTTTCATTCAGAATACACACCAGTTTAAAGATGTAGTAGACAGAGAGGAAGGAATGTAAGCTATCTCGTTATACGCTGTGCTGATTACATGTTGAAACAACATTTGGGATATATTGAGTTGAGTGGAACATTAAAATTTAGTTCCACCTGTTTCTATTTTTTTTTTTTTAAATGTGACAACTAGAAAGTTTAAAGTGACATGTGTGGCGTGTGTTATATTTCCATGGGGCAGCACAGCTCTAGAAAATCCTCACAAAGGGGTGGTGTTCACTAGGTCTTAAAGGGCAAGTAGATTTAAGCAGGAGAAATGGGGAAAGACTCTCCAGGGGGTATGGACTGAATGACTGAGACAGCCCCCCCCACCCCCCCCATTATATGCTGAAATCCTATCCTCCGAGGTGATGGTATTAGGAGGCGGGGCCTCTGGGAGGTGCTTAGATCCTAAGGGAAAGAGATCACACCCTTAGGGCTTCCGCACCCCCTGCTGCAAGGTGAGGGCAGGAAAACAGCCATCTATGAACCAGAAAGCAGGTTCTCGCCAACTGCTGGTACCTTGACCTTGGACTTCCAGCAGCCCAACCGGATGAGACACCAGATGTAGGGAACATCTGGGCAGAACCTGAGGGAGGAAGGTGGGAACCAGAGGTGCCTGCTGAGGAAGGCTGTTTCCAGGGGCCTGCAGCCAGCCACCGAACAACAGCCTGCCGAGGACTAAGGGATCCATTGTGAAGGCCATGGACCCTTCTACGACCAAGTGCTTCCCCTCTCTGTTCTGGCCCTGCACACACCTGTGAGAAGGGTCACTAGCTGCCCAGACACTAATGGTGCTAGAGGCAGTGAGTCCAGGTGTGGGCATGAACTCCAGGGATGGTCTATGTGAGCGTGAACTCCAGGGATGGCCTATGTGGGCATGGACTCCAGGGATGGTCTATGTGGGCGTGAACTCCAGGGATGGTCCAGGGGGAGTAGCAGAAGCTGTTGTTTTGTAACTGCCAGCTTCCAGAGGTTGATGCCACACCAACACCTCAACCTCATGCCCATTACAGGGCTATGAGGAGAGGAATATTGTTACCTCTCTCTTTTTATTTTATATTCTCACCCAAGGATATTTTTTCAATTGATTATATTTTAGAAAGAGTGGAGGGAAGAGGCGGGGGGAGAGAAACATCAATGAGAGAGAGAAAGAGAGAGAGAGAGAGAGAGAGAGAGAGAGAGAGAAAGTGAGAGAGAGAGAGAGAGAGAGAGAGAGAGAAAGAGAGAGAGAGAGAGAGAGAGAGAGAGAGAGAGAGAGAGAGAGAGAGAGAAAGAGAGAGAGAGAGAAAGACATTGATTGGTCACCTCCCACACGTACCCCGAGTATGGATCTGCAATCAAGTTGCATGCCCTTGACCAGGAGTCAAACCCAGAGCCCTTCAGTCTGAGGGAAGATGCTCTAACCATTAAGCAACCAGCCAAAGTGTGTCTCTTTTTTTTCAGATGAAAAAACTGAGTCACAGAGGACTTAAGTAGCAAGACAGGTTACACATCGATATTAGTTTCCTAGGGCTGTCATTACAAAGAACCACAAATGGAGTGGCTTAACCAACAGAAATGTGTTGTCTTGTGATTCTGGAAGCCGGAAGTTGGACTGTGTGTGTATGTGTGTGTATCCAAATTTCCCCTTTGTACAAGGACACCAGGCCCTGGATTGGGAGCCGCCCCACTCTTTACCTCCACAACGGCCCTATTTCCAAATCAGGTCACGTTCAGTAGGTGAATGTGTGTCTGTGGGGGACACAATTCCACTCATCACAATGTCTAGTGAGTGGATAGTTGGGAGGCGAGTGCTGTTTCCACCACGTGGCTGAGCTCCCATGGCCTCACCCCTGCCCCCACCAGGAGGGCCACATCCAGTGCCGCCAGCGAGAATGCTCCAGCCTGTGCCCGTACCCCGCCCGGCCCCTCCCGGGCACCTGCTGCCCCGTGTGCGATGGTGAGTCAGGCGGTGAAGCCTGGAGGGGCTCCAGACCTGATTGACAGCCAGGCTCCGCCTCCCACGAAGGCCAGGCCTTGGGGCAGCGGTGGGGGGGCCCCTGAGGAGGGTCTAAGGCACCCTCTCCCCCACAGGCTGCTTCCTGAACGGGCGGGAGTACCTCAGCGGGGAGCCGGTGGGCTCCGGGGACCCCTGCTCGCACTGCCGCTGCGCTGTGAGTGTGGCCGCCCCGCAGGGAGGGCCTGGCTCCCGGGCCCGCCTCCCCGATGCTGACCAGGCCCTGTTGTCAGAACGGGACTGTCCAGTGCGAGCCTCTGCCCTGCCCAGCCGCGCCCTGCAGACACCCAGGCAGGCTCCCCGGGCAGTGCTGCCCCGTCTGTGCCGGTGAGTGGGGGCCCCAGGCCCTGGGTGAGGGGCGGGCACTGGCCAGGGAGAGTCCTTGGCGTGTGGTGCGGGTGCCGCCTGGGACTACAGAAGCCCTCTTGAATTCAAGTCCAGAGGAAATACTTTATGAAATAAGCTCCTGCCAAAACCGGTTTGGCTCAGTGGATAGAGCGTCGGTCTGCAGACTGAAAGGTCCCGGGTTCAGCCGAGACCGGTTTGGCTCAATGGATAGAGCGTCAGCTTGGGGGCTGAAGGGTCCCGGGTTCAATTCCGGTCAAGGGCATGTGCCTTGGATGCGGGTATATCCCCAGTAGGGGATGTGCAAGAGGCAGCTGATAGATGACTCTCTCTCATCGATGTTTCTAGCTCTCTCTCTCCCTTCCTCTCTGTACAAAATCAATAAAAAATATATTTAAGAAAAAAAAAAAAAAAGAAAGGTCCCAGGTTCGATTCCGGTCAAGGGCATGTACCTTGGTTGTGGGCACATCCCCGGTAGGGGGTGTGCAAGAGGCAGCTGGTCGATGTTTCTCTCTCATCGATGTTTCTAGCTCTCTATCCATCTCCCTTCCTCTCTGTAAAAAATCAATAAAATATATTAAACAAACAAACAAACAAAAACTATGCTCCTTTCCCCACCAAGAGGGACTAGTTCTCACCTTCTCGTGGCCCACAGGCACTGTGGTGGGGCCCTGGCTTCCGGGGGTGGGGGGCTGGCAGGGACCCCTGAAGGTGGCTGTCCTCATCAGGGCGGGAGGTAGATGTCAGGGCGCGTGAGGCTTCCCCGTCAGCCTCCTGCCCTGTCCCCCGTCCCATACCCTCCTGTCCAGGCTGTGAGTACCAGGGACACTACTACCAGAGCCAGGACACCTTCCGGTTCCAGGAGGGCGGCCGCTGCCTGCGCTGCTCCTGCCAGGTAGGCAGCCCCTGCCTCCCGCCCCAGGTCTGCCTCCTCCTGAGGCCCTCACCCGGGTCCCTCCCTCCCAGGCCGGCGAGGTGTCTTGTGAGGAGCAGGAGTGCCCTGTCGCCCCTTGCACCCAGTCAGACTCTGTTCCCCAGCTGTGCTCAGGTGTGTGGGGAGGCGTTGGGGGAGGGGGGCAGCTGCAAAGGGGCTGGAGATGGAGGGGGCATTGCTAAGCCCACCAACCCACCCAGCGTATATGCAGAGGCTGCTGTGGGGGCGGTAAAGCGCGGGTCCTGGGAAGGGGAGGGCTGGGTGGAGGTGTCCAGGTTGCCATGGTGACAGCCCCCTTGCTCCAGCCTGCGTGCTTGGCGGAGAGGAGTTTGCCGATGGCGTCCAGTGGGAGCCTGACGGTGAGCCCTGCACAGCCTGCTCCTGTCAAGACGGGGTGCCCGTGTGCGGGGCTGTGCTCTGCCCCCCGGCCCCCTGCCAGCACCCCACCCAGACCCCTGGTGAGTGCCCCGCGCTGACCTGCCTTCCACCCCTGCTTTGCCCGCCCGCCCTGGTCAGCTGGGCTCTGACCACTCTGCCCGCCCAGGCGCCTGCTGCCCCAGCTGTGAGAGCTGCACCTACCACGGCCACGTGTATG
Source organism: Pipistrellus kuhlii (assembly GCF_014108245.1). NCBI lineage: Eukaryota > Metazoa > Chordata > Mammalia > Chiroptera > Vespertilionidae > Pipistrellus > Pipistrellus kuhlii. Next base: position 11,621,056 of record NW_023425405.1, on the reverse strand, counting down.
CCAACGGGCACAACTTCACGGACACAGACCGCCCTTGCCATGCCTGCCGCTGCGAGGTACCCCCGGGCTTGCTGCTGCCCCCTGAGCCCCGCTCAGGACCGACCCCTACCACCCTCTCCCTCCTCCCAGGACGGCACCGTGAGGTGCTCCTCGGTGGCCTGTCCACCCACCACATGCGCCAGGCCCCGGAGCGGACCAGGCCAGTGCTGCCCCAGCTGCCCAGGTACGTGCTCGCTGTGCCTGTCTGGCTCGGGGGACCCAGCCCTGAGTCCCCCAACCCCTCCAGCACAGCAGTTCCCTTGGGCAGCCGCGGCCTCCTCAACGTTCCGCCTGGCAAAGCGGGGAGCACACAGGGCCTGGGTGGGAGGCAGACTTGTTTCTCCTTCATGTCCCCACATCGCCCTTCTTCCCCAGCCTGCGTCTCCTCTTCCTGCCCCACGCCGCTCAGTGTATTTGTCTGCCTGCCTGTGTCACACACCACGCTCATGCACACCTGTCTGTGTCACACACCATGTTCATGTGCACATACCTGTGTCACACACCACGCTCATGCACACCTGTCTGTATCACACAGTTTCATGCATACCTGTCTGTGTCACACACCACGATCATGCACACCTGTCTGTATCACACACCATGCTCATGCACACGTGTCTGTGTCACACACCACGTTCATGCACACACACTTGTGTCACACACCACGCTCATGCACACGTGCCTGTGTCACACACCACGCTCATGCACACCTGTCTGTATCACACAGTTTCATGCATACCTGTCTGTGTCACACACCACGATCATGCACACCTGTCTGTATCACACACCATGCTCATGCACATGTGTCTGTGTCACACACCACGTTCATGCACACACACTTGTGTCACACACCATGTTCATGCACACGTGTCTGTGTCACACACCACGCTCATGCACACGTCTGTGTCACACACCACGTTCATACACACATACCTGTGTCACACACCACGTTCATACACACATACCTGTGTCACACACCACGCTCATGCACACGTGTCTGTGTCACACACCACGCTCATGCACACGTCTGTGTCACACACCACGTTCATACACACATGCCTGTGCCACACACCACGTTCATGCACACGTGCCTGTGTCACACACCACGCTCATGCACACGTGTCTGTGTCACACACCACGTTCATGCACACACACTTGTGTCACACACCATGTTCATGCACACATGTCTGTGTCACACACCACGCTCATGCACACCTGTCTGTATCACACACCATGCTCATGCACACCTGTCTGTGTCACACACCACGATCATGCACACCTGTCTGTATCACACACCATGCTCATGCACACGTGTCTGTGTCACACACCACGTTCATGCACACACACTTGTGTCACACACCATGTTCATGCACACGTGTCTGTGTCACACACCACGCTCATGCACACGTCTGTGTCACACACCACGTTCATACACACATACCTGTGTCACACACCACGTTCATACACACATACCTGTGTCACACACCACGCTCATGCACACGTGTCTGTGTCACACACCACGCTCATGCACACATCTGTGTCACACACCACGTTCATACACACATGCCTGTGTCACACACCACGTTCATGCACACGTGCCTGTGTCACACACCACGCTCATGCACACGTGTCTGTGTCACACACCACGTTCATGCACACACACTTGTGTCACACACCACGCTCATGCACACGTGTCTGTGTCACACACCACGCTCATGCACACGTCTGTGTCACACACCACGTTCATACACACATGCCTGTGCCACACACCACGTTCATGCACACGTGCCTGTGTCACACACCACGCTCATGCACACGTGTCTGTGTCACACACCACGTTCATGCACACACACCTGTGTCACACACCATGTTCATGCACACGTGTCTGTGTCACACACCACGCTCATGCACACCTGTCTGTATCACACACCATGCTCATGCACACCTGTCTGTGTCACACACCACGATCATGCACACCTGTCTGTATCACACACCATGCTCATGCACACGTGTCTGTGTCACACACCACGTTCATGCACACACACTTGTGTCACACACCATGTTCATGCACACGTGTCTGTGTCACACACCACGCTCATGCACACGTCTGTGTCACACACCACGTTCATACACACATACCTGTGTCACACACCACGTTCATACACACATACCTGTGTCACACACCACGCTCATGCACACGTGTCTGTGTCACACACCACGCTCATGCACACATCTGTGTCACACACCACGTTCATACACACATGCCTGTGTCACACACCACGCTCATGCACACGTGCCTGTGTCACACACCACGCTCATGCACACGTGTCTGTGTCACACACCACGTTCATGCACACACACTTGTGTCACACACCACGCTCATGCACACGTCTGTGTCACACACCACGCTCATGCACACGTGCCTGTGTCACACACCACGTTCATACACACATGCCTGTGCCACACACCACGTTCATGCACACGTGCCTGTGTCACACACCACGCTCATGCACACGTGTCTGTGTCACACACCACGTTCATGCACACACACTTGTGTCACACACCATGTTCATGCACACGTGTCTGTGTCACACACCACGCTCATGCACACCTGTCTGTATCACACACCATGCTCATGCACACCTGTCTGTGTCACACACCACGATCATGCACACCTGTCTGTATCACACACCATGCTCATGCACACGTGTCTGTGTCACACACCACGTTCATGCACACACACTTGTGTCACACACCATGTTCATGCACACGTGTCTGTGTCACACACCACGCTCATGCACACGTCTGTGTCACACACCACGTTCATACACACATACCTGTGTCACACACCACGTTCATACACACATACCTGTGTCACACACCACGCTCATGCACACGTGTCTGTGTCACACACCACGCTCATGCACACATCTGTGTCACACACCACGTTCATACACACATGCCTGTGTCACACACCACGTTCATGCACACGTGCCTGTGTCACACACCACGCTCATGCACACGTGTCTGTGTCACACACCACGTTCATGCACACACACTTGTGTCACACACCACGCTCATGCACACGTCTGTGTCACACACCACGCTCATGCACACGTGCCTGTGTCACACACCACGCTCATGCACACGTGCCTGTGTCACACACCACGCTCATGCACACGTGCCTGTGTCACACACCACGCTCATGCACACGTGCCTGTGTCACACACCACGCTCATGCACACGTCTGGATGTGCCGTGAGAGAGCCTGGCTGCCGCAGAGCAGTGTGCCCTGCCCTGGCCCATGGAGCGTGTGCTAGAGCATGTGGCACTCAGGAGCCCTTCTGCTTCTCACCCTCAAGGCACACACGGTGCCTGCAGGTGCAAGGACTGCACACACACACACGTGTGTGTGCATGCACGTGCTAGTACACACACGCGTGCCCTCAGAGAGAGACACCCTTGCCTGCATCACAGCCCCCTCCTCTCCCTCTGTGGGGAGGGCTCCCAAGTGCCCCAGGGGAGAGGAGCTGTCTGCTGCTCCTGCACCGCCAGCCTTCGCCCCATTCCTCCCCGTCCCCAGACTGCATCCTGGAGAATCAGGTGTTCGTGCACGGCCAGCGCTTCTCCCACCCCCGGGACCCCTGCCAGGAGTGCTGGTGCCAGGAAGGCCATGCCCGCTGCCAGCCCCGGGCCTGCCCCCAGCCCCCCTGCGCCCACCCGCTGCCCGGGCCCTGCTGCCGCAGTAACTGCGATGGTGAGGCGGCAGGAAGGGGTTCTCCCGGGAGCGTTCGGCCCCTTCCGTGGGCATTTGGCTGGGGGGGGGGGCATGACCTGGGCAAGTAGGGCCTCCCCAGGCCTACAGCTGCCCCTCCCCCAGGCTGTGCCTTTGGTGGGAAAGAGTACCCCCACGGAGCAGACTTCCCCCACCCCTCGGACCCCTGCCGCCTCTGCCACTGTCTGGTGAGCCCGCCCCCTGGCTGGGAGGAGTCGGGGAAGCAGGGGTGGGGCTGGGGAGGCCGAGGGCACTCCAGGTGGGCTGGGGAGGGGTGAAGTCACTGTGCCTCCAGCACTCACCCTGCCGCCGGGTCCCTCTGTCCGTGCAGAGCGGCAGCGTGCAGTGCCTGGCCCGCCGCTGCCCGCCGCCGCCCTGTGCGGAGCCCGTCCTGCTGCCCCGGGAGTGCTGCCCGCAGTGCCCAGGTAAGGGCTGCACCCCGGGGCGCTCCCCGCCCCCGGGGCTGGGGGTGCGCTGCCGCCTCTCCCTGGGCGCCCCGTGATGCACGCCGTCTGGCCTCAGCCTCCCCCTCCAGCTGCCCGAGGCCCGGGGGCCACCAGGAGCACTTCTTCCCGCCGGGGGACCCCTGCCGCCGCTGCCTCTGCCTGGACGGCGCCGTGTCCTGCCAGCGGCTGCCCTGCCCGCCCGCCCCCTGCGCCCACCCCCGCCGGGGACCCTGTTGCCCCTCCTGTGACGGTAACGCCCGGCCCCGCAGCCCCGCCACCCGCTTCCTCCAGCCTGGAGCGCAGCCTCCCCCTGGGGCCACCCTCTCGCTCCTCCTCCGTCTGCCTTTCTCCACCCCAGCTCCCCTCTCCTGGCCCGGCCCTCCCCTCTCAGAGTTTGGGGAGGCTGTGCTGGGAGGTGCTGGGCCTGGCGGGCAGCCACCACCGCCCCCCAGCCCCGGGCCTGTCCCTGCCCGCAGGCTGCCTGTACGAGGGAAAGGAGTTCGCCAGCGGGGAGCGCTTCCCTTCGCCCACCGTGCCGTGCCACGTCTGCCTCTGCCTGGAGGGCAGCGTCAGCTGCGAGCCCAGGGCCTGTGCCCCTGCCCAGTGTCCGTTCCCTGCCAGGGGTGACTGCTGCCCTGCCTGCGACGGTGAGGGCAGGGGGCATGGGGGTGGGGAAAGCGGGAGGGCTGGGTGTGAGTCATCCTTCCTGCCCCATTCTTGTAAGAAAAAAAAAAGCCCTGGACTAAAGCCTGGATTTTCTCCTGCTTTTCACACAGCTATTGGGCTGTGTGACCTTGGACACGCTACATAACCTCTCTGAGCCTAATTCCCCCCCCCCCCCATGTTTAAAAAAAACAACAACACATAACCTAAAATTGGCCATCTTAACCATTTTTTTAAATATATATATTTTATTGATTTTTTTAAGAGAGGAAGAGAGAGGGATAGAGAGCTAGAAACATCGATTAGAGAGAAACATCGACCAGCTGCCCCTTGCACACCCCCCACTGGGGATGTGGCTGCAACAAGGTACATGCCTTTGGCTGGAATCGGACCCGGGACCTTTCAGTCCGCAGGCCGACGCTCTATCCACTGAGCCAAACCGGTTTCGGCCATCTTAACCATTTTTAATCTCAACTCCTGTGAAAAAAGAGAGCTGAACAAGACCGGCTCCCCAGTCTTCGGTCACTCTTGTTTATTATCTCCGCAGTTGTTTCTACATACCCTCCACCTCCTGTAACTTTCTTTATTTCGTATTTTCTTTCAAATTGAAAATTTAAATTGAAATTTATTTAGAAAGGAACTTTTATATCCTACTGTAAATGGAAAACTAGATTTGCAAGGAGTAGAGCATTGCCATTAATGTGAATGCAATTAAAAATCAAATATTAAATTCAACTCAGATACTTTGGCCTTCTAAGGCTTTGAGCCTGAGACTCATCCACTTTTCCTCATTTTGACAGACTTTTTATTTTAAAGAAAAAATTTAGGTTCACAGAAAAATTAAGATGAAGGTGCAGATCCTTCCCATATATCCCCTGCCCCACTTCCTTCCTGCCCCCTGGACAGCCCCCCTCATTATCAGGGCCCCCATGTTGGTTACAGCTGAGCTCACACGGACAGGTCATTATCGCCAAAGTGCCTTCTTTTTCAAAAAGGTCAGAACGTGTCAGCGCTCAGGGCAAGCTGCCCCCCATCCCCCGGGCCCCCGGCCCCTCCTTGCTTGACCAGAGGGCATGAAAGAGCATTGGGAAGGGGATGCCTTGGGTCCAGCCGCCTAAGGCATCTCAAGCATCTCCCAGCTCTAAGGTCTGACCGGGCAGTGGCCTGCTGGGTATCCGGCCCAGGCACAGATTCTGTGTGGGTTTGCCCTATAGATCGGACAGGGAGATCTTTCTGCAGGTGAACGGGAGAAAGTCTGCCCTTTGGCCAGTCCGACGCTCCCCCAGCTCTCCCCTCCTTTGTCCATCAGCCTGGGTGAGGCCTCCTCCCCACCATGGCCACGCCTCAAGACTCGGACTCAGGCCAGGGGCAAGCTCCTAGCTGGTGACCCTGTCCTCTCACCCCTCCTGACCCAGCCCGCCGCTCCCTGTCCCCTCTCCTAGGCTGTGAGTACCTCGGGGAGTCCTACCTGAGCGGCCAGGAGTTTGCAGACCCCCGGGAGCCCTGCAGCCTGTGCACCTGCCTGGAAGGCGCTGTGACCTGCGGCCGCAGACCCTGTGCGCCTCCGGGCTGCAGCCACCCGCTCGTCCCCTCCGGGCACTGCTGCCCCTCCTGCCAGGGTAGGGCAACGCCTGCCCTCCGGCCGCCCTCCTGGTCTCCCGCAGCCCAGAGCTCCGAGACAGCCACCGAGACCCTCAGCCTGCGTTTCCATCACGCCTCACCCTGTCCGCGTCCTCGGTGCCTGCTGTCCCCGCTCACTGGTGCTGGGCGCACCGCACAGCTGGTCCGTGCTTCCACTCCTCCCTGCTCTTACACTGCCTCGCTGCCTTCCTAAGACAGCACATCCCAGACAAACTGCTCAGCGGCTCCCTCTGCCCGGAGCCTCGGGAGCCCGCCCCTCGCTCACCCGTCCTTCTGTCCTTTCCCCGCGCCGCCCACAACGACAGGACACTCTCAGCGTCTGTGGCCCACCGCCTCCCGCTGTGACCCACCGCCACGCCCCACTGCCTCCCGCCTCCTGCAGAATGCTCACCCCTTCCAGCCCCTTCCCAGCCACCCTCTCCCGCTCAGACCCCCAAGCTGTGAGAGGTTCCCAGGCCGGCTGTGTGTGTGCGTGTGTGTGTGTGTGTGTGTGTGGAAGTATGAGTGCGAGTGTATGTGTGTAAGCATGTATGTGAGTGTGTGAGAGTATATGAGTATGTGTGTAAGTGTATTGTGTGAGTGTATGTGTGTGTACATGTGAGAGAGGATGTGTGTGTGAAAGTATGAGAGTGCGTGTATGCGTATTGCGAGTGTATGTCTGTGTGAGTATATGAGTGAGCGTGTATGGGAATACATGTGTAAGTGTACCTGTGTGAGTACGTATATGTATGAGTCCGTGTGTGAGAGAGCGTGTGAGTGTGAGTGTGAGGCGGGAGACGGTTCTGCGGGCAGCAGCTCTTCCCCCGCCCTCCCCGCTCTGCCAGGATGCCTCTATCACGGCGTCACTGCCGCCCTGGGGGAGACCCTTCCGGACCCACTGGACCCCACCTGCTCCCTCTGCACCTGCCGGGTGAGCTGGCCCCGGGGATCGGGAACTGGCACCGCTGACCTCCCGTCTGGCCCGGGGTGTTTCTCCCACCCCGTCTGCTGGGCACCGCTGCTGTGACGAGGGGACAGCCTGGGGTCAGGCCTCCGGGCCACGCCAGGGGTTGGGCCTGGCAGGCTCGTAGGGGCCCATATGGGGGCAGAGTGTAGCCGGGGTTGAGGGTGTGATGACGTGGGGACAGGAAGTGGCAGTGTGATCGATCTCTCTCCCCAGGAAGGTTCCATGCGCTGCCAGAGGAAGCCATGCCCGCCAGCTCTCTGCCCTCACCCCTCTCCAGGCCCCTGCTCCTGCCCCGTGTGCCACGGTGAGCCGCCCCCCCACCCCCAGGCCCGGGCCCCCCCCTGCCCTCCTCCGGGCCTGAGGCAGGACGGGCAAGGAGGCACAGCGTCCCACCAGGAAGTATGTCCTCCACAGGGTGCTTCTCTCAGGGCCGGCAGCGCCAGGATGGGGAGGAGTTTGAGGGGCCCACAGGCAGCTGTGAGCGCTGTCGCTGTCAGGTACGGCTGGGGGGGTGGGCCCAAGGGGGCTGGGACGCTGGCGGGGCACACTGCCTCAGGGCACCCAGCCCGGGAGAAGTCCCTGACCCCGCATCTCCTGCAGGCCGGCCACGTCCGCTGTGTGCGGCTGCAGTGCCCGCCCCTGGCCTGCCCGCTCCAGGTCACAGAGCCAGGGAGCTGCTGCCCTCGCTGCAGAGGTGTGCCCGCCAGGGGTGGGGGGGGGCTGCCCTTGCTTCTGCCCCTGGGCCCAGTGCGCCTCCATCTGCCCAACCTCCTTCCCTCAAGGTCCCCTCCTGGCTTCCCACCTCCCTGCTCACCCAGGCCTCAGCCCTTGAGTCTTCACTCCTGTCCTCCTCCCCTGCCCTGGCCTGCCCAGACCATCTCCCCCTCCAGAGGCCTATCAGAGCCCCCTCAAAGCCGCCCCTGCCCTCTGCCCGGCATAGATTCCAGAGCCATAACAGCATCTCCCTGGGGGGCGGGCAGCACAGAGGAAATCCCAGTTAGCAGCTCTGGAGTCTAAGGCTTGGAGAGGCTGAGTTACCTTGGTAACATGGTTAGCGATGGAGGCTTTCATTCATGCTGCATGCATGTATTAGATGCCCGCTGCATGCCCGGTGCTGGTGCTGATGCTGGGCTACAACAGGCAGTGCCTGCTGCCTGGCCTTCGGTTCAGCAAGCAGACATGCCAGGGCTGAGAGCCCAGGAGTCCTGAGCCCGGCCCAGTGTCTTCCCTCCACCGCAGACAGCAGTTCTGCCAGGCCCCCTCCCCGCCTCCCCCCTGCAGACCCCAGGCCCTGCTGACCACCCACGGTGGGCCGACGGGGCATACAGAGCCCAGACTCAGAGACACCCCCGCCCCCTGGACAGGCTGCTGGGCCCACGGAGAGGAGCACCCTGACGGCAGCAGCTGGGAGCCTCCGGACAGCCCCTGCTCCTCCTGCCTGTGCCACCAGGGCGTGGCCACCTGCGCCCAGGTCCAGTGCGTCAGCTCCTGTGCCCGGCCCCGCCAGGGGCCCCGGGACTGCTGCCCTCGATGCTCAGGTACTGGGAGCCCGGGGTGGGGTGGGAGGCAGGGAGGCAGTGCCTGGTCAGCGTCTCCCTGCCTTGGTGCTGGGGGGGGGGCGGCAGAGACCAGCCTTTCCGGAAGTGGCTTCCATTTTTATACACACCCAAAGCCTGGGGGCTGGGGCCCCTGGGGGACAGAGGACGCCACCACTCCTGGCATTGCTGCCAGCTGAAGGCTCCCTGGTCCTGATCTGCTCTTACCTCACCCCCAAGACTGTGAGCATGCGGGCCGGAAGTACGAGCCAGGGGACAGCTTCCAGCCTGGGGCAGACCCCTGTGAAGTGTGCGTCTGTGAGGTGGGTGAGGGCCATGCTGAGGGGCGGGGCACCATGGGGGCAGCCTGGGCACTGCGGGCAGCAGGCACTGTGAGGGGCAGAGACGGGAGAGTGTCCCAGTGGCCAGGCGGCGAGGCAGGGCTTGGGGCGAAGAGCCAGCAGGTCCCAGAAGTTTGCGGTTAGCCAGGCACCATGGCACCGGTGCTGGGTGTGGGGAGGCAGCGGCAGGCCCTCCTGGCAGGAGTGTGGAGTGGGTGAGTGCAGAGTGGGTGTGAATAGGATGGGCGAGGAGGCCCCTGGGAAGTGGTTGGGGCCACTGAGACTCTCCATTCATGGGGAGCAGGCAGTGGCATCGTAGGTGCCGAGATGAGGCAGTGGGGTTGGGAAGAGGGTCAAAGGTCACAGCAGGTGCAGGCCCAGTGACTGGAGAGGGAAAGGGAAACCACGGCCGGGAATGAGGGGTGAGGAGCCAGTCGGGGGGCTGTTGAGGAGGTGCTGCAGGCACACGGAGGGGAGAGGGGGCTGTGCTCCCCGGTCTGGGGCCCAGCCCTTGCTCATGGTTCCTGTTGCAGCTGCAGCCTGAGGGGCCTCCCGGCCTCCGCTGTCACCGACGGCAGTGCCCCAGCCTGGTGGGCTGCCCCGCCAGCCAGCTCCTGCCCCCGGGGCCTCAGCACTGCTGCCCCACCTGTGCCCGTGAGTCACCGATAGAGGGCAGATAAGAGAGGGCAGGGCTGCCAGCCCCTGACGGACACTGGAAGTGCCAGCCAGCGCTCTGCCCCAGCCCCGGCCCCACAGGGAGCCTTTCCTGAGTCCAGAAGACCATTCTAGAAGCCCTTGCCCTGGCAGGGAGGCTTGCACCACCCCAAGGGGAACCGGGGAAGCTGGCAGGGACCCCTTGACTCATTTTTCCCAGCGGTTGGTGCTGTGGGGGGCGGGCGGTTGTGCCAGCTGCTGGCTTTTGAGGGCAGTGACGTCAGGGCAGGAGGGGCAGTGAGTGGCCCAGCTACAGAGATGGGGAGAGCCATTCTTGTCAGCCCTTGTGCCCCAGGAAAAGAGAAAAAGGACGTAACACTTATTAAGCACCCACTGCATGCCATGCAATGCTTGGCGATTTTAAGCAGTATCTCGTTCAATTTTCACAGTTACCAGTGAAGTAGGTATCAATATTATTCCCCTTTTACAGATGAAGAAACTGAGGTTCCGAGAGGTTGATTGACCTGCCTGCAGCGGCACAGGCTCTGAGGGTTGGAACTGGGGGTACCTGGCTCTCTGTGCTTTCTCATGCCGTTTTAGCCAGACGGGCAGTGTGAAGGGAGCCGGACGGGGAGCAGGCAGCATGGCGTGTGGCCCTGAGGGACCTCGGGCTAAAGAAGCCACACTTGGCCTGTTTCCAGCCGCCCTCCTTCTCTCCCCCTAGCCCCCTCCCCCCATAGCCTAGCAAAGTTCCTCTCGAAAAGTCCAAACTTTTCTCTGCTGAGCCAGCAGGAAAGGATGTATTCTTCCTGGAGTCCAGGAGCTAGGGATAAGGGTCCGAGGACAGATGGGTCAGTACGATCATCCGGGCTGACATCCCTTGCTCCCACCCCCATTGTAACCCTCCCTCTGCGTTCTTGTCTACACAGAGGCCCTGAGCAACTGCACGGAGGGCCTGCTGGGGTCGGAGCTGGCCCCGCTGGACCCCTGCTACACCTGCCGGTGCCAGGTGAGCCCTCCGGCCCTGGGGGTTCCCAGGCTCCAGAGCCTCCCCCGTGGGCTGTGGCCGAATCTCCTGCAGGAGCTCGGGGATTCCCGCTCACCGGTGTTCGCCTTCGCTTCCCGAACGTCACATTCCACAGAGCCTGCTCCCTCTCTGCCGTTCTCTACCCCCGGCCTTCTCATGCCCTTTCCCAGGACCTGACCTGGCTCTGCGTCCACCAGGCCTGCCCTGAGCTCAGCTGTCCCCCCTCCGAGCACCACACCCCCGCCGGGGGCTGCTGCCCTGAGTGCCGGGGTAAATGCTGGCTCGGTCTTTGGTAGAAACGGAGGGCTTGTCATTTGGGTGGAGGAGAGACCCGTGAGGCAGCGGGAGGCGGAGACTGAAGCCTGGATTCTCAGGGCCTGGCCTGAGGCCTGTCAGCCGGCTCAGTACCACAGGCCCCTGCGGGGGGATCCGGAGCCCGAGGAGGGCCGCGGCCTGTGGCTCTTCAGGCTTCCAGAACCCTATCCACGCCTCAAGCCCCATGCAGGGCCTTCCCCTTGACATACCCCTCCCTCCCCCGCATGTGGCTGAAGAAACCAACACCAGCAGGTTGGGCGGTGGGCACCCCCTGCTGCGGGCCTTCGGGGTGAGCTCCAGGGAGGAAGGAGGCAGCCGGAAGGACAGGACGGTGCTCCCCCAGCCTCCTTTCTCATCAGAATGTGTGGTGGAGGCCGAGGGCCGGAGAGTGGCGGATGGAGAGAGCTGGAGGGACCCCAGCAACGCCTGCATCACTTGTACCTGCCATGTGAGCTGGGGCTGAGGAGTGGGGGCGCAGGGCCTTACAGAAGAGGGGGGCCTCAGGACGCTGGGCCATGCATCTCGGGGCTGGGGGAGGAGGGTGTCTCTGAGGTAATTAGGGAAGGGCGCCCCTGTGGTGAGCATGGGCAGAGGCAGCCCTGTGCAGGGCACGGAGCTGAGGGCTGGACATCCGTCAGGCCCCTCTTGAACAGGAAGTGGTTGTTCTGGAGCAGGTCCGGGGAGAGGGGTCCGCTGCCGCAGAACGGAGCCAGGTGGCCCCAGAAGTGTGACCAGGGACCTCAGGGCCCCCCGAGAGTCCCTAGAGCACTGGCCTCTGTCCTCAGCGGGGCCGCGTGGAGTGCCGCCGTGAGGAGTGCCAGGCCCTCTCCTGCCCACTTGGCTGGGTGAAGGCTCTAGACGCTGGCCGGTGCTGTGAACGATGCCAAGGTGCGGGCCAGGGTGCTGGTGGGAGCAGCGCGAGACCCGGTGTGAGGGAGGGGCAGCTGACCCCTGACCCCACCCCATTCCCAAGATCCCTCAGCTCCCGCCCAGCCATGTGAGCACCAGGGCCGCCAGGTGGCCTCCGGGGACAGCTGGGCCGTGGACCCCTGCACCAGCTGCTCCTGCGTGGCCGGCACCGTGCGCTGCCAGAGTCAGCGCTGCCCGCGGCTCTCCTGCGGCCCCGTGAGTGCCGGTCTGGGCTGTGGGGGAGGGGGTGGAGGGGTGAGTGTGCATATGATGGGGTGAGTGTGCATGTGATGGAGTGAGTGTGCATGTGATGGGGTGAGTGTGCACGTGGTGGGGTGAGTGTGCACGTGGTGGGGTGAGTGTGCATGTGTCACCGCCATCCCGGTGCAACGGGCAGGGGAGGAGGCACCTGGCTGGGCCATGGCACTGGAGCTGCGGGCAGGGGGGCCCGGAGGAGGCGCGGCGCGGGGTCCTGCAGTTCCAGGAGCGACCACGAGGCGGCGCCCGGAGCCCGCTCGGGTCCTCAGAGGCTCCGCGCGGGGCTCCGCCGGGCCGGTGTCTGACTGTCCCGGGCGGAGGCCAGGACGAGGCTCCCGCCCTGAACCCCGGCAGCTGCTGTCCCCGCTGCCTGCCGCGGCCGGCTTCCTGCATGGCCTTCGGAGACCCGCACTACCGCACCTTCGACGGCCGCCTGCTGCACTTCCAGGGCGGCTGCCGCTACGTGCTGGCCCGGCACTGCCGCGGGGGCGACTTCAGGTGCGCAGCCCCCTCCGCCCGCCCCCCGCCCCCCACACCCGCCCCCGCTGACCCTGCACCCGGCCTCTCGCACCCAGTGTGCACGTGACCAACAGTGACCGGGGCCGCAGCGGCGTGGCCTGGACCCAGGAGGTGGCGGTGCTGCTGGGAGGAGAGGTGGCCGTGCGGCTGCTGCCGGGCGGCGCGGTCACGGTGAGGCCGCGGAGGGAGGGCCCGGGAGGGCGGTCCCTCCAGCGCCGTCCACTCCTCCGTCCCAACGGCCTCCTCCCGCCCTCCTCCTCCTCCTGCAGGTGGACGGGCGCCCCGTGGCCCTGCCCTTCCTGCAGGAGCCGCTGCTGTACGCTGAGCTGCGGGGCGGCACCGTGATCCTGCACACCCAGCCGGGGCTGCAGGTGCGGCCGCGCCACGGGAGTGTTTGGGGACCGCGCCACGGGAGGGGGGAGGGTTTGGGGGATGGCAGGGCCCTGGGCCGCTCAGGCGTCTGTGTCTGGAGGGCGTGGGGGTTACCAACTAGTTTCTGGGCCTTACTGAGGTGAGAGTCCTGCAGGATGCTGAGGGGAGAAGAGGGATCGGGGTCAGAGACCTCTGGGTGCAATGACAGGAGTTCTGGGCCTGGTTTCTAACCTGGGCTCAGCCATCAGCACACCGGGCCCGGGCCTGTCCCCGTCCTCTCTGGGCCGGTTTTCTCATCGGTAAAACCGGAGAAGGACTCCTAGGACCTCAGTGTTTCAGGATTCCTTCCAACTCCCGTGCCAAAGAGCAGGGCACGCCCCCGCAGCCAGCAAGAAGCACCATTTGTAAACTCCTAGACTAGGGCTTGTCTGCACTGAGATACAAACGGGAATTGCGTCGCACCCGGGAGGTAGTGTGTCTCTGGAAGAGGCTGCATTTCACCTGGGGCCCAGTTCAGGGATGCTAACGCCGCGGGTGCCTTCCCGGAGCTGTGCTGGCTGTCAGTCCCGCAGGCTGTGCCCGGGGGCCAGGGCCAGAGCCGTCTCCCCCGCCCCAGTCCCAGCCTCTCCGCGCAGGTGCTGTGGGACGGGCGGTCCCAGGTGGAGGTGAGCGTGCCCGGCTCCTACCGGGGCCAGACCTGTGGGCTCTGCGGGAACTTCAATGGCTTTGCCCAGGACGATCTGCAGGGCCCTGAGGGGCTGCTCCTGCCCACTGAGGCTGCCTTTGGGAACAGCTGGCAGGTGAGGGGCCCAGGAGCCTGCGGCAGGGGGATGGGGGCGGGGGCTGGGGGCCGGGCTGGAGGCGGCACAGGTGAGCATGGGTCTCAGAGCAGCCCTCTGGTGTGGAGATGGGAGCAGGCTTTGGGACTGTGAGGCCGGCTTGGGAGCTTCCTGCCTGTCGTGGAGCTGGAGGAGGCAGGAAGGCCGCATCATCTGACTCCCCAAGAAGCCCAGCTTTGCTACTCATGGGCTGTGTGACCTTGAACAAGTTACTTGCCTTCTCTGGGCCTGGGTTCGTCCCCACGATGGGGACAAAAGAAAAGTCACTCACGCTGCTTCCTTTGCTGTTCTAATGAGGAGGTTTTCGAAGCTAAAACTTTTCGGGCGGAAAGTGCTTTGGAGAACGGCAGGCCGAGGCCAGCTGCCCAGGATGCTGTCACGCCAGGGCCGCTTTCCCCACCCAGGTCCCCGAGGGGCCGGGGCCCGGGCGGCCCTGCGCCAAGGGCCGGGAGGGGCACCCGTGCCGGGCGGCAGGCTACCGGGCCCGGCGCGAGGCCAATGCCCGGTGCACGGTGCTGAAGTCCGCCCCGTTCGGCCGCTGCCACGCCGTGGTGCCGCCCGAGCCCTTCTTCGCCGCCTGCGTCTACGACCTGTGCGCCTGCGGGCCCGGCTCCGCGGCCGCCGCCTGCCTCTGCGATGCCCTGGAGGCCTATGCCAGCCACTGCCGCCAGGCGGGGGCCACGCCGGCCTGGCGGGGCCCGACGCTCTGCGGTGAGCCAGCAATGGCCCGTGGGGCTGCGGTGGGGGGTACCGGGGGCCAGCCCGGGAGGAGGGGGAGGTGCGGGAGGGCTGCCCGGGTGAGGGGGTGACGGAGCCCCGCCTTCCCCTCTGCCCGCAGGGGTGGGCTGCCCCCTGGACCGCGGCTTCGTGTTCGACGAGTGCGGCCCGCCCTGCCCCCGCACCTGCTTCAACCGGCACGTCCCGCTGCGGGAGCTCTCCGCCGCCTGCGTGCGGCCCTGCGTGCCCGGCTGCCGGTGCCCCGCCGGCCTGGTGGAGCACGACGCCCACTGCATCCCGCCCCAGGCCTGCCCCCCCGTCCTGCTCACCGGGGACCGGCCGCCCCGAGACCCGCTCAGCCCCGGCCAGGCGGCCCGGGGGACGCTCGACCCGGGATGACAGCGGCCGGGACTCATCCGACCCAAGTCCCTCCTTGGAGAGCGGCTCCCGCCCCCGCCCGGGCTTCGGCGGGAGCGCCCTGCCTGGCCCGGGAGCCGGGCCCGCGTCCCAGAAAGCCCAGCCGTGTTGAGTCAGAAACAGTAAACGCGGGGCCTGCCCTAAGGCTGCCTGGTGTTTGTGTGTCTGTGTCTGTGTGTTTGTGTGCGTGTTTGTGTGTCTCTGGGTGTGTCTGTGTGTGTATGTGTGTGTTTGTGTGTCTGTCTGTGTGTGTTTGTGTGTCTGTGTGTGTTTGTGTGTCTCTGGGTGTGTCTCTGTGTGTATGTGTGTGTATGTGTGTGTATGTGCGTGTTTGTGTGTGTTTGTGTGTCTGTGTGTTTGTGTGTCTGTGTGTTTGTGTGTATGTGTCTGTTTGTGTGTCTGTATGTGTGTGTCTGTGTCTCTGTGTGTGTTTGTGTGTCTGTATGTGTGTGTCTCTGTGTTTGTGTGTATGTGTGTGTGTCTGTGTGTCTGTGTGTGTCTGTGTGTTTTGTGTGTGTGTCTGTGTGTGTGTTTGTGTGTATGTGTGTGTTTGTGTGTCTGTGTGTCTGTGTTTGTGTGTATGTGTGTGTATGTGCGTGTTTGTGTGTCTCTGGGTGTGTCTGTGTGTGTATGTGTGTGTTTGTGTGTCTGTCTGTGTGTGTCTGTGTGTGTGTTTGTGTGTCTGTGTGTGTGTGTGTATGTGTGTGTTTGTGTGTCTGTGTGTCTGTGTGTGTTTGTGTGTCTCTGTGTTTGTGTGTCTGTATGTGTCTCTGTGTTTGTATGTGTGTTTGTGTGTCTGTGTGTGTTTGTGTGTATGTGTGTATGTGCGTGTTTGTGTGTCTCTGGGTGTGTCTGTGTGTATGTGTGTGTTTGTGTGTCTGTGTGTCTGTGTGTTTGTGTGTCTCTGTGTGTGTATGTGTGTGTTTGTGTGTCTGTGTGTTTGTGTGTCTGTGTGTTTGTGTGTCTGTGTGTCTGTGTGTTTGTATGTCTGTGTGTTTGTATGTCTGTGTGTTTGTGTGTGTTTGTGTGTCTGTTTGTGTGTGTGTCTCTGTGTGTGTGTGTGTGTGTGTGTGTGTGCGCGCGCTTCCTCCCGGCACTGGGGTGGCCACATGGGCTACGGGGGCCAGAAGTCAGTGTCCCCAGAGCCAGAGGGTGGAGCTGTGGGAATCAGCTCTGGGCCTTGCTCACTCCGGTGCCTGCACCCCTGGGCTGCCCGCGCCAGCCGCTCCCTGGTGCTGCCCTGCTGTGGGCAGGCGGAGCCAGCACTCGTGGTCCCAGCCTGAGCTTACAGGTAGCAGGCATGGCCTGTGGCCCCGATGGGGCACCCTCTGAGATCCATGTGGAGCCTGCAGGGGTGAAGTGCGTGGAAAAGACGCTCAGTCCCCACGTGGCATCCTGCTTTCTCCTGGTTTCAGGGGCCTCCTGGCCACTCTGAGAGCTGGTGAGGGAGGGACCCTGTGCCTGGAGGGGGGACCAGGACTGATGAAACACAGACACAGACACAGATAGAAGTACACAGACACCCCCTCCCCCACACACACGCAAGCGTGCATCCACAGCCACCCCCACCCTGACGAGCCTGTGGGCAGGGGACACACGTGCAATTTCTGAAGACATCCTTGTAGGGAAAGAAAGGAAAATGTCTTTTTAAAGTGAACTCTATCCTGAGCCCTCTTTACCTCCTCCGGCTGTGTGACCTGGCGTGTTCGGGACCTTGGCTAAAGTATCCAAGGGGACCTGCTCTCATGGCTGGGTCCCTAGCATTTCGACAGGAGGAGGGGCGCGTGTTGGGCTGGATGGGGAGCACCTGTCTGCTTGCTCAGCTGCTTCTGCCGAGGCTGCTCCCTGGGCTGCCTTCCCTCGGGGAGGGGTTAGAGCCGCAGCCGAGGCGGCGAAGATGACAGCATCTCGCGTCTTCGTTTCCTCCCCTAGTTATAGTTGACGCAGGCTGTGTCCTCATCTGCCCTATTGCAGGGAACAAGCAGAAAGACCCATGAACAGCGCTCTGCATGGGGACAGCTTGGAGCCAGCGCTAGGGAAGCCCCCGCCGCTGTCCTGCCTGTGCTGGCTCACACTCAGGGCCGCGTTTTCCCAGGGCCTGTTTCTCTCTGCCATCATCTCTGGGTGAGGGAGACAGCGCCACCTGCTGGTTTTGGCGGCTCACTTCTGGGGCCCAGCGTTCTGCCCTGTAAAATGGGGATGAGGATGATAGCACCTACGCCAGCAAGTTGCTGCGAGGAAGGGTCACAAGTATGGGACATGTGTGTCCTGGCTGTTGGCGGCTGCTGCCCATGTTGAACATGTTAGGTGCCTATGTGATGCTTCATATGTACATGGAAGCATGTGGATGTAAAACAGGTACTCATTTGGGATGCAAACTTGTCTCCGGAAGGACCACACTCCTTACCCTACACCGCGGGCCACCTCCACAACCAGGAAACCTTCTCCGAGGCAGGCCGGAGCTCCAGGCCTGGTGGGGCCCAGGCCGTGGCTCAGATACCAGGGCCCTGCATCGAGCTCAGGGGCTCTGGCTCCTGGCTCAGCTCCTGGCTCAGCTCCAGTCCCCTGTGGCACCGGGAGAAGGGAAGGGGACATCTGCTCAGACCCCTACTTCATGGCGCCGGCAGCCACACTTGGGGGCAGAGGGCTGCCTTGCAGCCTCAAGCAGGTCTGGGCTCTGTACCAGCACCTGTTCCGATGCCCTGCAGCCTGGGCCAGCTCTGGGCTGCACTGGGGCAGGTGAGGGAGGCAGGGCACTGCTTCCGAGGGGACAGGGCCTCTGTGGGGCCTGACTCAACTTGCCTCCCAGGTCACATGACCTTCCCACTGTGCTGCTGCAGGTGGAATGGAGCCAGTGGGCCCAGGAGCAGGTAGGGGCTGACTGGGGGTGTGGCAGAGGGCAGGGGGAGTACCCTTTCACATTCTGGCACCCCATCTTTTTGCAGCTCCTGTGGGACTTGGGGCTGTTGATTGGGACAGGCTGGGCCTCTTCTGGTCTCCCCGGGCCCGGTTCTGTGGTCTGCGGGACCCGGCCCAGCGTGCACGGAGCCAGCGCAGCGAGTCCCGTGGTGGGGCGGGTGGGACTCAGAGCAGCTGATGAGTGTGGTGAGCAGGGCTTGGCTGAGGCGGGGGGGCGGCGGGGGTGCCGGTCACTGTGACATGGGGGCAACCCTACTGGTGAGGGAGTGGGAGGAGCATGGCTTTGGATCCGGTTCAGAGCCCTGTTCTGATCCGGTGGGTGTGGACTGCAGCCTCCAATCTCTCTTCTACACCAGGAGAAAGATAGCATCTTTCTCTGAGGGCCCTGGGAGGACCGGCAGCTCATCCCTGAGGAGGGTGCAGCGCTGGGCCTGGAGCACGAGGCCTGCTTGTCCGTGCCAGCTGTTACCATCCCTCAGCCACAACCATCTTGGCCAACCCACTGCAGACATGGCTGCAGCGTGGGAGGAGAGCAGGCAGGCGGCGAGGCCCTGAGGGCACACAGCAGTCCCCCCCCCCCCCCCCCCCGCAGGCTCTCCCTCTGGGAAGGAGGGTGCTGTGGTGACAGGAAGGATGGCTGTCTCCAGGCCAGCCCAGCCACCAACTGCCCAGGCACCCAGGGCAGGCTGGCAGCGGCTCTGGGCCAAGGCCTCCTAGGACGGAGTGTCACATGACCTGTCCAGCCGACCTGCCGCCAGGACTGCAGGCTCATCTGAGGGCTCCCTGGGCAGGAGGGACCCCTTTCCAGGCTCCTTCACCAGGAGGGGCAGCGGGGGCGTCATCCAAGGGCATGGACGCCAGGAGGAGGCATCTCGGGAGCATTTTATTTTTTAAAAAAATATATTTTATTGATTTTTTACAGAGAAGGGAAAGGGAGAGAGAGTTAGAAACATCGATGAGAGAGAAACATCAATCAATGGGAATGTGCCCTCAACCAAAGTACATGCCCTTGACTGGAATCGAACCTGGGACCCTTCAGTCCGCAGGCTGATGCTCTATCCACTGAGCCAAACCGGTTGGGGTTTGGGGGTGTTTTAGAAGCTGCCCACCATCTGGTGTCCTGGGGACTAGGCTGCTCTCAAATCCTTCCAGAGTTCCGGGCTGTGCTCCTCACACGAGGCTGGGGACACCCTGAGCCAGAACCATCAGTCCCTGGAGGGTGAGTCTAGCTCCCGGGGAATCTGCACACTGTGTGTTGCCACATAAAGAGACCCATAAAGAGACGGAACACACCGGCCCTTCCTCCTTCCACAGCCCTGCCCGGCACCGTCCTCACACACATGGTCCTCCTCGGGCTCTCACTCAGTCGCACCCATATGGTTGCCCACAGCCCCTGGAGAGAATAGCCCCCAGGCCCAGCTCCCAGGATCCAGCGGTGGTACAGGGCTGGGCAGGTCGCTGCATTGTGTTTGAAGGGTGGGGTGGGAAGGCTCAGCAGCTGCTGGGGGTGGGGAGACTGACAGGCAGGCTGCCCTCCCTGTCCAGAGCCCACATGCAGGAGATGTAGCTGAGGCAGCTTTTGCACACCTCAGGAGGCTGCTGCAGACCAGACCTGGGGAAGCCAGAGAGCCGCAGACCCACGGTGGGAGGCCCTGGCTGCCTGCAGAGCCCACACTGGTGTGTTGTGGAGGGGCTGGCATCCAGGGGTCCCTGGGCCGGGGCGGCCGGACCACACCGGGGAGAGGCAGTCCACTCCTCACTCATTCCTCATCTCAAGCTCTTAGTTGGGGGTCGGGGCATCCAAGAACGACAGGTAGGTGTTATTTTATGTGCCGATTCCCCTTGGATTGTAGCAGCTGTCTCAGGCACTGTGTCCAGGTGGGCTCTGAAACTACATTGGTGCTCAGGGAAGAGGTGAGGAGTGTCTGTCCATGGCTGCTCGGGGAGGAGGGAATGGAGCAGCCTGTCGGCCACCCTTATGCCAGACACTGGGGATATGCCAAGAACAAAGTCTTGCCCCATCACTTGGTCCTTGTCTCTGAGGGGAGCAAACCCTAATGAGAGAGTGTGACCATGAACAGGGGATTAGAATCCAGTGAGACAGATGCTGTGAGCCCTGGATCTGTTCATTTAAACAAAACAGACACTCAAAGGATTTGTTAAATAATAAGCCCAGCAAAGCTATAAGTGTTTTAAATATGCTTTTATTGATTTTTAGAGAGAGGAAGGGAGAGGGAGAAGGAAGAGAGAAGGAGAGGGGGAGAGAGAGAGAGAGAGAGAGAGAGAGAGAGAGAGAGAGATTGATCGGCTGCCTCCTGCACACCCCCTACTGTGGATCGAGCCCACAACCTGGGCATGTGCGCTGACTGGGATTTGAACTAGTGACCTCTCAGTACATGGAACAATGATCAACCAGCTAAACTAAACCGGCCAGGGCAGCTTTTAATTGTTCCTTCATACGTGTGAGAGAGGACGAACGTGCCAATGACTATTTTCTAATTGATAAATTTTTACAAGTACATTACAGAGGAAGAGTGCTGGAGGTTATTTTCACGGTTTATGCAATAGTTCCTGAAGGCTTGGGAGTCTTATCGGACCCCTTTGCTCAGAAACTCTTCAAAGGACAGGTTTATTGTCACAGATTGAGAGCATTCTCTTTCGGGTACTGTGCTGCGTATCCCCACATCCGCACTGCATGAAGATGGGGTGTCCTTGAGAAGGTTCTCACTGAAGATCTTAGGAAATCATGTTCTTTTGACTGGTTCTAAGGATGCTGAGCGACTTGCCTCCCTCCACAGCTGCAAGGGAGCAGCGACGTCTCATCTCCCTTTTTAGATTCCTTTTGTTAATCATGAAGACTTGCAGTTTTGAGGCTCGGCTCTGGCCTAAGATTTCAATTCTTGAATTGTGTTTGATTTTGCTGTCAGAAACCAAGAAAGAGCTAAAAAGGGCACATGCAGTTTTTTGTTTTTTGTTTTAATGGGCCTAAATGGGCCCATCAGGACAAAGTAGGGGAAAGTAGGGGTGTCCTAGCGAGGCCTTCCTGCTCCAAGGCATCCTGTGGTGGGGGAGGGGGAAGGGTTAGGAGTGTGTGCAGCTTCCAGGGAGATGGTCTGGCTTGGAGGGGAAGAGAAGGAAGATGGGGTCGGCTATAGGCAGGCAAACCTGACAAGCAGGCATGTTTTAGGCTGTGTAAATACAGGTGGAACAATGAGCTGTGACCGCTCTGAAGGTCAAACACCAGCCATCTGGGCCCCTCCCTTATCTGCAGGGACTCCCTAGGCTTCTTGGTTCCAGTCCGGGTGGGGTGTGTGTGAGGGGCTGGGGCGTGTGCAGAGGCTCCTACATCAATCTTTCTCTCGCAGGCTGCAAACAAGAGCTGGGCCCCACCACCAGCAGCAGGTTTGGGGAACCAGGAAACTCAGGGTTCGAGGTGAAGGGGTCAAAGGGCCCCTCAGACTGGGGACAGCAGGGGGGGTCTGCCATGGGAGAGGCTGCTGGGGTGAGGTGGGGCCACTCGCTATAGCTGAAGCACCTTTTACGCTACATAACCTGAGGACTGCAAATGCAGGGACCAGACAAGGGCCATCGTGGAAGGGAGGCCACCAGAGCAGCCACTGGGATCTCCAGGCCCCCTGGGGGGAGCGGCCCTGGCACAGCCTGGGACAGAGTGCTCTCCCTTCCGGGAATCTGGTCCAGGAGGGAGAGAGGGGCCAGGCAGAGCCCATGAGCCAGATCCCCTCCCACCATCACCGGGAAGCCTGCAGGGAGAAAGGTGGCTCAGGAAGCCTCCAGGCCCCAGGCCTGCCCTCCCAGTGCCGGCCACACCTCCAGGATCCCCTGAGGGGCTGGGCCGGGGCTTGGACCAGGACAGAGCAGAACTTCAGAAACTGCTGTGGACTGAGATTCCTCAGAGTTGGAGAGAGAGTTGGAGCTGAGATTCCTCAGCTCTCCTTGAGGACCACAAGGAAGTTCCTCAGAGTCAGAGAGAGAAGGCAAATGGGGTAAGTCAGAGTGGGGAGATCCCTGTGGGTCTGGGGTGGGGGACCCCTCAGGGTGAGAAGGAAGATGCTCTTTAAGAGAAAAAGGGAAACAGGCCAGAGTGCCCGGGAAAGGAGTCCCTCAGCCTGGGGAAGTGAAGTCTTCGGGCTTCTGGAAGGGGAGGCGCCCACAGCCCAGGAGGAAGAATTCCGAGGAATTCCGAGGGAGGCCTGCAGGTCCCTGGGGGGACAGATGCCTGGGGGAAGGGAGAGCCCAGGCCCCGGGGAAGGAGCACCAAGCTGACAGCAGGACAAGACCAACCAACGGCCAGATACTAGGGTCCGCGGTGGCCCTGGGAGAGCCCGGAGCTCTGCGGCTCTGAGCAGCAGGGGCGCCCCTCAGCCTCCCGGGGTACCCAGGGCTGGTGCGCAATCGGCACAGCCTGCAGGATCCGGCAGGGGGGTCCCTGCCCAGCAGAACAGCCCATGGGCGAGGCGAGGTGCCCGGGGCAACCTCGAGGGGCGGAGAAGCGCTGCTGCGGCCTCGAACCCAGGGCAGGGAAAGGCTTGGGCGGGCGGGAGCGCCGTGCGGCTGCCGGCGCTGCACAGAGCGGCCAGGCACCGGCTGCAGCGGGACCCTGAGCAGCAGCGGCTCTGGGTACGTCCTGGACACAGAAAGCGGCCACCGCCGCTGATGTGACGGCTCTCCATTCCCCCCCCACCCCCACCCCCCAGGTCCTGGACTGCCTCCGCATCGCCAGGAACCGCCACTGCCGGGTGCACACCCCTCCCCGCT
The DNA here is from genome assembly GCF_014108245.1 of Pipistrellus kuhlii. Classification (NCBI taxonomy): domain Eukaryota; kingdom Metazoa; phylum Chordata; class Mammalia; order Chiroptera; family Vespertilionidae; genus Pipistrellus; species Pipistrellus kuhlii. Next base: position 11,597,951 of record NW_023425405.1, on the reverse strand, counting down.
CGGGGTTCCCACCCAGTCCAGCTCAGCTCCCACACAGGCAAGACCCCGGGGAGGAGACAGGGATAGAGGGTGGGGCCCACCTGGGTTCCTTCGACGTGCACTGGAGCTGACCCCCACACAGCTGGGGGCTGGGGGTGGGGGCAGTTTATGGGGGCCGGGGTGTGTCCTGGTGCCGGCCCTGCTGGCTCCATGGAGCCGTGGGCTGGGATGCAAGGGCGCTCAGCACTCAGCACCCCACAGGAGGACAAGGGGCAGAAGCGTGCCCTGCGGGAGCAGCTGGAACACGTGCACAGAAGAGGACCGGGCGCCTGCGGGCCCTCGGAGCCAGGTGAGGGGGGAAGAGGGTGGGAGGGAAGAGGCTTGTGGGGTGAGGTAGGATAACAGGCCACTCTCTCCTCAGGAACACCCAGAACTTCCAGCAGCTACCCTCCCCCTGGCGCTGAGGAGCCTGCGCCCGCCCGGAGAGTAGCGCTCAGCCCCTCTAACCGCTGCTGAATCTTCACAGGGGCGATGACAGAGGTGGAGGCTAATGAGAAACAAGAGGGCAACCTGCAGATCAGAGGTAGCTCAAAAAGGCCCAGAATGCAGCCTCGGAGCCTGGGAGAGCCAGACACACACACACCACCAGGTGGCGCATTTCTTCTTCCAAACCCTAAGCACACTGCGGGGCGCAGGTCAGAGGACCAGGTCTCGGGGGTCAAGCGGTGCGAAGGCCCCGTTCTTGCGGAAGAACGTGTCAATGCGGCACAACTTGGTGGAGGCCAGCTCCCTCTTCCCTGTGGGGCCTGGGAAAAGACGTCAGAGGCCAGGAATGGGTTTCTGGGAAGGAACTCGCAGAACATGGTAGCTCTGCCTACCCAGCCTTAGGAATATGACCTTACTGTATCCTCTTTGTAAGCGTGACTAAATAAAAAGTGCTTCTGCCCTAGCCAGTTTGGCTCAGAGGATCAAGTGTCGGCCTATGCACCGAAGGATCCCAAGTTCGATTCCAGTCAAGGGCACATGCCTGGGTTGTATGCTCAGTCTCTGTGGGAGGTGTGCAGGAAGCAGCCAATCATTGAGTCTCTCTCATCATTGATGTTTCTCTCTCTCTCCCCCCCTCCTTTCCTCTCTGAAATAAAAATATATAAATAAATAGTTCTTCTGAGGCATGGGGGCTATGCGGAAACGGAGTGGATGGTGCCCAGAGCAGCAGTGATGGCAGAATGCCATTCCACTGTGTACTATCACTGCCCCCAGCCTCAGGATCCTCCAGGAAAATGGTGGCAGGACCCTGCCCTGCTCACAAAGGGACAAAGCTAGACTTTTCTAGGACAGCTGGGGCTTTTTTCTCCCTCCTGCTTTAGTTGGAAACTGCTCCCTTTACTTCCCTTTCAGAGACCTGGGGAGAGAGGGGAGGCTTTTTAGGCAAACTTTAAGCGGCTTGTATTCCCAACCAACCACCCCCTGTTCCGCACAGGCACTGGAGCAGCTGGAGACACGTAACTGATTTGTTCATGTGAAACTCATGACCGCAGAGAGCAAAGGGACACAGCATCACCCAGCAATCCTGGGATGTTCCCTTCCCACACCTTCACTCTTCATCTCAAACTACCTCACTGCCTCCGCTCCTCCCCTGATGACTGTGACTCAGCCTCCAAGAAAAGTGGACTCGGTGGCGAGACACACCAACACCATCTCCCTCCCGCTCTGTGCCTCTCCTCCTGTCAGACCCCAGAATCTGGAGTTCCCTGGCGAGCTCACCCAACCTCAGGGTTGTAAAGAGCACCTGTTTTCTGATGACCCCAAATTCGCATCTTCAGCTCTCACCTTGCTCCAGAGGACAGCTCCCACACACAGCCTCACTGACCCCAGCACGTGGCCAGCGCTGACCTGTCTTCACACCCTCCAGTGCGGCTCCGCTCCTAGTCTTCCCTGTCACAGCGGCTCAGCCAAACACCTGGGTGTCATCCGTGCCTTCTTCTCTCTCATGGAGTCCATCAGGAAATTCCATGCATTCTTCCTCCAAAACTGAATGTATTTCAGCTCTGCTGATTGCCCTGGCCCACGCTATCCTCATCTCTTGCCAGGCAAGCTCAAAGTAGCTGCCTAACTTACCTGCCAATCTACGCTTTCCCCTGGAAACGCCATTCCATACAGGTAGGAGTGGTTTTTAAATAAATCAGTGCACTTACCTGCTTAAAACCCTCCACTGACTTCACCTCACACTTGGAATAAATCCCCAACTCCTCCTCTTTGTCATTTAGGTGCCCAGTCAGGCACTTTCTCACAATCCCACCTAAAGCAGCACACACCCCACCCCTTCCTGACCCCACCCAGGACCAGCTCCTGCTCCTTTTCCGGCTCTTACGGATGCCCCAGAAAGGAGCGTCCATGTGCCTAGTGCCCAGCACGCTGCCTGGCGCGGACAGGTGCCTGTGTGTGAGGTAGTTTCCGGAAGGTTGGGGCTCACCCAGCTGCCAGCCGTAGGTGAAGTTGGTGGTGACGGGGAAGAGGTAGCGCTTCTCTGGCACGTCCAGCTTCCGGGTGTTGAGATAGCAGTAGCGCCCCTGGGAGTCGTGGGAGATACCTTCGTACAGCAGGGCCCGGATGGAAGGCAGGACTGGGTACATTTCTGATTGCATAGGAGCCTCCGCGGCAGGGCTGGGGACCTTGGAAGGGGCTGTTTTGGGGGGAGGTGGGGGTGAGAGCGGGGGTTTTGGGTACAGGTCGGGCAGTTTGAGAGGGAGACGGGTTTCAGCCATAGCCTTCTGCTTGGCCTTCACCTTCGCCGCATACTTGAGGTACCAATCACATCGCAACTTCTGATCCCTCAGATGTCGCTCCTTCCAGAAGTTCTGCCGCACAGAATCTATGTTGAGTTCCCGCGCCATGGTGGCAAGAGGAGAGGTCCCAGGGTGAGTGCAGCTGAGGGGAGAGCACAGCAAGCAGTCCTTTTGACAGCAGGGGCTGCCCAGGGAGTCACCAGGCAACCAGGCCTCACCTCACACAGGGCCAGGATTCTACTTGCCGTGCCCTCAGCAGACCTCACATTTCTTGCTCCTGGGGCTGCCTCGGGCCAGGCCCACTGGCTAAGAGCCTTGATCCCCAAACCTTTTGCAGGACCCAGGCAATGACTAGCATCACAGGCTTCCAGTTACCTGTGCTTTCTGCTTCCATCCCTTGGGTCAGGTCCCCCTGGCCAATACAGACCAAAGTTGGGGAGCCAGGGGTCTAGGCTCGTCTCCTCCCATCCTTCCTGCCAGTGCTGGTTGTCTTTGATTCAGAGGACCAGTCCTTGGGTTATGGCCGCCTGGCACCATCGTCCTTATCCAGCTTCTCTCTGCCTTCATCTCTGGCAGAACTTTTCCAGCCCTGCCCATCTAATCCCTCCAACAGCATCATCCCACGTGTATCCTTTCTGGCATCCGGACACGGTTTGGAGAGAAGAACATTATTTTAATTTAACATCAACAACCACACTCTGTAACAGCACAGGGGAGAGGTAATGGAGAGAGGAGACAATCAGGTTTCCTGTTCCCTAACCGGCCTTAATTTTACTGACAGAGCCCCAACAACGTGGAAGCACCTCAGCTAGCCTCTCAATGGAGTGGGAAGGGGCAGGGTATTGGAAATTAGAGGCTCAAAACTTAGAGAGGGGCTGACGGCAAGTCTGGGAGAGGTAGCAGGGGCGAGGGAGTCCCTTAGCGCAGGTCTTCGGCCGTGAACATGCCCTTGGCCCTTCGTAGGATGGAGTCCTTGGCAGCATCATAGGGGTGCTCCTTGGACGGAATCTCAAGAACGGCCGGAATGGAGCGCTGGTGGGCGTCAAGCGCATGCCGCACCATCTCTGCGATGTACTGGTTGATGAGGATGATGCCGATGTCATCCCGGTTTAGAAACTGCCTATTGGGAGAGATGAGAAGGGAGTCAGGGGCAGCCCACTCCGAGTTGGTGGGCTAGGCTGTAATGGGGCATGGGTTTCTTCCAGAGAGCACCGAAGACAAGGGTAAAGGTTACTACACTAAACTCTCCATCCTCTCCAGAATCAATTTCATTCAGAAACTGGGGGTCAAGGTGGTCCGAGCTGGCTTCTACCTCCCCGCTCAGAAGGTTCCCAAGTGCACTGGCCATGCAGAGCGGTGCCGTGTATCCCATATGCTGCCTTCGTGTGAGACAGCTCAGCCGGGATAACAGACATGTCTGTCCCTTTGTGCTTGCATGAAGAAAAAGTAGAAAGAAGCTCAGTGGGTATGCACGGGGGTGGAGAGAAGAGGTAATAAGGTAGAAAAGGACAGGGATGAGAATGAGATTTCTTAATGTGTAAATCTTTTCAGTATCATTTGCAAACCTCATGGACAATTCACTTTTCAAAAGAAAACAAATTAAACTTTTAAAAAGGGGACTGATAAGACCACTCACAGCTGATGAGGGTGGGATGGATCACTGGGGAAGATTGGCATGAGCCAAGAACACAACATAGAAAGAGGAAAATGAGTGAGGAAGGAGTCACACTTTCCACACAGAGGGAGCCTGACACTGGGACCTTCCTTTCTTGTGATCACCTGTTCATTCATTTATTTCTCCATTAAAGCTCTTTACTTGTATTATAAAGTTGTACACCTGAAATTTTTATGTTATTAATCAATGTTGCCCCAATAAATTTAACATTGATAATTAAAAAAAAACCTGTTTACAGCAAGTGGTGTCGCTCAGTGGATTGAGTGTTGTTCCATGCACCAAGAGAACACACATGTTCCCAGTTGGGCACATGCTTGGATTGCAGGCTTGATCTCCAGTAGGGGAGTGCAATGGACATTTCTCTTTCATGGATGTTTCTCTCTCTCCAACTCTCTTCCTGTCTCTAAAGCAGTAAAAATATTAAAAAAAAAAAAAAAAAATAGCCTGGCCGGTGTTGCTCAGTGGTTGAGCATCACTGATTCCCAGTCTGGGCACATGCCCAGGGTTGCAGGCTTGGTCCCCAGTGGGGGTTGTGCAAGAGGCAGCTGATGAATGATTCTCTCTCATCATTGATGTTTCTATGTCTCTCTGTTTCTCCCTCTCTGATACCAATAAATATAAGTGTGTGTGTGTGTGTGTGTGTGTATAATAAAGAAAAATTTAAAATTACTGAGTAAGCACCTACTATGTGCCAGACCCTAGGGTAAATTAGACTTGATCTCTGAGATCCCTTTTGGTTGAAAATTGGCAAGCTCTTGAGGTAAATTTGTCCTCCCAGGACAACTTGGGTCACTTTACCAGCTGAGAGATCGGCCTCCCTGACCGGGGCCTGTCATACCCCAGGCAACAGGAACTAGTCTCAACTGGCAGCTCAGGACTGGGCTGTTTAGGGCAAAACAGTGAGAGAGCTCTGCTCCTGGGACTTGGGAACCAGGGGCCAGAGAAGGGGTGAAGGGAAGAACAGGGGACTCCTCAGTCCTAGTCCCCAGGGCACTGCCTGAATTTAGGGACACATCTGCAGAGGGGAGGTCACAGTATTTAATATTCTGCACATTGCGCTCAAGACAATGGGAAATTCCAAGACCGACCGCGGAGGACCGCACAACCGGACTGTGGACCTGGCTTAAGAGGCAGAGAGGTTTGGGCTGGGTTCAGATGTCTACTCTGTCTCTTCCAAACCACGTATGTGACTTTCACAAGTGCCTTGTCATCTCTGGGCCTCCGTTTTCTCGCCCCTAAGTGGGAATGATACCCTCGACCTTGCAGGGAGATGAAAATACAAGAACGCCCGAGCCCAAGGCTGCCCAGGTGTTCATCAGGGGTGTGGTTCCTTTAGGGGTCAGCTCGCCAAAGAGCCGAGAGCTCGCCATGTCCAGAGCCTGCTCTTCGGGGGAACCCGCCAGAAGCACCACCTTGGCGGGGGAGGTGGGACCGAGGGGGCGGCGTCCGTCACGAGCTGGGTTCCCCTCCTTTCCTGACACACGGTCATGTGAGGTGGCAACTCATGAACCCGACATAGCGCCCCCCTCCCCCCCTGCCCCCAACCTCCTAAGGGAATTTGGGGAGCGGAGGCCTCCACTCCGGAAGGGTCCGCGGGCCGAGGTCGCTGACCCTCGAGGCCTAAACGTGGGCCAGGGTCTGGCAGCCCCGCGCCGCCGGTCCCGGGCCGCCCCCGCTCCCGCCCCGGGCAGCAGAGGTTCCCTTTCAGGCCCCGCTGGCTACCGCACCGGAAAGTGTCTTCGATCTCATTGACGGTGGTGTCCTTCTCCACCACCAGGAAGTTGGGGTGGCGGTTCTTGTTCAGCTCCCCGATGCCGCCCAGCAGGAAGCCGGTCACCGTGTCCTCGTCTCCGATCACCGCAATCAGCTTCCCCCGGCCCGCCATCCCGGTAGACAGACAGACAGTCCGGCCGCGAAAGCCCAGTCCCCGATGCTCCGCCCCGCCTCCGCGGCGCGCCGCCCTCTGGGTCGCACCCTGTGGGCATGCGCAGTGCCAAAGCCCCGCCTCCCGGGGCATGCGCATCTACGGCAAACGGCCGGAAGTCTGAAGGCTGCGCCAGGGAGCGGAGCTCGAATCCGAAACTACAGTTCCCAGAAGTCCGCGCGGCATCAGGGATTGTCAAAGGACGTTCGATTGTTCGTTGGACAAAAGTGTGGAGCCTGTTGCATTTAAGACTCCGAGAGGTCTCCAAGAAAGCATTTCCTGTTCTCGAAGGCAAGGTCTGGGTCTCCATCGTGTATACAGGGCACATAGTTAACAATGAGCACAGATTGTTTCATTCACAAAAGGGTGAACAAGTTAATGATGTTACTGTCTACCCTGTTTCCCCGAAAATAAGACAGTGTCTTATATTAATTTTTGCTCCCAAAGATGCGCTAGGTCTTATTTTCAGGGGATGACTTATTTTTCCATGAAGAAGAATACGGTACACATTTATTGTTAAATGAAAATAAAGGAAATTTATTACCTGTATACGATACGGTAGTACGGTAGTTGTCAACACAAACCAGGCAAACTGTGAATCCTACAGTATCAAGAATTTACTCATTTATTCAATGACAATCATGTTATCATCTTCTGGAACATCATCATAACAATCCAATTCCTGAATTTCCTGGTGAATTTCTTGTAACTCCATTTCTTTCAGAATCAGTGGACCAAATCTCTCATGTTTAGCCTAGGGGGCCTTATTTTCGGGGGAATGCCTTATATTTCACTCAGAAGGAAACCTGTAAGTAGGTCTTATTTTCGGAGGATGTCTTATTTTCGGGGAAACACGGTAGTGAGATGCAGTCTAGTGAACAGGTGCTTGCAAAGCAGTGTGTTCATTGCTAACATGTGAGAAGTACCGGAAATATCAGTAGTAACTAACCCATGGGGGCGGGGGGGGGGGGGGCTCAAAAGATTGCCATTAGGATGAAAGGGATAGAAATTATTACAAGAGGGCATTCTAGGAAAGAGGAACAGCTTGTGCAAAGGCTTAGTGCCTCCAATAAAATATAAAAAATCTGGACAAGTCCTAGCCGGATTGGCTCAGTGTATAGAGCTTCGGCCTGCGGACTCAAGGGTCCCGAGTTCAATTTTGGTCAAGGGCACATGCCCAGGTTGCAGGTTCAGTCCCCAGATGGGGCGCGTACAGTAGGCAGCCAATCAATGATACCCGTTCATCATTTATGTTTCTATCTCTCTCTTTCCTTCCCTTCTTCTCTGAAACAATAAAAAAAAATATTTTTAAAAAAGAAAAGAATCTGGACAAAGTTATCCTGAAACCTCAGAAGGATTTCAAGTGAGAAAATGATATTACCAGATTTATGTTTTAGAGATAGCCGTGTGACGGTGCTGTGTGGAGACAAGATTGAAGGAGCAGAAACCATTGTGGAAAGAGCTGATGGTGGACAGAACTCAGGCAGTGATCATAGGGAATGAGGAGAAGCAGATGGATTTGAGATACTTCAAGTTAGAATGGACAAAACTGGGTTTTGGATTGGATATGTTTGGGGAGTGAGAAACCCAGGGGATTTCCAGGCTTCTGGCCTGTGCAGCTGTATAAGAATAATATTCCCGATGCCCTAGCTGGTTTGGCTCAGTGGGTAGAGTGTCATGTCAGCCTGAGGACTGGAAGGTCCCGGGTTCGATTCCTGTCAAGGGCATATGCTGCAGGAGACAGTTGATCAATGATTCGTTCTCATCATTGATATTTCTATCTTTCCCTCTTCCTTCCTCTTTAAAATCAATATATATATATATATATATATATATTTTTTTTTTAAAGAATACTATTCCTGAGTGAACTTTGTGAGATGAACATGCTGGAGAGGTCCTCTCTTTCCTCCCCCACCCCCACCCCCTTTTTTTTTTTTTTTTTAGTAATTCTCATCTGGGGATATGTGTGTGTGTGTTTTTCATTGATTTTTCAGAGAGAAGAAGGGGACAGAGAGAGAAGCATTGATGTGAAAGAAAAACTTCAGTTGGTTGCCTTCTAAATGCACCCTACCCAGGAATCGAACCCACAACTTTTTGGTGTACGGGATGATGCTCCAACCAACTGAGCCACCGGCCAGGTCTTTCTTCCGCTCTTTTAACAAACAGGCACCCTAGTGTTTGGACATGGTGTTTGGACGTTCAGAGCAGTTAACATCCAGATGGTGCGGTCTGCTGGTTGTTTGTGTAAGAGGCTCGGGGTTTGGGCACACCTGGTTTGAATCTCTGCCCTGCTAGCTGGAGGAATAACTTTGGGTTCATAACCACCATTCTCAGGGCCTTGGTTTCTTCAGATAACAGCATGCCCACCTCATAGGCTGTTAGGATCGAGATGGAGCCCGTACCCAGGGCCATACTGTGGCTCAGAGAAAGCAGCGGGGCTGGAGGTCTGCAAACCCATCAGTGCGCGAGAGGACAGCAACGCGTGCAGGGAAACTCTCACACCTGCGGGTGAGGCAGAGGGAGCAACGTGTATGGAAACATCTGGCTCAGGGCCTGGCACAGGACTGGCCCTTAATGGCCAGGAGTGTGTGGATCCTTCAGAGAGCAGACCCCACCTCAGTGTGTCTATCAGATAAAGTACGGATCTGGGCTGGTCACATTCATCTCACATCCTTCATTCAGCTGGCAATTCATCAAATGTGGCCACAAAGAGGCTGAGAACACAAGACTGATAAGATATGATTTCTGTCTTCAAGGAGCTCGCTCAGGATTGAGGGGAGAGGGGGAAATGTCCCAGGCAGGGGGCAGACACACAGAAAGAGGTCAGAGTGAATGAGGGAGGGCGAAGGAAGAGAAGACACTTAAAGAGGAGCATGGAGGCAGGCTACTGAGCAGCAAGGTGAGGAGGGGGCTTTGGCGTTGACCCACCAGCATGTCCAGGAGTGGGTCTAAGAACTGGGGAATCTATCAAGTGAAGTGCTTCTTTGCCCTCACCTCCCCCCAACCCCACTCCAGCTACTCAGTTGCTTGTTCATTTATTCATTCATCACATCTGTCTGTGTCAGTCTGCCAGGGCCAGGGAGCTCAGTGGGGTGGGGAAGGTGGATACATGGTCACAGATCAGGCAGTAATGCAGCTAGAGGCATGTGCCAGGGAGTGTGGGAGTGGGAGCTGGTCCAGAGAAGCTCCCTGTTGGGTAGGAAAATGAGGAGGTGGAGAGGCCCAAACTCCGGCACGGCACGGGGCCTGGGGAGCCAGAGGCTGTGGAGAGGGCTTGGAGCTGGCCGGTGCAGTGGGGAATGAGCACTATGCCTGACTCAGGGGCTTCTGGAAAGAATGGGCAGGGAAGCTGGACCTGAACCTGGAGGCCTTGTTTGGAAGAATAGACATTAGCTTGGAGCAGGAGGGAGTCACAGAAGGGCCCTGAATTGGAGGGAGCATAATCCCTTTGATGCGACCCCTCTGGCTGCAATGTGGAGAGGCGGTTGGAGGCAGCTGGTAGGGGCCATAGAGGCTGATGTATCAGGGACACTGCCAAAGAGGCTGGTGGGCCAGAGAGGCCAGGGAGAGGCAGGGGGGGCCAGGGAGGCCAGGGAGAGGCTGGTGGGCCAGAGAGGCCAGGGAGAGGCAGGGGGGGCCAGGGAGGCCAGGGAGAGACTGGTGGGCCAGGGAGGCCAGGGAGAGGCAGGTGGGGCCAGGGAGGCCAGGGAGAGGCTGGTGGGCCAGGGAGGCCAGGGAGAGGCTGGTGGGCCAGGGAGGCCAGGGAGAGGCTGGGGGGTCAGGGAGGCCAGGGAGAGGCTGGGGGGTCAGGGAGGCCAGGGAGAGGCTGGGGGGTCAGGGAGAGGCTGGGGGGTCAGGGAGAACAGGGAGAGGCTGGGGGGTCAGGGAGAACAGGGAGAGGCTGGTGGGCCAGGAAGAGGCTGGGGGGTCAGGGAGAAAAGGGAGAGGCTGGGGGGTCAGGGAGAACAGGGAGAGGCTGGGGGGTCAGGGAGAACAGGGAGAGGCTGGTGGGCCAGGAAGAGGCTGGGGGGTCAGGGAGAAAAGGGAGAGGCTGGGGGGTCAGGGAGAACAGGGAGAGGCTGGGGGGTCAGGGAGAGGCTGGTGGGCCAGGGAGAGGCTGGGGGGTCAGGGAGAGGCTGGGGGGTCAGGGAGAACAGGGAGAGGCTGGGGGGTCAGGGAGGCCAGGGAGAGGCTGGGGGGTCAGGGAGAGGCTGGGGGGTCAGGGAGAACAGGGAGAGGCTGGGGGGTCAGGGAGAACAGGGAGAGGCTGGTGGGCCAGGAAGAGGCTGGGGGGTCAGGGAGAAAAGGGAGAGGCTGGGGGGTCAGGGAGAACAGGGAGAGGCTGGGGGGTCAGGGAGAGGCTGGTGGGCCAGGGAGAGGCTGGGGGGTCAGAGAGAGGCTGGGGGGTCAGGGAGAACAGGGAGAGGCTGGGGGGTCAGGGAGAGGCTGGGGGGTCAGGGAGGCCAGGGAGAGGCTGGGGGGGTCAGGGAAAGGCTGGGGGGTCAGGGGAGCTAAGAGGCTGGTTCAGGAGGGAGGACCTGGCTGGCGTAAGGGTTGTGGGCTTTGCCTCTGGTGCTGCCTGCCTGCTGGATGAGGAGCATTCCTGTTTGAGGCAGTGCTCACATTTTATGGTCCTAATTTGGAGAACATCCATGAGATCGGGGTGAACAGCAGTTGGCCTCCCAGGGGTCCCAGGACTGTCTTCTAGAACAGTGTCCACCTCCCTTCCACCCACCAGCTCTGCCGGAATCCGAGGACGAATCCCACATCCTTAATACCCCCTCCCCCGTCCCTGGTTCTTTCTGCAAACATTCTGCCAACATCCCGGGCTTCACCAGATTGATGGCCCAGCAGGGTGGCCCCTGCCCCAGGCCCTTCCCCTGGGCCTGGGTCAGGCCTCCAGGGGACAGCCAGCTGGCCTCTGACTCCCTGGGGCCTGATTCAGTGTGAGAGGCCAGAAGGCGGCCAGCATGGGGAGCACTCGCACAAGGAACACACAGCCGAGACTCTGCGATAGGCCGCACTTTATTTGGAGTTTTCCACTTACGCGGCTCCCAGCTGAGCCACATGACATGTGCAAAGGTCCCCCAGAAAGCTGGGCCTCGCAGTGCGTAAAAAAGGCCCCCCATGGGGCAGAGCTGTGCAATCATAAAAAAAAAAAAGAGAGAGAGAGAGAAGAGAGAGAGAGAGAGAGAGAGAAAAATGTCCCCCAGGAGGCCTGGCTGGGACACACATCGCCCTAAGCCAGGCCCTGTGCCAACGCTGCCGCTGGTTCTGGGTCCTTTTTCTCCGAAGATTGTGCTTCTTTTCCGAGTCCTCAATGCCAGGGGCCAGCTGCACTCCTCTGTGCAAGGAGGCCTGGCCAGCGGTGAGGTCTGAGGGTGCCCTCTCTCACACATGCAGACACCCCCAAACAGGTACTCCCTCACTGGCCTCAGCCCCACCAGAAAACTCGGGGCTTCTCTGAACCCCCAGTCCGCCCTCGTGTCACATTCAAGGGGAGGGATACTGTCCTGAGACAGACAAGGCCTCCAAGCCCCGGGGGCTCGGCGGGCTGGAGAGGCAGTGCCGTTCGTTCCACACCTCAGGGGAGGCGTGGGTGGTGTCTGATTGTGCACGTGTACGTCTGGGTGTGACCCCTGGGTGTGTGTGTGTGTGTGTGTGTGTGTCTGGCCAGAGGTGAGGGCTGAGAGGTGAGGGCGCAGGCTGGGGGAGGCACGTCGGTGATTCAGGGCACGTTGACTTTGAAGGGGCTCCCGGGGACGCTCTCATCGCCCCACTTGACAATGAGGATGTAGTCCCCTTTCTCCTTGACGGTGTAGGTGACGTTGTACACCCGGTTGCCCATGTGCTTCACGTAGACCTCCTCACAGGGCGTCTTGGGCCCGTGCACGCCCACCATCATCATGTTGGTGCCTGGAGGAGGGGGAGGCGGGAAGGGCGGGGTCACCCGGGGACCCTTGTCCACAGCAGCCCCGCTCCCCCACCCCCCATTCCTGCCCGTCGCCCCCGGAGGCCCCCGCGCCCTCAGCATGCCTGCTTTGCTGCAGTCCACGGTGAAGGAGTTCTTCTGGCCCACAAAGGCCTGGGACAGCCCGGGGCCCCGGGTCACCACCTTGCTGGCGTCCGAGGAGAACTTGGGGATGGAGCTGTAGCTGGAGCCCCGGCTGGAGGACGACTTGGTCACTGTCTCCACCAGAACCGTGGATGTTTCGTGAAGGCTGTGGCCTCCAGACAGCCGGGGACCTGAGGGCAGAGCGGGGTAGTGTGAGGGTCAGAGCCTGCTCTCCTCCAGGCGGCAGGCCCTCGGCCGCACTGACCGCCCGTGGGACTCGGGGTCACGGCCACACTCCTTCCCCAGGAGCCACAGCCCATTACAGGGGAGCTGCGTTATGGCTGCCATGGCAGGGGTACCCCGAGGTCTGGGCCTCTGGTGGCTCCATGCCTTGCCCTTCTAGACTTTGGGGACTCAAGTCTCAGGGTAAGAGTCTTGCTCTAAAAAGCTTCCAAAAGGAGAGCTTGCTAAATATTTGCTGAGCTCTATGTTTATTGTTTATTTTTTTAATATATGTTTTTATGGATTTCAGAGAGACAGAAACACCAATGATGAGAGAGAATCATTGATCTGCTGCCTCCTGCACGCCCCCTACTGGGGATCTAGTCTGCAACCCAGTCATGTGCCCTGACCCGGAATCAAACCATGACCTCCTGGTTCATAGCTGGGCACTCAACCACTGAGCCACACTGGCTGGGCTCTTATGTTTTTTGAAGCCAGGAGGGAAGAAAGTTAATGTGTGGGGAAGCCACCCAGGAAAGAGATTAAACCAGTGATGGGCAGCAATAAAGAGGAAGCATTGATTTTTAACAAAGATCTCATAGGACTCCACATGGAGAATATGGAGAATGGTGTGTAAAACCAAGCCTCTCTTAGACTTGGTAACCTTATCATGCTGTTTGGGGCACTTGATGACCCTGATGTGAATGGCCATCCAGGGTGGGCTGGGCTGCAGTTTGGGCTGGAGGGACCTCCCCTATCCTACCCAGAGCACTCACCTGTGACTTTGGCCTTGAAGGGGCTGCCCACGATGTGCTGGGGACCACCATATTTGATGGCGATGAGGTAGTTGCCAGGCGCCATGGGAGTGTAAGTGACCACGTGGCCCTCAGGACACTCCCGACAGTCCAGCTGCACCTTGGAGGGGCCGTCAATGGTGACGGACAAAGCACCCGAGCCCGCATTCATGGTGTTGACGATGAACTCCGATGAAACGCCTGGGGGCCGGGGGTAGCGAGGCTGTAAGCAGGAGGCCCTGGGGCCCAGAGCTGGGCTGGGGCCCAGAGCTGGGCTGGGCCCCACCCCAGGCTCCCCAGAGCAGGCCTCATTAGCACTGCCCCCGTGTCAGGGCAGGGCAGGGCAATATGGGACTAGAGGCTGAGCACCCCAATATTCACCCTTCCACCCCAGCGCCAGGGACTCACCTGTAGTGCCTCCTTCGAGCCCAGGCCCATAGGCTGACACCAAGCCTGGGTCCCCTGCCTGGCTCTGCTCCCCAACACGGATCTTGAAGGGACTGCCAGGGATGTGTGCCCCGTTGAACTTGACATCAATGGAGTGGACACCGTTCTCATGGGGGATGAAGCGGATGGTGTGCTTGTCTGTGGGGCAGAGGATTAGTGGGTGAGCGTTTGTCCTTCCCTTCTCCTTCCCAGAAGGGCCTAGCCTGGCAGGAGTGGCAAGGGCAGGGCCAGCTCACCGCTGTCCAGCTCAGAGACGTAGCACTCCTCCACCGCCCCCGAGGGCGTGTGCACCTTGGCGTCGATCACGCCCCGCGCACCATTCAGCTGCACCGCGAAGGATGCCGGCTGGTTCACCTTGAGCCCCGTCTCCTGCAGAGGCCACAGAGGATGCTCAGACTCCTGGGAGCATCTGGAGTGCTCCTCCGCAGCCTGGCACCGCTCTCACTATGCCCTAGTCCGGAGGCTCCCCCCTCCCATCCCAGCCAGGCCCCCGCTGCTGGCCCAGCTCAGGGAGGCTCTCGCAGACGGAGATGGGAGGCAGGGGCATCTATGTCCTCAGACCTGCCTGCTAGGAGCGGGGGCCACCTGGCCAGGCTGGGCACGGTGGAGGATGAGAGGTGATGTGCCCTGTCCTGGCCTCTAACGTGGGCTGATGGCACAGAAGCCAGTGCTATGCGGACTGCGAGCACCCAGTAGCTCAGATGATGAAACAGAGTGGCCTGGACTAGCCCGAGGTCCCGCCCCGAGGAGGTGGGCCAGTCGAGAGGTGAAGATGAGCCGTGGGGTGGGACATGGAGGCCAGTCCTAGAGGAAGCCCTGAGGAAAGGCACAGGGGCTCCTGCAGCCCAAAGCCCTGAGGAAAGGCACAGGGGCTCCTGCAGCCCAGGGTCTGTAGAGTAAGGGTCCTGGCAACGAGAAGAGGGCCTGGGACCCCTACTCTGCAGACCCTGGGAGAGGGGGTGTCTGTCTGACTGGCTCAGCCAAGGTCAGTGCTATGCTGCCAAAGCCCTGGCCATGCGGGCCTGCCATTCTGGACTCCTGCCCGTCTCCCAGGGTGGCAGAGGGGCCTCCCCCCGGACACACACCTGGAGGCTGGTGACAGTGAGGCGCCGAGCGTCATCCGACAGGGAGGCCACGGGCACCACGAAGGGGCTGTCTGGGATGTGCTCATCGTTGAACTTGATGGAGACCTCATAGTCACCTGGGGAGGGGAAGCCGGTCAGCACAGGCCCCAGAATCGGCAACAGGGGAGGAGCCACCCCAACCTGATTTCAGGACAGGCTTTTGGGTCAGGGCCCAGCTCTGGAGACAGACACGCATTCCCAGGGGTGTGGGGTGGAGGGAGGTTGGGGGGGGGGGTGGTGGAGGAGGAGCCAGGGGTGCAGGGAAAGAGCCAGCTCTGTAGCCCCAACCATCTGCCTGAGAGGTCAGGCAGGCCCAGCCCCCACCCACCTGGTTCCTGGACGACGTAGGAGACTCCGCAGGAGCCGTCTTTGCGGTCCTCAAAGGCAATCTCGGCCTTGCTGGGACCTTCCACCGCAATGGACAGGCCCCCGGCGCCCGCTTCTCGGGTCCAGATGCTGAACTCCGCTGGAGACGGGAGCAGGACAGGAGCGGCCCTTCAGCGCCATCGCCCATCCTGCGGGCTGCCCCGCCCCCCGCCCCCCTCCTGGCCGCCCGCCCCTCACCTGGCACGCTGGCCACTCCTCGCTCCAGCCCAGTGCCTCCGGCTCGCACCTTGTGGGCACCCCCTTCACCCAGGGGCCCCACAGTGAACTGGAAGGGGCTGCCGGGCACGTGCTGGCCGCGGTACTTGACCGTGACCGTGTGGGGCCCCATCTCCTGGGGCACGAAGCGCACGCTGTACGCGCTGTCCTCCCCCTCGACGATCTCCGCGGCTTCGATCTTCCCCGACGGGCTGGTCACCTGGGCAGTCATGTCCTGGGAGCTGGCCTCACCTGCAGGGGGGCGGGAGGGAGGGTCGTCAGTGATACAGGGGCTGCTCCTGGCCTGGATCTGCCCTCCCTCCTCAGTAAAACCCCTCCTCCCTGCAGACCAGACTCACCCCCCCCCCCCCCAGCTGGCTGGCTGGCCACACCCCTCGGGTCCCAAGGGACACAAGGCCCGGCCTCCCGGCCCGCTCACCCTCCTGCTGCCTGGTGATGCTGCCGAAGGAGCCCAGGCGCTCCCGGCCCAGGAAGTCCCCGAAGACGGCGGGGAAGGGGTCTCCGCCGACCTGGGTGGACTCCTCCACCCGCACCTCGCGCTTGGTCTCCCCACCCCGCGTCTTGCTGATCTCCGTGCGCTCCGTGCGGGTGTACGTGTGGCTGCTGCGTGTGAAGGTGCGTGTCAGGCGCTCCTGGGCAGACACCATCTGGAACCAGTTCCCTGTGGAACATATTGGGGGGGGGGGGGTGAAAATGAGCAAGCGGGACAAAGAGCCCTCGGGGCAGGCTCTAGGCCCAAAGGCCCTCCCTACCGCTGACTCACCCTGCCCTGCCCAGGCCCTTCCTGGCTCACTTGGGATTTTTATTTTTTTTTATTTTTTTTATTTCATTGATTTTTTACAGAGAGGAAGAGGAGGGATAGAGAGCTAGAAACATTGATGAGAGAGAAACATCGATCAGCTGCCTCTTGCACACCCCCTACTGGGGATGTGCCTGCAACCCAGGTACATGCCCTTGACCGGAATCGAACCTGGGACCTTTTCTGTCCGCAGACTGACGCTCTATCCACGGAGCCAAACCGGTTTCGGCTCACCTGGGATCTTGAGGTTGAGGTCACAGGTGCTGCCGATGCTGGCGATGGAAGGCGCCTGCCTGCGCCGGGTGATGCTCTCCTTCATGCGGCCCTCCCCGGTGACCTTCACTGTGAAGGGGCTCCCTGTGGGGGGGAGACGGGCAGGCGGCTCAGACCAGCTGCCAAGGGCCCCCTGGCCTCGAGCCCCCAGCTGCAGCCCAGAGCCTCACCAGGCACGTGCTTGTCTGCGAACTTGATGTTGATGATGTAGGTGCCAGGCTCCGTGGGGCAGTAGGTGACTTTGCATGTGCCGTCCTCCATGTCCTCACAGTTGATGTCCACCTTGCTGGGGCCTTCAATGCTCAGCCCCAGGCCCCCATAGCCTGGTGGGAAATGAGGCACGCCTCCCTCAGTCCCTGCCATGCACTGCTGCTCTGCTCTCCCAACTGCAGGCTCTGTCTGGGATGGGCACCCGAGGTGGGTAGTAACCACTAAGGAAAGATGGTGCGGTGGGGGAGGGGGAGCCAGGCACTGACCCAGAGAGTCTGGGAAATTCCCTAAGGGAGCCGCTTGGGTTCCAGTAAGCTAGGGGGAGACAAACTCCTCCTGACAGCTGAGCTGCCTCTCAAACATGAGAGGCCTGACATGAGGACATTCACTCTCCCCTAATTAGGTCCCAGAACATGGATCCCAACAGCGCCTGGGCCAGGAAGCTCAGGGAGGAGGGGGTGGCCAAGGGGACACGGGGCAGGAAAGAAGGACAAGGCTCTAGGGCCAGAAGCACCTGCATTGCGCGTGTCCACGATGAACTCCGCCACCTGGAAGGTGTGTCCCTCGGAGAGGCCCTTGCCCCAGACCCGCACCTTGCTGGCGTCCCCGATCTCGGACGGCCCCACCAGGATCTTGAAGGGGCTGTTGGTGACGTGCTTGCCGCTCTTGCGCACGCTCACCACGTGCTCCCCGACCTCCTTGGGGGTGAAGGAGATGCCTGTGGAGAGGCGGGGGTCGGGTCAGACCTGGAGCCCTGGGCCTGGCCCCACTCAGGCCTTCCTCCCCCCGGAGCCCCTCCCGTGGCCGCACACTCACCGATGTGCCGGTTGGGCAGGCGCTTCAGCAGGCAGGGCTCCTCGTTGCCCGAGGGGGCACGGATGCTGGCGGTCAGCTGGCTCAGGTCGCTCTCGGTGATCTTCAGAGACACGTCCGTGGAGGTGCCCACGTTTAGCTGGGACGTCCTCATGGAGTCATCGCCTGGCGGTGGAGTTGGGGTGTCAGGCAGTGCTGACTCCAGACAGGCCCTGCCCTCCTGGGGCTCAGGAGACCTCCTGGCACACCCCACGGACTCCACAGGCTGGGGACTCCTCACAGGCGGAGACGCCCACGGCCTGGACGAGCTCAGTCTTCATTCAGACATGAGCAGCCAGAGTACGGACAGGGCCTGCATCCCAACAGCCCTGAATGGGTTAAATCCCTCATTTGTGCATCTTTATCCCGAGTGGTTTCCTACACTGGACCAGACAACACCAACCCTTTGCTCTCTCTGTGGCTCTGATCAAGTTGCTTAGCCTCTCTGGGCTTCCTGATTTCCTCATCTATCAGGAGGAATGATCCATACCCTAACCTCAAACCATTACTGCAAAGACCAAATGTGTTTTAAAGCACAGGGGTGGCTGGCTGTTTCTTACTTGCTGTAGAGAATAGAGTTCCTTGTATTTGTCCAAAAGTGACCCCTTCCACCTTGAAGGGCCCTACCCTCCAGCCCCCGTGACCAGAACACGCTGAGCTGCAGGTCTGTGTGTCAGGCGGCTGTGCCGCACGCCCCCACCTGTGATCTTGGCTGTGAAGGGGCTGCCCGGGATGTGCTTGTCGTCGAAGCGCACGATGATGCTGTAGTCCCCCGGCGCCGTGGGGAGGTAGGACACGGTGCAGGTGCCGTCCTTGTTGTCCTTGCAGGTGATCTCCGCCTTGGACGGGCCCTCCACGGCCAGGGACAGACCCCCTGGAGGCGAAGGCAGGACTGAGATCAGAGGTCCTACCCTCACCCCTGTACCTGGCTGGCTCCCCCCACCCCCGCCAGCCCCCTGCCCGCAGCTCCCCTCACCTTCCCCAGCATCTTTGGTGACGATGGTGAAGGTGGCTGGCTTGTTGACCATGCCATGGCTCAGGCCAGGCCCATAGGCACTGACATGGCGGCTATTGATGGCATCCACGTAGAACTGCAGGGGGCTCCCTGGGACGGACAGAGGAGGGGGCTGCGTTAGTAGCGAGGACGGTGGCTGCCTGAGCCCGCCTCAGGCCCCAGCACCAGCCAGCAGCCTCCCTACTGAGCTTTTTTGCCACTGATGCAAGTCTGCCTCTCAACAGGCTGTCAGCCTCCCCAGGGCCTCCCAGGGTATCTGCATGCAGTAGGCACTTAATAAATGTTTGTTGAAAGAAGGCATGCAAGAATGACATCACTGTGAGCTCCCAGTCCAGCCGGGCCCAGCCGGACTCACCGGGGATGTGGTTGCCGTCGTACTTGATCCCCATCTGGTGCAGGCCTTTCTCCGTGGGCGCGTACCTCACCGTGATGGTACCGTCCTTGTTGTCGGTGATGTTGGGCCGGGCAGTCTTCCCAGAGGGCATCCGCACCTCCCCTGCCAGGCAGACCCCGTTACACAGCGGACCTCAGCCTCCCCCCCCACCGCCCCCTGCTGTCCCTGTTCCTGTGTGGCTGTGCTTCTGCCCTGGAGGTTAGGCACCAGCCTGGAGCAGTGGGATGGACCCTGAACTGGGAGGCAGAAGCCTTCAATTTGAGTTTCAGCTCTGCTCAATTTGCTACATGACCTTGGGAGCTCCCTCTCCCCCTCATCCCCTCGCCCCCTGGACCCCAGTTTTCATCTCTTAAGTCAAGGGTCTGGGTCTGGACAAACGTGTCCAGCCCCTGAGCTGTTGTGCCTCCAGACCCCAGGACCGTACCTGTGAGCTCCCCTTTCTGCACGGTGAAGGGGATGACCAGGTTGAAGGGCCTCAGCATGGACTCCAATGGCTCCACGGGCACCACTGGCTCCTCGGTGGCCTATGGCAGGGGAGAGGGAGCAGTCATTGGCTGGCGAGGCCTAGGGAGCTTGGCCTGAGCCATGACTGACGTCAGAGAACGTGAGGCAAGAACGAGATGGTTAATGTGAAACCAGAGTAGCAGGAGAGGTGCATCAGCTGCAAGAGAAGAGGTGCCGTGCCCAGCTCAGGGAACCCTCTGCCCAGACTGACCCCCCCACCTGCTCCCCAAATGGCCCCAAACCATGCCCAGCCCTTGCTGCTGAGGAACAGAAGGAAGAAATGAAGGCAGAGGAGTGGGAGGCAGCAGTACCCAGCGTGCGGGGTAGGCGCTAGGCTGGCGCAGCTGCGGCACATCGGAGGGCTCCTCCACATGGGGCATGGGGTCACACGCCTGGGAGGCAAGGTACAGAGAGCTCAGGATGCGGCGGGCCAGCCTACCAGCTGGAGTGACCGGGAGCTGACTCAGAGAATGGCCCTGGGACCTGCAATCCTGGGCTGCCCGTGAGGCGGGATGGATACGTAGGGTGCCTTACCCTCTGGAGGGCTTCCCCATCCTGTAGGGCCACCGTGGGGAGAGGTATGGGGACAGTGCGCCCAAGGGTCAGAGAGGAACATGGCGAGTTCCTCCAGAGAGAACTGACCAATGCCAGAGGGGCCCCAGGGAGGGCTGTGTTCTCCTCCCGGGTTGGGGGGGGGGGGCCCTGCAGGGACACCAAAGGCTTGACTCTGGAGCACTCGGGCCCAGAATCCTTCAGGTGCGGGGACAGGTTCTGAGACTCCTTGCTATTGCTGGGGGCCCAGCCCACCGCCCAGCACCTGGCCTGCTGCAGCAGGGGCCTTACCAGCACATGGAAGGGGCTGTTGGGGATGTGCTCGCCTCCGAAGCGGATGGTGATGACGTATTTGCCCGGCTCAGGGGCCGTGTAGTAGATATCGAAAGTGCCGTCGTGGTTCTCCACCACGTCCACGTCCAGCTCCGCCCCGTCCGGCGTGGACACCGTGCAGGTCACCTTCCCCTTGCCTGCTGCCTTGGCGTCCACGGTGATGACAGTCTCCTCCCCGATCTGAATGCGGGGACCCAGGCAGGCACCTGCCACACGGAAGAGCCCTGTCAGGGGTCCGTGGGGAATGCGTCCAGCCCTCCCTCCATTCCCAGCCGCCCCCACCCCCTCAGCCCACAGCAGGAGGAGAAGAGACGGAGCACTCACCCAGGCCATGGCCTCCGATGGACACTGGAAAGAGAGAAGAGTGTGAGGCTGTGCAACACTCAGGAGGGGAGGTGGGGGGGAAGGTGTGGAAGGGGCAGGGTCTTGGACCAACAATCCCCAGGGGATTGGAAGAGCTGGGAGGGGGGCTGAACGGTGAGCAGAGGCGGAGGAAGCAGGTGACAAGGCTCACCTGTGACAAGGCACTTGCTGGCATCCCCAGTGGGGAGGGCGTGGATGCGGAAGGGTGAGTAGGGGATCTCGTCGCCACCGTACTTGATAGTGATGGTGTACCGGCCACTCATGTCTGGCAGGTAGGACACGGTGTAGGTGCCATCCCCGTTGTCCCGGATGTTGGCCTTCTTGGGCTTGCCCTCGGGGTCCTGGGGAGAAGCAGAGGTTAAGGCCCGCCTGTGCCGGAGCCCGACCTGGGAGGCGGGCGAGGCGTGCACTCACCAGAATCTGGACAGTGAGCAAGCCCTCCCCCGCGTCCCTGGCATCGATGGTGAACTCCACGGGCAGGCTGGCAGGGATGCCGGAGGCGTTGAGGCCGGGGCCGCTGGCCCGCACCTTGCTGGCATCGTGGGCTGGGAGCACTTTGATCTTGAAGGGGCTTGAGGGGCAGAAGAGATGCACAGTTGGCTGGGGGCCAGAGGGCAGGAGTCCTCCCCATAGACATGGGCCGGAGGGATGACTTCTTGAGGCAGGGAGGAGGGGCCCATTCCCAGGAGCCAGGTTGCATCCTGAGTTTTTTTGTTTGTTTGTTTTGTGTGTTTTTTTAATGTATTTTATTGATTTTTCACAGAGAGGAATAGAGAGTTAGAAACATCAATGAGAGAGAAACATCGATCAGCTGCCTCCTGCAAACCCCCTACTGGGGATGTGCCCGAAACCAAGATATATGCCCTTGATCGGAATCGAACCCGGAACCTTTCAGTCCACTGAGCCAAACCGGTTTCGGCGCATCCTGAGTCTGTGGGAGCGTTGCTTGGGAATGCCCTTCACAGAGCCTGAGCACTTCTCCATCTGGGGAAGATGCTGTGGTTTGTTTAAAGAGGAAGGTACAGCCAAAACCGGTTTGGCTCAGTGGATAGAGCGTCGGCCTGCGGACTAAAGGGTCCCAAGTTCGATTCCAGTCAAGGGCATGTACCTTGGTGCGGGCACATCCCCAGTAGGGAATGTGCAGAAGGCAGCTGATAAATGTTTCTCTCTCACCAATATTTCTAACTCTCTATCACTCTCTCTTCCTGTCTGTAAAAAATCAATAAAAAGTCAATAAAATATATTAAAAAATAAAAATAAAAAAGAGGAAGGTACAGAGGCTGCCCTCTCCCGCCTCCCACCTTTCCCCAAGGTGCTCCTTCTGTGGCTGCGTGGTGGGAAAGAGCCCAAGGAGAGGCCCCTGAGGCTGTGCTGCCCGCAGGGTGGGGAAGACAGGGAGGGAGCCCTGAGGAAGAGCGGGGTGGGGCTGGGACTGGTGGAAGGGACACTCCCAGGGCCCAGCAGCGGCCTGCGGGTGTGGCCTTGGCAGGAGCTGCCCAGAGCTCAGTGCAGCATGGGAGCCGGAAATTGGTCTTTACCTGCGTGGAACCTCCTGGTCAGCATACTTGACGGCTACCGTGTACGGCCCGTCGGTGGCAGGGGTGTAGTGGACAGTGTGGGTACCATCTCCGTTGTCACGCACCTCCACAGGCTCAGCCACGCCTGGGCACGGGGAGCAGGGTCAGCAGAGCCTCTGGCACCCTGTCGCCTGCTCCCTCCACCCTGCCCTACACATTCCGTACCTGTGGGGCCCAGCACAGCCACCTGCAGGGGGGCTCGGCCGGCTTGGCTGCAGTCCACCGTGAAGGTCTGGGGTACCCGGGCCCTGACACCAGCCCCGAGTCCTGGCCCCGAGCACTTCACCTTCCCAGGGTCCACCACATCCTTCACCGGCACCCGGAACGGGCTTCCTGCAAGGAGAAGGCCATCAGCCCCTGCCCACCTGCTGGCAGGGCCTCTTACACTGAAGAACTGGAGGGGGGCGGGGGGGGGCAGCCAGAGCCATGTGTGCCAAAGCCTCAACACTTTGGAACTTGCTTAAACAGACCAAAACCGGTTTGGCTCAGTGGATAGAGCATCGGCCTGTGGACTGAAAGGTCCCAGGTTCGATTCCGGTCAGGGGCATGTACATTGGTTGTGGGCACATCCCCGGTAGGGGGTGTGCAAGAGGCAGCTGATCAATGATTCTCTCTCATCGATGTTTCTAACTATCTCTCTCTCTTCCTCTCTGTAAAAAAATCAATAAAATAATATATATTTTTAAAAATGTAAACCAGGATAAATAAGCTGGACTACAGACTGAGGATGGACAAACCTCACTCCCTTGGGCCACAGGCCTGAAAGAAGACCTTCCTAAATCAATAAAATGCTAAAAATGGAATGTTTTAAAAAGACAGTCCTTTTTTTGGTTTGTTTTTACTGTGAAATTAGATGAGGGGGAAATGTGCCCAGTTTCAGCACACCCACGTTCTGCAATCACTGACGCCATGACTCCCTCGAGCAGGAGGGCATGGGCTCTCGGCTTCACAGACAGACAGAGGGGGCGGGCACAGGCCGTCCACACTAAGCCTGTGAGGGTGGCCCGGACTGTGTCTAAGGGACCGAATCCATGAGGCCTGGTGCTCCGGGCAAAGGGCCGGGATGCCAGGAGCGCCTGGGAATGAACCGAAGGGGTGGTTTCACCAGCAGCACCCACCGCCCCGCCTCGGGGGATGGCCTCAGCGCCGAGCCTGCCTGGTCTGTGGGCGCCGGGCTCACGGCCATCCTGCTCTGGGGTTGCCTCTGCCAGTTCCCACCCAGGGCGCGGGCCTCCCTCCCCTCCAGGGCACCGCCCGCCCTCGCCCTGGCCACGCACCGGGTATGGGCCGCCCCCCGAAGGTGATGTTGACGTCGTAGTCTCCGGGCGTGAAGGGGATGTACTCCACCGTGCAGCTCCCGTCCTTGTTGTCCTTGCAGGACATCTTGGCCTCGGAGGGGCCCTCGATGGCGAGGCCTAGGCCACCCGTGCCGGCTCCCCTGCGAGGTGACACCCCCGTCAGCTCCACCAGAACCAGCGATGGGGGTGGAGGAGCCGGTGGGCGGGGGCGGGGGGGCCCAGCTGACCCAGACACTGGGGGAGGTTTGTTCCTGGGTCACCCTCGATGGGGAGTTGAGGGCAAAGAGGGGGACAAGTGGCTAGGAGCGGGGCAGCCACAGCATCCGGGTCACAGTTAGGCGTGGGGAGGATACCTGGTTTCCACAGTGAAGAGATTGGCTTTGTTGACCAAGCCGCCCTCCAAGCCTGGTCCGTACGCCCGGACCCGGGTTGGGTCGCAGCCCTCGGTCACGCCCACGCGGAAGGGGCTCTTGGGCACGGCCACCTCATCGTACAGCACCTCCACCAGGTGCACACCTGCAGCGGCCACGCGGAGGGGGTCAGCGTGTGCGGCCCCACCCCCACCGCGCGGAGCATGCTGGGTCCGCTCCCCGCCCCCAGCGGCCCCGCCCCTCACCCTCTTCGTAGGCCGTGTACTGCACGCGGTAGGTGCCATCCCCGTTGTCCGTCACGTAGGTGTCCGTCTTAGCCCCCGAGGGGTTGAGCACTCGAGCCGTCACGTGGCTCCCACCCGTGGCCGTTAGGGATCTTGCGTCCACAGTGAACTCAGTGGTCACCTCACGCAGGACACCTGGTCCCAGGAGAGAGAGCTCAGGGCGAGTTGGGGGCAGCCTTCACATAGCAGCTAACCCCCACCCCTCCTCCACTCCAGGCTGCTGCTTCCCAGCTGGAGCTCAGCAACCCTCTGGCCCTGTGAGCTCCAGGCCCTGCCTCCCATCGCCCCTGCCTCCACTCCTGTCCCCATGCAGTGACATTCTGTTCACATCAGTCACCCCCTCTCCAGGCTGTGGGCCCCTCGAGGACAGGTCTCTGTCTTATATCCCTCTGCACCCCGACCCTCACCCCTAGCCCGAGGGTTAGCTCCCAGCAGGTGGTAACACATTCACTGAACCAGCTCCTGACTCTGGTCATCTCTGCCCCAAAGCATCCTTTTGTGCTTAGCCTTCTCAGATCAGGGTCCCGTAAGTTGAGGATCTCCCCAGAAAAATGCCCACAGGCAGATGCAATCTTGTCACAAGAGCAGCGGCAAAGCTCCCTGCCCTGCCCTTGCCCTTGGCTCCTTTTCTGGGGTGTCTGAGGCCTAAGGACTCCGGTCTACCCAAAGCGCCCCCTTCAGCCCACATCGGCCCTGCTTCCCTGACTCCCCCGGCTCTCTGACTAGAGGCTTAACCAGCTCCTGGCTCCTTTCTCACTCACCATGCGGCTCCACTCCAGGCCCTGAGACCTTGACTCCACTGGTGTCCACGGCGGGCTGCACGTGGACGCGGGTGGGGAATTTGGGGACGGGGTGCCCGCCATACTTGATGGTGATGGTGTAGGTGCCCGGGAAGGCGGGGCTGTAGGTGATGTGGTAGGTGCCGTCGGCATTGTTGTGGATCAGCACCTCGGCCTTGACACCAGCGTCCGACAGGATCTCGATGGTCAGCTCGGCCTCGCCCGCCTCGGAGCAGTCCACAGTGAAGGTGGCCGCCTCGCCGGCCTTGCCACGCTCCAGGCCGGGCCCGCTGGCCCGCACCTTGCTCGGGTCGAACACCGGCTGGATGGTGGCCTTGAAGGGCGAACCGGGGATGTGGGCTTCGGCAAACAGGATGTTGATGGTATACTCGCCCGGCTCCGTGGGCAGGTAGCTGACGGCACAGGAGCCATCGCCATTGTCCTGGCACTCGATCTTGGCCTCGCAGGGGCCCTCCACGGTCAGCCCCAGGCCACCGGTGCCAGCCCCCTTGGTGTCGATGGAGAATGGCGCTGGGGTGCCCACCAGCCCGCCCTTGAGACCGGGGCCATAAGCACAAACCTAGGGAGAGGAGCAAGCATGTGGGTTCCCTGGCTCTCCCGTGCCTACCACTCACAGCTCCCACCCACCTTCAACTACAGCAGCCACTACAGACCGAGTCCTTATAAGACTTGCAGGCAAGGAAACAGGCAGAGAGATGAAATCATTTGTCCCAGTTAGTGGATCTGGAACTCAAGCCCAGGTCTGACCCAAGGCCAGGCTCTTACTAACTAAGCTCTCTCAAAGACAGGTCCTGGGGTGGGAGATGACCTTCACTTGGGTCCTCCACTCCAGGACATAAGACCCTCCAGCTTCTGCTCCTCTGATTCATCTGTCTTCCCTACAAGCTCCCAACTCCCAGTTCCAATCGGCCTCTATCTCCTTACCTTGGAGGGGTCGGGGGGCAAGACCCCCTCCACAGCAAAGGGGCTGCCAGGCACGGGGTGACCGTCATAGGTGATGTCCACCTTGTAGGGCCCCTCCTCAGGGGGCATGTAGCGCACAGCCTGGGCTTCAGCCCCACCCCCAGGCTCCAGCTTGCAGGGGATGGGTCGTCGGGAGGGTGAGGTCATCTTTACATCCAGCTGGCCCTGGCCGCCAGCCCCTCGCGTGTTCACGGAGAACGCCTGTTCTTGCCCAACAGCCACCTCTGCACAGAGGGCAAGGGTCACCGTAAGCAGAAACTCCAGCACCTCCTCCCATCCTCCAGCCCTTTACCCCTCACTCCCAGGGCATCTCTCTCCCCACTTACTGCTGTTGAGGCCTTGAACTTTGACTTTGCTTAGGTCCAGTGGGGGCGCCACATTCACCACAAAGGGGCTCTTGGGGACAGGGTCCCCTCCATAGGTCACTGTCACTGCCATGTTGCCCTGTTGGATACAACAGGGGGTCAGAACTGGGTGGCTTAGACATAGCCTGGCAGCATGCCTTTGGCAGATGTGGACTTGAGGTGCGGAGATCCATAGCGACAAAGGATGGGAGGCAGGAAAGGGGCCGAGATCCAGAACCGGCCCTATTCGTTGAGAGGAGGGGAACCCAGGTCCCCATTAGCCAGGAGAGGCAGGGCATGGGAGAAGGCGGGGCCTACCTGCTGGATGGCCGTGTACTTGACGGTGTAGGAGTAGTCATGGTTGTCAATGATTTCAAAGTCCCGCACGGCCTCACCCTTGGCGGCCCCAGCAAAGTGCACGTCCAGCTTGGCCTTGCCGGCTCCCTTGGTCAGCACCGTGAAGTGCGTGGGCTTCCCAACTTCCACACCTGGAGGGCCCACCCCAAGACGGCGGTGAGGGCCTGGAGGACCCCTGACCCAACCCTGGCCAGCCTTCCCCGATCCCTGCCCGGACACCCACCGGTGCGGTTCAGCCCAGGGCCCTCCGCCTTGACCTTGCTGGCATCGTGGGACGGATCCACCTTGATGTGGAAGGGGCTGGCGGGGATCTCCTGGGTGAAGGAAAGGCTTGGTCAGGGCGGGCAACAGCAGCCTCTGACACGGCCCCGGTGTCTCCTCCAAAGCACGCTGCCCATACACAGGCGAAAGCTCAACCAATGGCTGTGGAGCTGCCCCCCACCATCCCCAACAACAGCACCCCAAGCTGCCAGCTGAGACTCGGGGGCAGGGTACAGGCCGCGGATGCCTGCCAAAGGCAGAGGGCGGTGTACCTGGTTGGCGAACAGCACCATGATGGTGTACCGGCCAGCCCCCGGGGGCGTGTACTTGACCGTGAAGGTGTCGTTGTCATTCTTGATGATGTCGAAGTCGATGTCAGCCTCTGCAGGGCCCACTACGCCGGGGGCGCACTTGATGCCGATGCTCACGTCGCCTGAGGGAAGGCAGGCACACGGCCGAGAGAGGCACTCAACGATCTTCCCACGTCACAGCCCCCCAGGGCTCCAGCCAGAGCCCTAGCCCTGCCAGCCCAGACCCTGCGGGGCCCGCCCCCACGCCCACGCCCCGTCCGGGCGAACCTTGCCCCGCCTCGCTGCAGTCCACGGTGAAGTAGGTGGGCTCGTTGGCCTTGAGACCCGTCTTCTCCACGCCGGGGCCGTACACCTTCACCCGCTCAGGGTGGCTGCCCTCCCCCACATTCACCTGGAGGGAGGGGTGAGAGCTCAGCTCGGTGCCCTTCCTCGAGGCCCATCCCTTTCCCCAGCACTACCCTCCCCAGCCTCTCAGCGTCTTTGAGGGGGACTGGAGGCGGGAGGTGGGGAGGGCAGTGACAAGGGCCCAGGGACAGAATGCATCTTCGCAGGGTGGGACGATGACGTACCCGGAAGGGGCTCTTGGGCACATTGACGCCTCCCCAGGAGATGATGATGGTGTGCTTCATGGGCTTGGTGGGCACATAGGAGCAGCGGAAGGTGCCATCGCCATTGGGGATGACCTTGATGTCAATGGGGCAGCCGTCCGCGTCCTGTGGGCATCACCAAGCAAGGTTGAGAGGGCCCGGGCCTCCTCAGAGCGCCGCCGCCCTCTGCTGGTTGCAGGCGGTCCTCCTGGCCCACAGCGAACACACACACAGACTCCTTCCCCAGCCCCGTCCTCAGGCCACAGGACTTAGCACCACATGCTCTGGGGCCAGAGTGCACGGGTGGCAGGAGACAGGCTTGTGGCCACCCGTGTGGCCTGGTGGCCCAGCCTACATCTCTGCAATGTATTGGCAGGGGAGAGCCTGGGCTAAATCAATGTCCCAAAAATTCAATAATGAACCTTTTAAAGAAGAATCATCCTCCTGGATCCAAGAATATGTTCCTTAACCTCTAGGGGTCAATGCTCTTGGGAAAGTAATGCCTTGCTCTATTAAATCACCTTTCAATTGCAAATTATTGGTATAAAAATGTGTTTTTTTTACGAAGTATGTTTTGAAAGATTATCAATAAGAAAAGACAACATTTAAAAATTTTCATTGTTGCCGAAACCGGTTTGGCTCAGTGGATAAAGCATCGGCCTGCGGACTGAAGGGACCCAGGTTCGATTCCGGTCAAGGGCATGTACCTTGGTTGTGGGCACATCCCCAATAGGGGGTGTGCAGGAGACAGTTGGTCGATGTTTCCCTCGCACTGATGTTTCTAACTCTCTATCCCTTTCCCTTCCTCTCTGTAAAAAGTCAATAAAATATATATTAAAAAAATAATTAAAATAAAAATTTTTATCGTCACGCCGAAACTGGTTTGGCTCAGTGGATAGAGCGTCGGCCTGCGAACTGAAAGGTCCCAAGTTTGATTCCAGTCAAGGGCATGTACCTTGGTTGTGGGCACATCCCCAGTAGGGGGTGTGCAAGAGGCAGCTGATAGATGATTCTTTCTCATCAATGTTTCTAACTATCCCTCTTCCCTCCTCTCGGTAAAAAAATCAATAAAATATCTTTTAAAAATTTTATTTTTCATCATTCTAATGCACCAGGAAGAATCAGTCTTGTGATTCCTGGATGCCTCTGCCTCTCACCTGCCCCCGCCCTCCCAGGGTCCCTGCCCAGAGAGTGAGGGGCAGCGAGAATGGGCGATGACCCACCTGGGCATAGAGTTTCAGGTCGCCCTTGCCAGCTGCGCGGGCATCGATGGTGAACTCTGCGGGCTTGTCCACGATGCAGCCAGTGGGCTCCAGGCCGGGGCCAAAGGCCTTCACCTAGGCCGGGAGGAGCAGAGGGTTGGGTTGGGGAATGGGGGCAGGGGACCCCGATCACCCCATCCCGGGCGGGTGAACGGAAGACGAGACCAAACCTTGTCTGGGAAGCAGTCAGGGGGCGCTGGCTGGATGTGGGCGATGAAGGGCGAGTCTCGGATGTCCTCGTCATCACAGATGACGTGCACAGCGTACTCCCCAGGCTCCGTGGGCCAGTACCGCACGTCACAGGAGCCATCGCCCTTGTCGTCACATTCGATTTTGGCCTGCGATGGTCCCTCAATGGAGAAGCCTGGGTGCAAGCGAGGTGGGGAGGGTCAGTGGGCACTAGAGGCAGCGTGGACACCCTGCCATTCCCCCAGCAACCCCTCGCCAGCTGTCCCCATGTCCACCTCCTTACCTCATCCCAACACTCCCCAGCGTGCCTGCCTCTGGTCCCACCCATCCCCAAGTGTCCCCAGCATTCCCCTCTGCCACCACAGTCACTTACCCAATGTCCCCACCTCCGTGCCAATGGCTTCCACCACAAAGTCCGCTGACTTGCCCACTTGGCCAGTTTCCAAACCGGGCCCCCAGGCCCGCACCTTCTGCGCTCCTGCCTCCGGGCTCACCTGCACCTCAAAGGGGCTGGGCGAAGGGGGAGCCGTGTCAATACGGGGAAGTGTCTGGAGAGCTCCCCCTCCTCTGCCCCCTCAGAGCCCCAGGCAGGAACCCCTTCCCTCCCTCCTCCATCTGTGAGGACGCAGACAGGAAGGCAGGGGTGCGTGGTGCTTACCTGCGGGGGATGGCGTAGCCGCCCCACGTGATGGTCACCACGTACTTCCCAGGCACCACGGGGTAGTACTCGCACTCGAACACGCCATCTCCGGCCTCCCGCACCTTCACGGGCTCCTCGGTGCCCTCTGAGGTCAGGAGGAAAGCGGGAATCAGTGGTGTGTGCCTTCCAGTCCCTCAACCCCCTGGAGGAGCCCTTGGGACCAGGCCCAGCTGGAGGGCATTGCTATGTGGGCAAAGCCCCGTGTTGGCCAGGAACCACCTGTCATCCCTGTGTACCACGGCCCACAGTGGCATCTACCGCGGAGAGGACCATTCCCAGCTGGCAGACTGGGAAACTGAGGCAGAGAGGAGCCGTGTGCTTCAGGTCTCCCAGTGTCTCAGGTCAGGGTCTCTCCAGGAAGGTGTGGTACTGACTCTCAAAGCTCTCCAGGAGTAAGAGCCACTGGCCACATTCCTCCCTGCCCCCAACCCCACCACCCCCATCCCTGTCACCCCCACGCCTCCAGCCCCATCACCCCCACGCCTCCAGCCCCGTCTCCCCCACGCCTCCAGCCCCGTCACCCCCACGCCTCCAGCCCCGTCTCCCCCACGCCTCCAGCCCCGTCACCCCCACGCCTCCAGCCCCGTCTCCCCCATGCCTCCATCCCTGTCACCCCCACGCCTCCAGCCCCGTCTCCCCCATGCCTCCATCCCTGTCACCCCCACGCCTCCAGCCCCGTCTCCCCCACGCCTCCAGCCCCGTCACCCCCACGCCTCCAGCCCCGTCACCCCCACGCCTCCAGCCCCGTCACCCCCATGCCTCCAGCCCTGGGCCCTGGCACTCACTTGGCCCCTTGATGGTGACTTTGAGCTCTCCACTGCCGGCGCCCTTGGTGAACACCTTGAAGTCAGCCACCTCCTTCACACGCACGCCCTTGGGCTGCAGACCCCGCCCAGAGGCACGGCAGGCATTGGGGTTACAAGCTAGAGAGAAGGAGTGGGGAGGTTGGGGTGCTGAGGGGTCCTGGACAGAGACTCAGCCCCTCACCACTCCCCCCTCACTTTACAGTCCTTCTGACGCCCTCACAAGCCTTCCCCAGTGCCCCCTGGTGTCCCCAACACAACTGGGGCTGCTGGGAGCCCCGCTGGGAGCCCCATTATAAGAAACCGTTCCTGCTGGCTCGCAGTCAGTGCTGCTTGGGACAAAGGCATGGCGGAGCCTGGGCAGAGAGTGGGGCAGAGAGAGACGGGGAAGGGCCCTCCACCTACTCCAAGGCCATCCACTGAGAGCCACCAGAGCAGCTTTAGAAACAAAGTTACGCCACAGAACACCCAGCAACACCACGGAACAGAGATAATTCGTCCCACGGAACGGGAAGCCTGCCACAGCTCACAGCAGGGCACGGGAATCAGCCTGCCACAGAGCACGCCGTGGCAATGAGCCAGGCCTTGCTACTGAACACGGAAGCTCAAGAATGGCGGTCCCAGCCCGCCACGGAACACATAAAATGGCGTGGAACCTGTGACAAGAGTGGTCCTATCACAGAAATCATCGGGCAGGTGGCAAAGACACGAGATCTGCCACAGAACACAGGCAATAAATAGCGTGGAACCTGGGGCCTGTCCAGAATGCCATGGGTGGGAAGGTTCCATATCACCTGGCCATGCCACATGGCACAGGCAAGGCCAGTCAGCTGTGGCCAGGCCTGGCCCCGCCTCCGCCCGAGCACTAACACAGCGCCACTCTCAGGGCCTGGTAGAAAACGGGCACGGCGGGGGGTGAGCAGTGGCAAGGGAGAGAGCCAAGAGGGGAGTCGCCACCTAGTGCCTGGTGTACATTTGCCCCTACGTAGACCCTGTTGCTTCCCCCTTAATCTTTCGCCGTGGTCTCCTGACCCTCCTCGGGGATGGCGATTGGAGAGGTGATCGGGGTGCCATCTCTCCAAGGCCCGGCCCCTGGCTGCTCCTCCTGCCCTTCGGAAGCCTTCAGCCGGCTCCCCACCCATAAATCCTCAGACGGAGAGCTTGGCGACAATCCTCCTGGCCTCCGTGAGGCCACGGTGGGGGCGGGGAAGGGCCCTTACCTTCTGCCACGTGGACGGGGAAGGGACTGCGGGTGATGGGCGCGCCGGCGAAGGCCACGTGCACCGTGTGGGGCCCCTCCATCACGGGCCTGTACGTGCAGCGGAACGTGCTGTCGCCCTTGTCCTCCAGGGCCACCTCCACCGTGTCCCGCCGGCCCTGCGGGTCCACGATCACCACGGCGACATCACCGGTGCCGGCCCCTGCCCCGGACAAAGGCCGTCAGCCCCACACGGAGCACAGAGTGCTGCCTGAGGCCCCGCGCCCCCCCCCCCCCCAGACCATCTACCCCCGCTGGCACCCTGGCCCAGCCCCTCACCCACACCCACCGTCAGGGGCCCTCCTAATGCGCCCCCCGCCCCCGCTCGAGGCCGGTCCTTACCCGCAGTGTAGATGTCAAAGTAGGTGGGTTTGTTGGCTACATTGCCCACAGGCTCCAGGCCAGGGCCCCGGGCTGACACCTTGTTGGCGTCCCCCAAGGCCATGCCCACATTCACCTCGAAGGGGCTGCGCTCAATATTCTGGCCAGCGAAGAGCACGGTCACCTACGGGTCAGGGGTCAAAGGTTAGCTTCTAAGGAAGAGCAGATCTGAGAGGCGGTGAAGGGGAAAAGCAGAGCCAAGGAGGGCAGGGGGAGGGCGGCTGTGCCTTTGGGTGGGCTGTGAGCTGAGAGGGGGGTCCACTGAGCCAGAGCCCAGGATAGGGATGGAATGCGGAGCGAGGGGAGGGCCGGGGGGGGGGGGGAGGGAGGTACCTTGTGCAACCCGGCGACCTTGGGCACATAGGAGACGGCGTAGGTGCGGTCCTTGTCATTGTTGGGAACCACCTTGGCCTATTGGGGAGGGAACAGGTTGGCAGTCACCTGGCAGCCGCCTCCAGGCCATTCCCGCCGCTGGCCTGTGGGCTCTGGTTCCAATGTCGCACTAGCCCCTTCCTCCCCGTGGCCCGTCCTTACCTCCTCCGTGTGGCCCTCGGGATCCTCGATGTAGACCAGCACCTCGCCCAGGCCGGCGTCCGCCGTCTGCACCGTGAAGTGGGCGGGCTGCAGCACCGTGTTGCCCTGGGGCTCGATGCCTGAGGGGGGGAGGCAGAGGCGGGTTTCTCAGGGAGAGCCGCCCTCGCAGGCACCCAGCTGAGGGGGGAGGGCTGCTGGGGGCTCAACACCTACCAGGCCCGTAGGCGATGGCCTTCTTGGGGTACAGCTGCTTGGAGCGCACGGGGGCGCCAGGTTTGAGCTTGGCCTTGGGGAACTGGGACAGGTAGGTCATGACAGAATGCTCGTCCACGTTGGGGTCCACAATCTCCTCGGGGGCGATCACCTGCCACGGGAAGGAAGGGGTTACAGGGTGCCCTCCTTACCTGGCAGTCTGGCTCTCACCCCCATCCTGGCCAGCTCTCCCCGCACAGCCAGCCTGCACCCTGGGTCCTCCTGTCCCCTCCGCCTCCCAGACCCAAACCGCGAGCGTACCTGGGGCACCCCGAGCCAGTCGTCCGCCTGCTGCATGGCCTCCCGGGCGTTCTGCACAGGCTGGTTGGGGTCCCAGGCCGCCCAGTCGGGACACAGGCCTGCGGAGATGGTGGAGAGCGACAGTGACGAAGGGGACGCGGTCAGCCAGAGGCACAACAGGTGCTCATCAACACCCTCACGGGCTGTAGAGTCACACCCCCTCCCGCCAGTCAGGTTCCTGCTGACCCCACGTTAGGGCCCGTCGGCTGGGGTGCCCATCGCTGTGTAGAGGCAGGCCGTCTCTCCTCGCACCAACAATGAGGCCTTTCTGCCCTGGCTGATGCAGCCTGGCACCAGCCCTGCCAGCCAGCCAGCCATCCTCCTGCCTGCCCAGGCTCCAGTGCAGACCCTGAACACCAAACCCCTGTGAGGGCACCGCGCCCAGGCCTCTCCCCGTCATTCTGCCTCAGGGTGGACAGAGGAGGTCAGAGTCCCTGTCCCACATGCGCCTCTGACCCCTGCCCTCAACGGTCTCCTCACAGCTGCCTTGAAGGCCTAGGTCTCCATGCACTTCCCACGTCAGCCTGAAGGCGTAAGACTCTCTCCTCTCCTACCTAACTGCTCACTTGGGTAAGGTGACCAGATTGTCCAGGTGTTGGCGGGACAGTCCTGATTTCTAACAATTTTTCCCAAGTCCCACGGCGTTTTAAAAAAGTCCGATTTTTGGAA
This sequence comes from Pipistrellus kuhlii, assembly GCF_014108245.1. Lineage (NCBI taxonomy): Eukaryota > Metazoa > Chordata > Mammalia > Chiroptera > Vespertilionidae > Pipistrellus > Pipistrellus kuhlii. The sequence continues at coordinate 11,563,546 of NW_023425405.1, read as the reverse complement.
AGGTTGGAAACATTGGAAAGATTCTTTCCAAAAATTGGGACTTTTTTAAAACACCACGGGACACGGGAAAAATTATTAGATATCAGTACTTTCCCGCCAACACGTGGGTGATCTGCTCATCTTACACTTGGGGAAACTGAGGCATGGGAGAGCCGGCTGGGACCTCTCCTCTATATTCACCCAGAGTGCTCCTCTATGTTCACCCAAAACCTAGCTTTTCTAACAAAAGAAATGCTGAGGCAGCCCCAGATCACCCCTTTGCCGTCCTGCCAGCCCTGCCAGTCCTGTGAGGGGACACAAGGGTTAGGGGGTGCTGGCCTAGGCTAGACCTAGAGGAGGGGAGGGATGCTCCCTGGCGGGGAGGGGCCAGCTCAGAGGCTGGAATCCGTGCCTGGCCGGAACAGTTGAGCTCACTGCTGGCAGCCGCACCAACTGTGGGCAATGGCTCAGCAGCTGGGAATGCCTCCCAGGCTGCCGGTGGCCCAGCCTCCCACCCCCTGCTCCCCAGCTGACCCCAAGCCGGGGGAGACGTCCCCCAAGAGACCGTGGCCTCCTCGGGGAGAAGACCTATCTTCTCAGGAGAGGAAGCTCAGAAAGGGAGCTGCAGTGGGGCAGGGCTCCAGCTGCGGTGCCTCAGTCTTCTCACGGGCCCTGGCCGCCCCCCCTGACCAGGCCAGGGCTGGGTCACCGGCCCCTCCAGCCTCAGCCCCTCCTCCAAGCTGTGCCAGGATGTCACGAAGAAGAGCCTTTGCTGGGATAACTCCTGGGCTTCTTGTCGGCAGAAATGGCCCACATGGCAATGGGACGCCGAGGCTTTAAGCCTTTTCCTGCCACTGCAGAATCTGGCATACCTGTCCGGAAAGGCCCGACTCCAGCAGATTCTCAGCCAGAGAAGGGGCAAGCCCCCCAGGGGTCCTGATCCTCAGCCCTGACCACCCGGGCCTCAGTACCACCGGCGCCCCCAGCTCTCCTCCCAGGCTAAGGGACCCGTGCGTGCCACGGGGCCCACTCACCGGGGGCACAGTTGTCCACCAGGGCGCCCAGGGCTTTGCCGTCCTGCCAGTCGCGATTGAAGTTGGTGATGGGCAGCTGAGGCACCTTGTTCTGGATCCAGCCGAGCAAACGCTGTTTGGGGGTCTGCTTCCGGGCATCTTCGTCATCTTCATCCTCCCACATGGGCATGGAGATGGAGTAGTGCAGGATCAGCGTCCAGATCAGCCCCAGGATCAGCTTCAGGTTCCCATCCACGATGGCCTTGCTGTCTGCAGAGCCGAGGGGACAGGTTTGGCTCAGGAGGGCTCTGCCCTCCACTGCCCAGGCCCCTCTGCCCCCACAGTGCCCTGCCTCCTGCCGAATTCTCACCCTCCAGAAGCCCACCCCTTTACCCTTTACTGCCCCCCCTTTCCCTTCAAAATGAGGCTGCTCCCCAAGGTGTCCCCACAGCAGGTAATCTCGCCTCTGTCACTTGCGTGGGTCTCTTATCAGGCGGCAGATATCCATGCAATGATCTGGCATGTAAGTCTTTGTGGGGCAGACACTGTTTTGTTTTGTTTCATGTTTTAGACCGTTTTTAGAAGTATGCTTGACTTACCACACGTTGCACACATTAGAGAGTACAGCTGGATAAGCTTGGACAATATGTACATACCCGTGATGGACACACCTCCCCAGAGCTTTCTTTGTGACCCCTCCTCCGGCCCCTCCTTGTTCTCCCCTTTCCCAGGCAACAGCCAATCTGCCCTCGGTGGCTACAGACTAGTTTGCATTTCCTAGAGTAGGGGTGTCGAACTCAATCAGAGAAGGGGCCAAAATCTAAAATCCAGCCTAAATTGCGGGCTGAATGGTTTACTGAACAGTCATAAACTGTCATTGTGATGGAAACGCAGCGGAGTGCAGTGATGACAGCGCGGTGCAGGCCACATTGCAAGGCCTGGCGGGACGGATTTGGCCCGCGGGCCTTGTGTTTGACACATGTGTCCTAGAGTATCACACAAATGGAATCACACAGGGTGCACTCTTTTTCTGCCTGGCGTCTTTCACTCTGGACACTGCATTTTCTCTCTCTATACTCAGGGTCTCACACATAGTAGAGTGTCAATACATGCTGGATGGATGAATGAATATTGAAAAAAACTGAAGTTGGAAAGTAGGATCCACTTGGTTCCAACCAAACTGTCCTCTGAAGACTGTAAAAGGCTTTTGGAACAACGTTCTGGGAGGAGGGAAGGGGTACAGTGCAGACCCTGTTAAGGCTTTGAAATCGTGTGATCAAATGCTGGGGCCAGTAGGACTTCACAAGAGCCCGGGGGAAGTGCCCCCCATGTGGAAGCAGGTCTGAGAAACTGACACTCTCCACCAGCCCCTCCTTAGAGGAGTAAGATGGATCAGAACTGGTTCCCCAAGATTTGGGAGGCCTAGCTCCCTTTTACCAGCCGGAAGAATGTCCAGGAGGGGGGTGGTAAGGAGGGTTTGGACTGGAGGATAGGTCTTTGGAAACCAGCTTAATTGTAAAAGATGATCCCAGCCTGGAGAGCACTGAGAGGGCAGGACACTCAGCCTTGTTTACTGGCGTGGCCCTGAGAGGTGGGGACGGGTGGGGCTGAGGCGTCCCTTGTACATCTTTTCCTGCCCCTTTCTAGATTTGGGGGGACAGCTTTAATTAAGAGATCAAGGGCCTGGGGAGTCCCAGGACCCCCACCCCAGCTGCCCCCAGAGGAAGAATCTCTGCCTCTCTGTCCTCCTGGCAAGGGCTCTGGCCCCTGCTCCCCCACCCTTTCCCTGATTCATCCTTCCTTCCCCAGCAGCAGCCGCCCGCTCCGCTCCGCTCCCCCTGGCTCCACTGCAGCACAATGGCCTGGCAGCCCTCAGATTCCATGACACACTCCCTCCCGGCCTCCTGGTGCTCAGTGCACTCCCTTCTCCACACAGGCCCAGGCACTGCCACGGTCTTGACAGCCAGTGCCCCACGGCCTCTCACTGGCCCGGCAGCCTCCAAAGTTGGTGCTTACAGAGTGCTTCTGGCGGACCGGAGCCAGATCCCTGGGAGGGAGGCCTGGAGGCTGCGGGGGGAACGCGGAGGGACGAGGAGGGGGTGGGTGGGGGTGGGGGTATGTCGGGGGAAGATCATTCATATTTGCTGCAGGAAGAGGTTTCTCCCCAGCAACTGGCGGCGGGCCAGACAGCAAGTGGTCCACTGAGCCTTGAGGCAGGAGGGGGGTGGGTCCTTCTCGGGGAAAAATGACCCTCCTTTCCCGCTCCTCCTCAGAGGCCAAGCAGAGGAGGGGGGCTCAGCTCGAGCCAGGCTTCCTCCCTTGCACCCCATGGAGCCACCACTTCTATGCCTGCCTACGGACACCCCCAAAGGGGTAGGAGGAGCCCCACAGCCAGTCCCCGAAACCACCCCAGGCCCCAAACGGAGGGGGAGGAGAGAGGGCCGGTCGAGGGAGGTGCCGGGACAGCTGCTGTCCCCTCCAGCCCCTCCCGTGGCTGTTGGCGGAGGGAGAAGGAATAGCAACTGGGGAACAGCTGCAGGACAGAGCTGCCTCATAGGTCTCTTTGTTCCGAGGGGCTGAGGGGGGTGGTGGGGCAGAGGCAGGGGGAGGGGGAGAGGGAGTGGGTAAGATGGGCACACATCTCTTTCAGTCCTGACTCAATAACCCCTCCTTCAGGTGGGCTTTTCAGCTCCCACCCAGCTCTTAGAAAGGGGAAGTGGGGAATCTCTTTGACCCTCCTCCCAGATGCCTAGAGGCTGATCCGATTCAGTCTTGAGACAGTGCCCAACGGAGGCCCCCAGGCCAGCTCCTTCCCACCATGAAAGGGAGCAGAGGAAGCAGAGGGAGCAGGATGCCGCCCCTGGCCCCTGGCGGGAACCTCTTTGCATTCAGGTCTGGGCAGCCCCTGCCGCCTGCGCCCCCTCCCCTCCACCCTCAGCCGCAGGCCCAGCAGCTGAATTGCTGACAGCTTATCTCATCAGCGCGAGTGAGCCACTTGGCTCCAACGGGAACGGTTCCCTTCCTCTCAGTGGGAACCAAGGCGCTCGCCTCCCGCCCCCAAACCAGAGTTTGCTTCTTTCCCCTCCACCCTGAGCCGGCCCCACCGTGGAGGGGCCGAGGGGCTGAGCAGGCACCGCCATGGGGGAGGGGAGAGGTGCTCTCCGGAAGGATGAGGCCTGGAGTGGGGCCCGGCCCGCTGCTGGGAGGGGAGAGGAGAGGAGGGGAGGGCTGCAGTTTCCTACAAAGTCATGCTAAGGCTCCAGGCTCTTCCCTGGAGACCCCACCTGGGGCAGCTCATCTGTCAAATCCCAGAGCACTGGGGGCTCGTCCCGCCCCAGGCTGACTCCTCTCTGATACCCCCACCCCCCATCCTCTCACACACACCGGGCCCCTCCCCCACCCTGTCCTCAGGCTTGTCCTTCTGGAAAGCTCAGAGACATCTGCTGTGTCACGGAGGCAGGGCTATTTCCAGGCCAGAGCGGGTGGGGTAGGGGGGCAGTGTTGGGGCAGGAGGAGGTAAGGCCTGGAGAGGGGACTGGACAGGGCAAAGGGCCCCGGATTGACCTCAGCTGCTAATTCAGGAGGCCTATAGGTGCCCCGAGGGGAGTGGGGGTGGACAGACACTCCGTTATCTGAGCAGTCTTCGGGCGGCCTGGCCGGGCAGGCACCTGACCCCCAGGGAGACTCGGCTCCTGGGGCCCCGGAGTGGAAGCCCCAGGGACGCGTTCCTGTGAATCACAGCACGACTCTTAGGAGACACCCCAGAATGTGGGTCTCCCTCAGGCCCCGGCGGCAGGAAGCGTGCAGGGCTGCGAGGGGAGGGGCAGCCTCCGGTCACGCAGGATCCAACCTTGGCCTCCGGGCTCCCAGGCTCAGAGTGTCTCCCCGCCCCCACCCCGCGCAGACACACCTTCCAAATCTGGTTACACTCCCTGACTTCCTTCTAGAGGCCTTCCCCTCCCTCCCCGGGGCGCAGACCGTTAGCTGCAGCCAATCCCGGCCTCGGCGGTGGGCAGGGGCCTGGGCCGGGCGGCGCGGACCTGCGAGCCCCCTCCCCAGCGGGCTGGGCCGCGGGGCGGGCGGGGGGAGCTCCGCGCTCGCTCAGCGCCTTTTTAGGTTCCTGCGGGCCGGGCCCTCCCGGCCGGCTCCTGGGCCTGAACCAGCCGCCCGGCACACGCGGGCCCGGTCCTCCCTCCGCCTCGGAACCGGGACCCGCAGAGCTCAGGACGTGTGCTCGGCCTGCTCCTCCCGGGGAGCTGCCGGGGACCGGGCAGCCGCTGCTTTGTTTGGGGGGGGGGGGATGCCCCCAGTGATCATAGCGGGCTCTGGCCCTGTCCCCCTAAGCATGGCTGAGGCTGCCCCACAGCAGAGAGGGGCGATGAGTAGCCGCGGGTCCTGAGAGCCTGTAGGATCCCCATAACTCCAGCATCGCCCTCCCCATGTGCAGAGAGGGGCACGAAGGGGTGCCAGGGGCCCGCCTTCCGCCCCTCCGCTCCCCGTGCCCGCCGGCACCTGCGCCCCTGTCCCCAGCGCTCCCCGCTCGCCACCCACACTGACCGATGGACACGAGCTTGATGTGCTCCCGCTCGAGGAACTCGAGGGCCACGGACACGTTCTCCAGCTTCATCTGGCGGAAGTTGGGGCGCGGGTGGTACTTGCGGTACATGCGCTTCTGGCTGAGCACCTCGAGCAGCGCGATGAGGCGCAGCCCGTCGCTCAGGTCGCGCTGCAGGTCGGTCACGCGCTTGCCCACGCACTTGAGGTGCTCGTTGCACCAGCGGGTGAAGGTGTTCTGCTGGATCTTCTTCCAGGGCGCGTCCTCCGCTAGGTCCTTCTCCGTGGACGGCATGTCGTCCGCCTCGTCGCCCAGGCCGAGGCCCGGGGCCTCGGAGTAGCCGCTGTTGTTCATCATGCCAGCGGCCGGCGGGGCTGCGGCTGGGGCTGGTGCTGTCGGGGTGCTGTCGGGGTGGACGCGGGGCGCTGTCGGGGTGCTGTAGGGCGCTGTCGGCGTGCTGTCGGGGCGCTGTCGGGGCGCAGCGGGACTCGCAGGTCGGCGCCGCGCGGCTCTCCGCTGGTCTGGCGCCCGGGCTGGCGGGATCGGCGGGCTCGCGGCTCTGGGCTCCGGGGCCGCTCCTCTGGCTCTCTCCTGGGGGCGGAGCGGTGCTGCTCGGGAAGTGCCGGCCGGGCCGGGCCGGGGGGTTTAAGAAGCCCCCGGGCCGCGCTCCCCCCGCCGCGCTCGGCCCCCGGGTCCACGTCAGAGCGCCGGCCTCCCAGGAATGCCGCCCGGCCCGCGGGTGGGGGCTGCACGGCCGCCCGCCCCGCCTCCTCCCCTCCCCGCCCCTCCCCCACCGGCCCAGCAGCCCGAGGGGCCTCCCGCCCCCTGCCAAAGGGGGAGGGGGGCTGGTCCCGGGGCGCTGCGCTGGAATGTAGGGGGCGTGGGCACTCAACACCCCAAAACTAAGGATTGCCAATCAGAGGTGAAATATGCCCCCCTCCGCGGCCCGCGGGACTAAATGGGGAAACTGAGGCCGGTGGTTGGTGCAGAACACACTCGTGTGGGATGGACCTACTTTTGTGGGTGAGTTGTTGGCGGCAGGGCCGCTGACAGGGAGCCCTGGCTCCCAGCCCAGGGCATTGTCCACCTGCGGACAGGGACGGGGGAGGGAACCGTGTGTGCTGGGCAGAGAGAGGCTGAGAGGAAGTGGGGACACTGCGAGGCAATTGGAGAGACGGCTTTGGGGGTGCTCCACTTTACAGGTTGGAAAAGCCTCCTTGGAAGGCCAAGTCCGGGGTCCCAGGAGAAAGAGGGGGGCTGTCCCTGTGACTCAGTGTCCCTGTCACCAGCCCGCTTGGCCTCATCCCCTCAGAATGAAGCTGAGCTCAGGAAAAGAGAACCCAGTGAGTCACAATGTGCTTCTCCCGTGTTCCCCCCCTCCCCCTACCCCCCAAGCCTGACTCAGCCAAGGTGATGAGAGGGAGGGGAGAGACGCGGTAGCAGGGAGCCCCCTGGGCAGTGTGCCCATTTGGGCTGCAGGGCAGAGCTTTCAGTGAAAGGGTGGGTTGGCCAGACAGCAGGGAGAGCACCGCCCGGAGCAGCCAAGGGAAACGTGACAGAGGCCGGTGGGCAGGGAGAGCCCCAGGAAGCCGGCCAGGAAGCCGGGCACGACTGGGCCCAGAGTAAGCAGAGGGCGGCTGGAGGCTAGGGAATGGTGACCGCAAGGAAACCGAGGCACTGAAACAGAGGAGCAGACTTACATAAGAGCATCCTGATACACCAAGGCTGTGGTTTGGTCGTGGTCAGGGCACATGCAAGAATCAACCAATTTATTATTCCAAGTGGAACAACAAAAATCAGCATTTCTCTCTCCCTTCCTCTCTCTCTAAAAGTGAATCAATAAATAAAAAATTTGAAGAGGATACATATTCCATATCCATCATGCTATAACATACAGGTACCCCCTTAGGCCCAGACTTCCTCAGCTTGCTTATTCTTCAAGACCAAATACGTTTGGGTCAGACAGCCTCCAGCTCAAGCTATGTGATGACTGAAATTTGGGAAGGTTCTGGGACCTTATAGGTGAACCAGCCTATTTCATTCCTCTTCTCCCCCCAGACTCATGAAAAGGAAGGCAATATGGGAAGCTTTGAAGGCTGTCTTCCCTCTGAAGGACAGAATGAGGGCAATCCCCGTTGGTTAAGGAGCTCAGAAGACGTGCAGGGGTTTTGGGGGCAGTGCTTATTGAGAATGGGGTCCATGAATGATTCCTTTCCCTTCCCATTAGGGAGGGAGGGGGAGGAGTGGAGAAGTGGCCTGCCCTGTGGGGCTTGGGAGGGGGGAGCTGTGGGGGCCCTGATAGTGACAGGCGAGGTATAAATAGCTCGGGCCCGAGGCTCAGGCTCATGTTCTGTCGGCTGCCTGTGACGAGGCGCTCAGGAATTCCGCTCTCCTATGGGCACCCCCTCCCTATCCCCAGCACTGTCATACCCCATACCACCTTTGTCCCAAGGCCAAACCAGCCACCGAGCATCAGAGCTGTCTGCTTGGGAGGCTGAGTTCTCCCGTGGAGAGATGCCCAGCTCTGGGGACACATGACACATAGCTAGGTCTCACAAGGGACTGAGTGTGTGTGTGTGTGTGTGTGTGTGTGTGTGTGTGTAAAGACACTTCTGACACCCCACCGAGGTGCCGGCTGAGGGCTCAGTGATGTTGTCTCTGAAGCCTTGAGGAAGAAACTGGGGAACAGATCTGAGAAAGGATGGGTGCGTCTCTCTGAGCAGCTGGGAGGAGAGAACAGGGTAAAGTGGGTTTGCTTGGAGCCAGCAGCCCCTGCACACATGCTAGCGGCTCAGGGACCTGTTTTGTGGGCGTTACCTGAGGCCCCTCATTTGGTGGAGGGCCTCTGTTAGGGTGGCATGTTCAGAGGGAAGCCGCAGAGGGGAGAAAGAAGTCTCTCTCCTGCTTCTCGCCCCCCCCCCCACCCCCCCACCCCCCAGAGAAGTCCTTGTGAGACCCCAGAGGAGTGAGTGGTCCAACAGAGCAAGGAGCCTGGTGCCAAGGATGGTTCCCGGAACCCTCCTTACCCCCCTGAAACCGGAGCCTGTTGCTCTCCAGGATAAATCGGGGCCTGACTCAGGCCCCAGCCAGCCAGTCAAGTCACAGCAGCCTGACCCAGGGGCAGGCCGGTGACTCAGCCCTCAATATAGCCCATGAGCCCAGGGCCCAGGCCCGGCCATGAGGCTGGAACAGACCGTGCACAATGCTGGTCCTGGGCTGCCAAGTGGAGTGGCCTCCCTGAGGGCCAGCGTGTGTCCCTGCCTGGGCCAGACAGGGCTCACAGAGGGGCTTACAGGGGGTTTCATCAGCTGGGTATTTGGGGCGGTGGTGGCTGGGGCCGCAGGCCGTTTATACCCCCTGACTCACCACCTGCTGACCTGTCTCTGGGGAGCAGGTTGCCTGGCTTTCCACCCGGCCCCGGTTCTCGCATCAAGGGACGCTGCCCCTCCGCCGCGGACAGTGGCCGTATCTAACTGGGTCTGCGCAGAGTCTGAATGAGCAGGCCCAATGCGCCATGTTTTTCTGGAGCCAGGGACATTTTCACAGTCATTGGTGAAATAATAGGCTGGCCAGGCTCACAGCAGGCCCTTTGATACTGATTGTGGCCCTGACCCAGGTGCCAGGGACAGTGTGGTAAGACGGAAAGAGCTGCCCTAACTGGTTTGGCTCAGTGGAAAGAGTGTCGTCCTGCAAACTAAAAGGTCCCAGGTTCGATTCTGGTCTAGAGCATGTACCTTGGTTATGGGCACATCCCCAGTGGGAAGTGTGTAGGAGGCGGTTGATCAATGTTTCTCTCTCATCGATGTTTCTAGCTCTCTATCCCTCTCTTCCTCTCTGTAAAAATATCAATAAAATATATATTTTTTTAAAAAGATGGAAAGAGCTATAGGCTCTGTAATTATGGGCAGGTGATGTCACTTTTTTGGGCCTGTTTTCTCATTTCTAAAATGGAGTTAATAGCCCAGCTGGCATAGCTCAGTGTTTGAATGTTGACCTATGAGGCAGGAGGTCATGGTTCAGTTCCCTGTCAGGGCACGGCCTGGGTTGCAGACTCGATCCCAAGTGTGGGGTCGTTCAGAAGGCAACCGATCCATGATTCTCTCTCATCACTGATGCTTCTCTCTCTCTCTCCCTCTTCCTTTATGAAATCAATAAAAATATTTTAAAAAATAGAATAGAGTTAATAGTGGTCTCACGGGGATTTTTTATGTGTGAAGATGAAAGGAGGCAACGTAAAATGATGAGCACGGTGCCTGGCAGCTAGTAGGTGATCAGGAAAAGTCTACTTCCTGTGCTGGTATCTTGGAAAGCCTATGGGTTCTGGGGAGCTAGGTCTTCCTCCCACCTCTGTCTCTATCCCTGGTAGAGTCCACAACCAGGATCTCCACCATGCTTCCTTCTTTCCTTCTCTACATCCTAACACTCCACCTGCCAGCATCAGAACCAGAGCACTTCTGATCTTTGGAACTACCCACCCTAACCCCCAATAGCAAGTGATCCTTGACAGGAGTAGTAGATGGTATATTGTACCACGTGACCCAGGAAGGGAAAGCAGAGGGGGGTGTTGTGCAGGGAGAGAGCAGAGAGGAAGCAGTTAGGCAGAGGGCTGTGGAGGGGGGGAAATTAGAGGTCCTTGAAGGTGGGATGAGTCCTTGGTTCTATCTGTACCTCAGCCTGGGTGCATGTTCCCCTGGCTTCTAAGAGACACCCTGTAGACTTAAAGCTAGTTCAAGTGACTAATACATTCAACACAGAGAGGCCTCTTTACTCTGCTGAAGTATATCAATAAGACCAGGAGTCAGAGTTCAAAAGGATGAGGAGAATGGCTTTCTCAAATGAGCCAATGGGCCTGACCATTGTGGCTCAAGGTTGAGCGTTGACCTATGAACCAGGATGTCATGGTTTGATTTCCGGTCAAGGCACATGCTCGATCCCCAGTGGGGGGCATGCAGGAGGCAGCTAGTCAATTATTCTCTATCATCATTGATGTTTCTATTCCTCTCTCCCTCTTCCTTCCTCTCTGACATCAATAAAAATATATTTTAAAATAAAATGAGCCAATGGGCAAGTGTCCTAAAGGAAGAGCTCTGTATTCTAAGCAAAAAGGCTGGGAAAAAGCAGGATCATTTTCCTGTCATTGCCCAGGCTCTAGATTCAGGCCTGGGAAGGACAATAAAGTCCTGAGGCCAATTGCCTACCAGACCATGACCTCCATCTTGACTTCTGATTAATTCCAAGTTAAATCAGTGATCCACAGTGGTAGGTAACCTTCTAGTCCTTTCCGCCATGTATGTTCTCTAGCCAACTGGTAACTAAAGTCGATAAATAGCAGGGTTTCATTACACTAAACCACCAGGAGCCTGGGACCAAAGGCACCAGTGAGTTATGAAGGAATTTCAATTAGGTTCCAACTGAGGACACACAGTCTAATATAACGGAGGGCAGTGCTTCTGAAATTTTCTTGGGCCTACTGACCCACTGGGAATCTTGTTTACATGCAGGTTCTCTGCTGCATGTCTGAAGGGGGCCTGAAAGGCTGCCTTTCCAACAAGCTCACAATGCTGACCTGTGGGCCACACTCTGAGTAGCTAGAAGCAAGGCCACCCTAAACCAGTGCTATCTTTGAAGTCATGTAGAGGGAGGCAAAGGGGACATGTGGCACTGCCATCAGTCTGCCCAGGTGCAGCCCTGTTTAAGAGGCTGGTCTTGCTGAAACCAGTTTGGCTCAGTGGATAGAGTGTCGGCTTGCGGACTGAAAGATCCCAGGTTCGATTCCGGTCAAGGGCATGTACCTTGGTTGCGGGCACATCCCCAGTAGGGGGTGTGCAAGAGGCAGCTGATCGATGATTTTCATCCATGTTTCTAACTCTATCCCTCTCTCTTCCTCTCTGTAAAAAAAATCAATAAAATGTATTTAAAAAATAAAAATAAATAAATAAAAGGCTGGTCTCATTTTCAGCACTGGCCCCAGGGCTGCTGGGATGGACTTCCACCCAGTTCAGCCTCGTCACTCCTCTGGGCTGCACACAATTTTAAAATCTAAGTGGCTTTGCTGCTGAATTCACTCAGTGCTTAGCAGTGTCCACTATCAGTCATGCTTTATAGGTTGCTTTGGATATTTGGGTGAATGTCTTTTCTGGCATTAGGTGGGAAGGAAGTAGAGAGGAGGGGTCTCAGGGAACCAGTGGTCATGGGGGTCTTATGAACATACTTTGAGGGTTTTCACAGGGAAACTTCATGATGAGAACAACCAATCACAAAGCATTCCACGGGGATTAACATTAAACAAGGATACTCATAATAAATTATCCTCATGTTCTGCTTGTCCTCACTCAAACCCATTCTCAATCCTTTGCCCTGCTTTGAACTCCAGGAGGCTGACCTACAAGGATGACATCACATGGGCACCTCTGCTCTCTGGCTCCCAGTAGGGCTCAGCCAACGAGAGGTACCAACAGAAACCTGGGGGTGGGGAGAAGGTGGGAATATTTGTGGCTCTGACAAGGACCGCATCTCCCTGTGGCCTCCACGGGTCTGGGGCCCCTTTGCAGGCCTGGAATGGCAGCCCCTTTCCACTGTTGCTGGTATCTGGGGACTTCACTACTCCTTATTGGTTTTCAAGTTTGCCTTCTGTACATTGTCCGTCATTAAACTTTTCAGCAAAGCTTTTGTGTGTGTGTGTGTGTGTGTGTGTGTGTGTGTGTGTGTGGCCTGTTCACTGCCAGGTGCAAACCCCTTGAGAAGTCATAGGACTGAGCCACAAAGGCTCCCACGCAGATCTCAGGGCATTCTTCTCCAATGGCTAGAAGGCCGGGTCATTGTGCCCCCCTCACACAAAGTACCCAGTTCATTCCATTTCTCTGTGCTCAGATGAGCTCCCTGAGAGTGTGTTAATAGGTACAGACCAATCCATCTGTGATTTGGCTGGCAGCACAGGAGCCAGCTTCATTTCTGGAGTCATTTCTTGGGTGAGAAATCATATTTAGGAGTCAGACCTTTATGCGAAGTGCCCAGTTTAAGGGAAACGGTTCAGCTCTGGTTGTGTTGTGAGGTATTTAACAAATCAGAAGCCACACAATCTCATGTAGTTAGGTTGACATTTAATTACAAGGAACCCAGGATCTTACACAAGGCAGGAGATGGGCGCCAGCAGCTCCCCACAAGCCTTTCCAGCCTGGGTGACTGAGGCTAAGAACAGGGGGACACTGGGACATGTGGATGGATGGGGCTCCGGCACAGTGTGTCCTGCCCAAAGCTGAGGGTCGTAGCCATTGGGGATCTGCCCCCGCGGCTGGCCCGGGTCAGGTCTGCCATCACTCCATGAGGCAGTACTCTGTCTCCCGGTGTCGCATGTTGGGTAACAGATACAGAGCCACAGCTGCAAGAGCCAAGAACACCACAGGCTTCCACATCCCAAACATGTTCTGTGGGGACCAAAGGCAAATGGTGAGTGCCCAGCCTTCTGAACCCGTCCCCAAGCCACATATCCCCTGCCTACTGGTGCTGGAGACACCCGGGGACCATCATGGCCCACTCCTTCTTACCTCCTGGATAACTGCTGGACACAATGTGGCCTGAGTCCTGGCACCACTAGATACCTGGAATGATCTTATGTGCCCCACCTGAGGTGCCTGCCTGTTTGCATGCCCCATGGGGTGAGAATACCAGTTCCTGTGTGAGGAAGCAAGTTCAGGAGCCAGACTTCAGAGTATCCAAATGGTTGTAATGGGGAAGGTTGGCTACCATGGCAAAAATATGAGGGTACATGAGGGCCTTTAAGAAAAGCAGCTGCACCTCATTAATTCCTGGAGAATGAACTCAGAGACAAGAGGATATTAAGACTGAGAGGAAATAAAGAAAGCACACCATGGAGTGCAGGCAAATCTGAGGTCCTGGGCAGCCAGAAACCTTTATGGAGAATGATGGTGGCTCAAGGAAATTCAAGGAAGCCGGCCACTGGCTCTGGGAGGCTGCCAGACCCTGCTGACTACAGCAAATCCTGCTGATTCATTCAGGGAACATGACATCCTGAACAAGAAAATACATACTTGAGGAAGTAGTTCCTAATTTCATTACCTTTTTGCTGTATTACTTGAAAGACAGAATTTGAGTTTTCAGTCGTAAGCTACGGCATAACAGAAATACAGTTTTAGGGAAGGGCGAATAATGCCCATCAATGCTAAGAATGCATTTGCTCAGAGAATAATGAACCCAAAAAAGGAGGATTTTAAGCCAACTATAAAGAGCAAAGAAAACCTCCTACACTTGTAAAAAACAGTTACTAAAAAGAACATAAGATATGAAGTGAGAAGCAAAACAATGTTGGAGTTGGGTATACAGAGTAATTCATGTAAGAAAATAACTGAAAAGCGAACTAGGAAAAACACTGGCATGCTCAGATGCTCATATCCTAATGTGTATTGATTGCTACACATGCCAGTCTGGGTTTTTTAAGGGTGGAAAGTGCTGAACCCATGCAAGTGAACCTGCGTCTTTTACACCAGGCACAGGCAGGATTCCAGGCTGGCTGAGCAAAGGGCTGGTTGAGTATCACAAAGAGGTAAGCCATGTCAGGCTTCCCTTTCAGACTGGGTTTCAGACTAAATTCACAGATCCAGAGACGAATCGTACCCCTGAAGCCTGTGTAATTTTATTAGCCAACGTCACCCCAATAAATCCAATTTTAAAAATAAAATAAATTCACTGATCAAGAAAATCATGTTTTGGACTTAATCAAGGTGCCTGACAAGGTTTTTCATGATATCTTTGGAGAGTATATGAGGGAGGCAGTAGGATGACAGCACGGTTTGTTGCGTGACCATTTGTTATGTGGCAAATGAGCTGGATAAAAGCCTGGCGAGATGACATCCGAGAGGCTCGGCCCTCACCTGTGACGTGGATGAGAGATGAGGGAGGGCTCGTCACCCCTGAGGATGACAAGCTGGTAGGAAAAGGAAATATTTTGAAACGAGAGTTGAGATGAAAAAGAAAACAGGTTAGATCTCACAGGTTAGATCAGTGGATTATCTCTAATGGGGATAAATGAAAATTTCTGTCTTGAATCCACAAAAGCAACTGCAGGTAGAGAATGGGGAGGGGTCACTTAGCAGATGCAACATGCAAAGGGGTTTTATAATACACGAAACAGATGAACAATGTGATCGGGGGCTGCATAAAGAGAAGTATGGTATCTTCCCAATTACCTGGAAGCAACCAAGGAAAATGGCTGAAAATGAGGAGATAGGGAAATAGGATTGGAATTTTAGCTGTTGCTAATGTTAAGTCCTTAGAATCTGATTCACAGTTTCCTGGCTCTATTACTAAGCTTCTCTGTGCCTTAGTTTTATCACATACCAAATTAATAATAGGGTTGTTGTAAGATTGAAATGAGTATCTATAGATAAAGTGATTAGGATAGCCATGGCACAGAGTATGCATTGTATAAGTGTCTGTTCTTTTTATTTATGTGGTGTTTTATCATTTGTAAAGTGCTTTTACATATATGAACTCATCTGATCCTCAGTGGGGAAGGCAGAGGTTTTATCTTTTGCTTACATTTGAAGAAATAGACATTCAGATTATGCATTTTGCCCCCTGGGACCAAGCTGTAAGAAGCAGAGACAGACGCTGCCAAGTTCTCTGACCACCTTGTCAGGCAGTTTCTACCTATGCTACCTCACTTCCTGGCTGGGGAGCTGCACAGTTGGTGCAGCAGGCTCTGGGCATGCCCAGCTCCCCTGAGAGGACCCTAACCAGGAGTTCCTTCCTCTCCCTCTGCTTGGGCAGGCTGCGTTTGAGCTGGAGAAAGGTTGTAGCTGAATAATCTGGGCCTCATCCCATAGTGACTTAGAAAAAGGGGCAGACAGGGACGGTCCGGGTATAGGAAGAGACCCATCACTAAAGGTGCTGAAGACTGTCTATGGGATGTAAGTGTAATGCCTAAAAGGAGAAGAGCTAAAAATGGGAGAAAGTGAGGGGGTGGGGAGAAAAGAGAAAAAGGGAAATGCTGATAAAAAGCTATCAGCAAGTGCTTTAGCTGCCACTCTGAACCTATGCATTAAACCAACTATACTCCGCTAACTGGGAAGTGAGAAGGAGGGTGAGAGAGGGCGGGGGAGCATAATAAGGAGCTTAAACAGGCTGAGAGAAGAGTTTATGGTTCTCGAAGGCAGGGGGAACCCTAGGGTTTTACCTTGGGCCACAAGGCCACATCCTGCCCCCTGAATTTGGTATCCTGTTGGTACCAGATTGCATGGACTGGCCAACTGGAAGGTGCCCAGAATATACCAGCCTTGGTTCCCTGAGACACTGGCATCTCCGGTTGGTGGAAACTTTTCACCAATATAGCTCCACATTCTCTCCAGGAAGCCCAGCTGAGAATTGGCCCCCAAAGAGATAACTAGGAAAAAATCCCTGGCATTCCTGTTCTGACTTTTCTGAAGACCAAAAACCCCAAATCAGAGAACTTCTCCGTAGAAAGTATATAATATGGTAGGGGTTTCAGTCCCATTTTTACCAAGGTAGAAGGACGAAATGAGGCTACCCTCATACCCATGACCCTACGGGAGTCACAGCTCTTTAGACCTCTTCTCTCACCCAACAGGGGCGGTGGTGAGCAGTTACAACAGTGAGTGCTTGGCTCTGGGGCTACACAAAGAGCACCAGGCCCGCCTTACAGACAGACAGACAGCTCATCAGAAGTAGTAGGGCAGCTTTGGAAGCAGCAAAAGTGCTGGGATCATCACAACTTTTCCCAGCCAGAAGACTGAAGCTCAAACTCTGTCCAGAGTGGGCATTCCAACTCCCTATGTGTTATAAAGACATGCTCCAAGAAGTCACAGATTTCCAAAAGCAAGAAGCAAGCAGCTGAGAGAAAAGGAAAAGAGGGGAGGCCAGGGCACCCTCCCTCGATCCCTCGGAAGACACAATACCAGTACCTGCGTTAGGACGACGTCTCGGCCCACCAGCACCAGAGCAAAGCCGATATGATCACCAGGCCTACAAGAGGCAAGGAGAAGATGGGGGGGTGGGGGACAGGGGATGGCTGCAACATATCAAATGAGAAAGAAGCGCGAGGAGAGACAGGAGGTGAAAGAAAGGTGGCGTAAAAAGACATAAACACATGAATTCAACAGATAACGAAGATGAGAAAACAAAGGGAAAAGAGAGAGAGATCGAGAGATTAAGTAACTGGTCAGCGAGAGCAGCAGGGTTTCTCCTCTGCTACCGGGCCTGGTTCTCCCCACTGGCAGCCTCCAGAAGGCTCAACACGGATAGGCTTCAACCAGGTGGTGAGTCCAGCTTTCCGGCTTCATTTCCCTCTCAAACCGGTCAAGTGGGTGCTCTGCCCAGACCTTGCCTGAGGGTCAGTAACTGGAAAAGCGAGCGCCAAGGAGGAAGCCAGGCTCTTCAGATGAGGATGTATGCTTTGCCACCCTAGAAAGAGCCCGTCTCTTGCCAGGTCACCTGTCCCTTTGTCAGCCCCTTGTTCTGGCTGTTTTCCACCAACTCTCTGAGTGTTCTGGGCTCTGGTCCCTAGGAGTGTAAGGCTGTGGTTGTGAGACAAAATGCATTAAAACAAGTCAACAATGGAGAAGCGCCAGTTCTTTGCCTGCAGCAATCTTCCAGAGACAAACTGTGCTTGCCGGCGATCACACACCTGCCAGCAGAGCTGCCAGCAAAGGAGACAGGACCTCCTGGGCCGAAGGGCCACCTCCACAGGAAGTGCTTGACTTAGAAAGTATCAATCAGGTCTGGCATTGAGCAATATGGCACCCAAGGCCAGGAAATCTCTGAGGCTCTAAACCAGCACCTGGTGGAATGCCATGAATTCAAAGAAATTAGACACCAACACCGGGATAGAGGCTGCGGTTCTCCCACTCCCCACCCTAAGCAATGGGCTGCCCCTCCTGCTGGCAGGAGGCCTTGTTCTGTCAGCGTCCCTAGTGCACTAATGCACTAAGGCAGGGGGGCACCCTCCTGACATAAGTAACACGCTACCACATACAGGAAGAGGGGGAACTCCAATTCGCTGTGGAACTGTATGGCAAAGACCACCTTTGCTGGGAACCAGTAACCCCATCCTCGTCCCCAGCAAAGGTGGCCTTTGCCATACAGTTCCACAGCGAATTGGTTTAATCTGCCATTTCCCACAGAGAGACCACTCTCTCCAATCCCGTCTCCATCTCCGCTTTTCCCGCCTCTACTCCGGTAGAAGTCCATCCTCGGCTGGATCACCCTGGACACAGGAGCATCTGAGCCCAAGGACCCATTTCCCACACGATCCAGCCTTTGGCTGTGGTTACCTTTCTTCTCTCAGAAATTCTGAGGGGGTTTTCCTCAGCTGTTTCAAGACGAGGGCTGTTGTCCTCATCTTTACCCTCCTGGTCTTGGGACTCTTCACATACCTCCTTTGCATCTTCTGTGGGCTTCGTTTCTATGGGAGCGGGGGGCTCAGGAACTGGTTCATCCTTGGCCTCCTCCTTTGGCTCCTCTTCAGCTTCCTCCCTATTTTCCTCCTCCATTTTCTTCTCCTCTTTAGGTGGATCGGGATTGGCCTCATAGTACTGCACTATGTCCACATTCTGCGGGGGGGAGGTGGGGCAGGACGGGGGACTCTGTTACCTGCCAATATCCCTACCCTGGGCACAATGCTGAACTATCTCAAGAACACATCGTCCCATGTCCTCACGGAGCGTGGGCAGCACTGTGATGTGGGACTGCTCCCGGCGCGGAGGGCAGTCACCCCCAGCCTCTCTAGACCCGTCGGTCCGCCTATCTGGCCCTCAGCCATTAGACAGCTGAGAACTAAAGGTTCTTGAGCTCTCACCTCACCTGCTCTTCCTAAGCCTGCAGTGACTCCTGTTTTACCCACTCCTCTTCCACGTATGTGTTTGTAACTATTTTGAATAAATTCCTCTCTTCTCATCCATTTGGTCCTTCTCTTGAGCATGTGACCCAAGAAGCACAGAGGCCCAGGAAGTTGGGCTGGGTTAACTGAGGCAGCTGCGGTCCTTTGGGGCCACATGAGTGGTCTGAGCTCTACTCTCCCCTTCACTTCCCAGGAAAAGATCTGCTCTAAATACCTTAGAGACCCCAGAAACTTCTCTACAAATACTTCCCTTGGTCAGGATGGTGGGAGATGATCTTTCTTCCCAGGATCTTAGCTACCTTCTGCTTCTGGCGACATGGGTTACTACTCACCTGCTTGCTCTCACTACTCCCCAGGCTTGCCTTGGACACCTTTTTATCTTTAAGCCCGTTGGCATTCTTATTCACGTTGTTATTGGAATTCTTTCCGTCGACAGCAGAGGCCCTCTTCTCTTTGAGCTGGCGAAGCTCTTCCTGGCAGCACTGCAGCTGCCCCTCCAAATGCTCCTGCTCGGCCAAAAGCCGGCCCTGCTCGTCCATGCTGGCCTGGTACTGCAGCTGCAGCTCCCGCAGCTTGGCCTGCAGCTCTTTGATCTGTGGGCGGTGGAGCCCGTTACCCACCGCCTGGCCTACGCAGCCCACCTGGGCCCTGCCGGGGTCGCTGCCTCGGAAATGTCCCCACTGGAGCACATGGGGGCCGGCAGCAGAACATAATGACTGAGAGTGTGGACTCTGGGACCAGGCTGCCTGGGTTCACGTCTCAGCCCCACTTAATGACGCTGGACAGGTTATGAAAACCGAGAGAAAACCTCAAACTGGGAAACGAGCCTCTAAAGCAGTTTTACAAAGAACTCTTCCCTCACTTGAGGCACCTGGTGGTTTACATCTAAAATGGCCAAACGATGACTTACATGGTATTTTTACGGTGATCTGTCTGAAGAATAACTCTAGGGCTACCCCTTCTGAACTTGGATTTCATTCCATCATGACTTTTGCTGGGAACTCCTACTTCACTCAAACTGTCTCTCTACTGGCACAGTCACCGAAGGAACTGTGTTGGGCACCTGACAGTGCGCCTGGGCACCTGCACTTCGCCATGGAAAGAGCGGCAATTCCCAACCCTGCTCCCTAACCTCTGGTCTGGCTTCCCTGACTTCCGGCAGCACATCAGGGTCTCCATGGTAGGCATCTACACTAGCCAACCTAGGCCCACGCGTCTGCTCTCGGACCTCTCCCCTGCACACAGGGGACCCTGCTGGACTGCGCTGCTCTTGCTCAGAGACAAAGCTTTCTGTCCCAATGCCAGGGACCTGGCATTACGACAGACCCAGGAGGAGGCGAGGCCCTGTCCTTCAACCATCTAGTTGAAGAGACAAGACAAACACATGCAAACTAACTAAAGAAAGTTGGCAGTTGAAAAATACAACTGGCCAGAAGTGCTCTGGAGAATAGTGCAGACAAGAGAACAGCAGTGGCAGAGGGAAAAGAACTCAGTCTTGAAGATCCGTAAGTCCAGCACGGTGGCCACCTGAGAAACGTCCAGGCCGCCGGCCTCCTGGGCCTCAGTGCCCGCTGTGTCCGTCCGACCAGGAAGGCGGCAACAATACAGAGCCGCAGTGAGCCCGACCCCCTCTCCTCAGCCTCTCCGAAATGGCTCCGACCTCCTCGGCTCTAAGGACTCCTTCAAGAACCCTGCCTCCCTGAGAGCAGTTACCTCATTCTTGTCACAGATGGAGGAGGCTGCAAGCTTCTCTCGGCACTCGCAGCACTCCCTGAACACCTTTTCACAGGCATCC
This sequence comes from Pipistrellus kuhlii, assembly GCF_014108245.1. Classification (NCBI taxonomy): domain Eukaryota; kingdom Metazoa; phylum Chordata; class Mammalia; order Chiroptera; family Vespertilionidae; genus Pipistrellus; species Pipistrellus kuhlii. Next base: position 11,543,333 of record NW_023425405.1, on the reverse strand, counting down.
AGCTCTTCCTTCAGCTCCTTCTGCTGGTCCAGGAGCGTCCCCATCCGCTCCTGCAGCCGGACGTGCTCCTCCTGGCTGACCTGGTACATGGCCTGCACTCCCTGCAGCTTGACCAGCACCTCGGCAACCGTTTCCTCGAAGCTCTGTGGAGGGCGGGGAGGAGTGACGGCACCCTGGGGAGCACCTGCCCTCCGCCCCACTCTGCGAGGCCCTTCCTCAGTGAGACCAGAACCTTCTCTCCCTGTCTGTGTGTGAGCTGGCTACTTTTACCTCTACGTCTTCGGGCTCAGCAGGCTCCTCCTCGGGGCTGCTGGGATAGCTCCTGAGGCAGGTGTCAGAGCTACTGCCGCTGTTCTGAATGGTGATGACGCTGCTGCTGCTGGTGGTGCGGTAACTCTTCAGACAGGTCTCCGTGATGCTGGTGCAGCTGTCGTAGCTCTTGAGTAAGTTCTCCTCGCTGGTCTGGGCGCTCCCGAGGCTCTCGCTGCAGTCAACGCTGCTGTCGTAACTCTTTCTGTAGGACTCAAAGCTTGTTTTTATGGAAGGGGCCCGGGCTTGGAGCAGCTGCATTTCCTCCAGGCAGAGCTGCAAGTCAGCCTGCAGCCTCTTCCGCTCCTCGAGGAGCCGGCCGTGCTCCTGCTGCTGTAGCTCCTGCTCGGTCTTGCTGGTCTCGTACAGGTCCTGCAGGGTCTGCATGTGGGAGGCGATCGTCTTGGACTGCCGGGAGTGGGTGGGAGACAGCGTCGTTACTGACAGGGCAGTCCAAGCTGCGCCCCTCCTGGCGCAGAGGTCTGAGCACACCTTAGAGGACTGCACACCCTCACTCCAGTCCTAGGACAGCCTAGGCCATCAGCCTAGCCTACGGGTACTGGCGCGGGTCAGTTCCTTGCTCCTGGGGAAAATCTCCCCAGGGAGGATACTCCAGTGTTTCCGCGTTCCCAATTCTGTCGTTTCTGCACTCAGCCCTCTCTCCTTGGAGTGGTGCTGAGTGGGTCTTGAGAACGCCTGCCCCTCCTCATTCAGGCGTGCCGTTATCCCTGCCTTGGCCTGGAATACGAGCGTTCCTCAGAGGAGGGAGTCAAGGTCTCACTACGAGTCCCTGACCTCCTGCCCCAATTCCGAATCTGGACTCTGGGGATGTTTCCCAGACCCTCTGGGTCTGGCTTCTTGGCTACGGATGCCCAGGACAAGGTCTGATCGATCCAGGAAACATTTCATGCCTGGTCCCTGGTTCCTGTGCTATCTAGGCTGAAATCTGATGCCCCCAAAATCTGACCAAATCTCAGTTTGGACTCCTGCTATCCCCTGGGTCTCCTTGTCTGGCTAACATCCGAATTAATTCATTTTGCCCAAACTGAGTCTACCTGCTCTTCCTTGCTCTCACTGAGCCCTCAGGTCAATTCACCCCCCAACCCTGAAAGACTTAAATGGAGATCTCCCCCAGTGAGCCCTCAGAGGCGTGGCCCTTTGCTAGTGTCTAATCCCCCTGACCTGGCTGCTATTCTTGCCAATGTTGCGATGAAAGCAGTATGGTCAGTATCAAGAACTCTTCATGCTAGGATGCTGCCTTTGGAGAGGAATGGCCCCGTACTGGCCTTATGTAGAACACCAAAAGGTTATAGATCTTATCAATTATCAACCATTTCATGAGAAAAGGATGACACCTTTAGTCAGTCCCAAGCAATCCAAACACTAAAATGGTTTTATACATCTGGAAAATGAGATGCTAAAGAGATTGAGACAAATCATCAGGCAATTACAGACTTCCGGGTTGTCCCGGTTCTAAGTGCTCCCCGGTCTGCGGCTGGGCATTCACCTGGGGGTCCTCAGGCCGTATCTGACGCCTCGTCTCCAGGGGCCAGCCCATGGCTGTCATGGCGGGGGCAGGTCAGGGCTCCAGGCTCATCCTGACTCCTGGCCTAACAGGCCTTCCTAACACTCCTGTGCGGCCCCTTCCCCTGCTGTCCCCAGAATCGCCTCCCTGCCTCTTGCTATGGTTACCTTGTCGTGGACATGTTTTGAGGACTTATGTGATTTGGAACATTCTGGATTCTCCAACACATCCTGGAAATGAGACTCTTTGTAAACATGCAGCAATTTGTGCAGCTCTGATTGTTCTTTTAATACGTTTTCTTGATTGCGTATCAGTTGTTTCTGCTCTTCCTGCATGCCTTGGTAGAGCAGCTGCAGTTCATACAGGTCTTGTAACTTTGCAAGTAGCTCGTAACTCTGCGAGGTAGAGTGGAAGGAAGGGGCGGGGGCTGTAGTGGTCACAGGGAAAGCCTCTGCCTCCTTCCTGCTGGAGACCCTTCCCCCTCAGGAACCCCGGGATTGGCTCTGCAGTCCGACCGGGACGGGCAGTCCTGCGGAGATGTGCCAGTTGAGTAGAACTGATCTCTTGTGTTTGGATGTATTTGGAGCTTACAAAGTACTTTCAAGTATATTCTCTCCAGATAGATTAAATATCTAAATATAAAATGCAGGACAGATCCCAGAGCGTAGATGTATTTTAAGATATAAAACCCAAGCCCTGGCCGGTGTGGCTCAGTTGGTTGGCGCATCATCCCTTACACTGGAAAGTGGCAGGTTTGATTCTCGGTCAGGACACATACCCAGCTTGTGGGTTAATCCTCATTTTGGGTGCATATAGGAGGCAGCCAATGGGTTTCTCCTCTCTCTCTCTCTCTCTCTCTCTCTCTCTTCAATCAATAAAAAAACAACATATCTTCAGGTGAAAATTAAAAACAAAAAGTAAAACCCTAATCAGCTATATTAAATTTTTTGGTTTGAAGTTTTTTGGTGAGAAAGTAAGGAGTGGTTGGTTAAAGAAAGAAAAATCTTAATCTCCACGTTTTCTTTTTCTCAAGTATAGTCACACCTGAGAAGCTTCTCAAAGCCACTCCTCCACAGTCAGCAGCCGTTTGCTGGCTGCCTTTACCTTCTGCAGGAGGCCACATTTGGGTGTCGGGAACGTGAGCCTGTGCAGTTCTTCTTGCAGCTGGCCCTGCTCCTCCTGCAGCCTCCTCTGGTCCTCCAGGAGTTCGCACTGCTCCATTTGCAGCTGCCCCATCTCCTTCTGGCTGGCCTTGTACTTTTCCTGCAATTCTGTCAGTCTGGATAGCAGTGCATCACACTGTGGGCGGGCGGGCGGGTGGGCGGGCGGGGGGGGGGGGGGTACTCTGTAAGGCAGTTCTCCGCCTATGTGGCCCGCAGAACATTTCTGTGTCCTCCCGCCTCTTGTGATTCACCAGGATCGCCCTCCCTGAACTGATCATCCCAAGCCACACTGCGCCGTTTCAGATGCCGAGTGGGGAACGCCAGCAGGCTGCTAGGGATGGCCGTTTGGCTGTGCTTTAAGTGTTTCTATTAGCCCCTTCCGAGAGCATTCTGAGTGGGAGTTATCCCTCCCTTTTCATTTCCCTGCCGCCTTCCTTTCCTCTGGCCCTTTCCTTTGGTATATGCCATTTCTCACCCTGCTGGGAATTCTACTCCCTATTACTCTCTTTATCCTAAATTTGCTTTTATTCCTAAGTATGCTTCTTACCAATAAATAAATAATTTCTCCCTCCCCCTCCCCCCATTTTTGTTTTTGTAATCATCTTTTAAAATCTTTAGAAAAGAATGTGCAATTGCTGAATTTGGGTTAAGAAAACTAAATCATCCTATGATTCCAGAAATCTAAATCTTCTAATATGGGACTAATCTCAATGCTGCTTTATAACCAGAGGAAAAGCGGGCCCGTGTGCCAGCACGCTGTTCCTCTGCCATCAGGGGTGGTGACACGGCTGCCCTTCCTCCTAAGTTCAGTGGGAACGGGGAAAGAGGGGGCAGGAGCCTGGGTGTCGAAAGGCAGGCAGACTGTTGGGATGACTTAAATAACCGCCCCAATCCTGTGTCCCCTGAAGGCCTTCCCCTGGGGACACAGCCTGCTGTTGGCAGTGGCAGGAACCAATGAGCATTTTGGCCGAATGTGACTTGTTCCACTACTTTTTGAGACTCTTGGGCCTGTTCTCTATCATGCTTCAACACCCTTCCATTTCCTATCAGCGACCTGAAAGCGCCCAGCACAGGCTAACTGGTAATGACTTGCATTTTACACACTATGCTAAAAGGAGAGAATGAGTAAGGAAGGCTTTATGTATCACTATAGGATTTGTTACTGAAAGGAAGTGGGTAAGAGTAGTATTCTGTTCAGTGTAAAGAGAGGAAGAGTCAAGTTTAGAGGATTCAACTACTCTGAAACCTCAGCCCTTTGAATACCCAATTGGTGTTCTGGCACAAGACCAGCCACCTGACAAGAGCACTTGCAATCTGCCTCAGCGAGTCAGACCCTCTCTTTCTGGTTCTAACAATAAAAGTGACATATACGGGCCTATGTGTGTGTTCTCCACAAATAACAAGATATCACTCCACATGGAATTATGTGCGAGCATTCCAGTGTTCAGACTGGATCCAGATAGACTGATCCTACTAAGCTCTGACTCAGGTCAAGGAAAACTGTTTTAAAAGTTAACAGCCCGGGGCTCTGCCTCTACTCCCTGCCTCGCGGTACTCAGCTGTGAAGGCACGAGAGCCGTGCCCCTGGGGGGCAGGATGGCTTCCTCTTTGGCCCTCACCTCCGTTCTCCAGAGGAGGCGCCCAGGGGCTCCCGCCTCTCCTCACCATTACCTTATTGGCACATTCCAGCTTGTCCTCTGGGATGCACTGGGCGATCCTGAGCTGTGTCAGCTCGTGCTGGCAGAGCATGAAGTCCTGCTCCAGCCGATCGTACATGTGCTTCTTCCGCTGCAGCTCCTCCTGGCTGTGCTGGTACTGCTGCTTCACTGTCTGAAGCTGGCACTGCATCGCTGCGTTCTGAGGCAGGGAGCAGCCCGCCATCACCCAGGGCAGTGCTGCCCTCTCTCCTCTCAGGCAGTGACGAGGGGAGGACTACCTGTCCTCTCCAGTCCCAGTCTCATCCCACTGAGGCTCCTGAGATGGACAAGCCCCTAAGAGGCCCTACACAGAGACCCTGGGCTTCCATTTGGGGCGTGGTGAAAGTAAAGGGGTTTGTTTTTATAGGCTGATTTCCTGATTCAAAAGAAAAGGAAGCTGAGAGCACCATAGTGCTCTGAGAGCACTTTTCTACTAAGGGATGCTTTACCTCCCTCACCAACAGCTCCTCCATAGCCCTCCTGCCGTCCCTGCTCCTCCTCGGCACCGGTCCTCGCTCAGCGGCCCGGCCTGGCCACCTGCTCCCTCACCTGGAGCTTCTTTTACCTTCTCATTGCTCTCTTGGAAATAGCACTCGATGTCTCTGAGGCGCTGCACCTCGGCCTCCTGGTACCGCAGGTCCTCCCGCAGCCGCTGCTGCACGTCCAGCAGCTTATCCTTCTCACACGAGAGGTTCTCGTACTGGAGCTGCAGCTTATGCAGCCGGCACAGTAACTCCTATGGAGGAGGGGCCTTTGGGCAGTACCTCCGGGACCCTCAACCCACTCACTCTTCTGCCCGAGTCGCTCCCAGAGTCCTCCCTACCCTCCACTCACTGGTTGTCCTCTCATCCAACACGGTACTGGGGGCGGCTGAGTTCACCTGCGGTGCTGCCCAGGTGGCGGCTGGAGTTATTTTAACTCCCTACTCGTATCTGCCTTCCCCAAAACCTCTCAGCACCGACACTGCCCCTCACCTCTGGCTGCTGTTACCTTCTCACTTTGGGTTTCTAGGACTGTGGGTTTCGTGTGTTTGAGCTGCCGGAGCTCAGACTGAAGTTGGAGTTGCACCTTCAGGAGCTCAGTCTGCTCATCCTGGCTAACATCGTACTTGTGCTGCAGGGCACAGAGTCTGGTCTTCAGCTCCTCGTTCTGTGGTGGGAAGGAGCGGGTGGAACTGTTATTCTCAACAAGCAGCAGGCCCCTCCCCAGACCAGCCGGCGCTTTTCCCGGCGCAGTCATCCAGAGGAGCCCCGCAGGGCTCCGGTCCGGTTTCTTCTCTGAGGTAGACCCTCAGGGATGGCTGCCATTTCTAGAATGCAAGGCTAGGCGACTTCTCCAGTCGGTCTTGGGTAGACTCTGCTCCCGGTGGCAGGGCAGGAGTCAGCAGAGCATAGCCTTACTCTGCGTTCAACCCCCCTGGAAGGAAGCGGCGACTCCATGGAGGCCCTCTCCCTCCCCAAACTCCCTTCCTGTCAGTGTTTACCTGGATGGCGTGCTGGGAAGTCTGACACCGAAGCACCTCATTCTGTGCGCACTTGAGCTCCCTCTGCAGCCGCCTCTGCTCCTCCTCGCTGGTCTGGCGATGATGATGCAGCTCTTGCAACTCACAGCACAAGTCCTTACACTGTGAGAAACAAAACAGGAGGGTGGCTTACTCCTAGGGCAGACCTGGAAGAATATTTACATCAGGCAAACGAGCAAGACCCCAGAGTACTCTCCCCTGCCATGGTGCACCCTCCTTCGTCAGCTTCGTCCTGTGTCTAAGGAGATGTTTCTCACACAGGCAGGAGAAGGGACAACAGAAAGGGCCTGCACTGCCCTACCTTGCTCTGCATGTCACATATCTGTTCCTCAGCTCCCATCAGCTTCTGTCGCAACGAATGGGTTTCCGGATGAGGTTCTAGGAAATCCATTTCCACAGTCTGACATTCTGTTGACATCAAACTCTTTAGCGTTTGGTTGTCCAGCCACTTCTCTGTTGCTCTTCGTGTCCTGCAATCCAGAACCCCAGAGCCATGTTTGGGAGAGAATTCTGACTAGAATCACCTGCCAATTGTGCTTGTTCCTGATGTACTTATTTTAGGCAAAAATGGTAAGGAGCCTCTTATTGTGATTTATCTCTCAAAAAAAAAAAACCAAAAAAAAAAAAAAGAAAGAAAACACGCTCAGGCTGAAACCGGTTTGGCCCAGTGGATAGAGCATCGGCCTGCAGACTGAAAGGTCCCGGGTTCGATTCCGGTTAAGGGCATGTACCTTGGTTGCAGGCACATCCACAGTAGGGGGTGTGCAGGAGGCAGCTGATCAATGCTTCTCTCTCATCGATGTTTCTGACTCGCTATCTCTCTCCCTTCCTCTCTGTAAAAAATCAATAAAATATATTAAAAGGAAAAAAACGCTCAGAAGGGCACAATGCCCCCAGCACCTCAATCTGCAAGGCGCTGTTTGGCTCTGGGAGACCCTAAGCGTGCCAGTCCAGTTGGGCTTGAGGCTGGCTCTGATGTCCTCTGAATCAGACTGAATCAAGTCCATGTGGACAACAAAGGAACCACTTCTGAGCTACTCTAGGGCACAGCAAACAAACCCCTAATGCCCAGAAAGAAGAAAATGAAACTTCTGAAGTCAATCAACTCTAGTCCTAGACACTGCGTTGGGTCCCCATGCCTCTTCCAGGCAGTGTCCATATCCTCTGGACACCACGGGAAAGACCAGATCTCCCGGAGGAGAGGGACGTGCGTGAGCCTGGCATCTGCCTTTAGCAGCAGTTCTGCTCTGTCCTACAGGGTGCCGCTGGCCTCCTGGCTGTACCTCTCACTCTCCAGATCTGCAAGTTGCGCTGTGAGGCTGCTGTTGCTCTCCTGCAGGACCCGGTACTCCTCATTCAGGAAGCGGTAGCGTTCCCGCAGTTGTTGCAACTCCTCTGCAGAGGACAAGATGAGAGAGAAGTGAGGTCCTTGGGAGGAAGCACTGACGACCAGCCCATTTTCCTGCCTGGAAACCTGGTAGCAGAAGGCTGATTGGCTCCTCTTTTTCTAGAGACAGAAGAGATACCACATGCAGAGGCTTCGAACACAGGGCCCAGAAAATTCCACCCTCAAAGGCTCTTCGTGCTCTTTCATTGCTGCCCTTCTTCTCATCTTCCCAGATTTGCAGGAGGCAACCAATTGATGTTTCTCTCCCATCAACATTTCTCTCTTTCCCTTTCCCTTACATGCTCTCTAAAAATCAATGGGAAGATATCCTCAGGTGAGCACAAAAAAAAAAAAAATTATTTCTCTTAGAATATTATTTTCTACTGATATTTAAAGAAGTGTCTTAAGCCCTAGCTGGTTTGGCTCAGTAGATAAGAGCTTTGGCCCGAGGACTGAGGGGTCCTGGGTTCGATTCCGGTCAAGGGCACATGCCGGGGTCGATCCCCAGCAGGGGGCGTGCAGGAGGCAGCCAATCAGTGATTCTCTCTCTCATTGATGTTTCGATTTCTATCTCTCTCTACCTCTCCCTTCCTCTCTGAAATCAATAAAAAAATATATATTTTTAAAAGAAGTCTCTTAACTATCATCAGCTTCAACACCCTGAAATTTACTTCTTTTTTTTTTTTTTTAAATATATTTTATTGATTTTTTTACAGAGAGGAATGGAGAAAGATAGAGAGCTAGAAATGTAGATGAGAGAGAAACATCAACCAGCTGCCTCTTGCACACCCCCTACCGGGAATGTGCCTGCAACCATTGTACATGCCCTTGACCGGAATCGAACCTGGGACCTTTCAGTCCACAGACCGACGCTCTACCACTGAGCCAAACCGGTTTTGGCTGAAATTTACTTCTAATGTTTATTCCAATCAGAAGTCCTGATCTATGTAGCAAAATCCTTGAAATATTGCAGATTACCACAGAAGAAAGGAGGAAGGAAACTAATATTTCATGAAAATCAACCACGTGTTAAACAATAGACTTGATGGTTTCAGCTTTGGTTTTAGAGTGTGAGTGCTTTCAACATGCTAGGCATTTCATTTAATCCCCAGAAAAGCCCTGTATATTTTCTTTTCTAAATAAACCTTTAATTTTAGGATAGTTTTAGATTTATAGAAAAGTTGCAAAGAATGCAGAATTCCCTGGAAGAGTTCTCATCTAGTTTCCCTACTGTTCATATCTGACAATGGGTCCATTTGTCATGACTAAGAAACCAAGGTTGGTATATTAACTAAACTCTATACTTTATTCATATTTATCTACATTTTCCCTCAAGTCCTTTTCCTGTTTCAGGATCTCATGATTGAATAGTTCCTCTTTTTATTAACCAATTTTTATAGATATGGAAACAGAGGTTCAGGGAGATAATTGTGAGACTGAGTTCATTCTGTTACTCAGTGGAGCTGAGATGCTGAACTGTCTGTGTAAGTCCAGCCCCAGCCTTCCTGCTGGGCTGCCTGCCTCTCCTGGCATCACCAACCCAAAGGCTCTTCCGAGAGGCTTGTCACAGCTGGGAAACCTGGTACTTCTTTGATTCCTTGTTGATTTGCCTCTGCCTGACCTGGCCTAATATAAGGCCTCCCTTATACCCAGATCATCAATCCAGCCTCAGAATAAAGGCAAACTCTCTGATGTCATGCATCCTAGCAACTAGCTGGGAGACTCACTGTCTGAAACCTTTGAAAACTCTGAGCTTTTGAGTGCCTCGTGTATTTTTAGAAATAACCTCCCTTCCTCTCCAGCTGTCTTGTGCTCTCATTTTTTGTCCCCAAAGCTTCTCCTTTGGGGAGGGCTAAAGGAGCCTAACAATCAGCATCCCAGGGTCTGGGAACAGGGCGTGTAGTCCAGGCAGAGCGCCACGATGCCGCAGCCGAAAAAGCGTCTCCCAGGGTGGTGGCCCCGGGGCTCCCACCTTAGAGTTCTCCGGGGTCATCTCTCTCCACGATGGACTGGTTGTGTGACTCTGGGTAAGTTTTTCTCCCTTACATTCTTGAATTCAACCTGGAGGGGTTTTTTTCTAGAGGTTCCCAATTCATTATCTAAGACCATCTTCCACCATCTTCTGGCACACTATCTCCCTCTGCTTGACTTTATGGACAGACCGGGGGAAGGGCTTGCACTCTCATACCTTGCAGCTCAGAGAAATCTGAGGCAGTGTAACTGTTGGATGAGTCAGAGGTCCTCATTTCCATTTCCGCACGGAGGGAGTTGATCTCCACCTCATACTCGTTCCGAATGCGCTCCAAGTCATCAAGTTCACTTTGCATCCGGCAGATGTCCCCCTGCAGGGACGCTATGTCACTCTCATGTTCAGTCGCAGAATCATCTGCGGCTTGTCGCAGATTCCGGATCTCCACCTGGGCCAAATGCAACTCCCGTTCTATTTCCTTAAGTTCACATTCTTTCTCACGCTCTAGCATGGAAATCTCCTCCCGTAGATTCCGCAACTCACCTGCAAAGGCCAAAGGTTAGGATGGTCAAGAGGATAAGTGAATTGATCTACCATGTTCTAGAGGCACAAAGGTAAAGGGAGGCAATTTCTTGTCTGGAAACCCCTGACAACCTAGTGTCTACCCCATCAGAGAAGTACAGTTTCAGCTGGTATGAAATAAAGAGAATACCGAAGAAGGGAGCAGAGAGTGAATCTATGCAGTAAGGTAGTCGAAAAGTAGATTTTTGAGGCGTGGCACCAAAAGCAACAACTTAAGACTATTGAAAACGGAAGGTGTTATCAGTGCCCTGGCCAGTGTTCTAAGTGGTTCGAGCATGGCCTGTGCACCAGAGCGCCGCAGTCAAGAGCATGTACGATCCCTACACCGGTCATTGGGGCGAGTGTGGGAGGAAACTAATTGATGTGTGTCTCTCCTATCATTGTTTCTCTCTTTCTCCTTCTCCTCCTCCTCCCCTCTCCCTTCCAGTCTCTCTAAAACTCAATAGAAAAAAATATCCTCACTCCTTGGGTAAGGATGAAGAAAAAAAAAAGAAAGTATTATTAGTGTTTCTAAGGAATTGCCTAAGAATTAAAGGCCAAATCTAACTTAAAATATTTTTCTTATGTCCTGAGTCTTTTTAAAAACTCCCTGGCTAGCCCAGCCAGTGTGGCTCAGTGGTTGAACACTGACCTATGAACCAGGAGGTCACAGTTCCATTAACAGTCAGGGCGCATGCCTGGGTTGTGGGCTCAGTTTCCCAGTGGGGAAACGGGCTCAGTAAATGTACAGAGGCATTTATTTCCACTGTGCTGATATTTCTCTCTCTCCCTCCCTCCCTCCCCTTCCTCTCTGAAATACACACACACACACACACACACACACACACACACACACATAAAATTCCCTGGCTAAAAGTTTTTTTACACAGACTATTCTCATGTCTTCAGTCTGGGAGCTTAGAAATTAGAGCTTCAGACTGCCCATGAACTGCCTGTGGTAAATACTGGCCCTAAAATAATATCTATTTAGAGTTCACAGCTGAAATTCTAATGCAGGTTCATCACATGGCAACCAAACATGGGAAAATAACCTACATGTCGATTGTTAAGAGATTGCTCAAATTAGTGATGGTTAAATAGAACATCACAGCCATTAAAAAGAAAATGGCAGATTTATAAAAAATAAAAAAAGGCATGAAAAGGTTTTCATACATACTAACTAGAAAGAAAAATCAGCCATAAGACATACTGTACTATCTTATTTTAGCAAAAAACAATTAGTGTACAATATAGAATGCAAACATACAAAGACATAGGAAGAGGTTGGAAAGGTCTGCGGGCCAGCCACAGAGAGCAGTCCGTTCTGAAGGATGAGATAGAACCTGATGGGGACTTTCACTCTCCACGTGGTATAAGCTGGTGCCGTGTGAATTTTCACAACAGGCCTCTATTTTATAATAGCTTTTAATTTACAAAAGAAACGTGCCAGAGCTCTCAGTATCTGGGGAACATCTCAGGGTTTTTGGACATGGATAATCTGGGATTCGGAGAACCTGAATGTGGGGAGAGAGTAAAAAGCACTGACTCCAACAAAACATTTTGGGAGCCAGGATTATGGAATTAATGAGGATTGGGTTGGGAGGGTCAGGACCTTCCCACAAACACTGCAAGTTGCACCGTCCGTATCCCTTGCCCTGTCCTCTGCTCATTCTATTCACCATTCAGATTTCAATTTTCCCAAGCCTCTCCCCCACCTCCTCAAAAAAACTAAGCAAGTCCTCTACTAGATGCTCTCAAAGCACCTTGAAGTTTTGCAGTGTGTGTGTGTGTGTGTGTGTGTGCGCGCGTGTGTAAAACCTGTTCTCCTACTTCCTTGACCATAAGCTCCATAAAGGTAGGGAACATGTCTGTTGAGCTCATCATTATAGCTCCAGGATTTGTCATAGCACCTGGCGTAATGCAGCCTGATAAGTATTTGCTGTATTTGTGCATAAATGAGACAAGAGCATCATCTGCTGAGCAAACGTTTACTGAATACTAGGAGAATAAAAGTAGGAGACATACTGCAGGTATAAATGCTGAACGGGCAGGGCGTCTCAGGGGCAGGAGGAACCGTCTCTTGTCCTATTCCGACCCTCCCAAGCACACACACGCAGCTCCAGGCACATCTTTTGCCAGTCCTTCCTTCCCTAGGATGGCCCCAGCTGTCTCCTCTTCCTGGTCTATTCAAGTATGAATTGGGCATCACCTCTGTGCCACACCCAAGCACCTCTCCACTGAGATTCCCAGGCTTCCTTCCAATTTCAAAGGAACCGAGTCCCTGCTCAGTACACTGCTAAAAGCACAGGGGCGGGGCTTGCAGGCCCGAGGGAGGCGCTTACCCAGTAGCTTAGACTCTAGTGGGGGAGACATACATGTCAACTGGCCATTAGGATAAAGGCCCTAAGGCCTGGGGGAACTGACCAAACTCCACTTCCCTACTGTGCCCTGGAGGCTTGGGTTCAAATCTCCCTTAGGTTCTCTTCTGGAGTGTAGCCCCACCAGAATGACATGCTCGAGGCCAGGAGGAACCGAGGAAGGTCTCCCCAGGCTAAAAAAGCCCTTGCTTAGGGACACCAGGGCAGGACCGCTGCAGCCCGAGGGGCGGGGCTTGCGGGCCGGAGGGCGGGACTTCTCCAGCGCGGGGCGGGGCGGCCCAGGCCGCAGTGGGAGGCCACAGCGGTTGGAAGGCCGGCAGTGGGGCCGGGGCTGTTGGGGTCGAGGCCAAGGGCCCGGGAGTCCGGGCGGCCGGATAGAGATGTCGGTTGTCACTTACTAGTTATGGCCTCCATCTCGCCGGCCCCCCTTTAAGCGGTCTCTCTGGGGGGCCTCCCGACTCCGGCCGGTCCCGGCCCCCGAGGGGCTGTGGCGGCCGAACGGCCTCCCAACACCAGCTACCTCTGAGCCCGCGCGCGCCCCCTCCCGGCGGAAACGGGCAGCGCGCGTGCGCAGGGACGGTGGTCTGTTGGTTCCCTCGGGCGGAGACCAGGGCGCCTGCACCAGACCTCCAGCCCCTGGCTCCCCCGGTCTCCCCACCCCACCCTCAACTCTCCCCCCACCCCTCGGATGAGCTCTAACACCAGAAACAGCCCCGCTGAGCAAAACTGCTCTAGAACTTCATTTTCCCACGTGGTTGCCTACCCGCCCCTCTACCGAGATTCTGACTTCCTTATTTGAAAGGAATGTCCCTTACCTAAGCAAAGGCCTTTTCTTGCTCTGCTGGATCATTTCCTTCATCATAAAAACATGACCTCGTGTGTCCTAGCTAAGAAATAAAAATTTTTAAAAATCCCCAAACACTCTCCCTTGATTTTATTTCTCATTCCTTTATTTCTCTGCCTCTCTTCAAAATAGGACTGCTGGAATTATCTGCACTCAACCCCCCTTCCCTCTCCAGTCCCAACCCAATCAGGTTCCATCTTCGCTAAACTATCTCAGAGCCCTCCATCTGGCCAAACCAAATGGCCATCTGACTTGGCTAAGCAACTTTTTGACACTGTTGTTATCTCCCTTTGAAGCACCTTCTGCTCTTGGCTTCCAGGGCATGAAAAGCTCCAGTGGTTCCTCCATCTCTTCTTGTTCATTTCTCCTTCTATACTGGACCTTTAAATACTGGAGTAACTAATCCTGGGATCGGGGCCCTTTTTCTTCTCTTCCAAGATCTCCAGGGGATTTTTCATGGTGCTCTGCCATAGATTTGAATGTCATCTGTGACTCCCAAATTTATATCTCTGATTTCTCTCCTGGCTCTAGGTTCACATATCCAATTCAACATATTCACCTGGATGCCATTACCCCTTTCAAACTCAACATGTAGAAAACATGTCTTAAATGCTCCCCTGACCATCCCCGCATCCTCGCATCCCAATAAATGACACCACCAACCAACCAGTTTGAGACAGCCATCTCTTATCCCCCTTCCAACTCATCACAGACCCTGAGGGCTTGACCTTCAAAATCTATTGTGAGTCATCTTCATTTCTATTACTCAACCGCAGGAATCGCCACCTCCTGACTGGACTATTGCAATAACTTGCTGACCAGACTCACTGTTTTGACTCTGTTCCCTCCATCCAATTTACACTGTGGCCAAAGTGTTCTCTCTTTTTTTTTTTTTTAAAGGTAATGTGTTTGTTTGTTTTTGTTTTTTTGTTTGTTTTTTAATCTTTTATTGATTTTGAGAGAGAGAGGAAAGGAGAGGAGGAGAGAAAAAGATCAATATGAAAGAGAAACATCAATTGGTTACCTCTCCCACACACCCCGACAAAGGATTCAAACGGCAACCTGGGCATTTGCCGTGACCGGGCATCAAACCTGCAACCTTTAGGTGCACCGGGACAATGCACAAACAACTGAACCACACCAGCCAGGGCTAAAGTGCTTTTTTTTTTTTTTTTTTTTAATGTAAAGCAGTATATCACCCCAGCCTGGCTGAGAGCCTCCCACACCTTTCTGTTATATTATACTTAGAGGTTATACCAAACCTCTCAGCTGGCCTACAAGGCCCTTTGTAAGCTGGCCTCTGCCTGCCTCTCAGAACTCTCCTACCAGGGTCCTCCACACGCCCTGTTACAGCCACAATAGCCTTTGTACTGTCTTCCAAACACATGAAGCTCGTTCTTGCCTCTAAGCTTCTGCAGTTGCTATTCCTTCTGCCCAACTGCTTTTCCCTCAGATCCTTCCCATTATTCAGGTCTTAGTACAAATGTCACCTTCCCAAAGAGGATTTTTTTAACTAACCTATCGAAAACAAACTCCCTTTTCACCCCATCTTTATCATATTGTTACACTGTATTCACAGCATACTGCCACTTGAACATGTGTTGTTTATTTTCTGCCTCTCCTTACAGAATGCACTCTGCATTAGGGCAATGATCTACTCTGTCATGTTCATAGCTGGTCCTCCAAGTCCATAAATGGTTGCTAAACAAATAAAGAGCCTTTTTACAAATAAAGAGGCAAGTGTCAGAAAGATAAAAATGACTTGCCCACCCTAACCAGTATGGCTCAGTGGCTAGAGCGTCAGCTGGCGGACTGAAAGGTCCCAGGTTCGATTCCAATCAAGGGCATGTGCCTTGGTTGCAGGCACATCCCCAGTAGGGGGTGTGCAGGAGGCAGCTGATTGATGATTCTCTCTCATCGATGTTTCTAACTCTCTATCCCTCACCCTTCCTCTCTGTAAAAATTCAATAAAAAAAATTTTTTTTTTAAAGTGACTTGCCCCAGAACACCAAGCTTGTTTCATGGCAGAGCTGAGCCCTAGAATCTAGGTGCTCTGAGACCACTGCTCACACTCTGCCCTGTGCACCACATCTCCATTTCTCTCCTCCCCCATAAACTGTCCACTTCTCCCGCATCCACCTTTGCTACGCCTTCTTTCCTCCCCCTCTTCCACCTTTTCTTTGTCCTCTCCAGGCCTGCTTCCTGGACGTCCTTTTTCCTCCATTTATACTCCTCTTTTGGCTTGATCTCCCTTCTCCTGGGAGAGCCCCTGCTGTTTTCTAGGGCAGCTCCCCTAAACCTTCCGGAAGCTCACAGGATAACAAAAGCCACCTCTTTGTTTGGTGGCACAGTGGAATGTGGGACGCCTGCCTCGCTGCTTCCCAGAGACGAAGGGAATGTGGGTGTTAGAAGAAAGAGATTTTGGGGCCACAGCTTGGTCCTAGGGAGCAAAAGAAGCGTTCTCATCCTTCTCATCCACTTCACTTAAAAGAAAGAGGTTATGTATAGAGTTGCCTCCACTCACATCTCTCTGGCTCACTGCTTTCCCCAGGGTGCCCTTTGAGGGCCAGGAAAAAGCAATCTGGTTTGGAATTCAGTCCTGATCACCTACCCCTGGCACTGACCAGGAAGACCAGGGAAAAGAGATGAAGGTGTGAAGGGAGGAGGCTGAAGGAGAGGAAAAAGAGAGTTAACCACAGGGAGGGCAAGAAAAGGAAGACAAGTGCCAGGCAGAGATGCAAAAAGAAAGAAAATTGCCCAGCCGGGTGTGGCTCAGTGGTTGAGCATCGAACCAGGAACCAGGAGGTCACTGGTTCAATTCCCGGTCAGGGCACATGTCTGGGATACAGACTCAGTCCCCAGTAGGGGGCGTATGGGAGGCAGCCAATCGATGATCCTCTTTCATCATTGATGTTTCCATCTCTACCTCTCCCTTCCTCTCTGAAATCAATTTTAAAAATTAAAAAAAGAAAAGAAAATTGGGTAAAGAAGGGAATGAAAAGATGAGAAGAAAGGATGAGATTAGTAGAGAAAAAAAAAAAGGATAAGGTGCTGAATTAGGTTATGTTTGTCTGCTGTGCTTCAGCCAAACCATCCGGACACAAGTCGCTGGAAGACCTGCACCTCTCCAGCCTGAGTTCTGAGAATTACCTTGGAGCTGCTGGATCTGCTTGGTGAACACCTCTGCCTGCTGGGCACTGGCCAGCCGTTCATCCTCCAGGAGCCCTGCAATGAAACAGGGGCCAGCATCAGGCCTGGGATCCAGCATCAGGCCTGAGATCCAGCATCAGGCCTAGGATCCAGCATCAGGCTTGGGATCCAGCATCAGGCCTGGGATCCAGCATCAGGCCTGGGACCCAGCATCAGGCCTGGGACCCAGCATCAGGCCTGGGATCCAGCATCAGGCCTGGGATCCAGCACCGGGCTTGGGATCCAGCATCGGGCCTGGGATCCAGCATCAGGCCTGGGATCCAGCACCGGGCTTGGGATCCAGCATCGGGCCTGGGATCCAGCATCAGGCCTGGGATCCAGCATCGGGCCTGGGATCCAGCATCAGGCCTGGGATCCAGTGAGCACAGAGTCTGTGGGCCAGGCCCTCTGTCAGACACTCACCCTGCAGCTCCAGGGAGTCGTCCTCATGCTGCCCTGCCAGCTCCCGGGTCTCTTCCAGCTCTGCCACCAGCTGCAGCACCTGAGCCCTCAACTCCTCGAGCTCCGTCTCGGTGAGGCTCAGGCCCCGGTGCTTGCCCAACGACAGGGAGCCGATGCCGCCGCCTTTCTGCACTTGCTCTTCCTCTTCTTCCACCTCTTCCACCTCTTCTTCCTCCTCCTCCTCTTCCTCCTCATAGAGTGCTGGGAGTAACACTTCCCCTGGGGAAGACACCCATCCCACCCGGGAGTCAGAGACAGCTTCCTCTCAAGGGTCCTTCTAGGGCGGGCGCTCAAGCTCACTGGCTCAGGGCAGAGATGTTATAATAGTGCCACCTGGTGTCCCCCAAGGACCCGCTGGGCAGGACCTGCGCTCATGGGTCTTCAGTTGTGAGGGTCACGTTTGGAGGTAGCCCATCCCCCTCCAGGCGCTTTCTGAACCCCTATTGCACCTGGGGGCCTCCTGTTACTGCCTTTGGGCCGACTGAGCAGCCGCTGCCGGCTCAGCCACGTGACGCTTGCATAAGGACACCCAGGTCTTCCGGTTCTGGTCCCTGGGTAATGGGACAAGTAGTCAAGAAGGGATTCAGACCCTGGGCATATCTCAGGCCAAACAGGGCAAGGGTTACGGTTTGGGGGGCTGTAGAAAGTTAGACATTATTCTGGTGGCTGGTGAGAAATTAGCCTTTCCATAATAAAAAGGCATTGCCTGTCAGCAGGCAGAGAAAGAAACCGCTTCAATGAAGCGATTCTGAACGTTTTACTGGACAAGCATGGGGGCCCTTTCAAATGTGCTCTTTTTGAAATCTTCTACCAGGCGCACCTTCCTCTCCTCTGCGGAGTGTTTGCGGGGTGGGGGTGGGGGTGGCGGTCCGTGGTCCTTCCGCTCCGTTTCCTGGGTGTCAGGAGCGCCCCCCCCCCCCCCCCCCCCGGTGACCACAGCTCCGTTCTTCAGTGTGTGCTCGAGCGTAAGAGAAAGCCTTCCTCGCATTGGAAACTGGGGTGTGCTTGTGCCCCAGCCTCTGGTTGGTGAGCACCTCTCCTTTGCTGCAATGCAGCTCCTCTAAATAGCAGAAATCTTATCCCGATTGTGATGGTTTGTTCTGTTTTAAAATCTGAATCCCTGATCTTATTTTCTCCAAGATCAGCAGCCTAAGGTTCACCTGGGGTCCCCTGAGTCATCGGTCCCCCAGGGGGAAGCAGGGCTGCCCGCACTGAGTGTGCACAGAAGGTCCTGGAAAAGGGACCGGCACCCCTTCAGGGGCCTGGTGTTGGGGTGTTAGGAGGCTGGTCCCCCCACCTGCCCCTCCCAGGCGGTCTCTCTCCGGCAGCGAGCGAGCCTGGAGAAAGAACCACAGCCACCAGGCTGGCATGTGACATTCGTGGTGATGGCACAGGAAAAATAATTCACACGCTCCCTTCCCAGCTTTTCAAAATGAGCGACAGCTTGGGATCTGGGCTGAGAGGCAGCAAGCACAAACCCCCTGCTGCAAAGCTCTGTCCAGCGGAGGCCTGTCCACCTGTCTGGCAGCTCCCTCGGGAGGCACAGCCTGGTGAGGTGGGGACTGGGGCCCCACAGGGATGCACCTGGCACCTCCCTCCGAGCCGAGCCCTGAGGAGGGCAGGAGGGGGCTGAACCGAGGAACGAGCTCTGGCCTGGCTCCTTTGGGGTCAGAGGGAGGAAGGAAGAAGCTTTCTGGGAAAACTCACCCTCCATAGCCTGCAGCCCCCGCCGCTCCAGGGAGCCCCAGCGCTGGCCTTTCTTCCTCTCACATCCCTCAGACGCGTCGTAGGCGCCCACAGTGGTCACCGTGGAACCTGCGGCGGGGACAGAGGGGGGCTGATGCCGGGGCGGCTGCGGGCTGGGGTGCAGGGCCCAGAAGGGGACGTGCCTCCAGCCCTCCGGAGCCTGGGCTTTGAATTCTGGAGGAAGGGCTCGGTCTACTCGGCCTCAGCCGCCCCTCCAGCTGCGCCAGCGGGGACCCCGCCCTGCACCCCTCCCCCCAGCACCCCCAGTCTGCCTCCTCTCCCTGGCACAGACGTGAAGGGTGTGTGTCTCTTTAGCCCAAAGGGGACTGGAGGAGAGAGAGAGGCAAGGATGGGAGGGATGTTGCAGACAGGGATGGTGCGTGCAGGGAGGCAGGGGCGGGGGGCGGGGCTGTGGGAAGGGGTCTAGGATAGAGCTGTCCCCCCGCCGCCCCCCTTTCTTCCACGGGACCTGACCTGCCCCCCCTCCCTTGCCCACCCGCGCTCCTGAGCCTCCGGGCCATAGGGGTGCAGGGTGGGGAGCCCCCAGGGCTGGAAGCTCCAGCGGCTGCCCTGGGAGACGGAGAGGGCGCGGGGAGGGGGCCGGGGCAAGCGGGGCGGTGGGGTGGAATGGAGGATGGAAGGGCCAGCCCGGGAAGATGGAGACCGCGCCAGGTGGGGTGGGGCGGGGTGGGGTGGGATGGAGGAGGAAGACTTCGGAGGGACGGGGAGAGGGAGGACCTGGGTCCGCAGGGGGCAGAGGGGGAAGGCGGTGGAGAGTGAGGGAGGGGCGGCTCTGACCTGGGCCCGGGCAGCTCCAGCTCGCGGCGCCCGCGCTGGCCCCGGCAGCCGCCTCCATGGCCGCTCCGCCGCCGCCGCCGCCGTCCCCGGAGCAGACGCCGCAGCAGCGAGGCCGGACCCGCGGCCGCGGGGAGGGGGCGGGGCCTGGCTCAGGGAGGGGGCGGGGCGCTGGGAGGGGCGGGGCCTGGCCGGCACCTGACGCCGCCCCGCCCCCGCCGCCGCCGCCGGGAAGCCCTCCGTGCACCGCGGCTGGGACCAGGGGTGACGCGGGGCCACGGGGAGGCGGGGGAGCTGGTCCCCGAGACGCTCTGGCCGCGCCGGGGAGGGCGGGCGGACGCTACTAATGGGGCGTGAGGCTGCGCCCCGAGGAGCCCCCCGGCGCTTTGGGGGGCGCGGGTCCTGCCGGAGTCGGCTGCGCGCGGGGACCCCTCTGCGCCCTAGGGGCCCGGCCCTCTGGGTGCGCTCAGTGACCGGGAGGAAAGGACTGGGATGGACGGACCCTCCCTGCTGCCCCTCCAGCGCGCAGACCTCTCTCCTGCGCGCAGGGCCGCCCTCGCCCCCCGCATGGCTCCTCGCGCCCCGGAGCTGCGTGGAAGAAGGAAGCCAGGCCCTGGCTCTGCCTTCCCAGAGCCCCGCGAATCCAGCCAGGGGCCGCTCCGTGTCCCCATCCCGCGCTGCCCGGAGACCTCCTCTCTCCACCGCCCTCCTCCCCACCTTCCCCCAAACCCGTGGGCCCCGAGCCCCCGCGCCCCACGCCCTGTGGCCATCTCGAGTGGGAACAGCTGGCTTTCCCTCTGGTAGGCGATGTTTCAGTGACTCCGTTATTCATCTCAGGCCTGCCTGTCTCCCAGGCGCCCAGGCAGCTCCCGCCTCTCCGTGGGTCTCAGCCGGACAGAGCGGCGCATACTCAGGAACAGAGCGCCCAGTGCATCCAGAAAAGCACTGGAGATCCCTAAGAGTTCCTAGTGTGATTTCATCCTTAGGGAGTTAAGTGTTTTTGTTTGTTTGTTTTTAAATGTTTTATTTTATTTAAATATATTTTATTGATTTTTTACAGAGGGAGGGGAGAGGAATAGAGAGAAACATTGATGAGAAACAAACATCGGATCAGCTGCCTCTTGCACACTCCCTACTGGGGATGTGCCTGCAACCAAGGTACATGCCCCTGACGGAAATTGAAGGTGGGACCCTTGAGTCCCCAAGCTGAAACTCTATCCACTGAGCCAAACCGGTTAGGGCAGGGAGTTAAACGTTGCTCAATAATGATAATGTTGCCCTATAAGAGTCCTACTCCCTTCCCTTTTTCTTCCCCTCCTCTCCCCTCCCCTCCCCTCTCCGCCCCTCCCCTCCCCGCCCCTCCCCTCCTCTCCCCTCCCCTCCCTTCCTCTCCCCTTCCCTCCCCTTCCCCCCTAGCCAAGTGCTCTGAGATGATGGAGGTTTCATTTGCTTCCCAGAGGTCAGGATTCCACTGTGGTCAAGGTGACCCCGTTGGGGAAAGGCTGTGGATCAAGCCCACCCAGACCCTTCCTGCTGCAGATCTCAGACCTGCCCAGACTCCGGGGCAGGACAATCGTCAGGGATGGAGGAAGGGGCTGGCGTGGGGAGGGTGGGCGGCATAGAGCTCTGTGACTGACAGCCTAATGCTGGAAGCCCAGTGGCTGTGTGGTCTGTCATTGCAGCTCCTCCTTCTGGCTCAGCCAGTGGGGTCAGTGAGCAGCTGATGTTCGCTGCTGACCTTTTGGCCGATGGAGGGAAGGTCAAGGGAGGACAGTGTCAACTAGGACACCCAGGGGTCCAAGCATTCCTCGGAGCTCTGACCCTGGGTATTAAGACTAGTTTCTCCCTGGCTCTTGGGCGGCAGGTCAGCTTTCACCCTCGATTAGGAGGGCATTCAGGGAGATCAGAACCAATCTATTCTCAGGACCCAAACATGGGCAAATCCTGGCACTGGGTTGGGGCAGGGGGTGGAGATTAGGGGGCAGGAGGAAAGGGCTTAGCAGTTATGGGGGGGAAGTGGACCAGGGCCCAAGGATGCAGCTCCCAAGTGCCAGCAGAGGTGGGGGTGCCCGGTGATCAGCTGAGGGAGATGATCTAAATTAATCTTTGTAATCCCTGGACTCAAGACTCAGCCTCCCTCCTAATCCATCCCTCTCTCCGCGGCCCACGGAGGCTGCAGGGAAGCCCTGCTGACAGGCTCAGGAGGCCTGGGTGGGGGACCTTTGGGCTGAGAGTTTCCCAAACAAGAGTGAGTGGGAGCCGAAACCGGTTTGGCTCAGTGGATAAAGTGTTGGTCTGCGGACCAAAAGGTCCCAGGTTCGATTCCGGTCAAGGGCATGTACCTTGGCTGTGAGGACATCCCCAGTAGGGGGTGTGCAGGAGGCAGCTGATCGATGATTCTCTCTCATCGATGTTTCTGGCTCTCTATCTCTCTCCCTTCCTCTCTGTGAAAAATCAATAAAATATAATTTAAAAAAATAAAAAGAGTGAGTGGGAGGTCAGCCTCTCTGTGGGGCCTTGGGGAAGCCTGCACCCATCACACCCCAGGGACCCTTGCCCGCTGCCAGGGGAAATGTCCCCCCTGAGGCTGGGCGTTCAGGGGGCAGAGACCTGTCCCGCTGGCCTCTGGGTTCTGCCCCGTTGGTAGCACTTGGCAGTCGTGCTAACAATACAAACGATTTCCAGGCATTTTTGTGTGCTTAGCCTTGTGCAAGCACTTAATCTCACGGCACACCTGTGGTAGACACCACTTAGCAAATGTCTGAAATGCACGAATGAGTAAAAGTCAGGAGTTTGCGTGAAACCGGTTTGGCTCAGTGGATAGAGCGTCGGTCTGCGAACTGAAAGATCCCGGGTTCGATTCCGGTGAAGGGAATGTACCTTGGTTGGGGGCACATCCCCATGGGGTTGTGCAAGAGGCAGCTGATTGATGATCCTCTCTCATCGATGTTTCTAACTCTCTATCCCTCTCTCTTCCTCTCTGTAAAAAATTAATAATATATATATTTTTTTTACAAATCTCTAGTACAACAGATCTTCTGGTGAACCCTCATCCCTTGGCTTGAAGCAGAAACCCTAAGCTCGAAGAAACCTCCCTCTCGCCATCCCATCTAAGCAGGCTCCCTATGGACCAGTCCCTCTGGTGGATAAGCAGATAAGCAGGAGGAGTGGCCCCGCGTTAGAGGATGGATTGGCCAACATTCCTTGTACCCAGGGGGTAAAATTTCATTATCTCCCCCAGGAGTGTCTGGACCAGACAGTTAGTTGGCTCTGCTGACTAATCACGGCCAGAGAAAATGGCAACAGCTCATCCAGGCTAAAGCCAGAGTCTTTTTTGGGTAGCCATTCCCCAGCCTTAAAGTGGCTTATAAATAAAAGCACACCCAAGGCTTGTTCCATTACCTCAGCAGACATTCCCTGCATTGTTCATCCTGGGGGTGTGCCAGGGAGTGAGGTGGCTCCCGGCAAGGTTTCTGAGGGGGATTTCACTGAGGATGTTTCAGGGCTGAGGGCAGGGCTGGGCCCCAGCCAGTGCTTCCCTCTGGGGGTGCTGCTGGAATCTGAGGCAGCATCCTTCTTTGTGTGGCCTGTCTGGAGCAAGGTTCTGCCCACTAAATACCGGTAATCATTCCTCTGTCATGGTGTCAGCCATAACCCTCCCCACCACCTGTGGTGGTGCTGTTTCTGTTTTTCGCATCCATCTCCATCACGGAAAAGGAAACAGGTTCCTGAGTGGAGGAGCTGGGATTAAGAAAGAAAGAGACCAAGAGGCAGAAATAGATTCACCAAGCTGGGCGTTAGGTGGGCGCCATCCTCTTTGATAGCGACCCCCCAAGCCACGCAGCAGGTTTATTTATAGGGTCAAAGGAGCTTATTTGCATTCTTAACTAGGCCCTAGCATTACTGGATTTACATATCTAGACCTGCCCCTGCTGACACCTGGACAAAGGTACTCTGCCAGTGCCTCAGGCTCAGCTAACAATTTAAAGAATGTCCATGTGCCTTCTCAGGCGGCCCTCTACAACCACCATCACCACACACACACACACACACACACACACACACACGCACACACGCACACACGTGAGCACTTCCGGGTGTGGGCTTCTGGGGAGAGAGATGCTGCCCTGGTGGAAATCCCTTAGCATCAACCATATGCTCTCTTTCCAGGTTAAAATGACGGGGGCCTTGCTCTATGGGCAGTGGGACTTCAGGCCCAAATGACTTCTCTCTGCATTTAAATAGCCACAAATGACCAAAACCAATTTGGTGCAGTGGATAGAGCATCAGCCTGCAGACTGAAAGGTCCCAGGTTCAATTCCGGTCAAGGGCATGTACCTTGGTTGTAGGCACATCCCCAGTAGGAGGTGTGCAAGAGGCAGCTGATCAATGCTTCTCTCTCATTGGTGTTTTTCTCTATCCCTCTCCCTTCCTCTCTGTAAAAAAATCAATAAAATATACTTAAAAATAAAAAATAAAAATAAATAAAAAGCCACAAATGGAATTCTCTGGAGAGAATCTACTTCTGAGACTTTCCTCCCATCACGAGGGTAGCTTTTCGTCAGGCAAACCCTTGGATGGTTCCCCATTTTCATAAGAGTATGCCAACACTTTTCTTATCTCATCATTTATATGGAGAGCCCTATAGGTCAGAGGTTAACAGGCAACATTGTCACAGCACATCATCTCAAGCCACTGGGAGCACTTTAGCAAAGACAATGAAGAGACTGAAATTGTTAAAGATTTTGCTTACCTTCATTCAGTCATCAGCTCAAATGGAGGCTGTAGCCAAGAGACAAAGAGAAGGCCAGAGACTCAGAAGGGCAGCAACGGAAGAATTAGGAATGGAAGAAAGGTCATCAGAGCAAAGATGTGTCATTGGAGACTGAGGCTAAGATCATCTGCACCCTCTTATTCCAGTTACTATGTATCGATGTAAAAGCTGGATAGTAAAGATAGCTGATGGGGAAAAAAATGGATTCATTTGACATATGGGTTTGGAGAAAGGCCTGGGGAGGGGAGAGGAGTGGAGTGGAGGGAGTCAATAGGGGGATGAAAGGGAACATCTGTGACACTTTCAACAATAAAGATAAATTAAAAGAAAAAAGAAGCTGAAACCGGGTTGGCTCAGTGGATGGAGCGTCAGCCTGCGGACTGAAAGGTCCTGGGTTCGATTCCAGTCAGGGGCATGTACCTTGGTTGCGGGTGCATCCTCAGTGCAGGGTGTGCAAGAGGCAGCTGGTCGATGTTTCTCTCTCATTGACGTTTCTAACTCTCTATCCCTTTCATTTCCTCTCTGTGTAAAATAAATAAAATATATTTTTTAAAAAATCCATCACCGTACTAAATACAATAAAATAAATAAAAGAAAAGAAAAAAGAAGTATGGGATTGGAGGAGAGCTCCATAGATACCCTAGACCAGGGGTGGGGAATGTCCGGCCCATCGGACATGCAAAGGCTGAGATATCATTTGGTCTGGCCCTGCCAGGGCATTAGGGTTAATTAAATGTTTGACCAAATATCACAGGCTAATTTTTAGGTTGGTAATTTTGTATGGCCTGTGAGTGATGTTATAAATATCCACATGGCTCTTGGCAGAATAAAGACTCCCCACCTGCAGAAAGGGTTAGTCTAGAGCAAATTCAGCCTGAAGCTTCACTGGAGGCAAACATGAGAAAACGAAAGCTGTCCCACTTAGGGTACATCATGTTCTTTGGGAAAGACGATACTGGTAGGACCCAGCAGGAAAGAGGAAGATCAAACACAAGATGGACCGACTTCATCAAAGAAGCCACAGGCATGAGTCTGCAGGAGCGGACAGGGCATTGTGGACATTGCTCATTCATATGGTCTCTAGAAGTTGGAGCCACTCAACAGCATGTAATACATACATCAAACACACAGCAAAGCCCAGCCAGTGTGGCTCAATGGTTGAATGTCAACCTATGATTCAGGAGGTCATGATTTGATTCTTTTTAAAATATATATATATACATATTATTGATTTTTTACAGAGAGGAAGAGAGAGGGATAGAGAGTCAGAAACATCGATGAGAAACATCAATCAGCTGCATCCTGCACACTTCCCACTGGGGATGTGCCTGCAACCAAGGTACATGCCCTTGACCAAAATCAAACCTGGGATCCCTCAGGCCACAGGCTGACACACTATCCACTGAGCCAAACCTGTTAGGGCCATGGTTTGATTCTTGATCAGGGCACATACTCAATTCACAGTAGGGGGCCTGAAGGAGGCATCTGATCAATGATTCTCTCTCATCATTGATGTCTCTCTCTCTTCCTTTCCTTTCCTCTCTCTGAAATAAATAAAACATTTAAAAAACAAAAACAAAAACAAAACACAGCCAAGCCCTAACCGGTTTAGCTCAGTGGATAGAGCGTCGGCCTGCGGACTGAAGGGTCTTAGGTTTGATTCTGGTCAAGGGCATGTACCTTGGTTGTGGGCACATCCCCAATGGAGGGTGTGGAGGAGGCAGCTGATTGATGTTTCTCTGTCATCGATGTTTCTAACTCTCTCTCCCTCTCCCTTCCTCTCTGTAAAAAAATCAATAAGAAAAAAAAAAGCACAGCCAAAAGTGCTCTGGCAGAGTAACTCAGTTGGTTAAAGGGTCATCCCAATACACCTAGGTTGTATGTTCGATCTCTGGTCAGGGCACATACAAGAAGCAACCAATGAGTGCATATATAAGTGAAACAACAAATCAATGTTTCTCTCTCCCTCTCCCTCCCTTCTTCTCTCTCTTTCTCTTTCTCAAATCAATAACAAAAAAAGAAAACACAGCAAAACGTAGACACTAGTTGCCTCTGGAGAGGGGAACTGGGTGGCTGGGAAATAAACTTACTGTTCACCGTATATTCCTTTGTACTTGTTGAATTTTGAGCTCTGGACATATAATAATTCACTCAGGACAGAAATTAAATTATTACAAAGCTAAGCAGCGAGAGGCAATAGGGAGAATGGGGAGAAATGCATTTCAGAGAGCTGACATGTCCCCTGGAGCAGGGCAGCCCGGCGGCGCTGGTGTGGGCCCCATCCTGACGGTCCTGGCTTCTGTCCACTTCCACACGGTGCTCTGTGCCGAGTCCACATGGAGGGCGATCGTCAGTAGCTGACCTTCTCCTGTGGAACTGGTGTGTCTCCTCAGAAAAGCTGTTGAGGACAC
This sequence comes from Pipistrellus kuhlii, assembly GCF_014108245.1. NCBI lineage: Eukaryota > Metazoa > Chordata > Mammalia > Chiroptera > Vespertilionidae > Pipistrellus > Pipistrellus kuhlii. Next base: position 11,516,601 of record NW_023425405.1, on the reverse strand, counting down.
GGCTTATTTTATCACGCCAGCGTCTCCTTTGTGAAGTCCCCGAGGGGGCCTATGGTCTGTCATGCTCCCAAGAACAGTTGGTTTGCGTTTCCTTTTTGGACACTGCATTATGGAAATGAGCAGCTGCTGGGAAGCACTAATGTGGTCCATCCACAGGGGCCTCCCAGGGTGGTCACTTTCAGTTTCATTCCCGTCTCTTCAACTCTCCACCATTGTTCCTCTTCTTTTGCTCTGATGTTGGATGCATGATTTCCTGTTGTGTCCCCTATATTCCTGCAACCTCTCTTAAACTATTACTGGAAATAAACTATTCCTGGAATAGTAAGCTCCTAAAAAATAGAGAACTCTGAAACTCTTCAGAAAATAAGCTCTTTTTCTAGAACTTTTCCCTTCCTTCCTTCCTTCCTTCCTTCCTTCCTTCCTTCCTTCCTTCCTTCCTTCTTTCTTTCTTTCTTTCTTTCTTTCTTTCTTTCTTTCTTTCTTTCTTTCTTTCTTTCTTTCTTTCTTTCTTTCTTTCTTTCTTTCTTTCTTTCTTTCTTTCTGACAAAATGGAAAAGTCGTTTTTCCATTTAGTTCTGGGCATTTGTAACCCAGTGGTCCTCAGCCAGCAGGGAGGGAGCAGGAGTGATTTTGCCTCTCAGAGGACTTCTGTGTGTGGAGACATGTTTGGTTACTGTCAGATCGAGTGGGCGGAGGCCAGGGAGGCTGTGAAACATCCTGCAGTGAGCAGACAGCCCCGCGACAAAGAGCTGTCTGACCCAGCATGGCTGTGGTTGGGAACCCTGGTCTAGCCATACTTCATATGACCTTCTGTGAAGCATTAGTGTATTTTAATGTTCCTAACTTAATAATGTGACTTTAAATCTGAAAAGGACACTATGTATTTTAAATAGACTTAAAATGTCTCCTGCTTTTATATCACTACCCTCCTTCTTTACCCCATGCTTCCCTCCCCTACTCCATGGCTTCGATGACTCTGGAGATTTTTTGTCCCTTGCTTAGGTGCTAGTGAGACTCTGCTTATCTGCCCCTCTTAGCTGGGGCTAAGTTGCCCTTAACTTGGACCCTTTGCCTCTATTTATATTAATGAGAGAGAGACAGAGAGAGAGAGATCTGTAGTCCCACTTATTTATGCATTCATTGGTTGCTTCTTGTATGTGCATGGGCCAGAGATGGAACCCATTCAGAGATGGTGTATTGGGTTGACACTCTAACCAACTGGGACACCCTGCCAGGGCCTGTCCTTACTCTGAAGTGGGTGGAACAGGGTGAGAAGGGACTGTCGGGAAGGTGATGGGACAGGGGGAGGCCAAAGCGCAGCCACAGGTCCTGGACTGGGGGTAAGAAGGCCTGGGTCTTCCCACCACGTCACTTTGGGCAGAACCTAAGCCCAGGGGCTGCCCTGGCAGGCTCCTGTCAGAACCATTTGCAGAGGCGGGCAGCTCCGCAGAGCCCAGCAGACAGACCGCTGAGGCTGACTCACTGCATTCAACCAGGGCCATGTGTCCTGTCCAAACCCTGCCTCAGGGCTGGCCTCTGTCTGGCCCAGGTCCCAAAGGCCTGCCAGGGGAAGGGCTGTGCTGACTCAGACAATCTAGTGGAGGGACTTTGCAGTCCCCAGGCCCTTACTTAGCTGGGTCTCTGGCAGAGCCCCACCTGTGGGGAGTGTCTGAAGGGAGTGTGTGAAGAAATGTCAGTCTTTCAGAAGCGGCTGACAAGTCTCCAGCTAGCTTTTCCAGCTCAGCATTCCAGGGACATAGATTTTAGTCGTAAGGTGCGGCACCGTGGGAGTTTCGGATGGAAAGGCTGGTGTTGGTCCAGCTGCTTTAGCTTGGCGGGAGTCGAGCTCAAGCTCAAATCTCTGCTCAGTTTTCACCCAGCTCTCCCTTTTCCTGGGGTCCTTGGAGATGTTCCGTGAAGAGCTCAGCAATCAGCCTAGGGCAGTGGTTGGCAAACTGCGGCTCGAGAGCCACATGTGGCTCTTTGGCCCCTTGAGTGTGATCTTCTACAAAATACCACGGCCTGGGAGAGTCTATTTTGAAGAAGTGGCATTAGAAGAAGTTTAAGTTTAAAAAATTTGGCTCTCAAAAGAAATTTCAATTGTTGTACTGTTGACATTTGGCTCTGATGACTAATGAGTTTGCCTACCACTGGCCTAGGGTTTGAGGGGAGTTAGTATGTGGATTCGAAGGCTTCCCTCTCTGTGGCTCCTTTTCTGCAGGAAGCCCACCTCCCACTTTCTGTGGCTCTGGAGCCCCAGACTCTGTCCTTGGACTCTTCAAGCCAACAAAGGCTGTCCCTTGTCCTTTAGACAAAGGAGTGCCCTGGAAAAAACCCATTTCAATGCAGTTGGCTCCTTTCATTCACGTGTGGTGTCTTTTCGGTTTCTGCTGCTTTGGGCACTTTGCAGTGCTTTCAAGTCATTGTTTTGTACATTTTGTCCAGAGTTTATAATTCTTGCCCTTGTTGGGAGATTCATCAAAGATCTCCTGCTCTGCCATTACTGGCCATCTTCTCACTTTTAACTTACCTCTATGCAACGTGTGTCACTTTTATCCCTGCATCTATCGCTTGCTGAGGTGGGGAAGAGGATGCCGCCATCAGGGCTGAAGTGTCGTGTCGAGTGTAAGTGTAGGTGGAGCGTAGCACACTGGCATCCCTGGGGTGGGCTTCACAGAGGGGTCTTGGCCAGTTAGGCTGGGAAGGCTGGGCGGGACGTGGGTGAGCAGACGGGAGTAAAGACTGTGGCAGCTGGGACACTGCTGGGCTAAGGGCAGAGACAGGCATGAACGTGGTGTGAGGGACAGTGCTCCAACCAACCTCAGCCTGGCTGTTGGGGGGATGGGGAGGTAAGGGGTGGGGGTCTGATCAGGAAAGGTAGACTCTCCGGGCAGACTCAATGTGGAGAAACAGAGGCAGCGGATGCTTTCGACGGTACCCTTCCACGAGGGCTGTGCACTAAGGTGCTCCCAGGACATTCCCCATTCCCCGTCCCTCCCTGCAGCCCGAGGCTGGATCCAGGCTGGTCCAGAGCCTCAGGTCTCTGGAGAGGGAGACTTAGGGGCAACTTCCACCAAGGGGCAGATGGGATGCAGACACCTAAAAGGACGGGGTGGTGCCAGCAGCTAAACCGAGTGGGTGCCCTTGAGATGGCCAATCAAAGGGAAAATGAAAGCGTGGTAGAAGCCCTGGCTGGTGGGCTCAGTTGATTGGGCATTGTCCTGGGCACCGAAAGGTTGCCAGGGTTTCGGGCTCAATTGCCAGTGGAGAGTGTACAGGAGGCAGCCAATGGATGTTTCACTCTCCTATAAATAATTCTCTCTCTTTCCCTTCCCCTCTCTCTCTAAAAATCAATAAAAAAAATTTTTTTTAAAGTGATGTAAGTATCTTTACTAAATATGGGCCAGCATCTCCTAGGCTCCGTGAGCTGACTCTTGTTCATCCCAGTCCCCGGGATTGCATGTTCAGATTCTTTGAGCCCAATCTTTTATCCTCTGAAGGACACACAATCGGCTTTGGGGCTGCCAAAGAAGGTTTAGGTGGGGGTTTGGGGGGGTCTCTAATCCCAAACTTGGTCCTTAGGAGGCTTAGGATCAGCACTGACCATTCAGGGAACCCACAGTGGCTTTGCCGGATGGGTTCTTTGGCGAGTTGGGGGGAGGATAATCTATAAGAGGAATGAAAAGGGGTGGGGACATCCATGAGCAAAATGTCAGGGGAGGAGGAGTTTTATCTGTTCAAGAACATCTCCCCAGTGGGACCATGGGATGGGCCTCAGTACCACATCGCCCCGGTCTGGGCCTTCCACCTCCAGGCAGCCTTCATGGGCTTTGTGTTCTTCGCAGGGACCCCACTGAATGCCACGGTGCTGGTGGCCACCCTGCGCTACAAGAAGCTGAGGCAGCCCCTCAACTATATTCTGGTCAACGTGTCCCTGGGCGGCTTCCTCTTCTGCATCTTCTCCGTCTTCACCGTCTTCATTGCCAGCTGCCAGGGATACTTCGTCTTCGGCCGCCATGTTTGTGCTCTGGAGGCCTTCCTGGGCTCTACAGCAGGTACTGCAGGGGGAGGGGGCTGGGGGAGACAGAGGACACCGAGCTTGGATTGGAACCAGGGACCAGCCCGCCCACCCAGAGTGCATCCCAAAAGAGGCATCTAGGGGAGTCTGGTGCTCTTCTGCATATTGGAATACAAAGCCTAGACTAGAAATCTGACCCACTGCATCCCAAATTCTACCCCAACCCTTAGTCCAACCCTGTCTCCCCGCGCTTGCCCCACTCTGTATTCCCCTCCGCCTGCCAGACTGGGTGGGCTGTCTGACCCATTACTTTTGTGTCTTACCACAGGTCTGGTAACGGGCTGGTCGCTGGCCTTCCTGGCCTTTGAACGCTACATTGTCGTCTGTAAGCCCTTCGGCAGCTTCCGCTTCAGCTCCAGGCACGCCCTGATGGTGGTCCTCGCCACCTGGACCATTGGCATTGGCGTCTCCATCCCACCTTTCTTCGGCTGGAGCCGGTGAGAGCCCAGGGCAGTGATGCTGACATAGCTAGGAGCTGAGGCTGGTGTGGGTGGAAAGAGTTGTGTATAAGCTTTTTTTATCTCTAATTTTTAAAGAACTGGTGGAGCAGGTGAGAGGAAGGGCTGTGGGAGATAAGTCCTAAAGTTTACTCTTCAGTTCAAATTGCTATGCCCTTCGCTGGTGAGGGCAGAAAATCCTTCCTGCCCAGGCACTGGGCATCCTCTGGGTTCTACATGGAGCACCCACTCCAGGAATCTCAGCTCCCACTCCATGTTCTTGTGGGGGGCCCCGCAGTGAGCCAGTGCTGGCCAGTGGGTGAGTGTGTGATCCCTACAGGTTCATCCCCGAGGGCCTGCAGTGTTCCTGTGGCCCCGACTGGTACACCGTGGGCACCAAATATCGCAGCGAGTACTACACCTGGTTCCTCTTCATCTTCTGCTTCATTGTGCCTCTTTCCCTCATCTGCTTCTCCTACGCTCAGTTGCTGGGGGCCCTTAGAGCTGTGAGTGGCTTTTGTGAGGGTCAGGGGGCTCCAGGTGAGAGGGAAGAGTGGGGGGAGTGTTCTAGAACATATCTGGAAATGCCATAGCCAGGTAGAAGGGATTTCTAAAAGGAGAAAACAAAAATCCCTAGCCAGTTTTGCTCGGTGGTTAGAGCATTGGCTTGCAGACTGAAGGGTCCTGGGTTCAATTCTGGTCAAGGGCACGAACCTCAGTTGCAGGCTCCTCCCCAGACCAGGCCCTGGTTGGGGCTCATACAGCAGGCAACCAATCGATGTGTTTCTCTCACATTGATATTTCTGTCTCTCCCTCTCTCTAAAAATCAATGGAAAAATATCCTCAGGTGAGAACTAAAAAAATAATAATAATAAAATAAAAGCAAAGAAGGAAGTGGGGAGAGGCAGAATGATGAAAAGGAATGGAGACTAAGGTGGAGTCACCTCTGCTCAAATATAGGTGTCAGGACATGCATGTGACCCTCCCAGTGTCACAGAGCCTTCCTCCTTCCTCAAGGATCAGGAGCGCCATGGGGACTAGGCCAGAAACTGGGGCAGAAGAGAGGCCACTGGAGCAGGTGCCACCCCTGGTAAAAAACAAACAAACAAACAAACAAACCCTCTGGAGACCTGGGAGTTGAGGGCTGGGAGAAGAGGATGTGGTGTTCTCTGTGCTCCCCCCAGGTTGCAGCCCAGCAGCAGGAGTCGGCTTCCACCCAGAAGGCTGAGCGGGAGGTGAGCCGCATGGTGGTGGTGATGGTGGGGTCCTTTTGTCTCTGTTATGTGCCCTATGCTGCGCTGGCCATGTACATGGTCAACAACCGTAACCACGGGCTAGACTTGCGGCTTGTCACCATCCCTGCCTTCTTCTCCAAGAGCGCATGCGTCTACAACCCCATCATCTACTGCTTCATGAATAAGCAGGTAAAGTTCCTCATTTACATTCCTGGGAGACCCTAGTGCATAGGACCTGGTTCTTGTCACCAACGACTTTTAAGTCGGAGTGCCTTCGACTGCACTCAGAGGTGACCAGGGGAAGCCACAGACACCCTCAGTGGCCTAGGAAGGCCGTCGTGAGCACAGGGTGAAGGTGTGGTCATGGAGACAGTATCATAGGACCCTGGGAAGACAGAACCTGAGCCGTGAGAACCGAGTTGCTCCAAAGGACAGGATAAGTGAAAAGGTTTTCTGTTTTATTGGAAAACTGACAGTTCCTTTACATTCTAGTCCGTCCAATTGAGTTCTTAATCCTTTCTTGTCCAACTTCTAGCCCGCAGGAGCATGTGGGGAGCACAGAAATCATGTGCATAAAAATCTAAAGCAGCTTATCAGCTGAAGGTCCCAGGTGGCCTATCCCTCAATTCCTAAATCTAAGCTAAAAAAAAAAAAAAAAAAAAAAAAAAGCAACAAAAAAAATTAAGACAAATCTAGGAGAGTTCCTGTCTTGAGAATTGTCATTTTATTTCTTTAATTCCTGAGATAGATTCAAAACGAATGTGAAATCTGGATGGGGACAACTGGCAGTCCTTTCCCCATCGGAAGGACCTTGTAGGAGTGGGGGAGGGTGGGTGGGTGGACCTGCTCTAGGGCTGCTTCTGACAGTGCTTCCAGGAGGCAGGCTAGTTTTTTTTTTTTTTTTCCCCAACAGTGAGTTAGCCAGAATGTGTAGGATTATGCAGACAAGCAGCAAGAAGTCTTGGACTGGAGTCTAAGCAGTCTCAGGTCTGGGAAGATATACTCAAAGCCACCAGAGGAGATCCTGGCTGGGCATTAGACATTATTCAAGGCATTATTTGGGGATTTAAGAGAAATTTCTTCCCATAGTTCCTGATGTTATCTCCTCTGTGCTGGTCTGCCAAGGGGGCTATCTTCAATTCTGCCCTCTCTCTCCAGTTCCGGGCTTGCATGATGGAGATGGTGTGTGGGAAGTCCATGACAGATGAGTCTGACATGTCCGGCTCCCAGAAAACAGAAGTTTCCACTCTCTCTCCTAGCCAAGTGGGCCCCAGCTAGGGTGCCATATTGGACTATTTGAAGCAATTTGGATTTTACATTTAAGGAAATTTCTACTTTCTCTGCTAAAATCCAAACTACTAACCTTGCCGGAAACATATGGGAAGGGGAGTGGTGACCATTTTGGGGGATCGATTTTCCATTTTCCTATTATTTCCCTTCTTACCTACAAAGCAACTGTTCCAGCTGGGTCCATCTCAGAACACATCAAAGGCCTTTGCAGCAATCATGTTTCTACTAAGTGGCAAGATTCACAGCACTTGCAGACTCATCTCTAAATACTACAACACATCTATAAAGGAGTATGGTTGAGCTCTCAGTGTATGAGTAACAATTATCTCCCTTTTTAGTAACATTATTTCCCTCCTGGGGTTCTGTTCTGAGATGATACATTCTGAGAAAACACCTTAGAAATAAGAGAGATTTAAAAGACAAATAAAACCTTTAGTAAGTCCCAAATATGAGTTTGAACAAATTTTTTTAAAATATATTTATTGATTTTAAATAGAAAGGAATTGAGAGGGATAGTTAGAAATGTTGATGAGAGAGAAACATCAACCAGCTGCCTCTTGCACAACCCCCACTGGGAACATGCCCACAACCAAGGCATATGCCCTTGACCGGATTCGAACCCGGGACCTTTCAGTCCGCAGCCCGACATTCTATCCACTGAGCCAAACCGGTTTTGGCTGAACAAAATTCTTTATGTTACATGGTATATGCTAGCATGGCTTACTCGTGTTTCCTTTCCCTCTCCCCACTTATTTGGCTAAACATATATATTTATCTTAGGTGTATTTTACTAAAGTTAACAGTTTAATTCACTTTATGTTCTCAAAATAAAATTGCACATCTTGGTATCATTTATAAACCACACCAAAATGTTCAAAAAACTGTCTTACCTTATACTTTATACTTCCTTTTTGAAAAAAGATTCTTTTTGAAACAAAAATCAAGATAAATGTGTGTATTCAGGTGTGGCTTGTTTGGAGTCAGATACATAGGCAATGAGCAGTTATACGGCAAAGGGAAGAGAGGATTACAACTGCAGCGAGGACACCAGGCTTCAGGAACAGGAAGAAAAGAGTAGCCATTGGGAAGAAGTCAGTTTCTTCTTTGGTTGAGGAGGGTACATAAACCTTCCAGGAGAGCTCCTTCTCTGACATTTTAGAGCACTCAATTCTGAGCAAGCATTCTATTTTTTAAGCGAATAAAGGCGACACATACTCCACAACGAATGTAAACAGTTTTATTTAGAAACAGATAGGTACCTGTTTGCATTATAGAATATAAAACTTGGTTTACACTCTATAAAAAATAACCAACATTCAAATTCAAGAGAGCTAGCACTCACAGGACATACAATATGGGTGTGCAGCGACTGTCCACCAGCCCCAGGCTTGATTTAAACAAACAACAACAAAAAAATAATCCAAGAGGACCATTGGAGATTTGAGTACAATGCTTGCTGCTGAGCAGCCAGCAGTTGCTGTCTCAGCAGCTGAAGGTTTGCTTTCTGTGTGACTGTAACATAGGCCTGGGGTCTCTGCCCTGTGAGCTGCGAGGCTCTCCTGCCAGTCCCGATGTGCTCTACCGAAGCCAGGATTGGTGGCACTATTAGTGATCTCTGGTCTTAACAAGAAAAATGGGGGATCTGGAAGGCAGAGAATTTCCATGCCCCTTATATGGGGATTAAACTTAAAAGAGTATATCTACTCTCAAGAGCTCAATGCAAAGGCTGGGGTGAAGTTACAGGATATCTGGCTTTTCACCAGGCCAAGTAGCCCACCTCAACATGATCACGGAAGACCAAAGGATACACCTAAGTTCAGGTTATAATAATCACCCAGCACCACCCAAATATTATCCAGAAAGATATGTGAAATAATAAAGGTTAGATATATATATATATATTTATCTTAGTAACCTGAGGGCTAAAAACTTGGAATACAATAAATTCTCTCAAGAGGTCCATCTGCTAGAAGGGACCAAAAAGACAGTTGGTGTTATGTAAAACAGGGTAGAGTGAGTGGGAAACAGGGGCCGGCTTCTTCAGCTCTTTCTACAAGGTCTCTCTGATAAGGACTGGCAATCTGTTGATCCAAGATAAGCTTTTCGTTTGGCGGCGGGTGGGGGGGGAATAGGGAGTGATTGGTGAGAGGCAGGAAGGGTAAGCAACGGTCCTCAAACCCAAGAGCCCTCTCTGCAGGCCTCTCAGCTTCGAGTCTGACTCAAGCTCTCTAGTTGACACAGACACGGCCTGGTGGTAAGTGGTTAGCATTCTGAGGTATGAGGATCTCTGGTAAATTCAGCAGCATGTGGTTTTTAGAAACCGGCCCACAAAATAAAAACACTGCAACACTAATACTGCTATTTAACCACTGTCTGAAAGAGAAGAAGAAGAAAAAAATCCCCACTACATTGGGGGGCTCTAAGCTTTCATATAAGGTGGTCCAAACAATCTTCTCTTTATCTTAGGGTTTCTTAAGAAAGTCCTCATTCAGTGATCCTTTCTCTTGTTAAAGGCACTTTCAATGACATGATTGGAAAGCAGCACATTTTAACTGCAGTGAAAGCAAAATTAACTCCTGGGAACATCTGGGGAAACAGGAGCCAAATGGGGCACTTACAGTGATTCAATAGGCAAGACAGTCCCGAGCACTTCGACAGATGCACTTGCAGACAAAACCGTGTGCCCTAAAAACACTTGTATTTGTCCTTTAGTTTTCCAGTTCCTATTTATAGCTCTGCAAAAAGATCACATTCGTACTCTTCCTACCACACCTGTGCTTGACAAAATTAGCAAACAGCTAGTCATACAGGGAAGGAAAAAAAAAGGATGAATAAAATCAAATTGAGCCAAGTTTTCTTACAGCACAGGAATTTGTCCTTGCCCAGATAATGCCACAAACAGTTGCTGGACCTGTAGCAACTGAATAAAACATATGGCCCCTTCTATTGATGAAATACACCTTCCAATAGGGAAGATTATCATCTTTCTAGATATAAAGAGTGGGGTATATTTTTTCTTTTTCCTCTCTTCCAAACATTTCTTAATAATCTCAGGCTTAAAAAATTAGTTAAGTCAGAATTATAAAAATTACATGGTAAGAGTTGAGAAAGAGTGAAGGGTAATTTTTGCCTATGAGTTGAGGATCTTAATCCTGCATATCATACTCCCAATCAAAGAACAAATACAAAAATAAAACACCATGTTATACATAATACAAAGTGTAAATCTACAAACACAAGTGTACTAATTAGTTGTTCCTCAGAAGCAGTTTTCCTCCTGTCCCTTAGAAAGAAGAAGGAATGGGGACGGGATGGTTTTCGTTATGTTTTCTCATGTCTTAAAAAGTTTGTAATAACAGTCTCAGTAGCGCAAACAATTTCATGTGAAACCAGAAGCTGTAAAAATAAATTATTTTTTGAAGAAACGTGGGTTCCTCTGTCTGCAGCTCAGAACTCATCGTGCCGGACTAAGGCTTCACCAAAATCTGTGGCCTGGCTGCCCACAAACAAATCGTACTTGTCAACAATCTCCTCCTTGGTGAGCTTGCCATCCTGAAATCAGAGAACAGTGAATTGAGGCAGATATATTTCCCATCCTAAATTTAGAAACACTACTCTAGAAGAATCAATAGTGGTTTGGCAAGATTTAAGATCCTAATTCCCAGTGAATGATATGTGAACTATACCTTCCGCCCCGACCTGTGCACACACACGAACAATACCTTTTTCTTATCAAGAAAGTTAAAAGTGGAAGGCTAGAAATAGTAAAGCTCAATAACTCAGCGCTAGAGATAAGGGTAGACAGTAAAGAACTGGGTGAAATACTTCAAGCAGTCCGCACCTCCATTATGTTCCAGCTACCAATCAGATTCCAGACACAACCCCAAACGAAGGCTCAGATACCATCTAAAAAATTATCTAGGCCACATTCCCAAGGGATGATTGCATGAGTTCCTTTTTCTTAAAAACCTCACAGGTCACAGCACCTGGCTACTGAAGTGACTGAGAAGACCTCAAAACAGACTGACCCTTAAAAATGCTTCATGACAAGAAACTGCTTTTGAAACTGAAGATTAGCCTAGATAAAAAGAATGTTCAGATACTAAAAATCCCTAAATTTAGATAAGTAACACCACTCTTTTAATGAACCAAATACCTCAGATAATTGATTAAGGACAACATTAACAGGCTCCAGAAAAAGTTTACTTATAACATATTACTAAGAACTTAATTCTAAAAAGCATCTTTGATTTAAGAAGGAAATAACCAGCTTTGAGTAGGCAAAATGAATCTGTAACTGGTAAAAGAACAAAGTGAAAAGGAAAGATTCCTGGGGACCCAGAGAGCAGATGATACACGCTGGCAGAGGCTATACACGGAGGTTCTCTTCTGAAGCTAAACGCCTCCAATGCTATGTACACTGGGCAAAGGGACTTCTAAAATGAGATCAGATAGCTAGTGCTGCCCTGTAAGCTTTTAATTACCAACTTAGATTAATTAAGACTGCAAATGCTTTATGGACCTTAATCGGGATTTTTTAGTCAATCCCCTATAAATAGACTTCCATCACTGCTAGATTGTTGGGGCCTGGCCAGACTTACCTTATTTTGGTCTGACTCATAGACTAGGTGCCTGGCTTCTGCTTCTGCATGATCATAATCTGAAGGGAGAATCCAGTCTTTGGTCTCTTCCTTGTCCATCTTTCCATCTCGGTTCTTATCTCGAAACTCAACAAATTGTTCTCTCTCTGTCTTTACCCATTCTGGTTCATCAGCATTTCCATCATGGCTGTACATGTCACCTATGTGCACAGACATACATAGAAAAGACGGGTTTGCCTTTTTCCCACAACTGCTCCATGCTAATGTGGAAGCTAACAGCAGTATTTTAGAGAACTTAGAAAACAAGGTATTTTCCTGAATCTTAAGTGACTTTGCAACAAGAATATTTCCAATTATTGAGTGATATGAAAGCAAAGAGTCCTTATCTTAAAAACAAAATAAACAAAAAAACATTGCCTAGCCCAGTGGTTGGCAAATTCATTAGTCAGCAGAGCCAAATATCAACAGTACAACGACTGAAATTTCTTTTGAGAGCTGAAAAACGACTTCTGCGCATGTGCCACAGTTTCAATCGCACTGTACGTGCACGCCCACACGGTGGTATTTTGTGGAAGAGCCACACTCAAGGGGCCAAAGAGCCGCATGTGGCTCGCGAGCCGCAGTTTGACGACCACTGGCCTAGTCGTATGGCTCAGTAGTTGAGCACTGATCTATGAACTAGGTCACGGTTCCATTCCCAGTCAAGGCACATGCCTGGGTTGTGGGCTCAGTTCCCCAGTGGGGAAACGGGCTCAGTAAATGCACAGAGGCATTTATTTCCACTGTGCGGATGTTTCTCTCTCTCCTCTCTCTCACTCTTCTCCCTTCTTCTCTGAAAGCAATAAAAACATGTATTTTTTTAAAAGGGCACAAATAGCCCTAGCTAGTTTGGCTCAATAAATAGAGAGTTGGCATGTGGATTGAATGGTGCTAGGTTCAATTCTGGTCAAGGGCATGTACTTCGGTTGCAGGGTCCTCCCAGTCCAGGTCCATCAGGGAGCATGCAGGAGGCAACCAATCAATGTGTTTTTCTCACATTGATATTTCTCTCTGTCTTTCCCTCTCTCTTCTACTCTAAGAAATCAATGGAAAAATACCCTCGAGTGAGGATTAAAAAGCGAACCAAAATGGAAAATCTGAATTGAACAGTGAAAACAAAAGGCTCTAAAGCAAAACGAGGAATCCTGACCCCTTATTCATCCGTCTCATTCATCCACCTCTCTTTTATTCTATTTCCTATCTTCTTCTCCTGGGTTTCCTTATGCCAGTCTAGGTTCCCTCAACTCTTCAGTGTCACTTCCACAGGGCATCCGGAATGTACTATCTCAGTGCTGGCCTGTAATGGTAGCCACTGGCTACATGTGACTATCGAGGACTTGAAATGTGGCTGGTCCTAACTGAGATGTGCTGTGTGAAATACACTTTTAAAGACTTAGTATGAAAAACAAAAACCCTCAATAGTTTATGATTATATTATATTGAGATTATAATATTTGGTTACATAAAATATTATTGAAATTAACTTTCTCTGTTTATTTTTTTAAATATGCTTTTGTTTCTTAAAATATACTTTTACTGAATTCAGAATAGAAAGGAGGGAGAAATAGAAACACCAATGATGAGAGAGAATCACTGATTGGCCGGCTGACTCCTGCACATGCGCGCCCCCGCCTCCCTCCATCCCAGGACTGAGCCTGCAACCTGGTATATACCCTTGACCATATCGAACCTGGGACACTTCAATCCACAGGCCAATGCTCTATCCACTGAGCCAAATGAGCCACGGCTGTTTTTACTGATTTGAGAGGTGTGTGTGTGGGGGGGGGGGAGGTGGGGGGGTGGGAAGGGGTGGGGAGGGGCAGGGAAGGAAAGAGGAACATTGATATGAGGAAAACATTTATTGGCTGCATCCTGCTCGCCTGACTGGGGATGAGTCCGAAACAAGGGCATGTGCCCTGACCGGGAATTGAACCAGCAGCCTCTCAGTGCATGGGACATTGCTCAACCAAGAGAGCTGAAGGGGCCAGGGCTCTTTTCATATGGCTATGAAAAAGCTAAAATTACGTATGTGGCTCACATTTACATTTTGAATGGACAGTACTGTTACAAATACTTTACCATACCCCTAATTCCTCCCACTGGTCTGGCTTAATGTGCTAAAAGTTGACCAATGGGGTAAATTGTCTCTATGGGTGAACATATATTTTCCAAAGCTTCTCAGCTTCTTAAGAGAACTTACCAATATATTCTTCTAGATCAATGAAACCATCAGCATTCTTATCTATATCCTCCATTGTTTCCTAGATAGGAGAGATTAGGAAAAGACTATTAAAGTAGTATAAGGAACAATTTGTTTAGGCAATTATTCATCATCCATAAACACACATACATGTATGTTCATGCTTATATGTAAATGTATGGATTTGGCTAAACCATATAAAACTGCTGTTTTTCTCATAGGAAAATAATAAAATATTATCAGTGTTTTATGTTTCAACCTAAAAAAACTATGAGTCTTCTTGAAGGAACACTGGCATTGCTTAATAATGAACTATCTACCAAGCCCATGATGATCTGTTGGTCCTAGTCATACAGAAGTCATACTAACAGGTGTGATCATTGAGTATATCTATAGCTACAATCTATGTTTTACTGGTAACTGCTTTCAGTGAGAACTATTCAATATTGTTATTACTCAGAACCTGATTACTGGTCATGGGATATTTTAAAATATAGGATTTTTTCTCATGCTTAAAAACCAATAATAAAATGGCAAAATACATTATCTGATGATAAATACTGTCATACTAAAGAGAAAGGCTAAGGCACTCAAGAAAATGACTTGATCTTAGAAAAACAGTGTCAGAGCCTGGACTCAAGCTGGCTAACACTTGTATAGCAAGTCATTCTTCTAAACACAGAGGAAAAGGGAAAGACGTGTAAGTAGCAAACAGAAACCACATTTCTATTGAGAATCTTTGCTGTCACCCACCTGTACTACTATATCTTTCATGTAATCATACTCCTCAGGGTGCAGGAAAGCTGTGAATTCCTCCTTTGTGGCAATGAGGTCTCCATCCTTGTCTGCCATTTTAAACCTCCGTTCATCTCTAACCATCATCTGTTTATAGTTAAATCCATCATCAGGGTCTGGGTCATCTAAAAAACAAAAATTTAGGTTAAATCTTATAAGACTTCCAAAAAGTGTGAAAATGTGTGGGCTGGGGAATCAATTTCCAAGAAAGATAGACCAAATAATGAAGAAATACCTCTTGATTACACAGATCAATTGCAGCAGGAGAGACATTCATTCAGTATTGGTAATCAAAGTCAGGTCTAAATCAAATGTAAATATTTGCCATTCAACATGGAGCTCTGGCTCCTGGGCTACGTAACCCACCACATAATTCTTCAGTTACTGGGGGTTGAGGCTGTGTGGGGACTTGAGTTTTCCAGTTATGTCTGAGGTGCAGTGATGATTCTAAAGTCATACACTCTGGGTTTGGAACCAAACTTGAATCCACACTTCCCAGCTGTGTGACCTTGGGCAAGTAACCTAACAGTGCTTCAATCTACTCATCTGTAAAATGAAGATGATAATGGTTCCAGCCCCACAGGACTATTGAAGTTTAAATGAGCAAATAAATATAGATGCCTGGCAGATAGTTGGCCTCCAATAAATGTTAGCTATTGCTATTTTTATTAAACAGTAGGCAGGCCCCAACTAAGAAGCTAGATATCAAAGATCTTCTTTCCCATTATAGGCCACTTGGATTCAAGAATAGAACATCACCTCTTTGAAAGTAAGACACTACATTAAAATGTGAGGAATGATTATTCCTGTAACATACTGACCAAATAAAAAAGATCTGGTACTAGTTTTATAAAAAGACACATGGGGCCCCTTTAATATCACACTGCTAACTTTTAACACTATAGTTCAATCTATCCATACTTTAAGAAATGTTAAAAAAAAAAAAAAAAGACTATTGCTCTATTTTGAGAGAGCAGCTTGAAGCTTTATTCTTTGCTGAGTGTCAAAACTCAGTAAGAGTTTATTGAATCGTGAGATTTTGGGGACCATATATGTGTATATTCAAAGCTATGAATAGGCTTAAAGAAAAATATTACTTTTCTCATATACTAAACATTTAGTAATGTTTTACTATCATAATGTTTTACATAGCATAAACAAGACAACTTACATTAAGACTAGATTCTCAGCTAGAGTCCTTCTCCATAGAGTAAAAAACATGGTGATTGTAATCAAGAAGGCTGTAAACGTGCACATACATAAGGATGAAAAAGGAAGACATAAACTTCCTGTTTTTTGACATTTTTTCCCCCCAAAGACTAAACTCCTGTGCCTAAGCACCACACTCGGGGTGCTGTATCTGTCCTAAGTACCAGCCTGCTCACAGCTTTGGGTAGGCTCTTGATCTAGTTTTGTTATAGGCATGGCGGATCTTTGTTTTTCATATTTTACTTGTGGCAGAGATAGTGTTCCTGGTCCTTTGGTGGAAAGCAGATTCATTTCAAGAGTTTTTAATTAAAAGCTAAGATGATTTTACCTGAACTCTAAACGGAATCAAGAACATACTGGCGAAACACTCCTCAGCACTTCTGTAAGACAACTCATTATCCCCTGGGTACTGCCCACCCGCTTGCCTCCTGGAAAAGATGCCTTATAAAGACATTGCTTCTCCACTAGTGCTTCAGCTTATGCAGCCTCAGTCAGGAGAAATGCCCATTACATCGAATCATTTGCCCTGTGAGCTAACAGAGCTCTCAACAGATTTTTATGCACATAATCATACAAAGAGTTTAAGATAATTCTGGGCAGCCACTGAGTGCCTAGGTCTGAGCTAAGATTTATTAGCACACCATTCTGTTTAGATCACCAACAGCCTGCCCTTTGTTTTGTATTTATAATTAATTCCAAATAAATCAGGAGCATGTTGGGTGCCGGCCAGAAAGAAAGAAGCACGAATGCCTCTCCATCTGCCCTGACTTTTTAGTACACGTGTTCTTAATTGGGTGAAATCTATGTTTGGTTCTTGGCGAAGTGTCAAGCTTGGAAAGAGACTGCCACTTTAGTCTCAGGAATGAGAACAAGCCAACACAGAAATAAAAATCTCTTCACTAGAAATGCATGCGGTCCTGTAATTAACACGGACAGCTGGCTATCTAGTGGGGGAAACAGACCGTTAAACACTCAATGTCAGAGGTGGAAAACACCTGCTTCAATGCAGAAATGTGTCTAGTTTTTGAGATAAAAATGCAAGAAGGAATATTTATACATTCCTGTCTCAATTGCAGCCATGTACAATAGGGGAATCTCAGTAACAGAAACACCCTCATCAACTCAGTAAGATCGCCACCTAGCATTCAGTAGCAGGAAAGTGTATTAAGTATAAGAAAGTTACTAACAGGTAGACAAGCACACAAGCTACCAAATCATCAAAATCAAATCAAAATAAAAAATCAGAAAGCAATCAAAATCATTTATTTGCCTTGAAGCATTTGCAAAGCAGGCTGATAAACTCATGTGCTAGAGAAAACAAATGGGAATTTTTTATTTCTAAACTTCAGTAAGCAGGCATACTGAAATAGTTAAATTTTATCAAGGAAAGCTGTGGTTGATCTTATTAAGGAAAGACTCATTTTCCTCCAATTTTCACCAGTTATAAAGGAATCTAATTTGGTTTGAGTTTCAGGTCCAACACCTTAATGTGACCATGTGAAGAGAAATATCAAAGCCTTTTTTTTTTTTGTATTGTTGGAACAATGCAGCCTTTTAAACAAGATCTAACACGGTTTCTTTGAGGGATGACAGAAAGAAAACATGGTACATGTATATCTAAAATGCGAAAGATGGCCCTACCGGTTAGGCTCAGTGGACAGAGCATAGGCCTGCAGACTGAAAGGTCCCCAGGTTCGATTCCAGTCAAGGGCATGTACCTTGGTTGCAGGCACATCCCCAGTAGGGGGTGTGCAGGAGGCAGCTGATCGATGTTTCTCTCTCATCGATGTTTCTAACTCTCTCTCCTTCTCCCTTCCTTTCTGTAAAAAAAATATATTTAAAAATAAGTAAATAAATAAAATGCTAAAGATGTAGAAGACTCCAGACCTTCAAAAACCAAAATTAAACAAATTTTAAAAAATACACAGTATACTAATTTAAAATTAATAAAATAAAGGGAAATCAGCTCAGCAGTGAGCTAGTGAAGGTAAACAGTTCTTCCTTCCCTGCACTGCGTGACCCATTTGTTTTTTTGACTCAAGACCATGGGTTCTGCCAGGCTGACATCTTGCCCCTTACCCAGGTAAGTGCCATAAGTCACGTTCCTGTACTCATCCCAGGAGATTAAGCCGTCTTGATTCAAATCAAACTCCTGCCATTGGTTTTCAACATTGTCATATATGTATTTCTTCTGGGCATGCTTAATCCAGGATTTCAGCTCCCCCTCCGTCACAAACCCATCTTTATCCACGTCTATTTTATCTACAATCATTCTACAAGACAAAACAGTTACGTTTCAAGGTGCCAGTTCCACAAGGCTTTTCCCCCAGGTGGTAGGGACCTACCTAAGACGTAGCCGTAGGTGGCATTTTTATATTCCTCCCAGGAAACGAGGCCGTCCTCATTGAGGTCATGCCCCTTCCACTGTCGCTCTACATCCTCGTAAATCCAGCGCTTTTGAGCAAATTTAATCCAGTCTTTGAGCTCATCCACAGTGACAAACCCGTCCTTGTCGCCATCTATTTTACTTACAATCTTTCTGTAGAAAACGTAGAGAAATCCAGCAAAAGGTTAAAAGGACACAAGGCTCTGGGTTTCCTTAGCCAGGTGTGTGCTGTGACAACAGATGTTGTTGCCCAAGATTAAAGCATGGAAATAAAAATTGTCCTCAAAACTGCCAATAGGCAACTGAAATCTTTCTCTTAAGTGACCCGTTACTGGTTTGTAATGAGTCACCTGGATAAAGCCAAGTATAGTCCATGGCTGATTCGCTTGGATCCAAAAGCAAACCCCATCTCTCTCTCTAGAGATAGGTCTCAGATGATGGTCAGGATTCAGGAGTGAATATCCATTCCCATCTTTACTCTTTGTATCAAGCAACATGCAAATATTTTTTATTGCTTTTAGGAGAATCACAATTTCTTGGTATATAATCACAACAATTTCTTGGCATGGTTTTCTAAAACTTCAAAACTTTAAACCAGGCTTTAAAACATTCGACTCCTGCCAAAACTGGTTTGGCTCAGTGGGTGGGTGTCAGCCTATGGACTGAAGGGTCCCAGGTTCTATTCTGGTCAAGGGCATGTACCTTGGTTTCAGGCACATCCCCAGTAGGAGGTGTGCAGGAGGCAGCTGCTCAGTGTTTCTCTCTCATCGATGTTTCTAACTCTCTCTCCCTCTCCCTTACTCTCTGTAAAATATCAATAAAATATACTTAAAAAATAAAACAAAAACATTCAGCTCCTTAAAAAAAACAAAAAACCACTTGTTAAAAAATTAATGCTATCAAGAATAGTTCTGAGATCACTTATACCTCAATCAAAATTGTTTAATCCCGTCTGGCATGGCTCAGTGGTTGAGTGTCAACCTATGAACTGGGAGGTCATGGTTTGATTCCAGGTTAGGGCACATGCCTGGGTTGTGTGCTCAATCCCAATGTGGGGCCATGCAGGAGGCAGCTTATCAATTATTCTGTCATCACTGATGTTTCTTTCTCCCTCTTCCGTCTTTTCTGAAATCAATAAAAATATATATTTTAAAAATTATTGAAAAAAACAAAACCAAACAGGTACACAAAGACAGAAGCAAGCTCATTCTAAAAAATGGCCAGCAGCTTATTACATGCTACTAAAGGCCCAGCACACAATTGAAATTATGCGAGGAGGCGTCCCGCCTCCTGCCATGTGAGGAGGCACCCCATGGGGGGGTTGGGACCCTCGCCTGGCTTGCAGGACCCCCTGGTCCCCCTGCTGGTGTCTGCTCCAGGGCTGCCCGAGCTGCCAGGCCTGTCTGTCTCCGCTCTGGGCCTCACCTGTGTGTGCAACCTCCTCCTGTCTGGTCGTGACTCGTTACGGAGTCCCAGCCTAATGTGCACATTACCTCTTTATATATGTAGATGTCATACTGGATTTCTATATATAACCACAAAAACAGAGAACACAGGAAATAATGTGGAAAGAATGCATATGATTATGAGAATGTTAATAAGCTGAGAGGGTTAGCATGCACATGATAAAGAAAAATTACAAAGCTGAAAAATCAATATACGGTGGAAGGGAGCTATGAGGGGGAAAAAGGAGAAACAATTGTAATAATCTGAGCACTAAAGATTTACTTAAAAAAAATCAATATACTTTGCCCTTCCTGAGCTTCTTTTCACTAGATCTGTTATCTTAATTTAAGGATTTCAAAACATGTGCATATGAAAACTTCAGTTTAAAGATACAATCAACTATTCACAGAAGCTAAAATAACATGTAAAGTCACACAAGTAAGTGGCCCAGTTTGGAAAAAGAACTTGACACTTTTTGTTTTTAATCCTCACCTGATGATATGTTCTTACTGGTTTCAGAAAGAGAGGAAAGGAGAGGGAGAAAGTGAGAAACATCAACCAGTTGCCTTCCATACACACCCTGACTGGAGTTTGAATCTGCAACCTGGATATGTGCCCTGATCTGGAATCGAACCCATAACCTTTTTGTTGTACAAGTCAATGCTCCGACCAACTGAGCCGCACTGGCCAGGGCTAGAACAGGAACTTTAAATCAAAACTCTTAGCAGATTTGAAACCACGGCATTTTCTTATGCTCTATTAAACGCGGGATTGAAAAAGACTGTCAGTTGGTAGCAAATAATGTCTTTTCCCATTTCATGAATACACCGGAAAGTGATTAGAATCACGTATGAGTGTCACTATGAGAAGACTCATACTGATATTGATAGGGTGTTAGGCATAACTTACATCCTATTATTAATAAGCATTTTCCTTCATAGAATGTGTAATCTTGTAGCTTTTGATTTAAAATGTTAAATCAGCAAAAGGTAAAGCAGTAAGAAGCCATCTCTTAAATACTCTCCTTTATCTACATGGGCATAGGACAAAAAAAATTATTTGCAATGTTGCCCCTTCCGTTCCCAAAAGAAATTTATTTTTGTTTTATTAATCCTCACCTGAGCATATTTTTCCATTGATTTTTATTTATAAAAAAATTTTTAAGTTGATTTCGGAGAGGAAGGGAGCAATAGAAACATCATTGAGAGAGAATCATTGTCTGCCTCCTGCATACCCCACTCCGGGGATTGAGCCTGCAATCCGGCCTGTGCCCTGTTTAGGAAGCCCAACCACTGAGCCATGCCAGCTGGGCTCCATCGATTTTTCTGTTTTAAACATATTTTTATTTATTTCAGAGAGGAAGGGAGGAGAGACAGGAACATCAATGATGAGAGAGAATCATTGATTGGCTGCCTCCTGCACACCCCCTACTGGGGATCGAGTGGGTAATCCGGGCATGTGCCCTTGACTGGAATCAAACCTGGGACCCTTCAGTTCACAGGTCGATGCTCTATCCACTGAGCCAAACCAGCTAGGGCCCACTGATTTTTAGAGTGGGAGAGAGGGAGGAAGGAGAGAGAGATTGATTGGTTGCCTCCTGCACTTGCCCCCCCTTGGGCCTGGGATCAAATCTGCAACCCAGATATGTACTCTTGACCAGGAATTGAACCCGAGACCCTTCAGTGCATGGGCTAATACTCGAATCACTAAGAAACTCCAGCCAGGGCTCCCAAAAGATTTTAAGCCATTATAAGTTATAATAAATAGGCCTAAAAAGAAGGACCACTAAGATTTTACAAAAATATGTAACTATTCAAGATGGGCTTTTCTCATTGAAGTTGGCTGAATGTCATTCTATTTATTTCAACAGAACTACCAGTTTTTAATACAGTGGTTGGCAACCGTTTTCTGAAAAGAGACAAAGATGGTATAGGGGGTAGATGATGATGGAATGAATGAATGAATGAACAAATAAACAAATAAATAAATGTCAAGCTCCCCAGCTCCATCCTTGACCCATTTGGGCCAGCTAATTTTATTGGCTTCAGTCTACTGTTCCAAGAGGCCATAGAAGTATTAAGAATAGTTGGGCCATGGTGGCTCAGTGGTTCTTCGTTGACCTTTGAACCAGGAGGTCACTATTCAATTACCAGTCAGGGCACATGCTTGGGTTATAGGCTCAATCCTCAGTGTGAGGTGTGCACGAGGCAGCCAATCAATAATTCTCTTTCAAAATTGATGTTTCTATCTCTCCCTCCCTCTCTCTCTGAAATCAATAAAATATATTAAAAAATAAAAATCTTAAAAGTAAAATAAAATGTTTAAAAGACACACACAAAACAAATAAATCTTCATCTGAAGGACACTTAAATGAAAATTTAGACTTCTTGGGGTGGGGGAGTGAGGTTGAAAATATAACACATACAGAAAAAGTGTAGTATTTGTCAGCATTCTTAATAAAAAAAGGAATTTAAAACTTTGTTTTAAAATTCTTTAGTAGCTATTACTACTAAAGATTTAAAAATAGTAGTGAAGCCCTGGCCGGTTTTTCTTTTTCTTTCTTTCTTTAATATATTTTATTAATTTTTTACAGAGAGGAATAAATAGTTAGAAACATCAATGAGAGAGAAACATCGATCAGCTGTCTCCTGCACACCCTCTACTGGGGATGTGTCCACAACCAAGGTACATGCCCTTGACCGGAATCAAACCTGGGACCCTTGAGTCTTATCCACTGAGCCAAACCAGTTTAGACAGGGCCGGTTTTTCTTAGTGGTTAGAGCATTAGCCCTCAAACTGAAGGAAGGGTTGTGGGTTTGATCCCCCGAGTGCAAGAGGCAACCAATTGATGTAACTCTCTCACATCGATGTTTTTCTCTCTTTCCCCCTCCCTCGTAACTCCCTTCCACTCTCAAAAAAAAAAAAAAAAAAAAAAAAGTCCAATGGGAAAAAATTTCTCAGGTGAGGATTAACTACAAATAGTAGCTGTGACTTTTGCCCTGGCCAGGTGGCTCAGTTGGTTAGAGCATTGTTCCCAAAACTAAAAGGTTGGGGTTCAATTCCCAATCAGGGCACATACGTAGGTTGCAGATATGATCCCCCTTTGGGGCATGTATAGGAGCAACCTATTGATGTTTCACTCTCTCGCTAAAAAGAAAAAAAAGAAAAGAAAAAGATAAAAACAATTTTAAAAAATCAATAAAACCATATCCTCAGGTGAGGATTAAAAAAAAAAAGTGAATTTTTATAACTACAGGTATGAACAATAATCTTGTCTCCTAATAATTACTTGCCTTCTATAATAGATGGAAGAGGGGAATCTGTTGTTTCCAACGTCTGGTGTATAGTCACCTACCAAAACAATGTTTAGAAATGCCACAGTGAATAAGTTAAAAAATAAAAAAGTTCACCAGGAATTATTGTTTCTAATAGTATGTTACCTTATGAACTGGGAATATTTGTCATTATTTCCAAAATTTGGGAAAAGCAAACAGTACTTGACTCTTTCATACATTCCAGAAAAAGTATGATCTTATTCAAACAAAAATGGAGTCTGCTCATGTGTTTTGATATTCACTGATGACAAAAAAAAATTGTTCTCTCTACTGAAAGCTGCTAATAGAGCTATTCTACTCCCTTCATAGGGCCTGACTGACACTAACCGAAGGGCTTTCATTATTTAAGAGTAATTCTGCAGAGAAATATGTGCAGACAAAATGTGGGTTGGGCATGCACATTAGTAGGCAAGACATGAAGAATGAGAATTCCCTCATGCAGTTCTATTTTCAGCCAGAAATGTTAGCACATTTATAAGATTAAAATTAAAAGTGACCATGGTCTCTCAAAGCTAGAAAAGCAACCTAATAGAAAACTGACTCTTTAATATTATTTGTGCTCTTTATCTACTTTCAAGTGTTTTAGGACAGTTTCTCATTCTACATAGAACAATCTTTTGCTTTCTCTTAGTGTTTAAGAATAAAATATTGTTGAAAAAGAGAGAGAGGGGGGAAAAAGAATAAAATATTGTAGCCCAGCTGGTGTGACTCAGGAACCAAGAAGTCATGGTTCCCAGTTAGGGCACATGCCTGGGGTTGCAGGCTCCATCCCCTGTAGGAGGTGTGCAGGAGGCAGCCAATTGATGATGTTTCTCTTTCATTGATGCTTCTCTCTCCCTCCCTCCCTCCCTCCCTCCCTCCCTCCCTCCCTCCCTCCCTCCCTCCCTCCCTCCCTCCCTCCCTCCCTCCCTCCCTCCCTCCCTCTCTCTCTCTCTCAATAAAAAGAAATATTGTAGAAAGAATAAAATAAGTTTATCCTGAAGTATCACTCAAAACAAACCATATAATGTCTCCTAATCATGGCACTAGCCATGACAACAAACTATTTTTGGGAGTTTCTATGTGGTACAACTTTCCAACAAATCTCCTGAATATAATTCAGAAAGTAACACCACTATGATCATTAAGGAGCAAATGCTCATTAAATTAACCTGCATTTCATTAAAAAGTAAGGCTTTGGAAGAGCCAAAAGACATTCTCAGATCCTCAGTTAGAAATAATCCACTGGGACTCTACCAAAATCAAGGGTTTAAGTACAAAGACACTGGCTGAGAGCGCCATGGCCTGCTGTTACTGAAACAGCAACTCATATCTAACATTAAGACCATTACCTTTACTATCTTCTAAAAAGTTGTTTTTAATTAAGCTAATATCTGAGATTGAAAACAAAGAGGGCGAGGGACACTCTAGGAAACAATAAATTTTAGAGAAATTAGTCCAGAGGTTTAATTTGCATTTTATTAGCCACTCAAAACACTTGGCTTGGGCAATAGGTCAGGAAAGGTTTTAAAAATTAAAAAAGGTAAGGATGAGAAGCCACCCTATCAGATAATGTTCCTTTGGGATAAGCTGAGCCTTTTAATATTTGGTACTTTTATGCAAAAATGTCTTTGCTTTACAGATGAGGTAAAAATAGCTATTCAATGGAGAAATGTATAAGAGCAAATGTTAATTACATTTTAGTGGTAGCAAGTCTGTGATTAGCT
The DNA here is from genome assembly GCF_014108245.1 of Pipistrellus kuhlii. Classification (NCBI taxonomy): domain Eukaryota; kingdom Metazoa; phylum Chordata; class Mammalia; order Chiroptera; family Vespertilionidae; genus Pipistrellus; species Pipistrellus kuhlii. The sequence goes on along the minus strand of NW_023425405.1, from coordinate 11,491,844 downwards.
TTCATAAAATGTAGTTCAACAAAGCTTTACTGGTTGACTGAGTCAGTGAGAAAAAAATGAATTGATTTATAAAGAAATGTCAATATCCAAACCAGCCCCCTGAGGACTGACACCTTACCCAAGTCTTTCCTTGCTCTCTTCTGGTGTCAGCTGATCAAAGGTCTTTGCTTCTTCAGCACCCAAGAAGGCATCATGGTCATAATCAAAACTCTGAGCATCATTGTGAACCTTGTCGCTGAGCTGAGGTTCATGATGCACACGGTCCTTCTTTTCTGTGGGTTTGCTCAAGGCAAAGACTGTGCACAGGAACAGGCACATAAGAAACTGTCGCAGGTCCATGGTAATCAGATCTTAAAGAGAAAGAAAGGTGGTTAATTCAAGAGGTGGTATTCCTTTTTAACAAATATATATATATTATTGATTTTTTTTATAGATAGGAAGGGAGAGGGATAGAGTTTGAAATATCGATGGGAGAAACAGCTGCCTCCTGCACACCTACTGGGGATGTGCCTGCACCCAAAGTACATGCCCTTGATCGGAATCGAACCTGGGACCCTTGAGTCTGCAGGTCGATGCTTTATCCACTGAGCCAAACTGGTTAGGGCAAAAGGTGGTATGCTTAATTAAAAAGCTCACACCTAGTTATTATTGATTTGCTATAACCTCAAATATTACCATTTATCCATAAAATAAGTACAATAGAATATTAGACTTTCCAGTTTTAGGATGAGAAATTTTCACCAATTTCCTTCATCTAATTTGTAGACTTACAAGGAATTATACCTTGTAAGTAGTCTCCCTTTAAAAAACACCCAAGTGCCCTGGTCAGTGTGGCTCGTTCTCTAGTGGGTGACATCGATCAGGAGGCAGCTGATCGATGATTCTCTCTCATCACTGATGTTTCTCTCTCTAAAATTAATAAAACACATTAAAAAATAAAAATTTAAATCAATAAAAAAAAACTAAGTAAAAATTAAAAACACCAAAGAACATTAATCATTTTGCCCAAGTTCATAAAATTTAAAAGTGAAAGAACCAAGATTTAAATTTAGACATAATGACTCCAATACTTTACTTTTTGTATTATATTAATGGTCTGGTCTTCAAACCAGGCTGGTTATTAGAATCACCTAGAGAGTTTTGAAAAAATTTTCCCTATTGAATTAGAACCTCTGAAATTGAATCTAGGCATTGTAGTTTTAAAGGTTTTTCAGATGATTCTGTAATGAAATATTTGCAGTGTCCTTGGCCTATAGCACCAAGCCATCTCCCATATCCAGACTTAATCTTAAATCCCTTTCAAAGATCAAACCATTCAGATGGTACAGTGATGAATAACTGCTTTTTCGCCATATATATTGCGTTTCCCAAAAGTTCCCAGGCATAAGGACCACCTGAAATACTGTTCAAAGTTACCAATTCCAAGGCCCTTCTCCATACCATCAAAATCTCTTCAGTCACGGGTGATACTAAAAGCACCAGGCTGAACACTTTATTGAAAAATGTGACCAAAAAATTGCAGAGAAACTTCAGGAAACCTGTTTGGCACACTCTATAGATACCCCACACAACTGTCCAGAGATATTATACTGTAAAATTTGAGAAAAAAACTGTAAAATTAAAAATCAAGGGGGAAGATTTTCCCAAGCTTTCCTATTTTAACTAAATCTTCATCAGAACACCAATTCTGAATGCTTTTCTCCTGCAATGAGAATAAATTTTTGCAATTTCACATTATGTCTTACTCATTTCCCTTTATGATCAATGGCTCCCTTCCTAGATGGATAGGTGATTATTAGGCATGAGGCTTATTGTGGTGAATTGCATTTCCCTAAAATATGCTGAAGTCCTACCTAATCCCTGGTACATACAAATGTGACTTTATTTGGAAATAGGATCTTTGCAGATGTAATCAAGTTAAGATGAGGTCATATTGGATTAGGATGGGCTCTATCTAATCCAATGACTGATCTAACAAAGTTACACAAAGAGAATACCATGTTATAAAAAGAGACACAGATTGGAGTGATGCATCTACAAGTGAAGAAACTAGAAGCTAGAAAGAGGAAAGGAAGGATCCTCCCCTAGAGCCAACACCTTGGTTACTAACGTCTATAGCCTCTAGAACAGTGGTTCTCAATCTTTCTAATGCCGCGACTCTTTAATACAGTTCTTCATGTTGTGGTGACCCCAACCATAAAATTATTTTCGTTGCTACTTCATAACTGTAATTTTGCTACTGTTAATGAATCATAATGTAAATATCTGTGTTTTCTGATGGTCTTAGGCTCTACAGCAGCAGCAGTTCTCAACCTGTGGGTGGCAACCACAGGTTGAAAACCGCTAGCAAGGTCGCCCTCCCTCCCCCCTGCCACCAAGGGGGTGTAGGTCCATGGGAGAAAAAAGGGAAAACGTGTAATAATTTCAACAATAAAAATTAAAACAAATAAACAAATGACAAACAGGGTTGGCTGGTGTGGCTTGGTGGTTGAGCTTCAAGTGAGAATTTCAAGGATCTTTGGATTTCAAAGAAATGAAAAAGGACCAGTCAGAAATTAAGCATACTTTAAGTGAAATAAAGAATGATTTAGCCGAAACCGTTTTTGGCTCAGTGGATAGAGCCGGCCTGCGGACTGAAAGGTCCCAGGTTCGATTCCGGTCAAGGGCATGCACCTTGGTTGCAGGCACATCCCCAGTAGGGGGTGTGTAAGAGGCAGCTGACAGATGATTCTCTCTCATCGATGCTTCTAACACTCTGTCCCTCTCTCTTCCTCTCTGTAAGAAATCAATAAAGTATATTAAAAAAAAAAAAAAAAAAGAGAATGATTTAGACTCGCAGGCATCCTCAAACTTTTTAAAGTGGGGGCCAGATCACGGTCCCTCAGAGAGCTGGAGGGCTGGACTATATGAACTACTAATTCCTACTGTAACACCTCGGCTGCGCTCACTGCCCAAAAAACCTGGCGGGCCGGATCAGACTCCTCTGCGGGCCGCATGTGGCCCGCGGGCCGTAGTTTGAAGACGCCTGCGAGTCTAACCAACTGAGCTACTCCGCCAGGGCTGGAGTGAACTTTAATACTGTATTCTGTTGAGTTGTTTATTTTTTCCTAATGAGCACACACTCATATACAATGAGTGGCCAGATTATTATGATCTCTGACCGCGTAATAATCTGGCCACTCAGTGTATATCCTATATAATAAAAGGCTAATTTGCAAATTGTCCCCTTGACAGGAGTTCAACCAGCAGGCAGGCCGGCCAACCGCCCATGTCCCCTCCCCCTGGCTAGGCTGGCTGGCCCCCACCCGTGCATGAATTCACACACACACACACACACACACACACACACACACATATACATACACTAAGTGGCCAGATTATTATACGTTCAGAGATCATAATAATCTGGCCACTCAGTGTATATTACCTTTTTATGTGTATTACTTTTTAAAGACTATAATAAAAACTCTTCAATATTAGATAGCAAGCAAACATTTTCAAGCCATTTTTCCAGATTATAGAAAGCAAGCTGAAGGAAATATCTACCTATTCTTAGGACAAAAACACTATTTTTAAAGTACAACACACTCCATAATAACACTCCAGCCTACCTTCAATAATTCAACTGATCAATCAAATCAGTAGAACAATTAAAAGAAAATTAAGAGATTTAATGACTCTCTTAAACATTAAATATGTCTTTAAGGGCAAAATAAAACTTCCATCTTAAACTACTAATAATTCCTTAGAAAAATAAACCTCTTTAGAGACAAGTAATAAATTATACATATATGGTTGCTATTTTGTGATATATCCAAACAATATCTATAATATTACAGGTTTACAGAATCAAGTCATTGCAACAGAGGGTTTTCCTTATACCTATTAATAAAGGGACTTAACTTTTAGGAACATCTTATAAATGATTAATTATATCCCCCCAATAAAATACTATAACAACTCTTGCAAACTCCAAATGTTTCATGCACTGGCCCTCTAGTATACATATAAAAATGTTCAAGCAGAAACAAAGTATATCTCCCAAGACAAGATATTTTTGTGGGAACATGTAAGAAGAGTACAAAATCACTTTTCACACAGGCATCTGAAGAACTACAGTTATTTCTGAAGCATCTTTCTCTTTTCAACCAAATGATAGAAAGCTCCTCTCCCATCATCACAGCTACACATCAATGGATAGCAGGTTATTAGGAAAACATGACATACATAAACGAAGGACTTGCTTTATAAGCTTTTACCACATGATCTAGTAGGTAATTCAATGATTGTGAAAAATGCATCTTCCCATCTCCCATTTCTCAAATGACCTATGTTGTTCTCTCTAAAATTCTGTTCCTCCCTCACCAAGGGTAAAGTTTAATCTTTTCTCTTAAAAAAAAAAAAAAAAAAAAAAAAATCGCCGAAACTGGTTTGGCTCAGTGGATAGAGCATCGGTCTGCAGACTGAAAGGTCCCAGGTTTGATTCCGGTCAAAGGCATGTACATTGGTTGCAGGCATATCCCCGGTGGGGGGTGTGCGGGAAGTGGCTGGTCAATGTTTCTCTCTCATCGATGTTTCTAGCTCTCTATACCTCTCCCTTCCTCTGTAAAAAAAAATCAATAAAATACTAAAAAAAAAAATTAAAAAAAAAAAAAAATTCTAGGCTTGCACTGCCCAGAACAGTACCTTCTAGCTATATGTGGCTACTAAGCATTTAAAATGTAGCTAGTGCAGTCCAGCCAGTGTGGCTCCATGGTTGAGGGTCCAACTATGAACCAGGAAGTCATGGCATATGTCCAGGTTTCAGACTCAGTCCCCGGTTGGGGGGTGGGGGTGTAGAAGACAACTGATCAATGATTCTCTTTCATCATTGATGTTTCTCTCTATCCCTCTCCCTCCTCTCTGAAGTCAATAAAAATATATAAAAAACATGGCTAGTGTAATTTAAGATGTGATATAAGTGTTATACTGTACTTTATTTTTTAATAAATGTTATTTTGTATTATTTATTAAATTATTTTCATGTTTTAAATTTTTACATAAAAATTTAAAACTAAACATGTGGTTTATATTATACAAAATCTGTGCATGGGGCGGGGGTGTCCCTCAGTCCAGCCTGTACCCTCTCCAATCTGGGACCCATCAAAGGATGTACAACTGCCCTCCCTTGCAGGCCTGGTCACACCTAACTGCCCTCTCCTGCAGGCCTGGGTCATCGTGGCCCCCCCCCCCAACCCCCAACTGCCCTTCCCTATAGGCTTGATTGCCCCCAACTGCCCTCCCTTGCAGGCCTGGTCCCTCCCAACTGCCTGCCCCTGCTGGCCATCTTGTGGCAGCCATCTTATGTCAACATGGAGGCAGGATCTTTGACCACATGGGGGCAGCTATCTTGTGCATTGGAGTGACAGTCAATTTGCATATTACTCTTTATTGGATAGGATTTCTACTGGATAATGCTGTGATAAGACACGAACAAAAGGGCTAGAAAATATATAACTGTCATCCTTTTACAGTATGCCACCAATAATTTTCTTCTGAAAGTTATTTTCATGAATTGTTCCAGTAAATTTATAAGATTAATGACATAAGTTTGATTTTCTTTCAATATCAACAATGAACCTTAAGAATCAGTTTACTTTATCCATTCAAAAATTTCCTTAAAAGTTCTAAAATCTTGTAATTTCTCCTTCTTCTAAGTCATTTTTTGTAAAAATCTGTTGGTCACAGAACACTTAAATTGTTTCAGGGAAATTTAGATCCCTGGATTAAATTCAGTTTCAGGAACATTAGCACTGAGTGATCTCACAGTTATTCTGGTTGACCAAAGACCCATTGCTCAATGTTAACAAGTGGGAGAAATGGGTGTGGTGATAAAATTCCAGTTCTCTGAGCTGGATATTCAGGGAAAAACGGCATTCTTCTATAATGCAGGAAAAGCAGAATCTCACTGCTTATGTGTCTACTTCAATTGTGGATTGGAGGTTGGGAGAAGGGAGGGAGAACAGAACAGCCTGATAGCAATTTACTAACTATACTAAGGCTCAGGTTATGAAATCTAGAAATTAAAGCTATTTGGTTATCGTCGTCTTTTTTTTTTTTTTTTTTTTTTTTTAATTTTAGCGAAAGAGAAAGGGAGAGGAAGAGAGAGAGAAACATCTAACAGTTACCTCCTACATGGGTCCACAACTGAAAATTGAACCCATAACCTGGGTATGTACCCTGACTGGAAATCAAACCTGAGACTTTTCAGTGTACAGGATGATGCTCCAACCAACCTGACATTATTTACAAACTTTGGGACAAGTACCACCAATGAATTACCACATTAAAGTAGTAATGTTATCCTTCATGATTTGATAACGATAATGATAAACCATTTATTCAATGTTTCTCCCTTGATAGAACAAACTTACATTGGTTCATTAGTATATTCTAATTAATTATTTGTGTGAAGGCATCCTATATAATAAGATAAATATCGAGTCTAGTAATAATTAATGTCGTTTTTAAACATTCGTTTAAAATCTTGCTTGGCGTTGACTTGTATTGACATAACCTTCAAACACGTGGTATCTACAGAACGTGTGAAGTGCAATTAACAAGTTTTGCTTGAAAAAGTTTGTGTTTGGTTTGGTTTTTGTTGCAAAACTAGGGCTAAGAAGATGGCGGATGAAGAGCATATTCGGCACTGCATGCTTTACGAGTTCCAAATTAGGAAGAAAAGCAAGTGAGGCTGCAAAAAACATCTGTAGTGCTCTTGGTCAAGATGCAGTTAGCGCCAGAAAATGCCAGCGTTGGTTTGAGAAATTTCGCGAGGGAAATTTTTCGTTAGATGACAAGAGTGGTCGAGGCCGTGTGTCCAATTTTGATCATGAAGCTCTTCAAGCTCTTTTGGTGCAAAATCCTCAAATTACCCAACAAGAGCTTGCGACAACTTTAAATTGTTCACAAAAAACAATTTCCAACCAATTGCGTGCACTTGGCAAAGTCCAAAAGTTTGGAAAATGGGTTCCTCATGAGTTGACCGACAACAACCGTAATCAAAGAGTCACAATTTGCAGTTCGCTCCTCTCTCGTCAAAACCGTTTGCCGTTTTTAGAGCAAATTGTTACCGGAGATGAAGAATGGGTGCTGTATGTTAATTTGAAAAGGCGGCCTCAATGGTTGGACAAAAATGAGGCTCCGCAGCCCACGCCAAAACCTGACTTGCATGCGAAAAAAGTGATGATGTGTGTTTGGTGGAATTTTAAATGAATTCTTCATTATGAACTTCTACCATCTAACCAAACCATTACAAGTGCAGTGTATAGTGCCCAATTGGAAAGGTTAGCCCAAGCTTTAAGAGAAAAAGAACCCACGCTGATTAATCGGAAGGGCGTAATTCTTCACCACGATAACGCACGACCGCATACTGCAATAATCACTGCTGAAAAACTGCGCCAGTTGGAATGGGAAGTTCTCCCTCAACCTGCATATTCTCCTGATATTGCCCCTTCCGATTACCATTTGTTTCGTTCTTTGCAAAACTTTCTTCTTGGAAAAAAATTTAATAATGAAGTATGCCTCAAAAATGCATTGACCGAATTTTTTGCATCAAAATCACAAGAATTTTACAACAGAGGGATTAAAATGCTTCCTGAGCGTTGGGCACAGTAGTAGAAAACAACGGCAACTATATTGTTGATTAAATTTTGTTGTATTGTTTAAATATTGTAAATTCAATTTAAAAAAGTATTAGAAAACGACATTAATTATTACTAGACCTAATATGTTAATTATCCGTTACGCTGTGAAGTGTAGTGACCAACCGTGTAACGGGATCACAGATCTGCAGGAGGGTGGGGCAGCGAACTACAAGGGGGGGGAGCTACAGGAGGGGGCAGGGCAGCAAGCTATGAGGGAGGGCAGTGGGCAGAGAGCTACGGGAGGGCAGTGGGCAGAGAGCTACAGGAGGGTGGCAGAGAGCTACTGGCACACAGATTTGTGCGCAAGGCTACTAGTACATTTATAAGACAGTTAAGTACCTAAAAGTGCAAACTTGGCTGTAGAAGAAAAGCTTTAGAGAATGACAAAATATTATCAGGCTTCAACAGTTCTATAACTAAAGCAACTAAGTACAAACTAAATTTTTCTGGCTACAGAATTAAAACATTTCTTTAATAACAAAAGCTCTAGAAATTCTGGGGGGAAATAGTTTCTTTTGGATGATAAAATTTCAATACATCATTAATTCCCATAGGACTGCTATGCAAAATGTAGGGCCAAGAGCCTTGGTTTCTACTTGTAATTTTGCATGCATGTGTAGCATGAATAAAGTCCTTAAGATTTTGGTTGTTTATAATTATAGTTCAACCTCCCTTCAGTGCCAAACGTCTATAAATAATTTTAAAATATATTTTATTGATTTTTATAGAGAGGAAGAGAGAGGGATAGAGAGTTAGAAACATCGATGAGAGAGAATCATCAATCAGCTGCCTCTTGCACACCCCCTACTAGGGATGTGCCCACAACCAACGTACATGCCCTTGACTGGAATCAAACCCGGGACCTTTCAGTCCGCAGGCCGACACTCTATCCACTGAGCCAAACCCCTTTCGGCTTAGATTAAAAAGACCTATCTCATATTATCACTCCAACTGGAAGTGATCAGTACCAAGTCCTATGAACTTTTACAAAACTTGCATGTACCACAGTGGCCAGCGGCTACTTTAAGTGTCTTTTTAACTCCCCTACAGATTCTACCTTCTTGGAAGGCAGGGAGCTCAGCTAATAAAAATTAAGATCCCTTTACAATCTCGACTATAATATCTGTACCTTTTATACAAATACATTTTACTGGATTAGTTGGACAGTAGATACTTGGCAGCAATGCTGTTCCTGCTTGTTGATGCTCCCCAACCCCCAATTCCCCTTACCGGATGTGGCCATCAGCCAGCAACAGGCAAAGTGCTGGCCTGCACTGTAATACATAAATTACATCATCAGCAACAGCTATGTTTAAGAGTCCATAGAGGATCTAGGATGTTATGGCCTAGCAAGCATTTCCAATGGCTATCCCTTGGCTACCCGTCTGTCATTCCATCATTCCTGGCAGACCCATGGTATAGAAAAACCTGTTAATATCAACGTACTGATTATCTATTGTACAATCAGTGCAATGTATTTAAAATACCACCAATAAGTATCTTTTGACACATCACTGGATGAATGGAAGCAAACATCATATCGAGAGTGACGATGAATTTATTTCAAAGTTGTCTATCAGTACCATCCAGTCAGACATACTCAGTTCATCTGTGTCAATTCATGGTTCTATCAGTCGTGATTTTCAAAAGGATCCTGCTGAAGACCCCTGAGTCACTGCAAAACTCAGATTATGCCTAAGCAAACATCCTCTCTACACACAAATGCAATATACAGGTTATCTATTCGGACAAGGGGTGGGAAATCATTTGATCTGGCCCTGGCATGTCATTAGAGGTGAGCTAACTAAATATTTGACCAAATACAGCAGGCTAATTTTTAAGCTGATAGTTTTGTATGGCTCATCAATGATGTTATAAACCAGTTTCCCAAAGTGTGGTACGTGTACTCCTAGGGGTGCAGGAAGAGTTTGGTGGGGGTACGCGTTGCACGGGAGTTTGGTGGGGATATGCACTGCACCGTGCTTAGCTGCGCCTAATTCTACATTCTCATGAGTACGAGGGGTACTCAGCGTTACAAAAATTATAGAAGGGGTACACATATGTCAAAATGGCCCCTGGCATGTGCACACTCTACAGTGCTACACAAACTCTTCGGTGATGGCACCGTTCGGTGTTTAATTAACAAAATCTACTGAATGAGGTCTAACATGTACTTGTCTTATGTTATAAGTTTCATCCCAGGTCAAATCTCATCCTACAACAAAGACTAATTTATCAGAGATGACAGTTTTCTACCTCCCAGCAACCTTATTAACGATTTATTGAAGTTGACTGTATGGTCCACGCCAGGGAGTAAATGAAATTTAGTTCTCAAAGACACTATCCTGCCAGCTTAAGTAAGACACGTAGGAATTGAGACAGAAAACCCTCAGGTTTTATTAGGAGACCCAAGGAGCTTTTGCCTTGATATAAAAGCAGCTTTCAAAACTGCAAACTGCCCTAACCGGTTTGGCTCAGTGGATAGAGCGTCAGCCTGCGGACTCGAGAGTCCCAGGTTCGATTCCAGCCAAGGGCACATGCCTGGGTTTCCGGCTGGATCCTCAGTGGGGTGTGTGTGTGTGTGTGTGTGTGTGTGTGTGAGAGCAGGAGACAGCCCATCAATGATTCTCTCTCATCACTGATGTTTCTCTCTCTCGCTCCTATCTCTCTGAAATCAATAAATTAATATATATATTTTTTAAATTAAAGCTTTCAAAACCCCCTTCCTTCTCCGTGGCTGACCGAAGTATGCAGCTAAACATGGGAGTTCGAAACATTGGGCTTTTCTTTAAAACTTCAGGACTCGCTTTTGTTTTGTTTTTTAAATCACATACTGTCTTCATGCTTTCTTCTCCCCACTTGTTTCTACACCTTCAAAGTCAGCGAACGCGACTTTCCTGGCAGCTGCGCCGCACGCTCGGGATGTGGCCTTGGGGAGAGGTTGGCAGGCACCAGCGGGCTGCAGGGGAAGGTGGCAGGGAGCGGTGGCCATGGCACTGCCCGGCTGCCCTCTGACCTTCAGACCAACCAGAGTGGCCCTCTAGTCCGAGGGCTCGGGGAGCCGCGGGGCCCAGAGGACGGGGACGAGGACGTGGCAAGCCAGGCACAAAGCAGTACCCCCCCCCCCCCCAGGCCCTGGGGCCGCGAGCCGCAGTTCGCCGGGAAAGTCCCGGGTCCCAGAGCGCGCTGGAGGGGAGCGGCGGCCTCCGCGCCAAGGGCCACGGGGTCCGCGAAGGCTCAGGCCCCACCGCCCCCAACTGGCAGAAACACAGGCCAGGGGCGAGGGAGGGCCCTGCGACGCCGGGAGCGAAGCCTGAGGACAAGAAGAAAGCGAAGATGCACGAGGCCGCTGAGAAAGGGGGGCGCTCCCCGGGACTCACCTTTCCTCCTCGCACCACAGCCCGAGGTTGCTGCAGCCGCCACTCACCCACCGGCTCAGCTCGCGCGCGCCAGCACCGCCTAACCGGAAGCGGCCCCTCGCCCCGCCCCTGCCGCCTGGGCAGCGGCCTCCCGACCAATAAACAACAAGCCCGCAGCTGACGCAGGGCTTCCTCGGGTAGCCATTGGCCCCACCATAGAGTAGCCGGGATTGGCTGGAAAGCGCCACGTCCCCGCCAGCGCGCCTAGCTGCGTGGACCGAATTCCCGGCCAGCACTGGTCCCGAGCCCTGCGGGGACGACCGGCCCCAGCCCCTGCTCCGGGCGACGTGTGGGCGCGGCCGCCGGCCTCCGCGTCCTGCTCACAGCGCCTGACCGGGTCTCGGCCGGGCTCTTGGGTTAGCCAGCTGGTTATCCTCTGTCCCGAGCACCTGGGGGTGAATGAATCCCACTGGGTTGTGAATGAAAAAGGGGCCACATGCTGAACCTGAGCAGCTCTGGGAAGGCCTCCATAGCGGGCCTTACAGACTCAGAGGCCAAAAGCAAACACAAGGGATAGTCTGAACATTAAAAAATATATATATATCTAAAAGCGGGTCATGGTGGGTGATAGCTTCCTTGACAAAGGTCCATCTTTTTTAATTTTTTAAATGTATTTTTATTGATTTCAGAGAGGAAGGGAGAGGGAGAGAGATATAGCAATGATGAATTGATCCGCTGCCTCCACGCCCCCTATTGGGGATGGAGCCCGCAACCCCCGTGTGTGCCTTGGTGGGTTATATATATTATAGAACCCTGACCTCCTGGTTTATAGGTCAACGCTCAACCACTGAGCCACACTGCCTGGCGACAATGGTCAATCTACCTTAACTGAGCCTATTGCCTTAAAAAAATTTTTTTGTTTGTTTTCAGAGAGAGAGGAAGGGAGAAAGAGGGAGAAACATCGATTTGTTTTTCCACTTATTTATGTATTTACTGGGTGATTCTTGTATGTACCCTGAGCAGGGATCAAACCAGAAGCCTTCATGTACCCGATGATGCCCTCACCAACTGTGCTACCGGGCCAGGGTCTCTATTGTCTTTTTGCATAGAAAATCACATACCTCTGAAATGTCCAAGTAACCTTTTCCAGACCCCCTCAATGCACAAATGTGGGTACAGAACTCCTCATGGTCTTTTTGTTCCCCGCATATCATCTCTGTGTGCTGTAAATTTAATTATTAACTATCCTGAACCCGCCAATGTAAAATTGTATGTTTTTCTCCTTGCTTTTTAGCCAATCTCAGAGATTCCCCAGCTTTATTCTCTCTCACTCCCCTCATCTACCACCAAGGAATTTCATGTAATCTTCCTTTCATCTCCTCCTTTTATTCTCATGTATAAAATAAGCTACAGCCCTAGCTGATTTGACTCAAGAGTATTGGTCAGCAGACTGAAGGGTCTTGGGTTTGATTCCAGTCAAGGGCACATGCCCGGATTATGGGCTCAATCCCCAGTGTGGGGCGTGCAGGAGACAGCTGATCAACGATTCTCTCCCATCACTGATGTTTCCATCTCTTTCTCCCTCTTTCCTCTTCTCTGAAATCAATAAAATATATTTTATAGAATAAATAAGCTACAAAACTGCCATTCTCCAGAGCATTTTCTGGATCCATTTAGATTTTGCTTCCTGGCAATTTGTTATCAGTGGCTCAAATAAATTCATAAAAATTGTTTACAGGTTTGAACATTTCTTATGCCAGAAGTATCAATCACTAACTGTATTGAACCCCACTTCTTTCCTTTTAGCACTACCTCCATAATGGGGTCTCCTGGAGCATGAGGAAAATGAGGGACAGTGAAAACACAGAAGGAGCACTAGATTGCAGGGTTGGCAGGGTGGAAGGATATTGGACTCGGGGAAAGATAGGAGGTGGTAAAGCTGAAGAATGGGATTAGTGGATTGTTGATAAACTCGAGGGTAAAATCAGGGGAGTCAGTGGCTGAGGAGGGCGGAGGATGAGACCATTGGGCAGCAGTTCGAAGAACAGTGATCACGGGAAGGATCACCTGTGTGGCTGTCGAAATCACTAAGAATTAGTACCTGACGCTTCCTTGAAGCTTACATCCAGGAGCTTACTTTGTAGCCCTCCAACAATTTCAGTCTGAAAACGACTTCAGTGAAGAAAAAGACCCTCCTAGGAAATCTTGATTCATCGCAAGATCTCCCAAAACACTTTGCAATTGGAAGGGTGGGCAGTCTTTCTGAAATACTCATAGTCAGGTTTTTATTGAAGGTGAAATACTGCACGTTTTAGAAAGAGGCTGGTCCATGGACCATCTGACAGACACTCATTAATAATTCTCTCGGTCTATAATGGTTAGACCTGACTTGACCTGTGCTTGGGGCCGGTATGTCCTCTCTTTGGAATCGATCATCTAATAAGCACTAACAAAGTGTGTTGACATTTCAAGGGGGTGTCATATACTAAATAAATTGAGCGAGTGTAGGGCTGAGACATTAGCAAAGTTAGCAAGTTTGAACACAAAAGAGAAATCCCCTCTATCTCACCCACCTCGCCTGACCATCTCCTGCAGGAATCGTGTGTAGCCTCACATCCAAGCCCCCATTTGGAACAACAGGGCCAGGCTAGCAAGACCAAGTTAGGGATGGGCTAAGAAAGAAGGTCCCAAACTTAAATCAGAAGAGCGGGACTGGAAAACCTGAGGGGATGGAGGAGGCGGTAGAGGGTACGGGGGTGGGGGCAGGGAGAGATAAATGGCGATGGGGAAAACCACCCCAACTTTTGGAAATGAAGGAACATAAAAAAAGAAAAAGAAAAACTGGCCAACAGGGAAATGGAGAGGCCCTTGGCTAGAATTTATATCTGCCCTCTTTTACTCGTCCAGAGTAGCTTAAGCAGAGAAGAAAACACCTTTTTTGGGTATATGTCCTTGCTTTCGAGTTTTACATTAGATAAATAGAAGCTTGGTGAGGCATCTCTCAGAGGTATATTTCTTCTCTTGTTCTCCAGCTTTTCTCCCAAGTCTCTCCTGTTTCCTTTTCTTTCCACCTCTCCTCCTCTCCCCCACCTTCCTATTCACCTCCATTTTGTTCTCTTCCACCTCTCCTCTGATCTTGCCTCCCTTTCCTTCCTTTTCTCTTTCTCTCGGTCCTGGCCCTTCTGAGAGCATGGCTTCCTGTGCCTGCCTGGCGGCGGAAAGGAGGTGAGGAGGTCACAGAGTAACGTGCTGGATAATGCTTTTCATCTGGAAGCCGTGACCCCAAATGAGTCTCCAAGGAAAGGCTCTGCTATCAGCATGAGATGACGCTAGTTTTTCCTTGGTTGCAGCTTTCTCCTTCTCTCCATCCAGACAGAGTCCCTCAGAAAGTTGAATGCTGCAGAGTGGTGTTGGCGAGGGCTGCTTCCATTCTCCCCAGTGTGAAAGGGTGGCTCAAATAGAATTTCCTGTTAATTTAAGAGAGAACAAATTCAATAAGACCTAGCTCCCCTAAAAAGCTCTTCTGTGGGCACATAGATAGTTGTGTTAATTTTTTAAATTGTCAACTATTAATAACAGGGACTTTATAAGAGTCAGTGGCTTATTAATAATATTTGACTTTAGAAAACAGAAACCACTCTACCTATCTCCATTTACACCAGTGGTTCCCGACGTGGGGCACATGCTCCACAGGGGGGCAATTTGACTTTTAAAGGCGGCATTTTGAGAATGAGTTAACAGTGATTTTTTTTTGCATTTCTTATGGTTCTAGGGGCCTCAGATACAGTAAAGAAACACATATTGTGACATATTTATGCTTTTCAGTTTTCTATGTTTTGAAACTTTATTTGCTATTTTTTAATATCACTTCATATTATTACTAGAGGCCCAGTGCATGAAAATTCCCCCTAGTTACCTGAACCTCAGGCAGCCCTGAGCAGTTGGGCAGCCACCAGCCAAGGCTTGCCTGCACCTCGGGCTGGCCCTGGGCACCTTGGGGGGCTGAGGGGACTTGGGGACTCAAGGACTCTGGAGGCAGTCTCGCTGAGGGAACTGGGCATCACCATCTTCGAGGGTGTGGCAATCAATTAGCAAACCCCCTCCTTATTGGCTATGGGTGCTGCAATCTTTGTGATGGCATGAGAATCAATTAGCATATTCCCTCTTTATTAGATAGAATTTTTTTTTTTAATAATTTCTTAGAGATTTCTTTCTCAGTACTTCAACTGTCCTTTCATTCTTTTATTTTTTTCTTTCATGGATGCCATGTTCTTTGGGAGCTTGTTTAGACCAAGTTAATGGCCTTTTAGGCTTCCTCCACATGAATAGGAGTTCACTTTTTGAATAATGGGAATTACATGTCACAGGGGCAGGGGGCATCAGGATTTTAGAGATGTTTAGATGAGGCATGGCCAAAAAAGCTTGGGAACCACTGGGTTAGACAGAGGCACATAGAAAGTAGTTAATGAATGTGTATTAAATGAATATATGGATGGATGAGCCTTGGAGCAAGGAAAGATAAGGGCTGGGCCCAGGGAAGTTGCCCCACTCTCTACCCTTCCTGGCCAAGCTCCTCACTTTCTACAGCAGATAGTAGGGGCTCCCCTAAGAGTTCTGAAAAGAACAGGGAGAGCCAGCTTCTCACCTCCTCAAAGGAAGAGCCCACGGAATTGCTTTGGCAGCCCTCGTGTCTCCCCCCACAGAGAGAAAGCAGCTCTAGCGACAACAGTGCCATCCTAGTCTCTCTCCCCTCAGAGCCACTTTGTAGGACCTCACAAAGGCCTCTGGGGGCTCCCAAGGTGCCACACTCAGGGTTTCACTCAGCCCAGGTGGAGGTAAAGGAGAACAGGGCAGGAGAAAATGGCTGCAGTGCTTGTGGCTGGCACCCCCAGCTCCCACCCCACAGCCTCCAGGAAGTACCCTCAGGATCCTGGAATCTGACCCCCTGCCCGAGGCCAAACTCCAGGTCTTCCCCCTGGAGGAATGCCAAGACCATACCTAAGAACAGGGCCAGCTGTGGCCTCGTGGAGGCTGCCAACGTGCTGAGGAGCGAGAGGGGCTGCGGCCCAGAGGGGTTCTCTCTTTCCCACTCTCCGTAGGTGAGGGAATCCCTCCAGCTGAGGTCGCGGGTGCACGGGATGCTGTCTTCACTGGAATTATCTTGCTCTAGGTCAGAAAGAGGAGGCATTGGTTTGCACTTTAATTCACAGAGCATGCTCACAAAGTACGGCCAACATCCGTGGGGTGTTTATTATGGGTCAGGTACTATTCCAAACAATTATGTGCATTACTACTCATTTAATCCTCACAAAGACCCCAAGAGGTCAGCACTGCCACATGCGGAATCTGAGGCCCAGCAAGGTTAAGTTACATAGTGAGGTAGAGCCAGGATTCAAAGCCAGCCAGCCTGGCTCCGGAGCCCATGATTTTAACACTCTATCGTGGGAACAAGGCAATGCCAGTGAAAGGGAGCAACCAAGGTGGCTGGGCAGTGAACTGAGTGAATTTGCCCAGGAGATCCAGTGAGCTGCACTAGCAATGGGCTTGAACCCAGATGGCCTTAAACCAGATTCTGTTCTCGGTCCGCTTGGCCTCAGCTCCTCTCAAAGGATGGCTCACAGCCCAGCAGCTTTGGCATCACCAGGGATCACGTTAGAAACGCAGTTCCAAGGGAACACTCTGTAACCTATATACGAATGTCTCTATTTGCTGTGCTATGCACCTGAAACTAATACAAATTGGTGTCGAATGCAAAATGTAATAAAAATGTAAAGAGATGAAGAAATGCACAGTTTCAGGTTCACCCAGAGCCGCTGAATCAGATTCTGCATTTTAACAAGACCCCAGTCTGCGCGTTCAGGTTTGGGAAGCACTTCAATAGGTCACACCACCTGTTGATGCAGAGTTGAAAGGTCTAGCAACCCAGATACTGGTTTTTCATAATGTAGTGATCTCTCTCTCTCTCTCTCTCTCTCTCTCTCTCTCTCTCTTTCTCCCTTCTTCCCTCTCCCCCTCCCTCCCTCCCTGCCTCCCAAAGTTCCAAGAGGCTGGG
Source organism: Pipistrellus kuhlii (assembly GCF_014108245.1). Taxonomy (NCBI): domain Eukaryota; kingdom Metazoa; phylum Chordata; class Mammalia; order Chiroptera; family Vespertilionidae; genus Pipistrellus; species Pipistrellus kuhlii. The sequence continues at coordinate 11,474,748 of NW_023425405.1, read as the reverse complement.
GTGTGACTGTCCTTCCAACTGAGAGGGTACCCTACTTGGTCCAAAGAGAAAATGAGTTTCTTCAGCTCTAAGGAAAGAGAAGGGTCCTGAGGGTGACGATTATTTGAAATCAGCCCAGGGACATCTTGGGAGTGGCAGTTCCTGTGACACCAGATAGCCTATGACTCTAAAATTCCAGCTATTCGCTGAAGTCCTAGAATATATTTTAAATATTGTCTATTTCTGTTTTCCTCAGCCTTAGCCTCAAAGGGTACGGTGTGTGTGCACGCGTGCGCGCGATTGTGCATGTGTGATCAGATGTATGTGCAAAAACAGAAATGAATCACCATTTTATTATAGTCACAAAACATGAGAAGGCACTCACAGACTTGCAAACAGTGTGGGCCAGCATCAGCTCCACTCACCATTTAGAACGGGGGCTGGGAACTGGCGGCCTCCAGGCTGGATGCGGCCTGTAGGTATGTTTTGTGTGACCACTAAGTGTTGGCATATACTGTGCTTTAATATTTTTTTATGGGTGGGGAATATGACACATAAAAATCCAGTTTTTTTGGCTCTTGAAAAACCAGAGTATCTAGCAACAGCAGGCCTGTGTTCCAGCATGGAAACAATGAATGGAAGCCGTAACTGAACCTCTACTTTCTCATTGCCACTGACCCTGACACTCCCTATTGTCTGCTCGATGCTGAAACCATGTGTCAGCCCAGCTGCTGTTTTACTTATAATAGAGCTGAGAGGAAAGCCAACCATTTCTTAGCTCCATGACATGTGGACTCTTCACCCGCTTATACCATTTGCGGACAGTGGAGTGTGTAATCCCTGGCTTGAATGAAAGTTGGCAGAGCTCCCGTGGGATCTACACACTCTTCTAAAATTTCTAAATATAACATGAAATTCTGGCTGCTTCCTGAGCCAACGTGGAGGAATAATTTATCACTGGTGTGGTGCACGGGTATTTACTGAGCTCCTCTTGTGTTCCCGGCCTGGTGCTTGCCACTGTGGATAATTCAGAGGCATGGAAGAAACTGTAGTATTGGTTGAAGAAACAAGATTGAAACCTATGACACAACTAGGGAACAATGTGACAGAGGTTATGACCGGGGCAGAGAGGTGTTGTGAGGTGAGGTGTCCCTGGAAGAATAGGTAGGATTTAGAGTGCAGCATCAGGGAGAGGGAGGAGGGAGGATGTCTAAGGCATGTACAAGGACAGCCCAAGTGTGGCTAGAGTGGGAAATTTGGGCTGGAGAAGGAGATGAGGCAGAGAAACCTAACTGAGGAGGAGAAAGTGACCGGTAAGATGGGTAAGACAGGGGAAGTTAATGAAGAGTCATGCACGCCAAAATGAGTGGATTTGCCCAGCTGGCATGGCCCAGTGGTTGAGCATCAACCTAGGAATCAGGAGGCCATAGTTCGATTTCCGGTCAGGGTACATGCCTGGGTGGTGGGCTCAATCCCCTTTGTGGAGTGTGCAGGAGGCAGCTGATCAATGATTCTCTCTCATCATTGATGTTTCTTTCTTTAAAAATATATTTTTATTGATTCAGAGAGGAAAGGAGAGATAGAAACATCAATGATGAGAGAATCATTGATTGGCTGCCTCTTGCACGCCCCCTATTGGGGACTGAGCCCGCAAGCAGGCTTATGCCCCTGATTGGAATTGAACCTGGGACCCCAGGTCTGACGCTTTATCCACTGAGCCAAACCGGCTAGAGCTCATCATTGATGTTTCTATATCTGTCTCCCTTTCTCTTCCTCTCTGAAATATATATATTTTAATGAGTGGATTTGGGGTAAACCAGAACCTGGAAATAAACAGGGAATCAACTGCTATTCCAGTCACACTGACTGTGTCTCTTCCCAGAATGTCCTGACTCTAATGCTTTGGCCAGCCTACTTGTCCTCATCCTCTGTGACTTGGCTCAGACCCCAGGCCTCTGGGACAGCTTCCTGGGAGGAGTGAGGTACCCTGCCTTTGTGCCCCTGTGGCACCCCAGACATGAGCTCTGAGTGCTGCCTGGGAGGAGAGGTTTTGTAATTTGGGGATTTACCCGCCTGACCCCACCCAAGTATAAAGCCCTGGAAGGGGTTACTGCATCTTTCTCCACTGGGACTCCACAGCCATCAGCAGTGTTTGGCACTTACCAAATACTCACAGCATGTTTCTGAATGAGCAAATGGATCAATGAACTAGGGCATTGCTGTCATAGTTCAGGCAAGAGATGATAAGGTGTACAAAGGGAGGATCTGTCAGTATGGTAAACATTTCAAGGAAAGAAATTGGTAGAATTTGGTGCCAAATTGGCTGGTGGCCAAAGAGTCTAGAGCCATGGTCGGCAAACCGCGGCTCGCAAGCCACATGTGGCTCTCTGGCCCCTTGAGTGTGGCTCTTCCACAAAATGCCACGGCCTGGGCGGGTCTATTTTGAAGAAGTGGCGTTAGAAGAAGTTTAAAAAATTTGGCTCTCAAAATAAATTTCAGTTGTTGCACTGTTGATATTTGACTCTGTTGACTAATGAGTTTGCCGGCCACTGGTCTAGAGGAACTCAAATTAAGGAATGAAAGGACATCTTGACATCGAGAAACGTTGGGACCGGGAGCGGAGACGATTTCATTCCTGCATCTGCAGAGCAAAAGGTTCTCTGAGACACGGTGCCCTGTACCCTCTGTTTACCTGAGCTGTCCTTTTTTGTCTTGGTCTTTTTGCTTCTCCTGGAACTCCAGCCATTTCAGGATCAAGGAAATGGAGGGCAGAAGGGGAAAAAACAGAGATGAAATTCTCACTTTGAATCTTGTTTCTGGTTATATTTTTCCTGATGCAAAAGCTTTAGAGGCAAATCTAAGCTGTAGCTCTATTGGGTGAGTGTGAGACATATTAAAATACCAGAAGGAAAACTAGGGAAGGGGAGGTGGGGTGGGATGGGGTGGGGTGGGGGGGGGGGGAGCAGGCCCATGCTGCTGATTTGGCTGAGGAGGAGTGGGTGTGGCCCCATCTGTTGGGTGCTGTGTCTCGGCCATTTATTTCATTTGCTTGGGAGCTGCATATTGTTGCCAACATATAAAAACTGATATAATTGCAACCAGACTGGAGAGTCTGCCTGGAGGAGAAAAGTCATCCCCCAGGGCTTCCTTCTGGGGAATTAAGGAGAAGAAACTAAACGACTGTACAAAGCCATTACTGAGATAACAGTCGAGCAAAAATTAACCTCCCCCTGCTTCTCCCATCCCTTTGGTCTGCTTTTACATGACCGCCCAGACTGGGTTGCCATAGCTTCCTGCCTGTCTCTCTCTACACCTATTCTCCCTCTCTTCATATCCGCTGTCACTGCAACAGCCAGCATGACCTTTCAACATGTAAATTGGGTCATGTTACCTCCCAGTTAAAAATGGTGCTAAGGCTCTCCTTACGCTCAAAGTCTAAATTCATTTGCATGGCTTCCCAGGTCCTGCCTGGTCTGGTCCCTGCCCGCTTTCACTAATGTCCTTCTACTGCTGCTCCTCTTCTCACACTGGGCCTTCTTCCCTTCCTCTAAACTGTCTTCTTATCAGGATGAAGTGTCAGTCTTACGCTTATTGGTTCCCATAACCTGTACAACGTTTTCCGCCCTGTATCTTGCTAGTGCCCAAATCAAGGTTTTAATCTCCTCTGGCCTTCTGGAAATACTCAAAGCTCTCTGTGCTAGAGATTGCCAATAGGCCTTCAGGATTTCTTCTTCCCTCCTCCCTGGGGGGCAAGCATCTAATTCTGTATTGGGCACAGGCAGAATAGAGAATGCATTCCCCATCCTCCCTTGCAGCTGAGTGTGGTCATGTGACTGAAGTGTGGCCTATGAATATAAACAGAAGCCGTCCTTCAGGTAGTAATTTTAAAACTTAATTTTAAAAAAACATTTTGAGACAAAAAGTTACATCAACGTATCTTGTTCTGTTAGAGTCAGGCACTCCCTAGCTCAGCAGTATGACATCTTATTCAGAAATTTAAAAAAAAAATTTTTTTTTAATTTATTTAGGTGACAATTGATCCAGAAATTTCTTAATTATAGATTTCTATATGATATGCAGAGTGGTGATCTAGTAGAAATTCTTTATCAGTGGGCAACTAACAATTTTTCTTTGTGTTAATATTTTTCTACTTCTAGCCCAAGGCAACCTTATTAATACAATGTAATATTTGTTGAAAGTTTATTTAAATCTGCCTGCAAATCTGCTGAGTCAAGCACTTGGTGCTTTGGGCATCACTTGATCCTGACAATATCTGGATGTGGTTGGAACTATCATAATTTCCATCGTGCAGGTTAGAAAACTGGCCCCGGACAGTTAAGCAGTGTGCCCACGGGCTCACTGTCAGAGCAGTGATTTGGGCCCAGCTCTGTGTGAGCTCTTACCCACTGAGAGATTATCTTCTCGGGCTCTGTTAGTTTTCAGTTTACTAAGGACACTCTGAAAGAAAACTCTTTTTGTTATTCTGTGTCTGTTGTGACAAAAATCTCTTCTTTGATAACTTTGTTTTTCTCTTCTGGTGATTGTTACAATTTATTTCTGTCCTCCCGTTAAAAAAAAAAACAAAAACAAAAAAAACCCACCACAAATCAAGTTCACTAGGGCCCTAGATCCCACTTAATCATTGATCTCTGCTTGTAGTGCCCAGTGGAGTAAGTATGCTCAACTCCTGTCTCTCTCATATCATCCAGTCTTAAGACTCAAACCTTATATCATTTATAGATCCATGGACATTTCCTCAAGCATGGAAAAAATAGGCCTGTACAATGGAGCTTTCCAGGACAGACTATACATTGAAAAAGTGGCCCTAGAAGATTCGTAAAGTCCAATCGGAGGCCAGGTGAGTAGGTCAAGGAACTCAAGGAGCAGTCAGTGTTTTAAACGATGTTTTGTTTAATTTCTCTGTAGGACTAGGAACTGGATTAGAAATTAGGTTTTCCTTTTTTTTTTACAGGTGTTACTAACTTATTCTTATTATTGGAGAGTTACTGTTCTTTTCTTTTTTAATCCTCACCTGGGGATATGTTTATTGATTTTTAGAGAGAGGGGAAGGAGGGGGGAGAGAAAGAGAGGAATATTTATCAGTTGCCTCTTGTATGCACCCTGACCAGGGATCAAACCTGCAACCTTTTGATGTGCGGGATGACACTCCAACCAAATGAACTGCCTGGCTAGGGCACTTTTCATTTTTTATAAGATTTTTCCTCTAGAGACAAGCCTACTGTGCCATGTGGAGAAAGAGAATATGGCAGGGACAACACTGGGTCCTGAGTGGCTGTATTTCATGCCCCTCCCTGAGCTCATTAACCATCTGGGCTGCAGGAAGGGATGTCCAGCCAGCCTGATTTAAGTCATGTACCTGAACCGGTTGTGCTGGTGCAAGTCAGCAAAAATCTGAGAGAGGGCCTCACTCTCCGCCTTGGCCATCAGCTGCATGAGGCTCTCGCTGGGCTGGGAGGCTTGAGGTTTCTTCTCTACTAACTGGATGGGGGGCGGGGGGGAGAAGCAAAGCCAGATGGTTAAGAACTGAGAGTCTGTATTTTCCTAATATCATGATCCAAACCCGAAAGTGTTAGAACTCAAACGGCCCCATTGGGTGGCCATGCCAGAGGTTCAAAGAGGCAATTCGGAGGCCATATCTGTTTACATCTCCTGTATTGTTATAAAGATCCTTTGGTGTCCAAAGGCTAATATTGTCATTGAATACTTTGGACTTAATTTAGTAGATCACCTATTCTCATTAATATACCTAAATGTTATCAATAGCCTATTCAGATAAGCTTTAATAAAGCTTATGCTACTTGGCCTTATATTTAAATGTAGAGGAATAAAGTATTCATTATAGGGATTTAATGAATGTTTTAAAAACCCACTTCTCTAAGAAAAGTCAGAGACTGAGCTGCATTTTTACAACTGACTAAAATTGCCTTCTTTCCTGTTGCTGCGATACCAATGGTGTTCCAGAAGTACAAGCTGCTCACAGTCATTCATTCATTCTTCACTGAGTGCCAGCTAGGTGCCAGGCACCGGGGATAAAGCCGTGAAGAAGACAGATAAAAATCCCTGCATTCATGGAGTTTATGTTGTAGCTCAAGTCAGTCTAACATCACACTCTAAGGAGCCAAAGGCCCTCATAGCTTCACTGGTGAATTTTATTAAATACTTAAAGGACTAATAATACCAAGTCTTCATAAGCTCTGAAAATAGAGGAGGAGGAAACACTTCCCAAATCATTCAATGAGGCTAGTATTATCCTAATATCAAAGCCAGGATATCACAAGAAAGCTATAGACCAATATTTCTAATGAATGTAGATGCAAAATCCTTAACAAAATGCTAGCAAACCAAATCATGGAACATATAAAAGGGAGTATACATACACACCATGACTAAGTAGAATTTACTGTAGGAACACCAAGTTGATTTAACACTTAAAAATCAATGAATATAATCCACTATTCTAATAGAATAAAGGGAAAACCACATGACTATCTCAATAGATGCAGAAAAAGACATTTGAAAAAATTTAATACCCATTTATGATAAAAACTCTCAATAAACAAGGAATAAAAGGGAATTCCATCAACCTGATAAAGGGCATCTACAAAGATCCCACAGTTAGCATCATACTTAATGAAAGACTGAATGTTTCCCCCCTAGGATTGGGCATAAATATGTTTGCTTTTGCTATTTCTATTAAACACTATACTGAAAGTTTTAGCTAAGGCAATAAGTAATAAATGAACAAATGCGTATGAATTGGAAATGAAGTAAAATTATCTCTTATTTGCAGATGACATATATATATATATATATATATATATATATATATATATATATATAATCACAGGGAACCACAAAAATACTAAATCTTTCCCTCTCTCTTCCACTCTCTCTAAAATCGATGGAAAAATATCCTTGAGTGAGGATTAAAAAAGAAAGACAATTCACACACTGGGAGAAAATATTTGCAAATCATATATCAAATAAAGGATGTATATTCAGAATATACAAAAATTATAGCAATTCAAGAAGATAAAACTTAATTTGGAAACAGGGTTTTCAACAAAAAACTTGAATAGACATTTCACCAAAGAAGACTTGAGCTCCTCCTCTGCCATCTTGGTGGGTTCCGTTGATTCTCCTTCGCCATGTCTTCTCACAGGACTTTCAGGATCGAGAGGTTCCTGGACAAGAAACAAGCAGAGTCAGCCCATTTCCCAATGAGTCGGATGAAAACTGGTAATAAAGTCAGGTATAACTCCAAGAGGAGACATTGGAGAAAAATCAAACTGGAACTATAAGAAATCGCACATGAGAGCTGGCTCATATATTTATGTGGCATCCAGGTTACCTGCACCTTTAAATAACTGAACAGATTGATACTGTCTGGACAGTTGGACATTTTAATTGGGAATTTATTGGAACAATGGTATTTCTTTGTTGATTTTTTTCTTCAGTAGTAGGTTGGTTCAGTAATAAATGAGACTTAAAAAAGAAAATTTGAATAGACATTTCACCAAGTAACTAAGAAGCCCATGAAAAGTTACTCAACATCAACCAACCATTGAGGAAATCCAAAGTGAAACCATTACATATCTGTAGAATGGCTTTAACAAAAAAGACAGACAAAATACTAGTGTTGGTGAGAATTTGGAGAAACTGAAACCCTCATGCATTGCTGGTAGGAATATAAAATGGTACAGCCACTCTGGAAAACAGTTTGCCAGTGTTTTTTTTGTTTGTTTTTTTGTTTTGTTTTTTGTTTTTTTTGTTTTTAATTTAAAGGTAAAGTTAACATATGACTCAACAATTTCATCCCTTAGAGTTGAACCATAACAAATGAAAACTATGTCTATAGAAAAACTTGTACATAAATGTGCATAGTAGCATTATTCATAAATAACAGCCTCAAACTGGGAACAATCCAAACATCCATCAACTGGTGAATGGATAAACTAAATATGGCAAATCTATACAATAGAATACTATTCAGCAATGGGAAAGAATGAATTAGTTCTGGCTGGTGTGGCTCAGGTAGTTGGAGTGTTATCTTGTACAACAAAAGTGGTGGGTTTGATTCCTGGCTGAGATAGCAAGCAACAAATTGATGTCTTTCACATCGATGTGCGCTCGCTCTCTCTCTCTCTCTCTCTCTCTCTCTCTCTCTCTCTCTCTCGCTCTCTCCTTCCCTTTTTCTCTCAAAGATCATTTTTTTTAAAAAAAGAAATGAATTATTCATCACCTGTGATTCTGATGTGGATGAACCTGAAAAAATTATGCTGAGTGAAAGAAGCCAGACACAAAAGCCTGTTGTAGGGTTTTGTTTATATGAAATGTCTAACAAATACAAATTTATAGACTCAAAACAGATCAATGTTTGCCTAGGACAGGAAATAGGAACAGAGAGTGACTTTAAATGGGCACAAGGGAATTTTTTATGGTGATGGAAATATTTTAAAACTGGGTTGTGGTGATGGTTGCACAATCCTATACATTTATTGAAAGTGTTGAACTGTATACTTACAATGGGTAAATCTTTCATTATACCTCAATAAAGGCAGGTATTGCCTTCACAGGATGTTTACTCACATCCCAGCTCACCTAAGCTTTACCCCTCAGCTCTGGCCTTGGCTGGAGGTGGCAATGGTGCCCACTGACCTTGGAGTCTCCTGAGAGACTGCTGCTCTTGGGCACCAGACAATGAGTGATAAGAATCCTAGGGTCTTTGGTAGTGATGGACAGGCCCTTCTGCAGAATCTGAACTAGTCGGATCCAGAAGTGGAAGACAGTCTCAGGATGGTCAGAGTGGAGTCTTAGATAGTAGATCTTCTCTGTGACTGTCCTCAACCGCAGGATGCGTTGAAGCTGGTCACAGACTTGGAGCTCCACGAACTTCAATGGAAGTATCCTGAAGGCATGAAGGAAGACACACATTGACAACCCCATTGCTTTTGATCCAACCCTGTCTTCATTAAAATGAGGAGTGTCACTGGGCTGGTGTGGTTCAGTGGTTGAACATCGATCTATGAACCAGGAGGTCACAGTTCGATTCCTGGTTGGGGCACATGCCTGGGTTGTGGGCTCAATCCCCAATGGGGGCATGCAGGAGGCAGCCAATCACTGATTCTCTCTCATCATTAATGTTTCTACCTCTCCCTCTCTCTTCCTCTCTGAAATAAACAAACATTTTTTTAAAATGAGGAGTATCTCCTTCAGGACTCAGGCTTTTGGGGTGGGAATAGGGCTCAAACTTTGGGGAGGTCATGTTCACCTTGAGAGCTTGTTTAACATGCAGACATCTGAAGATACCCCTCAGATTCAGTAGGTCTGGGGTGTGTCCTTGGAATCTGCATTTTAACCTCCACCCATCCTGCCATGATTTTCATGCTGGTGCCCAGGAACCTGCTTGAGAAAGACAGCCCAGGAGTAGCTGGGTCACAGGGTTTTTTCATTTCCTTCTTGACCGCACAAAGGGAGCTACTCTCCTCTGCCACAGAGTTGAGTAGCTCATCCAGTCATTGACCCTATTGTCTCAGTTACCCTTCCCAAAGGTACTAAGGTTCCGGGAGCTGGATTTGGGTTGAATAGTGGTCAGCTAGGGCTGGGCTGTGCTTGCTATAGGAACACTAAAGCATAATGGAGGTGTTTGTCACTGAGGCAACATGGAGAAATGAAGGATTTATCTGGATTTCTGAGAATATTTAGAGACTCTTTCATTGTTATTGTTAACCTTCACTTGAAGATACTGTTTCTCTGAAAATAAAACAGTGTCTTATATTAATTTTTGCTCCCAAAGATGTGCTAGGTCTTATTTTCAGGGGTTGTCTTATTTTTCCATGAAGAATACGGTACACATTTATTGTTAAATGAAAATAAAGGAAATTTATTACCTGCATATGGTATGGTAGTACGATAGTTGTCAACACAAACCAGACAAACTGTGAATCCTACAGTATCAAGAATTTACTCATTTATTCAATGACAATCATGTCATCATCTTCTGGAACATCATCATAACAATCCAATTCCTGAATTTCCTGGTGAATTTCTTGTGACTCCATTTCTTTCAGAATCAGTGGACCAAATCTCTCATGTTTAGCCTGGGGGGGGGGGCATTATTTTCGGAAGGATGCCTTATATTTCACCCAGAAGGAAACCTGTAAGTAGGTCTTATTTTTGGAGGATGTCTTATTTTCGGGGAAACACGGAATTTTTTTCTTTGATTTTTAGAGAGAGTGGAGAGGAGAGGGAAAGACAGAGAAAAATATCGATGTGAGAGAAACACATGGATTGGTTACCTCCTCCTCGGACCGGGAAAGAGCCTGCAACCAAGGGACGTGCTCTTGACTGGAATCTAACTCAGAACCCTTTGGTCCACCGGCTGATGCTCTATCCACTGAGCCAGTGGTCAGCAAACTCGTTAGTCAACAGAGCCAAATATCAACAGTACAATGATTGAAATTTATTTTGAGAGTCCCTTTTTTTAAACTTGAAATTTTTTCTAATGCCACTTCTTCAAAATAGACTCACCCAGTGGTATTTTGTGGAAGAGCCACACTCAAGGGGCCAAAGAGCCACATGCACTGAGCCAAACTGGCTAGGCTAGAGATCCTTGAATATCCTACAGATTACTTGAAGAGGCTCAAACATTAAAAAGGCTGTTTCTGCCCAGCCAGTGTGGCTCAGTGGTTGAGCATCGATTCTTGCTCAGGGCACATGCCTGGGTTGCTGGGGCCAGCAGGAGGAGCTGATCAATGATTCTCTCTCATCGTTGTTTCTCTCTCTCCCTTCCTCTCTCTGAAATCTAAAAAAAATTTTTTACAGGGCTGTTTCATCCTAGGATGAAACTCACAAGCATGATGTGAGTATATATTACAGTTCTCATGACCCTTAGTTCCACTCATTTTACTGGAAGGAAAACGAAGATGCATCAAGTAACTTATGATTCAAACAGTATATGAGTCTCTTTAATTACATGCCAAGGACGAGAACCTGCAGCTCCCAACCTGTGCTCCATCAGCCGGATCTTTCTGCTTTCTTGCCCCTTGGCAGAGAGATTGCCTAAGAATTCTGTGGGTGAGTGCAGTGAGGAGGAACGTGAGCATGTAGATTGGCCCCTCATTCCTCTTCACACAATGTCTCCCTTTAGCCCGTAGGACCAAGATGCTGGTAGTGCACCCACCGTCTTAGGTCACTGCTGTCTGAAAAAATTAATGTCGCTGCTGGTGACGTCTCTGCTTTCTCCCCCTGAGTTCAGTGTAAAAGCAGCCTTTGCTGAGTCCACCCCCTCCTCCCGCTTATCTCTCCCTCCCATGGGTGCTGCTTACCTCTTCAGGATGATGTTTGGGGCTGTAGAAGGTCTGTTCCAGGTCTGGCTCTGCCCCCGGTGCCATTTGACGCGGGCCATGAGGAGGATGTTGGGAAGGGGCAGGCAGGGCACGGAGGAGGTCACCCCGAGGGCCATGGTGTAGGAGGCTTTGTAGATGTCGATCCAGTTCCCGTCCTTTTTGACCTGCAAAGCAGCCCCATGGGCACAGCCTGAGGTTTGGCAGAAGGAGCAGCACGTTTCAGCTGAGAGTTTCTCAACTTGGGCAACACTCACATTGCGGGCAGGGTAATTCCCTGTCTGGGGGAGGGGCTGCCCTGTGGACTGCGGGTGTTAGCAGCCTCCTCGGCCTCCACTTACTAGATGCCAGTAGCACAGCCCCCCGCCTCTGCCCAAGTAGTGACAACCAAAAATGTCTCCAGGCGCAGCCAAACGTCCCCTGGTTTTAGAAGGCAAATCATCGCTAGGTGGGAACCACAGTTTTAAACCTGTATTGGATACACAAGTGTAATTGTACTGACACTACCTACTGTTAGCATCTGCCCACAAGAACTATAACCCAGGAGGAGTTCCCTGGCTGTGCCACATTTCTGTGAATCCTCCCTAGACTGTTTCCCGGCTTTTCCTTGGAAAACCTCCTTTGGCCCTTCTTTGAGGGGCCCTGGAGTCCCCCGCACCTTCCCTGCTCTGTAAGTTCCTGGTAATTCCCAGGCGCTGAGAGCAGAGCCCAGGCCGGAAACAGAAATGCACCGAGAGCCCCTTGTACCGAGGCCTGGGCCTCCTGGACCCCTTTGACATTAGAGGACCCTGGGATTCAGGGTTGCGGGTCATTGGCACAGTGATGCCTCCTGGACTGCACTCTGAGCCCAGGCCTCTCTGGGGCCCAGCTTTGGTTCTCTCCTCAATCAGCATTTCTGTTCCATACCCTCAAAGGGCATCTTGTTTCCCTGCCTGTTTGATCGTCTGCTTTGGGCTTCCTGGAGGAGGAAGTAAATTGGAGGGTTCAGATACCAGATCCTCCACTCAGAGCACAGAACGCCTGCCTCTCACCCCCTGGGGATGACAACTGACTGCAGGAGAAGCCCTGTCTGGGGCTCTGCAAAGTCAGGGTCAAGTGGGCGTGGCCTTGTATTCCAGGCCCACTGACAGCTCCTTGCCCCAGCTCTCACTCCACTCCAGTTCCTGCGACACTCTCCTGGCCACCTCTGGGGAACAGGTTAGGAGGACGGAGGAGTGCCCTCTGAGTGACTCCGGAGTACCTGCACAAAGTTGCTTTCAAACACCACGGAGTCAGGAAACAGGTTGAATTCTGGAGAGTGAACCATCTGGCAGAGCAGTCCCTCCTCCACACCCAGGCCCACTCCAGGGGTTGGTTCTCCATCCACAGGCAAGACGCCCCTGAATTCTTCCCAGGCGTTGAGGGAAGAGAAAGTTGGATAGGATCTTGTGACTTTTACTGCTTTCGATTTCCACCACGTCTTTCTAGGTGGAACTGATGACAACATTTCTGCACATGCTCAGGGGCTTGCTGCACATTTGTCCTGGGACCTCTCTCTGCCCTTCTGGCCTTGGGCAGCAGGCCAAGGCCTGGGACCGCCACTCAGCTCACAATGATGAATGGATGACGTCATGAAAAACCAGGGCAAGCCTGCAGGAAGGGGAAATGGGGAGGAGCCGCCCTCTTCCTCCAGAGTGCTTTGCTGGCTGGTTTATGCCCTGACATTCTCCAGCCCTTCTTGGAACCCGAGAACATGGCTTCCCCAGAGTTTGCTGAGAAGGAAGTGAGCCAGTTGGAAGTGAGGGAGGCAGTGAGCTGAGAAGGAAGTGAGCCAGGTGGAAGTGAGAGAGGCAGGAGCTGAGAAGGAAGTGAGCCAGGTGGAAGTGAGGGAGGCAGGAGCTGAGAAGGAAGTGAGCCAGGTGGAAGTGAGGGAGGAAGTGGGGAGCTGAGAAGGAAGTGAGCCAGGTGGAAGTGAGGGAGGAAGTGGGGAGCTGAGAAGGAGGTGAACCAGGTGGAAGTGAGGAAGGAAGTGGGGAGCTGAGAAGGAAGTGAGCCAGGTGGAAGTGAGGGAGGCAGGAGCTGAGAAGGAAGTGAGCCAGGTGGAAGTGAGGGAGGAAGTGGGGAGCTGAGAAGGAAGTGAGCCAGGCGGAAGTTGGAAAGCTCCTTCCACTGCTCAGAGGAAAATACTTTCCTTGCCTTTCAACCCTCCCTCACTCTTAATGCAACCCACCTGCCAAAGTGTGTTAAGGGCCGTTTCTGTAAAACCCAGCCTTCCCATGCTTTACATGCCGTGGGCCCCACATGCCTGGTGTATCTGCAGAAGCCTTTGCTGGTTATGGAGGGAGTTGGTGCCTCTCTGTGGTCTGCTATGGCTGGCTGGTTACTTCTGCAGGCCTAGGTTTCTCAGGAGGTCAAACTGAAGGAGCAGTAGAAGTCATTGGATTCTTACCCAGAGGCTGGCTCTGTGAGGGTGCCAGCTGGGAGGACTAGGACCCCGATGAGCAGCTCTGCGGGATCAAGAAGCCATTCCCCCTCTCAGAGTGAGTGTTCCTCAGTCCTGGGCCAGAGGAAGAAAGAGCCCAAGTCCTGGGGTGGCTAGATCAGGGGCGAAGAAGCAAGCTGACCGACCACTCACTATTCAAGTCTATCTCAGGGAGAAATGGTACTCCAATTTGGACAAAATTTCAGGATGTATTAAATAATGCATTTACCATCAAGGTCAAATGTGATCAATTCAGAAAAGCAATTTGACAACCAATAGATGCAATGTACAAGCTTTAAGATTTATTTTGTATTTCATTATTAAGTCATCTGATTCTATCAGCCCCTCACTTGGCCATTTCTTTTTTAAAAAAAATATTTTTATTGATTTCAGAAAGGAAAGGAGAGATAAAAACATCAATGATGAGAGAGAATCATTGATTGGCTGCCTCCTGCACATCCCCTTCTGGGGATCATGCCCACAACCCAAGCATGTGCCCTTGACCAGAATCAAACCCAGAACCCTTCAGTCTGCAGGCTAATGCTTTATCCACTGAGCCAAACAAGCTAGGGCAGTCTTTTCTACTGTGCTCCTGCTCAAACACCTGTACTAGCTCCCTGGTGGGTAAAGCCACTTCTGCACCTGTTCCTCACTTTCTTTTGTTGACCATGTGGGGAAATGTCCTCCATGGTAATGTTCACTAAGGATGGGGCAGAGACTACGTCCTGTGGTTTACATTTCCCTAGAAACACACAGTACAAAAAGCGATGGCAGTTAACACACTGATAGGATGCTTTTCACAGTTAAAGCTTTCCCACAAAAGTAAAGCTTATTGGCGCAGATATGTGATTTAGAAGTATGTGGCCATTGAACATTCAAAAGTCCTCTGCCATTGGGGAAATGCCTCTCTTTCTTTTCCACATAATCCTATCAAACCCACTTTGCAGTGTGTGGAGGAAGGCTTTATTTAGCACCAAGTCTAGAAAGCTAAGGTGGGGAGGTGGGCTCTTCACTCTAAACAAAATACTAAGCAGAGATAAAAACAGCGCTTTAAGGCGTCTGCCCCTTCTACCTACTCCACCAAACCTCAAAAACTAGCACTGTATCTTTTAAAAAGAAAACATTTGAAAAATACTTAATTGCATTGTCTCCATTCCTTTGCTAATAGAATTTCTGACTGTGCACAATTTTTTAGAATAAAGGCCATTATTCCCGGTCTCCCTTCCAGCGAGGTAAGACCATATGACTAGGTTCCAGCAAAAGAGATCCAAGCTCCAGTGTCAGGTGAAGTTTATGTAAGGAATCATTGTAGGAAGGGGACGTGATCTTATTCACGCCTTGTTTTTTCCTTTTGGCTGGAATGCACACTTGAGGGCTGGAGCTTGAGCAGCCCTTTGGGTCATGAAGCAGCATGCTAAGGAGGGTACCAGGAAGTAGCCAGTTCTTTGATGATCATAAAACTAGGATACTAGTCTGAATGAGATAAATTAGGATTTCCTGTGATATTGAACCAGACTTCAAACAAGGGCTCCAGTTCTTTGATTATCATAAAACTATGATACTAGTCTGAATGCACAACAATGTGAATGTACTAGTATGTAATGCCACTGAAGAGTAAACCTAAAAATGATTAAAATAGTATATTTTACATGATGTATATTTTACCACAATAACAAATGGTGGAACATAAAAAAAAATCAAAATTTAAAAATTCCACGACATAGCACAAAAAAATTGGCCCTTGGAAGGACCCATGTGAATATGAGACCCTGAAACTTAAGTTTTATGATCTTCATGATAAAGCTGTCCTATTTAAATCTGTGTCACTATTTATATAACTTTGTTACATAAGCAGAACATGTGCTTTGTAGAACATTAGAAAATACAGCCAAGTTCAAAGAACAAACATCATATTCCTACCTCCCAGAAAACATGACTGTAATAAATGCCTACATGTATGTACCAAAATGAGATCATAATCTTAAAAAAGTTTTACAGCCAAGACTGGTTTGGCTCAATGGATAGAGTGTCGGCTTGGGGACTGAAAGGTCTTGAGTTTGATTCCGGTCAAGGGCATGTACCTTGGTTGCGGGCACATCCCCCGTAGGGGGTGTGCAAGAGGCAACTGATGGATGTTTATCTCTCATCAATGTTTCTAACTCTCTATCTCTCTTCCTTCCTCTCTGTACAAAATCAATAAAATATATATATTTTTAAAAAGTTTTACAACCTGTTATTTTCAGTCAATACTTTCTACATTTGTGTTTTGGTGTATTTTCATCTCATGTGATTTCCAAGCCATATAAAAATTTGTCAAATTACCCGGAGCAGCTGGTTGTGGAACGGACCAGAGCAACAGAGGCCAGGCCCAGAGCAGCCAGGCCTGGAACAGCTCGCTCCTCACCTGCCCCCGCCCCAAGGCTGCCTCTCAGACATGGCTGGAAACTTTTGCGGGAACTTGAGGGTCTGCTGAATCAAGTGATGAAGGCTTAGATCTGGATATGTTGAGTTAGTATAGCGCTGGGGTGTTGATCTGTGAGTGCCTTGTGCGGGGCCTGGATGAGGTTGGTTGACCTATTTGGAAATGTCTTTTGTGTGAAGTGTATCTTTGGGCATGTGGAGGTATTATTGATATGAGAAAATGCTAAGTAACTGATTTACTATCTGAAAAGGGATTTACTATCAGGGAAAGGGAGGGAGGAAGAGACTGAACATAAACTGTGCACCTATGGATGAGGACAATGGGGGATGGGGAGGGGGTGGAGGGTGGGGTGGGAACCTGGTGGAGGGGGGAAGAAATGAGGAACCTTTGTAATAATATGAATAAAGATTGATTTAAAAAAATTTGTCAAATTAACTCAATTATTCTTATACTTGCTTTATCCAAATCAGTATCCAATGGAGGACCACAGTTTCCCTCTGTTAATTGTGATCTACTACAGTCCCTTTTTAGGACCCTTACTAGTGGAAGCAATTGAGTCCGTTGTCCTACAGAACAACCCACCTTCTGGATTTGTCTGGCTACTTCCTGGTGGTATTTATCTTGATTCTTTAGCAACTATATTTCCTGTGAAATAGAAGTTATATGTAAGGGGCTGGTGGATTCAGATATTGCTTTTCTTTCATGAGAATCATCAAGATTTTTTAGAAGGGGGCTACGATGGGATCCCAAAGAATATCAGCAGGAAAATACTTATAAAGAATACATATCAGAAGAAAAATGATTTCAAGAAGTAGAACAAAGTCTTTGAAAAGCATCTTTTCTGTGCCCTCAAGGAAATTAAATACAACATGAGGCCTTATGAAACAATAGAAAATCAGAGATATCAAAATCAGATGAAAAGAGACTTGGGAATATACAGAAAGAAACAGAAGAAAAACCAATTAAATAGTCACATTAGAATCCACAAGAGGTAGAGTGGACATGACAGAAAATGGAATCAGTGACACAGATAACAGGCTTGGGACCAGGACACAGAACCCAGTAAAGAAGGACAAGGAGGTGGCATTGCTGGAAGGATAACAATAAATCTGTAAGACATTTCTGTTGATCCAACAGACAGGTGGAGTCCCTGATGTAGAGGAAACAAATAGAATAGAAAAGTAGTCAAACACATAGAAGAAAAAGCATTTTCTGAAATAAAAAGACTCAATTTGACAAATGAATAGAATTTACTCTATTCCAGGTAAACTGAACCATTGAGACCAGAATAAGTATTATAAAGTTCCTAAATCTTAGAGATAACTAAAGCACCTTACAACCAACATCCAGATAGAGGAAGCAGATAATCTACCAGTGGGAATGAGATGAGACTGGCCTCAGACTTCTTTTCAGCAGTTTTAGATGGCATAAGACAATAGAACAATGTAAAAGAATGTTGCAGAGGAAAGGATGTGACCCAATAATTCCATAAATGGCCAGAGATTTATTCAAGGATGAAAGCAGCAAAAATAATCTTAAAACTCTAGGTACACTAAAATGAGTAAATCTATAAGCTGGTTCTTTGAAAAAGAAAAGTTAGACATAGCACTAGCAAACAGTTTAATTTTTGAAAAGGAAAACATAAAATTTGAAATAAGGAAACACAAGTACAAACAACAAGGAAGTATAGGTTCCTGGGTGTAGGTATGGCTTGAAGCTACTATATATTCCTTGAAGTATAGTCCAGGTGATCAGAAGGCCCGAAATACTGTGACTTAAACAAAACAGAAGTTTGGTTCGCTCTTACACAGCAGTCCAAAGGTAAGCAGTCCAGAGCTGGTAATGTGTCTGTCATTCTCAACCTGTGGCTTCCATCTCTGGGTTCCAAGGTGGTTGTTCCAGCTCCTGCCATCCTGTTTGTATCCTGGCCAGTGAGAAAGGGGAAAGGGAAGGGAAGGGCACACTCATTCCTTTTAAGGGCATGGCCTGGAAGTGGTATAACCACTTTGCTCATATCCTATTGGTTGGAATTCAGTCACATGACCACACCCAGTTACAAGGGAAGCTGGGTGACCATGAGCCCATCTTGCACGGAGGAGTTCTATTATTGATTATTTAAGAATGAAGGATATTAGTGGATAATCAGCAACCTCTGTGAAGAGACCCTGTGTCACAGAATTACTTCCTCAGGCTTCCACAGTAGATACAGTAAACTTGGTATCTCCCTTCACCAATCTCTTTTCTTCTTCTTTTTTAAATTCTTTTGCTTGTTTGTTTTGCTAATCCTCACCCGGGGATATTTTCCATTGATTTTTAAGGAGAGTGGAAGAGAGAGGGATGTTCCTATATCTCTATCTCTCTCCCTTTAAAATCAATAAAAACATTTTTTATTTTGATATATTTTTATTGACTTCAGAGAAGAAGTGAAGGTAGAGAGAGAAAAACATCAACAACGAGAGAGAATCATTGACCGGCTGTGTCCTGCCCACCCCCTATTAGAGATTAAGCCCACAACCAGGGCATGTACCCTGACTGGGAATCAAACCATGACCTCCTGGTTCATAGGTTGACGCTCAACTCCTTAGCCATGCCAGCTGGGCAATAAAAACTTTTTTTTTTTTAAGATGCACAGTTATCCAATTTAAGGGGCATTTAAAAGTCACAGGAAGGTTGCTGTTATCATGAACTGAGGGAAGGGGCAGAAACCAAACATAGAATGATCTCCAGATGATGGCTGATGGTCCAGGAAAATTCTAGTGAATTCAGGTAGACAACCAAACCCACGCCCCATCCCACAGGTGAATACTTTGGCTTACCCTTCAACTATTCTTGCTTTCCTTACCTTTTGGAGTAAATGTGTAAGGGCTTAAGGGGACCACCCAGCGGCTGAGGTGCTCTGGTTGGGATTTAAGTTTCCTCAACCTTGTCTCACTTATTGCCTTAGGTCTTAACCTAAGTTTCATTTATATTCTCCACTCTTTACCGTAATTGAAGTGCTGGCAAAGGCTATTTTCCACTGCCCACCCATATTGATTGGTGTTGAGTACCCGCAAACATGCTGGGACTTTTCAGGAATCACTAGAGACTGCAAGAGATTGGGGGAGAAAGCAGACACCATGAACCGCTGTCAAATCATAAGCTCAGGCGGGAACACTAAACTGTCACACAGGGAGCAACGGTCCCCTAGCCCTGTAGGGACATGAAGGGTTCCGGCTTGGGGACAATGCAACCTCTGGGAGAGGACAAACCTCCTTTCTGTTTCCAAAAGTGCACTCTGCGTGGCAGACCAGAGGCCCCCATACAGCTTTCTGCTGCTTCTGCCCCGGGGCTGACTCTTCCTCTGGCCCCACTCCCTGGAAAAGGATGTCTAGTCCTTTCTTCCCAGGAGCACCATCCCAGCTTCCACACAGAAAGTTGCAGACCTTGCTCAGCATTGATCTATGAACCAGGAGGTCACAGTTTAAGTCCCAGTCAGGGCACATGCCTAGGTGGTGGGCTTGATCCCCAGCATGGAGCTTGCAGGAGGCAGCCCATCAATGACTCTCTAGTCATTGATGTTTCTCTCTCTCTCTCTCTCTCTCTCTCTCTCTCTTCTTTTCCATTCCTTTCTGGAGTCAATAAAAATATATTTAAAAAAGAAAGTTGCAGGCTCTCAAGCAGGGTGTTTTCATCTCCCCGAGAACTGATCTTCCCTGGGCTGGTTCCGATGTTGCTGGATCCCCAGATGGATTGGAGTCTTACCATGCCAGCAACCCCAAAGCTGTGTGTAGGCCTCCTGTGGAAGAGAGAATAATCTTACTAACAGCAAAAATTCACCTAGTGGCAAACTAACAAAAAAAGAGATTAAGTGGTGGCAAGAGAACCAAAAGTCTGGGTATGGCCTAATAATGGAGAAAGAAAGCTAGTGAAGCCCAGCTGTCCTGCTCAGTGGTTGAGAGTGGGCCCAGGAACCGAGAGGTCACATGCTGGATTCTTGGTCAGAGCACATGCCTGGATTACAGGCTGGATTTCCAGTAGGGGGTGTGCAGGAGGCAGCTGATTGATGTGATTTTTTTCTCTCTAACTCTCTCCCTTCCTCTCTCTCTCAAAATCAATGAATATATATATATATATATATATATATATATATATATATATATATATATATATACAGCTAGTTAATAATAAAACTTTGTATCTTCTGGCGGAGGAAACCAAGATGGCGGCATAGGTAAGCACCTAACTGCAGCCTCACACAATTTCAAAAAATACAACTAAAATATAAAGTGAACATCATCCAGAACTACAGGAAAGTTGACTGACTGGAAATTCTACAACTAAAAGAAAGAGAAAACCAGAAGGAAAATCAGAGGAGCTGTAAAAGCCTAAGGTATGGAGACACGGTGTGCACGTGGGGAGAGGATGGAGCCGGAGAGGAGTGGCGGTCGAGTGCCTAGCAGGAAGGAGATAAAAGCTCCTGACTGTGCTCTGTAAAAACTCAATAAAAAATAAATAAATAAATAAATAAATAAATAAAAAGCCCTGTAAAGTTTATGGAATTGGCTAGTGAAAACGGTAAAATTCCACTATAGATTTATAAGTGGGGCGCCAAATAGTCAACTGTGGTGGGATAGTGTTATTCTAGAGTTAAAATCCCTGGCGCTAGCTTGCTCAGCTATGGGGATAGGAGATGTAAATTCAATCCATTCAAGTCCCGGTGGCAATGTGGCGCCACCTGGTGGCAGTTGTCTGCTCTGCTTACACAGGTGTGTGAAAGAATTCAGTCTGGAAGCTGCCTGGGCCCCAAGGCCTGCCAATTAGACTGGGCTGTGTCTGCAACCAAAAGGGTCGGTGTTGACGGCTGACAGGAATGGACATGCTGTGGACTACCCCTCTGAGAAGAGGCCCAGATGGCACTGCCTACTGACCTCTGGATTTCGAGAATTACCTACCAACTGCCCACAGCTCAGGCGAAGGTGTTCTGGGCTTTACTTTTCTCACCTGTGAGGTAGGTATCAAGAGGTGGTTGTGGACGCCAAGTCAACACCAACAGGAATCCCCAACTTGGGGTATGGTACAGAGGAAACTTTATTCAGTGCAAACAGCTCAATTGTGATACATCACAGCTGTGGAACAGCTCAACTGTGACACAGCATGGCTGTGAGGCAGCCCTGGGATCAGGCCCTGCCAGCTGTGCTGGTCTGCTCTCTCTTGTGAGATATCTTTGGTGTTTCGGATCCTGACAGGAGCTGCATGTCTTAGGTGCATGTTCAGAGTCAGAAGGGAGCTGACTTAAACAGACAGAAGACCTCTCCTCTGATCCCTGATTGGTCTGTCCTCATGCAAATGAGGGTTCCAAATCCTCACAGTTTGATTGGTCCAAAGGAACCATCCTAATTAGTCAGAATGGAGCTGCCCTGATTGGTTGGTGGAAATGTTGATGGGATATAGCTGTGCAGCTCCGATTGGATGGGGAAAACCTCAGTCCTATTGGTTGAAATATGATTCCAGGAACTCCTTTATAATGGCTAGCTCATGCTCTGGCCAGATGGTTCAGTTGGTTAGAACATGGTCACATATGCCTAAAAAAGGTTGCTGGTTTGATTCCTGCTCAGGGCATATGCTTAGGTTTTGGGTTTAATCCCTGGTCAGGGTATGGGAGGCAACAGATAAATGTTTCTCTCCTATCAATGTTTCTCTCTCTTTCTCCTTACCCCTCTCTCAAAAAAAAAAAAAAATCCATAAAAACATATCCTTGGGTGAAGATTAAAAAATATTATAGTAGCCGAGACCGGTTTTGCTCAATGGATAGAGTGTCGGGGACTGAAGGGTCCCGGGTTCGATTCTGATCAAGGACATGTACGTTGGTTGCGGGCATATCCCCAGTAGGGGGTGTGCAGGAGGAAGCTGATCGATGACTCTCTCTCATTGATGTTTCTAACTCTCTATCTCTCTCCCTTCCTCTCTGTACAAAATTAATAAAATAAAATAAAAAAATAAAAATAAAAATATTATAGTAATAAAAGGCCAAGAGGCATCATGACTGAAATGACCAAACGACCAGTCACCATGTGGTGTACCTCTTGGGCCCTCCCCCGTGGCCCCACAGTCTCTGATCACAGCAAGGCCGGAGAGCGGGCCGGGCAGCGAGGCAGGCATGGCTGTGAGTGCAGTGGGCAGGTGGACACGGCTGCACGATTTTACACACTTGGCCTCAAGGGTATATATAAGGGTTGGCTCAAAGGCCAGGAACAGTGCAGGCAGGCAATTCAGTACAGGCTTCTCCCTGAATTGCAGTTTTCATAAGAGGCCCTTTTGTAGAAATGGCTGCTAGGCTCTGAGTTACTGTTGTTTTTAATTTTAGCCACCAGGAGCCCTTTTTAGTAGGTATCTTCTTTTTTTTATTATTATTATATATTTTATTGTGTTTTGTGTTTGTTTTTTACAGAGAGGAAGAGAGAGGGATAGAGAGCTAGAAACATGGATGAGAGAGAATCATCAATCAGCTGCCTCTTGCACACCCCCCCTTCTGGGGATGAGCCCGCAACCAAGGTACATGCCCTTGACCGGAATTGAACCCGGGGCCCTTCAGGCCAAAGGCTGACGCTCTATCCACTGAGCCAAACCGGTTTTGGTTTAGTAGGTATCTTCTTTCTCAGGGTCCACAGAAGTGTAGTTCATAATAGCAGCTACCTCACACCATTATGAGAATCACATTAGATTGTAGTTGTGAAGTCACTTTTTAAAATGCAAAGCATTTACAAATGGCAAGGCCTGAGTATGTGTGTGTGCCAATCCATTATTATCAGTGGCCACATTCGTCTTGCATCTAGTTATGGCCCTTTAATGGCAGTAAGGGGAGGAATGCAGTTATGATTGCAACAATTAACCTTCAAAAGCAGTGTTTTGTTTGGGGATACTTAAATTTTAAGTGATTTTTTAAAAATATATTTTTTTATTGATTTCAAAGAGGAAAGGAGAGGGAGAGATAGAAACATCAATGATGAGACAGAATCATTGTTCAGCTGCCTCTTGCATGCCCCTACTGGGAATGAGCCCACAACCTGGGCATGCGCCCTTAACCGAAATTGAACCTGGGACCCTTCAGTTCATAGGCCGATGCTAGGGCTTAAATGATGTTTTAATTTAAAATCCATATCTCCAATGGGGAAATTCATTGATTTATCCTAAGTCAGGCAGGAATCAGAGGTAGAGCAAAAACCAGAATTGCCCTCTCTCAAATATCCCTAGATTGTTTTACTAGTAAGTCTGGTTGTTTTAAGTTGTGTTTCTTCTGTAAATGGCCTTAACATTAATGTTTCTAAGTGTCCATTTTCAATGCTCATTTTATGAAGCTTTACCACCCCCTGTGGTTGTTTTCCTCTTTTGAAACCATGGTCTTGGATTTCTCAAGATTGACCCCTTGTGGAATTTTTTTTAAGCACAGTAAGGAAGACTTTATTGTCACCATAGATAAAGGCGTGGTGAAACTTTGCACCAAGGGAGGGAGATTGGGCTCAACTTCAATCACAGCTTGGACAAGTGGAAATTTCTAGCTAAAAAGCCAAGTGGGGCTAGGGAGTGGGGGTGGGGGAGAGAGACAGTGGATGGAATATGACTAAGAGGAAACATGAGGGGTAAGGGGGATTCTGGCTAAAGTGACCTAGCAGGATCCTTACTGAAGATGAGACCCCTTATGACCTGTGGTACCGAAAGGTTATTAGTAACTCCCTTGGTATCCCCAAGATGCAGGATAGGGCCCTGAAGGGCAGCAAGAGGAGATGGTTAGTGGAACTAGGAAAGAGAGAGTTGACTAGAAGAGTTGACTCAAAAGGAGCCGTTTTCTTCTGTTAAGAGACATAGCCAGCCTCACGTGACTACGAGGGAGGGGATAGTTGTCTGGGCCCCATTTTCCCTCCCCCTCTGACCTCCTGCCTGGACATGTCACTGGCCAGCCCCGAACCATTAGCCTCTTCTAAGTTCAGCTTCTGGATGTCTCTCACCAGCACCAACAATACTCAGCTTATTTGATTGTAACATGCAAAACATTTTTTGTTTTGTTTTTATTTTTATTAGAGGCAGGAAGAAACCCACACGCATTCCCTCAGCTCTGGTGCTTTTCTGACCCAGTCTCGCCAGGATTTACTACTCAGCCCTACTGAGGTTGCACAGAGGGAGGGCAGTCATGTTCCTTCTCCCTCCATCACTCTCTAGCCTGGAGTGTGAACCACAGCAGAGCAGGGCCACCTGGATTTGCAGGCCGAATGGCTCAACTTTCCTGTCAACCTTAATGGCCTTCCTGTGTCTCCGCACTAGAGCGTGGTACCTCTCCCATACACTCCCTCAAGGCAGGAAACTTGCCCACCTGTCTCGTTCTCTCTAATCTACCAGGCATCAAGTGCAGTGTCTGGTACCTAGTAGGAACTTTGTGAATGCTTATTCAACGCTGTGGTAGTATTTTTCAGGTAAATATTCCCCATTTGCCTGGAGGTTGGCCAAAGCCCATGCCCTATTCCTGCTGTGCACACACGCTGTGCTTTCCAGTTTGCTTCCATTAGGTCCCGGGTGGAAGAGTCCCACCAATTAGGACTCCCAAGGATGGGTGGTCACCATCTTCCTTACCTGAAGCCATGTCTTCATTAGCAACCAAAGTGGGCATGGCCTGGTAAGCCTTCAATAACTACAGCGGGGCAGGACAGACTCAGTTTCTTGCTTACGTGAGTGGAGCAACACAAAGGTATTTCCCCGTTGGCCACCATCATTCTGAGGATTTCTTTCCTTTCTTTTTTGTTTTTGTTAATCCTCACCTGAGGATAATTTTCCCACTGTTTTTCAAACAGAGTGGAAGGGAGAGAGGGAAGAGAGAAAAACATCAGTGTGAGAGAGAGACATTGGTTGCTTACCGTATGCGCCCGACAGGGGAGCAGGGAGCAAACCTGAAACCCAGGTACACACCCTTGACCGGGAATCACACCTGCAATTGCCCAAGCCGGTTTGGCTCAGGGATAGAGTGTCTGACTGTGGACCAGAGGGTCCTGGGTTTGATTCAAATCAAGGGCACATACCTCAGTTGCAGGCTCCGCCCTGGCCTGGGTCCTGGTGAGGGTGCATGCAGGAGACAAGGAATCGATGTATTTCTCTCATATGGCTATTTCTCTCTGTCTCTCTCTTCCACTCTCTCTAAAAACCAATGGGAAAATATCCACACATGAGGATGAAAACCAAACCAAACCTCTGCGACCCTCGGATGCCCTGACCTCTTAGAACCACGGCCCGGGGCTGAGCATTTCTTTCACTTTGGACCTTCCTCTGAAAGAGGAAGTTGGACATCTGGTCTGGCCATTTCCTCTGGACTGGCTTCTTTGACTCTGCTCGGCTGCTTTGGGATTTTAATTGAGAACTTTCCCCCCACTTATTTTCCCATGGAGTGAGCTCCTGCTCCCAATCAGTCCTTCCCTGCAAACCTCACTCCTCCCCCCCGCCACGGCCCTCCCCCTGCACCCCGCCTCGGCCAGAGCACAACATACAACAATCCGGGGTCCACTTGGAGGTTTATTGGTGGAAGTACAGAAGCACCTTGTTTTAGACCCCATCTTATTCTCCCATGGTCACGTGGCCCACAGTGGGAAAACAGCATGATGGAGGCGGTAGCCAGGAAGGTCGCCCGGTGTGGTAGGTGTTAGGGTCCCAGTAAGTTCTCTCCTAGAGAACTGGCTACAGGAGCCCGTGGTAAGAACTCTGGACTCTCTTGTTCCCAGAGGCTGTGGCCCATCACGGCTCTCATAGGTACATGCAAACCGGCTGAAGATGCCGCCGGCAAAGGTGTCCTGCTGTGGCTCTCGGAATCCTTAATTATAGAGGCCTGTGTTCTGTTGGAACCCAGGAACCTTGGGGTCCTTGCAAACAACAGAAGAAAAAGAAAACATGGTTAAGATGTTCATTATGTCAACTGCTTTTTAATTATGTCTTTCCAGCATGAGTGGCTTGAACACGGACGTGACTATGGAAATGATGGGCAGTGAAAACACGTACAGATGGGATGATGTATCTAAGAATGACGTGAGTGGAGAAAGCCAAGCAGGAGGGAGGCTGGAGCTAAGGCTGCTCTGCTGAATGGAACAGACACTCCTCCAAGCCTTCGGCACTGCTCTGATGTGTTGAGAACCAAATGTGTTATGGTTCAAAGGCAAAACCGGA
This sequence comes from Pipistrellus kuhlii, assembly GCF_014108245.1. Taxonomy (NCBI): domain Eukaryota; kingdom Metazoa; phylum Chordata; class Mammalia; order Chiroptera; family Vespertilionidae; genus Pipistrellus; species Pipistrellus kuhlii. Next base: position 11,448,344 of record NW_023425405.1, on the reverse strand, counting down.
GCCCACTGCAACCTGCCTGAAGTCAGCATGAATGCAAAGGAAACCTTCAGACAGTTCTCCAAAACATTGACGACTTAAAAAAACCACAACGGGCCAGCTGGTGTGGCTCAGTGGTAGAGCATCGACCTGTGGACCAGGAGGTCACGGTTTGATTCCCAGTCAGGCTACATGGCCAGGTTGCAGGCTCTATTCTTAGTGTGGGGCGTGCAGGAGGCAGCTGGTCAATGATTCTCTCTCATCTCGGATGTTTCTATCTATCTCTCCCTCTCCCTTCCTCTCTGAAAGCAACAGAAATATATATATATATTTAAAATCACAACCACTTAGAGAACTGGCTACAGGAGCCCGTGGGAAGAACTCTGGATTCTCTTGTTCCCAGAGGCTGTGGCTAGAAAAACACACAGTGTAGTTAAAATTTTGTAAAATTTTTATTCCAAGGGTAATACATACTTACATTAAGTGAAAAAAATAAAGCTATAATAAAACACCAAAACAAAATAAAAATCCCCCACACTGTAACTATTCAGAGATAAAGGCAGCGAGCTTTTGTTTTCTTAAGTGAAAATCATTTTAGCGTTATTTCGCTAGAGACTGGCAATGTGGTTGAATAATTTAAAAAACAAACAAACAAACAAAAAACACCTCTTTGCCACAAAACACCTAGAAATGTAGATAAAATATAGTTAACATAATTTTAAATGCATTGTTGAACCCACAAAAAAGTTTTTTAAAAAAATCCCAAGGGACTAGCCAAATGTGAGCTGAAGCTAGGGCTGCCCGAGGGGCTTGCCAGAGTTGGTAACCAAGGTGTGGTGACACAGGAGCTAAATCGTGGGCCTTAGCCACGAGGGGAGTTACTGAGGTATCTGCATAAATCCAGGACTTACAAAGCACCTTCTCAGCAAAAGGACACACCAGAAAGAAACCCATCCAGTGCCATAAACTCGTCTATATCAATCTGGATTCTGGGTCCAAAGGAAGCCTCTTCTGAAAATTCGTATCTTTGGGCCTGTCTTTGTGCTGGTTTGCAGTCTGACACATGGCCCAACCACTTCCAAGCTGAGAAACTAATACAAAAAATGTCTCCAGAGCCAGTAATATCTATGAGCTACCTGGCAGAAGCAAGTTTACAACGGTTCTCCCCCACTTCCCAGTTCAGCAACATGAGTCCCACAGATAATGGCCTGTTTGAGAGAAACTCACGAAGGAAATGACAGCTGCGGAGAGCTCCAAGACCCACATGACTTCGGGGTCTGCGTGTGAGGAAGCAGAGGCAGGAGGCATCTGATGGACTTTAAAATCTCCCCAGATTCTCAGTGGAAAGTGCAGGAGGCAAATTAGAGAAGAAGAAAACTGGAAGTAGAAACTGGGGTCCTTCCATGGTAAAGTCAGTGTCAAGGAGCAGAAGCAGGATGTGCCTTACCAACTCTCAGAACCGTCAGAATACTCTCCCTGGCAGGCACAGCCTCATCGTAGGGGAAAACCAATGTAAATGGAATACAAATGGAATAGAACAGGAACAACAGAGCCAAAGGAAGGAGCAAGGTCAGCTGAAGATAAGAGAGAGGAGGAACATAGTCCCCGAAGGTCATTAATGCTTCACAAAAATGACACAAGAGGAAGCACTGGAGCCAAAAGCCACCCTGGCCCATCTGTCATTCTCAAAGGTTGAGAAAAACCATTTCACATAAAAATAAGTTGCATCAAAAAAAGGATCATGCCGAAACCGGTTTGGCTCAGTGGATAGAGCGTCAGTCTGCGGACTGAAAGGTCCCGGGTTCGATTCCGGTCAAGGGCATGTACATTGGTTGCGGGCACATCCCCAGTGGGGGGGTGTGGGAGGCAGCTGATCGATGTTTCTCTCTCATCGATGTTTCTAGCTCTCTATCCTCCCTTCCTCTCTGTGGAAAATCAATAAAATATATATTTTTTAAAAAAGGGATCATAATCAAAACCCACACAAAGTCATATAAGAAAAGATGCAAAATATAATAAGTCCTTGAAGACAATAAAAGCACACTAAAAAGATGTGCTGCACATCCTAGCCAGTTGCTCAGTGCATAGGCCCTTGGACTGAAGAGTCCTGGGTTCAGTTCCAGTCAAGGGCATATATCACAGTTGCAGGCTCGATCCCAGGTTCTGATTGGGGGGCATGTGCAGGAGGCAACCAATCACTGTGTCTCTTTCACATGGATGTTTATGTCTCTCCCTCTCTCTCTAAAATCAATTGATCCGAAATTATGTGCAATGTGTTAAATGTGTTTGATACAATATTATTGTTTTCTTGTATTTTTACATTTTTGCATAATTTTTTCCTGAAACTATTATTTGAGTATGACTATAATGTCAATTTTGAATTGTATATTTTATTAATAAAATAATTTTGCCTTCTTTAAAAATAAATAAATAAATAAATAAATAAATAAATAAATAAATAAAATAAAGTCATGGGTCCAATGAGATTTAACACCCCCCCCACATACACACCAAAAAAAAAAAAAAAAAAGATGTAGTGTAAATTGAATGTAAACTGCAATCTATCATTTGAAAATAAGCTAAAATAAATTAAGAAAATGATAGAATATATAAAAGAATATAAGTTAAAATTTAAAATATTGATAAATGTGGTGATAAAATGAGAAAACAATTAGACATTTTAAAAGAAACAACCATTATTTCCAAAACAAAGCAAGAAAGAATGTATTATAGATAGCACCTGGGAAGGCCCACGAGCAATTACCAGCTGCCTCAGGTGGTGTTGGCAGAGCCACGTCCTGGATACATACCTTGCCAGAGGCAGGTATGTTGTCAGCCTGACCTTCAGCTCAGACACCAGGGTGGGTTTCATTATCTACGTAAGTTCAACCAGGAACTGACACAACTATCCGGGCTCAGCCTTGAGTGACAATTACAAAGAAGCCACAAGAATGAAGAATTGCAGCTTGATCTTTAACCATGATTTCACATAATTTCCTTTGTCTTAAATGCTAGTAATATTAATACTTCCTGGTATCATGCTGTATATAATAAATATGCTGAGTTAGCTCTGGGTCACTGTCTCTCCATCTGAGGACAGCACCCCACCTGGGCTCAGTTTTACTTAAAGTCTTAGTGTCTGTCTCTTTTTTTCCCTTTTCTCAATCCCCAGCTGTCCCTACTCAGGATTCATCCATTCTCTAGCCGTGCTAGTCTCGGCTAAGAGAGAAAACTTATAAAAGAACACAAGAGCAAACAAGCAAAGCACATAATGCCTTAAGAGAAATAGAGGGATAGGGAGAAGTCTAAAGAATAAAAAAAAAAATAAAAAAGAAAGGGGATATATATATATATATCTCAAAGATAATCCAACATACAAATAATAAGAGTACTCAAAGAAGAAAAGTTTGCAATTCAAGAAAACTGCCTTGAAATTAGAAAGGAAAAAAAGAAAAAGGTGTGGGAAGTACGGATAAAGGCAGACTGTGACCTGGGAGAATTGAGTGAGTGTGGCCTCCACTACACCCAGAGTGAGTCAGGAAAGCATTCAGAGAAAGTCCTTTGTATGAGCTGCTGCCTCTTGCTCCTCAAGGTGAAAGAGAGGGACTTCCTGGGACCACCCAGAGAGCTTCGGCTGTGATCCTTTGGGGGCTGGGAGACCCAGTAGAGATGGGGCACAAAACATGGAGGGTGGGAGATGGGAGAATGGGTTTCTTTGATGATGAAGTGAAGTTGCTTCTGTGTCCCTAGAGGCACTGTCCTCCTCTCCAAAAGCCAGACAAATTCTGGGAGGATATTATTGAGGACCAGATGCAGAGAGCAAAGAGAGAGAGAGAGAGAGAGAGAGAGAGAGAGAGAGAGAGAGAGAGAGAGAGAGAGAGAGAGAGAGAGAGAGAGAGAGAGAGAGAGAGAGAGAACACCAGCCTGGAGTCATTGTAAACCCTACTCAAACCCTTAAGGGATGAGAGACTCTGACAGCTAGTGCCTGGGTAGCATGGACCCCTGCAGAGCCAGTGCTAGAGCAGGGCGGTGGCCAGGCGAAAGGGAGGTCTCACAGCATCACCAGAGTTGCGGGCTGGGGAGCCAGGTAGGAGACTTCAAAGAACCCAAGAAAGTGCTAAAGAGAAAAAGTCCAACTTAAAATTAGGAAACAGAAGGAGAAGAGGAGTGACTCTGAGGGGCCATCTTACCAGGGGACCAGGCTGAGGGAAGGGAGATGTGATCAGTTCAGAGTTTTATAGGTTTTAGGCACTGGACTTTTTATCAATAATTTCAGAATCCATGTTGCTTATACTATTTAAAGGGAACGAAGGCCCTTTCATATTCTAAGAGGGACTCCACATGCTATGGGGCCTGCCCCGAGAACCAGTGTCTACTCAGGAAAGAGGAAAATTTCTCCCACTAAAAACGTATAAAGGAAGACAAAAATAAATTTGCATTTCGATGATACTCAAAAGTCGAACTTGTTCAACACATTGGCTGCACGGTCTTGCTTTGGGTTTCTATCACTCATTACAGAATCTTAGTAAATTAGTGAAACTGGAGTCAGCAGTGGTGTCCCCATTGGGTTACTGTCTCTACTTCACAGAAGAGATAGAGAAGGCAAAGAGAACTCAGGATTGTCTTATCCAAGGGATCCTCACGAGTTGGAAATGTAGACAGTCAATATCTATCTCCATGAGCCTGCTTTTTTAGCTTACCCTCATTCTTCTGCTGAGCACCTTCCACATGAAAACACTGGGTTTTGCCCTAGCCAGTTTTGCTTAGTGGATAAAGCATCAGCCTATGGACTGAAGGGTCCTGGGTTTGATTTCCATCAAGGGCATATGCTCAGGTTGCGGGTTCAATCCCCAGTAAGAGGCCTGCAGGAGGCAGCCCAGTAATGATTCTCTTCGTTGATTTTTCTATCTCTCTCTCCCTTTCCTTTCCTTTCTGAAATCAATAAAAATATATATATTTAAAAAAGAAAACACTGGGGTTTGCCTAGGCCACATGTGTCAAACACAAGGCCCGCGGGCCAAATCCGTCCCGCCAGGCTTTGCAATGTGGCCCGCACCGCGCTGTCATCACTGCACTCTGCTGCGTTTCCATCACAATGACAGTTTATGACTGTTCAGTAAACCATTCGGCCCGCGATTTAGGCTGGATTTTAGATTTTGGCCCCTTCTCTGATTGAGTTCGACACCCCTAGCCTAGACTATTCAGATCAATCAGCCACAGACCCGGTTTTCAAGGACAGGCTTACAATAACATTGAGGGGAGAGTCACAAGCATAACTGTCTGGAGGAAATATAAAAGGGCAGCGATAGATTGACAGGTGTCACTGACCCCGCCCATGGCTCTGTGCTGTGGGAAGGGGTGCTGGCATGGAGGACCCACCTGTCTTCTGTGATATGGTCTCTTCCTGGGAAATGTAAGAAAATGTCGCTAGTCTGCTCGGCTTTCCACAGCAAGGAGTTTTCGCTGGTCTGGGAGGATGGCAGGAGGCTGCTTTCAGGCTGGATGGAGAAATTGACAGTTATAGGACCAGGTCTCCCTCACAGTTCTTGGCCTCCTCCGGCCGGAACCTGGAAGGAACTCTCATGAGTCTTCCAGCCTAGTCCTGGGAACCCGTTCCTTCAATATTAAGCCCCAGAATCACCAGACAAAAACAATGAGGCCCTCTCTCCGAGGAGCTGCTGTGGCGACTGCCCTGAGCAGCAGATCTCACCGTTAGGAACCAGAGCAGTAGAACTATAAAGGCTGACTTTTGAAGTCGGTGATGGAGTACCTAAAGCACACGACTTAAATGAAAGGAGGAAAGTGTTTAGGAGCCTGAAATCTGAAGGTTTGAGGCTACCCAATCTATCAAGTCTGTTTTTTCCAGGGTTTTATCCGAAGCAGGTCCTGAGAAAGCCTCTGTGTGTTGGGGGCAGGAGCCTTAAATAAACTAAAAGGGAAAAGCAAATTCTTGGGGGAAATACTGCAAAAACTTGTGATTAAAGGGTTAGAATTCTTGATGTATAAAAAGCTTTATTTTACAAAACACAAGGATGCCAATAGGAAAATGGCCAAAGAACAAACCAGACCGTGCATAAAGAAAAAAATATAATAATGTTCAAACTCATCAAAATTGAACACATGCTACTTTTTTAACCTATAATTATTAGAAAACTTTTTTACTTTTTAATGCTCAAGTGTGATAAGAACACAGTGATACAGAACTCTTATATTATCGGTGAGAGTATAATTTAGTATGAACGTTCTAGAAATAATCTGGCAGTATGTATCAAAAACCTTAAAAGTGTTCATACCCTTTGAATTCTACTTCTTTTTACCATCTTTTAGATTCTTTATTGTTTAAAGTATTACATATGAATCCTTTTTTCCCCATTGACCTCTCCCCTCTCCCTCCCACCCCTGACCCCTTGAATTCTATTTCTAAAAATCTATTCTGAGTGAACAATAAAAGCTGAGGACAACACTAGTACCTATAAATGCTTGTGTTACCCTCCTACAGGGGTGGGGAATGTATGACCCATGAGCCGTATAAGGCCCTTGAAATCATTTGATCTCATCCTGTCAAGGCATTAGGGGTGAATTAATTAAATGTTTGACCAAATATAGCAGGCTAATGTTTAAGGTGATAATTTTGTATGGCCCTCGAATGATGCTATAAATATACAATGGCCCTTTGCAGAAAGAAGTTTCTCCACCCCTGATGAAAAGTTAGAAACAACTCTAAATATCAAATTTTAGCCCAGTTGAAGTGGTTCGGTGGCTGAGTGATGACTCAGGAACCAAGAGGTCACTGGTTCAATTCCAGGTCAGGGCACATGCCCTGGTTGCAGGCTTGATCCCCAGTAGGAGGTGTGCTGGAGACAGTCAATCAATGTTTCTCTATCATCAGGTTTCTATCTCTCTCACTCTCTCCCTTCTTCTCTAATATTATTAAAAACGTATTTTAAAATAAATACATAAGCAAATTAATATCTGATTTTAGGGGGATGAAGTAAATTTTAATTCATTCATACAATTGAAGAGTATAAAATTATCAAAATGATATGATGTATAAGAAGAGCTTTTAAGATATATGTATTGCCCTAGCTGGTTTGGCTCAGTGGATAGAGCATAGGCCTGTGGACTGAAGGGTCCCGGGTTCGATTCCAATCAAGGATATGTACCTTGGTTTCAGGCACATCCCCAGTGGGGGGTGTCACAGGAGGCGGCTGATCAGTTTCTTTCTCATCGATGTTTCTAACTTTCTATCCCTCTCTCTTTCTCTCTGTACAAAATCAATAAAATATATTTTTAAAAAATAAATAAAATGAAATGAAAGATTAAAAAGAAATATGCCAAATGTTCCAAGTGATTGTTTGGGTCTGAAGAAAAATGGGAACGAATTTTCTGTAATTTTCTAAAGTAAGCATTATTCCTTTATGATGCTGAAAAAAAATGAGCAAAAAAAGGAAGACACTTTTGAGTTAAGTACCTTATAGCTCTTTTTTAGAAAAACTAAATTAATGTGCTGTAATTGGTGTGTGCATATTACTGACCCTTGAAAATGGTCTTCTCATTCCCCCAGGACACTAGACTTCAATATTCAACCCCCACAATGGGAGGCAGTACGCCCCCACTTCCTCCCCTCCCTAGAGATCTTGGTGGCAGGGCCCCACTCACTGTTGTTCCAGTGGAGCTGCAGGGCATCTTGGGCACCAGGCAGTGAGTGAACTGGATTCTCGGGTCTTTGGTGGTGGTGGACAGACCTTTCTGCAGAATCTTCACCAAGCGGATCCAGAACTGAAACACAGTCTCCGGGTGTTTCTCGTGGAGCTTCATGTAGTAGATCTTTTCAGTCACTGTCCTAATCCGCAGGATGCGTTGGAGCCGGTCACAGATTTGTAGCTCCACAAATTTCAGGGGGAGAATCCTGGACACAATCAAGAAACTGCCATGAGCCCAGGATTTGAATCAGTCATGCTGGTACCTACTGAGAGCGTGGCTCAGCCTCACTGGGCTTCCACCTCTGCTTGGGGAATGCACAGGGGAGGGGGCTTGTGGATGACAGTGGAATGATTACAAAGTCTGGCTCTTCTCTGATGTCCAGGGTCTTAGTTATTAAAGAATCTGCCCACATTAATAACAATGACTGATAATTGATGTAAACTATCTCTTTTAATCCTGACAACTCTTTATTAAGAAAAGATAACTATTATTAATTCCATTTTACAGATTTCTTGAAACTGAGACTTAGAGAAAGAAATTAAGTGATTTGCCCAAGATATTTAGATATTTTTTTTAATTTATTGATTTCCAGAGAGAGAGAGAGAGAGAGAGAGAGAGAGAGAGAGAGAGAGAAGGAGAAACATTGTTCAACTTACTTATGCATGCAATTGGTTGTTTTTTGTTATTGTTATCAATCCTCACCAGAGGATATTTTTTTTCATTGATTTCCAGAAAGAGTGGAAGGAAAGGAGAGAGAGAGAAACACTGATGTGAGAGAGACACATTGATTGGTTGCCTCCCTCACATGCAACTGAGAGATTCAAATCAAGACCCTCTTCACTCTAGCTTCTGAGCCATTATCAGCCAGGGCAATTGGTTGCTTCTTGTATGTGCCCTGACTGGGAATCAAACTTGCAACCTTGGGATATCAGGATGATGTTGTAACCAAATGCACCTGCCCAGGGGTGTCCAAGTTTATTTTTTTTTTTAAATATATTTATTTAACTTTTTTCCACTTAGATCTTAAGTAGGAACAGGGGCTAAGATATTCTGACTCCATTTCCAAGTCTCCTTCGCCCTGTATCTGATTAACTGTTGAAAGAGTAAGAAAAGTAGATGTCTCCTATACAAGCAGGATTATTTTTTCAATCTCAACACCTCTTAATCCCATTTGGCTTTCACACACCTCACTTTTTAAAAAACCCTCCTAAGGTTTTATTGACAAAATAAAAATGAAAGCCAAAATCCTCAAAAACTAGGCTGAGACAGACTGATACTCTACCCAAAGCACCAAACACGGTGCTTGTTCTGTATAGATACGAAATAATACCTGTTAAATGAATGAATGAGGTTCTGTACAGTGTATACACTAAGGAACATGTCCTTTCTTTTTTAAAAAAAAAATCTTTTGTTGATTTTTTAGAGAGAGGAAGGGAGATGGATAGAGAATTAGAAACATCAATGAGCGAGAAATGTCGAACAGCTGCATCCTGCACATTCCCTACTGGGCATGTGCCCACAAACCAAGGTACCTGCCCTTGACCGGAATCAAACCTGGGACCCTTCAGTCCGCAGGCCAATGCTCTATCCACTGAGCCAAACAGGTTAGGGCTGTCTTTTCTTTTTGTCTAAAGCCCAATTGCAGTCTGTCAACGCACCCTTTCTGGCCCCTCCCTGAGGCCTTCCTTTACCTGCTGAGGGTGATGACAGGAGCACAGCCAGGTGTGTTGCAGGTGGAAAACTGACCATGGGGCCAGGAGACGTTGGCCATCAGGAGGATGTTGGGGAGTGGCAAGGAGGGCACTGAGGACGTTACCCCAAGGATCACGGTGGTGGTTGAACCTTCAGAGACATTCATCCAGTGCCCGGACTTAGTGACCTAGAAATCAGCCCAGGTCCTTGGGTCAGAGAAGCAGAAGACAGAGTGGAAGGATACAGATGCTAGAAAGCAGCACTTAAAAAAAAAAAAAAAAAAAAAAAATGGCCGGGACCGGTTTGGCTCAGTGGATAGAGCGTCGGTCTGCAGACTGAAAGGTCCCGGGTTCAATTCCGAGCAACGGCATGTACCTTGGTTGCAGGCACATCCCCAGTAGGGGGTGTGCAAGAGGCAGCTGATCGATGATTCTCTCTAATCAATGTTTCTAACTCTCTATCCCTCTTTCTTCCTCTCTGTGAAAAATCAATAAAAAAAATATATTTTTTAAATGCCCATGGCTAGTGTGATCAGTGGTTGAGCGTTAATCCATAAACCAGAAGAAGGTCAGGGTTTGATTCCCAGTCAGGGCACATACCCAGATTGGGAGCTTGATCCCCATTAGGGGGCATGCAGGAGGCAGCCAATTAATGATTCTCTCTCATCTTTGATGTTTCTATCACTCTTTCCTTCTGTCTGAAACAATAAAATTTTTAAAAAAATATATTTTATTGATTTTTTACAGAGAGGAAGAGAGAGGGATAGAGAGTTAGAAACATCAATGAGAGAGAATCATCGATCAGCTGCCTCTTGCACACCTCCTTTAAAAAAAAAAAAACAGAAAAGATAAAGAAAGCAGCATTTCAACGTAGTGACAAGCTTGGAACATGCCACACTGAGCGGGGCATCACCTATTTGGTGGATCTCCCCAAGTAGACAAGCTCCTTGACAATAGGAACCCTGTGTTGTCCTTTTTTGTATCCTCTGCATCATCTGACTTTAGAAAGGATGCACTAGTAAGAAAAAGCTGAGGGGAACCAAAATTACATTCTGCCATCTTTGGGCAGAAGAAGCCAGCACAGGTCTCTAATGGTCTGGAAGAAAGACTGTGCAAAGAAAGTTCCAGAAGGGGAGGAGAGTGAGGAAAAACCCCATACTGCTACAGGCACAAACAATGAACTTGAGACCCAGATCCTGGGGTAGCAATAGCTGGTATAGCTTCTTTCTCCTCCCCGGGGCGTTTAAGGCCATAACATTTCTGGACCGAGTGCTAGAAACAGGATTTGGAACAGGAAAGAGCTGGCCTGAGCTGCCCATGGGTACCTGGATAAAGTTGCTTTCAAACACCGCAGAGTGGGAGAACAAGTTGAATTCTGGAGAATGAATCAGTTGACAAAGAAGGCCATCTTCCACTCCAAGTTCCACTCCAGGGCCTGGTTCCCTGACCTCAGCAGGGAGGCCCCTGATTTTATGCATTGACTCTTGGGAAGAATGGGCTGGGGAACATCCCGGGGCTCCACACCTCCAGCCCGACTGCAAGGTGTTGTATGACCACTGCTGCCCACCCTCCACCTCCACAGCTCCTCCTCTCCTCCTGACTGGCAGGCTGTCCTCCCGACCAGGGAGGGCCGGCCTGCCAGCTCACAATAGCAGGAGTGACATCAGGAATGTGGTAGCAACAACAGGAAAAGAAAAAAAAAAGAGGAAAGAACAAATTAGGGAGGAGCAAGGCTTTTCTCTCCCTTTTCTTACTCACTACAAACTAGTGGTAATAAAGCCTATTCCATTTTTCACTCAATCTCCCCGAAAACATGAGGACAATGAGTCTCCTAAGGTTATGCCAAGACAGCAGTGAGCCAAGGAAGGCTCTTGGGAAACCCACAGTCTTCAATCTTCCCCATCACAGGAAAGCTTCTCACAACTTGCTCGTGCTTGTGCCTGTGTAAGAATACCTCAGGGGTAGGAAAGCTCATTATAGGTGTATTTTGTTATGTTGCATTTCGAAGAGTCCATGAAAAAGAAATCGTGATGTTGAAAAAAAGGCTGCATGTTGGCGATGGACCACCAATTGGTTCAGTGATATTGTCTAAGTCGCTGAGTTTCCTTCTGTTGCCTCTGTGGTAAAATGAAAAGGTGGCACCAGAGTTAAGGCCTCACTTTAATAATCAGTAGAGATTTAAAATTCATACTTGGGAATATCGGAATATGCTGTTCCCTTGAGCAGATGTAGTGAAGGCGAAGGGCATTCCTTGATGAGGGCCCCATTCTGCTTCATGGGAGTGCATCCTTAGGCAACTGTTGTTTTAAGCTACTGAGATTTAGGGTTGTTGCTGCAGCCTAACCTATGCTAGTGTGTCATTGACTGATACGGAGATTGGAATCTAGAGGGCAGTGTTGCAATAAAAATTAAAAACAAAACAAAACAGCCGAAACCCATTTGGCTCAATGGATAGAGCATCGTGGTCTGTGGACCGAAGGGTCCCAGTTTCGATTCCGGTCAAGGGCATGTATCTTGGCTGCGGGCACATCCCTGGTAGGGGGTGTGCAGGAGGCAGCTGGTTGATGTTTCTAATCATCTATCCCTCTCCCTTCCTCTCTGTAAAAAACCAACAAAATATAAAATAAAATTAAAACACACACACACACCACAAAACTCTAATATGTGTGGCTTTAACTTATCTGGAAGGCAGCAAAGAGATCATTTATTTATTTATTTATTTATTTATTTATTTATTTTATTGATTTCTTTTCACAGAGAGGAAGAGAGAGGGACAGAAAGTCAGTAAGATTGATGAGAAACATTGACCAGCTGCCCCCTGCACACCCCCCCACTGGGGACGTGTCCACAACCAAGGTACATGCCCTGACCGGAATCGAACCTGGGACCTTTCAGTCCACAGGCCGATGCTCTATCCACTGGGCCAAACCCGTTTCGGCAAAGAGATCTTATTGGAAGGATGGCAACCCATCTTATCCAGTAGCAGAGTATTTGGTAAAACTGTTGCCTGCAGTAACTTATAAGACATACATTAATCTAATTTATCTACAGTTAGGAGAACAAATTTTAGCAGCTTGAATACTGACCCTAGCCGGTTCTCAGTGGTTAGAGCATCCACCCAAACATTGAGGGGTCTTGGGTTCGATTCTGATCAAGGGCAGGTACCTTGGTTGCAGACTCGATCCCCAGCCCTGGTTGGGGTGTGTGCGGGAGGCAACTTGTCAATGTATCTCTCACATGTTAATGTTTCTCTCTCTGTCGCACTCCTTCCCTTCCACTCTTTCTAAAAATCAATGGGAAAAATATCCTCCTGTGAGGATTAACAAAACAAAACAAGAGAATCTGTTAGCTGCTATTGACAAACTACCACAAGATGAATCGAGAGAAAAACTGGTGAGCTTGCAAGCAGGCACAAGGGATCTAGAGAGACTACAGAAAATCAGTGAGCTTGCAGGATTCCCAGAAGCCACTGCTTCTCATCCCTAACTGGTAATATCAATAGATAAAATTCAGGAATGTTTGGGATGACAAACATCAATGCAAACTCAATTTTGTGGGTAGAGTGACTGTCCTGGTTTGCCCAGAAGTGTCCCAGTTTTAGGACAAGTCCTGCATCCCAGAAAATTCCCCTGGCTAGGCAAACAGGGACAACTACTTGTAGGAAAGATTAGAACAATGGCATGGCCATCACATCTGTTGTTGAAACCTCTGAGCAGATTATTTAAGAGCAGCAATTTTCAATGGATGTGCCTTGGCACACTGCTATGCCACCAAGGATTTTTAAAACAGGCAATACTTATTTTGTCAGGGGCATTGATCTTTTTCCTTTGACTGTCAAATAAAGAAATGATAGCAGCCAACACAAGAATAGTTGTCTGGTGTAAATGAATAAAAATTATACCTATTTTTTTCGGGTCAGCAAAAAAGTGTGTGTGTGTGTGTGTGTTGTTTTTTTTTTTATGTGTTGCAAAATTTTAGTCATTAGTTTACGTGTACCATGAGAGGAGAAAGACTGAAAATCAGTTTCGTCTATTTTTTTATTTATTTTATTTTTAAATATATTTTTATTGATTTCAGAGAGGAAGGGAAAGAGAGGGAGAGAGAGATAAGAAACATCAATGATGAGAGCGAATCATTGATTGGCTGCTTCCTGCATGCCCCCGACTAAGGACTGAGCCCACAATTCTGGCATGTGCACTTGACTGGAATTGAACCTGGGACTCTTCAGTTCATAGGCTCTATCCACTGAGCCAAACCAGCTAGGGCTGAAAATCAGCTTTAGAGCAAAAGCCTGGATAAGGTTGTGGCAACCAGGAAATCATCTCAATTAAACTAAACTGCTTGGGGAAGAGACTGAATGTATAACTCTCCAGTTAACAGTTCAAAATACCTCAATCTAGTCAGAAGCATCTGAATGAGAAAATATATCAAAGTTAAGAAAATGTCGAGAAAGGACAGCTTCTGGCACATGAAAATGCCTGAAATCAGAGATAAAATATCAACTATATGTTTATGAACTACGCTACCAAAAGATGAGTCCTATAAGTCCAGCTGATCGCAAAGGACCAGGGACTGGAAAGTTGGAAGTTGGAAATACAGTGGAACCTCACTTCTTGAACTTAATTCATTTCCAATGGCTTTTGGAGAATGATTTGTTAGAAAACCAAATTGTTTTTCCCCATTAGAAGTAATGTAAATTGAATTAATCCTCTCCAGACTCTCAAATGATTCAGTTTTAACCTTTTTAATATACATGTCTAATGTACTGTTTAACCTATAAACACTTTTTTTCCCTTAAACTTATCAAACCACATCCTACTGGCCTTAAATTTTTCATGTATCACTGCATTCCAGCTGCTTTTCATTTATCCAATCAACAAATTCTCCTACCTATTAATTTGCCTGTAATTGTTTTGTGAGCACTTCCAAACCCTTATCAACATTAGCACTCTTGATGGCCTCTTTGTTTTAAAATTGTGCTAATCCTCAATTTCTGCCAGCAACAAAAGGATTATCTCCTTTGTTTACTGCTTTTGTTGTGTTGAGGTATCAGTATGAAAGGGCTGTCAGGTCAAAGTTTTGGTCTACAACTGAGACTTTTTTTTTCTGTGAACAACTTGGTCAAGAACTGAATTTTTGAGACAGAAGACATTAGAGAAATGAGGTTTGACAATACTTGATAAACAGTACTAATGACTACCTTAGTACAGAAAATGTTGCCCAAGCCATTGGCTTATAAGGTAGTGGCACTTAAGCTTAAGAACACTGAGGGAGCAAAATTGGTTTGGCTAAGACATCATGCTGCAAATTTTTTTTTTTTGCAGTAAAACAAATAATTTATTATAGCATATAATGTTATATTAAATTTACACAATGATATATAAAAACACATACTGTTTATATCACACAGTAATTTAACTTCAACAGGAACATCAAAACAAATACTACTCATGCACAAAACATGCTTTTATTGGTATAAAAAAGCAATATTACACAATACTGTTTACCAAAAACAATTCTTTTTTTTTTTTTTTTTTTAAAGCCCTTCCTTCCAGACAGGGTCAGTGGTCCGATCTGGACTGGATTGCACCAACATGTGTGGGCCAAGGCTTAGTGAGCAATTGTGGGCTTGGAGTCATACCCAAGGTTATTTCATGAGGTGTGAATTCCTCTGTACCCACGGACCAAAACTTTATCCCAAAGGCAAGTCCTCCAAGGGAGGAATGGTTGGATTTGCTGCAAATTAGGAGGAAAAAAGCATCAAAATGTTGGATCAAACAGCCTTAAAAATGGTTACCCTTAGCAAGGCCTAGGCACATGTTTAGTGAATCCCTTTGAGGGTACTACCAGCCTCTCAATCCAAGTCACTAACTCTCTGGATTTAGGGTCTGCAATTTTTATTTTTTAAACTTAGTAAATCTTTATTGTTCAGATTATTACAATTGTTTCTCCTTTTCCCTCCAATAGCTCCCCTCCACCCAGTTCCCACCCAACCTTCTGCCCTTATCGCCCCCCCACTGTCCTCATCCATAAGTGCATAATTTTTGTCCAATATCTTCCTGCACCCCCCCATACCCTTTTCCCCCTGAGAATTATCTGTTATATTCACCAGTTTATTCTGTTCCTCAGACTTTTAATTCACTTGATTTTTAGGTTCATTTGTTGATAGATATATATTTGTTGTTCATAATTTTATCTTTACTTTTTTCTTCTTCCTCTTAAAGAATACTTTTCAGCATTTCATAGAATACTTCAATTCTGAATGATAACTTTGCAGATAATCTTGGTTGTAGATTCTCACTATTCATCACTTTGAATATTTCTTGCCACTCCCATCTGGCCTGCATAGTTTCTGTTGAGAAATCAGCTGACAATCGTATGGGTACTCCCTTATAGGTAACTGTTTTTCTCTTGCTGTTTTTAATATTCTCTTTGTCTTTTGCTGTTGGCACTTTAAAAATGATGTGTCATAGTGTGGTCCTCTTTGGATTCCTTTTGTTTGGGGTTCTGTGTGCTTCCTATGCTTATAAGTCTATTTCTTTCACCAGGTAGTGGAAGTTTTCAGTCATTATTTCTTGAAATAGGTTTTCAGCATCTTGCTCTCTCTTTTCTTCTGGCACTCCCATAATTCTGATGTTGGTATGCTTGAAGTTGTCTCAGAGGCTTCTTACACTATCTTCAGCCCTTTTGGATTCTTTTTGCTTTTCCGGTTGAGTGTTTTTTGCTTCTATGTATTCCAAATCTTTTATTTGATTCTTGTGTTCCTCTAGTCTGCTGTTGGGTCTCTGTATAATATTTTTTATTTCAGTCAGTGTATGTTTAATTTCTAGTTGGTCCTTTTTCACATCCTCAAGGGTCTCATTAAATTTATCAGCCTTTTCTAGGAAATTCTTGAAAAACCTTATAATAGTGGTTTTGAACTCTACATCCAGTCTTTGTTTTCCTCCATTTCTTTCGTTGTGACCTGTTTGTCTCTATTTCCACTGCTTTCCTGAGTTGGTGGGTGTGTGCTAGGCATCCTATTATGACCCAGTGGGTCAACCTCTCCAGTTACCTGAGGTAGACACTCTTGATGCACCCCTTTGTGTGCACAGTCTTGTTGTAGTTAAGTCCTGATTGTTGTTGGTATCACTGGGAGTAGGGGTGTCGAACTCAATCAGAGAAGGAGCCAAAATCTAAAATCCAGCCTAAATCGCGGGCCGAATGGTTTACTGAACAGTCATAAACTGTCATTGTGATGGAAACGCAGCGGAGTGCAGTGATGACAGCGCGGTGCGGGCCACATTGCAAGGCCTGGCGGGACGGATTTGGCCCGCGGGCCTTGTGTTTGACACATGTGACTGGGAGGAATTGACCTCCAGGCCAATTGGCTGTGAGGATCAGCTGTGTCTATGCTGGGAGAACATCTGTGCTAGAGATAGCCTTATGGGGCCAGACCTGCAAATTGCAAAAGCCTCTGTGCTCAAATTGGATGGGGCGGAGGCTCAGGGCTGAGCAGACAGTTTTGGTTTCCCATCAGCCCTGCCCTATGAGGCCTCTGGGTCTCAAGTGTCTCTCGGTAATCGCTGCAAGCACATCTGAGAGAAAGCCACCCTCGAGTTTTGCCTGCTGCCACAGTCCAATTTCTCCCCCAATGAATCTGGATTCCCAGATTCTAGCCGGGAACTGGAATTCCATGCAGTCGGGTGCTTCTGGTTCCCTCCAGCTAAAGAAAGCCAGCAGCACACTCAGCAGTCAGTCCTCTATGCACACACTTGCGCACAAGCCTCCAGACTTCTGCCTTTCAAAACTCCCCTGAGTTTCTGACAGTCCAGACTCCCCCATATGAGCCTGGGTCCACAAGGTTTCAGCCAGAACTGGGGTTCAGTGCAGTCAGGAGCTTCCTTCTCTCTCCCGCCAGAGAAAGCCAGCCAGGCACTCGACCACCCTTCCTCTCTGCGCATGTGTCTCTGTACCTCAGCCCTTTGCATGCAGCTCCTCTGATTCTCCGTTAGTTTTTCTCTTTCCTTCTAGTTGTAGGATTTCCACTCAGCCAGCTTTCCTATGGTTCTGGATGATGTCCATTCTGTCTTTTAGTTGTAGTTTTGAAATTGTTGTGTGAGGCAGCAGTTTCAGTGCTTACCTATGCTGCTATCTTCGTTTCTATCCATCCTGCAATTTTACCTTTTGGCAAAAGTAAATCAAACTCGCCATATGTAAATTTATGTGCACACCAAGATAAGAGTGTGCATACCTTATTCTATTGCATTTCACAGCTTTTCCTTTTCTTTACAGATTTTTTTTTTAAATATATTTTTATTGATTTTGTACAGAGAGGAAGGGAGAGAGATAGAGAGCTAGAAACATCGATGAGAGAGAGTCATCAATCAGCTGCCTCTTGCACACCCCCTACCGGGGATATGCCCGCAACCAAGGTATATGCCCTTGACCGGAATCGAACCCGGGACCTCTCAGTCCCCAAGCTGACGCTCTATCCATTGAGCCAAACCGGTCTCAGCTCTTTACAGATGTTTTTATCAACATCTAGACAAGATCCTCTATCAAGAAAAAGGTTGACTCACTAAAGGCTCAGATAATGGTTAGCATTTTTTAGCAATAAAGTATTTTTTAAGAGAGAGGAATAGAAACATTAATACATCAATATCAACACTGACTTGCTTCCTGCCCACCCCCTGCTGGGGATTGAGCCCACAATCCAGGAATGTGCCCTGACCAGGAACCATGACCGCCTGGTTCATAGGTCAATGTTCAACCACTGAGCCATGCTATCCGGGCTCAAATATTTTTAAATTAAGATATATACCTCGCCTTAGCTGGTTTGGCTCAGTGGATAGAGTGACGGCCTGAGGACTCAAGGGTTCCATGTTCGATTCCAGTCAAGGGCACATGCCTGGATTGTGGGCTCCATCCTCTGTCAGCCAATCAATCATTCTCTCATTATTTCTCTTTCTCCCTCTTCCTTCTTCTCTGAAATCAATATATCTTGATTTTTAAACATAAGGCTATTACTTGATAGATTATAGTCTAGTGCAAACATAACTTTCATATACACTAAAAAATTCATGTAATTTGCTTTATTGGTAATTTGGAACCCTACCCACAAATTTGAGATATAGGAGAGGAGTGAATATGCTTCATCATGGGGTGGGGATGGAAGAGTGATAGGTAGAACAGGCTAAACTGCTTAGACCTGAAAAAGAGCAGAAACAATCATCTGTGAGTTAAGGCTATTAAAAACTTTTTGATTTAAAAAAAAACAAAAAAACCTTTTTGATTTAGAGAGGAAGAGGGAGAGATAGAAACATTGATGGAAGACAAGGGGATAAGGGCACATCCAGAGTAGGGGGTGTTGCAGGAGGCAGCTGATCAATGTTTCCCCTCTCATCGATGCTTCTAACTTGCTATTCCTCTGTGTAAAAAAATCAACAAAATATATTTTAAAAAACACACACAGCTGATCAGCTGTCTCCTGGATCCTGAAACCCGGACATGTGCCTTGACTAGGAATTTAAACCAGTGGCATGAGGTGACGCTCAACCCAGCCAGACCCAAAGGTTGAGGTGTGGCTATTTTACCAGCCTACCTGAACAATCAGAATTGAGTAGTCATTCTGGTGGATATTAGTAAATAAAAAAAGCCAACCGGCCAGTGTGGCTCAGTTGGTTTCAGTGTCTTTCTAAGCACAGAAAGGAGGTGGGTTCAATCCCTGGTCATGCTGAAGGCAACTGATGTTTCTGTCTCTCTTTCTCTCTAAAATCAATTAAAAAAAAAAATTTAAAGGCCAAGGCCTTCTGGACTGATAGTCCTCTTTTCCCGAGGCTAAAGATGAAGGGGTGGGAAGGTATCAGATTTCTTTTCTCAAAGAGTAGCACAGCCATATTTTGACATATGTGTTGACCAGCGAATCAGGTCAGGTTGATTCCTGTCCAGTTGTTCAATCCCCAGTAGGGGGCATGTAGGAGGCAGTTGATCAATAATTATTATTGATGTTTCTATCTCCCTTCCTATCTTAAATCATAAAAATATATACATATATACTTTTTGTTTTTAAGAGAAAGGACAGTCTTGGTTTAAGCTCAGACAACAATGGATACAGACAGGGCAGACCCAACTGCCTCTGCCTCCAAATTCAGAGGTTCATTTACCCGTTTTAAACAAAGTGTTTTAAGTACTTTCATTCTCCTAAATTTTAAGTGGTTAAACCTCAGATCTATGAATTAACCCTTTCTAATCACTAATTTTAAGGGCAGAAATCAATGACACACAGTGGAAATATGTATTCAATTTTATTTCATTAGAAAAATTCACTTAAGCCACATGGTGGCTATAATGCCCATGTCCCGAGCATGCTTTATCCCACTGTTCCCTTCAGACCAATACATACACACTAAGTTAGAAGACTTAAAAACATAGAACAGTGAGAACTGGACACCGAACATACTTATCTTCCCCTCCTTACATCCAAACTCACACCTCTTTAACCGTTACCCACACACAGAGGAGCTTACACGAAAGAGAAGCTGAACACCAAAGAAACTGACCACAAGCCACCCAAGTCCAAAGGAACTCTTCACAGATGTATAGAAGTAGGGCTGAAAACACCATCATCTCCCAACAGCTGGAGTTACAGCACAGTCCTCTTCGAAGAGAAGTCAGCCACGCTGCCAAGGACATCCAAGACTCCAGGGAGAAGAGTGAAATCACTCCATTCCACAACCATAGGCAACCCACTCACACCTGCCCATAAAACAGTCTTTTTCCAGGGCAGGAGCATCCAGATGGAGGCGCCCTTCCAGGGCCTAGTAACAGTTCTCTGCTAACACTGATGCTGAGCTTGCCTGCCCAGGAACTGGGACACCAGGCTGGACGGGTTTAGGCCAGAGCTCCAAGGTTACAGCTGGTGGAGGGAGGTCTTATCACACCCCTCGGGATGGATGTTCTGGAAGGCTCTTGGGGATTCTGTGATGGCCAGTTGACCTCTGTTGGTCCAGGAGCTCCCAGGTGGTGGGTTCTCCCGTAAGCCTTCCAGGGACTCCATCAGTCTAACAAAGATGGAAAGCAGGGTCAGCGCCACACCTAAGAGATAGAGGTTCAATAGATGCCTCATAGCTGAAGGGATCCCACTCTTTGAAGAACAGTAGAGCTGCCTTCTGCTTCTGGAAGACTTCTGGGACCTGAGGAAAGAGAAGCAAGGTTAGTCTAGAGCCTTTTGGGATATGCATGCATCTGGCCCTGATTCTTCTATCTTCCCATGGAGCTAAGGGAGAAGCCCAGCCAGTCAGGATACAGGGACCCATGATGTCTTTCCACAGCAGAAGCTCAAGTATATTTACACTGTAAACTCCATGGCCGAGGAGCCAATCTTGTTTCTTTTCATGAGCCTTCCTCAAAACTTTTACTTCTGAACGTAAAAACCTATACTTTTCCTGTCAGGTGCAATGCACAATCCCAGTGTCACAGTCCAGGGGGGTGGAAAGCCCCAGTTGCCTAGCAACGGGCAATCAATTGTAGGGTGGGACCTCCCCTTCAGGGTGGCTTTTCCTCCTCTAGCATATTTGAACCCTCCAGATCTTTCCTCCCCAGAGATAACATCTATGCCTCAGATAAGCAACAAAACCAGCTACTCCATGATGGGACCAACTGCACTGAATAACCACGCCTGCCCTGGGCCAGCCAATCAATCAGTGGAGGACACAGCCCAGAAAAGACACACCTGGAAAACTACAGAATATTCTATTGTGATCTTCTCCCGGGACTTCCTTAAATTCTCCACCCTTAAACCTTTAGCAGAGAGTACCCAGTGCACTCTCCCTTCCCATTCTCCCTCCCTGCCCCAGGCAGTTACCATTAGCTTCCTCACTCCTACGCTCCTTTACCTCCATAACTCTTCCTAAACTCATTTCTTCTAGGAATTACTTCTTCTACCTCTGTGATTTATCAATTATTCTTATAGTTTGGTTTTTAGCTCTGAATTCTTTCTTAGACAGAACCCAAGAATCGAGGTTGTTGATCCCAGGTTTGGCCGGGTCAGACACCGGTGCCTTTCTGAGGCCTACAACAGGACTGTCAGAACATGTGCTAGCCAGGCAGGTGTGGCTCAGTGGTCGAGGGTCGACTCATGAACCAAGAGATCACTGACTCAATTCCCAGTCAGGGCGCATGCCCGAGTTGCCACTCAATCCCCAGTAAGTGGTGTGCAGGAGGCAACAGATCTTTGACATTTCTCTCTTTCTCTCTCTCCCTCCCCCCACTCCCTCTCTAAAAGAAATCAATAAAAACACATGGGGGGAGAGGGGGGGAGGAACATGCCCTTGAGAAAGCAATTTGCCTGGGAAGCCTCCCTCATATCTCATTTAAGGTTTTCGAGTTAATCATAAAACTTTTTGAAGGTCAAAGTAATTCTAAGTCGAATCTATCAAGTTCACTTAGTAAAAAAAAAAAAAAATATATGCTGATTATCCACAATTTGTTAAGCACCCTGGAAGGTGCGAGGGCCACACGGGGCCCTGGAGACGTGAACCCTGCCCTCTTGGGGCTTCCAGTCCAGGGGCAAAAGGCAAGAACACGGCAGCTGCGCAGGAGGTGCCAGCGGTGCTTTGGGAGAGCATGGCATGGACGCCTACAGGCCCAGCACCGGCGAGCAGCGACGTGGGCCACCTGCATCCCAGTGAGGACCCCTCCTGGGGAGGGCGGGGCTGGAGGGCAGGGTGGGGAGCGGGCGGGGGCGCCGTAAGGAGGGAAGCTCCAGAGGCTCCGCCACAGCGCAGGGGAAGGAGGCGGCGGCCCCGCAGGCAGGCAGGCAGGCAGGCCGAGGATGGGGCCGGGAGGTGGGCAAGTCCAGAGGGCCGCTCACCTGCGGGAGGAAGGGCCAGGGGCGGCCGGCTCGCAGTCACAGCAGGCCGAGCAGGAGTCGGGAGGAAAGTCGGCCGACGGGAGCGCGAAGAGGCGGCTCAGACGACCCTCAGGAGGCAAGCGCGCAGTCAGCAGCGAGTCGCAGGGCAAGGCCGCGCACACCGCTCACTTATAGACAACGCCGGCCCCGGGGCCCGCGCGTGCGCACTCTGGCCCGCACGCCGCCGCACGTCCGCACGCGCGCAGGCGCGTCCGCGGCCCCGCCCCCTCGCCCGCGGCCCCGCCCCCGGCGTGTGCGGTGGGTGGTCTGGGGCGGCCCCCGGTCTTGGGGTCGGAGCTGTTTCACAAAACTCGCACCGTGGTTCTGAGTCCGTGCGGTCGGCAGAGGCGAGGCGTGTGTGTTCGGCTGCTTTCCCCGCCGCAGGAAACTTGGGAAGAAATCAGAAAGTGTATCCTCCACCCCCACACCAACCCGGTGGAAAACACCCCGGACGTTCCCGCATCCAGCCCTCCTCTGGCCCGGGATGGAGTGCGGGCATCTGAGGATGGATTCTGCATTAGCGGGGGGCATCAGACCACCACTCCATCCCCAAGCCCCCGTTTTCTCCTGATTGGGGGATTGAGGAGCCGACGTTCCAGGAGTTTCACTTCCTAGAGATAACAAGATTCCAGATCCCGAGAAAAATGAATTCCTGACTCACAAATGCTTCAGGAAATGTGAAACACTCTCGCCAGGCCCTGGTGTCCGTGTCTAACTGCCCATGAACGTCACTTTGCACCCGGGCCTCAGTTTGTTCTCCTAAAATGGTGGCCATCGGGAGTTTTTAAGGATGCTTTTCAGATTGAACCAACGAGCTAACACATCCCAGTGCAGCCCTCTACCCGGGCTTGGGGGCGGGGGAGCCTCAGGACTCCCCTCCCCACCCCGCAAACTATAGACGTGTTGTCCGGAATGCGCCCGATGGCAGATTTCAGAGTTGAGTCCTGGGAGGCCCCTGGACGGAGCACCCAAGCCCCCTGGAAGGGAAAGCTGCCGGCGGTTTCACAGGCAGCTTCCTGGAGGGGAGGGGGGGGAGGTAAGGGCCAAAGCTGGCGGGCTGGTGACTCTCGGCAGGCCCACTGAGCTCTGGGACTGGCGGGTCTGCGTGCCGGGCTCCAGTGCAGGGGCGGGGGGAGGGGGGGTAGCTGGAGCCCGGGATCCCCGGGGGCCGGGAGGGCTCAGCGGGAGCGGGACTGGGTGCACCGGGAGGGAGGAGCCAAAACCCAGCTGCGACCTTTCCCCCGCATCCTGGGCTCCGGCATCTGCCCGAGGGGGCGGGGAGACCGGGAAATGAGAAAGTTCGGGTTGAAAACGTGTTGGCAGGCAGGCACTTGGAAATGGATTTTTTTTTTTTTTTCTCAGCCCGCAGGAATGTTGGCCCTGCGTCTCCCTAGAATTTCGTCTGTGTTTGTGCTCGCCTCGGCGATTCTTCTTTCACGCGGTTGCTAGGAGAGGCTCTAGCTCGGAAATCACTTCCAGGTGTCCCAAATGCCATCACTAGCGTAGCTCGAGGGACTTGGACGAATCTTTAAAACTGATCTGTACTTGGGTGTCCTCCACTGATATAGGGGATGATAACAGTCCTTACCTGGGAATTAAATGAGTTAATCCACATAAAGCCCTGAGAACTCTGCCCAACACCTAAACTATCTGTAAGCCCCTGTCGTTGACTACAAAACTCCCAACGAGGGCCTTCAGCCTCTGCTCCGTGAGTGAGCACAGGAATTCCACAACAACCTCCCCCTTTGGGTTGTTTGTCATAGTGAGCTGTAGGGGAACTCCCTCCAGAGATTTCACGTGGCTCCCACAGTAAAGGCGTCTAGAAAATTTGTGGCTCTCTGTTTAAGCGTCTGTGACTGTTTAACTTTCTACAGCCTCAGGTTTGGCTGACTACCCAGCAAGCTGAATACTACCCAACGATCCACACCAGGCCCCAGGAAGGATATTAATGCATGAAGACAGTGGGACAGCTGCCTGAGGGTATCTGCTGACTCAGACATGCTCTGCTCTGGCTGGTGGTGCACGTGACCCCCCACCATATGGTTTGGATATCAACCCGCTATAAAAGAGAGAGAGAGAGAGAGAGAGAGAGAGAGAGAGAGAGAGAGAGAGACCCAGACCCAGTCGTGGGAGGAGGTAGATTTCCTCTAGGCCGGCCACCACTGGGAGCAAGCAGCTGCTTTGCATGTATATGTAAATTTCTCCTGTTAAAGTGCTTATAAATTTGAATAAGGCTATATGTCAGTTCCTCAGAATCCATCCTGATTTTAAACTTTTGGAGCTTCCCCCTGCCCCCCTCCGGTTATAGGACAGCAAGAAGCTAGGAAAATTCAAGGACAAACTAAAGAAACTAAGACAAATAGTTAAACAGCAGTTTGCAGCCACCTGGTCAACCCTTTCTTTCTTCCTAAACCAAGCACATTTAAAAGTAAATAGTTTATACTTCTCCTCCCCATCCAGAGGGTAAATAGCTTAAATCAACCCACTCCTGGAGAAAGCAGAAATCCAATTAATGCCATTTGTCAGTAACCTCAGCCAAGGACAGATGAAGTTAAGAGACTAAATCTCATTTTGGTGCATCAGCATAATGCTGATGAATAAGATTCTCCCCTAAACACCCAGCCTTTAAAATCCCTTAAAACTACCGAAACCGGTTTGGCTCAGTGGATAGAGCGTTGGTCTGCAAATTGAAAGGACCCAGGTTCCATTCCGGTCAAGGGCATGTACATTGGTTGCTGGCACATCCTTAGTAGAGGTGTGCAAGAGGCAGCTGGTCGATGTTTCTCTCTCATCAATGTTTCTAACTATTCCTCTCTCTTCCTCTCTGTAAAATCCCTTAAAACAAATGTCCCAGCTCTCTCCAACTCTCCCAGGAACACACCCATGCCTTCCCCTCTGCCTCTCCTTTCCCACAGGCAAGCAGCTCCTAAACTCTAAAGGAGTTATGACAAGCTCCCAAGAAAGGACATACAAGATATCACCTCCTATTCACTAGGATTGCTGTTTATTTATTTATTTATTTAGGTTTTCTCTCTTTCTTGTTTTTTTGGGGGGAAGGGGAGGAGGGAAGGATTGCTATTTACTTAAAAAAAACAGAAAGAAAATAAGCATTGGTGAGGATTTGGAGAAAACTGAATCCTTCCTTATATGTTGCTGGTAAAAAGGTACAGCAGCTGTGAAAACCAGTTTGGCAACTCCTCCAAGAGTTAAACATAGAGTTACCACATGGCCCAGCAAGTCCACTCCTAAGTATGAACCCATGAGAACTGAAAACATGTTCACACAAAGACTTACACAAAAATATTCATAGCAGCTTTATTTAAAAATGCCAATAAAAATGGAAACAGCTCAAATGTACATCAACTGCTGATGGATAAACAAATGTAGTATAAAAATATTATATAGCCATAAAAAATGAAATACTAATACATTGTACATGCACCCTGGCTGGTTCTGCCCAATGGTTACAGCATCAGGCCAAGGACGGAAGGGTCCAGGTTCCACTCCTAGTCAAGAGCATGCACCTGGATTACAGGCCCATCCTGGTCCAGGAGGCAACGGATTGATGTTTCTCTCTCAAGTCTATGCCTCTCTCTCTCTCACTCTCTCTCTCACCCCTCCCTCCCTTCCACTCTCTCTAAAAAATCAGTGGAGCCAAAACCGGTTTCATTCAGTGGATAGAGCGTCTGTCTGAGGACTGGAAGGTCCCAGGTTCGATTCAGGTCAAGGGCATGTACCTTGGTTGCGGGCACATCCCCAGTGGAGGGTGTGCAAGAGGCAGCTGATTGAGGTTTCTCTCTCATCGATGTTTCTAACTCTCTATCCCTCTCTCTTCCTCTCTGTAAAAAATCAATAATATATATATTTTTAAAAATCGGTGGAGCTCTTTCCAGCCAGCACTAAGCCATGGGTATCTCTCGGGACAACCAATACAAGCGCCACAAGACAAGGGGCAAGAGAAAGCTCTATCACAGGAAACGAAAATATGAGCTGGGATGCCTTGCTAGCAACACTGAGTTTGGACCCCGCCACATGCACATAGTCCCAGTGCGGGGAGGCAACAAGAAGTACCCAATTTTTGAGGCTGGATGTGGGCAACTTCTCCGGGGGCTCAGAGTGTTGTATGAGCAAAACAAGGACTATTGATGTTGTCTACAATGTACCCCACAATGAACTGGTCCGCGCCAAGACCCCAGTAAAGAACTGCATTGTGCTCATTGACAGCAGTACAAGTCCCACTATGCATGGAGGGGCCAAGCTGACTCCTAAAGAGGAAGAGATTTTAAAAAAACAATATCAAAGAAAATGCAGAAGAAATCTGATGAAACGACAAAGAACGCCAAGTCAGCAGTCTTCTTGCCTGCATGGCTCCAGACCAGGCCAGCGTGGCAGAGCAGATGGCTGTGTGCTCGAGGGCCAGAGGCTGGAGTTCTATCAGGAAAATCAAGGCCCAGAAAGGCAAATAAATAAAACAATATGTCCAGTGAAAGAAGTCAGACAGAAAAGGACTCATATTGTATGATTCCATTTATATGAAAAGTCTGTAGAGACAAAAACTAGGTTATTAGTTGCCAGGGGCTGAGGGAGAGGGGAAAGGATGGAAAGTGACAGCTAATGGGTACAGGTTCTTTTTGAGATGATGAAAATGTTCTAATATTAGACAATGGTGATGGTTGCACAACCCTGTAAATATACTCTAATCCACTGAATTGTACACTTCATTAAAAAAAATATTTCTTATTGATTTCAGAGAGGAAGGGAGAGGGAGAGAGAGATAGAAACATCAATGATGAGAGGGAATTATTGATTGGGCTGCCTCCTGCAGGTCCCCTACTGGGGATCGAGCCCACAACTTGGGCATGTGCCCTTGGCCGGAATCAAACCTGGGACCCTTCAGTCCGCAGGCCAATGCTCTATCCACTGAGCCAAACTGGCTGGTGCTGAATTGTACATTTTAAAAGGGTGAATTCTGGCATATCAATTATATCTGAATAAAGCTGTTATTCTTTAAAAAGAAGGGCAAATTAGCCACATCTTCAAATGACACACCAAAACAGGGAGCCATGGCTAGTGTGGCTGAATTGGTTGGTAGTCATCCCGCGCACTGAAAGGTTGCCAGTTGGATTCCCAAGCCAGAGCACATACCTGGGTTGTGGGCTCAATCTCTGGTAGAGGGCCATGCAGGAAGCAGCCGATTGATGTATCTCTCTCACATCGATGTTTCTCTCTCTCTTTCCTTCTCCTTTCCTCTCCCTCTCAAATTCATTTAAAAACTTTTTAAAGACAAAAACAAAAACAGAGAGTTAACCACTGACCCTTGCTAAGGAAACCTTTGAAAAATATACCTAAGAAGAAAACTGAACCTAGAAGAAAATAGTGAGATGCAAGAAGAAACGGTGAGTAAACATTGAGAAAACATACAGATTAAACAAACTAATGACTACTCAGAACTATTTTAATGTTTACATTGGGACAGTAGAAATAACAGCATGCAGTAAAAGTTGGTCAATATTTAAACTAAGATGGCAGTGGTGAGCAGAGAAAGTTGAGCAAGTCTTATTTGGGAGGAGGATAGATATTCATTAATTTTAGATATTTTAAGTCTCCATTAACATGTTTAGGGTAGCTCTTTCTCTTCCTTTCAGTCTTCAAGCCATTGGATGGAACAAAGCAGGTGTCTGCAGTGAAGGAGAGGACCGACGGCTCAGAAAGGAATGTCTCCTTTCTTTTCTGCTGTGTCCTCAGAGTCTGGAATGCTTTCAATAGACATTTGTTGAATGAATGTGTGCATGAGTGAATGGATCACTTTCTTATTCCTTTCTGGGCCCTGGTCAAATGTCATTTTTCAGGAAGGCCTTCCTAATTATCTATGTAAGGCAGCACTCCCCATTCTTTCCATCTCCGTCTCCCTTACTCGGCTTCACTTTTAGTTTGTAGTGTGTTTAACACCAGCAAGCCTATTTTATATTTATTTGTTAATCATCTATCTACCTTTCCCCACTGCAAGTAGCTCCTTGAGGACAAGGATCTGGACTATTTTGTCCAATTACCATGTACCGAAACCCAGAGCAGTGCTTGGCATATGGTAGATGTTCAATAAATATTTATTGAATCATTAAACACTAATATTTGTCTATCTGAGATATTTCATATATATATAAAAAAAGAACAGCTGCTCAGTGATTGATTCTATTTTACTTGTATTTATTTTGCAACAACGTTTTAACAGTGGTCATATGATGATGAGCCTCTTTTTTCTTTTTTGCCCAAAGTTTCTTCTGTGTGCATCTGTTACTTTTACAATCGGGGAGTGGGGGGGAATGAAAATTTACTAAAGTGTTGTAAATTAATTGCTTGTGCAACATGGTAACAATAACAAATGTGCAATGAAGGGAAAACAGTCAAGTGCATTTGGATGGGGAAATTGGGTCAAGAGCAGTGGCGGCGGTGGGAGGTGGACGTGGAAGGGAAGGGCTGTGGCAGCTCAGAGCACTGAGGAGGGTGCCCAGGGAAGGCAGGGCCAGCCCTGAAAGATGGGCAGAGAGCAGCCAAGGCAAGTGTCTTCTTCACCCCCCACCTGGGACCTTACTTCTGAGTCTGGTTCTAACGTGCTAACTAACCACTGACCTGGGCCAGTCACTCTCCAGGCCTCAGTTTTCTTACCTGTGAAATGCTGGGCTGAGTGAAAGGAGCCATAGCTAAGTGTTTCTTCCTCAGAGTGTGTTTCCAGAAACCACCTTTAAGGATCTGTGGTGTGTGGGTATATGTGTGTGTATAGGAGTCCTGAAGGCACCATAGACCTCTTTCCCCAGGCTCCATTTAGGAAATGCTGGATGAACAATACAGAGTAGAAAACAAACAAACAAACAGTATTCAAAATTAAATGAAGCCCTAGCTGGTTGCTCAGTGATTAGAGCCTTGGCCTGCGAACTGAAGGGTCACGGGTTTGATTCTGGTCAGGGACATGTACCTAGAGCATGTGGGAGGCAACCAATCGAGGTGATGTATCTCTGTCACATGGATATTTTTTCTCTATCTCTCCTCCTCCCTCTCACCCTCTCTAAAAAATCAATGGGAAAAATATCCTCAGGTGAGGATTAACAAAAAAACAAACAAAAAACTAAATGGGCCGAAACCAGTTTGGCTCAGTGGTAGAGCTTCGGTCTGCGGACTGAAAGGTCCCAGGTTCAATTCCAGTCAGGGGCATGTACATTGGTTGCGGGCACATCCCTGGTAGGTGATGTTCAAGAGGCAGCTGGTTGATGTTTCTCTCTCATCGACATTTCTAGCTCTCTATCTCTCTCCCTTCCTCTCTGTAAAAAATCAATAAAATATATTTTAAAAAAAAAACTAAATGGGCTAAGAGAGAGAGAGGAGAGAGAGAGAATACACTCTTAAATAGTAACATTAATTTAATATTAGCATTATTTTTCACTAGATAGGACCTTTTATTCATTAGTCACAACAGTAACCAGTCTCTGGGGCCTATGGACTTTTCAACAACTCAAAAATATTTGTGATATGGAAAACAAAATTTATTGTTGTCAAATTTTTTTCTAAAGGCAAAATTAAAATTAAACATTTATTTAAAAGCTCTACAAAAGAGCCAAAACTGGTTTGGCTCAGTGGATAGAGTGTCGGCCTGCAGACTGATAGGTCCCAGGTTCTATTCTGGTCAAGGGCATGTACATTGGTTGCGGGCACATCCCCAGTAGAAGGTATGCAGGAGGCAGCTCTATAAAAGATAAAAAGCTCTATGAAAGATAACATTGTATCAACTAGACAATTCAACTCAACCTGATAATTTTTTTTCAACTTGGTAATTTTTGATATGAGATATTTTAATGTGATGAGATATGTCTAGAACCTGTGGAAGTTCTTTATAAAAATTATTTTATTTTATTTTTATTTTTATTATATTAATACTCACCTGAGGATATTTTTCCCATTGGTTTTTTTAAAATATATTTTTATTGATTTTTTACAGAGAGGAAGAGAGAGGGATAGAGAGTTAGAAACATTAATGAGAGAGAAACATCGATCAGCTGCCTCCTGCACAACCCCTACGGGGATGTGCCTGCAACCAATGTACATGCCCCTGACTGGAATCGAACCAGGACCTTTCAGTCCGCAGGCTGCGACGCTCTATCCACTGAGCCAAACCAGTCAGGGCTCCCATTGATTTTTAGAGAGAGTGGAAGGGAGGGATGGAGGAGAGGGAGAAAGAGAGAGGGAGAGAAACATTGGAAACATAAATGTGAGAGAGATATATGATTGGTTACCTCCTGAATGAGCCCTGACCAGGACTGGGGATCGAACCTGCAACCTGCAACCCAGGTACATGCCCTTGACCGGGAATCTAACCTAAGACTCTTTGGTAGGAGGGTGAGGCTGATGCTCTAACCACTGAGCACACTGGGCAGGGCTATTATTTGCTTGAGAGGGAGAAACACTGATTTGTTGTTTCACTTATTTAAGCATTCATTGGTTGCCTCTTGTATGTACCCTGACCAGAGATAGAACCTGCAACCTTGGCCTATGGGGACAACACTCTAACCTACTGAGCTCTCTGGCTAGGGCCTAGGCTTGTGGGAATTCTAAAGGTGGGTGGTGGATTATGAATTAGTTTTATAGTTTCTGATAGTTTCAAATGTTTTATTTTAAGCATATGTTGTAAGAAGAAGAAAACAATTTTACAGAATGTTCTGAAAAAATATGTTAATAAAAAAAAGCTTAGGAAAGATTTGGGTTGAAGAAGCCCCTATTTCATTACCTCAGTAAAGGTTTATGTACTTTCTAGCTGTCTTCCATAAGTAATAGGAGTCAAAAGGGAAAGTCACTTAAAACATGTATTTAAGAGAGTTTTCTTTTTCTGTGCTGTCAGCCAAGTCACGTCCATCTAACCATTTAGGTTAAACCCGTGTGTTGACACTTAGCTCTCCTTCCTTCGTGGAATCATAAACTATTCAATGCCAAGACCCAGAGAAATCCTTTAGGGCCTCTTGTCCTTGCACAGAGTGGGCTCTCTGAGACTCGGGAACCCAGGCTGTTATCAGACATTGGACATGGTCTGGAGGAGTCTGCCTAGGGCCAGTCGGCAGTATGTGGGTTCTTGCCTTCATGCAGAAAAATTTCATAGCCTAAGTCCAGGTGGCTATGAGGGGATGCCTATTAAAGCTGGGGACAGTAAAACAAGGAAGGGTTTAGCACAGAAGAAGCAAAAGGAGGCTTTGGGGGCAGGTTCAGAAGATTAGTCTGGACGAGCTGCCACTGCCCATTGCTCCCCTGGCTGCAAACCTCCTAAGGCCCTTTAGAGTTTAGGGGATATGTACCTGTGGGAGAAGAAGAGCGGAAAGAAGAACGGAAAGGAAATGGCGGGGGCTGCTCTCCAGAGGGAGAGCAAGCACTGAGCCCTTTGTCTTGAGGCTTTTTTTTTTTCTTTCTTGCAGGCGGGGATCTAAGGTGAGTTCTCAGGGGAGGGTTTCAGCAGAATATTCACCAGTTTCCTAGGTGTGCTTTTTTAGGGTCGTGATCTCTGCTGTTTGGTCAGTGTCAGGGCAGGGGTCCTTAGTCTTTGTAACTGGTCTTGGTATCGCCCACTTGATTTTGCAGCTTTTCTGGGCCTGAACCTGAAATACAGTTGTTAGAGGCCTAGATGTTATCTTTAGGGAGGTAAGCTAAAATAATTGCTCTGCTGTAAATTAATCTGCCAGTTTGTTCAATTATCTGTCTCAGTTTCCCTATTCCACCTGTCCTGGCTTACTGGCCTGTTTCAAGATCAGCTGACCAAGCCAGGCTTGGAATGAGCATTGTGCTGCTTGTCAAGTGCAGGAGGAGGCGTCTTTTGCTGTCTTCTTAGGCGTCTTTTGCTGTCACATGTGGCTCTTTGGCCCCTTGAGTGTGGCTCTTCCACAAAATACTACGGCCTGGGCGAGTCTATTTTGAAGAAGTGGCATTAGAAGAAGTTTAAGTTTAAAAAATTTGGCTCTCAAAAGAAAGTTTAATCATTGTGCTGTTGATATTTGGCTCCGTTGACTAATGAGTTTGCTGACCACTGTCTTAGGGGGATGGAAGTTGGTGTAGAGGGGCTGGGAAGCAATGGGGTTCTCCCAATTTCTGTGATGTTTTCATTCATAATTACAGCTCCTACTTCTCCCTCTTCTGTGTGTGGCTACACACACTGGCCCTGTACTTACATATACATGTTACGTATACAAAAGGGCTCATTCTCCCTCTTCCTGTCCTGATGGCACCTTTTCCCCAGACACAGATGCCCCAGACACTTCAGCTCGCAGCCAACGAACTCCATGGCTAAGCTCCCAGTTGGCTAATGGAGGGCAGGGGGCTCTTCTGCTGCCTCTGATCTCAGCCAAGTAAGGCAGAAGCTGCTTTCAGGAAATGCTCCTCAGTGGAATCTTCCCTGCTCCAGTCCCGCTGAACCCCGCCGCCACCCCTCCCTCCTCTGCTGGTCCTGAAAGGCAGCTGAAACCACGGGACATCGGACATCTCAGGCTCCCAGATCTCACGCTTGGCACTGGAAACCATCTCAGTCCCCACCCCTGGTTCCTGTGCAGATTGAAGTATCACTTCCTGAGTCTCTCAAATTGTAAGCAGATTCTATCCAGAGAACCTCCTGTATCGTTCTTAAAAATTATTACAAACATTGTACTTAGTCACTTACCTCTGCCATATATAATCATAAAAGTGTAATGTGCTAAGTAGACTGGACATCCTTCCGGGCAAATTTCTGGATGAAGTCAGGGCTGTGAGGGAAGTTCAGGTCCCGGGTGCCAGAGGGAAGCCAGTGCTAGCAGTCCGGGGAAGAAAGGCCTGCTCTTGCATGAATTTCGTGCATTGGGGCTCTAGTATAGATACACTGAGTGGCCAGATTATTATGATCTTTGAACGCTTAATAATCTGGCCACTCAACGTGTGTGTGTGTGTGTGTGTGTGTGTGTGTGTGTATAACTTACCTAATAATAGACAAACATGTAAATTGACCATACCTATGCTCCGCCCACAGCCAATCAGAGTGAATATGCAAATTAGAAGGCCAAAGATGGCCACCCAGCTGCTCCAGGCGTGGAGTAGCCAGGTGGAGCAATACACCTGCTATGAGAGGAGGGCAGGAGGTGGGATGGGGTTAGGCGAAGGAATCTACAGGAGTGGAGTGCCACAGCGAAGACAAGACTGCAGACTCCAGAGTCTGCAGGGAAGACGAAGATGGCAGATTCCAGTTGGAGTGAAGGCTTGGGTCCTTGGTACCAGAGGAAAACCAGTGCTGGAAACCAAGGGAAGGAAGGCCCATTGCATGAATCTCTTCATGCAATAGGTGGGGTCATGAATTCCTGCATGGGTAGGGTCCAGCCAGCCTGGCCAGGGGGAGGGGACATGGGTAGTTGGCCAGCCTGCTTACTGGTTGAACTCATAGTTGAGGGGATAATTTGCATATTAGCCTTTTAGTATATAGAATATACATTGAGTGGCCAGATTATTATGAGTTCAGAGATCATAATAATCTGGCCATTTGCTATATATACCCTTAGTCTGTGCCTTGTACAAACCAGGTGCTCAGCTGATTATGCTCTTGTCATTCTAAAACCTTTAGCTAGACAGAACCTGAACCCTCTCTACCCATCCCACTCACATCACCAAACTCAAGTTCAGACTCTCTAGCCGGGAGCAATGGGCAAATCTCTTCTCTCCTGCCTCAAAGTTCCTCATTGTTTTTTGTTTTGTTTTGTTTTGTTTTTAAAATATTTTATTGACTTTTTTTACAGAGAGGGAGAGAGATAGAGAGCTAGAAATGTCGATGAGAGAGAAACATCGACCAGCTGCCTCTTGCACACCCCCTACTGGGGATGTGCCCGCAACCAATGTACATGCCCTTGACCGGAATCAAACCTGGGACCTTTCAGTTCGCAGACCGACGCTCTACCACTGAGCCAAACTGGCTTTGGCAAGTTCCTCATTGTTAAGGCAAACTGACTGAGCTCCAGTGGATTAGATTCTACAACTCAGTGCTTTTATGGGATCCCAGCAGCTTCCTGTTCTACAGCTGCTGTAATTACTTTTATAGGTGACCCTTGTTTCTTCTCTCTCTCTCTGAGAACAGGGAGAGAGGAATATGCAGAATTTCTTTTTCGTAGCAAAGAAAACCAACAGCTTTGGGGCTCACTCAAAATGGGTTCTACCCAAAGGAATGAGCTTGTCGGTGATGGGATGTATAGGGCCCAGGGGCCTCTGAGTGTGAACACTGGGACTGGTGTGTGTGTGTGTGTGTGTGTGTGTGTGTGTGTGTGTGTGTGGACATCAGGGCAGGTGTGGGTGCACCAGGAGCCTTGGCCCTGACAGTGGCTCTGAGCCTGTTGCTGTTCTCAGTGTCGTTGTCCCAGAGTGCCTGGGCATGTGGCTTTCCCAGTCTCCTGGTGCATGTGAAACTGTGTCAAGGGCCATGTGACTGTTGTCTTTGTGCATGTAAAACTGTGTCCTGGGTTCCTCACTTCAGGAAGTTCAGGTTCTTTGGTGGAATCACCTAAATAGTAGATGTGGGCTGCCTGTAGTTCCCTTAGTTCTTCCAAGCTGGGTCATCCACCCAGAGGCCAGCACACCTAAACAGCCCTTTCCCACCAATGGAGTGCCCTGAGAGAGGCACCCCGTCTCCAGAGGATGAAGCCTCATGTATGAGGCCCCCAGTGGCAAGGCCACCAAGTCAAAATCATTCCATAATCTGGGCATAAGACAAGGGCCTGGAACCAAGCTTAGTAACCAACCTGCAGCTGCTAAACCCCCAGGTGACACCACAGAGCTGACCAAGGAAGGGGCATTTTCAGGTGCCAGACAGGGCTGTGAAGTAGCTGCTGTCATCAGAGTCCATGTTTCAACTCACCTGCTCCTGAGGCTGAGCTCGCCTGACCTGCTCCCTGGAAGATGTTGCCTTCCTTTTCCGAGAGTCCTCTTCCCAGGACTGCTGTCCCCCTGCCCGAGTTGCATTTCCTCCCCAGAGGGTGGGTTCACCCTCTTAACTCCTTCCCAGTAAAGCCGTACTTTTGCCTTCAAAGCAGGAAGCTCACTGGTGTGTGGACAAAAAAGGAGCCACACACTAAACCTGATCAGCTCAGAGGAGTGATGCATGGTGGCCTTACAAACTCACAAGAACTAAAGTAAGCATCATCGATGGTCTGAAATGAAAACTTTCTAACTAAAAGCTGTTCAAGGCAGGTAGTCATGTCCTAGGTGGTATTTTCAATCTTTAACTTAACTGAGCCTGTCTATCATCCTTTAAAAAAAAAAAAAAAAAAAAAAAATATATATATATATATATATATATATATATATATATATATTTATATATTATTGATTTTTTACAGAGAGGAAGGGTGAGGGATAGAGAGTTAGAAACATCAATGAGAGAGAAACATCCATCAGCTGCCTCCTGCACACTCCCACCGGGGATGTACCTGCAACTGAGGTACATGCCCTTGACTGGAATCGAACCTGGGACCTTTCCATCCACAAGCTGATGCTCTAGCCACTGAGCCAAACCGGTTTCAGCCCCTGAAGCTTTTTTGGGAATCTTGCATGATACCACTACACCAGCAGCTCTGATCTGAAGCTTTTTTGAAGGTCAGGGCTTTATCTATGAAAAAAGTAGTAAATAGTTGTTTGCAACCTCTATAAATCAGCAGCCAGCCTTAAAATAGTTCTTTCTGGCTAAGAATTAGAACAATGAATACTAGTATAATTGTTAAGGCTGCTGTTAGTATCTCTTAATCAAAATTACTAGATGATAGAGTTCCAGACCTTGTTACATGTTATTACTTGATTACCAGTACTGATAATCATTTAAAAGTAAAGACTTTTGCCCTAACCGGTTTTGCTCAATGGATAGAGCGTCAGCCTGTGGATTGAAGGGTCCACAGGTTCAATTCCAGTCAAGGGCGTGTACATTTGTTGCTGGCATAGCTTCAGTAGGGGGATATTTCTCTCTCATTGATGTTTCTAACTCTTTATCCCTCTCCTCTCTGTAAAAAAAAAAAATCAATAAAATATATATTTTTTAAAATTAAAAAATAAAAGTAAAGATTCTTGCCTGTCCTGCATGGTTCAGTGGTTGAGCATCAGCCCATGAACCAGGAGGTCACAGTTCAATTCCTGGTCAGGGCACATGCCTGGGTTACGGGTTTGATCCCCA
This sequence comes from Pipistrellus kuhlii, assembly GCF_014108245.1. NCBI lineage: Eukaryota > Metazoa > Chordata > Mammalia > Chiroptera > Vespertilionidae > Pipistrellus > Pipistrellus kuhlii. Next base: position 11,411,887 of record NW_023425405.1, on the reverse strand, counting down.
GTTTGGGGCAGCCAATCAATGATTCTCTCTCATCACTGATGTTTCTATCTTTCTCTCACTCTCCCTTCCTCTCTGAAATCAATAAAAAATATATGAAAAAAAAGTAACGACTCTATTATGAAAAAAATAAGATAAAAATAGCCAATATACACATGAAAAAATGCTCAGCAAAAATTAGTCATTAGGGCCGAAGCCGGTTTGGCTCAGTGGTAGAGCGTCAGTCTGTGGACTAAAAGGTCCCAGGTTCGATTCCGGTCAAGGGCATGTATTGATACATTGGTTGCAGGCACATCCCCGGTTGGGGGTGTGCAAGAGGCAGCTAGTCGATGTTTCTCTCTCATTGACGTTTCTAGCTCTCTATTTCTCTCCCTTCCTCTCTGTAAAAAATCAATAAAATATATATTTTTAAAAATTAGTCATTAGGAAATAAAAATCAAAACCATCATGAGATACCACTTCACAATCACTAAAACATCCTACCTAATAAAAGAGTAATATGCAAATTGACCATCACTTCAACACACAATATGGCTGCCCCCATGTGGTCAGAGATGGCTGTACCATGTGGACACAATATGGCCACTACAAGATGGCCAGCAGGAGAGGCCAGTTGGGAAGAACCAGGCCTGCAAGGGAGGTCACTTGGGGGCAATCAAGCCTGTAGGGGAGGGCATTTAGGGGTGACCAGGCTGGCAAAGGATGGAAATTGGGGGCGACCAAGCCTGCAGGGAAAGGCAGTTGGGGGAGACCCAGGCCTGCAGGGAAGGGCAGTTAGGGGTGACCAGGCCTATAGGGGTGGGCAATTAAGGGGCAATCAGACTGGCAGAGAAGAAGTTAGGCATCAATCAGGTGGGCAGGGGAGTACTTAGGGGGTGATCAGATTAGAAGGAAGAAGAGGTTAGGGGCAATCAGGCAGAGGCAGACTGAAAGGTCCCAGGTTCAATTCCGGTCAAGGGCATGTACCTTGGTTGCGGGCACATCCCCAGTAAGGGGTGTGCAAGAGGCAGATGATCGACGATTCTCTCTCATCGATGTTTCTGACTCTATCCCTCTCTCTTCCTCTCTGTAAAAAAATCAATAAAATATATATTAAAAAAAAGAGTGGATATTATTGTATGTGAACTGTTCCTCAATAATAATAAGAAAGTCTCCAGCCCATCTCTGTCTGTGCTCTATCCATGCACTGCCCATCTCCAAAGGCTACCACTTTTATGTCTCTGGTGCATCTTTCCAAAGAAAAGCTTTGTACCTATAGGTATGTAGATATATTGAGACATTTCAGCCTTGGCTGGTGTGGCTCAGTTTGTTAGAGCATTATCCTGTGCACCAAATGGTCACAGGTTTGATTCCTGATCAGGGCACATACCCACGTTTTGGGTTCGATCCCTGGTTGGGATACATGCAGAAGGCAGCTAATCAATGTTGCTCTCTCACATCAATGTTTCTCTCTCTCTTTCTCCCTCTCCTTTCCTCTCTCTCTAAAATCATTTAAAATATATATTTTTAAATAGTGAATAAATAAGTAAAATTTTCATACAAAGGGATATTATTCTGGACATTTCATATAAATAAATTATACAATACAATTTTATAATTGTGAGCACAAAAAACACAGCTTACTGTTGTATTATTATTTATTAATTATTGTATTATTTTTATTTTCTTTAAAAAAATATATATTTTTTTTATTTTTTTTTTTTTTTTACAGAGAGGAAAGGAGAGGGATAGAGAGTTAAAAACATTGATGACAGCCGAAGCCGGTTTGGCTCAGCGGTGGAGCGTCAGTCTGCGGACTGAAGGGTCCCGGGTTCGATTCTGGTCAAGGGCATGTGCGTTGGTTGCGGGCACATCCCCGGTAGGGGGTGTGCAAGAGGCAGCTGGTCGATGTTTCTCTCTCATTGATGTTTCTGGCTCTCTATCTCTCTCCCTTTCTCTCTGTGAAAAATCAATAAAATATATTTTTAAAAAAATAAAATAAATAAAATAAAAACATTGATGAGAGAGAAACATCAATCAGCTGCCTCCTGCACACCTCCTACTGGGTTTTGCCCGCAACCAATGTACATGCCTACGCTCTATCCACTGAACCAAACCGGTTTCAGCAATATCCACTCTTATAGTATACAACTGCTGGGTCATATAGTAACTGTGTTTAACTCCTTGAGGAACTAGGAAACTTTTTTCCAAAGGAGGAACATCGTTTACATTTCTACCAGCCATTTATGAAGATTCATGTTTCTCCACATTCTTATCAATTCTTACCCTCTTTTCTTGCTTTGTTTTTGCCTCTGGGTCTGACAGTCTATAAAGTGGCATCAAATCTTGATTTTATTTGCACTGTTGGGTCTGTGGTCTTTGTATAGAGCTCACAGGGTTAGAAAACCCTCTCTGCTCACACTTCAGATTTAGGAAAGCAGACTTATCCACACTAAAATAGTGTTGATATTTTAAAAAGCCTGATGTAACCCATGCACTCACTCTCAGGTAAGGTTGCTAGACTAACTGAAATGTCAAGTGACTTGATTTTAATTAGAATCATTTAAATTAAGTTTAAGCTGCTTAAGAATAGATAATGCAATTCCTTCAGGTTTTATCACCACCCAGTAGCACAAACCTGGCATCCAGTACATGTTGAAGTGAATGAATAAATAATTATTAGTTTTCACTTGTTAGTCAGGATCTCTTGGTAGGCAAATTTTTTGAGACAAAATCAAAATGCGGATTCACGGACGCAGGCTAGTTAACAAAGTCCTTGGTGTGAAAAGAGTGAGAACCCCTACCTTTAGGAGACCCAGAAGTATGGCCTGTCCCCAGAGTCACTTCTTGGATAATACCAATGGGAAAGCTTCTCTTTAAGGCCTGTACCTTGCCCCGGACCTCTGCTCTCAGTTCAGCCCTGGCCTGGCCCCAGATATACTCAACCCCTCGAACCCTAGTGTTCCACAGCACTATACGCCTCCCCCACACCTCCCTGTCCCCCTCTCCCCCGACCATCACCACCTCTCCACATTATCTTGTTCCTATTTCCTTCCACATGATCCAACACAGCTTTCTGGTGACCTAAAATGAGTTAATTTGCCATATTCCTGCTAATGTGTAAATGATATCATTCTCTTTCTACACAGCACCCCACCTCACCTGTATGAGTTTCCTAGGGGTGCCATAACAAAGTACCACAGACTGGGTGACTTAAAACAATGGAAGTTGATTCTCTCCTAATTCTTGAGGCCCAAGTCCAAAGATGTCAGCAGGGCCCTGCTGTTTCTGAAGATCCTAGGGAGAATCCTTCCTTGCCTCTTCCAGCTCCTGGGAGTCCCTCACATTCTTCGACTTAGGAAGGCACACATCCAATCTCTGCCTCTGTCTTCACATGTGTCTTCACGTTTGTTTGTTGCCCCTGTCGATTTCCCTTTTCCCCCCTTCAAGCTCTGTATGCATTTAAAAAATATTTTTAGTAATGTTTTAGGTATTTTGTAATTGAGGAGAATTATCTAGTTCTTTTTAAAAAATAAATTTTATTGATTTTTTTACAGAGAGGAAGAGAGAGGGAGAGAGAGTTGGAAACATCGATGAGAGAGAATCATCAACCAGATGCCTCTTGCACACCCCCTACTGGGGATGTGCCCACAACCAAGATACATGCCCTTGACCAGAATCGAACCTGGGACCTTTTAGTCTGCAGGTTGGTGCTCTATCTACTGAGCCAAACTGGTTTCGGCATCTAGTTCTTACAGTGACTGAACTAGAACTCCCGAGGGGGTGGAGGAGACTGCACAGATAAATACATAAATTTCAGTATTCAAAGATCCTCTGAAGCCCTTATGGATCCCTGAGGATGAATCAATCAGATAAAGGAATTTCTACTCTGTTAGATATCAGATTTACTCTGGGCAACCTAGAATCGTGACCCAATCAGAATGTATCACCCTTAAGAGGGGTTTGAAGAAGTGAAATCAGTGCTAAGTCCTTCAAGTAGTCAGGAAGACAGGTATTAGAGACAAAGGTTGGTCTTTCTGATATCTTTAAATCAATCACCCTCTATCTCATTCTCCCATAATGTGAAACATGGGGTCTGGCACGTAGTAAATGCTCAGGAAATATTTGCTGACTAAATGTTGAATTATTAACTGAGTCATTGTGTCACAAGACACCTCCTTGATGCTGCAGTAAACTTCCCTCTCTATTGATGTGACCAACCAACCCCCAGGCCAGCATTGGAGGAGTCGTTAAAACATCGATACAGAAAAATGAAGTGCATTGGGATTATACACAATGGATAGTCATTTCAGATTGTTTGAAGAAAGCTTCTTGTGGAGGGTGTACTTGGGGTTGAATTGTGAAATAAAAACATGGCTGCTCCAAAGTTTACATATAATTTCAAATATAAATATCCAACATTTATGGGATACTTACTATCTATCATTTCTGTTCTATATTCTCTAGATTTCTTAATTCACTAGAGGCCCAGTGCATGGATTCATGCACCGGTGGGGGCCCTTGGCCTGGCCTGCCTGGATCGGGCTGAAACCAGCTCTCTGACATCCCCCAAGGGGTCCCAGATTGGGAGAGGGCACAGGCCAGGCCAAGGGAACCTACCCATGCATGATTGGGGTTAGGGAAGACCACAAGAAGGCTCTAGTCTAGAGAGTGTCCAGCCCAACTCACCCAGTCACAATCATCCAGTCCCCAGCAGCAAGCTAACCTACCAGTTAGAGCATCTGCCTCCATAGTGACTGGGCGAATGGTCAGACACTTAGCATATTAGGCTTTTATTATATAGGATTTACTGAATTTTCTCAACACTTTAGAGGGTGGATATTTTTATGATCTTACTTTGTATATGAAGAATTGAGGCACAGAGAAATTAAGCAATAGAGCTGGAGCTCAAACTCAGGCAGTGCAGCCCATGAGTTCATGTGCTAAACTATTATGCCATAGTGCCTCAGCTGCGACCTAGGTTCCTCTGCACAGAGCTGCATATTACTCCGCAGAGCATGACCTGTGAGCCTCTGAGCCTCGCCAGTGCTCCTCTCTACCTTAAATGACCTGTTCTTTGTTTCTTAACCTGTGAATTCTATTCTTCTTTTTAGACTCAGCTGAGATGCTTGGTGCCTCCAGAGGCTGACTCTAGTTTGGACAATTGTAACAAGGACAAAGAGGAGGGGAATAATTTATACTCCATGATTAAAAAAAAAAAATCAATGGAGTTGATTATATGAAGCCAACAAGGAGACATCCATGTTTGCCTCTCTTGGCCTGTGGCTCTGGAGACTGGGATAAAACCTTGTGTGTGTCTGTGTTTATGGGGGGAGGGAAGAGTGTACATATGGGAGGGTAGATTAAGTCATATTTTAGGAAGCACTCTTTACATCTCAATTCCTAACTTGCCTTCAATTGGGAAAACAGAAGTAATTGGTGTAAACTCAGTCATAGTATGATTTGGGTGACGATACAAAACCCACCTGCCCAGGTGCACTTTATTTTTTGTGTGAAATCTTCAGCTTTTGGGATAAAATGTTGTCCCTTAACAGGAACATTTTACAATCATGTACTGAGTTAATACCATGTACTAGATCCCGTGCTAAGTGTGGTCCATGTTTTTGTCTATTTTAATCTTCAGGTTAATCCTAAGAAACAAGTGTAATAATAATTATTATATACTTTACAGATGAGGAAATTGGCCTTTGACCAATAACAGGAACATAGCTAGAAAGAAAGAAAGAAAGAAAGAAAGAAAGAAAGAAAGAAAGAAAGAAAGAAAGAAAGAAAGAAAGAAAGAAAGAAAGAAAGGAAGAAAGGAAGAAAGGAAGAAAGGAAGAAAGGAAGAAAGGAAGAAAGGAAGAAAGGAAGAAACCCAGCAAATCCAGGAGTCACAGCTGATTTAGGAACCCATGCTTTAAAAAGTGTATACACACACACACACACACACACACACACACACTAGAGGTCCAGTGCATGAAATTCATGCATGAGGGTCCCCTCAGCCCAGCCTGCACCCTCTCCCTCTCACAATCTTGGACCACTGGCTCCTTAATCACTCACCTGCCTGCCTGCCTCCTTGCCCCCAACTGCCCCCCATTGGCCTAGTCACCTCTCATTGCCCACCCCTCCCCAGCAGCCTAATAGCCCCCAACTGCACCCTCCCCCCACCCTGGTCACCCCTAACTATTCCCCTCCCTGGCCTGGTTGCCCCTTTCTGCCCGCCCCCCCCTCCTGGTCTCCCCCAATTACTCCCCCCACACACACACACTCCAGCCTTCCTAGTCACCCATGAAGCCTGCTGTTCAGTCCTCTGGTCATCCCTCACTAACCCCCCCTGCCGGCCTGATCATAGCCATCCATCTTGTGAGGGCGTGAGGGTTAATTTTCATATTACCTCTTTTTATATAGGATATATATTTTTTATTAATTTCAGAGGGAGAGGGAGAGAGAGATAGAAACATCAATGATGAGAGAGGATCACTAATAGGCTGCCTCCTGCACGCCCCACACTGGGGATCGCCAGCAACTCAGGCATGTGCCCTGGCGGGGAATCCATCCGTGACCTCCTGGTTCATAGGAGGTCAGCCACTGAGCCATGCCGGTGGGGCAAAAGGAGCGCGCTTAAGGGTCCCTCACACTTCCTTTCATCCTTAAGGCTCGCGTGCATGTATCCTTTCCCTTGCGTCTTGAAATAGAAGGGGCCATCATGCGTCTTGAAATAGGAGACAATTGCTCCCTCTTAGCAGCAGGAATTACTTTACTAGGGAATTTCTGAGCTGGGAGGAATCACTCTTTAATGCAAATTCCCGAATAATACATTTGTCCCAGGAGAGAAGGGTAATCCTAAGGACCCAGTCCCGACTTAATGGGGTCCCGGAGTGCCCCAGGGATTCACAGCGCTGGCTCCGCTGAGAGCGCAGGACCCCCGGCAGCCCTCTGCTCGCCCGGTCCTATCGCCTGCTTCCCTCCGGCTGGCCATCGGGCCATCGATCGGTCGGGCCACCGATTAGGCGCACACTGCTGCGGGGTCGGGGTGGGGATGTGGATGTGGATGGGGCTTCCCCGCTTGGGAGGAAGTGCGTGGCGAGCTGTCCTTGGCCGTGGGAGCGCACTCTTCCCGCAGCGCTGACTCAGCCGGAAACCAGCCGGTAACGGGAAGGGAGGGGTCTGTCCTCACCTTTACCCCTGAACCCCGAGGCAGAGGCAGGGCGAGTCCCCCAGACCGACCGCAGGAACCGGCATCCCTGCTGGCCGGGCGGGGGCAGGGCGGGACGGTTTGGAGATGGAGAACCACGTCTGCCCCGTCCCTTGGACGGGAGCTTGCAGCCGCCTCCGAAGCCGCCCTCCTCCCAGGCCTCAGGAGAGGGAGGGTCTGTGAGTGAGTGCCTCTGATTCTGTCTTAGACAGTTCTCCCGTGGAGCGGCCTCCGGAAGGCGATGGTCCCAGATCTCAGCGAGGCAGCTGCTCCCCCTTCCTGAGGACATCTCCACAGCAATCTGAAGAGGAACCCTAGGCAGCCAGCCCCCAAAGCCTGGGCCAGAATCGTAAAGTCCCCAGGACAACAGAGTCCAATCCAAATCCTGCTTCTGCCCCCAGAGGAGTCAGGCTCCGTGTGAGCAGGTGCTGCCTGCAATCCAGGGACCCGCGGCTGCAGCAGGGCAATGAGTGGGCAGGAAGGAGGTGAAAGGTCCCGGTCCAGCGAAGCCTCCTGCACCGATGACATCAGCCATCTGGGCTTGGCAGGGAGGGCCAGAGTGACTGAGCCTTTCCCAAAAGCTGGGGAGGGCATAGGTCTTACCCTGGTCACAAGCAGGTCAAGGGCTTGAGGCCTTTAGGGGCTTCTCAAAAGCAGTGCCTCCTAGGGGATAGTTCTACTATGGTTAATTTTTTAAAGTATATATTTTTTATTGATTTCAGAGAGGAAGGGAGAGGGAGAGAGAGATAGAAACATCAATGATGAGAGAGAATTATTGATCAGTTGCTTCCTGCACTCCCCACACTGGGGATTGAGACTGCAGTCCAGGCATGTGTCCAAACTGGGAATTGAACCATGACCTCCTAGTTCAGAGGTTGATGCTCAACCACTCTGAGTGGGCAACCCTGGCTAATTTTGTTTTTAGTGATTTGAGAGAGGAAGACAGAGAGACAGGGGATCAAATTGCAACCTTGGCTCATGAGTACTGCACTCTAACCAACTGAGCTACCTGGACAGGCTATAATACTTTTTAAAAAAAAGACAGCCCTGGCCAGATAACTCAATTGGTCAGAGCATCCTCCCAATACACCAAGGTTATGGGTTTGATCTCCCAACAGGGCATACACAAGTATCAACCAATGAATGCATAAATAAGTGGAACAACAAATTGATGTTTCCCTTTCTCTCAAATCAACATATATTTTTTAAAAGAGAAGGAAAGAAAAGTTTATTAAAAAAAAAAAAAAAGATAATGAGGTTGGTGTTTAGGTAACTGAATTCCAGGGTAGGGAAGGGGGTGAGCGTCAAGTCTGGCCTGGGCCATGTGCCCAGAAGCCACCACGTAGACATTATGGGCAAGCTTGTTAAGATTGGCTGTTCTAACACCTCCATCTCAAGCTTCAGTCCTGCACAACCCGGGAGCTCCAAAGATTAAATAGAATAAGCCAAATCATCTTTTCAACCATGGAGAGAATTCTGGTGTCCAACCCTCACCTATAAGTAAATATCTCTGCGATTAAGTTTCTGATGGGATCAACGAGTCATCCCCGGGTCTCTCAAACCCATATTGAAGTTAAGAATGTCTGAAACTGCAGGGAATTTTTGTAAAGGTTTATTTGAGCCAAACAGAGAATACCTCAGAAACACAATCTCAACAGACTGAGAAAAATGCTTCCAATAAACAGTGGTAGGACTTTACATGTTGTAGGACTTCACAGTTTATTTTATACATTTGGAATTAAAGAAGATTATGTGAAGGTGAGAGAAGATAAAGTGGGGATTAGATTACAAAACAGTTAACAAGATTAGTGCTCTCCTGACGTGGTTATGCTGTGAAAGAAGGGTTTGAAAGGGGCATTGCAAAGGTGTGTTAACCTAGATGCATAGAAACAATGGACAGGATTTGCTTAAGGCAAAGATAAACCTTTTACTAGAAAGTCATATGACTGGAGTGATAAAAAGTTACCCGTGGCCCAAACCGGTTTGAAAGGTCCCAGGTTTGATTCTGGTCAAGGGCATGTACCTTGGTTGCGGACACATCACCAGTAGTGGGTGTGCAGGAGGCAGCTGATGGATATTTCTCTCTCGTTGATGTTTCCAGCTCTCTATTCCTCTTCCTTCCTCTCTGTAAAAAATCAATAAAATTATCTTTTTTAAAGTTACCCATGAAGACCTGCCCAGTTAAGAATTTATGATAACATCACATGTGAGGCTACTTTCCATGAAACTCCTTTTTTGTCCACATTCAGAATGGGTGTAGCACCATCTTGCTGTCACCTCACTTCTGATCCACTGCCCCTAGTGGGTGAAGGGTTAATGTAAGTCCCACCTAAAACGGGAACTTTCTCAATCCGGCTGCTGAAATACAAAGCATGTCCACATGACAACCATGAATCAAACCATGCCCAGTTGGTGTGACTCAGTAGTTGAGCGTCGATCCATGAATCAGGAGGTCACAGTTCAATTCCCGGTCAGGGTATATGCCCAGGTTCCAGGCCCAATCCCCAGTGTGGGGTGTGCAGGAGGCCGCGATTAGTGATTCTCTCTCATCATTGAAGTTTCTATCTCTCTCTCCCTCTCCCTTCCTCTCTGAAATCAATAAAAATATAATTAAAAGAAAGAAAAAGAATCAAATGAGGCCCGCCATCTAAGTAGGATTCTAGCCTGGGATCATGAGGGTCTTAAGAAGGTAGTGTCTATATGTAGCAAGAACGGGAAGATTAGTGTAGGACTCACACTGTCATGGTGGTCATGTGTACATACACACATACTCACATACACTGCCATCAAAGAGTCTTTACATGTGGTAGGACTTCACTAAATAGTTTTTTGTTTTGTTTTGTTTTGTTTTATTTATTATTTATTTATTTATTTTGGATTTTAAAACATAAACTTTATTCACAGAGCATTTAAGTTCATTTAGCACACATTCTCCCTGTGTTTGCTATTTATTTTTTATTTTATTTATTTTTTTATTAAATTATTATCTGTGTACATATTTTACATGTTTTGTTTTGTTTTAATATATTTTATTGCAGAAACCAGTTTGGTTCAGTGGATAGAGCGTTGGTCTGTGGACTGAAAGGTCCCAGGTTTGATTCCGGTCAAGGGCATGTTTCTCTCTCATCGATGTTTCTAACTCTCTATCCCTCTCCCTTCCTCTCTGTAAAAAAAATCAATAAAAAATTTTATTGATTTTTTTTACAGAGAGGAAGGGAGAGGGATAGAGAGTTAGAAACATTGATTAGCTGCCTCCTGCACAATCCCCACTGGGGATGTGCTCCCAACCAAGGTACATGCCCTTGACTTGAATCAAACCTAGGACCCTTCAGTCCTTAGGTCGACGCTCTATCCACTGAGCCAAATTGGTTAGTTTTTAAATAAAAATATTTGACTAGGCTCTAGCCGGTTTGGCTCAGTGGATAGAGCATCGGCCTCAGGACTGAGGGGTCCCAGGTTCAATTCCGGCCAAGAGCACATGCCTGGGTTGTGGGCTCAATCCCCAGTAGGGGGCATGCAGGAGGCAGCCAATCAAAGATTCTCTTTCATCATTGATGTTTCTATCTCTTTATCCCTCTCCCTTCCTCTATGAAATCAATAAAGAAATAAATATACTTTAAAAAATATTTGACTAGGTTTTGGGCTCTAAAAGCAGTCATAAGTGTGCCCCAACTTCTTTGTACAATGGTGAAATACACCTTGCTTTTCCATCCCTGGACTTTTCCATCTGCTGTCCCATTTTCTCTACCTAGAATACTCCCTGACTTCTTAACTTAGCTAATTCTTTTTCTTTATCTTTTAACTTTCAGTCTAGATGTCACTTCTTCCAAGAAGTCTTTGCTTACCCTCTAAGTGTGGATTCTGTGTCCTTCTTATGTGCTCCCAAAATGCCTCTACTTCCTTCCTGCATTAGCATCTATCACATGGGATTTGTAATTGCCTGTGTCCTTCCTTAGACCATAACCCTTGAAGGCAGTGATTGCACTTTGTTCACGCCCATGCCTTTGTGTGTAGCACACAGTAGATGCTCACTAGATATTTATTAGGAGAAATGTGTTAGGGACATGATTGCTTCTTCTACTTCCTCCCCAGAAGCTGACCTTGAGTTCAACCAGGTGAGTCATCTCTTACAGAAGAAGGTCTATTTTATAAAAGCCTTCAAGTCCCCCAAAAGCATATCTAAAGATGAAAGCTCAGGCACCTAGGCGTTCCTCCTGTAAATAACACCTAGGGGAGGTGGTCATTGGTTCTGGAGCTGATGCTGCTAAGAACCAGTGATGGGAGTGTGTGTGTGTGTGTGTGTGTGTGTGTGTGTGTGTGTGTGTTTTGAGATGAAATGGAGGATATTTTTTAGGTCTTGAACATCCCTTTGGTCCAGCAGTGTTAGAGACAGTGACATAATGAGCACCTGGAAAGAGAGGGGTGTACCTGACTGTGGAGCTGCATGATGCTGTGGGGCTGGCAGAGGATCTCTCAATAGCAGCAGCTAGGCGTGGAGGATAGGTAGAGGAAGAAGAGTGAGTTCAAGAATTGATTTTATTTGCCTAGTCCCGTAATTTTATTTTGTGCTGATTTAATCTACCAAGATGCTGAAATTATAGGTAGGTAGAGATGTAAAATAATGTGCTCGAGCCTTAACTGGTTTGGCTCAGTGGACAGTGTCAGCTGCAGATAGAAGGACCTGGGTTCATTATAGTCAAGGGCACATGCCAGTGTTGCAGGCTTGATCCCTGGTAGGAGGCATGCAGGAGGCAGCCGATCAATAATTTTCTCTCACCCGGCCGGTGTGGCTCACTGCTTGAGCGTTGACCCATGAACCAGAAGGTCAGGGTTTGATTCCCAGTCAGGGCACATGCCCAGGTTGCGGGTTTGAGGGCACGCAGGCGGCAGTCGATCCATGATTTTCTCTCATCGTGGATTTCTTTCTCTCTCTCTCTCTCTCTCTCTCTCTCTCTTTCTCTCTCTCTCTCTCTCTCTCTCCCCTACCCTTCCTCTCAAATCAATAAAAAATATATATTTTTAAAATTCTCTCTCATCATTGATGTTTTTATCTCTCTCTTCCTCTGAAATAAATAAAAATATTTAAAAATAGTATAATAATAATGTTCTTGAGGTTGAAGATTGGGCAGACACAGATGGTTAGATGTGTGTGTGTGTGTGTGTGTGTGTGTGTGTTTCACACATCCGTGGACATTGGTGTGTCCTATCCTTTTCTGTCATGGAAGTGAGGAGGGAAGCCAGGGGAAGAACAAACACTGAGATAGATACCTTACGGTTTTTATCTTGTAATCCTCACAACTCTGCCGTGTACATTTTGCTATCTCTGTTTTACAGGTGAGGAAACTGAGACTCGGGGATGCTATATAAACTCGCCAGAAGACGCTGTAATGATTTGTGGTCCTGATAGTAATGGTCACTTTATGTCTGCTCTATCAATTCAGGTTGACCCCTAATTCAACATTTAGGGTTCGGCATCTAGGACAGGGCACAGAAGAAAAGCACTGGTTGAGCCCAGTGCAGAGGAATGGTTAAGTGCTCAGACTCTGGGGTCGAACTGACCAAATTCAAATCCTACCTCTATCCCTTTCTGTGTGACCTTGACATTAGGGTGGTGCCCATAATGCTTTAGTGCCTTTTTTTTTTTCTTCCAAAAATGCCATCAAGTTCCCTTTATTTTCTTTCCTAATATGGTTTTATTGATTTCAGAGTGAGGAAGAAATAGGGAAAGAAGTATCAATGATGAGAGCGAATCATTGATCAGCTGCCTCTTGCACTCCCCCTACTGGGGATTGAGCCTGAAACCCTGGCATGTAACCTGGTTCTTGGGTCAACGCTCAACCACTGAGCGACACTGGCTGGGCAAGTTCCCTTTACTAAGTAGCCAGGTCCAGACAAGTTAACAAATATTTATGTCCTAACCACATAGCCATTTGAAAAAATCATAAATGGAACAAAAAATTGTAATTCGATTAAAGTTACCACAATTAGGTTACTGCAGTTACTCATGGGATATTTGTGACTGTTGGGCATTGCATCACTTTTTTAACTCTGGAATCAGATTGAATACCACCACACTCATTTCCTGTTCCACATTGACCTCACCTTGAAAAATCCAGCTTGCAAAGTCATGATGTCACAGATATAGGACTGTACCACCATCTACTGTAGAATCGGTGAACTGCCTTGAGCTAGTAGTTCACGGAGAGTATTGCTGTTCCCCTGAAATTTTTCAGATATCCTGCGGAACCCCACTGTGGCGACTGGGAACATCTTGGCTCACAGTTTGGGAATTGTGGTATCAGTTGGAAACTTTACTCATCCTTCCTGTGCCTTGGTTTCCTCACCTGCAGCATGTGAACAATAATACCAGGCTGATGGGATAATGATGAAGTTTAAATGAGGTGTTTATAAAGCATCTACACAATGGCACTTGATACCGTATGTTAGAACCACCTGGGATAGTTAATAAAAACCTCAAATGGCCTAAAACCTAACAACAGATCTGATGTCATTGGTTGGGGTGGGGCCCCAGCATGGGAGTTACTATAAAAAAACAACAACACATATTCTTACTGTTTTCAGAGAGAAAAGGAGAGGGTGAGAGAGAAATATCAATAATGAGAGAGAACCATCGATTGGCTGCCTTCTGCATCCCCCACACTGGGGATCCAGCCCACAACCTGGGCATGTGCCCTTGACAGAATTGAACCCAGGACCTTCAGTCCATAGGCTGATGCTCTAACCACTGAGCCAAATCAGCTAGGGTGGGGTCACTTTTTTAAGTATCTTAAGGGATTTTAATGTGTAGCCAGGGCTGAAAATCACTGACCTATGACATAATAAATAAGCTATTTTTAAAAATAAAAGTAATGGCTTTATTACTGTCAGGCAGAAAGAACATAAGCCTAGGTGTCTAAAGGCCTGGATTCTGTTATTTATTTTTTATTTACAAGCTGTTTGATCTTGGGAAAATCACTTGCAGTCTCTTAACCTGTATTCGTCCATGTAAACTGAGGATAACTTCTGTCTAGTCTTAATTCACAGAGCTTTCAGGACATGTGAAATGGCTATTTATTTATTTACTAAAAAATATATATTTTACTGATTTCAGAGAGGAAGGAAAAGGGGGGAGGGGGAGAGAGAGAGAGAGAGAGAGAGAGAGAGAGAGAGAGAGAGAGAGAGAGAGAGAGAGAGAGAAACATCTATGATGAGAGAGAATCACGGATCTGCTGCCTCCTGAATGGCCCACACTGGGGATCGGGCCCACAACCTGGGCATATACCCTGACCAGGAATCGAACCATGACCTCCTAGTTCATAGATCAACACTCAACCAGAGTCATGCCGGCCAGGCTGAAATGGCTCTTTAAACTGTATACCAATGTAAGGCATTATTGGGAAGTAAAAGATGTGATCTCTTTCCTCAAAGGATAACAAAAACTTGAGGGCCGCCAAACCGGTTTGGCTCAGTGGATAGAGCGTCGACCTGCGGACTGAAAGGTCCTGGGTTCGATTCTGGTCAGAGGCATGTACCTCGGTTGCGGGCACATCCCCAGTAGGGAGTGTGCAAGAGGCAACTGATTGATGTCTCTCTCTCATCGATGTTTCTAACTCTCTATCCCTCTCTCTTCCCCTCTGTAAAAAATCAATAAAGTATTACACATGTCTCCTTAAAAAAAAACCAAAAAACTTGAGGGCCACTGCCCTCAGGTGGTCTGTACACCAGCGGGAGACCCACAGACTGACAGCTATGAAGATGGAAAGAGATGGCCTGGGTTCATAAGACCTCACGCTGAGGGCCAAATGGCCCAATGAGTATGGATTCTCTGCAGTACCACTAAGTCCCAGCAGTGAGCAGCCTTGTCTCAGTTCCAGACAAGGGTTTGTGAATGGCCATCCAAGCCAATCTGTTTTTGGTGTTTTTTTTGTTGTTGTTGTTTGTTTTGTTTTTTTTTTTTAAGTTTATGTGGCTTTCCATCCCTTTCCGGCATCCAAGATGTCGAAGAGAGGACGTGGTGGGTCCTCCGGGGCGAAATTCCATATTTCCCTGGGTCTTCGGGTGGGAGCCGTGATCAACTGTGCTGAAAACACAGGAGCCAAAAATCTGTACATTATCTCTGTGAAGGGGATCAAGGGACTACTGAACAGGCTTCCTGCTGGCGGTGTGGGTGACATGGTGATGGCCACAGTAAAAAAAGGCAAACCAGAGCTCAGGAAGAAGGTACATCCAGCGGTGGTAATTAGACAACGGAAGTCATACCGGAGAAAAGATGGCGTGTTTCTTTATTTTGAGGATAATGCGAGGGGTCATAGTAAATAATAAAGGGGAAATGAAAGGTTCTGCCATCACAGGACCAGTTGCAAAGGAGTGTGCAGATTTGTGGCCCAGGATTGCGTCCAATGCTGGCAGCACTGCATGATTCTCTGGTGTGTTTGTAAAGGAAAAACCCATTAAAAACTGGTGACATGAAAAATAAATAAACAAATAAATAAATAATAAAGTTTATGTGAATGTTTCCAGATTTTATATTTTTATTTGCCATTGTATCAGAATACATAAAGTAAATGCTAACTCAGGAATTCAAACCAGAACAACAATTTGAGAAGTGAAAGAAATGAAAGCTAGTCTTTACTTCTTTGGCAGTAGATCTTAGCAAAAAGTTTTTTCTAGATTTCTTTTTAATCAACATTTGGACTTTTTTGATGATTAGATCCATATAATCGATACTGGGTTTATATTTCATCCATGCAAATTAGGTATGCACATGTAATGAAAACAATAACACCACACTCGTTTTAACCAGTTAACAAGAACTCATCATCCTTTTACTCTAAACACAGCCCCAAGTCACCAGAAATCAGGTCCCAGGCCCCCAGACCTAACTCTCTGCAGAGTGTGCATGAAAGTGCACAGAGCTTCTATTTAGCTCCAAGTATCATGATAATAGCTACCACTTATTAAGCCATTACTGTGTGCCGGATGCTTCATTTACAAACTGCTACTCCTCATAGCACATTAACAGAGGTCATAACCATCCTCATTTTTCAAAGAATGTCTGCCCCCGGTCACACAGCTGATACAGGGGGCAGTTTCCAGCCAGGCCTTCTGTCTGCCAAGCTCATGGTTACTCACGATAACACTCAGTTGTTCCAGTCCCAAGAGCATTGGCTTGGAGACTCTCTGAAGTCTCTGCCAAGGCCCCAGGCAGCATGCGGAGAAGAGGTGCCCTTTCCCACAGCTCCCTGCTCTCTCCTGCAGGAGCCGCCCTAGAGCTTGATCACCCTGCGGCTCAGAGGATTCCTGGCACCTGCTCCCAGAAGGAAATCTAAGGGAACGAAGGCCGGGCTGGAATAACAATATGAATCCAAGGAATGAAGTAAATAAGGGGCAGAGGCTTGAATTTTCAGTCTCTTGCAGGACCTTGATGGAAATTCCATCAAGCAGTGTGGGCTCTTCCTGAATCCAGGAAAAAGGACAGCCGGAGGTCTGTCTCTATAGCAACACAGGGCCTGTGCACCCTGCCAAGGCTTTCTGTGGCTACTGGGAAGAGGGTGTTGAAAACCTTGGACAGCACTAATCTTTAGAATAATGCAATGCTTTTATATGAACACTTTTCACTTTATATTGCCTTACACCTTTTTAAAATATATATACTTGTCGAAGTCAGTTTGGCTCAGTGGTAGAGCGTCGGTCTGCAGACTGAAAGGTCCCAGGTTCGATTCCGGTCAAGGGCATGTACATTGGTTGCGGGCACATACCCGGTAGGGGGTGTGCAAGAGGCAGCTGGTCAATGTTTCTCTCTCATTGACGTTTCTAGCTCTCTCTCTCTCTTTCTTCCTCTCTGTAACAATCAGTAAAATATATTTTTAAAAAAGGACATGATATATTAAAAAAATAATAAAATAAAATATATATACTTTTAAAAAATTGATTTCAGAGAGGAAGGTAGAGGGAGAGAGAGATAGAAACATCGATGATGAGAATCATTGATTGGCTGCCTCCTCCACGCTCCCTACTGGGATGGAGCCTGCAACCAGGGCATTTGCCTTTGCCTGGAATGAAACCCAGGACCTTTCAATCTGCAGGCTGACACTCTATCCACTGAGCCGAACCAGTGAGCCACCCTATACCTTTTAAGAATCAACATTTATCTATATTACATAGGGTAGGCAGAGAAGTTGTTCTCCAAAGTTTTTGAGGTTTTGTCAGTCCTTGTTTTATCTTTCTCTCACTTTTTTTTTTTAATCTTTATTATTGAGAGTATCATAAGATGTCCCTCCACCAGTTCCTGCCCTGCCCTGCCCCCAGCCTTCACCACCCTTTTGCCGGTGTCCATCGGTAAGATTTTGGTTAATCTCCCTCCACCTTCCCTCTAAGATTTGTCAGACTGTTCCATGTTTCCATCCCTCTGATTCTATTTTACTCATCAGCTTAGTTTTCATTGGATTTCCTGTTCATTTATTTTGATATTTAGGTTCAATTATTGATAGATATGCATATATTACCATTTTACTCAATTTTCTTCTTCTTCCTCCTTCTCCCCCTCCTCCACCTTCTTCTTTTCTTTTTTTCTTTTAAATATGTTTTACTGATTTTTTACAGAGAGGAAGGGAGAGGAATAGAGAGCTAGAAACATCGATGAGAGAGAAACATCGACCAGCTGCCTCCTGCACACTCCCCATAGCGGATGTGCCCTCAGCCAATCAATGTACATGCCCTTGACTGGAATCTAACCTGGGACCCATCAGTCCGCAGACTGACGCTCTATCCACTGAGCCAAACCAGCTTCGGCCTTCTTCTCTTCTTAAACAATACCCTTCAACATTTCATGTAATACTGGCTTTGTGGTGATGAACTCCTTTCACTTTTTCTTGTCTGTGAAGCTCTTTATCTGACCTTCAATTGTAAATGATAGCTTTGCTGGGCAGAGTAATCCTGGTTGTAGGTCCTTGCTATTTATCACCTTGAATATTTCTTGCCACTCCCTTTGGCCTGCAAAGTTTCTGTTGAAGAAATCAGCGGACAGTCATATGGATACTCCCTCATAGGTAACTGATTGCTTTTCTCTTGCTGTTTTTAAGATTCTCTCTTTGTCTTTAACCCTTGGCATTTTAATTATGATGTATCTATGTATGGGCCTCTTTGAGTTCCTCTTGTTTGGGACTCTGCACTTCCTGGACTTGTAAGTCTATTTCTTTTACAAAAAGGGGAAGTTTTCTGTCATTATTTCTTCAATAGGTTTTAAATATCTTGCTCTGTCTGCTTCTCCTTTTGGCATCCCCATGTAGTAAATGCTGGTATGCTTAAAGTTGTCTCAGAGGCTCCTTACACTATCATTATATTTTTGGATTTTTTTTCTTTTTGCTCTTCTGATTAGTTGGTTTTGCTTCCTCATATTCCTAATCATTGTTTTTATTCCCATAATCTTCTCCTCTACTGTTGAGTCCCTCTAATTTATTATTTATTTCAGTTAGAATATGCTTAATTTCAGACTGATCTTTTTTCTTCTTCTTTTTTTTTTTTGTCTTTGACAAAACTGGTTTGTCGGCCTGCGAACTGAAAGGTCCCGGGTTCGATTCCGGTCAAGGGCATATACCTTGGTTGCGGGCACATCCTCGGTGGGGGGTGTGCAGGAAGCAGCTGATCGACGTACCTCTCTCTCATTGATGTTTCTAACTATCTCTCTCTCTTCTTCTCTGTAAAAAAATCAATAAAATATATATTTTTTAAAAATCATCATCTAAGGATATCTTTAAAAGTCCCACTAAGTCCCTTGAAGCTCTCATAAAGATCCTTGAGTAACCTGATAATCATTGTTTTGAATTCTGTATCCAGCGTTTGCTTGCTTCCATTTCTTTCATTTGTGACATGTTTCTTTATCTCTGCATTTTGGCTGCTTTCCTATGCTTATTTCTATGTATTAGGTAGAACTGTTATGTCCCCTGAAATTGGTAGAGAGGCCTTGTGTAGTAGGTATCCTATAGGGCCCAGTGGCTCAGCCTCACCTGAGCTGGGCACTCTAGGTGTGCCCCTGTGTGCACAGTCTGAGGTAATTGAGCCTTGATTGCTGTTGGTGTCCTTGGGAGGAACTGATCTCCAGGCCAATTGGTTGTGAGGACCAACTGAGACTCCAGTGGATGTACTGCTGTGCAGGAGACAGCCTATGGAGCAGGACTTGCTTCAGTGGGGCTTTGGTGCTTACTGACTTTTCCCCTTGAATGTGTTGTTGTGGATGTGTAGAGTTAATATCTGGTATGGCATGTAAACCATTTCCTTCCTTGTTGTGATTCTTCTTCATGAAGACTAGTTCCCCCTTGACAGCCTCAGTCTCTGTGTCCAGCTGTAGCCAAGTGATATTAATGTCATTGATACCTTTTGGAGCCCATTGATATCACTCTCCACAGACTGTCGCGTGGCCAGCTCCATCTCATAATTGACACTGAGGTCTTCAGCAGCAAGACAGGCATTGACAATCTGCAGAACGATGCAGGCATTGTCCACAGAACTTGCAAAGATCTGAGCCCTCAGGTCCTAGATCAAGCATGTCAAACTCAAAGGCTAACATGGAGTAATGCCTCCAGCCTCTGACCCAGGGTCCCTTCTTCTCTTGGTGTTCCTGTATTTTGCTCTTCAGTCCGATTATCAGCCTCCAGGCTCCTCACCCTCTCCAGATAGAGCTTAGATGGACATTCGGGCATTGCATAGTCTCCTTCTCTCTCTGGGTGCCCCCTATGTCCTCCGGACCCCTGAACCACCAACTGCCCCAGATGCTGGTGGAGTGGGACAGACATCTGGGAGCCTGAGTTTTCAGAGACACTGGCCATGCTGCTGGCTAGCCAGGCCTGGTGGCTGGGCAACTGCAGGGAGGAGAAGCTGGATGGGTGCTGAAACTCATGTTGGGGAGGAAGGTCAGAAGCCAAGTCTCAGGTTTGGACCACTGGAGTAAATGAATTGTTTAAGAAGCAGTTTGTGCAGAAGAGAAAGGATTTTAGGAGAGAGATAGATTATAATTAAATATTAGCTCTGCCACTTACTATATGTGTTATTTTAAACAAATTTTGAAAATTTTTTCTAACACTTATTAGAATGGCAAACAAACAAACAGACCATACCAAATATAGGGCACCTAGAACTAGGGATGCAAAATAGTATGGATACTTTGGGAAACAGATTAGCAGTTTCTTATACCCTGTTTCCCTGAAAATATGACAGTGTCTTATATTAATTTTTGCTCCCAAAGATGCGCTAGGTCTTATTTTCAGGGGATATCTTATTTTTCCATGAAGAAAAATATGGTACACATTTATTGTTAAATGAAAATAAAGGAAATTTATTACCTGTATATGGTACAGTAGTATGGTAGTTGTCAACACAAACCAGACAACTGTGAATCCTACAGTATCAAGAATTTACTCATTTATTCAATGACAATCATGTCATCATCTTCTGGAACATCATCATAAGAATCCAATTCTTGAATTTCCTGATGAGTTTCTTGTGACTCCATTTCTTTCAGAATCAGTGGACCAAATCTCTCATGTTTAGCAATAGCATTCTGAGACAGAGCCTAGGGGGGGGGCCTTATTTTCAGGGGATGCCTTATATTTCACTCAGAAGGAAACCTGTAAGTAGGTCTTATTTTTGGAGGATGTCTTATTTTCGGGGAAACACAGTAAAATTAAACATGCACTTATTATATGTCTCATCAATCCCACTATTTACTTAAAAGAAATGCAAACTTATGTTTACACAAAAACCTGTATGTGAATGACTATGAAGGTATTTGTATTTGCCCCAAACTGGAAATACACCAAATGTCCTTCAACTGGTGAGTGGATAAGCAGGCCTGAGATGCAGCCATACAGTGGAGTACTACAGTCCTTGACAATGAAAAGGGAACTGCTGATAAAGGCAACAGTGAAGATAAATCTTCAATGCACCATTCTAAGTGAAAGAAGTCACACTTGAAAGTCTACATATTATTTGATTCCGCTTGTAGGACACTCTGGAAAAGGCAAAGGTATAGGAAAACAGATTAGTGTAGGTGAGGGACAATTGACTACAAAGGAGTAAGTAGCATGAGGTAACAGGAGCTGTTTGATATCTTGCTTGTGATGGTGGTTACATGACTTTGTACATTGTCAAAACTCAAAACCGTAGTCCTAGCTGGTTTGGCTCAATGGAGAGAGAGTCGGCCTGCAGACTGACTGGTCCCAGGTTTGATTCTGGCTGAGGGCACATGCCTGGGTTGTGGGCTTGATCTCCAGGAGGGGGTGTGCAGGAAGCAGCCAATCAAGGATTCTCTCTCATCATTGATGTTTCTACCTATCCCTGTCTTTTCCTCCCTAAAATCAATAAAATAAATATATATATTTTTAAAAAAACCTCAAAACTGTATATTGAAGTGCATTTTACTGTATGTAAATAAATTCGTCTTTCCGGGGAGAGCGTGAACACAATCCCTCCCAACCACAAATTATGCAGTCAGGTTCCCACATGTGAGGACATTGTAGGGGTCAGCACATCTGGAGTGCTATGGACAAGCCTCACTTGGGAAAACCACCTTCATGATCGTGGTATCTCCCCTGCCAAGTAAGTAGGTAAATAAAAATTTTAAAGTAAATTAAAAGTCAGACACCAAAGGCCACATATTGTATCATCTCATAAGAAAAGCCCAGCATAGGCAAATACTAGTGTACAGTATAGAGACGGAAAGTGGATTAGTGGTTGCCAGGAGCTGGAGGGAGGGAAGAAGGGGGAGCGATGGCTAATGGGTATGGGGCCTCTTTGTAGGGTGATAAAAATGTCTTGGAATGGCGAAGAAAAAAGAACCCTCATGCACTGCTGGTGGGAATGCAGACTAGTGCAGCCACTATGGAGAACAGTATGGAGTTTCCTCAAAAAACTGAAAATGGAACTCCCATTTGACCCAGTAATCCCACTCCTAGGAATATATCCCAAGAAACTAGAAACACCAATCAAAAAGGATATATGCACCCCTATGTTTATAGCAGCACAATCTACAATAGCTAGGATTTGGAAACAGCCTAGGTGCCCATCAGCAGATGATTGGATCAAAAAACTATGATACATCTACACAATGGAATACTATGCTGCCATAAAAAAGAAGGAATTCTCATCATTTGCAGAAACCTGGATGGAACTGGAGAACATCGTGCTGAGTGAAATAAGCCAGTAAATGAAAGAGAAACACCACATGACCTCACTCATTTATGGATAATAAAGAATATTATAAACTGATGAACCAAAAGATAGATATAGGGACAGTAAAGTAGACTGTCAAATTACAGCGGGGAGGGTAGGGAGATCTGGGGGAGATAAGAGATCAACAGAAGGACTTGTATACATGCATACAAGTACAACCAATGGACACAAAACTCTGGGGAAGGAGGGTATGTATAGGAGGGGGGCAATGGTAAGATATGTACACAGATAATAATTTAATAAAAAATTTAAGGGAAAAAATAAAAATTAAAAATAAACATTGACTCATGCATGCATGATACATATAAAGGCGGTGCCAATCGCATGCATGTGTTTCAATCTGTCATTGCCAAAAAAAAGAAAAGAAAATGTCTTGGAATGAATGGTGATGGCTGTGTAACCTTGTGATTATGAAAAATCATTGAACTGTACACTTTTAAATGGCAAATTTTGTGATGTGTGAATTATACCTCAATTTTTAAAAGTAATTTTAAGATAACCTTTCTTGGCCAATTTTCCCATGAGTTTTCTGGGGTCGTCAGGCCCACCTCTGTACCTTGGAGCGGGTAGAGCTGTTGTCTTCCTACCTCACCCCAAGGTTGCTCTTTCTGGCACTTTGGTGCTTAGCCCGCCCCAGTGGCTCTGGGCCAAGCTGCAGACGCACCTAGGGGAGAGGAAAGCGGTGCTGTGGATACAGCTCCAACCTGCAGGTAACCAGGTGGGGCTGGAGGCCTGTGCAGGGCCTTGGGGACCAGCCGAGAGGAGGAGGGGATAGGGGGAGGGCATGCTCCCAGAAGTGCCCTGGGATGGACTGGGCAAGGGGGAAGCAATGCCTGGAGGCAGAGGGAGGCTTGGGGGAGTGAGTGGGCCTGGAACTACCACTCTGTTGACTGCCCCACCTCCACCTCCACCCCCGAAGCATCCATGCTTTCTCCTCAAGGTGGAGGCCCTGCTCACCTCTCTTCTTCCTGCCCTCGGTCCTGCTTGCCCATTCTAACCTGAGGTGGGAGAAGACAGAGGCTCAGGCAGGCAGGGAGGGAGGGTCTGGCTCTTTCAAACTTGAGATCCCACATGGCACCCCGGGGACTGAAAGGTACTCACAGCAGCCACTCCCCAAACCAGGCAATGCAGTGAGGTCTGGGCCCACATTGGCAGCACCAGCGCCCCACATTCCTCTGCTTTCAATTCCTGGGCAAGAGGCAAGGGTGGCTTGGGGTGAAGGCCAGGGCTTGCTGTGGCTAAGGCAATGGCAGGGTCTCCCAGGCCAGAGGAAAGTGAGGTTTGCACTTTGCTTACATTTTCCTTATGAGGCCAGGCTGGGAAACAATTGGAAATAGAAGTGATGGCAGGCGGGCAGACTACCCTCAAAGACAGGCTCTTGTGCCACCTGTGCCCCTGGGGGTGAGGGGAAGGTTATCCATTGAGCCACACTGGCCAGGCAAAAGATGAAATATTAAAAGCTAGCCCTGGCTGGTGTGGCTCAGTTGGTTGAATGTTGTCCCATGCACCTAAAGGTTACCAGTTTGATTCCTGGTCAGGGTATATGCCCAGGTCTCAGGCGTGATCCCTGGTTAGGGAGCTTGGGAGAGACAGCCAATAGATCTTTCTCTCTTCCTTTCCCTACCTCTCTCTCAAAAATCAATAAAAACATATCTTAAAAATAACGAAGCTAGCCGAAACCGGTTTGGCTGAGCGGTAGAGCGTCGGTCTGCAGACTGAAGGGTCCCAGGTTTGATTCCGGTCAAGGGCATGTACACTGGCTGCCGGCACATCCCCAGTAGGGGGTGTGCAAGAGGCAGCTGGTTGATGTTTCTCTCTCATAGATGTTTCTAGCTCTCTATCTCTCTCCCTTCCTCTCTGTAAAAAAAAAATCAATAAAATATATTTTTTAAAAAATAAATAAAGAAGCTAAACAGTAAAGAAGGTACTGGTTCTCAACTGGGAAGATTTTGTAAAAACGTCTGAAGGCATTTTTGGTCATTATAACTGGGGGGTACTGCTAACATCGAGTGGGTAGATGCCAGGAAAGCTGCTGACTCCAAAAATACACAGGATAACCACTATCAACCTATGATGGTTCAGATTATTTTGTAATTTATATTTTGATCTGAATAAGTATCACTTGAAATATGTGGAGGTTAGCTTGGACATTTTTTGTTGTGGTGGGTTCCATTTATTGTAACAAAATCTCTGCAGTAGATATAGCAAAGTTTCTTGCTAACAATCAATTGTTTCTAAGATTTGATTTGTGGAAAGAGAGCAGACTGACCATTTAGGAGCAAATATGAATAGCTCTACCCCATAAAAGTGTACCATAGGCCTAAAGTTAGCTATAATAATAACTTCCACTGGTATTTTTGTAACGTTTGAAAAGCATGTATTGATGTATTCATCAGATACTAATGGAGCACATGACATTAACAGTGTGCCAGGCACATTAGGGCATACAAAAGAATCTAGCCATGAAAATGAAATATTTTTTATTGATTTCAGAAAGGACGGGAGAGGGACAGAAACATCAATGATGAGAGAGAATTACTTATCGGCTGCCTCCTGCATGCCCCCCACTAGGGATTGAGCCTGCATCCTGGGCATGTGTCCTGACCAGGAATTGAACCATGACCTCCTGGTTCATGGCCAGGTGTTTTCCAGACATTTTTGCACTTGACTTCCGGAAGTCTAAACTAACTTCCACCCTTCAGTTTTATTTTTAAGAAATGTTTTATTTATTTTATTTTATCTTATTTTTTTAGGGAGAGAGAGAAACATCAATTTGTTGTTTCACTTGTTTATGCATTCATTGGTTGCTTATTGTATGTGCCCTGACCAGATATCAAACCCACAACATTGGCATATAGAAATAAAGTTCTAAACACTTGAGCTATCTAGCCAGTGCTAGCCCTCAATTTTATAGCCCCCATCTTTATTGCATCCTAATCCTATGCATGTATTGATTCACATACTTTGTTTCAAGCTGGAAAGGACATTCCACAAGATTTAATCCAATACTCCTATTTCTCAGACCATGAAATGGGCCTAGTGAGGATACCTATGTCTTTTGTGTACAAAAAGGGAAACAGTCCATTGTCCTGCTGGCTTTAGGAAGATTAAATAGTTTTGCCTTAGTTATGGTTTCTTCAAATAGTCCCTTTAGACATGTTTCTCAATCTCAGCACCATTGGCATTTGGGACTGGATAATTCTTTAATGTGAAGGGCTGATCTATGCACTGTAGGATATTTATTGGCATTTCTGGACTCTACCCACTAGAAACCAGTAATATGACTCCTCTCCCCTTAGTCACGGACCATAAGAATTGTCCCCAGACACTGCCAAATGTCCCCGTGAGAACCACTGCTCTAGACAAGAGGTAAGATCTCTTTATATTAAATGACCAAGCCCTCAGGTTATCCCATCAAAATGTGATTGTTTTAATGAATGGTTTGCTAGCAAATCTCATTTGTAGTCAACAAGCTCCAGAGAAAAGACAGAGCCACTTTACAGTGAGCCCCAGGTCCAGTCAGGACTCAGGCCCACTCATTATGTGCCATTTACTTATCAAATTCTGTCTACTTCCCAGGGCCTCACTCACTTTTTTCTTAGACAATTGTCCTACTTTGTGTGTTTCCCATGATTCTGGGCTGTTATGGAGGGTGCCAATCAGAGCCCTCCCCATTTCATCATTGTCGACTTCTTCTTCTTCTTCTTCTCCTCCTCCTCCTCTTCCTCCTCCCCCTCCTCCTCCTCCTCCTCCTCCTCCTCCTTCTTCTTCTTCATATATTTTTATTGATTTAGGCCTTCACCACCCTATTGTCTGTGACCCTGGGTTAGGCATTCAAGTTTTTTGGTTGATCTCTTCCCACATACCCCTGCCTTCCCTCTGAGATTCCGCAGTATGTTCCATACTTCTATGTCTCTAGATCTATTTTGTTCTGCTTGCTTTAAAAATAAAAATATATATTATATGTAATATATATTTTTAATATATATGTATATATGTATATAATATATTATTAATTTCAGAGTGGAAAGGAGAGGGAGAGAGATAAAAATATCAATGATGAGCCCTAACCTGTTTGGCTCAGTGGATAGAGCATTGGCCTGCGGACTGAAAGGTCCCAGCTTTGATTCCTGTCAAGGGCATGTACCTTGGTTGCGGGCACATCCCCAGTAGGAGGTATGCAGGAGGCAGCTGATCAATGTTTCTAACTCTATCCCTCTCCATTCCTCTCTGTAAAAAAAACAATAAAATATATTGGGGGGTGGGGGAAAGAAGTTATCAATGATGAGAGAAAATCATTGATCGGCTGCCTCCCGCATGTCCCACACTGGGGATCAAGCCCACAACTGGGACATGTGCCCTGATAAGAAATAGAACCATAACCTCCTCATTCATAGATCAATGTTAAACCACTCAGCCACACAGCTACTTTGTTTTTAAATCTTGACCTGAGGTTATTTCCCCCCCACCCTTCCCATTGATTTTCAGACAGAGTGGAAGGGAGGGAGAGAGAATAAAAACAAACAAACAAACCCATCAACACAAGAGAGACACGTTGGTTGGTTTAGCTCCGGCACTTGCCCTGATTGGTGCTGGGTATCAAACCCAGTATGTACCCTTGGCCAGGACCAGGAATTGAACCCTCGACCTTCAGTTTGAGGTCCAAAGCTCTAAT
The DNA here is from genome assembly GCF_014108245.1 of Pipistrellus kuhlii. NCBI lineage: Eukaryota > Metazoa > Chordata > Mammalia > Chiroptera > Vespertilionidae > Pipistrellus > Pipistrellus kuhlii. The sequence continues at coordinate 11,384,810 of NW_023425405.1, read as the reverse complement.
CACCGAGCAAAACCGGCCAGGACAACTCTAGTTCTTTGAAATGCACCCAATGTAAGATTTATTTATTTTTAATCTTCACTCGAGAATATTTCCCCATTGATTTTTAGAGAAGGTGGAAAAGAGAGGGAAAGACAGAAATATCAATGTAAGAGAAACAATATCAATTGGTTGCCTCTTGCATGTACCCTGACCAGGGCCTGAACCAGGGAGGAGCCTGTGACTGAAGTTCCCTCCCTTGATGGAATTGAACCTGGGATCCTTGTCACTATTTTTGTTCGTTTGTTTTGTTTTTGTTTTTGTTAATCCTCTCCTGAGGATGTTTTTCCATTGATTTTTTTTATAGAGTGGAAGGGAGGGATCCATGAAGGGAATGTGAGAGACACATCCGTGTGAGACATCCGTTGGCTGAACGGATCCAGCCTGCAGCCCAGGTACGTGCCCTTGACGAGGAATCAAACCCGGGACCCTGCAGGGTTCAGGCCGATGCTCTAACCCCTTTGCCACATGGCCAGGCAGATTGTGTTTTCTAAAAGTATATGGTATGTTACTGGAAGGGGACCTGGCCCTGCACGGGTCTGCCTAGGGCGAGCTGGTAGTGTGTGGCTTCTTGACTTCATGCAGAATTTTCAAAACATGAGTCTAGATGAATGTGAGAGGGCTTTATTAACGCTGGGGACAGTGAAACAAGAAAGGGCTGGGAAATGAGCCTGGCCTGCTTTGGCTCACTAAGAACTCAAAAAAAAAACAGGGCCTTGGGGACAGTTGAAGGGGTTTGCCCAGTACTGTTAGGGGAGGAACTACCATTGTCCATTGCTGTCCTGCTTGCGAGCCCAGAGGGGTCGCTTAGCGTTAAGAGATTCCTGCCTGTGGAGGGAAGAGGAGAAGGGAGGTGGGCATGTACCCGGTGGGGGAGAGCAGGAGCTGGACCTTTGTTTTTTCTTTCTGGACCTTTGTTTTGAGGGGTTAAAAGGCTGGGCCTTTAAGGGCGATTTTTTTGGGGTGGGGGGAGGTCGGGGGAGAATCTCAATGGAATATTCAGAAATGTATTCCCTTAACGTCATCAGTCCAGGGGCTGGCCAATGGCACTCACTGGGTTTCTGCCGTCTCCCTGAGTAGGGTGATTTACCCTCTGGTTGGGGAGAAGTGCAAACCATTCACTCCTAAGTGTCTCTGGTTTAGGGAAGATAGGGTTTACCAGATGCCTGCAAACTGCTTGGCATCTAGATTTTCTGTTTAACTTCGCCCCAGTTTCCCTGTGATCCTGGCTTAAGGATGGGCCGGTCTCCTAAGAACTGTTTGTCTCCTGTCTTCTCAAAGACATGGCCTGAGGGCTAGGACTCTTCCCTCTCCTTTGCCAGCTTTGCTAGGTGCCCAACCAACAGTCAACAATGATAACCAAGACGTCTTAGGAAAAGGTGTGCTTTCCAGTCAGCAGGTGAACAAGTTTGAGGCCCCGTGCGCTAAGCCCCCATCGGGTACCTCAAGGGAGGGCAGGCAAGGACTTTTCCTGAAGGAGCCTGCAGCCTTATCTCTTCCTTCCTCGGGCAGGGGCAGGTAAGAACCCAGGAAAATCTGCTTTCCTTCCGTCGGAGGGAGTCTGTTGAATAGGTTAAGAGGGCAGAGCGAAGGGAGGCGGGTGGTTCCCGCCTATTTTGCCCTGGCGAGGGAGATCCGAGGCGCTCCTGAGTATCATGCTAACGTCTGTCACCGGCAGAGGGACCGGCCCAAACCACGAAGAAAACCCGGCCTCTAAAGACACTGTGCTCCACCTTCTCCTGGCTTCCCTCGGAAGGGACCAGAGAACCTGGAAGGAGGTCCGTAAGGCAGGCAAGGCCGGGGCAAGGGTTCCTCGCTGGATCCCGGAGGGCAGACCAGCTGGGTCCGGGAGGCAGAGTGCAGGGGCTGGGCAGTGCGCTGCGCCAGGGCGGAGTCCGGAGGACTCTGGACCTTTCCCCGGACCCCCTCCTGCCGGCCCGGGCGGCCCCGCCCTCAGCCCGCAGGCCCCGCCCCGGAGGCCCGGCTGGTCCCAGGGATGCGGCTGGCTGCGCTCACTCCCCAGCGGGGGCTCGGGGAGCCGCCGGACGGAGACGCCTAGGAGCGATCCTGATGTGAGCCGCACCGTAGCCTCCGCATGGAGGGGCCGCCCCCGGTGTCCCCCGGGCTGGGGCCGCCGCAGGGAGGCGGAGCGGCCGCTGATCCGGAGCTGGGAAGCCGGCAACACCCGGGACACGGGACGGCGGCGCGGCGGCACAGCGCCCGCCTGCTGCAGGCCGGCGGCGAGCCCGAGAGGTGACGCCCGGGGCAGGGCGCGCGGGGCGCATCCGGGCGGGCGCGGCGGCTCCGGGGACCTGGCGGCGCTGCGCGCGGGGAGGGGGGGGGGGGTGCGGACGGGAAGGGGCAGACCCCACCCTCCTGTTCCTCTTACCGCCTCTACCTCTAACTTCCTGAAAACGGGCTCTGACGCCGAGCACCCCGATTCGGTTGGGGTGTGCAGGCAGGCACTGGGAGAAGGGTTCGGTGTTGCGTTGCACCGGGGAGTTAAAAAAAAAAAAATCCCTAAAATCTTAGCCCTGGATCAGACCTCTCCGAATACACAGCCGAGGACACCTGGCCCAAGTGGCTTTTGAACAGGGATTCAAACAGGGCTTGTTGGAGAACCTATCCAGCTTTGCTAGCTCCTCCTTAGCTCATTTCCGCTTAGCGTCTTCTTATCGGCAGGTGGAGGTGTCCCGAGGGATGGCCTTCTCAGAGCCCGGTGAGGACACCGTCCCCTCCTCACCGCCCACTGAGGTCTGATGAGGCTGCCAGTGCAGCTCACATCAGGATCTCTCCCTAAGAGTCAGGACCCGCTCCTGCCCTCAGCCTGCTGGGGTCTGTAAGGAGGAGGAGGGGGAGTGTTGAACTGGGCCTCAGGGGATTGGAGATGGTAGCTAATCTCTGGATTGTTTCACGGCTTGAAATGCTGTCCCACTGTCCTTCCGGTCCAGAGGATTTGGACTTCTTTATCTGCCCCATCTGTTGGTGCTCAGCAGCTTGGGGAGGTGACCGGGAAGCTGGTTGGGGTGGGTGGGGGTGGGGGCGAAAGTGTGGGGGAATTAGCCCTGCAGCTCTACCCAGGGCCTGGCTGATTAAGGACTTCTAACCGCTTAAGGGGTGCCGGGTAAAGCCTGCCCCCCCCCCCCTCCCCTAGGTTGCTTCTCGAGGTTTGGGCAACCCCATCCATCCTCCTATCCTAGAAATCTAACGCCTGGGGCTCAGGGTCTGTACAGAGAGGCCACAGGGTGTGAGGAGGGAGTGGGCTGGAGCCCCTGGGGCTTGATGGAGGCTGTGACTTGACTGGAGCAGGCATTGAAGTGTGTCAGAGCTCAGACCAGGCCCACGTAGGAGCATCTCTTCTCTGCACCTAGGGCCATCCCCACCCACACCAGGCTCCAAAGAGCAAGTGCTAAACCTGAGCCCCAGGCAGGTGGTGTAATGAGATTCAAAACCTGCTGGCCAGACCTCCATCTGCCGCCGCTGGCTGCGAGCTGTGGGAAGAGGCCCTGGGTCTGAGGTCAGAGTGATTGCTCCCTGGCTTGTTTTTGGGCTCGCCATGTCTCCTGGCCCAGCTTAACAATGCCCATGTTGTTATTGCCCCCCGCCGCCCCCCCCCTGCAACTCACCCTAAAAATGTTTTGAAATCTTGCCCATTCAAACAGCCCAGGCCAGATAAAGACCTCAGAGCTACCTTGGTGCCCAGCTAGGACACCAGTGCCTCCCCCCAACCCTGAGGAAAGGACTGGAAGGGGCTCAGGCCCGCTCTCAGGCCCTGCCGCCTTCACAGCTGCTAGGTGGGGAGCCTCAGGGGACCAACAGCCCTTCCTTGGCTGAGGAGGCCCACTGGTTGCCTGGTGTCTCCTCCCGGTGGAGGAAGCAGCTAGGGGAGCTCAGGAAGAGGGAGGGGGAGGGGGGAGGGAGGAGCGGGGAGGTGGATTAACAGTCTCTGGAAAAGGACAGTCTAGCCCAGGGCTGAGCCCAGCAGCTTAGAGTAATGAGGAGCCCTGACACAGGTCAAAGCAGGAGGGGGTGTGGGGCGACCGGAGGAGGGGAGTAGGGCTGTGAGGTCTGTTGTCACCAGGGAAGGGACACTCCTCACAACTCAGTCTAGCAGCCTCCTCCCCTGGGTCCGAGCTGTAGATCGGGGCACATGTCACTAGAGATGGCAGAGCCCAGCTGCTATCCTGGACTCCAGCCTGGTAGAACCCTAAACAGTACCCTAGCCGTTTAGTAGTGGGTTTAGTAGTATCCATGCGGAGGCTACGGTGCGGCTCACATCAGCTGGATTGGGGTGGGTGGGGGTGGGGGCGAAAGTGTGGGGGAATTAGCCCTGCAGCTCTACCCAGGGCCTGGCTGATTAAGGACTTCTAACCGCTTAAGGGGTGCCGGGTAAAGCCTGCCCCCCCCCCCCTAGGTTGCTTCTGACCCACGCTGGAGGGGGGTAGTGACTCAGAGCAGGTTCCCTAGAAACCCAGAGAGATCCCATGGACAGCCTGTGCTCTCTCCCGGCCTGCGTTGTGATCACCCAGGCTGCCATTACTCCGAATGGCCAGGGTGCTTTCTGTGCCCAGTCTCACCACTCTGCTTCCAGGTGACCAGTCACAGGTCCTAGTGCTGGTCCCCTCAGGGTGACCCCCCTCCCCACAAGGCACATGTCTTCCAGATGAGTTTATAAGAGCTGAGGAATCAGGAGTGCTCGCAGGGCATCTCTCAGCAGAGAACCCCAGCGGGCGGGCTTTCTTCCTGCCAATGCCAGAGGACCTTCAGAAGCCCCAACAGGAACTCTCCTTGGGGGCTCACTGGTGTGTGTGTGTGTGTGGGGGGGGGGTCTATGATGTTCCTTCACAGGAAGAGGAAGGAGGACGCTGCGGAAATCTGTGAACTCCGCCAGCACTCCCAGCCTCACCGCCCTAGCTCTGCGGGAGGCCTCCCCTCGCCTCTGCACACAGATGGAACCGTCTGTTTTCCTGGTAGGGTCCCGGGTGGCATCTCAGGGAGACTCCCCTGGGCCTGGCTGCCACCGCACTGCGGAGAGGTAAACAAACCCAGACTCCCAGAGGTGGGGAGGAATGGGGAGAGCACTGCAGACAGCCACCTTGCAGGGAGGGGACTGTGTCCCTGCCCAGCCTTCCTCGCACCTCACCAAGAAGTGAGCTGTGGGGACCACAGGAGGAGAAGGGAGGAACCGGGCAGTTTGGGGCAGGGGAGAGGGGGAGATCTATTCTCTAGCTTTGCTCAGGAAGCAGCATTAGCAATTCTGGTCACCTAATAGGGGAAGGCCCCCCCCCCCGCCCCCCCCCCCCTCGCCACACCGTCTCTCCCCATGTGAGTCAGTTTGCTCCCGAATCTTTCTGCCCCTAAGTAGGAATCTGGACCTTACTGGACCCATAGGACCTCCACACTTCTGCTTTGGCTAATTCTCAAAACTTCTCTAGCCTTTGTCCCAATTTGTACGCATCCTTACCTGACTAAGCCAGGCCTGTGATCCTCTCTCTCCTTCCCACCACACTGTCCTCACAAATGAAAAGGAGCTGCTCCCTCTGGTATCCTTACCCCTTTCTGAGCTGGGGACAGGGAGGTCAGACTGACGCTTTGGACAGGAGTCAGAGGCCGTACCCCCACCTCTTTGCTTTCTGAACTGTAGGTTTTGCTTCTGTAAAGTGGGGATACCTAATAGCTGGCAAGTTAATAGATTGCAGGGTGAATGTGCTCACTTAGGAAAAATACCATGTCAATCTGCGGAGGGCTTCAAGGCCTCCCACAGCTCACGGAGTGTCATTGTTAAGAATGACCTCTAGGAATGATGATGATTATGCTGGGATTGGGGATTGGGGATTGGGAAAGGTGGGGCGGGCTACACATTTGAGGGAAGGTAGTCTCAAACTCTAGAGCTCAAACACATCGGCTCCTATGTGTTGGGGAGCTGTTGGCCCAGACAGGACCCGGGACTCCTGGTCCCAGTTTGGGCCTGAGTCTCGGGAAAGCCTCGCCATGTTAGAGGTGCCTGGGGGTGCGGAGTAGGGCCAGAGGAGACCCATGCCCGTGGAGGCCAGGTGAACTGGGGTGAGCCAGGTGAACTGGGGTGGGCCAGGTGAACTGGGGTGGGCCAGGCAGCGAGCGGGCCTGGGGGACGCGCCGCAGGGGGCCTAGGAGGCGGGATCGGGCGCGGCGGAGGGGGCGTGTCCCGGTTTGGTTCGTTGGGGAGGGGGGCGCCCCCGATTCGCATCCGCTGCCCTAGCCCAGGTGGTTTCTGAGCGCGCGCGCCGGGCCGGGCTCCCGGGCCCTTTGTGCGTCGGAGCGGCGCGGGCGGAGGCGGCGGCCTCCCCGGGGAGGGGAGGGGCGGGAGGGGAGGGCGGCGCCCGCCCGGGGCCAGCGCGGCTGCCGCAGCTCCCGCCCCGGCCGCCCGGCCCGCGGTGGCAGCTCGGCCTCGGCGGCAGCGGGAGCGGCGGGCGGCCGCGCGGTGTTTATGCCGAGCCGCCGGGTGTCCCTGCAGCATGGCGGATTACCTGATCAGCGGCGGCACCGGCTACGTGCCCGAGGATGGGCTCACCGCGCAGCAGCTCTTCGCCAGCGCCGACGGCCTCACCTACAAGTAAGCGCTGGGGGGTGGGGGTGGGGGTCCCCGGCCACACCGGAGTGCGGGGACGAACGCGCGCGCCGCGACCCCAGGGCTCGCGCCCTGCATGTGCGCTGCCCCCGCGGTGGCTGCCGCTTGGAGGGAGGAGGAGGAGGGCGAGGAGGGGGCGGGGGTGCTGAGTAAGGGAAGGAAGGCGGCCAGTGCCGAGTGGAGACGGACGTGGCACCGCGACATCGCGGCCCTAGGTGCCGTGCCCCGTTTCTGGGTAGATCCGGGTCCGGCCGTGCCCCTCTCCATCTCACGGGCATCCTGGCTGCTCGGAGGGGCCTGGGGGTGTGGGGACAGGAGATGTGGGCGTTAGGGAGACTTTCCCCAGACCTTGGTGCAGGACAGCCGCTCCCTCACTCGCTCGCAGGGTCACTGGGCAGGCGGAGAGGGCCTGCAGTAAGACAGCTGCCTGGGGGCTGCCCCCAGGAGAGGCCCAGCTGGACAGTTGGGATGCCTCCCTTTTCCCGTGTCCAGTCCTCTTTGCACGGTGCGTCTGTGGGCCCACAGGTTAGCACTGGTGCCCCCCTGGGGTAGAGTATTCTGTGACTGCCACCCCCAAGGCCACCCCACATGGGATTTGGGGGGAGATCAAGACCTTTCTCTCCGCCGCTGGCTTTAGTTTGCTTTTCTGTGGGCCCCGGGCCAATTGTCCTGCGTGCTGCAGGCCTGGCATTGGCTCTCCCTCTGGCTGCAGGACTGTGTCCATGCCAGGAAGGAGCATCCGAAGCTTGGGGCTGAGGCGGAGTGGGGATTGCTGGCCAGCCAAGAGCACCCCTGCCCCATCTCCTGCCAGGCCCTGCCCTTGCCTGTAAGCGCTTCTGCTGGGCAGGCAGTTTCCCTAGACGCCAGGTGTCTCCTGCCTGCCCACAGCTGGGATGTGGGCCAGGCGAGGGGGCATATAGACCTAGGACCTGCCAAGGGCCCCTGACTCTTGCATTTCTTCTCCAGCCTGAAGGTGAGCCACAGAGCTTCTTCGCTGTTCAGCAAGAAGGGCTGCCATGGCTCAGAGGCAGTTAAGATTCTCTTCCTTTGGCAGTCTTTAAAAAAAATTTTTTTTTAATTTATTCATTTCCGAAAGGAAGGGAAAGGGAGAGCGATAGAAACATCAGTGATGAGAGAAACTCATTGAAGGGCTGCCTCCTGTACACCCCCTACTGGGGATACAGCCAGCAACCAGGCATGTGGCCTTGACAGGAATTGAACCCTTCACACCTCAGGCCCACACTGTCCACTGAGCTAATCCGGCCATGGCTCTTTGGCCGTCTTTGGGGTGGGGGGGAGGGAATGTCCCTTTGATATATTTTTCACTAGAGTCTGCCAAGGAAACTCCCTAGGGATATTGCTCTGAGTTGCTCTTGGCCTTGGGCAGGTTCAAGACCCCACCCCTCCCATTCACCCTGTTGCTTTTCCTTCCTGTGCTCAGGTGCCAGCTGCTTTTCTTAGTCAAGTTGGGAGTGTTCCTGAAGTGGGGGGCTGAGCCTTCGGGGCCCTGGGCTGTGTGCTGTGCTGTGGCTGTACCCCCTCTGGGGTTGCTGTGCCCGGGGCCCACTCTAGTGTTTTACAGCTGCTATGCTTTGGCTGGGGCCTCGGGGTTCCGGTCCTAACCGGAAGGCCCCTTCCTCCCCTTTCCCATCTCAGGCCATGCCTGTTGGTTGCTTCAGTCAGATCATGCACTGATTGTGCTAAACCCCCTGGGGTCCCTGGGGCTGTTCTGAAACCTGTGGGACTGAGCAGCCCTGACTATGTGCAGCTTGTCCTGTGCTGTGTGGTGTTCATATCATGCTGCACTTCTAAATTGTTCTCAGGCCCAGCCAGTGTGGCTCAGTGGTTGAACCAGGAGGTCATGGTTCAATTCCTGGTCAGGGTACATGCAGGCTTGATCCCCAGTGTGGGGCATACAGGAGGCAGGTGATCAATGATTCTCATCATTGATGTTTCTCTATCTCTCCCTCTCCCTTCCTCTCTGAAATAAATAAAAATCTGTGTAAAATAAATAAATACATTGTTCTCAGGTTCATGCCATGTGTCTGCCTTGTGTGGCATCATGGGAACTTTTATGTTCCTTGGTGAACCCTGAACTCTGGAGGCAACAGACACTTGAGCAACTGCCTTGGTACCGCAGGTCCATACGCCTTCCACTGCCTTTGTTTGTAGCTCTCTAAGCTGAAATTAGCAAGATCCTCGTTGGGGGCATAAGAGTATTCAGGAACATAGGGGCCAGCCTTTGCCCCTCTCACCCCGTGCTGCGTCCCCTGGCATGGCAGGCCCTACCCCTTTTAAGTAACCCCTCTCATCCAGTAACACTCCCTTTTCTCTCCTCATAGTGACTTCCTGATTCTCCCAGGATTCATAGACTTCATCGCTGATGAGGTGGTGAGTACCTCTTCTGCTGGCCCCGGGGAGGGAGGCTGTGCATGTGGTGGAAGAGGCTGATTTCTTGCTCAAGGGCAGGAATAGGAGAGCTTTTCTTGGGAATGTGGGGAGGTAGCCTGCGTTGCTGCCAGAGACGCTGACACAGTGCGGTGGGTTGTGCTTAATGGGGCAGAGGCAGCTGCAGGGATTCAGCGGTATCTGAGTGGTGGGCCTGCCCAGAGCCAGAGGGCTCTCTGACACTGATGGAGCCTGCCAGGAGGGTCACATGGGAAGGGGTGGGCGTGCATGTGGCTGTCTTTTTACTGCAAACTGGAGGGATTGGGTTTTGTCTGAAATGCTGAGTGGGGACAGGATAGAAGCCAGTAAAGTTATGCAGACTTTGAATGACATGGACGGACTTGTTCACAGATCCAGATACATAAGAATTGGTTAGAGGGATTAAAGAATTTAGGTTTTTGACAAATGCAAGGAAACACAGTGCCTTGCTGGCCTGAGGGACTCAGCTATAAGCCACGTGAATGAGCAATATTCTTTACCTAATTAACATATGCTGAATTCACAGAATCTAGGGGTGTAGTGCTGATAGAAGTAAGTCATTTCACAGAAAAGTTAGATTATTTGCTTGATTGGCATGGCTCAGTGGCTGAGCGTCGACCTATGAACCAAGAGGTCATGGGTTTGATTCCCGGTCAGGGCCACGTGCCCAGGTTGGGGGCTCCATCCTCAGTGTGAGGCGTGCTGGAGGCAGCCTGCCAATGGTTCTCTCCCATCATTGATATTACTATCTCTCCTTTCCTCTCTGATATCAATTAAAAATATTTTTTAAAAGTTAGATTATTTTAAGATGAATTCATAAATACTAAAAAAACATTCCTCTTGTTGCCGGTATCAATGCTATTTACTGAGGCCAGAGGACCTCTGTGTGTCTGGATCACTTGACCCTGGGGAAGTGTTGGCCCAGCCTGTGTAGCCAGTGCTGACCCAGACAGATTTTTAGGGGGAAATTGGAGCTTTTCTGAATATTTGCCTTGCGACAGCAACAAGGAAGCCTTCATGGTTCAGCCGTCCCGTTTAACAAAGTTTACCAAGCACCCCGGCTTTGTGCCAGACCCTGGGGAGGATGCGAGGAAGAGGGGGACAGAAAAGGTACCTCCCGCCCATCTGCCGGGAAGGCTGTGGCTCTTTGGTCGTGTGATGGGAGAGGAGAAGGAGGAGTTCTCTAGTCTATGGGTCCAGGGTTCTTAACCGGGGTCTATGGATGGACTTCGGGGGCCTGTGAATCTCCAAAAACTATATACCGAAGTCTCTGTCTGAGTGTTTGAGGTCTGGGATCCATAGCTGTTGGCCCAACCTCATGATCTGGCCCTACCTACCGCTCATAAGCGGGTACCTCCAGATCTGTACCCGCAGCCCTGACCCTCCCTTGAACTGCAGTCCCACAGACATCTCCTTTCCTGGATGTCTAAGGATGCCTTCCCATGCCTCCCTGCTCCCAGGCTCCAGCACCCCCTGCCTGGACCTGCCAGCAGTCTCCTTGCCGGTCCCCTTGCCTCAGGACTTGTCACCTAGAATCCATTCTCCTCATTGGAGCCTGAGTGACCTCTTTAAAATAAGTCACATGATGCCTCTTTTCTGCTTGTGACCCGGGCAGTGGCTTTTTGTCTCAGACTCTACCAGGGGTCCTCAAACTTTTTAAAGTGGGGGCCAGATCACGGTCCCTCAGAGAGCTGGAGGGCCGGACTATATGAACTACTAATTCCTACTGTAACACCTCGGCTGCGCTCACTGCCCAAAAAACCTGGCGGGCCGGATCAGACTCCTCTGCGGGCCGCATGTGGCCCGCGGGCCGTAGTTTGAAGACGCCTGCAAGCTGTCCGTGGCGTTCAAGGCTACGCTTCCTTGCCCCTGCCAGGCATCTGCCTCTCTCACTTCCCTCTACTCCACTTGCGGTTTTCTTTCTTAAATGCATCTCAGGAAGACTTGGAATCAGAGGCTGGAACCATACATAGTTCCTCAGACTTTGATTGGCTGCTACTTGCTAAGAAAGAGGCTTTCCTGACCACCACACCCCTCTTTCCGGGGTCCCTTTTCCTCTTGCTTTTCTTTGGAACCTTCACCCTGACTGAAACACATGTGCATGTGTTTCCTGCTTGTCTTCTACTTCCAAGTGGAGTTCAAACCCTGGGAGAGGAAGCAGGGGCCTCGCCCACCTTGTTCACTGCTGTCTCCCCAGGCCCTCCCTGGTGCTGGGTACCTGCAGGGGCTCGGTGAGTGTTGGCTGAGTGAATGACAACACTCCTCACGCGGGCTGTGCCTTCGTCCTCAGGACCTGACCTCAGCTCTGACTCGGAAGATCACGCTGAAGACGCCGCTCATCTCCTCCCCAATGGACACGGTGACGGAGGCTGACATGGCCATCGCTATGGCTGTGAGTTGGGCACCTGGGTTGGGAGGGTGGAGGGGACGGAATAGGGTGGTGCACTGGCGTCAGGGGGAATTGGGGAGGTGGGGTTTTCAAGGTGAGGAGGGTGGGCCCTGGGCTCTGACCTTGCTTCTCTCCCACCCCAGCTGATGGGCGGAATTGGTTTCATTCACCACAACTGCACGCCAGAGTTCCAGGCCAATGAGGTGCGGAAGGTGAAGGCAAGTACCAGGCCTCCCCCCGGAAAGAAAATGCCACCGGGCGGCCCCCAACTCCCTTGCCAGCCCCAAGGCTGGTGCAGCCCCTCGTTGATTGCTGTGGGGTCTTGTCTGCCCTTCGCCACAGTGTGGGGTACAGGCCCAGCCCTCATTTCCCAATGGCTCTTCACCCCACTCAGGACACCCTCTCCCCGCTTGACACCTCCTCAGGCTCTCTTCCAGCCTTTCCTTCCCCCCGTTTCTACCCACAGAAATTTGAACAGGGCTTCATCACGGACCCTGTGGTGCTGAACCCCTCGCACACCGTGGGCGACGTGCTGGAGGCCAAGATTCGGCATGGCTTCTCTGGCATCCCTATCACGGAGACAGGCACCATGGGCAGCAAGCTGGTGGGCATTGTCACCTCCCGAGACATCGATTTCCTCGCCGAGAAGGACCACACCATCTTCCTCAGCGAGGTACCTGGAGGGCAGGGGCCGCATGGCGGGGGCAGAGAGAGGGCCCCACGGTGTCTGTGACAGGGACCAGAGGGAGGTCTGGCTCCCTTCTCTCTCACCTGCCAACCTGCAGGCAAATGTTCCCGGCCCCACAGGTGATGACGCCGCGGAATGAGCTAGTGGTGGCTCCAGCAGGTGTGACGTTGAAAGAGGCAAATGAGATCCTGCAGCGCAGCAAGAAAGGTACCAGGGAGGAGGCAGAAAATGTGGGACCCACTCCCAGCCTGGCTTCCTGCACCCCAGCTCCCCCTCACAGCCCTGCAGGTTGTCCCAGCAAGCAGACTGGGTTTTGGGGAAGGTTTGAATGACCCCAGGCTGGAGTGTGATTCCTGAGGTCCTTTTCTTGGCTCAGGAAAGCCTGCCCCTTGTTCAGCATCTTCACAGTTTCCCCAAAAAAGTAGTCCTGAGAAACGTTCATCATGAAGAAAGGGCTCTGTGGTCATCTAAGTCTGAACAATGCTATTTAAAATAATAATAATAATAATAATAATTACATATATATTATTGAATTTTCACAGAGAAGAAGGGAGAGGGATAGAGAGTTAGAAACATCGATGAGAGATCAGCTGCCTCCTGCACACCCCCCACTTAGGATGTGCCTGCAACCAAGGTACATGCCCTTGACCGGAATCGAACCTGGGACCTTATCCACTGAGCCAAACCGATTTCTGCAAAAATTCTCTTTTCTATATTCCCTATCAATGCATAACAAATTGTACGATAGCTTATGAAAGGCTCTGAGAAGTCCTGAGATCAGATGTATTTGACATGGGGATGGTTGACATAATATCCATTTGGTCCCTGTGGTGGAGACACTGGGACATGCTTCCCTGACCCACACTGGGTTGTTCCCTGGGGGTGGGATTGTACAAGGCACATGTTTCTCCTGCAGGACAGCGTCACGTATGTGTCCTGGCTAGGAGTTTTTGACCACTGTGGCCTGTGGCCCAGCAGGTGAACATCTGCCAGTGCTCAGGGGCTGCCCACCCCAGCCTGGCCAGGGCAGGAAGTGCTCCGGAACCCACTTGGCTTCAGGGTGTTTTTTTTGCTTCCTGTTCCTTGGGAAGAGGTCCAGGTCCCTAGGAGGGCTTCCTGGGTGGTGCTGTCACCTAGTGGCTGGTTTGAGTATTTCAGTGGAATCTCGCGTGGTCCACCCCACTCCCAGGGGGAATCCAGAAGTGGCTCCTTCATCTCACCTCTGCGTTCCTCCTCAGGGAAGCTGCCCATTGTCAATGACCGTGACGAGCTAGTGGCCATCATTGCCCGCACCGACCTGAAGAAGAACCGGGACTACCCTCTAGCCTCCAAGGATTCCCACAAGCAGCTGCTATGCGGGGCAGCTGTGGGCACCCGCGAGGACGACAAATACCGCTTGGACCTGCTCACCCAGGCGGGCGCCGACGTCATAGTGCTGGTACAGGCAGCCCCTGGGAGCAGCGGGGTGCAGTCAGTAGAGGCTTAGGGAGATCCGGGTTCGCCTCTGATTAAGCCTTTAGAAGGGTCAGTGATACTCCAACGGCTCAGACCAACGGTGGGCCCCTCTGAGCGCCTCTGGGTTATAGCTCACACTCACGGGGAACCTCCCACTTGTCAGGCCCTGCTCTGAGACCTCTGTGTCTCATTCAGCCTTCCCAGCAGCCCCCTGAGGTACAGTTACCACACCCCTTGTCAGAGGAAGAGAGGGAGGCTGAGGAGGTTAAGTTCTTTCTTCATGTGGTGAGTGAGCCGTGAGAACAGGACAGGCCCCAGGCGGCCTAGCTGCGAGGACCAGCCCATCAGTGCGTGTGAACGGGCTTTGTCTGCTCTGAAACTATGCATTAATGGTCTTAGCTTTTGGAGGAAAGCAGGTTCTTTTGAGAATCAGCCGAGAGCTGTCAAGTATCTTCCCAGGAAACAAACAAACAAAAACACATTCTCACAGCATTTTTGTACGATTGTAGGAGTTTGTCCGCTCAAGAGCCCCCTCTCCCAGGGAGGACCCTCAGCCATCCTAACCAAAACTGCCCTCTTCCCCTCCTCTCAGGACTCATCCCAGGGGAACTCTGAGTATCAGATCTCCATGGTGCACTATATCAAGAAGAAGTACCCCCACCTCCAGCTGATTGGGGGGAATGGTGAGTGTAGAGCCCCCCATCACCCCTGGCCCTTGCCCCCTCACCATGTAATGTCCTGTCCTTCAGCATCCCAAGGTGATGGCGTATCTACACGGGAGCCTGGGGGCTGAGTGAATGGGCTTTGATCACTGTAGGTGGGGGTGGGGCTGGACTGCGGTCCCAGGGCAGGGTGGGCGCATCTCATCCTCATGCTATTCCTCTTTCCCTGCCGCTCCCCACCTTCCCCCAGTGGTGACAGCAGCTCAGGCCAAGAATCTGATTGACGCTGGTGTGGACGGGCTGCGTGTGGGCATGGGCTGTGGCTCCATCTGCATCACCCAAGAAGGTGGGTATCAGTAGGAGAAGAGTGACTGCCACTGAGAACACCCCACTGGCCCTCCACAGGCCCTGGGGCCTCACTCTTGTCCCATGGGTACATGCTGAGTGCTTGCTCTGCCAGGCTCCTGCCTGGGATGGTGGGTTCAGGGGTGACCCAGGCTCAGGCTCTGCCTGTCTGGCTCAGTGACGTGGGGAGAGGCAGGGATAAAATGAGGTGACTGGAGTTTTAGGTGTGTGCCAGCCTGTGTGCTTCCCAGATTCTGGTCAAGGAGACCCAAGCTAGAGGCCCAAGGCTGGTGTGACTGCTTCTCTAGCTGGTGCCTATGGGAAGCCGGCTCACGGTTTGGATTAGCTTCGTGGCGTGGCAGATACCTAAGACAGGGAGACGGCCATCCTTAAATTCCTTAAATTGATCACCATGTGGTGCTAGCGAGGGACGGGGTTCCACTCAGCCGCAAAGCCCTTTTGCAGGATAGATACCCCAAACACGAAGAGGAGGACAGTGGGCCCTGACCATGTGCCCCGTGTGGTTGCAGGGTGTTCCCTGGAGGCTGGTGTCTGACTGACTGGTGGGTCCTTGCTTGGCCTGCGGGGATGGACTGGCCCCTCTAGTGAGGGTCATTTTTCCAGAACATGGAGTGATCAATTTGGGCTTTTCTCCTCAAAACATGTCCCTTTCTGGCCTCCAGAGCCTCTGCTTTTAAGTTCCTACCCTTCACTTCAGCTGACAGCTGCGGTGAAACGTGGGCCTTCCATTCAGTCGCTTAACAAATACTGCGTTCCTATGTGTCAGGCACTGTTCGAACACTTGGGATGTGATAGGGATAAAACAGAAGACCCTCTGGAGAAGGCCTCTCCCTGCCCTTGCGTCCATCCCACACACGTGCTGCTTCCTGATCCTTCCCATTTGGAGCCTCATGCTGAAGGACCTTGGACAATTAAACTTAAACAAATGCAAGGCACTATCCCGAAGGAGATCATGATTACCCTAGCAACAGGCTTTGCAAATGAAGCCTCGAAGGGGAACTTGTATATGGAGGGAGGTGAGGCTGGGGGTCACCAGGCCTGAGTGCGCCAGTGTAGGGGGTGCCATACTCCGAGGGCCAGTACTGACCCCTCTCCTACCAGAATGCCACGTAGTGCTGTCGTGGATGGGGTGGTCTGGGCCGTTGGAGTGACAATCACCCTAGTGTTATTGCTGCCACCCATCTGTCCCTCAGAAACATAACCGAGGCCCGTCCCCCTTCCCGAGAGGAGGTGGGGCACAAGGAGAAAGGGTCCGGTCTCTGGCCCCTTGGTTGCCGTTGACATCTCCGTCTTGCGTCCCCTCCCGCAGTGATGGCCTGTGGCCGGCCTCAGGGCACGGCCGTGTACAAGGTGGCGGAGTATGCCCGGCGCTTCGGGGTGCCAGTCATAGCGGACGGTGGCATCCAGACCGCGGGGCAGGTGGTCAAGGCCCTGGCCCTGGGCGCATCCACCGGTAAGGGGGTCTGCTGGGGACTGGGCGGGCCTGGGAGGGGCTGGGAGCTGGGCTGGGGCAATAGGAGGCTTGTGGACCGGAAGCACTGACCCTGCCCCTCCCCCCACCGCAGTGATGATGGGCTCCCTGCTGGCCGCCACCACCGAGGCCCCTGGCGAGTACTTCTTCTCCGACGGGGTGAGGCTCAAGAAGTACCGGGGCATGGGCTCCTTGGATGCCATGGAGAAGAGCAGCAGCAGCCAGAAACGATACTTCAGGTGCCCTGCCCCTGAGCCCTGGTCCCAGGCAGATCAGCCCACAGCCCTTCAAGGGTCCACACCTGCCTTTGACTTCCCAAATAGCACCGGATCTCCATATTATATTTCTGGAAACTGAGTCACAGGGCCCCAGTAGCAGACCTCCTGACTCGGGATCCATGCTTTCTTACGTGTTAGCCCAGTGGGGGGCTGCTCTGGGGGTTCTTCTGTTGGTGCCCTTGAGAGAGACGGGGCTCAGTCTCCTGCCCTCCACACAGCGAGGGGGACAAGGTGAAGATCCCGCAGGGCGTATCCGGCTCCATCCAGGACAAAGGCTCCATTCAGAAGTTCGTGCCCTACCTCATAGCAGGGATCCAGCATGGCTGCCAGGATATCGGTGCCCGGAGCCTCTCTGCCCTGCGGTGAGTGCTGTGACTGGGGGCAGGGGGGAGGGGCAGGTGGGTGGCACCTGGGAGGCTCTTGGCTCCCCCATCCTGCTCCTTTCTCTCCCTCCCTCTCCATCCCTGCCTCCCCTCCCCCCCTCCCCCTCTTCCCTTGGTGCCCTGACCTGCTCCAACCACCTGCCTGCAGGTCCATGATGTACTCAGGAGAGCTCAAGTTTGAGAAGCGGACCATGTCCGCTCAGATCGAGGGTGGTGTCCACGGCCTGCACTCGTAAGTCCGGCGGCCTCCCTGCCCTCCCAGCTGGCTGGCACCGGGTCGGGCAGGCGGGACCGTGGTTCAGAGGCTGAGCTGAGGTCTCAGGGACCCCATGGACCATCTCCACCAGGGATGGTGACTGCTGCAGGATGTCTCCATCACCCACTCCTACAGGGCCGACCCATCCTTGAGCCCTTAGGCAGGCAGGCCCCTCCCCTCTCCTCGGGCAGCTCCTCCTAGCTCCCATCCCTTGCTTCCGTAGAAGCTTGGTGGCTGGTGGTGGCTGGTGGCTGGTGGCAGGAGCTGGCAGTGTTGGGCTCTTGCTGGTGGCAGCCCCAGGCAGGCAGGGATAGGCTAGGGACAAGAGTCCTCTGGCGGAAGAAGGGCAGAGAGACAGCCACCAGGGCCAGCGCTGGGGCCACCCTGGGTGGGGGCAGTGCTAGTCAGCAGCAGTAGGAGCAGGCGTGTGGCCCCCCGCCTGGTTGAGAGGGCCTGTCCCCCCAGGCATAGGCGGGCGTCTAACCTGTGTCTCTTTCTGCCCCATCCTCCCGTAGCTATACCTTTCTGCCGTGTAAGTAACTGCGCTGCCCGGGCAAGTGTAGAGTAGAGCAGGGACCCTTTGGGTGGGGCTTGGGCTCGGGTGGGAGGGGGGCCCTGCATTGGGGGTGGCACTGGGGTGTCATCATGGGACATGGACCCTAGGACTACCACCGTGGCGGGGGCAGCCAGCAGGGGCCCCTCCCCCAGCAGGAGCTGTCTGTCTTGGGCTGGACTCAGTGACCACAAGGGGCCTAGGCCACTTGATGGGCAGGGGCGTGGTGGAGACGTGGGCAGCAGAGGCTCAGCTTGGTCAGAGCTTGCTATGTAGGGATGGGCCACGCCTTCCTGACTCTATCCCAGCCCTGAGGACGGTCTGCTCTGCTCTGACTGTGGCTGGAGGAGCGTGACTGTCTCTGGGCCTGCTCTCCCCAAACCCCTGGGCTGAGAGGCAGGAGCTCCTGCAGTTTCCTGCCTCTCTTTCATCTGGGGGCTGCCTGGCACCCCTGCCTGGGCAGGGGCATCTGGGAAGGGAGCAGGGTCCACATGCCCACTTTCAGTTCCCTCTTGCCTTGTCCCCACAGTTACGAGAAGCGGCTGTACTGAGGACGGTGGTGGAAGCAGTGGTGGAGGCCGAGGTGGCAGAGAGAGCACACCCCAGGGCTCCCCTCTAGGCACAGCCTCCCTCCACGACTGAGCGGTCCGCAGATTTGCACTACGGGGCCCAGCTCCTTTCAAGGAAGACAGGAGGGGAGGCTCTGAGGGGCTGCGGGCCCTGGCTGGGCATCCCCTGCAGAGTCAGGACTGCTGGGGCCCGGCTGCCCTAGGAGCCCCCCCCCCCCACAGGTTTCCCCTTCTCTAGCCCCTTCCTTTCCCCCCTGAGCCCACCAGCCTGGGCTCTCAGGCCTTGCGCCTGCCTCAGGTTTTCTCACTGCAGTCTCCTCCGGCCTGGCTCCCTTCCCTGGGGCAGGTGGCCCCTCCTGGCTTCTCCTGTAGGGTACCTTCCTCCCCACCCCCACCCCCACCCCGGAAATGGTGCTCTCCTGGCCCTGCCTCTGGCTCCTTCCTGGGCTGCTGCCCTCTCAGCCGTGGGGTACTTCTGGGCTCCTAACCTAGGCCGGAGGGAGGTCTCTGCCCCCTTCCGCTGGCCCTAGGCCCCCTGCTCCTCAGGCCACTCCCTCTTCCCCTGCCCCAGGAGGAGGCAGCCCGTTGTTTCTGACTCACCACCACCCCCAGGTGGACCAAGCCTGCCCTCTCCTCGCAGCTGCAGTCGAAGGCTTTAACTTTGCACACTTTGCGTCACAGTTACGTTGTATATTAAATAACCTGAATAAATCAAGAGATGACAATGTCTCTGCTATCCTGTCTTTGTCCCTTGTCCCTGTCTTTGTTCCTTGTCCACTGAGCAGTTGACCCCCGTCCTGCTGGTGAGTCGGAGCCCAGAGTCCCATCAGAGCCAGGCTCAGGGGCAGGCCCAGCCTCCCCAGGAAGGTGCTGAGGGCACTGAGGCACTCTGGGAGGGCGGGGGGTGAGGTACAGGTGGGCTATAGCGGGAGGTCTCCCAGACCCGCTGCCAGCTGGCCAGCAGCTTGTGCAGGAGGCAGCATTACAGAGGGGGTCCTGGAGGTTGTAGAAAACTGGCATCGGGGGCCTCACCCGAGCGGCCAGGAAGTACCCATCGTAATGCCAGATGGTTCAGCCTGGCACAGGTGGAATTGGAGTATGGCTGTGATCCTGACCACCAGGCCTTGGGCCTTGGTCTCATCAGCTGAGACACACCTGTGGGGACCAGGTAGAGGGGGTTGGCTCCCACTGCTCATGTGCAGCTCATGACCCACCTCCCAGCCTCAAACCCCTTCTGGGGGGACAGCCCTGACACATGGACGACTGGACATCCCTGGCTGTCCAGTGGGACAGTCACATGGTCTCCTCTGACTCTGTAGTTACAGTTGGGCAGCGGTCACAAAACTGTCCTACCAAGACACGGACACCTTTTAGGACAGAAGTAAGGAAGGTGGCCTGGGATGAGCAGAGGGTGCAGAGGGCCCTTGCTCATAGTGAGGGTCCAGAGGCATTCCCATGGAGCTGGGTTGTAGGCAGCAGGGAGGGCAGGATCGCCCCAGGTGTTAGACCCGGAGGATCAGACCAGACCTGGCTCAGCAACCTCGGTACCTGAGTTCTGGCTAGGAAAGAATTCTGAGCCACGCCTCAAACTAGGAGAGACCATTTATTTATAAAGTCTAGAGGTAGAAGCAGTAATTCGTAGGAGAAATGGCCTTAGGGAACAAGTTCTAGAGCAAAGGAAGGGCCCTTGGAGCTTGGGAGTGTGGAGGGTAATGGGGATGCGCCTAGGAGGAGGGGAGAGGGAAGGAAAATGCGCTGGCGTGCTCCCATCGCGTCCTGGGGTCATCAGTCAGTGCCGCAGTCCTGATGTTAGCCATGGCACTGCTTGTCTGGTTTTGCTGCTTTCCTGGGTCTGGAGCTGAAATATCACTGAGGCCTCTATGGAGGAAAGGTCAGGCGGTCCAATTCGCAAGACCAGCGATATACTGGGGGAGGAAAGGTCACCCTGGGGGTGAGGTACCACCCTACAGTTGTCCTTTGCTAGGTCTTTCTGCCCTGGTGACTTTCTATACCTGGCCCATTGCCCTTGCTCTGCTCATTGTAAGTGCCTGCCACAGCTGCCTCCTGGCCATACTTGGCAGCCATGCCAGTACCTGCCCCCGCTCCGGCTCTTCCTGAAAGAGCCACTTGGTCTGGGACTATCCTTCACTGTGGCACTTTCCAGCTTTGTGGCATCATCAGGGAAGAGAAGGAAAACGCTAGATGGCAGGACAGTTGAGTGGGTTCAGAGCTGGTCCGACCACTGTTCCAGGAGTTGTTGCAACGTGACTGGGTCATGGAGTCCTCAGAGGCCTAGTGCCCTGGGATCTGTGGCCTCCATGAGCTTCTAGAGTCCAGCATGACCCAGCCGGGTGGGAGAAGGATGCCTGGAGACCGGGGGATGGTAAAACATAAGGGGATGGACCAAAAGGATGCCTTGTTTCATGGTTTGTCTTGCACACTGGTTACCCAAACCGTGCAGGAAGCAGCGTGGCCAACAGCTGAGATGGAGAAGATCGAAGGGTTCTTAGAGAAATGCCATGCCACTCTGCATCAAGGATGTGAGTGATTCAAAGGGGAAAATTTCCTTTTAAACTAGACCTAGTTGGCCAATGAGAGCCAACCAATGGAATGGTTTGCCTTGCAACGATAGCCGTCCAGTAAGGAACTTGTTAGCATTCACTTGGCCCTTCCTGAGGAAGCTGAAACAGAGCGATCCTCTAACTTCGGTGGGTCAGACTCCCGCGGAGAGCCCACACAAGCCCAGGGGCCCAGGCTCCCTGGGGCAGGATGGGGTCTGGGCCTCGGAATTGTCCCCGAGCCTCAGGTGACTGTGATACATACCAAAGTTTGAGTATCTCTCTTAGAGGCCATCTGAACATCCAGCTACACGAGACTCTTTCCAAAGCATGTGCCCTAAGAGATGAATCTCAGATGACATAGCCTCCCTCGGCGCTCACTGTGGGGATTATGGGAGAGAATGTATGGAAGGTCACAGGTGCTCGGTCTCATCGCGTCCTGCTTGGCTCCCCTTCCCCAGAGAATGGCTGCTGGAGATGAATGCGTGCCAGGCTGGACTCAGACAACACGCTCATTCTGGGCTGTCCATTCAGCTGTGGTGGGGGAGGCCCAGGTGGGACCAAGGGTAAGAAGGCCACATCAGAGGCAGTCCGGAGCCACATTTAGGACAGATGCAGGTCCTAGACTGTATGGTGAGCAGAATATGTCCGTCTGGAGTTCAGCCTGGCTTGTGGAGCTGAAATATCACTGACTTGTGTGGCCCAGGTGCCCTCTTGCTCTTGTCCCTGTCACCCTCACCCAGCACTGAGCTGTCCACATTGCCCATCACCAGGATGCTGAAGATGTGGCTCTGCAGGTGCCAGGCCATGCCCAGCTCCTGGCTCATGAGCAGTGACATCTACACAAAAGTGTTGCCACCCAGGGAGAGGCATGCGGCACCAGCAGGCAGCTAGCCAGCGCCCTCTGCTACAGCAACTCCAGCACTCGTTCTCCACGCCAGCTCTCCATGCCAGCTCTCCATGCCAGCATGTCAAAGCCACCGGCCAGGTAGCGCTACAGGTACTTGGCTTGCAGGAGCAGAAGGAGCAGCTTGGGCCCTGGGCGGCCAGGCTTGCAGTACAGGGGGATGGGATGGGATGGGAGAGAGCCGTGGCTGCTGCACTCTGGAGGACAGGCATCGGAAGAGCATCACTTCACCCCGGTCCCGACTTTTCCTGTCGCATCCTTAGGCTGAGAGCAAGGGCCCTAGCCCAGTGGTCGGCAAACTCATTCGTCAACAGATCCAAATATCAACAGTACAACGATTGAAATTTCTTTTGAGAACCAAATTTTTTAAACTTAAACTTAGACTTTCTAACACCACTTCTTCAAAACAGACTCGCCCAGGCTGTGGTATTTTGTGGAAGAGCCACACTCAAGGGGCCAAAGAGCCGCATGTGGCTCAAGAGCCGCGGTTTGCCGATCACTGCCCTATAGTGTATGACCAGAGAGATCAGGATGGGCCAGACTAGCCCTCTGAGGGCCCTTCCAGTTTCTTCTTCCACCTTTACCCTGAGCTTTTTGTCCCTTCAGGATCTCTCCTGGCTTGTAAGGGCCGGAACCTCAACCCCAAACTATCTGGATGCTCCTACTTTACACACAGGCCTCCCTTATTAGGGGTTGGGGAGGAGGGCAATCCTATCCACCCCAAACTAACCCTAGCAGCCCTTCTGCCTTCGCTGAGGAGGCTGGAGGCAGGCCACCTGGTCAGAGGGCAATGTCAGGGTAGCCCGCTGTGACCTCTCAGGCCCTAGCCCCACAACCCTGCTCCCGACACCCACTGTCCTTGGGACAAGGCCCCAACCTGCCGGGTGTGGAGTCGCCACCAGGATCCTCCTTATCTTCCTGTCAACTCAGGAGGGAGGGTGGGTAGGGTCGGGCACCCAGCAGACTTTGGTCCCCAGCTTCCTATTCTATGACCTTTTAAACCAGTAGGTGGTGCCATTGGCTACAACAGCCTCTGGGTACCCTAGTCAGCTATGCCACACCCCTCTTCCTCCCTCCCCGGGCCCCCTAACCCACCAAGCCCAGCTAGAGCACATAAGTTGTAGTGCAGCAATAGCCTGGGGCAGACAGAGTCCTAGTCCTGATTTCCCTCTCCGTGAGCCTCAGTTCTCTACCTGTGATCCTAACAGCGCTGCCCCAACAGCTTCCTGTCCTTTTTTAACCCTCACTCGAGGATATTTTTTCATTGATTTTTAGAGAGAGTGGAAGGGAGCAGGGAGAGACAGAGAGAAACATCAAGATGAGAGAGACACACTGATTGGTTACCTCCTGCACATACCACCAGGATCCTCCTGGGGCTGAGGATAGAGCCTGCAACTGAGGAATGTGCCATTGACGGGAACCGAACCCAGAACCCTTCAATCTGTGGGCTGATGCTCTATCCATTGAGCCACACTGGCTAGGGCAGCTTCCTTTCTATTTTAAAAATTGATTTTGAGAGAGAGAGGGAGAGAGAGATTGTTCCACTGATTCATGCATTCACTGTTTGCTTCCCATAGGTGCCCTGACCTGGGCTCAAACCCACAACCTTGGAGTTTCAGGGCAGACACCCTAAGCAACTGAGCTGCCCCGCCAGGGCCAGCTTCCTGCCTTTTGACCCCGCACATCAGCTGCTCTACTTCACCCTTCACCTTTCAGGGCAGCCTGAGCTCAGGGGGCCTCAGCAGACATCCCACAGGAGACTGTCTCACACACACACACACACACACACACACACACACACACCAGCAGAGCAGCTTTCTGCTTCTCCCCAGCGTTCCCTTCCAGGCAGGATGACTTGACAGGCTGTCAAGGTGGGTGGGAAGGCTCTCTCCGCCCCCCTCTAACCCCTCCCCTCGCTCCGCCCCCCAAAAAGGAAAGGGAAATCAGGACTAGGGCTCGGCCAGGGCAGAGCAGCTGGGAGGGAGGAGAGAGCCCAGAGGGGATGTTGTTAGGACCTTGCTGTGACCCCACAGGACACCTCCACCCCCAGCGTTAACCTTTTCCTCTTCACAGCTCCCACCCTCCCTGTGGCCCGTGGTGCTTCCAATTCCTCTCTATGCCTTTGGTCTCTGGAAAAATCTTGGGACAAATGATGGAGATGTTGGGGGCGGGGTGAGGGGAGAGGGGGAAGAGGACCGGCAGGGGCCCTATGGGGTGTTCCCTGCTCCAGGGCACGGGACTTCCAG
Organism: Pipistrellus kuhlii; assembly: GCF_014108245.1. Taxonomy (NCBI): domain Eukaryota; kingdom Metazoa; phylum Chordata; class Mammalia; order Chiroptera; family Vespertilionidae; genus Pipistrellus; species Pipistrellus kuhlii. The sequence goes on along the minus strand of NW_023425405.1, from coordinate 11,360,959 downwards.
GGCTGGGTGCTGTAGGAGCAGTGTGACCCTGAATCCAGTAGGTGGTGCCAGGACCCAGGAACCCGTGGAGCCTCAGGGAACGGGTGTGGGGCAGTTTCCTAGGCAACAGACAGCCTTTCTGGAAGCCTGCCCTTGGCAACTATTCCCCGGTTGCTGGCGTCCATAGTAAAATACGGCTTCTGAAGAACAGCAGAGGCTGGGAGGTGAAATGGCCTAATCGCAGAAAGGAGAGAGGCGGGCTGGGTGGGGGGAGGAGTCTGGAAGACCTGCTTTCCTCTGTCATGGCTTACTGAGCTCCCATCACTGGCAGGTGCATGCGGTAAGCCTCCGGGCCTGTGTTGTGGATGGAACGTGGGGCACCAGGAGGCACACCTGCTCAGAGGTGGGCCCTGCGAGGACGGGGCCTGCCTCCGCATCCTTCCTGCTGGTGGCTACGAAGTCCACGCCTCCGAGGGGCAGAGGCTGAGGCCCATTGGGAGCCTGGGAGCTGCAGCCACATATCAAGAGAGAAAACCGAACCCTCCTTTTCCAGCCCAGCTCTCCTTGTCCCGCCTTCCCCCTACCCCCCTCACACACACCCTGGGGCTTCCCTCTGTCAGAGACCACTGAGTCGGAGGGGAGTAAGCTTAGGAATTCGGAGGTCCTGTGAGCCCCAGAGAAGCCAAGGACAGGAGAGCTCTCGGGGAGGCGGCAGCCCTGCTCAGGGAGCAGCAGGAAAGGATTCCGTTTCAGCGGTCTTGTGAGGAGAAAGCCGGCTCAACTGGGTCAAGGGACAGAGCTTCGGAGGATTCAAGTTCAGTTCAGAGATCTAATCTACCCTCACTCCCTTGCGGTCACCTCGCCTTGCTCACTCCACATCCCCCGCCAGGATCTCACGCTGAGCACAGCCAGCACGGAACTTCTGCCTCCCTCCCCCCGTGTGGGGCCAGAGGGACACAACCAACAGGAGACGTATTATAAATACGTGTGCTCATGTGCATTCTGGGAATATGTGGGGCCTATTATCACCCTCATTTCCAGGGGAGAAAACAGGATCAGAGGTGCAAAGTGATTTGCCCAAGGTCGCCCAGCCACTCAGTCAGGGAGAGGAGATAGTGACTCCATCGCTCACTCTCTGGCCCCAAAATGCCTCCTCTTCCCACTCTCCCCGGCAGAGCCCAGGGTTGGAGAGGGAAAAAGAAGGGAGGAAAGGACTGCTTCCTGCCCAGCCGGACAGAGGGGGTACAGGGCTGAGCTGCACCTGCCAGCCCCTGCTGGCCTCCTCCCTCCGTTCCTGTACCTCTGCAGCCCTGGGGTAACTGGGCTCCCTCCCCTGGCACCAGCCTTCTTTGCCACTCACATCCACCCTTGCCTGGGGCCTGGCTACGCAGGATCCCTTTCTGGCCCAGTGAGGCATGTAAGCTCAGGCTGACAGGCGTCCGGATGCCAGGACAGCTGGGGCTGGCCAGGGTGAGGTCACAGGCTGAACACTCCACGCTGGCCTCTGTTGACAGGCTTACTTCTTCCTTGCCTAGTTGCAAAAATTCCCCTCTCACCTCCCTCCTGCACCCCAGCTTTGCCCTAGCAGGCTCCGGCCTCTCCTGGCAAGGCCTACCGTATCAGTTTCCTGTTGCTGCTGTAACAAATGACCACAAACGCAGAAGCTGAAAGCAACACAAATACACCATCTTGCAAGTCTGGAGGTCCTCCAGGCGTTGCCCTCTCTGGAGGCTCTACAGGCTTTTTCCAGCTCCTAGAGGCCCCTGAATTCTTTGGCTGGTGGCCCCTTCCTCCATTTTCAGATCTCCCTGTCTTTCTGACCTCAGCTTCCGTTTTCACATCTGTTGTGATTCCCAGCCTCCTGCCTCCCTCTTACAGGGACTCTTGTGATTACATTGGGCCCACCTGGGTAACCCACAGTCATCACCCCATCTCAAAATTCTAACGTAGTCACATCTTCTAAGCCCCCCCCCCTTTTTTAAAAATATATTTTATTGATTTTTTTTACAGAGAGGAAGGGAGAGGCAGAGAGAGCTAGAAACATTGATGAGAGAGAAACATCGACCAGCTGCCTCCTGCACACACACACACACACACACCCCACTGGGAATGTGCCCATAACCAATGTACATGCCCTTGACTGGAACTGAACCTAGGATCCTTCAGTCCGCAGACCGATGCTCTATCCACTGAGCCAAACCAGTTTGAGCTGCTAAGTCCCTTTTGCCAGGCGAGGTAACATGCACGGGTTCTGGAGAGTAGGACGTGGACTTTTCTGGAGGGTACTATTCAACCTTGTGCACCTAGCTAGGATGCACCCCTCCATAGCTAGAGGGAGTATCTGCAGCTGGTTTATACCCATGCACATGGCACACCATCCCAGGAGGTGGGCCGGAACCCCTACTGTAAAGACGAAGAGCCTGGCGAACTCCAGAGCCGTGCACCTGCCGTGATCCCAAGGCCGACTCGGCCTGGAAACGAACCTCTCCCTCCTGGAAACCACCCAGCCTCCTCGGCTTTGGCTTTGAGTCCTTTGGGTTTTCCTCTTGATCGGGCCTGTAAGCTCCCTGAGGCCTGGGGCCCAGAGGCGTCGGTTCTCGGGCAGTGCGGGGACAGAAGGAGAGAGAGCTTGGTGGGCCCGGGCTCAGGGATGGACTCTGGAGGATCTGTGACTGCCTGCTGTGTGTCTGCGAGATTGTGTGTCTGTCCACTTGTCTGGGGCAGAGGGAGCAGAACTTCCACCAGGTTCCCAGAAGGGGGTCCCACCTCCAAGGTCCAAGAAACCCTGCTCTAGGGTCAGCCCTCACCCCCTTTCTGGGGCTCCCTTCTCCGGAGCCTTTTACCAAGCTTCCTTCAGCCCCGGGGACAAGGCCGGGCTCTGTGCGGAGGTGCTGGCCCATGAGGCTCACTGTGAACAGTGAGATCCACCTTCGTCCCCTTCTCCCCTGTGTTCTTTCAACGAGTCAGTGTTTTTTGAACTCTCACAATATGTTACCCAGCCCCCAGGACACTGGCTGTGAGGGCTGGGACAGGAACAGCACCCACTTTCCTTCCTTCAGAGGCCGGACCTGGCCCCTCAGGGAAGGGCAGGGCCTTGCCCAGGGCGCCCGGATGAAGCAGCCTCTCCCACCTCAGCTTCTCAGTGTGGCCTCTGGGTTCCCTTCGCGCCGCCCCAGCTCCCCCTGAAGCTCCCGGAGGTCCCCACCCTGCAATCTCTTCCTGCCCTGCCCTCGCAGACATGACTTCACCTTCCTATCAGCAGTGGCCCAGCCCTGAGAGAAGGGACAGGGCCTCCTTCACAGCCCTGCCCGGGACGGGGCTGGGACACAGGCCTCCCGAGTGGCGCTGATTCAGACTCGATATTAGGATTTTGGGCTTAGGGCTGCATTTGATAAACGGCTTATTTCACCTCGTGAAACCAGAGGCTCTAGTATTTCCAGTTAGTCCCCCTCACCCCAGCCCTTCTTCCTGGAAAAGCTTTACAAAGGGGTTCCTCCAGCTCCCCTCCCACAGGCAACCCGATCAGGGGCTACACCTGTGGTGGGAGTAGGATGCATATCAACATAAGCTGCTTGCACCCACAACCCGCACACTAGATACCAACTTCCCACTCTAGCCCAGGAGAGGGCAGGAGAGGAGGTGGGTGAGGGGAGAGAAGGGACCTGAAGGCACCCAGAAGGGCTCCTCTCTTTTCACCAGCAGCCTAAGCACGGGCATGTCCCCTCCCTCATTTCCTGTGCAGCCCAGGCCCTCTCTCCGGTAGGTGAGGTGGTTGCTGTCCCCAGCATCAACTTTGCCATTTAGTAATTCTGACATTTACATAACGGAGGCCTCAGGTATCAGGACTGGGAGGAGGGCTGAGATGAGGACTAGAGATTGCTGGGAGATTCCTCCCAGCCCTTGCCTCCGGAGGCGGGAGGCCTGCACAGGTGAGCTGCCTGTGTCGGGCTGCTGGCTTCTCCCCTAGTGGGAGAGGGAGAGGGGCGTGCCTTCCGCCCACCGCCAGCCTGACCACCAGGCCTCCCTTGGACGATGTTTTGCTAACTCTGTGGTCATCCTCCCCCAGCCCTGCAGGCCTCTCAGCTGCTCCCATCTGTCCTCCAAGCACCTGAAGGATGGGGGCATTACCGCGGGCAGGGGGGCGGGAGGGGAAGCCAGAGGCAGAAGCATCTGGGGCAATAGGTCTCCGTCCCCTGCTGTGGAAGCAGCTGAGCTCCTCAGGCACTGGGCTGAAGTTTGCTCCTTCTCCAGTTTGTGTGGGAGGAGGGGCTTGGAGCAGAGCCCCCAGTGCAGCCACTGACCTGTCACCCATCCCACCCCCAGTCCTGTGCCTGGGTGGTCCGTGGTCTGCAGCAGGATGGGAGGGGCCGATGAGGAAACCTCTGCTCTAGGAAGGGACTGAGCTTTTTCACTGGGGAGTGAGAACCAGGACACTTTCCCCTGGGGCCTACTCTGCCCTATAAAACTTAAACAGATCAACTTTGCAGATGGCATCACAGCTCCTGCCAGCCACAATCTCCTTACCTCTGCCTGCGGGCTAGAGCGCACCTTGTAGGCCATTCCTGGCAGGAATCCTCTCCTAGCCACTCTCATCTCTTCCTTGTCCCCACCCTCTCTTGTACCCCCATCCCCACCAATCTCTTCTAGTCAAACTTCTCCACCTCCTCCATCCCCCTGGCAGCTTTGTTTATTACTCCCAGAACCATGACACCATCTATAATAGGGGTGTCGAACTCAATCAGAGAAGGGGCCAAAATCTAAAATCCAGCCTAAATCGCGGGCCGAATGGTTTACTGAACAGTCATAAACTGTCATTGTGATGGAAACGCAGTGGAGTGCAGTGATGACAGCGCGGTGCGGGCCACATTGCAAGGCCTGGCGGGACGGATTTGGCCCGCGGGCCTTGTGTTTGACACATGTGATCTATAATAATAAAAACATGATATGCAAATTGACCAAATGGCTGAAAAGCAGAACCACCATCCTGACAATCATGCTATGACATACACTGGCACCAGGCCAGCCAAGGAGGGCGCGATGCGATTGGTTGGGGGACCCCCATCATCACCCCATGATTACCCTACAGAGGGAGGCCCAGGTCACTGGCCGGTGGGACAGGAGGGGGCTCTAAGATTGTCCCAAAGAGGGTGGCGCTGTGGCGATAGGCGTGGCCTTCTTCGCTGTAGATCACAGGGCTCCTGGACTGTGAGAAGGGAGAAAGCACAGGCCAGGCTGAGGGGGACCCCCCCCCCCTCCAAATGCATGAATTTTGTGCACGGGGCCTCTAGTAGGAATATAATATCGAGCATGTCCACAGTATTTTTATGTGCCATTTCTATGTGTTCAAAACACTTTGGACTAATTCATTTAGTGCTCCTGGTGACTCTGTGAAGGAAGTACTATTATCGCCCCCACTTCACAAATGAGGAGTCTGACACACTGGAAGACAGTAAGAGTGAGTTAATCTAAGGGCTGAAGAAACAAGGAGACATTTGGAACAGCTGTCCTTGTCCAACGATTAAAGCTTTGCTTTGTTTTTTTAAATTACTGAGTAAAGCGTGCAGCAGACCTCCCTGACCCTTGCTCTATCCACCCCTAATCCTCAAGAGCTAAAGACACAAAGAGATGAAATGCAGGGGACTCACTGGAGGGACCCTCTGCCAGGTCCACATCCACCTTCCCCCAACCAAGGAGCCGGCCACAGGAGGGAAGGAGGGTGGGGACCAGAGCAGATAGGGCTCCTGGGGTCCCATCTCCATTCCTCAGGCCTCCTTCCCCACACCACTCTGCTTCTCACTCACCCCCACTTTTCTTTGCCTCTCTCAGAGAGAGCAGGCACTCACCTGCAGGCACTGGCCTCCTGGGTGCTGGGAAGGTGTTCTGACCTCCTGGGAGGGGATAGCCCCACAGGGCTGGCTTAGGAGCCCAACCGGGGTCTTTTTTGCTGATTCTGCTGTGGCCCTTCTCCCTGTTATCCCCCTCCCTCTGCCTCTCAGGACCAAACCAAACGCCACTCTCAAATGGCTAATGCAAGCCCCATGCTGCTCCTGGTCCATTGTCCGCTCCTAGGAGTACCCTGAATGTGCACCCTCTGTCCCAGGAGAAGGGGCAGAAAGCCTCGTAGCATGAATGGAGAGGAAGTGAGAGAACAGTTGAGCCCTGGGAGGTTAGACAGGGAAGTGATTGCAGAGATGTCAGCCAGGCCACTGGGAGCAGGTGAGGGAGATCCTAGCATGGGATCCAGGAAGAGCACAGGATTGTGGGATGATGGATGGGTTCAATGTGCTGATACACCTACCTGGGTGATGTGTGTTGTATTGATTAAAAATTAATGCATAGCCCTGGTGGGGTAACTCAGTTGGTTAGAGTATCGCCCTGATACACCAAGGTTGCAGGTTCAATCTTAGTTAGGGCACATACAAGAAGCAACCAATGAATGCATAAATAAGTGGAACAACAAAATTAAAAAAAATTTAAAAAATTGCCCTAGCCTCTTTGGCTCAGTAGATAGAGCATCGGCCTGTGGACTGAAGTGTCTCAGGTTTGATTCTGGTCAAGGGCAAGTACTTGGATTGCAGGCTTGATCCACAGTGTGCAGAAGGCAAATGATCCATGTGTTCCTTTCACATCAATGTTTCTCTCTCTGGCTCTCCCCCTCCCTTCTTACTCTCTCAAAACATCAATGAAAAAATATCCTCAGGTGAGGAATAACAAAAACATAAATTTATATAAATTTAAAAATTAAAAATTTAGCTCAGCCAGTGTGGGTCAGTAGTTGAGTGTTGACATATAAACCAGGAGATCATGGTTTGATTCCTGATCAGGGCACATGCCCAGGTTGTGGGTTAATCCCCAGTATAGGGCGTGCAGGAGGCAGCCAATCAATGATTTTCTCTCTCTCTCTCTCTCTCTCTCTCTCTCTCTCTCTCTCTCTCTCTCTCTCTCTCTCTCTCTCTCTCTCTCGATTTCCAGATTTTTATTTCTGGAACTGTACAGGTACTAAAGTATAACAAATACAAAATAATGCTTAAAAAATCAGTGTTTATGTACAAATATTAAAATCAATGCAACAACAGCAACTTCCTCTTGAACATCTGTTAGATCTTAAGTGAAGGAAGCCAATTAGAAAAGGCACATACTGTATGATTGCAATCAAATGGCATTCTGGAAAAGGCAAGACTATGGAGACAATAAAAGGGGCAGTAGTTGCCAGAGGCTGGGGAGAGGAAGCAGTAGCCTAGGTGAGATGTTGTTGGTGATGGAGAGAGGTAAGGGGCATTGATGTGAGAAGTGTTTTCGGTTTGCTGATGAATTAGATGTAAGGGTGAGAGCAAGAGAGGGATGAGGCACAGCAGCTTTCATTTTGGCTAGTCAACTGAGTGGAGAAAGGTAGTACTATTAAATAAAGCAGGAAAGAATGGGGAGGCTGAGGAAAAAGATCTTTTGGTAACTTTTATGTATGTGTGTGTAGGGAGAATGATTGGGAAAGGAATTCTATTTTGGACGTAAAAAATTTGCAGCATCGCCGAAACTGGTTGGGCTCAGTGGATAGAGTGTCACCCTGCGGATGAAAGGTCCAGGTTCAATTCCGGTCAAGGGCATGTACCTTGGTTGCTGGTAAACCCCCAGTAGGGGGTGTGCAGGAGGCAGCTGATGGATGTTTCTCTCTCATCCATGTTTCTAACTCTCTATCCCTCTCCCTTCCTCTCTGTAAAAATCAATAATATATATATATATATTTCCCCCCACAATCAATATAAAGTCATTTATTTTTAAATAGCAATAAAATAATCAAGTGTACTTCTTAAAAAATACAAACAACAACAAAAACCTTCACTTATATTGTATTCCAAACTATAAGCCCCAGATCTCAATCTCAGGTGAGCAAAAGCCTGTGATTAGAGCTTGTCTGGCCTTGCTGCTAGAGCCAGTCCACTGTCAACTTCATAGCTATGGGCAAGAGGCATCCCCTTGGCTCTGTCTGAGTGCTGAATGATGACTGGAAGTAGATTTTGCAAAGGAAACCAATGGGCAGTGCCTGGATGAGGGTGCTCGTAAAATATATATATTTTTAAAAAGTTTGCAGTATCTCTTAGCTAAGTGGAGGTGTCAGGGAGGTGGTTGAATGTCTGGAGCTTAGAGGTCAGAGTTGGTATTTAAAGCCTTATTACCAAGTGAGATCACCTAGGCAAGGAAGACTGTATGTGGAGGAGGCAGAGGGATAAAAGAGGAGAACCGAATAGGTGCAGTGTCTCCAGAATCCAGTAGAATGAGTGTGCAAGAAGTGACCGATGGGTCTACTGTTTCAGGAAGGTCAAGGAAGAAGATTATGGTTCATTGGACTTGGCAATCTAAAGGCATTGGTGACTTGGCAAACGTTGTTTGGAAGCTGGACAGGAGGTAAGAAAGTAGAGGTGGGATCCAAGATGGCTGCGCCCAGGTGAACACCTAGCCGCAGCCGCACACAACAATTTCAATAAAATACAACTAAAATATAAAACGGACATTGCCCAGAACTACAGGAAGGTTGACTGACTGGAAATTCTACAGCGAGAAGCAAGGAGAAAACCAGAAGGAGGTGTGGAGGAGCTGGAAAAGCCAAGGTACGGAGACGCGGCGCGCGGAGAGGACGGAGCCGGAGAGGAGGGAGGCCGAGTGCCTGGCGGGCGTTCCCTAGCGGAAAGGAGATAAAACTCCGACTGTGCTGGGCCCCCGACTGCTCTGATCCCCAGTTTTAAGCCAGACCCCGGGGACTCAGGCTCTGCCATAGGGAGCCGGGCTGTAAGGCGGAACCCCGGGGAGAGGCGAAAGGAGGTCCCGGAGGCGCGCACACTGCGCGCAGAGAAAGGACGGTCGGCTGTGCCGCGGGATTGCCCTGACGGGAAGGAGACTGGGGCTCCAGACTGCTCTGAACGCCACCTCCAACTCCACTTCCAACTGAACTGAACCCCAATACCGGGCTCATTGGGGGAGAGCATAGACTGTTTGGCAGCAGGCGAAAATCGAGGGCACCTTTCTCTCAGAGGCGCCGGCAGCAGCGAGCACTGAAGGACCCGCATAGGGCGGGGCTGACAGAAGCCAAGGCTGTAGGCTCCACCCTGAAACCCCGTCCCATCTGTAACTGCGAAATGCGACAACAAAATAGATCACAAACGAAAGAAATGGAGGACAAAAAGCGTCTGGATATAGAGTTCAAATCTACGCTTACAAGGTTTTTCAAGAATTTCCTAGAAAAGATGGATAAGGCCTACGAGGATATGAAAAGAGATCAACTAGAATTAATAAGGAGTCAACAAGAAATAAAGAATACATTGTCTGAAATAAAAAATATTTTACAGAGTCCTAAAAACAGAAGGGAAGATCGCAAGAATCAAGTCAAAGATTTGGAACATAAAGAGCCAGAAGACACTCCTCCACAGAAGCTAGAAGGCAAGAGAATCCAGAAAATTGAAGATAATGTAAGAAACCTCTGGGACAACTTCAAGCGAACCAACATCAGAATTATGGGGGTCCCAGATGATGAGAGAGAGCAAGATATCGAAAACATACTGAAAGAAATAGTGATAGAAAACTTCCCCCATCTGGTGAAAGAATTAGACTTACAAGTCCAGGAAGCATACAGAACTCCAAACAAAAGGAATCCAAAGAGGACCACACCGAGACACATCATTATTAAAATTCCAAGAGCAAAAGACAAAGAGAGAATATTAAAAGAAGCAAGAGCAAAGAAGGTAGTAACCTATAAAGGAGCACCTATACGATTGTCAGCTGACTTCTCAACAGAAACCATGCAGGCCAGAAGGGAATGGCAAGAAATATTCAAGGTGATGAATAGCGAGAACCTACAGCCAAAAATAATCTACCCAGCAAAGCTATCACTCAGAATCGAAGGCCAGATAAAGAGCTTCACTAATAAAAAAAAGCTAATGGAGTTCATCACCACCAAACCAGAATTATATGAATTGCTGAAGGGGGTTCTTTCAGAAGAGAAGGTAAACAAAGATAAAAATTATGAACAACAAATACGTAACTATCAACAAGTGAATCTAAAAACCAAGGAAATTAAAAAAAAATCTGATGAACAATATTAACTGTTGAATATAATAGAATCAGAGATATGGAAGGGGAGTGAACTGACGATTCTTGGGGAAAAGGGGAGAGGGGGGCGTGGGAAGAGACTGAACATAAACTGTGCACCTATGGATGAGGACAATGGGGAGAGGGGAAAGGGCAGAGGGTGGGGTGGGAACCTGGTGGAGGAGAGCAATGGTGGGGGGGGGGGGGAAAAGGAACATTTGTAATAATATGAACAATAAAAACTTATTAAAAAAAAAAAAATATATACGCCGGATTTCACAGAGTGAGCATGAAAAAAGGAATATAAATAAATAACAATGGATAGTTCTTATAATAATATTCTAAAATACTATTTTGGGGATTTGGGATTAAACAAAATATATTAAAATTAAAAAAAAAAAAAAAAAAAAAAAAAAAAAAAAAAAAAAAGAAAGTAGAGGTGATGGCGCAGACAACTCTGGAGCATTTCTGCTGTGAAGAGCAAAGAAACGAGACAACAATTTGGCTAGTGCTTCTTCCCGCTGCTTTGACCTGCCTATTGATTCTTGTGCCAGAATCACAGTTTTGTAAAAAACCATTATAGTTGAAACTGGTTTGGCTCAGTGGATAGAGCGTCGGCCTGCTGACTGAAAGGTCCCAGGTTCAATTCCGGTCAAGGGCATGCACCTTGGTTTCCGGCACATCCTTAATAGGGGGTGTGGAAAAGGCAGCTGACCGATGATTCTCTCTCATCGATGTTTCTAACTTCCTATCCCTCTCTCTTCCTCTCTGTAAAAAATCAATAAAATATGTTTTTTTTAAAACACCATTATAGCTCTATAACAGTTTAATATTTATGAAAATTATTTTTAAATCATTGCAACTTTATAATTAGCTTAATATTTATGTAAATGAATACATATTACCCAAGGGAGCATTTTTTTTGCCATACATCCTATTTGCCTCTCTTCTTTTCCCAAAGGTTCTTCAGAATTTTGCCTATTAGTCTTACAGGTGTGTGTTAGAATAATTATTTCAAATTTTTAAAATTTCATTGATATTTTATTTTAATTGGAATAGTACTCAACATATAAATAAAAAATTTAATGACCTTATAAAATGAGAGGTTGATCCAAAAAGAAGATTTGTCTCTACATTTATCAAGATCTTTTTCTTTTTTAAAGTTTTATTGATGTATAGTTGACAAAATTATAATGTATTTAAACTGTATAATGTGATAATTTGATGTACATATACATTATGAAAGTATTTATTGAGGCCTCTTTTATATCTCTCAGTAAAGTTTTCTTCACATAGGTTCTTTTCATTTTGTGGAAAGTTTCTTTCTTTAAAAATATTTTGCCTATGTAAAATGTAATTTTTCTTTAAATTCTTATGTAGAAAAGCTATTGATGGGAATATTTTGCTTTAATTTAATTACATTTTTTTCCTAATGTTCTCCAAATGTTTCATGTTATAATGATATTTTGGCTTCTCATTACTCTTTTCCAATATTTTACATTTATTATTACTTCTCCTCTTCCTCCTTTCTCTACTTCTCTTCATCTTCCTCCTCCTTTTTCTTCTCATCTTTTTGCAATGGCAACAATTTGCAAGTCAAAGTTAAATGTCAGCATTAATAGCAGAATCTCCATTTTTACATTTTTTAATGAATATTTTTTATTTTTACTTTTAAAATATATTTTTATTGATTTCAGAGAGGAAGGAAGAGAGAGAGAAATAGAAACATCAATGATGAAAGAGAATCATTGATCAGCTGCCTCGTGCATGCCCCACACTGGGGACTGAGCATGTGTCCTGACCAGGAATTGAATCATGACTTCCTGGTTCATAGGCTAGGCAATGACAGTTTTCTTAGTTAGCCTATTGAAATATTATTTAATGCATCTAAATTGATATTGAAAAAAATATATTGTCATTCAGAAGAGTATATAAAAGTACATGCAAAAAGGGGAAAAATGTATATATTATTTTAAACCAAATAATAAAGTGAATACCCATATATATCTACCACATAGGGTAAGAAATAGGACATGACCACTATCTTAGAATCCCTGAGTTCCGCTCCCCCATCATATCCACTTCCCTGTTGCCTCCTCCACCCCAGGGAAGAAGTCTTTTGACCTCCAGGTAAATCCCCCTCTTGCTTTTGTTTATCATTTCACCACATACGTGTATATTCCCAAATAACGCTGAGATGCAAGTATAATCCTAACTGGGAAAGGAAAGGGCGATCTCATGCTAGATGAAGACTTCGGGAGAAGAGGTGCCCTGAGCCTCTGGATCTTGGTGTGGCTTTGGCTTCTCTGAGAGTTAACAAGGGCCTTTGCTGGGACTACCCGTGGGCAAGGTCATGAGGGGGTCCTGGAAACACAGAACTCCCTGAAGCAAGGGCTGTAGTGCCAGCCAGACCTTGAAGAGCTGGATGGAACATGGTCAGAGGCAGTGGCTGCTTTGTGCTCCCTGCTTCCTAGCTCACTCCTATCTCCTTCTCTCAGGGTGGGCAGGTCAAAGCGGAACATTGCGGGCAGCAGGGCCTGGAGAGGAGAACAGCCTCAGCGCACTTGGTCAAAACAAGGCAAGTGTAAGTAAGAATGGGAGCAGGCTCACCCAAATATTCTGGCCTGAGATTCCAAAGCTGGTCCCCCAGCACCCAGGGTCTTGGCAGTGACCCCAGCAGAGGCTCCTGATTAGTGACACTGCTCCGACCTGAACTGGGACTTGCGGAGTACAGCTGACACCCGGGTGTCCCCTCACCATCTTCCAAGGAGCTCTGTCGCCTCTGCCTTTGGTGCATCTGCGTCCTGCAGCCCATGTTTTCTTTCTTGATTTACTTTCTGGTTTCGGTGGAGCATTTTTTCTAGTATTTTTTTTAGAAACTGCATGGGAGGTAACTTTTTGAAGTCTTATATGTCTGAAAATGTTTATATTCTATCATTTTACTTGATTGCTTGAATGGATAGAAATTCTAGATTGAAAGTAAATTTTTTTTCAGCATTTTGAAAGCATTGCTTTTGAACTACTAGTGTTGCCTTGGTGTGGGTTTACCTTCAGCCACAATCTTGGGTCTTGGTGAACGCACCCTTATGGTCTGGTAACTCATGTCCTTCTGTTCTTTTTTTTATTTTATTTTATTTTTTTATTGATTTTTTACAGAGAGGAGGAGAGAGGGATAGAGAGCTAGAAACGTCGATGAGAGAGAAACATTGACCAGCTGCCTCTTGCACACCCCCTACCGGGGATGTGCCCTCAACCAATGTACATGCCCTTGACCAGAATCGAACCTGGGACCTTTCAGTCCACAGACCGACGCTCTACCACTGAGCCAAACCGGTTTCGGCAAGTATCCTTCTGTTCTGGAAAATGTCCTCAACTTAGTTCATTGGTGATTTTCTCCCTTCCATTTTCCTCTCTTTTCTTTTTCTTTTCTTTCTGAAACTTCTATAATAATAATAATAATTATGATGATGATTACTCATCACTGGAGGATATTTTTCCATTGATTTTTAGAAAGTTTCTTTCTGAAACTTCTATAATAATAATAATTATGATGATGATTACTCATCACTGGAGGATATTTTTCCATTGATTTTTAGAAAGGTGGGGGGAAACAGAGAGAGAGCTGGGGATTGTACCTGCAACCAGGTATGTGTCTTTGACTGGAATCAAACCCAGGTCCCTTCAGTCCACCGGCTTCGGCTGAAATGTCTATTAATTTGATGTTGAACTCCTAGAATTGTCCTCTAAGGTTCTTATCTTTTCTGGCCTATATGTTCTATCTCTTAGTATGTATGTTTTACTTTCTAGGGAGATTTAATCAACCTTATCTTCCTTATCTTTCTACAGGTGTTATTGTCTCTGCTGTTGTGATTTTATTTCTCAAGACATAGTTGTTGCTGTTGCTATGCTCCGGATGTTCCTTTGTATAGCCAATTGTTCTTATTTCATGGATAGTGTATCTTTTCTTACCTCTCTAAGGCTATTAACAGTGGTGGTTTGGACACTTTCTTTTCTCTGCATAACTTGTTTCCTCCAAGTTGCTTTTTCTGGGTGTTGGTTTTATCTCTCTCTCCTGCTTGAGAAGATGTCCTGGACATCTGGTGACCTGATACCATGAATAAGGCTGTGGGATGGGAGGGAAGCTAGTCAGAGACTGAGCTCACAGGCTTGGGTTGCCTCTGTCGGGTGATTTCGCTGGGAAAACGCCTGTGTCAGTATCTTTAGCCTTTCCTTTTGGACTAGTGACATACCCCAGAGCAGAGTCTTCCAGTCTCCTGCCTAGATGCCGAAGGTCCTGCTCCCAGAGCTTTGTGAGTCCAATGGTGGGAGAAGGCTCAGGGTCTGCGCACTCAGCATCTCATACGACAAGTAATCCTCTTGCTTTCACAATATTCAGCATAGTATCTCCATTCATAACCGTACGTGAAGCTTCTCCAACCCAATACCCTCCATTTTCCCTTCTTCAGAGTAAGTCCTCGGGACTCGCTGGGAGAGAGGAGGGGCTGTTTTCCAGTGACTTGGAGTTCTAACTCCTTCACTTCTTGGTCCTTATATTAGCAATCTCTCCCACCGTTCCAGAGGTACCTCGGGTTGCAAAGTTCTGTGCCTTCTGAGAACCTTGCACTCTAAGACAGGTTGGCCCTCAGTTCCCTCCACTGCCATCTGACACATCTTTTTCTGCAGGGCTGAAAAGTCAGTAACCGCAAGGGTGTCTGCCATCCTCCTTCAAAACGTTTGTGGCTGTTGTCTTTTCCCCCTGTTTGCTCCATCCTTGTGGGTTTAAAGCGTGATTTAAAAGTCTCTTTATTGACATTTTAGTGGGGCTTGGGGAGGGCATGAAATTAGAAGTATTCATTCAACTGCCATCTTAATCCAGAGCCCTAACTTTCCCTTTCAATATATATTTTAAAATATAATTCCTGGGAATAACCCTACTTGGTCGTGGAGGATTGCTATTTTAATGTAATGGGGTTTGTTTATTTCTGTCTTTCCATTTAGAAGTCATTAAGTGAACATGACTAGCAGGAAATGAGCCTCTCTGTGAGGAAGATTCAAGGAAAATGTCTCTAAGCGAGATCATTTTTGTTCAGTATCTGAGAGAAAACCAGGGCTGGGTCCCAGGATGCAGCCTCCAGGCAGCATCTAAAGGACCAGAGGCCATAGCGAGCTGTGAGGGAGTGCCCTCACACAATGTTTTGCCTAAGGACCCAGAATAAGTCTCAGGCTTCATGTGACATTCCTGGGAGAGGGGCTCAGTGGGTGGGTCTGATTTTATCTTCTATCAGTTGGGGGAATTTTGTGATAAGAAACTGAGACCTGGCTTCCTTTTATATTTAAAAACATTTTTATTAAATGTATCGAGGTGGGGCTGCGCCCAGGTAAACACCTAGCCACAGCCGCACACAACAATTTCAATAAAATACAACTAAAATATAAAATGGACATTACTCAGAACTACAGGAAAGTCGACTGACTGGAAATTCTACAATGGGAAGCAAGGAGAAAACCAGAAGGAAGGAGCTGTAAAAGCTCAAGGTACGGAGACACGCGGCGCGCGGAGAGGACGGAGCCGGAGAGGAGGGAGGCCAAGTGCCTGGCTGGTGTTCCCTAGCGGGAAGGAGATAAAACTCTGACTGTGTTGGGCCCCAGTTGTGACTGCTCTGAACCCCAGTTCTAGGCCAGACCCCGGGGACCCAGGCTCATCCATAGGGAGCTGGGCTGTAAGGCAGAACCTCGGGGGAGCGGTGAAAGGAGGTCCCGACGGCGCGCACATTGCATGCAGAGAAAGGATGGTCAGCTGTGCCTCAGGATTGCCCTGGCAGGAGGAGACTGGGGCTCTAGTTTGCTCTGAACGCCACCTCCAACTCCACTTCCAACTGAACTGAACCCCAATACCGGGCTCATTGGGGGAGAGCCATAGACTGTTTGGCAGCAGGCGAAAATTGAGGGCACCTTTCTCTCAGAGGCGCTTTGCAGCTAGTACTGAAGGACCCTGAGACGCAGCAGCCGCATAGAGCGGGGCTGATGGAAGCCAAGGCTGTAGGCTCCACCCTGAAATCCCATCCCATCTGTAACTGCGAAATGCGACAACGAAATATCAATAGATCACAAACGAAAGAAATGGAGGACAAAAAGCGACTGGATATAGAGTTCAAATCTACGCTTATAAGGTTTTTCAAGAATTTCCTAGAAAAGATGGATAAGACCTATGAGGATATGAAAAGAAATCAACTAGAATTAATAAGGAGTTATCAATAAATGATAAGGGATCAACAAGAAATAAAGAATACATTGTCTGAAATAAATAATATTATACAGAGTCCTAAAAACAGAATGGAAGATCGCAAGAATCAAGTCAAAGATTTGAAACATAAAGAACCAGAAGACACTCCTCCACAGAAGCTAGAAGGCAAGAGAATCCAGAAAATTGAAGATAATGTAAGAAACCTCTGGGACAACTTCAAGCGAACCAACATCAGAATTATGGGGGTCCCAGAAAATGAGAGAGAGCAAGATATCGAAAACATACTGAAAGAAATAGTGACAGGAAACTTCCCCCACCTGGTGAAAGAATTAGACTTACAAGTCCAGGAAGCGCACAGAACTCCAAACAAAAGGAATCCAAAGAGGACTACACCAAGACACATCATAATTAAAATTCTTAGAGCAAAAGACAGAGAGAATATTAAAAGAAGCAAGAGCAAAGAAGGTAGTTACCTATAAAGGAGCACCTATACGATTGTCAGCTGACTTCTCAACAGAAACCATGCAGGCCAGATGGGAATGGCAAGAAATATTCAAGGTGATGAATAGTAAGAACCTACAGCCAAAGATAATCTATCCAGCAAAGCTATCACTCAGAATCGAAGGTCAGATAAAGAGCTTCACTAATAAAAAAAAAAGCTAAAGGAGTTCATCAACACCAAACTAGAATTATATGAAGTGCTGAAGGGGGTTCTTTCAGAAAAGGGGAGAGGGGGATGTGGGAAGAGACTGAACATAAACTGTGCACCTATGGATGAGGACAATGGGGAGTGGGGAAAGGGCAGAAGGTGGGGTGGGAACCTAGTGGAGGAGAGCAATGATGGGGGGGGGGGGAAGGAACATTTGTAATAATATGAACAATAAAAACTTATTTAAAAAAATAATAAATAAATTAAAAATAATAATAAATAAATAAATGTATCAGGGTGATATTGGCTAATAAAATTTTATAGATTTCAAGTGTATGATTCTATAATACATATTCTGTATTTTGCATCCATAGTCAAGTTGGATGCCTTTCAAAAATGAAACCCAGTGCTGGTTTGGTCCCCAGAATCATTCATTTGTTTGTTCTTCAGGTATTAATATTCACTGAGCACTACCATGGGCAACGCGCTATGCCCAGCGCTCTATACATGTCCTAGGTAACTCTGTAAGCACCCCCTGGAGAGCCGTGAAGAGCAGCTAGGGAGGGGTCAGGATCACATACAGAGGTGTGACACGGTGACAATCATTTGTGTGTGTGTGTGGCTTGTGATGAGGAATAAGTGAGGGGATTCCTGGCACACAGTAGGATGTCTGGGTTTGAGGGACAGCTTTATGTGGTGCAGGGAGCCTCCCGTGTTTTATATCCTCCCCGCTTATACTTTCAAATACTAGCATTTTTGGAGGAACACCTGAAGGGATTTAGAGACTCAAAACAACATAGATGAGTCAATCCCACTTGTGACAGCGTAGCAAGGACCATGAAGCACTCACAGTGACCACCCTGCTCTCTACTCATCTTCATCCCATGGCAGCCCTCCTGGGCCCTCATGTTCCCGAGGCAGCACACTTTCTTTGGCTTCACTGTTTTCCTCCCGCTCCTGATTGGAAACATGTTGTAAGCTTAGCTCACTATTCTCTCTGGCAGACATTTCTGAAATTCTAAGTACTTCGAGAGATCAGTTTTAACAAAAACAGAAATATTGCCCACATGCATTGACACTCGCCAGTCCACCTGTGCCTAGGAGAGGCGCTCCGAGGAGCAGTACAGCTGTTGAAAGCCCCCAGGAGGTGGAGAGGGCAGCCCAGGGACTGGGTTCAAGTCTCTGCAAATTGAGAGATTTGGGGCACATTTGTTAATTTTCTGAGCCTTCATTTACCTAATCTGTGAAATGGGAACACACAGAGTCTTGTGTTGAGGACTCATGAGACAAAAGGTGTAGAGGTAAGTGCCTATTACATTCACAGCTCCATAACTGTAGTGGGTCTTCTTCCATGGGGTGACATTCTGGAGCCAGGGGTGTGTGTGTGTGTGTGTGTGTGTGTGTGTGTGTGTGTGTGTGTACACACGAGTGCGCGCGTGCGCGCGGTGCTCAGGCCCGGGTGTGTTCCCGGGAAGGCGTGGGTGCGGGTGGCTGCGTGTGATGGGCCGCCCCGGGGGTGCGTGGCTGCCCGCGCCGGGCTGAGACCGAGGCGCCCGCGCCCGCCGCGGAGGATGGGCAGCTGCGGGTGAAGGAGCGCGTGGGGAAGCGGGCACAGACGTGCGCGCCTGCCCGCTGGCCCGGGTGGGTGGGGGGCGGACCTCGGCCGCAGGAGGGTGGGAGGAGGAGGAGGAGGAGGGGAGGGGGCCAGAGCCAGGGAAGGGGGTGGGAGGCGGGCCGACCGCGGTGCGGCGGAGCGGGGCGCGGGCGCTCAGCCGAGAGGCGGTGCCGGAGGAAGCGGGAGCCGGAGCGGCCGGGCAGGGGACAGCGCTGTGGCCGCCGCCGGGCCGGCCAGCCCCGGGCAGCGCGCTGGCCAAGCCGAGGTGGCGGGCACCGGGCACGACCGAGAGGACCGGCGCGACTCCGCGGAGCGCTGCCAGCGGGGCGCCAGGGCCGCCACCTCCCGCCTCCGGGACCTGGCAGCGGAAACGCCTCCGAGGGGGCAGGTGGGCCAGTGCGTGCGGGGCGGGGGGGGGGGGGGGGGGAATGTGTGCGTGTGTGTGTGTGTGCGCGTGTCTGCAGCGTGTGTGTGTGTGTGCGCGCGCCTGCAGCGTGTGTGGCGGGGATGCTGTGTGATGTGTGTCTGTAAGGAGTGTGCGATGTGTGCAGGGGTGTGTGCCTCTCCGTGTGACTGTCTTCTGTGTGTGTCTGTGAGGCAGGGGTGTGTGTAGGGGTGGGATGGGGGTGGGGGGCTGGGAGCTCATAGAAACCCATGCAGGAGGGAGGGCACTCGGCAGGACGGAATGTGTGTGTGTGTGTGTGTGTGTGTGTGTGTGTGCACACTTGTGTGCAAGGCTGTGTGAAGGGTGAGTGGGGGAGTGTGTCATGGGTGCTAGGTGTGGCTGTGTGTGAAGTACGGGTGCTGGGTGCACATGTGTCCCCGGCTCACCCTCCCCTTCCCCATCGGAGGTGTGTGCAGGGAAGGGTTCCTGGGGAGGGGGTGTAAGCTCCTGCAGCAGCGCCTTGCCTGCCTGGCCATCTTCCCCAGGAAACCAGAGACGGCCAAGCTGCCCCTCCCCCAAATACTAGGGTTAAAGGGAAGGGAGCAGGCCAAGCCCCAGGAAAGAGGGGAAAGGCTGAAGGGACAGAGCTTCTGGCGGACCAGGGAGCTCACTCGGCTGCCTTCTCCATCGGCGCCAGATCCCCGAGCCCGGGCTTGCCCCTCCCAGGCCCTGTACTCCTGGGTCTGGGTGAGTAGAGGGCCAACCGAAGACGTTGTGGGGGTGGGCCTGGGTTGAGACTCGTCTGTGAGGGCTCGCTTGCTCACAGAAGGGCGCTGGGCGCACAGGAGCCTCCATCAATATCTGAGGTTGGAAGGGAGGACAGAAGAGAGGGCGGGAAGGGATCTGCGTCTGGGAGTCAGGTCCATCCCATCTACTATCAGTCAAGGATGAGAGCAGCTGGTTGTGGTCTCACCCCGCACTGAGCAGGTGCGGGAGGCAGGGGTCTGGGGAGAGGGGCCTTAGGGAAACTGAAGGGGAGAGATTTGTGCTGGGCGCTGAAAGGAGGAAGGAGCTGGCAGCTCTCCTGGGAAGAGCCCTTTGCATCCTCCTCCCCACCCCCTGCTTCTCTGTGATCAGAAGCCTCTCTCTGGGGCCATTTCCCGCAGGCAGCCAGGGCTCACGGTGCCTCTCCTTCCTCCAGGACCTCCGCGCTCCGAAGGTGCTGAAGAGCTGAGTCCCTTACCCACGGAGGCTGCCTGAGACCCCGTGGGGCCATGGCGGGCCATGGCTGTCTGGGGCTGGGGCTGTTCTGCTGGGTCCTCCTCGCTGTCCCCGTGGGCCCCCAGCCTGCTTCCTCCATCCCGGGCGCCCCTCTCACCACGCTGACCCCACCACCTCAGAGCGAGGCCTCTATGCTGTCCCTCAATCTGGGACTGAACTTCAAATTCCACCTTCGGGGACCTGCTTCGGCCTGGGGGGCGCCCGTCACGGAGACCCACCCGCTGTCCCCCGGGCAGAGCCAGGAGCTGGAGGAGGAGGCGGCCAGTGGACTGAGGACTGACCCGCTTTGGGATCTGCTGGTGGGCTCCCTGGGGAACTACTCCCCAGAGTGGGGTTCCGCTGAAGGCAGCGCCACCCCCTGGGCCTCCTCCCTGCCTCTGGAATCCACTTCCCCCCTCTCTGGGCCCACCACCCGGCCTACTGCCCCCTACCAGCCCAGGGCGGGCACTATGACCTGGGACACTGCCCTGATGGCCACAGCACCTCCGTCCAGCGCCCCCAGGCCCCAGCAGACGGAGCTGGAAGTGCAGTTTGACATGTCCCTGAGAGCAGGGGCAGCCCCCACGCTCGGGCATCGGACCCTGCCCCTGCTGCCCAGTCTGCGGGCCAGCCTGGCAGAGATTGCTGGGCGCCTGGGACCGTTCGGTGAGTACCCACCCCGCCCTGGGGATAGCCCCTGCTGGGCTGCCTGGCAGGGAGGAGGAAGCCTCAGCTGGGCTCCCTTTGCAGGGTTCTTCGGCACCACTCTGTCCCCTCTCCGGAACTTCTCAGGCGGGAGCCCGCCGGGCCCGGCGGCGTCCCCGAGCGCTGCCTCCAGAGCCTCTGCTTTGCCGGGTGAGTGCTGGCTTCATGGCCACAAGCATTTACAGACTTCCTCTGCGCGGCAGGCACCGGACCCGGGGCCTATGCAGCACGCCCTTGCTTCCTTGGCTCCAGGGGAGGTCTGCATTGCTTCTTCCTGGCCCTGGGACGTGGGCCCCTGCTCCCAGGGGGACATCCTCTCCTTGCCCTGTTAAGTTTGGTTTGGTCCATGGAACTTAGCTCGTGGCAGACACGTGGCTCTCATTCCTGGGACGGTGGCTCTCTGAGGGCAAGTTCTGGGGAAAGACTGGCTTCTCCACCAAAAGCCCAGAAGCCAAGGCTGTAAGATGGCACTCAAACCCGGCGTCCTCCCTCTGCAGGGTCCTTTGGCACCACGCTGTTCCCACCCCCGTCCTCCCTGGATAGCAAGCTTGCAAGCCCAGGCCCACCAGGCCCACTAGACCCAACTGCTTCTCTGAGCGCCGCCTCCGTTGCAACCACATTGCTAGGTAAGCGCCCCATTCATGTGAGCTTGACAGTTATTCATTGAGCACTTACTACAGGTTAGCCACTAATGGGTGTCCCGGGACCCTTTGGTTTCATTGTCATTTAATCATAATCGCCGTTCTCTTCATCATCACCATGGAGATACATGTTCATGGCTTGAGAACAGGGTTGCTGGGGCCAGTCCCACACAGAGTTAAGTAATGGTCCTTGGAGAGTTTTGCAATCCCGGGCAGAGCAGGATGTGGACACATGTATCAGGGGCAAACAGACACCGGAACTCCCTCATGAATTCCACAGCCTCTGTGCCAACCTCACCCGCCACTCCTGTCTGTCTGGCCCGATCCCTGTCCCAAACCCAGACTTGGGGCTCTCCCCTTTGCTGCCAGATCTGACATGACAGGCTGTCAGATACGGGCAGGGCTGGGCTCCTCACTGGGAAGATCGTGAGCAGACAGATGCCGCCCTCGTTCAGGAAAGCATCCAGACGAGCTGCTGGTGCAGAGGAAAGACCGGAAGCCCCGGAATCTTGAGACTTGGCTTTGAATCCGAGTTACTAACTGGCTGGGTGACGTTAGGGCAAGTTATTTGGTGTCCCTGAGCCTAAATTTTCTTCAGATATCTAGGGCTTAATAATAGCACTTATTCTGTTATTGTGAGCTTCCAGGGAATGTAAGCTCCTGGCATGAGGCTGGGCACAAAGTAGAAGCTCATTCAATAGTTGCTGTTAACCTTGCTTTTCTCCCCTACTGCATCGCAACACATGTCCAGACCCTCCTCTGAGACACTGCAAACCCTGGCCCCAATATGTGATAGGGTAGCCGAAACTGGTTTGGCTCAGTGGATAGAGCATTGGCCTGCGGACTGAAAGGTCCCAGGTTCGATTCCGGTCAAGGGCATGTGCCTTGGTTGCGAGCACATCCTCAATAGGGGGTGTGCAGGAGGCAGCTGATCAATGTTTCTTTCTCATCGATGTTTCTAACTCTTTATCCCTCCTCTTCCTCTGTAAAAAATCAATAAAATATATATTTTAAAAAAAGATGTGATAGGATAGCACAGTGGTGGGCAAACTCATCAGTCAACAGAGCTAAATGTCAACTGTACAACGATTGAAATTTCTTTTGAGAGCCAAATTTTTTAAACTTAAACTATATAGGTAGGTACATTGTTATTAACTTAATTAGGGTACTCCTAAGCTGGCCTTTGCTAAAAACTCAAGGGGCCAAAGAACCGCATGTGGCTCGAGAGCCGCAGTTTGCCCACCACTGGGATAGCACATAACCCACAGGACAGAAGGCACACTGGCTGGGGAGAGGTTCTAGTAGGTGAAGCCAAGGGAGCCATGGAGAGGGACCTCCAGGCCCAGCTTTGCTCTGCAGAAGGTTTACTGTCGCTGTGAATCCTCTCAGTCACCCCACACTAGGAACCAGCTCAGCTTCTAGAAACCACTGGTGGCCCAGCTTCTTGCAGCTCCAGACTCAACACTCCCAACTGTGGCTCCCTCCTGCATGCTCCCTGTGCTCCAGGTGCTGCCCAGGATCTGCTCCGAGGTTGGGGGCAGGCTCTGTGGCCTCGGGAGGAAGGATGCAGCTTGGCAGTCTCCCAGCATTGGTGACAGCCGCGCTGCCAGGCAGGTTTAATGCATCTGGACAGTGTCAGAGGCAGCCCAGCCGGCCAGCCCCACCCTCCTTCCCCCTCTTCACTGATGGCTGCGGGAACCCAGCCTCTTCCTGAGTATTCCTCTCGGACAAACCCAAGCCAGCTACAGTCCTCTCAGAGGGAAGGCCCAGGAGCTTTGCTTGGACCAGCGGTGTGTGTGGGGAGTGGTGTCAGTCAGGGCACCAAGGGAGCTCTCTGTCTCCTCTAGGACCTCTCTAACGTGGGTGCAGTTAACCTTTGACCCCAGGGCTTCTGTTGCCTTGCATCAGGTCTCTTCCCCTAGGACAGAGCTTGTATTCAGCCAGTGCATACAGAAACAGTTGCTTAGGTTGTGAGAGACTTGTTTCACTTGATAAGCACCCACTGACCTTAGCTCCCTCCACTCCCCTCCACTCCCTGACCACCCTAGCTGGCACCTGTGCCATTTCCAGTTGTTAAATATTTCAAATGTCACTCTCACAAAAAGTGTCAATCCTCCATAACCCTGGAGGTGGGGGGTGGGGAGAGGGATGGGGCCAGGACATTGAACAGGCTGCCGATCCCGGCATCCAGAGTGGAGTCTGCCCTTTGATCTGGGCAGCTGGTGGATAATCAGGCCTGACTTCTCCATAAATCCAGCGTCTCCGCTCTGGGCTCCTCCCCAGCTAGCCCAAACTCCCCAATTACTCACATTGACATCCCATCTCCTCCCTCGACCCTGAGGTCAAGAGGGGCCGCAGGGCCAGGGTGGGACCATCTTGTAAGGGAGCTCTGCTCAGGAGAGGACGTCTCTCTCTTCTGAGGGAAACTGAGGGTTCCTCTGGGGAAGGTGAGGCCAAGTAGACCCTTTAGGCCAGGGGTCTTCAAACTATGGCCCGCGGGCCACATGCGGCCCGCAGAGGAGTCTGATCCGGCCCGCCAGGTTTTTTGGGCAGTGAGCGCAGCCGAGGTGTTACAGTAGGAATTAGTAGTTCATATAGTCCGGCCCTCCAGCTCTCTGAGGGACCGTGATCTGGCCCCCACTTTAAAAAGTTTGAGGACCCCTGCTTAGGCAGAAGCTGGGTCTTCTCCACCTGCCCCCACCCACGTGGCCCAGTGCTGAGTACACCGGGCAGGCCGTGCCCCCAGGAGCAGTGCATCTACTTAGAACTCCCTCCTTTGACACCTGAGCTGTGCCTGTGCTTTGCCTATTTTCTGGTTTTCATTCCTTTTCTGGCTTCTTAGTTGAAACTTGCTCTAGTTGCCAGAGTGCTTTGGGACAGAGGTGAGTGATGGGGTTTCCTGGAGCTGTCGGGTGAGAATGGAGCAGACCTCTGAGAGCCGTACTTGTCTGTACAGTGATCGAGGAGGAGGCCTGCGGGCGGCAGGCTGGTGGGGCTCCTGGGCGCGGTCTCCCTGCCTGGCTGCAGAGCGCATCATGGCCCAGGGAAGACCAGGCACACTCATCCACTTGGCAGAAGATGTGGGTTGGGCAAGGGCATGGAGGGGACCAGGAATGAGGGTGAGGGAGGGAGCATGTGGTCATCAGCAAGATGTTCTTTCCAGCTATGTCTTCATTAGGTATTCAGGGATGGTCCGTCCATTCAAACAGGGTTTATGAAGTGAGAATGTCTTGATGTTCACTCATTTGAATAATTGTTGATTTCCTAAGAAAGTTTAGGATGTGCTGAGGGACAACAGGCTCTTGTTAGTTAAATTGAGAACTAGTTGGAGGCCAGAAACGGTCTCACTAACACAATCACAAACTGATGATTGGTGACGGACATTAACCAATAACGATGACACCAACAACAGTCACATATGGAATGCTTATTATGCTCAGACACTCCAAACAGCTTTGCACACATCATCTGTTAGTTTTACCCTCGCAGCAGCCTCTGCAGTGGGTACTCTTCTCCGATTCAGATATGAATGCGATGGAACAGGGACCAGGCACTTGAAGCCATTGGCAGTAGGCAGTGAGCTGTGGATATTTAATTTTTTGGCTGCTCCCTCTCCGCCCTCTGCAGTTGTCTGATTCTATCTTCCCCTCTTCTCTTTCCAAAGCCAATTTCTGCCTCTTTGCTCCTTTTCCTTGTTCTCAGGGCTGCTCTGTTTTGCAAGTCCCCAGCAGGAGCTGGCACAGCCTGGGGCGGGGTGTTCCGGGTTCTTCCTGTCTGCTCCAGCTGAGGCATGGCTGCTGAGCATGGCTGGGAATGGCTGGGCATGGCCCAGCAGTTGGGGCAAGAATCTGTTTGTCAGGAGACCCTCGCCCCTCCTTTTACAGCAGCCTCCTGTGCACCTCCCCATCAGCATCAGGCTGTCTCCACCCTTCTCCACCCTCTTTCTCCCTCCACCCTTGCCAGCAGCTGCAGCTTTGCTGAGTCCGGTAGGTGGAGTAGGGAGAGGTCCAGCTTCCAGCACCCTCCCTTGCTGCCCAGCCATGGGGAGAATCCTTGGACCTAACTCTTCCTAACTCATCGAGTAGAATTAGGCATCTTACTCCTCACCTCTTATTCGACTTCCCTTTCTCTCGGGATGAGGGGAAGGTGCTGGAGCACAAGATGAGGTTGGAAGCCTGAGTTATCGAACCCCAGAGCAATCCCTGAGGGGCTCACCCACTCAGCCTTTTATCCCACTATCATCTCCCCAGTGGTTTCTTCCTAGGAGTTCAAGGGTAGCCTCAGGGGGAGTCTATTCTCAATGCCACCTTCTAGAAAATGGAGCTAGAACTAAAGAGGCATCTATATTAAGAGCCTTAGACCAATGTCTTTGTGACTGAGTCAGGATGGGGATCACAAGGGAAGGCTGAGGGTGGGGGGTAACAAGCAGGAAGGCAAGTGGAGTGGGCAGGTATTCTCCTCAGGGCGCTGGGCGGGGACAGGAATGTCCTGCTGCATATATGTATAAGCGCCCCCATGCACGAGAATGAGCCTGCGTGTCTGTCTGTGTGTCTGTCTGTGTAGAGGTTTTCCTGAAGGGACGGGGAAGCAGTTGAAAGGGGCAGGGGAGTCTCTCCTAGCTCCAGGGTGGGAGCTGGGAGTCAGGGGTGCAGAACAAGCAACTGGTACTAGGAAGAGGCTCTGGGATTCTGGAGAGGGGCTCCGCTGGGGCTCAGATGTGGATTCTGGTGGCATCGGGCAAGTAAGAGGATTCGTTTATTCAGTGTATAGCCTGTATTGTCCGGGATATCATTTATTCAATGCTAACTCTGTGCCAGGCACCACGTTAAGCTCAGGGATTCAGATGTGAGCAGAGCAAGCAAAACTTTTTGTCCTTAGGAAGCTTCCTTTCGGTGGGAGAATTGAACTAGAAGGGGCTTCCACAGTCCCTCCCAGTTGTAAAATTCTGGGACTTTTTAAAAATATGTATATTTTATTGATTCTTTACAGAGAGGAAAGGAGAGGGATAGTTAGAAACATCGATGAGAGAGAATCATCGATCATCTGCCTCTTGCACACCTCCTACTAAGGATGTGCCCACAACCCAGGCACATGCCCTTAACCGGAACCGAACCCGGGACCCCCCAGTCCTCAGGCTGGCGCTCCATTCACTGAGCAAAACCAGTTTCGGCAAATTCTGGGACTTCTTCTTCTTCTTTTTCTTTTTAAAAATATATTTTATTGATTTTTTACAGAGAGGAAGAGAGAGGGATAGAGAATTAGAAACATCAATGAGAGAGAATCATCGATCAGCTGCCTCTTGCACACCCCCTCTACTGGGGATGTGCCCGCAACCAAGGTACATGCCCTTGACTGGAATCTAACCAGGACCTTTCAGTCCGCAGGCCTATGCTCTAGCCATTGAGCCAAACCGGTTTGGGCAAATTCTGGGACTTCTTAAGAAAAATCCTTTGCAATAGGGTTACAAAGTGAGGAAGGCAAGTGCACAAAGCAGGGAGCTGGGGGTGGGTTGGGAGGTATCTGGGAAGGCTGTGAGAGCTGAAACTTCTGGGGGAGGGGAAGGTGTGAGGTCCAGTCTCACATTGAAGACGGGTGTGCTGGAGGCTATGAGGACTCTGACCGGCATGCAGGCTCCTGGCTGGGGGAGAACATAGTGGCAGGACGAGGGAGGCTGCACAACTGCTTCAGACAAATTTTCTTTGCCCACAGACGCCACCCTCCCCACCTTTGGTCCAGAGGATCCCTCTCCTGCCAGCCTCGGAAACCCTTCTGTGCAGCCGGCGGGGTGTGGGCCAGGGTCCTGCCACGTTGAACTGCCCGAAGGCGAGGGGCAGCCTCCTGCGGCCCCGCTGTCCCTCTTCTTCCTGACCCTGGAGGCCGACTGGGCGGAGGCCCGGGCTCGCTGGGGGTTGGCCTGGGAGGCCCACGTGTACGGGGTAGGCGCCCTCTTCGGCCTGGTGGCCGCGCTGGCGCTGCTGGCCCTGGCCCTCTTGCCCTGGCGCTGCCCGCCCGGCGCCCCCTGCCTGGCGCTGCTGGACGTGCTCCTGCTCTCGGCCGGGGCCACGCGGGCGTTCCCGCTCTTCTACGACGCCTACGGGCATCGCGACCGGCTGCCCGCGCTGGCCTGGCTGCTGCTGCAGGACCTGCCGCCGCCGTGCCTGGCCGCCGGCCTGGGCCTGGCCTGCCTGCTGCTGGCCCGGCCGCGCCCGCCGCGCTGCCCCGCCGGCCTGGCCGCGCTGCCGCTGCTGGGCCTGGCGCTGGCGGCCGCCGCCGCGCTGGGCAGCGCCGCCCACCGCCCGCTGCGGCCCCTGCGGCTCGCCTCCCGCGGCCTGCACGCCTTCCTCGCCGCCCTGCTGTCCGCCCTGCTACTGGCGCTCTCCTGCTGGCGGGGCCGGAGGCGGCGGGCCGGGGCGCCCCTCGGAGGGTCCGGGCTGCAGGGCGCCACGCCGCTCCCGCCGGCGGCGCGCAGCCCCTTCGCCCCGCGGGACTCCTGGAGGCGCGCGGCGCGCACGGCCCCGGTGGCCGGCGCCTTCGGGCTGCTGAGCGGGGCGCTGCAGGGCTACGAGGTGCTGCACGCCCTGGGCCTCGGCGGCCAGCCCGGCCTGGCGGGGCCCTGGCCCTGGTGGGCCTTCCAGCTGGGCCTGCGCCTGGGCGAGGTGGGCATCGCGCTGCCGCTGGCGCTGCTGGGCCTCTACCCGGCGCTCTGCAGCCCCCGCGCGCCGCCGCCGCGCTGCTGGGCCAAGCTCCTCCGCCTGTCCCCGGGCCACGCGGCGCCGCTGCTGCCCGCGCGCTGGGTGCCCGGGGCGCCGGACAAGGAGCCTCTGGGCGGCGCCATCGCGCGCGGCGACGCGGAGCTGCTGCAGCTGTGCGCCCTGGCGGGGCCGGGCCCCGACCTCCTGTTCCAGGGAGGCTCCTGTCGGGGCTGCGGGGGGTCAGCGGCCCACCCGGCGCCCCCCTCCCCAGCTTCCTCCCCATGCAGCGACTGCACTGTGGACTTCGCCCCGCCATCCCCCATCAACCTGCGGCGCAGCATCGAGGAGGCCCTCTGCAGCGAGGCGCTGCTGGCGCCCGGGCTCTTCCAGGGCCCTGCCTTCGGGGAAGCCCTGCCCGGGCTCGGCCTCTACGGCACCTCCTCGCCCGGGGCTGGGCCCAGTGGGAGGTCCGAGGAGGCCCCGGTCATCTCCGCGCCCCCAGGCCTTTCCTCCCCCGGGGCCTGGCCCGCGGGCAGTAGCGCGTCGTCAGGCTCGCTGTGTGGACTTTCCCGGGACAGTTCGTCCATGCTGCTGTGCTCCAGCCCAGACCGGGACCGGGCCCCGCGCTGCCCGCTGGTCTGCGTCCTCAGCCCCCCGCGGCCCTCTGCAAGCAGCCCACGCCTCCCAGCCTCAGGATCCTACCAGGCCCTGTCCCCGTCCTCCCGCGACTCCCCAGAGCCTGCCTGTGAGCTGCAGGCCCAAGAGGCCTTGCTGCAGGAGCAATTCCTGGACGCCTGCCGGCAGATCGACGAGTTGAGCATGGGCAGCGACACCATAGACCTGTGAAGAGGAAGCCCCCTCGGGACCAGGCCATACGCCCCCTCCTGGCGTCAGCCCTGCCCCTGACCTGCACACTGTCACCCTCCCCCCATCCGGCCTGACTCACATACCTCGCCCTGCTTCCTCCCCCATCCAGGGGCTTCTGGGTGGGTGGGTCAGCAGCCAGGCTCTGTGGATTGGGAATTAGTGCCGCCTCCTCTGGAGCCCTGGGCGTCGATGCCCTCGCCATTCTAGGCTGGCAGGGGTCCCACTTGCCTTGGCATTCACCAGCAATAAAGCTCCAAGGTGCTCCACTCCTGATCGCCACTGCCCGCTCTGGTACTGGGTGAGGGGGGCTATCCTCAGAAGACCTCGGGATGGTCCTCAGCCCCCGTGCCCACCTCTGCCATGCCCAGGAGTCCCATCCCTGCGGGAGAGACTCCCCGTTCCCACAGGACCCTCCCCTGGAGAAGGAAGGGTCCATGGCCCACCTAGGAGACTCTACAGCTGTTGTGTGGGGGATGAGCGCTATCAGAGTTAATTTATCAATAAAATATTTTCAGAGGAGAATGGTATGACCTTCTTGGAAAAGCTTACATGAGACGACAGCGTTAGTGGTTCTGCCAGAACTGGAAGAGAAGCTGCATTTAGGTGGGGTGGGTCCATCCCAGATCCCAGGGACCTTTACTCCCAACTGCAAGGAGTTTTGTCCTGTCTGGGATGAGTGAGGGTCCTGGGGGCAGCCCCTTGAAGACCATTTGACTCTCTGGGCTTTCCTCACACCCCCCCCCCCCCCCCCGAGATGGAACGTGGCCCTTAGAGGTGAGGCAGAAACTACAGTCTTTGGTGGACTCTCGGCATTTCTGGGAGCTGGGCTCAGGTCCTGGTGTTCAGGGGACTCGGGACTAGTTCTTTTTTTTTATTATTAAAACTTTAAAATATATATTTTATTGATTTTTTTTACAGAGAGAAAGAGAGAGGGACAGAGAGTTAGAAACATCGATGAGAGAGAAACATCAATCAGCTGCCTCCTGCACTCCCCGCCCCCCCACTGGGGATGTGCCCACAACCAAAGTACATGCCCTTGACCGGAATTGAACCCGGGAACCTTGAGTCCGCAGGCCGATGCTCTATCCACTGATCCAAACCGGTTTTGACAGGGACTAATTCTTGGTAAAATTCTTTGTGGAAATGTTGATACACACATCAAGGGCTTGGTCACCTTGAGCTGGGAGCCCAGCAATCTTCCTGCCACCTTCCCAGAGGAATTCCCACAGGTTCCACCTACCAACAAGGCCCCTTAAAGGCTGGACTCTCAGCCCTCTTCCCCTGTAGAGCAATTGCCTCCGGGAGGTGCAGATCCTTCCTGGAGAAAGCCTGTCTTCCTAACCCCTCCCTCCCATATCCTACCCACCAAAGCAGAACTCACATTGCAGAGACCTGGGGATACATCCAAACCACCAGCACCCTGTCACCCGTCCCTTGTCCAGAGCACTTGGCTCTGAGCTCTGTGGCGTGCGTTTATCATTTGACTAAGATGCAGGAAGTTCAGTGGCACTAAAACAGAGTCATAAATTAGGCTTGAAAACGAAAATCTGGCAGTGTTTTGGCAGATGTCCTACACATTACAGAGGCCCACATCCTAGCCTGGAAGTGCAAAAACAGAACCAGGAGTGGTTTTTTTTCTTCCAACTCTGTCCATGAGCTGGTGGGGATGTGAGGAGGGAAGGGAAGCAGGAGATCAGGGCCAGTGCCCTTGGGCAGTGGTCTGCAAATTTCAGCTCTTGAGCCACGGTTTGCCACTCTGTTGACTAATGAGTTTGCCAACCACTGACCTACACTCTCGATTCCAATAATTACAGGCTGTTGTTGTTTCTTGTGATTAAGCCCCTATCCCAGTGGCC
This sequence comes from Pipistrellus kuhlii, assembly GCF_014108245.1. Classification (NCBI taxonomy): domain Eukaryota; kingdom Metazoa; phylum Chordata; class Mammalia; order Chiroptera; family Vespertilionidae; genus Pipistrellus; species Pipistrellus kuhlii. Next base: position 11,329,989 of record NW_023425405.1, on the reverse strand, counting down.
AGCAAACTCATTAGTCAACAGTGCTGCAGTTTGCCAACCACTGCCCTTGTGGAAGAATTAGCACACTGTTCTCCTGCACAGGGCATGGGACCTCAGCAGCAAGAGGGAGTCAATGATGTTTGTGGGAGGAGTGAGGGGTCACATTGGGGAAGAAATTGAGGGGGTGGGCAGGCATGGTTGAGCGATAGGGCTGGATTGGTTCGGACTGTGTCTCCTCTATCACCTGGCTCAGTTGGGCTCAGAAATTCTTGCTGCATTGTCACTCTGGGCTGAGGCCCAGAGAACTGTCAGCCTCCTAATTGCAGGCATTTCTCACTGGTGTCCTGGTGGCTGTAGCACCCCAGCATCAGAGCTGCTTTGTGACATGGAAGGAGCGCTTGCTTTTTGCCTCTGCCCAGATGCAACTTCTCTCTGCCATCTCTTTCTCACCCCAATCCTCTTGCCATGCCAGCTGCTCACTCACTCTTCCCATCAAGGATTCTTCAGTTCATGCATCTTAACTGAACATCTTAACTGAACATCTCCTGACAAAGCAGTCCATGTCTCATATCCCAGTCAGTTCTCTCTCTCTCTCTCTCTCTCTCTCTCTCTCTCTCTCTCTCTCTCTCTCTCTCTCTCTTTCACACACACACACACACACACACACACACACACACACATACACACACAGCTTTTCTGTCTGAAAGCTCTGAATGGGGCTGATGAAATGGGGGTGGGACAGGGCAAGGGACTACAGCTCCAATACTTTTCCCAAAAAAATTACCTTTGACATTACAAAGAGGGTGAGATTTTAGTGAGACAACCCTTCCCTTTTGCCTCATAACTCAGCCCATACCCAAAGCAGGTTTTCCAGAGGAGCCCAGGCAATCCTAATGCATATACGCTTCTGTTTCAATTCTTAATACTATAGGAGACCGAGAGACAAACTTACCTTCTTTCATCCAATTTCTTTTAAACATTTTATTGAATGCTTACAAGGTGCTAGGTGCTGGGGCCAGAGAGGTGAACACTGTGATGCTAGTCTTGAACTTAAAAAGCTGAAGGTTTTTTTGTGAAGGCAAACATTAAAAAGTTACTCTTAGACTCTGGCTTGGCTCAGTGGATAGAGTGTCAGCCTGTGGTCCGAAGGGCTCCAGGTTCGATTCCGGTTGAGGGCACATGCCTGGACTGCAGGCTCGATCCCCAGTGTGGGATGTACAGGAGGCAGCCTATCAATGACTCTCTCATCATGGATGTTTCCATCTCTCTCTCCCTCTCTCTCTTCTTCTATGAAATAAAAACAAACAAACACCAATGACCATTGAGTGTCTGTTAACATTAAAAAAAAAAAGTTACTCTTATAGTCCTTGCCAGTTTTCGCAGTGGTCAGAATGTTGGCCCATGGAATGGGAAGGGTTGTGGGTTCCATTTGTTGCAGTTTCGATCCTTGCCCAGTAACACGCTGTGTGAGGCAAGCAATCAATGTGTCTCTCTCATGTTTAAAATATATATATATATATATATATATATATATATATATATATAATTTTTTATTGATTTATTTTACAGAGAGGAAGAGAGAGGGATAGAGAGTTAGAAACATCGATGAAAGAGAATCATCGATCAGCTGCCTCTTGCACACACCCTACTGGGGATGTGCCCGCAACCAAGGTACATGCCCTTGACTGGAATCGAACCTGGGACCTTTCAGTCCACAGGCCTATGCTCTATCCACTGAGCCAAACCGGTTTCGGCTGTCTCTCTTATGTTGATCTATCTTTCTTGCTCTTTTTTTCCCTTCCATCTCCCTCTCTCCTGCTCTCTAAAAAAATCAATGGAAAAAATATCCTCAGGTGAGGATTAAAAAAAGAAGTTGCTCTTATAAATAATTGCAATAGAATAAGTAACTAATAAGAGTTGTGAAAAGCGCTAAGAACAAGAAGTATGCAGTGATATGGAAGGTTTGTCTTTCAAGTGGGAGTGCAGCCAGAGGCAGGAGGCTTAGGGAGAGGCTGGCTGAGAGCCTCTGCACTTCCTTTCGTGGCTCGTGCACGGTGATGGATGACAGAGGCCAGCGGTTTATTTCCCCTGGAAGCGGCGGTGCTGGTGTGGTGCAGGGTATTACGACTCCTGCTATTTAATAAAGAACCCTGCATGTGTCCTGGGGAGATGGATGGGCAAATATTCCCGATCAAAGAACCATGTGGTGTCCCTGATGTGAATGGATAGGAGGGGCGGGGGGCTAAGGCCGAGGCTGGGAGACTGAGATGGGGAGACAGGTCTGAAATGTAAGAAATGCAAAAAGCATCAGTTGCATCGCTATCCTCCACTAGCACACAAAACTCCTTCTCACTGTGGGTGGCTGCTGCCCCCTGATGGGCACAGGGACACAGTTTCATTTTGTCCTTTCAGGAGGGCTTGGGTCCCAGGTACTTAGAACTTAGCGTTGTAGGGGGGTGTCCCAAAGGAATGTTAGAATAGCCTTCTTCTTCTGGTTCTTTTCCCTGTGCACACCGCAGCCGGGGCTGGGAAGGCCTCCCCAAAGCTGGGGCCCTGAAACTTGCAATTTAATCTCTGGGGATGGAACTTTTTTTAAATTAAATATATTTTATTGATAGAGACAGTAAAGCAACAAGCAGACTGTCAAATTACAGTGGGGAGGGGAGGGAGAGCTGGGGGAGATAATAGATCAACCGAAGGACTTGTATACATGCATATAAGTACAACCAATGGACATAAAACTCTGGGGAGAGAGGGTATGTATGGGAGGGAGGGGGGCAAATATATATATATATATATATATATATATATATATATATATATATATATATATATTATTGATTTTTTACAGAGAGGAAGAGAGAGGGATAGAGAGTTAGAAACATCGACTAGAGAGAAACATCAACCAGCTGCCTCTTGCACACCCCCCACCGGGGATGTGCCTGCAACCAAGGTATTGTACATGCCCTTGACCAGAATTCAACCTGGGACCCTCCAGTCCAAAGGCTGATGCTCTGTCCACTGAGCCAAACCGGTTTCGGCAGGGAATGGAATTTTGAGGGGGCAAGAGAGGAGGAGAAAAAAAAAAAAGAAGGAATTCGGAATCCCAAATCAGCTTTATTTAAATGACCCATCCCATTTCCTTTGTCTATTTGTCTCACTTTATCTTGGATAGGATTAAGCCCATAGCCTTAAAAATATGTTCTAACATAACTGAGACATTTTCTTTTAAGTATCTATTTATTACTTACTTGAAGCTAGGGCTTCATAAATTTGATGTTGTGTTTTCCCCATTACTAACAACCAGTCATCCATCCATCCAGAATGTACTGAGAGTAAATGGGGTTTGAGGAGAGAAGGAAGCTTACTTTTCACTCTACTGTTGGCACTTTTTGAATGTTTACTACCGTGTGTTCAGGTTATACCATTTAAAAGTAATTACTAAAAGTGAACCGGGTACTTTTCAGCTGGATGTTCTGCAAGGTGCTGCAGTCTGGCATGTAGATCAGTTCCTGAGCCCATTGGGATGGCAAACATTCTTTGTGTTTCAGGACCCAGGAGCTCTCAGATCCCCTGACCAGTGAGGTCCCCTAAGCCTTGCATTGGTCTGATAAGCTGATCTGAGGGAAGATTTTCCCCGGTGTCTGGGAGGGCCTGGGTTATAGGTCTGTATGTATAAGCTGGATGTAATGTCTGCTTTGGATGTGTTCTCATGCGATCGTGCAGTGTGCATATTGTGATTCATTTGTAAAAATTTTTCTTTTTAAAAAAAATATATTTTATTGATTTTTTACAGAGAGGAAGAGAGAGGGATAGAGAGTTAGAAACATCGATGAGAGAGAATCATCATCAGCTGCCTCCTGCACACCCCCTATTGGGGATGTGCCCGCAATCAAGGTACATGCCCTTGATGGGAATCGAACCCAGGACCTTTCAGTCCGCAGTCCGATGCTCTATCCATTGAGCCAAACCGGTTTTGGCAAAAAAAATTTCTAATTAATGTCTGTCTACGTGCACTAAATTGTATTCTCCAGGAGGGCAGACTCCTGATTTTCTTTCCCTCCCTCTCTCCCTCCCTCCCCTTTCCCTCTCCCCCTTTCTCTCTCCTTCCCTCCCTTTTTCCCTCCTTCCTCCCTCCCTCCCTCTCTTCCTCCCTCCCTCTCTTCCTTCCTTCCTTCCTTCCTTCCTTCCTTCCTTCCTTCCTTCCTTCCTTCCTTCCTTCCTTCCTTCCTTCCTTCCACCACATATAGTAGGAACCTAGTAAATATTTACTGAAAGAATGATTGCATACATCTGTTTCTATGTGTACTTTAGCAGCTGTAATTGGTCTGTGAATCGTTAGAGGCACAGTTCACAGTTATATTACAGCGTGCCAGATGCCTCACATCCTCTGAGAACATGAGAATTGTTTGAATGATGCTTGTGATGTGCTGTGTCTATGTGCGCTCTAGCTGCATTTTATACATGTCACCTGGGAGTCTGCGGTGGCACTTCGGAAACTATTTACGTATTAAGCATCCATTATATGTCAGACCTGGGTTAGGTCGCTAGCAAAACGACTTCTGCCTGCCCTGGTAAACTGGGATCCACCTCTTGGGAGTGAGATTTCTTTGTTGCTGGGTAAGAGGTGACGAAGCCTTGGGTACGCAGGTAGGGAAGGGTGGAGTGGGGTGGAGCCCGGTTCAGGAAGCTCCGTCCCTGGAGTCACCTCCCCAATCCCCCAATTCCGGAACCTTTGTCCCCGCCCCACCGCGTTTCCACCGGACTCTTTTCAGTACCGAGCACTTCCGGAGTCTCCCGGCTTCCGGCGTGGTCTGCGTGCTGAAGCTTTTCCTCGTGTGCGCTCGGTTCCTTCGCGGCCTCCCGCGCGTGTTCCGAGGCCTCATGGCGGGGCTGACGCTGTTCGTGCGCCGCCTGCCGCCCTCGGCCCGCAGCGAGCAGCTGGCGGAGCTGTTCAGCCAGGTGGGGCCGGTGAAGCAGTGCTTCGTGGTGACGGAGAAAGGTGAGGGGCGGGGCGTCCGGAGGGGGCTGGGGTTCCTGGGAGCGGGGATGGGGGTGAGGACCTTCCCAAATTGCAGCTTGCCGGCTTTCGTTACCCGCCCCTAAGAGAGGGATCTGGGAATTGAGTTTCTTTTTCAAACTGACTCAGTCCTAAATGAGTCCATAGGGGTCTGTTTCTGAGCGTCAGAGCATTCCCTTAGTTTAAGTAGCGCTTTCCGGTTATTATGCACGCTCATATACAATATATCTCATTTGGTGACAGTGAAAGTAGCAACCTTTCATTAAAGCATCAGTAAGGCTTATTGAGAGCCAGCTATTGCCAGGTGCGGTGCTGAGTTGCACACCTGTTATCTCATTTAGTTTTCTCACCATTCTTAATTAGGTGGAGACTCTTAACCCCATTTTATTGAACAGGAATCTAGGGCTTGGAGGTAGTTGGTAATTTTAGCTTAAGTTTTTACAGCTGGTAAGTAGTGGACCCAGAATTTGATCACCAGACTCTCTCCCCCCCCCTCCCCCCGCCCCCGCCCCGAGCTCTCACCCATCATGTTACTCATTTCCTCGGTTATTAATAAATATTTATTGAATGCCTACTAAGGGCCAGGCATGTTGTAGGTCCTGGGGATACATCAGTGCACACAGCCAAACAAAATTCATTATTCTTAGTTATGTCTTCAAGATGGGAAGACAGACAACAGACAAGCAAAATATATAGTGATAATGGTGGTAAATATTAAGGAGAAAAATAACTCATGGAAGAAGGATAGGGAGTGTGTGTGTGTATGTGTGTTTGTGGATGTTTAAGGGGCATAGAGTAGTGCCAATTACAGATTAACCGGGGAAGGCCTGGAGGTGAGTGAATGTGTCTGTCAAGGGAGAGGAGCAGTCTAGGCAGAGGAAACTTTAAGCTCAAGGATACTGAGGAGGACTGTGCTGGTATATTGGAGGAATAGCATGGAGACCTGGGTGACTGGGGTGGAATGAAAGGAAGGAATTAGGAGTTGAAATCTGGGTCCTCAGATTATGTAGAAGCTCATAGGCCATTGCAAGGGCTTTGGCTTCTATCTGAGATGGGAAACTACTGGTTTTGAGCAGGGAGCAGTAAGTATGATCTGGTTTACATTTTGAAAGATTGTCAGGCCGTTGTGTTGAGAGTAGGCTATTGGAGAATAGAACGGAAGCAGGGACACCTCTTGCAGTAATCCAGGCGAGAGGCTATGGTGTTGGACTAGGATGATAGCCATGGGTGGTAAAAAGTGATTAGAATGTGGATATATATATATATATATATATATATATATATATATTAATACAATTCTATTTTATTTTTAAAAATATATTTTATTGACTTTTATTTTTTTTTAATTTTTAAGTTTTAACTTTTTTTTACAGAGAGGAAGGAAGAGGGAGAGTTAGAAACATTGATAAGAGAGAAACATTGATCAGTTGCCTCCTGCACACCTCCTACTGGGGATGTGCCCATAACCAAGGTACATGCCCTTGACTAGAATCAAACCTGGGACCCTTTAGTCTGCAGGCCGATGCTCTATCCACTGAACCAAACCAGTTAGGGATATATATATATATATATATATATATATATATATCATGTATTTTTATTGATTTCAGAGAAGAAGGGAGATGGGGAGAGAGAGAGAGAGATAGAAACATCAATGATAAGAGAGAATTATTGATTGGTTGCCTCCTGTATGTCCCCCCCTCCCCTCCCTCCCGGAGATAGAGCCCACAATCCCATGTGACTTTGACTGGAATCAAACCTGGGACCCTTCAGTCTGCAGGCCAGTGCTCTATCTACTGAGCCAAATTGGCTAAGGCAGAATATGGATATTTTTTAAGGTAAAGCTGAGAGGATTTGCTGATGGATCAGATGTGGGGTATGAGAAAAAGAGGGGGTCAAAGAGTCAAGTCTCAGTCTAAAGTTTTTGGCTTGAGCCTCTGGAGATATTTACTGACTTGTGGATTACTGCTGCATGCTTCACGTTCTGTTTGATGCTCATACATCACTGTGAGGGAGGGATGGCATGTATTAGAATGAGGATGAGTTGTAGGGTTTTAATAGTAGAAGCATTTCTTTCTCTTACCTAGACTTTAGGGATACTCAAGACAGGCACCTGATGTTACCCAGAGCATACATTTAGTTTAGTTCCCTTCTAAGTCATCGGTCTGTCTCTCTAGGTGGCTCTTTGCCTTTCAGCAGAACAAGTGGTGGGAATTGGCATCTTGTGCTCTCCCCACCCCCATGGTATCTGAGTATGTGAGTAGGTAGGCTGACAGTGTGCTAACAATCACTGCATCCTTAGGTTCTATTTTGTTAGTAACGTAAGTTAGAGTAGGATTGTCAATGTGGCTCTAATTGCTATTTGAGTCATTGCACCTGCCTGATTATTTGCTATTTTAAGTATAGATATGGCTGAATGAGAGAATGAGAGTGCTATGTAGCAATGCTTCTTAAACTGCAGATCATTGCCCATTAGTGATTGACTAGAATCCTATATAATAAAAGGATAATATGCAAATTGACCGAATGGCAGAATGGCAGTGTGCTGTAAGGCACACTGACCACCAAGGTGCAGACGCTCAATGCAGGAGCTGCCCCCTGGTGGTCAGTGTACTCCCACAGGGTGAGCACCGCTCAGCCAGAGCTGGGCTTATAGCTGGTGAGTCAGTGGCGGTGGTGGGAGCCTCTCCCACCTCCGTGGGAGCTCTAAAGATGTCCGACTGCCGACTTAGGTGGGTGCAGGCCTAAGCTGTCAGTCAGACATCCCCCTAGGGCTCCCAGAATGCGAGAGGGCACAGACCAGGCTGAGGGACCCCTCCCCAAGTTCACAAATTTCATGCACTGGGCCTCTAATTTTTAAATGAACTAGGAGTATATCCATATATGGTAAAGCATAAGTATTCATAGAACTTTTTTTTTGTTTTATATAGGAATATATATATATATATATATATATATATATATATATGGACTAGCTTCACATAATGAGTTACATTCATTACTCAAAACAATTTAAGAAACACTGCAGTCTGGGATAGTTGTGTTTTAGGGGAAGAACAGGCAATTGAATGGGAATTCTTCTTTGAGTCCTCAGAGTATAGGCTATATGTAATCTTACCTTTTACCTGTGTATAAATCTTTAAAGAAAGCTCTTATTTTCTTATTAAGAAACCATATACTTTTCTGTTCAGACAGCCTAGATATATTGCAAAGAGTGCTGCACCTAGTGGGATGGAAGGGAGGGTATGAGATGAAGTCTTACTCTGTATTAGTGACTTGGGCATGCCACTTAACCTCTTTAAGATGGGAATCATTTCACACGATTGTTGTGAGGATTCAAGTAAATATGTGCTTTCTGCAGACATACACAGTGCACAGCATTTATTGTGGGTACATTTTTATTTTGGCACTGAAGTCCTTCATGTTTCAGCTGCTTTATTTTGGTTGTACTGATCAGGAAGAGTCCTGATTTTTCTTGGTCTTATTTTCTGAAAGGTGAGTGGGCAGACTTTTGTGAGAAATTGTTGCAAGTCATTCTTTGGGGGTATAATTTTTGTCACAGATCCTCATAATCTTGAGATTATCAGGAAAGGAGGAAGAAGAGGAGCCATCAGCAAAGACACCAAAGCAGAAGAGGAAACCCAACACGTTCTGAGCAAAGTAGTGAAGGGGCCACTGATGTCAACCTTGTTTCTATCCAGCTGGAAGATTTTGGCAAACTGATGATAGGATGGCCTGGCAGTGTATCTGCTAATTTAGCACTTTGAGAATTCACTGGTTTAGGGCTCTTGACTGATGATGATCTTTCTTCCTTCTTGTTCAGGGAGTAAGGCATGTCGAGGCTTTGGCTATGTCACTTTTTCTATGCGGGAAGATGTTCAAAGGGCCCTCAAGGAGATCACCACTTTTGAAGGCTGCAAGATCAACGTGAGTGTTGCCAAGAAGAAACTGAGGAACAAGTCTAAGGAAAAGGGGGGAAATGGTGAGTTTTCAGTAACTGAAGCGAGTTTTCTTCCAGTGTGAAGAGGAAGTGGAATGACAGGATGGGGGTGTGGGAATCTTCCAAATTTAGAGCTTCCTGAATTTTGTTTTTATATTTATCCAATGTATTCTGTTTACTTTTAAGTCTGGAAAATCTGTGGTCCTGGGTATTGTCATACCAGCCCCTATGGTAAATGCCGTTTACTGCTAGTAGCTTTTTTCCTGTGCTGTCCTGGGCCTCAAGGTGGATGGTTTATTATTTTTTTAGGAAATAAATTTTCTAAAAAATTTATTTTCATTTATTTATTTATTTATTTATTTCATTTTTAAAAATATATTTTATTGATTTTTCACAGAGAGGAGGAGAGAGGGATAGAGAGCTAGAAACATCGATGAGAGAGAATCATCGATTAACTGCCTCTTGCACATCCCCTTCTGGGGATGTGCCAGCAACCATGGTACATGTCCTTGACCGGAATCAAACCCAGGACCCTTCAGTCTGCAGGCCAACGCTCTATCCACTGAGCCAAACCAGTCCCGGCTAAAAAATTTATTTTCTAAAAAATTTATTTATTTTATTAGAAAATTCAGAGTCCCCAAAGAAGGAGCAGAAGTCTAAAAAGGCCAAGGTGGCAGATAAGAAAGCCAGATTAATTATCCGGAATCTGAGCTTTAAGGTGAGTGACAGAACGCTAACACTGCCTATTCTGAAAGCTGTTGGTCACGGGTGGAACTCCTCTCCTGATGATAAATTGGGAATGAACCTTAGCCTGGCTGAATCCAGAAAATGGGCCTGTATACTCAAGGACTAAGACAAGAAGGGAAGATGTTTCCTGAGAAATGGTGGGGAGGAAAAGCTATCTGATATTTGTCCCTTTTGCTTCTTAGATACAGAGCAAGATGTCTTCTCTTTAGAAATGTTTGTCCTAATTTCAAAAGTAAAAGAGGAGTAAAAATACTCAAGTTCTTCCTAATGAACTAATCTAGTAATTAGTGTTTCATGTTTACTTGCTGAGATAATCTCTCCTTTTCTTTCTTTACTTTTGTCTTCAGTGTTCAGAAGATGACTTGAAGACCATATTTGCTCAATATGGAGCCGTCCTAGAAGTGAACATCCCCAGGAAGCCAGGTAGTGGCAAACCTTCATTGGTATGGATTCAGGCGTCTTCAAACTACGGCCCGCGGGCCACATGCGGCCCACAGAGGAGTCTGATCCGGCCCACCAGGTTTTTTGGGCAGTGAGCGCAGCCGAGGTGTTACAGTAGGAATTAGTAGTTCATATAGTCCGGCCCTCCAGCTCTCTGAGGGACCATGATCTGGCCCCCACTTTAAAAAGTTTGAGGACCCCTGGATTAGATGAATGTATTTAGCATAATGGTCTTTATACATATTACCCTTGAATTAAGCACCATTAGAACTAGAAATGCAAGGTTCAAGTCATATTCTTTGTGAGCCCTAGATGATGTGATATATATAAAGTATTAGGCACAGTAATAAAAACTCATGTAATAATGCCGGTGGTATTTAAGTTAGGTATTTTTAGTTTAGATATCCCCTGAATTAGATTTTTAGTTAGATCAGAACTAGTTTTAGAAGACAAGTTACAGTGTGAGAAAATGCATTATTCCAAGCCCAAGTCAGGGTATACTCAATAGGAGGATATAAGTTTGGGCAAGGGGCTGGCTGCTTGGCAGCCTGTGTTGCTGTATATTCTTGGGTTTGTTGGCTTTCCACCTGCTGCTTCTAACATTTCTGTATACTTGCACACAGATGGAAAGATGCGTGGTTTTGCTTTTGTTCAGTTCAAAAACCTTCTAGAAGCAGGAAAAGCTCTTAAAAGCATGAACATGAAAGAGATAAAGGGTAAGTTTTCTGTGCCCATACCATTGACCTAGATATTTCTAGTGTTGGGGTGAATTAGCATAGTGACCCACTTGCTATATTTTCAAAAGGTATTTGCATTGTTGAAAGTCTCACTGCTAATATAGAAACTATTTTGGTGAAGTATTCCTAACATTTGATCTTAGGGTTAAACTGAAAAGAACCCATGTCATTATTCTCTTTTTTATTTGGAGATGAGTGTTCTTTTAAATCCTAATGAAAAAATGTTCCTGAAATAATCACTGATGGATGTATGTCATTGTCTAGGGTAGTGGTCGGCAAACTCATTAGTCAACAGAGCCAAATATCAACAGTACAATGACTGAAATTTCTTTTGAGAGCTGAAAACTGATTCTGCGCATGGGCCTCGAAGTTTCAATCTCACTGTACGTGCGTGCCCACATGTGGTATTTTGTGGAAGAGCCACATTCAAGGGACCAAAGAGCTGCATATGGCTCGCGAGCCATGGTTTGCTGGCCACTGGTCTAGGAAGATATGAAATTTGTAGGTTTTTCCTTCTTGGTTATAAGCATTATTTAGCATCCATGGGCTAGTAAATTGACCATGAGGCTACTCTGGGTATTGATTTACCAGGTAGTAAAGAAGGATTGGCTTAGAGACTTCCTACCTTCTGAGTGTGGTGCAAATTATTCTAAAATGCCTGCTTTGCTTCTTTTTTTAAAAAAAATATTTTTATTGATTTCAAAGAGGAAGGGAAAGGGAGAGATAGAAACATCAGTGATGAGAGAGAATCATTGATTGGCTATCTCTTGCACACTCCCTTCTGTGGATTGAGCCCGCAACCTGGGCATGTGCCCTTGACTGGCATCGAACCCAGGACTCTTCAGTCCCCAGACCGATGCTCTATCCACTGAGCCAAACTGGCCAGGACTGTTTTGCTTCTTGCTAACTGGAAACTTGGTCTAACTGGAAGCAATGTTCTAATTATTTTTGAAAAATTATATCTTATCCCAGGTGTGGTGGCTGTGTAGGAAGGCAAAATTTATGTTCATTGTTAAAAGAAAGGTTATGGTTTAAAAAGAATAGACAGTTATTAGGAGTTTTATTTTAAGACCACTATTCTTTGATGAATAAGAAGTCATTTACAGGGATAGAAGTGTTAAAAAGATGTTACTTCTCTGTCTGATAGGTCGGACAGTAGCTGTGGATTGGGCTGTGGCAAAGGATAAATATAAAAATACACAGTCTGCCTCTGCCCCAGGTAAGATGTGGTGGTGCTGCGTAGGAGGGGTTGCATGTTCTGGGGTGAGTGTGGAAGCAACTCTACAATAAAAGTATGTAGGAATCTTCTTGTCAGTGAGAATATTGGGCTGGAGATACCAAAAGCACAGAGCCTCCCCCACCAAATGAGACTGAGTAATAAGAAAAACTCTGAATACCTTTTGGCTCAGAAACCCAGAGCTGTTTGCTAATTCACATTGTCCCGTCTGGTGACCTGGTCCCAAAACATAGGTTCTTTTCTTGTTTGTTTGTTAATCTTTACCTGGGGATATTTTTTCATTGATTTTTAGAGAGTGGAAGGAAGGGGGAGAAACACACACACACAGAGAAACATCGATGTGTCTCTCACATCAATTGGTTGCCTTCCACCGAGACCAGTGCGGGGGTCAGGCCCGCAACCAAGGTACATGTCTTTGACTGGAATCGAACCCTTAACCCTTCAGCCTGCAGGCCAATGCTCTATCCACTGAGCCAAACCAACTGGGGCCCAAAACATAGGATCTTTTGAGTCTAAGCCCACTCCTGGGTGTGGAGTGAGGAGTGGGTCTGAGTTCATTGTTCCCTCTACTTGCTGTCCTTTCTCAGCTTTTCATAGTAAGAAGTGATGGAACATTAAAAATAGGGAAAGTTAAAACTTGCATTTTATTTAGAAAACAATTGGCTTTCAGGCTACCCAGAGCTCACCGAAATTCAAGTTCATGGTTGGGCTCCAGAGTGTGCATTGTGCTGGCTGTGGTGCAGGATGGTGAGCTGTTTGTGAAGGCTCAGTTGCTGCTTCTCTCATTCTGAGCCAGATAACCTTCAGGCTTTTGATGAGTGAATGTGACAGCCTAGAAGGATTTTATTTCTTTTTTTTCTTCATACTTTCTCTTATTCTATACATCTAGAGGCCTGTTGCAAGAAGAGAGTCATGCAATAGACCTTCCTTCCCTTGGCTTCCAGCACCGGTTTTCCTCTGGCACCTGGGACCCAGACCTTCGCTTTGGCCAGAGTCTGCTTTCTTCTTTGCTGCTGCCCTGCAGACTCCAGCCGGAGTCTGCCGTCTTTGTCATTGCTGCAGACTCCGGCTGGAGTTTGCTATCTTCATCTTCGATGCAAACTTCTGCCAGAGTCTGATATCTTTGCTGCAGACTCCAGAGTCTGCAGTCTTGTCTTCACTGCAGCACTCTGCTCCTGTAGATCCCTTCACCTCCACCCCCCTCCCCACCATCCCTCTCATAGCAGGTGTCCTGCCCCCACCTGGCCACTCCTCGCCTGGAGCAGATGGGCAGCTGCCATCTTTGGCCTTCTAATTTGTATACTCTCTCTGATTGGCTGTGGGTGTAGTGGAGGTACGGTCAATTTACATGTTTGTCTATTATTAAGATAAGAAAAATACATGAGATTCTGTAAAACTAAAGGAACTAGGAACTTGATGGTATTATTTGCTTTTAAAATAACCTTTTTTTAGATATGGAATTAATTTCTAACTTTCTTTACTTCCTTGTGCAGGTGAGGAGAAGCAACCTGAACCTAAACTTCAGAAACCAGGTAAAGTGAATGGCAGGAAAGAAGAGGTTATGAAAGAGGAAGAGGATGATGATGATGGTGATATGGAAGAGGATGATGATGATGGTGATACGGAAGAGGAGGAGGAGGATGAAGATGGCGATGATGAAGAGGAGGAGGAGAATAAAAAGTCGAAAGTAACCAAGTGTGTGCAAATTCACACGAGGTAAGCCGCTTAGCTTGTTCTGAGACAACAGAGGAAGATTCAGGATGGTGTCTGGGGGGATGAAGGAGGGGGAGGGAGGAAGGACTTTTCCTGTCCACATCATTGCGGAATTGACATAGGGTTAGGTAGTCCCCTCTGTCTGCCAATGTTCTTAGTTCTTAGTTTAAACTGTGCCATTGCAGAGCAGTCAAGAGACCAGTGCCCTCAGAAAGCAGTGACGAGGATCATTCTGATGAGGACAGCGGCCTGGAGGAAGGAGAGAGTGTTGATAGTGGAGAGGACCTGGCTCAGAGTGACACCGACACTGAAGAGCAGGAGGATAAAGGTTTGCCTGGGATTTTCAAATTTAAATTAATACGAGAAATTGCATCAGTGCAGTGCAGGCCTCTTTAAATAGGACCCTAAGGTGTTTTTGTCAAATTTATGGTGAAATGCTGAAGATGAAAACTTGTTATTATTTTGGTTTTTTTTTTTAAATGAGTTCAGAGTGGTGCTTGAGGGTTAAGATTCCTAGGGAATTTAAAACGTAGCTTAATTCTACCTCTCTCTCTTGATTAATCTCTCTACTTATCCAGCCCCGAATGAAAATTGGATAAACAGGATATTACATTTAATACCAAGGTGGATTTTAAACAACTCTTCTGAGTTGAGATGGGTATAAAGGACTTCTTGGGCCATTTTGTAAAATGGTAACCAAATGCTATAGCTATGTTTATCAGGAAAGTTGGGCAAACTCAAAGCATTTATTGAGGGAAGAAGGTCATTGCAGAATGAGGAGTGGCCAATAACTGGTCCTTTATTTTGTCTGGATGGAGGTTTTTGTTTACTTATCAGGTCTCTCTCCCTTCTGCTTCCTTTTCTGTAAGGCTGGCATGTTGGTTGGACCATATAAGAAATCTGAAGGAAAAAGCTTTTTCCCTGAGGAGAGAATGGTAGATACCTTAGAATCAAAGAAACTTTTATACTGAAGGGACTACAAGACCTTGCATTCTACAACCAGATTCAGCTGTCTATTACCTTTCTTTCACTTGAAAAAATTATGGGACTAATACATAATAATGAGAGAACATTAATAAAAAATATACTACAGAAGAGTATTGTATAGAAAGTAAAAGTTCCTCACCAATCCCTCAAGGTCCCCCAAAGTAATCACTGTTGTTTCTTTTGTATCTTTCCTGAAAGTTTCCATGTATATATAAGCATGTATATCTGTTCTTAGAAACAAATGAGTGAGTCTCCCTTATACCCAGATTCTTAGCCACGTAGGATCCCTCCCCAGAGACAGCCAATGTTATGTTTCTGGCATATCTAAAGGTTATGGGTAAAAACATACAGATATACAATATAGTGTATATTATATGTGTGAATGTGTTATTTTTTTTCAAGTGTTCTATGTTTTATATTTCTAAAAAGTTTACATTTTCACAGCAGCATTTGGGACTCTATTTTTTATCCCATATCTTTACCACATTAGGTTTTATCTATCTTTTTGTTTTTTTCCGATCTGTTGGTAAAAAAATATATCTAATTTCTTGTGCTGTTTTTCTTTAATCATGAGTGAGCTTGACAATCTTTTCATATATATTTGCATATCCTTTGTTCATTTTAAATTGATGTTTTTCCTTACTGAATTATGCAATATCTTTATATATTTAAGAAGTTAGCTCTTTGTTGTATGGCTTACATTAGTATTTTTCAGGTTGTTGTGTTTTTTGTTTTTTTTTTACTTTAGATGTACATGTCTCAAAGAAAAAGAAGAGGAAATTACCCTCTGATGTGAATGAAGGGAAAACTGTTTTTATAAGGTATGCCTTTTTACTTTAAGAACTGCTCTATTTGTGTTGCCATCATAGGTTTCTCTTACCTTCCTCTCTCCCTCCCTTTTCTCTTCTTCCCCCCCCCCCCTCTTTGCTTTCTTGTACTAGTTCTATTAACTAGACCAGAAGTTTGATGCCTCTAAGATCATTAGCACATCTGGCTCTAGGAGAATAACAAACAATGAGAAACATAGAATAAGAATCATATATAGAAGTATTTATGCAGGGGTTATCATGTCCTGAGCAGACACAGAGTATTGCAGGGGTTATCATGTATTTTCCTTGTATTTTTATTTTTATAATTCTCCCCCCACCCCCCTATTGATTTCAGGAAGGAAGGGAGAGGGAGAGAGAGAGAGAAACAGCAGTGATGAGAGAGAATCATTGACTGGCTGCTTCCTGCATGCCCCCCACTAGGGATTGAACCCGAAAGGCAGTCATATGCCCTTGACCGGAATCGAAGCCAGAGTCCTCCAGGCTTCAGGTCGACACTCTGTCCACCAAGCCAAACCAGCTAGGGCCTATTTAGATTTCATTCTTTGTAATTGGGGTGGCATCATTTGGAATAAATCAATTCTTCAATCATGAGAGAATCCTACTTGTTTTAGTTTTTTTTGTTTTTTTAATATATTTTTATTGATTTCAGAGAGGAAGGAAGAGGGAGAGAGAAATAGAAACATCAGTGACAAGAGAGAATCATTGATTGGCTGCCTTCTGCATGCCCCCTACTGGGGATCGAGCCCAAAACCTGGGCATGTGCCCAAACTAGGAATCAAACTATGACCTCCTGTTCATAGGTCAGCGCTCAGCCAGAGAGCCACACCAGCAGGGCGCTGGCCTTTCTTTTAAGGGGAGTGCTAGAGAGTGGTGACACCACTTATCTCACACAATTTCTCTCTTCAAGCCTAACTTTCCCAGCTGGAAGCAAGAATCTAGGATTTATCTATCTTCTATAATTGAAACTTTGTAGCCTTGAGTGGAGGCCAGAGCCGGCCAGGGCAGGTGGGAAGCTTGGCTTCCCCCATTGTCAGGACAACACAAGCCTCCTGCTTGCTCCAGCTCCATGGCTGGCCGCCATCTTGACTGGGTTAATTTACAGACTTGCTCCTGACTGGCTGGTGCAGGGGTCGGCAACCTTTAAGACAAAGAGCCACTTGGACCTGTTTTCGAAGGAAAGAAAAAAAACCTGGGAGCCGCAAAACCATTGCGACATTTAAAACAAATATAACACTGCATATATTGTTTCTTACCTTAATGCTATATACCGGATCGTGCAGAAAAAGGATTTTTTCACTTAACAAAAAGAGCGGCATGTGGCTCCGGAGCTGCAGGTTGCTGACACCTGGGCTGGTGGGTGTGGCTTGGTATAGCAGAGTGATGGTTAATTTGCATGTTTCTCTTTTATTCGTGTAAATGTATATTTTATCCTCTTGCACAGTCTTCTGAGATTGTTTTTATTATATAAGTAGTTTATGTTTAGTGGAGGAAATTTAGGAAATAAATGTGCAGAAAGACACAAAAACATTAACCTTAATCACTACTCAGAGAACACCCACACATATGCCCTCATCATCATAAATATTTACAGAGATGAGTTTAGCCTATGCATGCTGTGCTATAACCCATTTTTTTCTTTGCAGTGTGTCTCTCCATAACTTCTTTTTACTGTGTTACATGGAATTGCCATCTAAATAATTTTGTACTTAGGATTTTAACAGGAAGGAAGAAACATTACATTTAGAAGCCTGTGATCTCAATACCAAGGGTACTGTTCCTTATACATCATTTAAATTAACAAAGAACTTAGGAAGGTAAAGTGATGAAAGAAAGAAAATTATGTACATGATAAGGCATATTAGAAGAAGTAATGTAGCTAGGATATGTCTTATTGCAGAACTTTTTAAAAACATTTACTTAATTTTTTTAATGATTTCAGAGAGGGAGAGAGGGCTAGAAACATCAGTGGTGAGAAAGAATCATTGATTGGCTGTTTTCTGCACGCCTCCTCCTGGGGATTGAGCCCAAAACCTGGTTATATGCCTTGAACGGGAATGAAACTGTGATCTAGTTCATGGGTTGATGCTCAACCACTGTACCATACCTGCTGGGCCAGAACATTTTTTTTTTTTTAATCTCAGTTACTGCATAAGATAGAATCATTTATGGGGTTGTTAACTGAGCTTAAGAGAACTAAAACTAGATATTTTAAATATTTTTATTGCTCTTTTAGAGAGGGGGAGAGAAACATTGATGTGAGAGTGGAACATTGATCAGCTGTCTCTTGCATGCCACCTACTGGGAATTGAGCCCAAAACCAGTGCATGTGCCCTGATCAGGAATCAAACCAGAAACCTTCGCAGTGTATAGATAATGTCCAACCATCTGAGCTACACCAACCAGGGTCAAAATTGTAGATATTTATTTGGGACTTTTTCTTACCCTTGGAAGGTTGTGTATAGCTGGGGAAATGAGGACTCTACACTGTGTTGAAATATAGTAGAACAAAATCTCCTTCCAACATTTTTTAATCCCATGGAGAGAAATACGTAGTTTTGTTTTTTGCACTTAGTCACAAAACTTTGCCATGTTTGTTTTTGAGTTATTTGGAAGGATTTTTTTTATAAAAATTGTCTTAAATCTTTTTTTACTTTTTCATTAACAGTTAACATTCACTATTATATTACAGGTAATTTCAAGTGTATAGTATAATGATTAGATAATTATGTAATTTACAAAGTTATCCTCCACATAAGTCTAGTACCCACCTGACACCATAAATAGTTACTATAATATTATTTATATTTATTTACTTTTAAAAATATGTTTTTATTGATTTTGGAGAGGAAGGGAAAGTGATAGAAATATCAACAATGAGAGAGAATCATTGATTGGCTGCCTCCTGCACGCCCTGGGCATATGCCCTTGACCCGAATAGAACCTGGGACCCTTTAATTTGCAGGCCGATGCTCTATCCACTGAGCCAAACTGGTTAGGGCTTACAATATTATTAACTATATTCCCTATGCTGTACTTTACATCCCTATGACTGTTTTGTAACAACCAACTTGTATTCTCTAATCTCTTCACTTGAAGGATTTTCTGACTTCTATAAAATTTTAACTGAAACTGAGATTTCATAGCAACACTGAGAATAAAATGGCTAATGAGAGAGAGACACACATTTGAATATTTTGTTTGTAATCAGGGAAAGTAATTTTGGCCAATTTAAGTGAAAAAGCAGGTTTGTTGGATAAATGTTAGGTTGGCCTACTACCCTGTTTCCCCGAAAATAAGATAGTGTCTTATATTAATTTTTTCTCCCAAAGTTGCGCTAGGTCTTATTTTCAGGGGATGTCTTATCTTTCCATGCGCTAGGTCTTATTTTTGGAGGATGTCTTATTTTCGGGAAACATGGTAGAATCGTAGTTGACAAAGAGCAAACCTTAAGAATGGGATGAAACTCTGGACAGTTCTGGGACCTCCGCTGCATGGTCTTTTCTATGAGAACACCCTACTGTTTTTTTTAACTTCTTTTAAAAAATATATATTTTTACTGATTTCAAAGAGGAAGGGAGAGAGGGAGAGAGAAAAAGAGAGAGAAACATCAACGATGAGAGAGAGTCATTAATTGGCTGCCTCCTGCACAATCCCTATTGGGGATTGAGCCTGCGACCAAGAATTGAACCCAAGACTCTTCAGTCCATAGGCCGACTCTCTATCCACTGAGCCAAACCGGCTAGGGCTATTTTTTTTAACTTCTGAAGGTATAACAAATTCTCTGGAATGTATTAATGTAAATGCACAACTCAGTGGAATGTTTCATATTTATATACAAGGTGTAGCAAAACATGTAAATGCTCATATACATTTACATGTGCATATTACATATATGAATGTATACATATATCCATGTAACCACCACCCAGATCAAGACATAAGCTTCCCTTGGGTGGGACACTGCTGTTTTGAAGTGAATCTGCATCTATAACTTCTGGTCTTTGTATAACTCTGTTCAAGTTTTAAATTCCTGGAGAGAGAGTCTGATTCTCAGAGGAAGGTCAAGGGGCAGAGCCATACATCAGAAACCTGGCCATTGGAGGCCTCCCCTTTTGGTGCTTTTCCTGAATGAGGCAGGGTGGTCTTGAGCAAGGGAGCCACTCCAGTTGGTGTCTAACTCGCTCACTTTGTACAAAGAACATGGGATCTTTGTAATTGACCTTTCTTGTGATTTAATTGTCTTCGATAGAAACCTGTCCTTTGACTCAGAGGAAGAAGATCTTGGGGAGCTCCTCCAGCAATTTGGAGATCTTAAATATGTCCGCATTGTCTTACATCCAGACACAGAGCATTCTAAAGGTATTTGTTG
The DNA here is from genome assembly GCF_014108245.1 of Pipistrellus kuhlii. NCBI lineage: Eukaryota > Metazoa > Chordata > Mammalia > Chiroptera > Vespertilionidae > Pipistrellus > Pipistrellus kuhlii. Next base: position 11,309,989 of record NW_023425405.1, on the reverse strand, counting down.
TCAGCTGGTCAGGCATTCAGCCCAAGTTTCTGTGGTCCATAGAAGCATCAAAGGCATTCTGAGGTTGTCTTCTATGAGGTCAAATTCATGCAGCATATTTCATGCAGCTGCCAGCCATAATTTTGTCTAAGCTTTTTAAGCCCTCAGTTATTTACTTTAGGGTAATGAATTCCATTTGTTGTTCTTTGAATTTCAAATGTGATAACATCTCATGGGTATTAATTATTCCACATTGCTTGGCATAACTGGGATCTTTTTAGTTGCGTTTCTTAGAGATGAAAGATGATAGAAACTTTGTCGCAGTGGTAGCAGTGAGAAAGAAAACTGTAAGAGGGGTTCTGCCTTAGATTATTTTTTCCTAAAACTATTTCTTTGAGCTTTCAGGGTTGATCATCCTCATTTCAGTATATTGCTTTTCATAATCTTTGATTTCATCAACTGCAGTCATTAAAGCAATGAATTCTTTTTTTATGTGTTTGTTGTTGTTGTTACTCCTCATCCAAGGATATTTTCTCATTAATTTTTTAAATATATTTTTATTGATTTCATAGAGAAAGGGAGAGGGAGAGAGAGAAACATCAGTGATGAGAGAGAATTATTTATTGATTGGCTGCCTTCTGCATGTCTCACACTGGGGATTGAGCCCGTAACCTAGGCATGTGCTGGATTTAAATCTGGGAAGCTTCAGTCCACAGGCTAACACTCTGTCCACTGAGCCAAACAGTCTAGGGCTCCATTGATTCTTAAAGAGAGTGGAAGGAAGGGAGAGAGACAGAGAGAGAGAGAAACATAGATGTGAGAGACACATGGATTTGCTGCCTCCTGCACATGTCCTGACCAGGGCCCAGGGATCGAGCTTGCAACCAAGGTACATGTCATTGACTAGATTGGAACCCTGGACCCTTCATTCTGTGGGCCAATGCTCTATCCGACTAGGGCGCTCTCTTTTTTTTTTTCTTTTTAATCCTCACCTGAGGATATTTTTCCATTGATTTTTAGAGGAAAAGGAGGAGGGAGGAAAGAAGAGATGGGAAGAGAGAGTGAAAAAGATTGGTTGGTTGCCTTCTGCACACATCCTGAACAGGGCTGAGTATTTAGCCCCAAAACATGGGACATGACCTTGATTGAAATTGAAACCATGACCCTTTGGTCTGAGGGCTGGTATTCTAACCACTGAGAAAACTGGCTAGGGCATTAAAAAAAAAAAAAAAAAAAAAAAAAAAAATATATATATATATATATATATATGTGTGTGTGTGTGTGTGTGTGTGTGTGTGTGTATGTATATATATTGATTTCAGAAAAAAAGGAGGAGAGAGATAGAAACATTAGTGATAAGAGGAAATCATCAATCATTCTGCATGCCTCCTATTAGGAATTGGGCCCGCAACTGGGCATGTGCCCTGACCCAGAATCGAATTGTGACCTCCTGGTTCATAGGTTGATGCTCAACAACCGCACTGGATGGGAAGTGAATTCTTAATTCATTCTGATTCTTGATTCCTTTACTTCCTACCAAAAGCTATGAACCATCTCCTCAGAAAAAGGCCACTTCTGAGGGTTTGTGGTCTCCCTGGAGCCTATCCATGGATTGTTAACCTACTTTTAAAATCTTCTTATGAGTATTTTTGGGTTTTACTTGGCTAAAAGAGATGTACATAAGGCCTTATGATGGAAAGAAAATGGAACTGCTTTCTGGAGATTAGGGATCTAATTCCAGCTAAACCATAGCCCAGCTGGGTGATTTTTGGCAAATCATTTAACCACTGTGGACTTTTGTTTCCTGTCTGTAAAATTAGTGTGTTCAACTAGAGTAATCACTTAAGTAATCACTTAAGCACTGATATTCAATTATACTTCTCTATTTCCAGTATGATTTTCTAGAAATGGGCAACTGGAATTGCATAGAATGTTTCAAGTATGATAGGATATTGCTAATGTCTTTTGTCCCTTTTTTGAGTGTGTGCTGTATTGGGTTAATATTTTCAGAATGTAGTCTGTAGTTGACTTGCTTCAATCTCTTCCTTGGTCTGTTAATTTTAGTTAAGAGTTAATGGTCTTAAGTATAGTTTTTATTATTTTTTCTTAATGCATGTCTTTTCCCTAGCTCATAATTAAATTTTTCTGGCACTTTTTCTGCCTACTCACTCATACAACTTTGGCTTCCTCCTCTAGTTTATCCCTGTCAGCAAGCCATTTCACTGCCTAAAAGAGCTGAATATTATCTGTAGACTTTTAGGGAAGTATTAAGACTGAATTCAGTACTGTCCTTGGAAATTCCAATGATAAAATCCCTACCCATTCAAAGAGAAATACCCATTTTTTTCATATTGGACAAATAGAATAATCTGCCTGTTAGAGACATTTCCTCCCCATATTTCGGTTTTGTTTGTTTCTTCATATGGAGTATTTATTAATGCCAGGCGTTATGGTAGATGCTAGGGATATGGGAACAGCCAAGAAACTGGCCCTTATTCCGGAAGCACTTAGTCTTTTTGTGAAGATGCCATCTGCATGGTGCTGTAAATAGAGATGTGAGTGAAGGACTGGCAAGGTGGGACACTTGGCTGTGCCTGGAGGAGGCAGGAAAGATCTCACTAGATGGGTTGGCCTGCCCCTGTGTTCTTTCACTGAGTCTGCTGCCATTCATTTATTTTTTAAAATTTTATTAATTAAATTGATTGGGGAGACATGATCAACACGAACACATAGGTTTCAGGTGTGGGTTTCTGTGTTACAAGATCTGTATATTGCACCGTGTGCCCACACCCAAAGTAAAATCTTCTGTCTCCTTCCATTAGGACCTCCTTCTCCCACCTACGAGTGAAATCATCTAGCTTTTTCTGACTGACTTATTTCATTTAGCATATTCTCAAGGTCCATCCATGTTGTTGTAACTGGTGCTATTTCACCCTTTCTTACGCCATTTATTATTATAGGTGACAAAACATCACTCCCCCAGTGCAGAATACTAACAGAATATTATGAAACGTATTTTTAAAAGGTGGTGGTTTTTAAAATATCAATAACAGAAATTAGGATGGGCTAATTGTCCCTACGGCTAACCAGTGAGAGGGGTACCTGTGGAAATATTGGACTGTGAGTTGAGAATTGAGCTCACGGATTTCAGGCTCACTGCCATATTCATTTGATAGAGGCCTGGGCCTTTTACTCCACGAGGCAGTTGCTCCCATGTCTAATGCCTCCCAAGAAACAGTGATGACAGTGAGACCTGTAATTAATTTCAGGATTAAGTGGTTGCTGCCTCATTTTTTTAAATCTTCTAATAGGCATGTAGTAAGCGATGCTGAATAAAATGGTGGGCTGGAATTTCTTGTGGATATTTGTTACTAAGCAGAGGGATGATAAGACTAAAGTTCTAGGAGTATTGGAAAAGATGAAGGAAGTAGTAATACATTTTGTTGTGAGCAGTTGTGCTATTTTATCAGTGCCTGACAGTGCCTGTCTCAACAGCATTTAACAAAAGGATGTTACCCCCCTTCCACTTGTACCAGCCTCCCACCATTTGTGTGTTGTCTTTGGCTTCCTCGTGGGCCATGGGGGTTTAGCATTCTCACTTGAATTTTGTCTCTGTACAGGTTGTGCATTTGCTCAGTTCATGACTCAAGAAGCAGCTCAGAAATGCCTTGCAGCTGCTTCTGCAGAGACGGAGGTAAGGAAGACGTTTCCTTTACCCTGTAACCCAGGCGCAGTGGCTCCTACGGGCAATACCTGCTGTTTACGCAAAGCATTGTTATTATTATGTTGTCAGTAATGTAATAATAATAAAGCTTACAGTTATTGGGCACTTAGTGTCTCATAGGCATGCTCATTAGATAGGCAAATGCATTGTCTTATTTAGTCCTTAACGTCAGCCCTATAGGGTTATATGAGGTTAGAATAATTCTTATTCCTATTTTATAGGCGAGAACAGATAGACGTACCTGCTATTTATTGATCACTGTCTATATGTCAGCCTCTATCCTAAGCTGATGACATGAAAGACTGGAACAAGACAGGATTGGGCCATCTGTGAAGGGTCGTAAATGTTTGAGAAAGTGTGTGGATGATGGAGAATTTTTCTGTGTATTCCATAACAGAATATAAGTTGTTTTGAGATACTTATCTTGTATTGCTATTGTCTGTTAAATTTTCTTGAGTAAAGATAACACTACCATTTCATTAACTTTCTTTAGATTACTAAAAATTTGCCTATTTACAGATCAGTTTTCTCAGTTTGGGCCTACTTTGGGCCTATTCATCTCCCATAAAATAAATTATTTAGTCCTGACTGCCTTAAATACACACATGGTCTTTTGCACAGCTATAGTAAATACTGTTAGCTGGGCCACAGTATCTTGGGGTTGGGTTCTATGGCTTAATTGGGGCCCACTTTTTTTTCTTTCCTTGCTGTTCCTTGTCAGTTGCTTAGTTTTTACTTTTAAGAGACAGGGTTGCAATCTGTTACAGGGTGGCGGGCTGAAATTGGATGGTCGGCAACTCAAGGTTGACTTGGCAGTGACCCGTGATGAGGCTGCAAAGCTCCGGACAAAGAAGGTGAAGAAGCCGACCGGAACCCGGAACCTCTACCTGGCCCGAGAAGGCTGTGAGTAGTGGATGGGAGACGTAAACCAGGCCTCTGAGAAGCTGGCCCTGTGCTGTGACAGCCACCCAGCAATGTTTATGTTTGGGGGCATGTTTCCATTAAAACCCCAATGTCCTCAATAGCAGTGTATTATTATTATTTTAATGTTAATGTTTTTTGTTTCTGTTTTAAAATTAATTTTATTTTATTTTAAAGAGGGAGAAAGGGAGAAAGAAAAAGAGAGAAACATTGATGTAAGAGAGATACATCTTTAAGTTGCCTCCTGTACACATCCTGATGGGATTAAATCTGCAACCTAGATATGTGCCCTAACCAGGAATTGAACCTGTGACCTTCCCATGCATGGGATGATGCTCCAACCAACTTAGCCACACTGGCCAGGGCAGTAGTGTTATATAATATTATTATTTCACTTTAGTAGTTATGGCTTTCTGTTTGGAAACTTTCACCCAACATGTAGATGAGCCAGTCTCGTCTTTTCTGCCTGCTGGCTTTTAGACCTTTTCATCAGATTGGCAGGGCAAAGAGGGAGGAAAAACTCAAATTACCTTTGCTTCTTGTCATTATTATTATTATTTTTTTTTAAATGAGCCATTTAAAAAAATATATATATTTTATTGATTTTTGTACAGAGTGGAAGGGAGAGAGATAGAGAGTTCGAAACATGAATGAGAGACAGTCATCGATCAGCTGCCTCCTGCACACCCCCCACTGGGGATATGCCCGCAACCAAGGTACATGCCCTTGACCGGAATCGAACCCGAGACCCCCCAGTCCCCAAGCCGATGCTCTATCCATTGAGCCAAACTGGTCCTGGCCATTATTTCTTTTTTTTTAAAAGATTTTTATTGATTTCAGAGAGGAAGGGAGAGGGAAAGAGAGACAGAAACATCAGTGAAGAGATAGAATCACTGATCAGCTGTCTCCTGCACACCCCACACAGGATCAAGCCCACAACCTGGGCATGTGTCCTGACTGGGAATAGAACCGTGATCTCCTGGTTCATAGGTAGATGCTTAACCACTGAGTCACGCTGGCTGGGCGATTTATAAGAAGTGGTTTTCTGAAGGAGTGAAAATTATGACTAAAATTACTTTTTGGATTTAAAACGTGTAGAGTGCCCTTCTCTTAAAAAGATAATCAGAGCCCAAGCTGGTTTGGCTTAGTGGATAGAGTTTTGACCTGTGGACTGAAGGGTTCTGGGTTCGATTCCGATCATGGGCATATGCCCGGGTTGTGTGCTTGATCCTCAGTAGGGGACATGGAGGAGGCAGCCAATCAATGATTCTCTCTCGTCATTGATGTTCTGTCTTTCCCTCTCTCTTCTTTCCTCTCTGAAATTAAAGAAAAATAATCAGAAATTAGCTTTAATTAAAAAAAGAGAAACCCCCCCCTCTAGGTATTTGTCAGCCCACCTGCTGCACAACTGCTCAGTGTGGACTGGTAATGGTAGGTCATTAGCGTTTGATACTAGGCCTCTATATGGTGATTTGGCTGTTTTCTGGGCTGGCCTATTTCATCACTTAGTAATGATCCCCTAGTACATGAGCAGTGAAATTCCAAGGGCCAGGTTACAGGTGGAGCAGTTTTGCATCCAAATGCCTAAAATGTACTTATTTTCAGAACTTCCTTTAGGTTTTACCAGCTAGTATTGGGCATGTAGGGGAGGGAAGGAGAAGAGGAACGAAATTACAAACTATTCAGAGCAGCAGTCACCAACCAGTGGTCCGCGAGGTCCGAAAGGTTGGCGATCGCTGGTTCAGAGTATTAGTCCTTGAGAGCAGCTCTGAGCTAAAAAGTTAGCCCTGTAGCCTATTTCTGGTCCTACCCAAATGCCTGTATGTCCTGGCCAGCAAAGTCCTCTGGGCCCTGTACAAAGAGCTTGCATCATTCAAATCACATTCCTCTTGTTGCTCAGTGAAAATTCCCTTGCTGATGTCTTGGCCTTTTTCCCTCTTTCTGCAGTGATTCGTGCTGGGACGAAGGCTGCAGAGGGTGTGAGCGCTGCTGATATGGCCAAAAGAGAACGGGTGAGTAGGTTAGGTACCACCCTTCAGGATCTGCGTGACTTATAAATCAATAAGTAAAAATTATTGAATGGTAGAGGTGTTCATCCAAGAGCCAAGTTTTGGTAACAGGCCTTACTTACACTGTTGTTAGAGAAAAAAGCACGCAGGTGAAACAGCAAATAACCCAAAGTTATCATAACATTAGCTCACCATTATATGCCATTAGAAGAACTGGATCTTATTCTTACTGTCCTAATGCTCAGCAGTAATGTCTGCTGAAGAGTATGCTTAGAGATCATGTAGCAGACACTTAGAGGCTAGGCTATGTATAATTAGGTTTCGGTGTAAGAAAGGAAGTTCAGAGTAGTCTGGATTCCGTAGGGAAGAAGGTAGATGTGGGTCTTGAGTAGTTAAGATGTCCATTTTGGGGAAGAGGAGGAGGTCTCCAGATTATACAATCATTTTTGGAAAGCTCCATGTTATGAGAGTTTCTATTGCTGACTGATGCCCTTAAATTCCTCTGCTGCTTTGTAACGTTAGTTCCCAGTATCTTTTACTTTTGCCCACAGAGCATACTTTCAGAGAGCTAAGCCAACCTAGAATTAGCTGTGGAACCGGAAAGTGCAGAAGATGGTGGACAGAGATGAGAACATAACAACAGTGTCTTTTTTGTAATTTCCTATCTAGACTAGTGTTCTCAACCTTTTCTGTTACAGAGCATCCAGAAACGATGGTATTTTAGGGGCATTGTATACCCTTTTCTGATCACATTGCAATAGTGACACATTTAATTTTCTCTTAGATGAGTTTTTCTAGCAAAAAGCTCATAGATTATATGCATTATAATTCACAGCAGGCACAGCTTTTCCTGGAAGAAAAATCAGACTGTTGAACTTAGGCCTCTTCAGATATCCCTTTACTGTTCATTTCCAGAGCATCCATTTATTTTGTGATTTGTTAGTACCTTTGGCAAATAAGGAGCGGCAGGAATGAGATGACTTAATGAAAGAAAAAGTGTGATTTGAATCTTTTTTCTTCTAATTTTTCTAATTTTAAAAACATCAGGAGGAGAAAGTCATCTTTCATCTTGGAGACAGGCTGCTCTGGGTTGGTGTTTTGTGCAGACAATAGAGGCTGATGCTCTAGCAGCAGATTTGTTTCTGTGGTCATGGGCATTCCTTTGCCTAAGGGTGGCAGAGTAAAGACAAGACAGCATTCTTTAAAGAAATTCTATTTCCTTTTGGAAAGGCTAGATAGTTTGAGTTGGTGGGTAGATCAGGACTGGGCATAAATGTTAACTACAGTATTATTTATTATTTACTCTGGGCCAAGTTTTAGGTCAGGATTTTATGTATATCTCCCCATTTTGGCCTAGCATCACTGCTGAGAAATTGACATTGTACTAGTATTTTGATCTACAGTTGAACTTTGTAGGTGAAAAAATTGTGGCTTAAAAAATTTCATTTCTCCAGTTAACTTCTCCAGTTAGGGCTGATTTTGAATTCAGTCTGATGCCATCCATGGCGGTCCCACATGCCCACCGTCTTGCCTGCTGATCCTTTCTTTCCCTGTGCTGGGGTTGTACGGCTGGAGGGTGGGTGATTTCCTTCCTTTTCTCTCTGTGCCTAGTTTTGGATGGGGTCATGGTTCTTTCCTTTTGTAGAACTGTGAGCCTGCATTCTTAAAGGGTGGATTGGATTGTTAACAGTTTTTTGTTCTTTCAGTTTGAGCTGCTGAAGCATCAGAAACTGAAGGACCAGAATATCTTTGTCTCCCGCACCAGGCTCTGCCTGCACAATCTCCCCAAGGCCGTGGATGACAAACAGCTCAGGAAGCTGCTGCTGACTGCCACTGGAGGGGAGAAGGGAGTGCGCATCAAGGAGGTGAGAGTTGGCCCTGCCTACTCAGAACTTTGGTCCTGGGTCAGATCGAGCATTTATTTTCAGGCTGTGGTACTAAAAGATTGACAGATTTTCTTCTGGACACATTGTCAGCAGACAGGGCTGACTTTGGCAGTTTTCATGCCTTTTTCCCCCCCTTTTTTCTAAGAACTGCCTTTCACATCTGACCAGATTGCACTAGAATGGGAGATAGTCTCTGCCCTAGTGAAGTACTTTAGCAAGCACTTACTGAATGCCTGCTGTGTGCTCAGCATTATGCCAGGTGCTATAATGTTAATTTTCTTGCAGAGAAAATAATCCGTGTGCTTTGCTCTTTAGACATTTTGCTATCCTTTAGGCTCCTAGCCTGTGGTGGGAGTCCTCAGTGCCCTGTGTGAGCACAGGGAGCTGCACATGTCTTCAGCAGCTGTGCTAGACACACTGTTCACACCGACACGGTTAGACACTGAGAACAAGTCTTTCTGTTTCCCGTTTGCCCCAAGCGCGCCTGCATCCCCACATCATAGTGCTTGCTATTACACTGTCCTGTGATTGTTTATCAGTCATTTCTCCACCAGACAGCTCTTTGAGGGCAGGTGTCATCTTACTGTTTCTAGTGCTTGGCATAGCACCCGGCACATAGTAATCTACCGATCTGTGTTTACTGAAAAAGTAACAAAGCCAGTGTTATGAATCTTCTGTGCTCTGTTTCATCCCATAACTTTTCCTAATCCCTGAGAGCCTCACCAAAATGTATGGTATTGGTATTTGGGGAATTACGTGAGAATGTGAACATGCCACTCTTGGTAAAACTGTTCAAAGTGTTACTGGTATAGGGGTCAGTTGTGTAATTCCTCATATCAACATCCTCAACACTTAAGTGTCTGCACATTTAAAACCTGTCATTTAGAGAAACTTATGTGTTTTACAATATTTGCATGGTATTAAGTTTTTTCTTTAGTTTTTTCATATGTGTGAGTATAGTGTCTCAGCAAGAGAGTAAGCTTGAGGACAGGAACCCCATTTTATGGTTTTCTTGATTTCCCTATAGTACATGGCACAGAGCAGATACTGGACTTAACCAAATGAACATCCAAGTGGTTCCTAATTCTAGATCTCTCCAAAGTGAGAACTACAGCTCCTACGAGTAATAGATGTGAACGATCAGTTTTCCCAAGATTCCTTGCTGTACCTCAGTGCCTAGGATGCCTCTTACATTCGTCTTAAGGATTTAGGGAAAGGCCACCTCAGGGAGGATCTGAGTGCCAAGCAAAGACTGTTGAAGCTTCTTTTTGTATTTCTGAGACTGCCTGTTGGGCAGGCTTCTCCCCATGCCTGAAATGCCTTTCTAATCTAAAGCCATCAGGTCTTCTTTCTTCCTTTCTTTAGTAATTTCTTTTCTTTTTTTAAAATATACTTTTATTGATTTCAGAGAGGAAGGGAGGGAGAGAGAGATACAGAAACATCAATGATAAGAACCATTGATCGGCTGCCTCCTGCACACCCCCCCACTGGGGATGAGTCCATAACCCCGGCATATACCCTTGACTGGAATTGAACCCTTCAGTCCACAGGCTGACACTCTATCCACTGAGCCAAACTGGCCAAGGCAGTACTTTCTTTTCTGAGTGGTTTCTACAATGATGAGCTCTAGCACTACATTTTATCCTGTGATAACTTAATATACAACTTCAGGTGCCATAGACCTATCAACTAGTTTGTATTGTTAGTAGTTATTATAATTTTTTCTTCGAGAGTTGATTTTATATACATGCTTAGTTGTAGGTCAGTGTTGATGTCTGTAAACTCTTAGAAAGCATGAAAATACCTATTTAATTTGCTTTGTGCTCTCAGTAGCTGTATTCTAATAAAACAGACTTTCACAGTCTTATTTCATTACAACTCTTGCGGTGGTGATGTAGCTGAAGAATCTGTCCTAATAATTGAATCTGTTAAGGTCCTCAATTTGTAATTACTGATTCTTTTTCTTGTTCTACTCATAGTGCAAGGTGATGCGAGACCTTAAAGGAGTTTATGGGAAAGTTAAGGGCCAGTCCCTGGGCTACGCCTTTGCAGAGTTCCAGGAGCACGAGCATGCCCTGACTGCCCTGCGCCACATCAACAACAACCCCGAAATCTATGGGCCTCAGAAGGTGAGCCTCATCCTGGGGGGAGAGCTCTTCCCCCTTTGGCAGAAAACCATCCTCTCCTTGGTCCAGTGCTCTCAGACATTTGAGTGAGGGGAAAGAGTAGCAAGTCGATGGAGGCAATGAGCAGTGATTCAGGTAATAAGGTGATTGGCAGGAACTCTAAATTGTGTAGACTACCTACACCACGCGCCCCTTACCTTTAAGTAGAGTAAGTCACCTCTGACTTGCAGAAAAGAGGGCAATGGTGGGAGACAACTCAGCTCATTGCACTCAGAGCTGAAGAAATCGAATGAATGACATTCTGTCTCCTTCTGACACAGAGACCAATAGTGGAGTTCTCTTTGGAAGATCGGAGGAAGCTTAAAATAAAGGAACTGAGGATGCAGCGCAGCCAGGTACAGAACTAAAATGTTCTTTCTGTTTTCATTATTTTTAAATTGTTGTTCATAATACATTATGTACAGCTTACTGTTTTTAAATGTACACTTCAGTTAAAACAATTTTTAAAGGCCATATTTAAATTGCTGTTTTGTGCAGTTTGTGATCTGCCTCCCTTGAAATAGGACTCTACCTCAGTAGGGCCTTTGTTACTCTTTACTCGTAGTTTCCGAGAGCTCTCCAGGCCACCTCGTCTGCTGGCCTGTCTTGTGAGAGCTTCACGGAAGGGAAAGGAAGGAGAGAAGAGAACCTGATATACTCCCCGTCAGCAGCTCTACAGTGCGTGGTGATGGTCCCTAAGTCAGAATTAATGGCCACAATTAAAATTGTGCATTACCTGTAGATTTCAGCTGTCTCTTTCACAATTCTTCTTCTCAGATGGCTCCAGAAATGGGATGCCTGATAGTGTTAGTGCTGTTTTTAATCTAGTGTGGCATAGAGGAAAGAACAGGGACTTTGGGAATGGGAACACTTATGTTCATACTCAGCTTCTGCTGCTTGCTGAGTTTCTGGGCAGGTTATTACCTCTGTCAGCTTCATTTTCTAGTTTGTGAAATGGGGTTAATAATGTCCACCGCACATGGTTGATGAGGATTAAATGAGTTAATCCATATAAGTTGGCTTGGATGTGCATGGTCAGCGCACAGTCAATACTCTCATACCCATCCCCCCCGGCACAGAGGACCGGACTGTTCTTGATGCCAAAGCTCTCAGCTGACCTCGCTGTTATACCCTAGCTTGCATATATATTGGACATTTGTAGTCTTTGTGGTGGATAGTGTGAGCATGACCAGTAGAGGAGTAGGTTCAGTGCTTAACACATGCCCTGGGTTGAAAACCTGTGATCTGGTTCTTGTTCAAGGCAACTTTTTTATTCTGGGTTTATTTCCTGCCTTAAGCCATTGTTTCAGGAGGTGATTCTAAAGCTACTTTGTGTCTCTTATCTCCATTAGGCTGTGTGTCCTGAAAGGTAGACACTATTCTCCCCATCTGCATGTGCCCTTAGCACTTAGAAGCAGAGATGGCATATAACAACATATAATAGATCTTTGTGTATCAGTGTGCCTACCTCAACTTTTAAGGTGAAAGGACAAAACAATACAACATTGATTTCATGTGAAACTTTATTTTCTTTTCCACTTTAGTGCAACATAAATATGTACCATCCTTGATGCCATAGTCCTCATAGCATCTTTTTTTAGTATCTTTTTTTAATCTTCATTTATGCCTTCTCTAATGCCTTTCCTTTAAAAAAATATTTTTATTGATTTCATAGAAGAAGGGAGAGGGAGAGAAAGATAGAAACATCAATGGTGAGAGAGAATCATTGACCGGCTGCCTCCTGCATGCCCCACATAGGGGATCAAGCCCACACCAAGGGAATGTGCCTTGACTGGGAATCGAACTGTGACCTCTTGGTTCATAGGTTGATGCTCAAGCACTGAGCCACACCGGCTGGGCTTTATTGATTTTTTAGAGAGAGAAACATCCATTAGTTGCCTTCCATATACGCCCTAACCAGGGATTGAACTCATAACCTAAGTATGTGCCCTGACTGGCAATCGATCCCACAACCTTTTTGGTGTATGGGAATATGCTCCAACCAATGGAGCCATCCAGCCAGGGCTGTCTAAGAAAATCTTTATTTCTCTTTCGCTTTTGGGGGATAATTATACTGGATACAAAAGGTTGGTGACATCTTTAACCCCCACCTACCCCTCAAAAAGGCCTTTAAATATTTTATGCTATTCTCTTCTTGTTTACATGGTTTCTGAAGAGAAATCAATGTAATACTATCTTTGTTTCTCTGTAGGTAAGAGATCCCCCCTCCTTGGCTTCTTTCAACGGTTTCCCTTTATTTTTATTTTTCTGCAGTTTGATATAATATGCCTAGGTGTAAATTTTTTGGTATTTATCTTGTTGTGTTATTTGTTGAGTTCCCTGGATCTGTTTAGTGTCTGTTATTTCAGAAAATTCTCGGTCCTTATTACTTCAAATATTTCTTCTGTTCTTTTCTTTCTTCTTCTGGTATTCCCATTATTTCACCTTTAGTAATTATCCCATGTTACTAGCCTTCCTGCCCTCCCCCTCCCCCAATCCACCCCACTGACTTTGAAGACTTGTGCATGTACTTTCCCTCTGTTTCTGCATATGGAAAGGAAAATATTTATTTGTGACTCCACTCAGTAACCATTTGTTACTACTATATTAGGGCCTGTGAACCACTTGTATTCACTCTCCTGTAGTCTCTACCTTTTGGTTGGAAGAATTCCTCTCTTCTCCAAACTCAACTAAAACTCTTCTTGAGCTGCATGTTTCCAGCACATAAGCCTCGTCCAGAAACCAGATGGTGGTCTCTTGTTTTATGCAGCAAAAAATGAAATCCAGGTCCACAACTGGTGAGCCCCAACAGAAGCAACCGGAGCCAAGAGAAGACCCGCAACAGAAAGCAGCTCAAAACCACTCACAGGAGCCAAACAAGGCCCCTCCAGAGCAGAAGGGGAAGGCGGGCTCTAGCTCCTGGGCAGGGTTCCAGACCAAGGCCGAAGTGGAGCAGGTGGAGTTACCTGATGGGAAGAAGCGAAGAAAGGTCCTGGCGTTACCCTCACACCGAGGACCCAAAATCAGGTGAGAGGCAGACCGCGGAGGCTTCCGAGAGGGTTTGTGGTCGCTTAGCTCTTTTCCTCTCGTGGCTTTTGTTTGGATGTCACGGATGTTTAGTGCTGTGCCCGTCCCAAAGCACAAGCAGAGGGGTCAGTCCTGGACCACATGGAAGCCAGAACAGGGCTGGCAGAGGGGGCCTCAGAGGAGCCTTGCAGGGCGGGCTTTCACGCCATTTCCCTCCTTTTCTGAAGAGCTTCCTCCGGTCCAGATGGGCATCTGTCAGCTGAGGCCCGCTTACTTGAGGTTCCCCTGCAGTTTCTGTTTGGGGCCTCAGATTAGTGCTATGAACAAAAGTTAATCTTCAAAAAATATTTGTTAAATAAATGAAGTTTTTTTGAGATTCTCTTGAGGTTTTAAACCAAAACAAAAACCAAATGTACAAATGTTGAGCCTTAGGACATTCTGTTGCAATATCCCTTTTTAGAATGGACTTGTCATGGGTTAGAAAAAGCCAATATAAGAAAAGGCATTTTATCTTCCTGGCTGAGAGAACCTCAGGAGTGCCAATTAGAGGAAGAACTCAGGGTGACCCGTGACTGTATTCTTTCAGGTTGCGGGACAAAGGCAAAGTGAAGTCTCTCCCTCCCAAAAAGCCAAAGCCCCAGATAAACCAGTGGAAGCAAGAGAAGCAGAAATTACCTCCCAAGCAGGTGAGTGGGGCACGAGGCTTTGGCATGACATGCTCGGCTGGGGTTGGCAGCTGCTTTTGTACCTGGATTAGTTGAGAAAAAAAAAAGGGGGGGGGGCTTCTAAATTGCAACTACATGCAGGACTGCAGCTTTTTAATGGATATTGAGGCACACAGTCCTAAAAGTGAGAATAGGAAAATAACCCCTCCATATCAGTTACTGTGCTTCAGCAGTTATCCTGTTTTACCCATCCTCCATACATGCTCCCTGCCCCCAGGGCATTAAAGCACACTATGCTTCTCTTGTAAATGTGCCTCCTGGGGAAATGTATATTGCTCAAAAAATACTTCAGAATGCATCTCCAACTGATCACACACACACACACACACACACATATGATCACACGGAGCTATGATCACATCTTATGAGATTAACTAGAAGCCCTCAATGTCATCTAATATACAGCCCATATTAAAATGTCCCCAGTAGCCTCAAAAATATTTTTTTTATGGTTGGTTGGTATGAAGCAGCAATCAAGTCTACATATTACATTTGGTTTTATAACTCTTAAGTTCCGCCCCCCTCCCCCCCCCCAAATAATATCCAGTCCTCCTTGTCAGCTCCCTTTTTCCCCCATGCTCTCAGTTTGTTGGAGAAACAAGGTCATTTGCCTTTTAGAATGTATTACATTTTAAGTTTAGCTGCTTTGCTTTCTTATGATGTCATTTAAATTGTTTGTATAACACCCCATACTGCCTATACACTGGTAGCCATATCTAGAGGCTTGATTAGATTCAAGTTCAGTTTTCTTGGCAACAGTATGTCATAGGTAATGCTGTGTGTTTCTGTTGTGTCATATCATAAGGCATCTAATGTCTGGTTGCCTCATTTTTGGTGATGCTCAAACTCATCAGTAGGTTTAGGTATTGTCTACCTTATCCCTCCATTTGTAAAGTCCCCTACCAACTTCTCACCTGATGGTTTTAGCACCATTAAGGATTGCTGTCCAGATCCATTATTTCAATTTGGGTTGCAGAATGGTGATTTTCTAATTTTATCAATCCTTTGTCTTTTTTTTTTTTTTTTTTTTTTTTTTTTTTTTTTTTTTAGTAGAATTCTAGAAAAAAGAAACTTCAACTTTTTGGTTACTGTGATATACTATAGGAAAGACAGGATATTTTTTTTCTCTTTATCAGTTTTCAGAATGATGAGTTGGTGTCCTACAACCTCCTATGGAGACTAGTAAGATTTTATAGTATTATGAATTCCTGAGTTTTTATATACTTGATGTGTTTTCATCAAATGCAGCCATACCTGTTAGGCCAGGTTGATCCCTGAATCCTTGTGAGATAGCCCTGTCTTTGTTATTGTCCTTGCTTTGTAGGACAATCAGATGTCCCAGCTCATCTTACATATTTATTCCCTGGTCTTGGCATTAGCCATTTTTTCAAAGAACCCTACTTCCATTTAGGAGAGAATAGTAGTCCTAAGTTTCTGAACATTGAGGTCAAACATTGTTTCTCCTTCCCTACTCTCTTTTAAGGATATACGAAGCATTAGTTTCCCATCATCCTCAAAAAATCTCTTGTGTCTGGAAAGTCTCAGACCTATTCATACTGTCTTATAAAGCTCTGTCTCTGAACTCCAATGTGCATTGTTCTTGGTGAGGGAAAGGGCAGGGAAAGCATCCACACCTGGGCTGACTCAGCTGTGAGGAGATTCACGCGAGCATTTGGAGTGGCCTCGGGAACACCTGAGCAGTGTGTGCTTTTATGCATTCCTGGTCTGATTTCGTACCAGTGGGTGATTCTTTGAGGGTTTTTCTCTGCAAGGGTCACTCTCTGGAAGTTCCCTTCTTTGGGTGGACAAGATTGCTGTACTTCCTTATTTTTTCTCCTGGGTGGCCTTTGGGTAAGCTGACATTTACTGCTTGAAATTGACTAGTTTTCTTACCTTTCATTTGTAGGTGCCTAAGAAAAAAGCTAAGGGAAATAAGACAGAAATTCGCTTCAACCAGCTGGTCGAACAATATAAGCAGAAATTACTGGGATCTTCTAAAGGAGTGCCTCTCGCAAAGAGAAGCAAGTGGTTTGACAGTTGATGCCAGGGGCTGGATAAGGGCTGGGCTGTGCGTTTCTTGGTAAAGCTCCCAGGCTCCTTCCCACCCCAGTGCCGTCTACGGAGCGGAGGAACCCCCAACGCACTGCCGCTTCGTGGCGAGGCTTCCTGGCTGTGCTCATCTGGACTCCGCTCATCTCTTCGCTAACCACAAAGAGAGATGTCAGAACAACATCCTGATGCTTCTTGTTCATTATCCAGATTATCATGTGAAATTGTGTTTATAATTAGTATCCATTTTAACTGTTTCTCAAATGGAAACAATTGTACAATGCATTCTTGAGTGCTGAATTTGAAAGATATATTTTAAGTGTCTTCTGTAAATAAGATATTTTGTGACTATTTGAATAACAGACTCTTATTTCTGATATAGGTGAATCCTTTATTATTTATGAACGTTTTTTATATCCCTTCTCTAATGCACTTACAGTCCTCTATACTGTAGGAATTGATTAAGAAAGAGCAGAGAAAAATGATTTCCAGCCTAATCTCCGAGGATGGGAGAAACTTGGAAAGTAATTGAGGGCAATGGGTCTGGCAGAGAGCAATATGTGATAATTATTTGTCAGATGAGTGGGTTGTTGCTGGTAGTCGACAAAAAATCAGTTTGCGGTTGTCCACAGACACTATCCTGGCTGGTGATAACCTGCATTTTCTGTCATCAAACGCCTCCACCTGAGGACTTAGAGAGGAAAGGGGTGGCCGACGGAGCAGCGAGCTCAAGGCCTAGCCTCTAGTCTGACCGGCCTTTACCTAATGGATGGCCTTGAACCAGACAGACTCGGTGAGTCTTAGCTTCTTCATCTATGGGATGAGGAGTTCAACTAAAGGTTTTGTGTGATCCTTCCCAGCTCTACACTGTTTTTCTAATTCATTCTTATGCATGTTCATATTCTTTCTCATTTTAACTTCAGTGAAGATAGAGATGACTTCCATTACTTTTCAGAATTTATGGTGTCACAAAAGCTGAAAGGGATAGTGAATATTAGAGAGTTGAGGTTCAAAAGGATCATAATAACCTGAAGGGATGAACTGAATCTGATAGGATGAAAATCACAGCGAGCATCATAAGTTCCCTCCTTGGGTCCAAAAACCTTATTGCACAAGTTCTGGTGGGAAAGTCTGAGGCAGGCGATTTTGCGCTGGAGAAACAACATGGCTACCATATGCAATAGGACCATTAGGCTGGTTAGTGGAAATGGGATGTCTCCAGTGAGTTGCTAGTTCTCTGAGCAACCAGACCACACCTGTAAGACATGTAATGGTGAAGTTAGCCAAGGAAATAAAAATGTCAGATGGAAACTAAATTGATCATGAGTTGGTTGTTGTTGAAGTTGGTCATGGGTAAATAAAAGATTTGTTATACTATTGTCTCTGCTTTTGTGAACATTAGAAGTTTTCGAAAATAAAAAGTTAAAAGTCAGATGAGTAACTGTTACTGACCTGCTTGAGAATTCTTGCAGTGGATTAGCTGTTGGTAGAGCCTGGAAGGGTATAAGGGGCAGATGAGTAAAAATCACAAGGAATCAGGTTTGGACACAGTATCAGGAAGAACGGGGCATGAGTGCCACCTCTGGAACAGCTAAGTGTGGGCGTAGTAATCTATGATGTTGTCCAGCGGATTCCAATACCAGGTGACTGAGCTAAAGGAGGTGGTATCAGTCAGCTCATTATTATTTGGCCCCAAGGTGACTCAAAATAGGTCTCACTCCAGCCCTGAGGCCCCTTTGAAGAGAAGAATCCTTTATATACTTGGTCCTCATTAAGTCTGGGCCATGGTTTAGATGGTTTAGCTCCTGTTTAAACCCTCCAGTGGTTTTCATCTCATTTAAAAAAAATTGAGGTGTAATTGACATACATTATTACATCCCACTACTTATTTCTTTTATAACTGGAAGTGTGTATTTTTTTACATCACACATTTCAGTCACCACCCTCCCCCTACAACTACTAATCTGTTCTCTCTACCTATGAACTTGGGTTTTCTTGTTTGTTTCCTTAAGATTCTACATATAAGTGAGAACATGCTGAATTTGTCTTTCTCTGACTTATTTGACTTAGTAGGGTTCATCCATGTTGTCACAAATAGCAACATTTCATTCTTTTTCATGAATGAATATCATATACTAGAGGCCTGATGCAAGAGTAGTCCTTTCTTCCTTTGGCTGCTGGCACCGGCTTCCCTCGTACCCGGGACCTGGGCTTCCTTTGCAGCCCCCACTTCATCCAGAAGGACATCTGGTCTAATTAGCATATTACGCTTTTACTATTATAGATGCAGGTACATTTTCTTTATCCATACATTTATTCTTATCTCACTGTGATTGAAATTTCAATTTCCCCATGAAGTATGCAATGCCCTAGGTTCTCCAGCCTCTGTCACATTCGCTACCTCGTTTTCATCCACTCTTGACCTTACATTCATTTTTGGCCACACAGGCCTTCCTTCAGTTCATGTGACTTTTGCCACCTCAGAGCCTTT
Organism: Pipistrellus kuhlii; assembly: GCF_014108245.1. Lineage (NCBI taxonomy): Eukaryota > Metazoa > Chordata > Mammalia > Chiroptera > Vespertilionidae > Pipistrellus > Pipistrellus kuhlii. The sequence continues at coordinate 11,291,013 of NW_023425405.1, read as the reverse complement.
GTTTTCTTGGCCTGGAGAAATATTCACTCGGATCTTTTGCTTATGGCTCAAATCTCTACTGTCTCCCAGAACTCTTCCCTGACTGTCAAGCACCTTTCCATCCCTCTTCTCTGTCCTACCTGCACAGAACCCTATTATCCTGCTTATTACTATCTTTCTAGCACTCCTCTCTATCTGAAACTATTTGTTTCCCCTGCTTGCTTGTTTTAGAGCCTTAACGTTCATAAAATTGTGAGAGGAGCTTAATCTCTCTTGCTCAGTCATGTAGACACAGCATGTAGAATTGAGTCTGGCACAGAGATGATACTGAGTAAACAGTTGTTTTTTTTATTTTTTTTTTGAATGAAAAAATAAGGGGGCAGAAACAGTACTCAGAAGGCCAGAGAAAGAGTTAAATATAGCCCAAAGTTCTTCATTCCTTAGTCCAGCCTGGTGCTGTAATAAATGATGCTTTCTTCAGAACTATTGCTGACCCAGGGATATGGCTGTTTCACTGCACTGTCTTGGGAAACAAATGAATGCTTCACAATGCCCTTAATTGGTTTAAAGATGGATAAAACAGGGAGAACTAGACAGGGGCTTTATCTCCAGTTACCCTGAGACAATGTGACTTGGGGAGTTTGGAATGTTCTTGCAATAACTTGACAATACATCTTCCCCAGTCTGTCCACAGTGGAGGGCGTAAGCTGCTTTATTAAGGTTATACACGGAATAGTCACAACCTGCCTCTCAGCTGACCTCTTTTCCCTTGGGCAACTCAGTCTGCTCACCACTTTCCCCCCTAATATACAGATATTTATTAATGAACATTCAAAAATACATCTTAACATTTAGGATAGATGAAAATCAGTGTTCCTTCAGATAACTTTGCCAAATTTTTTAAAATCTAGATATTTCTTCTGTCAGCTTTAGCAACCCAGGATGTTTGAAACATTCAACTGCTTGGAAAGTGATTGCACAGTTCTTCTAAGATAATGATAGGACAGACCTGGCCAGGTGGCTCAGTTGATTGGAGCTCATTCCGTATACCAAGAGGTTGCGGGTTCGATTCCTGGTCAGAGCACGTTATAGGAGGCAACCGGTTGATGTTTTTTTCTCTCTCCCTCTTCCTCTCTCTCTAAAATTAATAAAAACATATCCTCAGGTGAGGATTTTTTTTTTTAAAAGTGATAGGACAAATGATCCACCGGATTCTCAACAAACCAGGTTCCTTGTGTGGTATCCTCCTTCGGCACACCTGACTCTGTTACCGGGGAAGCTTCATTTACCTTGGCTGGGCAACACGAATGCAAGGAGAGCTATGCTTGCTTACTTGCTTTAGAGTAGAGCCTGAAGTTTCATAAAATGGAATTTTCCGAATTAAACATGAAGGTGGAGGTACAGATTGCTTGGCTAAAAAACAACACCAAATAACCAACATTTTTGTTAGCATCCAAGACTGAAGGCCACCAGAAAAAACGGTGAAGTTTCAGTAGTATTTTCCTGTTTGGTTTCACAGTAGCCTGGCTCAGACACATTTCCTTTAAACAAAGAATCTTCAGGTTTGTGTGCGGGTGTTTTGTGTTTGTGGTTTTTGGCTACTAGGTAGTTTTGAAGAACTGCTCCCTGCTCTGATTCAGGATGTACAGTCCCTTCCTTAGAGTTAGCCTGTTCAACTGTCTTCAAAGGCCTGCAGCCTCTGGTTTGTTCTTGCCTTGAAAAGAGGTTTTCCAACTAAAAATTCAGAACCCAAAACCTCAAGGCTCCAATGACCCCCTTCTTACCATGTATTTGGCCTTCAGTCATCTGAGGTCAAGTATGCCACAATGAGAGCCAACCGCCCAGGATCTTTTTTTTTTTTTTTTTTTTTTAATATATTTTATTAATTTTCCACAGAGAGGAAGAGAGAGGGACAGAGAGTTAGAAACACTGATGAGAGAAGCATCATCTCAGAGAGTTAGAAGCATCGATGGGAAAAGAATCATCGATCAGCTGCCTCCTGCACACCTCCCACTGGGGATGTGCCCGCAACCAAGGCACATGCCCTTGACCGGAATCGAACCCGGGACCCTTCAGTCCTCAGGCCGATGCTCTATCCACTGAGCCAAACTGGTTTCGGCCCACCCAGGATCTTATCCCTCCACTGACCCAGGTCCCAGTTCTCTGCTCAGCACCCTGCAACAACTCCCTTTTTGTGAAGTGACTGACAGGCATCGGCCGATTTTGTCATGTAAATAGAAACTGCCTGTGTAACCTGGAAGGTTCCTGAGCATCTTCGTAGACCGCTCACGGCAGTAGCCACATCACTGGACTGTGAGGATGCCCCAGACTAGTTTGCATTCCCATTTGTCGCAGGCGATGTCCCCCTCAGCTCTAACCAGCGCTTGAAGGACCAGGATTAGGTTGCTTTGTTTCTCGCAGGCCAACCAAAGACTTCCTTTTGCCCGAGGTTGACCGCCCGTGTTGCTTTGTTTGGCTCTGTCCACTTCCTTCCCAGGGTTACTGCCGTTAATTATTTCAGTGGTCCAGCCACAGGTGAGGGATAGGTACCTCCGCAATTCCTTTGGCTCCTGTTTGGCTGCAGACAAGCCTCTGTGCTTGTGGAGGAAAACACTGGGAGGAATGTGAGAGACAGGACCGACTGAGCCTGGAAACCAATTCTGAGAAGAAAACTGCAAAGTCACTGAAACTTCTTGGACCACCTCCAAGTGGAGCATCTTGATAGATGGGGAATCCGGTTTTCTTGGCCTGGTCCATGCTGCCCAGAGCCCGCTGCCTGTTATCAGACCGAAGAGTCACCTGGAATCGCCCTCACTGGCCACTTGACAGAAGGAAAGTCCTCTCTGTCCTTGAGGGCAGCGACTATCTTTTATACTTTTCAGCACACTTTGCAATACTTAGCCATGATTTACACATAGTAGGAGATCATTTAATTCCATTGAGCTCGCTGAAGACCATCTGTCCCAGGACTGAGCTGGGCTTGTGAAGGACAACAGAGCCATTTCCGAGGTAATGTGTGTGGAAGGGCCGCAGAATACAAAGTGATAGAAAAAGAAAAAAACTGCTGGTCATGGTCCCTTGAACACACCACCTGTGTTCTTTCTGTACTGCCTGTCTATGGATTTATCTATCTCCACTCAAGTGCCATCCAGCATTCAAGTTCAGGCTCAAGGCCATTTCTCCCTGGGGACCTTAATCATCCCATATGACCAAGGGCCATATGACCCCTCTCTCAGTCCCTGACACACATTCTGGCTGGCATCCACTCAACTGATAGGTAAGGTGACTTAGTTGTCATCTCTATAGGGTTTGTCTCCCCAAGTAGGCTGTGAGCCCCTGATGGCAAGAACTCCCTATAATGCCAGTCCCAGGCCTGGCACATGGCTGTCCTAGTAGTTGTTTATTGAGGAGGAGGAGGAAGAAGAAGAGGAGGAGGAGGAGGAGGAGAAGGAGGAGGGAGATACTAGATCATCGTCTGCTGCAGTGATCTCTCCCAACCTGTCATTTTATGTATTTTCACTTGCTCTTTTTTCTTACTCAGCCTCATTCCTCATAGTAGGCGCTCATATTGGTTCCTCTCACTCTCCTTTTCATCTTCCCTGAACTGTCTGGGCCTCAGTCCACCAGCAACTTCCCTCAGATGTTGCTTAATCCTTCTTGTGGCCAGAGTCCATCCCATCCTGGTCCAGCCATGCTGCCCGAGGGACCCTGGGAGAGACTCAGCTGCACTTTAAAGGCTGTGTGCGCAAAAAGCCTGTTTGTAAGACCCGATTCTCGAGTGTCCCCTTCTCACTCTCAACCTCTCTCCATTTGTCCTCCCCTTTCCTCTCTCCTGGGTTTGATGCTGCACTGCTCGCACTTTTCATTTTTCAACCAAATGATACTGAAGCATTGTGCTTCTGACAAGGTTCCCTCCGGATGCTCCTGCAGGAAAAGTTGCTGGCTTTGCGTTCTTCTAGCCCACGTTGGGGAAGGCTGGGACCTCAGACGGGGGTGAGGTCCAGAACAGTGTTCCTGTACTACGTACAATGAGAGGATGGGGTTCAGGCACACCCTTCTAATAAGATAATATGATATGACTTATAATAATAGACATTCAGTATATTGCGTCTTTGCCAGGAGAACCAACCATGGAATTAGAAGTTTCCATGTTCAGTCCCATCCTCTGACAGGAGGAGAGAAGGCCTGGAGGTTGAACCAATCACCAATGGCCAATGAGTTAACCAATCAAGCCTATATAATAAAGCCTCCATAAACCCCAAAGGACTGGTTCGGAGAGCTTCCGGCTGGTGATCAGGTGAAGATTGGGGGAGAGAATGGTGCCCCTGGAGAAGTATGGAAGCTCAGACTCTTTTCCCACCCCTTTCCCTATGCATCTCTTCCATCTGGCTGTTCCTTTTATAATAACCCAGTAATCTCGTAAGTAAATGTTTGAGTTCTGCGAGCTGCGTTAGCAAATTAACCCAGCCCAAAGAGCACAGATGACAACCTGGATTTGCAATTGGCACTGAGGTTGGGCGGGGACAGTCTTGTAGGACTGAGCCCTTAACCTTTGGGACCTGACCATATCTCCAGGTAGATAGCGCCAGAATTGAGTTGAATTTAGGACACCCAGCTGGTGTGGGAGAATTGCTTAGAGTGTGTGTGTGTATAGGGGTAGGAGGGGGGAACCTACATATTGGAATTGGATGCAGAATTGTGGTTGTGTCAGAATGAAAGATAATTTACTTTTAAAAGCATGCCAGCCCTGGTTTCATTGTGATCAAGGGAAAGTGCCTGGGTTGTGGAGGCAATCAATTGATTTGTCTCTCTCACATCAATGTTTCTCTGTCTCTCCCCCTCCCTTCCACTATCTCCCTTAAAACACACACCAAAAAGCAATGGACAGATATCCTCGGGTGGGAACTAACAAAAATAAATAAATAAAAGCCCGTCAACAAACATCCCCCTCCAGCAGCACCCTGACCATCAGCTGCCAGAGTAAGCAAAGCTGGCCAGCCCTCAACACCCCCAGCTCCGAGACAGGGTTCTGGGAAGCAAAGCAGACTGGCCCTGCTTCAGAGGTGAGTAACATCACAAATAAAATGATGAACAACTTAGAGGCAGAGCACTTGGGCCCCTTCCTAGCCACCTGACTTCTGAAAGCGTCCTCTCTTCAAATCAGACCCCAGACCCTCCTCAGGAGGTAGGCAGACCGATGACTACAATCTGAGGTGCAACTGAGGCGCAGACAGGGAAGGAGCATGGGATGGACCCGTCTTCTAACTCCCAGGCCAGTGCTCTGTCCTCATCTGATCTCAGCTGCCCCGTGACCTTATGCCTCAGGGGCCTCCGTTTCTCCATTGGTACAAAAGAGAGTTTCCTAAAGAAGCACGGGCTTCCCTGGCCCAGCTTCTCACCAGCTCCTGGATGATGTGGCCCAGAGGAGCCCATGGCTATTGAGAGGGTGCAGGATCACAGCCACAGACTCTGGATCAAGAGTCAAGTATGGATAAGAATGGGGCTTGGGGCTGCCAATCAAGCTCAGCCTGGGACCTGGGCCTTTCTGAGGCTGTTCCGGGACCGTGAGGCAGTCCTGGGACCCGGAGCCCTTCCATCCCTTGGGAGAGACCCAGGGAGTGAGTGGGACAGGGGTGCTGGGCCCCTCCATGTCCCTCTCGGCTTTAAACTTTTTCCAGGAGAGAGAGCGCACAGAGAACCCTCCTTCCTCACATCCGCTTCCTGACTCTCCCCAGGCAGAGAAGGGCAGCCTGGCTGCTGGAGGAGTGGGCGCAGCCAGTCTGAGGACAGGTGGTCTGGCTGTGAGGGCGCACGCAATCCAGGTTTGCAGAGTGGTGATCATGCCGCCCCATAATGGGTCTGAGCACTGCTCATTTCACATGAAGTCTGGCCGAGCAGGGCTTGTTCAAAGCCCCCTCCTATCTTCTCTCAGGTGATCCTGGTGACAATTCTGGCCATGGTGCCCACCCCGTCTCACCGCTGATGGAAAGGGAACATCACTCTCCTAAGAACCCTGGGCTGCTTGGGTTAGGACCAGAGCCGGGCTCCAAGCTGGCCCAAGCTCTGTCTCTGGGGCCTATTTAGGAACTCTCTTGTATTTGAAAAGACTTTTTCCAGTTACACCAAATGTTTCCAGGGTAAGAAATTGTTTCTCTTTTCACATTATATGGTAAGAAAAGGGAGGACATTTTTCTTCTCACACATTCTTTGGATGACAGTGAAACCTTTAAAAAAATATGCTTTTATTGATTTCAGAGAGGAAGGAAGAGGGAAAATAGGAACAACAATGATGAGAGAGAATCACTGATTTGACTGCCTCCTGCATGCCCCCCACTGGCTGCAACCCGGGCATGAGCCCTGACCGGAAAAGAGCTGTGATCTCCTGGTTCATAGGTCAACACTTAGCCATCGAGCCATGCTGGCCAGGCAGCAGTGAAACCTTTTAAAGTTTCCTTCATGTAATCGATAATGCAAAGTTGTTTTTTTTTTTTTAAATATATTTTTATTGATTTTGTACAGAGAGGGAGAGAGACAGAGAGTCAGAAACATCAATGAGAGAGAGTCATTGATCAGCTGCCTCTTGCACACCCCCCACCGGGGATATGCTCGCAACCAAGGTACATGCCCTTGATCGGAATCGAACCCGGAACCCCTCAGTCCCCAAGCCGACGCTCTATCCATTGAGCCAAACTGGTTTCGGCGATAATGCAAAGTTTTCATAATGAATTATTAACAAAAAAAATTAACTCCTTACCTTGACCAATTCTTCCACCCCTAACCCAAGGGCAAAAGAAACTAGTGATCATATATTTTTGTAGTGTTTTTACTTGTCCCTCTCTGACTCCACTGGGCCATCAGTGCCCAGTTCTGCCATATACATAACAATAGGTGGAAAGAGGGTTGAGCTGTGACTGCATTTATTTTGTGACTTCCTTGGCAGTAGCTGGAGCTCCATACCTTGGCTTTGCCTTGGGATTGCCCACGCCCAGAGGCTGCGCTGGCTCCGCTCGGTTTTATAACGGCCTTTCCTGGAATTTGCAGACATCCTCATTCCCTGGAGGTCAGACAGAGGCTATTTATTTTCCATAGTTATGAAAACCTCTGGGGAGAGCCATGGCAATCTGACGAGGGCTATTAAAGGGATATTAGGATTGAGCAGTCTGTGGCCGCTCAGGAAATTACAGACCCTTGCTTCCCTGGCTGTGGGGCCGCTGCCGGCTGGGTGCTCCTGCCCCCGCAGCCATCTGGGTGTGGGTGCAGCTGGCCTGGGGGGAGAACCCTCTGCCTCTGCTCTCTTAACTCCCGGGAGGATGGAGGCCGGGTGCTCTGCCCTCAAATAGCAGTTCCTACAGCGGCTGACACTGCTGAGCACACAGTGTGTGGGTGTGCGCTAAGGACCATCTCGTTAAGTAAAATGCATGTGCCATCCCTATCCCCTCACCCAGAGGCCCAGGTGAGGACGACGGAGGGAAAGCTGGAGGAAGGCAAGAGGGCCCTTTCCCTCTGCTTGCAGACCTCCTGGGACGGGAGACTTACCCCCACCAAAGCACCCGCCCCTTTTACCACGCTCAGAACACTGCCTTCTCAGGGATGTGGGCTCATTACCTGAGCTGGTCCCCTCTGCACACCCAGAGCGCTATATTCCCTTGGCGGCGGCGCCACTGGAAGACTATTTCCCGCTTTTGTCCTTCCTCCTGGGGTACCAGCTGCAGGAGGGTGGGTGGGGTGGGTTGTCTTTCTGTCTGCCCAGGACCAGGGCATACTTGGGAAGGGATCAGCCACTTAAATAAATAGGAGCATGGTCTCCATGCGACACCCAGCAGCCGCGGAGGGACAGGGTGGGGTGGGGTGGGGGTGAGGGTGCCTACACTTCCAGGAAGTATAAACATCCCCAGGGGTGGAGGGTGCACACCTGGCTGGGGCACGGCCTCTTTGGATCCGAAGGACTTCCTTACACAGGGCTCTGGGCTGGGGCACCTCCATGAGATTTAGACAATGTAGATTCTTAGCAAGGGCTCGGTGTCCTTTCCCAGGGAGTCGGTGAACCATTTGAATCCTTTCACATGGGTGAGAGACACAAGGAGGAGAGTGAGAGAAAGGCCAGATCTCCTCCCAAGAGATTTTAAGTTAGGGAGGGCAGGCAGCACCGAGATCTATGCTACCACATGATGGATCTTGAGAACGTTGTGCTAAAAGTCTCAGTCTGTCCAAGCTGCTGTAACAGAATAGCATTGGCCGGGTGGCCTACAAACAATGGAAATGTATTTCTCACAGATCCGGAGGCTGGGAAATCCACATCATGCCTCCAGCAGGTTCGGTGTCTGGTGAGGACCAGCTTCCGCGTCCACAGCCATCATTTCGCTGGGACCTCCCCTGGCTGAAGGAGCGCGGATCCTCTGGGGTCTCCCTCACAAGGGCACAAATTTCACTCAGGAGGGCTCCACCCTCGTGACCTAACCACCGCCCACAGGCCTCCCCTTCTTTTTTTTCTTTTTATTTTATTTTAAAATATATTTTATTGATTTTTTACAGAGAGGAAGGGAGAGAGATAGAGAGCTACGTTAGAAATGGCGATGAGAGAGAAACATCGACTAGCTGCCTTTTGCACACTCCCTACCGGGGATGTGCCCGCAACCAATGTACATGCCCTTGACCAGAATCGAACCTGGGACCTTTCAGTCTGCAGACCGACGCTCTACCACTGAGCCAAACCGGCTTTGGCCCCAGGCCTCACCTTCTAGCATCATCACCTTGAGGTTAGGATTTCAATAAATGGATTTGGACGGGTGACATCAACGCTCGGTCCACTGTGCTAAGTGAAATAAGCCACAAAAGGAAAATGTATGATTCCACTGATAGAAGGTACCTGGAATAGGCAAATTTATAGAGACAGAAAGCAGAATGCAGGTTATCAGGGGCTGAGGGAGGAGGAGCATGGGAGTTATTGTTGAATAGGTATAGGGTTCCAGTTTGGGATGATGGAAAAGTTCTTGAGATAGATAATGGTGATGCTTCCACAACATTGTGAACGTACTTAATGCCAGCATATGTACATTTAAAAGTGGCATATTATATATTATATATATATATATATATATATATATATGTATATTTCACCACAATACAAAAGAATTAAACCATCTAGAAAATCACACTGTCCAGAAAAGATAAATGTTTTGACTGATTTCAATCCTTTTCCTTCCCTGTAGGCATGTTTTCTAAAATTTGGTTTATAGCACACATATGATAGCAAGCTTTTTAGTTTTACCTTTTAATTGTGAATAGTTTCCATGTCTTTAAATAGACTGAAATCACTGCCTCTAATAGTTGCAAAATTTAACATTACATGGGTGTGCAGCAATTCCTCTTTTTTGAGGAATTGTTGGACATTCCGGTTGTTCCTAATTTGTCATTATCATAAACTAGAGGCCCAATGCACGAAATTTGTGCATTGGTAGGTCCCTAGGCCTGGCCTTTGGTCAAGGCTGATCTGTAGGGCAACCTGCGGGGTCACTAGTGGGCGACTAGGGGCCCCACTCGCACCCACCTTGGCCGGCCTGTCACCACCTACTTGCTGGCCCCACCCCTCACTGTTACCACCACTGCCGGTTGCCCCCTTTGCGGGGTGACCGGCAGGCTGATTGGGGGGGCCCTGCTGGCACCCACCTTGGCTGGCCTGGGGCCTGCGGGCTGAGGGAAGCTTCTGTTTTAAGTGTCTGTCTCCAGGTGGTTAGTGAATATTATAGCAACCATTGGTCCTGCTGTTTCGCCGATTTGCATATCAGGCTTTTATTATATAGAATAATGCAATGATAAACATCTTTGTACATAAATATTTGCTAGTATTTTAATTGTTTCTCCAAGTATACTTTTAAGAGGATAATTACTTTGGTATGGGTTATTTATTTACTTATTTATTTAAAAATATTTTTAATTGATTTTTTACACAAAGAAGAGAGAGAGATAGTTAGAAACATCGTTGAGAGAGTCATCGATCAGCTGCCTCTTGCATGCCCCCTACTGGGGATGTGTCCACAACCAAGGTACATGCCCTTAATCAGAATCGAACCCGGGACCCTTCAGTCTGCAGGCCCACACTCTATCCACTAAGCCAAATCAGCTTTGAGAGGAATTTGATAATGCCTCCTTTGGGCACTAGATTCTTGCACATTAACTTCTGCTTGTAAGTATGACCCGGTAACGTGTATGCCAACTCTCGCACGAGGGCTAACTGGTTTTGTTATTTTAGCTTTGTTGTATATGCAATATCTGGTGGGGCAAAATTCCTCCTTATTCATCTTCAAATATTTTTCTTAGCTATTCTTATCTATGTATCTCCTGCTAAACTTCAGAATAACTCTAACAGGACAATCAATGGGTCAGTGCTGCCTATGAGCCAATTAAGCAGAGACAGGGTCGAATCATATATGAGTGTTTATTCCAATAGTGCCAGCGGTATGGGAGAGCAGCAGGTCACCCACGAAAATCTGCTCCGCCTCTCCCCATAAGCCAGCTGCTTATACCGGGTAGAGGGACAAAGATTACGAAGGGATGTAGGCAAAGGGAATGCCAAATAGGCAGTTTATAGTAATACAGGCTGGAGATTTGCAAAGGCCTATGGGTATGCAAAGGCTGGGGAGGTGTGTGTGTGTGTGTGTGTGTTCAAATGGCTTGTGATATGCAAAGGGATCAGGGTCTTCAAAGGGCTGAGGGCTCTGGTTTCTGCAATAAGGCTGTTAATCTTCCATGATAACAGGCAGCTCTCCGATGGGGAGGATGGGCTGCATTGCCAGGTGAGCTCCCAGGTCCCAGGGGCAACTCCCAGCCAGGTTAGAACGTGCCTTCTTTAATCAGAACAAAGCAGTCCCTGTTAGCAGAACATGAATAATATTTCTTAAAATTACAGCTGGCCCCCAACATTCTATTTCTGTTCCTACCATGACTGGCATGCTTAACAACAACTCTGAACTTTAATTGGACTGTGTTAAATCTACAGCTTAGCTTTGCAGCATATTCAGTCTTTCTGTTTAGGAACACAGCATGCCTTTCCATCTAATTAATTATCCCATGTGTTCCAAGAAGTTAACAAATTTTTAAGATAGAGGTTTTTTCTTCTTCCATTTTTCACATTCATCGGTAAAGCCTATTCTAGGTATTTTTGTTATTGTTTTTGCTATTGTGACTATGCTCTGGGCTCCCCATCCCACCTACCTTTATTATATTTCCTAATTGGTTATTGCTAGATGATGAGAAAGCTATTGAATTTGCATATAGCTACTTTATTAAATTTGCCTGTTAGTTCTAATAGCTTTTCAATTTATTCTTAGAGGATCTCTGGAGCCTTTTGCTCAAACCAATTCAAATGAATAATTAACTCTCCAACTGAATCAATGACCTTTCCAAAATCATGTCTCTTATGAATGTGGGAGTTTGGCTGAAGGAGACTGCTGTTTAAACGCAGTGTGAATAGGGACCTTGGAAAGCTCTGCAGCCTCCAAGGAGCTTATGTTTTTTAACTCATAGATTCATTGCTCAATATCTGTCCTAGAGAAAAGTGATCAGACAATGGACCAAAGAATTTTAGGTGTCAGGATATATTGCAATGTTTGTTTGTTTTTATTTATAGAAATATTTAAAATAATACTAAATTTTAAGAAAAAACAAACAATAAAGAAAAAGTAATAAAACATCATCATCATCATCACTAAAGCAGATAACTCTTTCTAAGTGTACTCTGGGCCAAGTAGCTCTAAATCCTTTCACATGCCCTCACTCATTGCATCTTCACACTAAGAGCTAAGTTATGTCATTATCTCCTACGTTTGGTTTACAAAGGAGGAACTGGGAGCACAGAGTGGTTAAGTTAACAGCCCAAGACCTCTTAACAGGTAAGCATCAGAGCCAAGATTTGGTCCCAGAGTCCGCTGCAGAACCAGGGTACCTAGCATGATGCCACAGGCACTCAATATGTTATTTTGAATAAATACATGGTTAGATATATGATAACAATTGAATATATATATATATATATATATATATATATAATATATATATATATTTTTAATTGATTTTTACAGAAAGGAAGGGAGAGGGATAGAAAATTAGAAACATCGATGAGAGAAAGACATAGACTAGCTGCCTCCTGCACACCCCCTATTGGGGATGTGTCCGCAACCAAGGTACATGCCCTTGACCGGAATCGAACCTGGGACCTTTCAGTCCGCAGGCCGACGCTCTATCCACTGAGCCAAACCGGTTTTGGCAAAAAAAATATATTTTTTAATTGACTTCAGAGAGCAAGGGAGAGGGAGCTAGAGATAGAAATATCAATGATGAGAATTATTGGCTGCCTGCTGCAAGCCCCTGCAGGAGATCGAGCCTGCAATCCAGGCATGTGCCCTGACGGGGAATCTAACTGTGACCTCCTGGTTCATAGGTTGACGCTCAACCATGAGCCACACCGGCCAGGCATATAATACCACTTTTGTAGTAGTCACCATTCTCCAGGGGAGATTATGAATCTATTTATCAATCAATTGATCAATTGAGATTTCCCAGTATTATGAACAATTGGCTCATGCAAATATGGAGGCTGAAAGTCCCATAGGCTGGCATCTGTAAGCTGGAGCCTCAGGAAAGCTAGTAGTGTCATTCAGTTCAAGTCTAAAGGTCTGAGAATCAGGGAACCAAAGGAGTAAACCTGGGCTGAGGGCAGAAGATGAGCTGAGCTGTCTTAACTCCTACAGAGAGGCAGAAAAAAGGTGCAATTCCATGAGAATGGGATCTTGGCGTCCTCTGCACTGCCTCCCCTCTGCCCTTTCTGTCTGCCCATAGCTCCAGGTGTGTGCCAGGCGCTGTGAGTCCCCTCTGTGACAGCAGCTGGGGAAACAGGAGGAGGCACAACCCAGTCTCCTTCTGTTGGAGGCTGGGTGTGAGGGTAGGAAGGCAGGGGGAAGGGGAAGCAGAGGGAGGCATGGGGGTTGGTACTTCAGATGCTGATCAACAGAGAGGCTCTGCCATGCCCCTTCTGCTAGCGGGCCTCCCTCAAAGTAAATTCTTGTGGACCCCAAAGCAAGGTCTGGGTTTGTTTGGCTTTCTGGACTGTCTCTGGATAGCCAGGGTGAGTTGCCAGGAAAAACCACTGGAGATAGAACTTCCTGGCTTCCCAGGCCAACCGATAGACTCTAAATACAATAGAACCCATACCCTCTTTTTCAAATCCCCTAAACACAGTTAAGAACCAAATACCTGTTGGCCACAAACGTCTACCTTGACTGGAGAGAAAAAAAAGGTGTAGACAGTTCTAGTCTCCAGGACTTCACTCTTACACCAATGAGTAAGAGTAGAGATGATTCTGGGTGTCAAAGGGACAGCCAAATCGGAAAGAGATTTTCCCAAGCTAGATTGTGGGGCGTCAGTGAGGGTGAAGTCTTTTCTTGGCCCATTTCCAGCCCTGGGGCGGGGCAGGTGAGCGGGCTTCCAGGCTTGGAGGGAGGACTTGCTCCCAAAGAGAGCACTGCAAGGCCTGCCCTGGGCCCAGAAGGGGAGGGAGCTTCAGGCCTCACGTAGACGGGAATGAGTGCCTTTCTCCCTTTCCCCTCCCTCTGGTTCCAGTCCCCCACCGGGCAATGGCATTGTCATTCTACCCTGGCCATCCCGACATCGACATTGGGGCCTATGGGTGCATTTAAGCCCCAAGACTTTTTTTTTTTAAACAAACATTAGTGGTCTTCCTAAGGCCCAGTTACTGAAGTCATAATACTAAGATTTCTGTCTGAGGGGTAGGGTTCAGTCACTACAGTATTAGTGCATGTAGTGTTAGTGCATGTAGCGGGCCTGGAGTATGTAGTGCCTGTAGTGTTTAGTGCCTCTACTGTTTAGTGTCTGTAGTGTTTGGTGCCTGTAGTGTTCAATGCTTGTAGAGTTTGGCGCCTATAGTATTTAGTGCCTGTAGTATGTAGTGCCTATAGTGTTTGGTGCCTGTAGTGTTTGGTGCCTGTAGTGTTTAGTATCTGTAAATATTAGTGCTTGTGTTTAATATCTGTAGTATTTAGTGTCTGTAGCATTTAGTATCTGCAGTATTTAGTGCCTGTGCTTAATATCTGTAGTATTTAGCATCTGTAGCATTTAGTGCCTGTATTTAATATCTGTAGTGTTTAGTGCCTGTATTTAGCATTGTTAGTATTTACTATCTGTAATACTTATTTATTTATATATCTACTTATTTACTTTATATTTTTTTTCCAGCCTGAATTTATTTCTACTTAAAAATGCTCAAGAGACTTTAACAAGGCCCAAAGGCGTCCATGTTTAATTTAAGAGCATTCTGAAGTGTCCTCCGGTTTCTGCTTTCCGGAGGCATCAGTGTAATCCTTGTTAATGAAACACCCTGATCGTTCTTGTTGGTTCTTGGCGATTCCCTGTGACTCGCAGTATCTTTCATAAATGGCTGTCAGGTTAGAACAATGAGAAATGCAACACCAGAAACAATCAAGAAACGCCTACAGATGCTACTGGAAAAGCCTTTCTGTCTTGCTCTTCGAGACCAGCCCAGTGAGGATCGGTTTGAGCAGCAGAGATCAAGGTGAGCGCCACCTGCAAAGACTGGATTCAATGCAGTTCTTTCTGAACAGAAACCAGCAGACATCCTTCAAGGCAAAACACCCAGAGTCCATGATATTTAATGTCTAAGTGTGTAGAGTCCTTAAGCATTTAGCGCCTGTGATATTTAGTATCTGTAGTATTTGGTGTCTGCAGTATTTAGCACCTGTGAGTATTTGGTAGCTGTAGTATTTAGTATCTATAGTCTTTAGTGCCTGTATTTTGTGTCTGCAGTATTGGTGCCTATATTTAATATCTGTAGCATTTAGTGTCTATAATACTTAGCTTCTGTAGTATTTAATGTCTGTAAGTGTAGAGTCTTGAAGTATTTAGTGTCTGTAGCGTTTAGTGCCTGGGGGATGCAGTGGCCACAGGACTGAGAGGCTGTTGTGTGTGGCGTCCATCACTTTTAGTGGGCATGGTGCTTAGTGGCTGTGGACTTTGGTGATCTTCTGGAATCAGTGATTAAGAATGTGCCCTGAGCTTCCTTCTCTGCCTCTGAGCAAACTGCCCTCCCAGCAGTTCTTCTGCCTGCCCTGTCAGTTCAACTGCTCCCTGGACCCATGTCCTCTGCTCATAAGCAATTTTTCAGTCCCTTGGCACGGCTTCATTTAAAAATGCACTTCTCTGCAGCGCCCGAAAGATTTTTCTGCTGTTTTTCAAAGTTCAGCTATTTCTGAATCGTTTCTTATACTTCTCTCCTCCTCCCCCTCCCTGGCCCCCACGTGGAAGTTCTTTTCAAAGTGGAATCTGTGGATTTTTCCATGCCCCGCCTCTACCTACAGAATGAGAATGTGATTTGGCACATTTGGGGCCAGACAGAGCAGGTGTTTGTCCAAATGGATCACCGGGAGGGAGCTCTGGACGGTGAGAAGAGGGGGCTACTTGCTGTGACTTCAGTCCCAGGGTCTGGAGGTGCTGGTGTGGGGTGAGGGGCTCAGGCTCCGAGGGCAGAAGGAAGGGTTGTGGCCCAGGCCCACCCCCTGGCCCAGGGATCACCCAGGGGCTGTGATGAGGTAGAAATGGGGTCAGGCAGTGCACTGCACTCTCCAGCCGCAGAGCTAATGAGAGCAGTGAGACAGGCAATGGACTGGTGGAGCTGCCAGTGCCCCTGGGGTAACTTGAGAAGCAAAGGGAAGGCTTCTCTCAATTTTTCTCCACCAATAAGAAAAGCTTCCACTGAGACCTGGAAGTCCTCTCTCAAGGGTGCTAATTGTGCTAATTTTTCCTTCTCTCTCATCTTAAAATTAAAATCTGTCTGGAAGGAGAACAATGTATAGGTCCCCAACCCATTGGTTGCAACTCTCCTCTCCTTTCCCTTCCTCCCTCCCTCCCTCCTTCCCTTCCTCCCTCCCTCCCTCCCTTCCTTTTTCTCTTTTCTCCCTCCCTCCCTCCTTTCCTCCCACCTTCCTTACCTCCCTTCCTCCTCCCTCCTTCCCTTCCTTCCTTCCTTCCTTCCTCCTCCCTCCTTTCCTTCCTCCTTCCTTCCTTTCTTCCATTCATTGATTTTGAGAGAGAGAGAGAGAGAAGCATCGATGTGGGAGAGAAACATGGATCAATTGCCTCCTTCATATGCCCCGACAAGGGATTGTACCCAAAACCTGGGTATGTACCCTGACCAGAATTGAACCTGCCATGCTTCAGTGCACTGGATGATGCTGTAACCAACTGAACCACACTGACCAGGAGACTCTGCCTCTCTTTTTAAACAAATTCCATTTAGTTTTACAAACATTTTCAGAGCACCTACTGCCTTACTCTGTTCAAGACAATGGTCACATATTTGAATAAGAAAGAGTTTTTGCAACTTGAGAGAACTCCCACCAGTCCGTTCACTCCCAGGGCTTGGGCAGAGGTTCCCCTGGGCCCCTATTTGGGTTCTTAAGGGAATCAGACTTGTCTAGTTGACATCCGTCCTGCTCCCTGCCATCTGGTTGGCACACCTTCTGCTTCTAATATATATATATGATATATTTTATTATTATTATTTTTTACAGAGAGGAAGCAAGAGGGAGAGAGAGTTAGAAACACTGATGAGAGAGAAACATCAATCAGCTGCCTCCTGCACACCCCCTACTGGGTATGTGCCCACAACCAAGGCACATGCCCTTGACTGGAATTGAACCTGGGACCCTTGAGTCCGCAGGCTGATGCTCTATTCACTGAGCCAAACTGATTTCGGCTTAAATATATTTGTATTGATTTCAGAGAGGAAGGAAAAGGGAGAAAGAGATATGTTATATCAATGATGAAAAAGAATCATTGATTGGCTGCCTCCTGCACGCTTGGGATTGAGCCTGCAACCCGAGCATGTGCTGTAGACCAGAATAGAACCCGGGACCCTTCAGTCCATAGGCCAATGCTCTATCCACTGAGCCAAACCGGCTAGGGCCCCGTTTTGCTTTTTAGAGCTTCCTCCCTCAGACCAGCCCCGTAAGCAGCCACTCATGCCTGGGTGCTGGGGCTGCTGCTAGCAGGGCTGGTCCCAGGAGACTGAAAAGACAGTCTGGCCACTCTTCTTTTCGTGGTTTTTCTTTGTCCTATAACTTGGGATACACTCTAAAGTGTCCGAAAATTTCAGATGTTCATGACAACTTAAGAATTGCAAAGGCAGGAATTTAGCCTGGTCCCTGGGGTAATTGAGATTCTCAACCAAGCCTTTTAGCCTTTTGATTAAAATAGAGACACTTAATATCATGGAATGAGGACCCCCAAACCCTCTCCAACTTTACACAGTAGTCTCCCTCCCTCAGTGCCATTTGCCTCAGTCACCTTGACTCCTCCCTCTTTTCACTCCTCCCTTCACATCCAGCAATCCCCGAGCTTGGTCCCTTCTGCCTCCTGCCTCTCGCTGGAGTCCTTCTTTTCTCCTTCTTTGCTGTCTCTGGTTCAGGTCCCCACGACCCCTCATCTGGATAATGGCAGCAGCCTCCTAACTGGTCTTTCTGTCCCTCAATCAATGTATCCTCTTTGCTGCAGCCAGAGTGACCTTCTTAAAGTGCCCACTTGACCTTGTGACTCCTGGCTTCCAGCCTTCCTCTGGTGTCCACAGCGTCAGAGCAAGTCGATCTGAAGGTGGTCCTGCAGGATCTGGCCTGGCCAAACTCTAACTCTCCCTTTTGTCCTAAGTGAGCTTCATTCAGTTGTTTAGAGAGAGTGAAAGGGAAGGGAGGGAGGGAAGGGGTGGGGAAGAGAAAGAGAGAGAGAGAGAGAGAGAGGGAGAGAGAGAGAGACATCTATGTGAAATACATCGATTGGTTGCCTCCCACATGGGCCACATCTGGGGCTGGGGATTGAACCTGCAACCCAGGTATGTGTCCTTGACTTGGAATAGAACCTGTGACCCTTCAGTGCACAGACTGACACTGTAACCATTGAGAGACACTGGCCAGGGCTCTGTAAATTTATCGATTCTGAACATTTTATATAAATGGAATGACACAATGTGTGGCCTTTTGTGTTGGTCAATTGTTTTCACTTATGTAATGTTTTCATTGTTCCAGAACCTTTCTCTTGTCTTGGAAACTCCAAAAACAGTTATTCCACCCCCCCAACCCCCCACCCCATGACCCTACACCCGGAGAATCCCTGCTCAGTCCTCAGAGGTCAGCTCTTCTTTGGGGAGCCTTTTCTGACCTAGACCCATTACTCCTAGGTTTGGCTGGGACCCCTGCTTCATGCCACTGCTATGTATATAAAACCCTCACCCAAGGACATACTTACAGAGAGGGAGGGAAGGAGGGAGGGAGGGAAGGAGGGATGGACGTGAGCTGCATGAGAAGAAGTGGAGCAGACCGTTTGGGTCTTTGGCAGAGTCCACTGGTAATTCACCCCGAAGCCCGCTGTGAGGCCTCTGATTCTTTCCCTTTCTCCTCTCTGACATCAGGATGGAATCAGGGGTGTGGAGGGAAGGGCTTTGGCTAAGACCCCATGTCTCAGAGGACCTGGGGCAGTGGAGGGGAACTGCCAGCTTAGAGACCGGTGGGCTGGGCGCAGAGGCGTTCAGGAGAGGCAGCATGTGAAGGACCCGCGCTAAGCCCCGGAGGCCAGCCTGGCTGCCTGTGCCCCGTGTCCCAGCACAGAGCTGGGCAACGTGCCCGACGGGTGGCTGGAGAGTGAAGGGGTGGAGACAGGCCTCAGCTTTGGGATTCTCAGCTAAAAGCATCCTGATCCTTCTGTGGGGCTGCAGTGCCAGGTTGAGGCACACTGCACAGCCTCCGTCCTCCCTGTGCACGTCCTCCCTGTCCTCATGGCTGGGACCCAGGAGGGGCTCTGCCCCAGGGAGCTGTGCTGGAGCCCGCGGAGGAGAGGACCGAATCCTGGAGAATGGGCTCAGGACTCCTGGAGCCCTATGTCCAAAAGGCAGTGGTCACCTTGGGGGTGTTTGTGGGATGTTGTCAACCCCAAGGGCTCCTGCCCTCTGAGTCAGCAAGTACAGCCTGGGTGGGGTGAGGGGGCTGTTTCCAGAAGGCCCTGTTCTGCAGCCCACTTGCACCTTGATCATGGGCATTTAGGGCCCTATCAAATGTTCCCTGGGGGATATTTGTAACAGAGGTTACATGCTGCTCAAGCAGCCCCCCAATTGGAGGGGGGCAAGCCGGAATGAGGAAGATCAGCATGCATTACCCGTTATTCATTGTGGAGGCATTTACCTTCTCTCTCTACCTCCATGGCAGCGGGTGTGCTGCGTGTTAATATCCCTGTTCTGCAGGTGAGGAAATGGAGGCTCCGAAGGTCTGAGCGCCAGGGAGGGAGCAGTACCCATCTGGGGGCCTGAATCCTCTCTAATCTCCTTTTCACTGCTCTCCAGCCCCACTCCCCGCCCTCATCCCATTGGCTAGGAGGCCGGACCCCTTATCTCCCGGGTCCAGCAAGCGGGCCTTGGGAAGAAGCTCCAGCTCCCTGAAACCCAGCTGGAGGGATGGGCTCACCAGGCTTGCCCACAAGGGGTCTCCCTCGCAGCACCCTAGAGACCGTCTCTGGGTGAGCTGCTCCCCTGGGCAGAGGTGGGGCGGGGGCTGGGAACTTGGGAACCGGTGCAGCACTGGGATTGGGGAGGAGGAGGAAGAGATGCTGAGTGAGTGCACTGAGCAGAATGGAGCAGAAACAGGGGCCGCCCGGGGTTGCCCACAGTGAGTTCGGTGGTCATGCCTGGACAGGCCCTTGCTCAGTGGGTGAAGCCCTCCAGAGCAGGGCCCAATGAGGCTAGATCGCTAGAGGAAGAAATAAAAACAGGGCGCCCCGTTGAGTTTGAGTTTCGGATATACAGCGGATCATGTTTCAGTATAAGCACGACCCGGATAAGCCACAGATACCTCTTCAGGCGCAGTGCATCCCAAATATTGCTGGGAACGTAGTTATCCTAAATACTCAAACCGGTAGATTGTTAGACCTGAATGTATTGTAGAACAGCAATTTTATGGGCAGAGACCTTCCCAATATCCCTTCAAACCTTAACGCTCAGGTGAGAAATGACCGGGTTGCTATGCTCTGATTATTATTTTATTATTATCGCTTGGTTTGGCCGTTGACAGTAACAATGGAGGGTAAGGATAAGACCTACTCATACAGAATTGCAGGGAAGATGAAAGGGTTAAAGAGACAGCACTTATTAGAGGGTCCAAAATTGTTAAAAATCGGGACTGTCCTGTCAAAAACGGGACCCCTGGTCACCTTATCCAAAATGCTGGGGGTTGGAGGGGACTCTAGCGCTGGAGAGAAAGGAGCCTTTGGGCGGGCGGGCAGGCTGGGCGCTCACGGGACCACAGGGGACTGTCGCCTCCGGGAGGCAGCGCCCAGTCCTCTCCCGCCTGTGTCCCCGGAGGGCGGACACTCAGTTGCGGGGCCAGAAGCGCGGGGCTCCCCCTGACGAGGCCAAGGGACCTGGGGGCGCCCTGGGCAGTCTCTTCCCTTTGGCCCCATCTGTTTTGCTGGGCTTGGCATTGCTGACTCAGGGGGGCGGGAGGCGGAGGGGGAAGGAGAGAATGTGGGGAGGGTTTGGGGGGGTAGGAAGGCTGGTGGTGGAAAGCCAGCAGACAAAACCTACAGCGATCCAGGGAAATCTGCTGAGCGGGGGATTCTCTCCCCTCACCAGCAGGACAGCGCCCGGGGGGGGGGGGGGGGGGGTGCGCTGGGGGTCAGGACGCGCCCGCGCCAGGGGGGGGGGGTGTGGGGGCGGGAACCCTCCGGGAAAACCTGAGCCGAGACCGATCCCCGCCCCTCTCTCCCCGGACCTGCTCCGGCCCTTCGACCCGATAAGAGGGCGCAGGGTGGGCTCCACGAAGCGCAGACACAGCTGCAAAGACAAGCCCTGCCGGGACCAAAGGAGATGAAACCAAGGTTTTACGAGGGTGTGGGGGAGGCCTGTCATCTCCAATCCAATTCGATCCCGTGAGATTACCAATTCCCTTTGGGCTTATCCCCAAACCAGCTGGTCCCTCTCACCGCCGCCCCCCGCCGCCCCGGCCTAGGCGCGCAGTGACACCTGCGCCGGGCGAGGGGGCTGGCGCACGGCTCCGAGGCGAATTGCTGGATGATGTGACCTCCCGACCTGAGTTTACGGAACCCCAGAACAGTACATCTACAGCAGCCCCAAGCCACGGAGCCCGGCACGAGGAGCTTTCAGATGAGGAAACTGAGGCTCAAAGACACCAACGCGCAGAAACTGGTTTGGCTCAGTGGATAGAGCGTCGGCCTCAGACTGAGGGGTCCCAGGTTCGATTCCGGTCAAGGGCACGTACCTTGGTTGCGGGCACATCCCCGGTGGAGGGTGTTCAAGAGGCAGCTGATCGATGTTTCTCTCTCATCGATGTTTCTAACTCTCTATCACTCTCTCTTCCTCTCTGTAAAAAAATCAATTATATATATATTATTGATGGGGAAGCAACATTTATACACATATAAATGTTGCTTCCCCATCTCCTCTGGAAAAGAAATTAAACATAACAAAAAAAAAAGAAAAAGAAAGAAAGAAAGAGAAAGAAAGAATGGAAGAAAGAAAGAAAGAAAGAAAGAAAGAAAGAAAGAAAGAAAGAAAGAAAGAAGAAGGAAGGAAGGAAGGAAGGAAGGAAGGAAGGAAGGAAGGAAGGAAGGAAGGAAGGAAAGAAAGAAAGAAAGAAAAGAAAGAGACGAATGAGTTTGGCCGGGGCCGCCCAGCATCAGAATTGGAACCCGGTGTCTGATCTCCTTGGGCCGGGGCCCCTGTTAATCCTCCCGCGAGGTCGCTGCCCCAGCCCTGCCGTCTCCAGGGCAGGGAGTCCGAGGTTGAGCTGGAACTCACGGCCTCCGCCCCGCGGCCCCTGGGGGAACAGAGGCGGGCAGCGGAGGTGAAGTTGGGGGTCCCCAGCGCGCGAGGGGCCTCCGAGGCCAAGCGCCGCCTGGCGGGGAGAACGGGTGATGGCGTGAGGGATGGGGTCAGGGCGCAGCATCAGGGCCATATTTGGAGAGGGGAGGATGGGCGGCCAGCCATCAGCCTCTGGGAACAAACCCGTGGCTAAATCAGTTTCAAGGATTGGCTGCCAGGCATGGGGACCCCCCGGTCCCCCCTGCCAAGGTCCCAGGGCCACCTGGTTCCCAACTAGCCTGTTTAGAAGGCCTTGAGGCTGCCTTTTCAGACACGTGGCTCTTCTGGCTCAAGGTCATGTAGTGTGGCAGTCACAAAAGAGCTTTATTTCTCTCTCTCTCTCTCTCTCTCTCTCTCTCTCTCTCTCTCTCTCTCACACACACACACACACACACACACACACACCACACACACTTCAGGATAAGGGCCCTTTCCCTGCTGGGTCCCCCCATGGAATATTGTATTATTCCAACAGTGACTTACACATAAAGAACTGTGAACAGTGACCCCCTTGCCAGCAGCAAGCCCACAACCAGGTGCATGGAGGCGGCACATGGGCACCGTGGGTGAGGACAGACAGGCCCCCACAGTGGGACCTGTCAGTGGTGCCCAGTTCTGCATTTCCCCTTTCCCAGCCCATGCACCCTGCCATCTAGACAGCACAGAACTCTGAGAGGTCGGCTGGAGAGCTCCGGTGACTTGCCCAGCTCACCCCGCTAGAGCGACAGGGCATGGGCCAGACCCCAGATATCCCACTCTAGCCAGCTGTGATTACTGAGAACCCCACCCCCAGTTACTCCCCTCCCAGACCTGTTAGAATTTCTAAAACGTTGCCATTATAATCCTCACCCCTCTTTAGCATTGTAGGGTTTGGGGGAGGGCTTCAAAATTTCCTCTTTAAAGAAACCATGCTAGAAGGAACGCTTCGTTAGTCACTAGGAGTGGACCAGGACTCTGGCGCCTGCAGGGGTGAGGGGGTGGGGGAGGGCATCGTAGGGGCACCAGGACCCCAAAGGCCACCTCTGTGTGTTTCCCACAGCTCGGGGGCCATCTCTCCCCACCGGTCTGTGAGCGCCTCTCTTTTCTCCGAATGGCTTCTGTTCCTCCTGGGCCTAGCACAGAGCCTGGCAGAGTGGGCACTCAGGAAATGTTTGCCAAGCAGCTACCTTTACCTCAACTCCTCCTAAGGCAGAATTTCATTGACCTGCCCCAGACCCTGCTGGGATGGGGCTGCCCTCCCCTAAAGCTCCAGCCTCTGGTAGCCAAAGGTTGAGGATATTGACCAGGAGGCCAGAGGTTCCTCTAAAAATGTCTTTCATAACCTAGGCTCCAGCCAGGAGTTTGGGGATTCCTCCACCAGGCCGCATGCATGAGGGTGTAAACACTGGGCCTGCCCCTCCCCAGCACGTCTCCCCAAAGGCATCCATCGCCCAGCCTTCCTGGCTGGCAGCTCTGGGCAGGGCGGCCCCTGACATCCCAGATGCTGCAGGAACTCCTGGGGGCTGCCTGTGCTGGGCCAGGGCCGCCTCCCCGTCCCCGGCCCCCTTGCGGGCATCAGCTGGCCCCTGAGACAGCCAGCCGCTGCTTGTCTTCCCTCCTGGGTGGGGACGCATCTGCATGTAGCAGTGCCCAGATTAATCTCCGTTACCTTCCCCGCTGACTGTGCGGGAGCTGGACATGCCTTTCCCCCCATCCTCCCACCCCCTGGGGAAACAGAGCTGAATGTTCCGGAAGCCAATGTCCCCGCTCGCTACCCGAGGAGATTCTGGCTGGGCCGGGTTCTAGGAAGAGCAGGGCCAGAGTGTGTTCTTAGGAGGGCAGAGAGGCACCGAGGGATCTCTTTGCTCCCCAAACAGGGCAAGTGGAGCAGGGCCGTGAGACCGAGTGATGCAATAGGAATTCGGAGGCGGGGAGAAGCCCAGAGAGAACCGGGTGAGGGAGGAGGGGGAGAGGATCTTTTGCAGGAGGTTTCATTCCTGGTGGCTTTGAAGTTAGAACTCATGTGGAATCAGGAGCAGAAAGGCAACGGAGAAGCAGGGGAGGGAAAACACGCAGATGCCAGGCTGTGTGTGCGCTTCAAGGACCCACAGGGGACTTGCTCCGGGCTCGCCCCCGTGCCAAAGGCGGGTTGCCAGGACCCTCCCACCCTCAGAGGCACACAGAGAGGGGCTTCCTGGGCAGCCTTTTTCTGAGAGACAATACCATTCTGGAGAGCAAGCACGGTGGCATTCTGGTTCATGTCTGCATTGTTATGCCCAGGACAGAGCCTGTCATGTCGTACTTACTGTGTGCTAGGAGCTGCTCAAAATCCCCGTTAACCCTTTCACAGGGACCTCAGACAGATTCCAGTGCCTCCATTTTACAGAAGTAAGCAACCTGCATCAAGTCACAGTTAGAAAGCAGCTGAATTGGCACTCAACCCCAAGCAGACTGATGGTTGAGAAAAAAGGGAGAACAAAAAGGAAAACAGATTTTTTTTCCTTTTAAAAAAAAATATACTTTATTGATTTTTTTTACAGAGAGGATGGAGAGGGATAGAGGGTCAGAAACATCGATCAGCTGCCTCCTGCACACCCCCTACTGGGAATGTGCCCATAACCAAGGTACATGCCCTTGACCGGAATTGAACCCAGGACCCGTCAGTCCTCAGGCCGATGCTCTATCCACTGAGCCAAACTGGTTAGGGCAGGAAAACAGATCTCAGTCATGGAATCCAAAGAGACCCTGAGTGTCATTTGAATCCAACTCTTTGTTTTATAACTAAGGACTAGAGATGGGAAGAGACTTCTCCAAGACCCTTAGTACTACCAGCTCCGGGAAGGGTGAGGATTGGAACTCAGTTCTGATTTTCAGTCCCTGCAGCTTTCCGATCCCGAGTTCCTGGAGGTGCCCCCAGGGTTTGTCTACTGGCTTTTAAACAGCCTCCGTGTCTACCAAGTGTGGGAAACCAGTGGAAACTGGACCCCTTGTCTCTCTCCCCAGTCCTCCCCCGCCATCCTGGGGGGCCAGGTGGCTCTGAGGCAGGTCTGAGTTCCTCAGGCCTGGCCATGCAGCCCCGCAGGAGACGGGGAAGGCGCAGGTCCTGGGAGGCGGGCAGGAGGTGTCGCTGAGGGAAGCTGCCCGCTGGCCTTCAGGAACCAGGGCTCTGAGTCACTCGGTCCCCCGGGGCCCAGTCTGGGACATGTGGGTGGACTTTCTATGCTCAGATTACAGCATACATTCCCAGTTCTTTGGCAACCTGAATACTTAACATTTTCAGGGTAATTTTTTTTTTATCCAAGGCATTTCTTCTGGATCACTAATGTCTGGTCCACAAGATATCTTTTGATTCAACAGATTTAAACCCGTTCCCCTCTAGACAAGACAAACAGACTTTGTATCTTCTCGTCTGGGCTTTCCAGAGCGCCCCGCCGGGTGCCGGGCTGCCCTGGGTTCCCGGTGTGATGTCATCTGACTGCTCCTGGCATTCTCTTTCCTTTTAGGAGGAGCGGCTGGCTGCAGAGACTCCAACTGGGAGCAGGAGTGATGGGAAGAGGAGTCCTTTCAGAGGGATATTTCTGGCACCTGCTGTTTTTCTTGGCGGCCTGGAAGCACCTTCGAGAACAGAAGCCTCGTAGCAGCACACACCTGAGCGTGCAGAGGAGCCTTCTCCCAGGCCGGGGAGGGCGGCGTGAAGTGACTAGGCCCCTTTTCTGCCAGCCCGGCCCGCGCCGGCTTTGCTGAGTTCCGTGCCCTTCACCTCAGACATGGCTGGGAAGGTGCTCGCATCTCCTAACACCCCAGGGAGAGGCCTGGGGCCCACACAGAGCAGGTTTCCCAGAGTGCTCTGGGGTGGGTCACTTCCCCTCTGACAGGGCTGTCCTGCTGAGCTCTCAGGACCTCCCCAGGGAGTCCCTGAGGCCGGGCTGGAAGGGGGGGGGTGTCAGGGTGCCATTTGTAGAGGGTGCGTTTACTTGTCTGTCACCTTGCCTTTTGCTCAGGACACAGGCAGGGTGTCTGCATGAGGGAGGGGGTGGGGGTTTCTCAGGGCAGGACCAGGACTGGGAGTTTGCCCAGTTCCAGCGGCTCTCCCTCCCACAGCAGCAGACACCGTCTCCTCTGGCCACCGAGCTCCCCTCTTTCCTTTGGTGACAAGCAGAGGTTGGGAGTGGCACAGAACCAAGGAGTGCCAGGCTTCTCCGGCCAGGCTTCCTAGTGTGGACGACAGGCACCGAGGGAACGGCCAGGGGGTGGAGGAGAAGAGCATCCTTGGAAGGAAACCCCCAGAATGAGAGGCTGGAGTTTCCACTTAGGCTTGAGATCTCCCAAAACCTGTCCCATTTCTCTCTGAGAAAGCCCCAGTCCCATCCACAATCCAGTTACCAGCCCCTTTGTGTAGGGGTGGAGGATCTCCAGAGCAGGGCTGAGCCACCTAAATGGGGTGCTTGTCCCGAGCCACAAACTGCTCTGCAGGGGCGGGCTGGGCTGCACCTCTTGGACCAAGTGCAGGCATGCTGGGCTGTGCTGTGTTCAGGGCTGTCGGTGGCTCTGTGACCCTGTGTTTGTGTTTTGGTCCTTTGGAGCTATTGCAGTTTGTATCCCGCAAACTAACTCTGCTGGGCCATCGGCCCTGATTAGTTTTGCAGCAATAAAGGCTCATCCTCTACAGTAAAGCCTTGAATAAATATCTGCTTATTACTTGCCAGTGTTTTCCCGCTACACAAGGCAGCATAGCTGTGTGACTTTCAGGCAGCCCCTAACCTCCGTGGGGCTACTTCCATATCGAAAAGGCATGAGTATAATACTATGCCCTTCCACCCCGGTTATTGAGGGCCAGGTGATCATCATGCTTATTATAAGGAGCCCGGAACAGCTCTGCCTAGCAGTATGAGGTGTCAGCAGCATATGCTCCCTTATAAGGAGGGGAAAAATGGAACCAGTTTCCCCAAAGGAAAAGAGACGAAGCAGAAAGACCAATAACATAGTCCCAACAAGAGCAATGACCATTTGGATTATTTCATATCAAGGCTCAATACACAATAATCAATAACAAAAAGTTTTCAGAAGAAGTTCTCAGAGCCAAGGACAATCACGTCACTTTCTTCTCAGCCTGAGGTCAAATGTCATTTTTTACCTAATGTACAAGACTGAAGTTAAGAGCTAGTAGAAACTGGTTTTGGTTATTTGTACAAATAAGTAAAAAGTCAAAAAGGGCTTCCTTTCGTTCTTCTCCTAGAAAGAAAGCCAGATTGGAATGATGCTCTAGAAATCAGAGAGGACAGGACAGAAAAGCTCCAAGCATTTCTGGTGGAGTCATTGTTGTTGCTGTCTCCTCAGAATCCATTCCTCCCTCTTTTTTTAATTTTTTTTATTTAATATTTTTATTGATTTCAGAGAGGAAGGGAGAGGGACAGGGAGATAGAAACATCAATGATGAGAGAGAATCATTGATCGGCTGCCTCCTGCACGCCCCCCCCACTGGGGATCAAGCCTGCAATGAAGGCATCCTCCCTCTTTTTGTAACAGAACCTTCTTTCTGTTGGCAAGCTACCCTCCATTCTAAGTGGGATTGACCCCCTTCCCCAGTTTCTGGGACGACTGCTGTCTGACCAGAGTACTGTACCCTTCTGGCCACAGTAACTGGTTCAACAAGAGGCATGTGATCCAAGCCAGGCCAATGAGAGTTAGCCCTGGGACTTGTGCTGCAATAAGTAGCAAGAGAAGTTGCCTTTTCTGGGGAGTTGCCCAGTGGAAGGCAGAAGCTGGGCATTTTTGGTGGTCACTCTTACTGCACCTGAGAATGAAGCCAGCAGAGCTGAGGAATGGAGAATGATTCCCTCTGATGAGGAGACACGGGGATGGGAGGCAAAGAAAAGATAGTTGAAAATCTGTATGTACACCTTTGAGGCAGAAATGGGGTGGATGAAAAACATCTCTATCTCTGTCTCTACCTCTACCTCTACCTCTACCTCTACCTCTACCTCTACCTCTACCTCTATCTATCTATCTATCTATCTACCTACCTACCTACCTACCTACCTATCTATCTAACACTATCTATCTCAGCCTGGTACTGTAAGTTCAAAGACTCAGGTTTTAATAGTCATATGTGAGTCTTTAGGCACTGAAACCTCTAAGCCTTGTTTCCATCATCCAATACATGGGTTAAATAATAAACACCCTCCTGCATCCCCCACACTAAGGATCAAGCCCTCAACCTGGGCATGTGCCCTGACCAGGCATCGAACTGTGACCTCTTGGTTCATAGATTAATGCTCAACCACTAAGCCATGCCAGCCGGGCTGGAAACAAGGTCTTGAAGGTAGGGAAAGTGAATATATTTACGATAACTAAGAGGGAAAAAGAGACAAAAATCCACATTTCCTTCGCAAATGGTCTGAGACTTCTCTTCCTATACAGTGTATTTAACATGGGATAGCCCCAGTGGGGACACCATGATTTATTTTCCTTGGGGATGGAGAAGGGGCATTCCACGGCTCCCATGGTTACCCGGAGACCCAGCAGGAATAGGACTGAGCTCAAGGCCCTTCTCTTGCTCCTTTGGCTTTTTTTTTTTTTAATGAGCATCTGGACTTGCCTTTCCGGCATCTTGCAGCTGGCACTTGCCACTCTCTCCTTGTTTGATTTGCTAAATCTCTGTTTTAGTTCGCTGTTTCACACCCGCACTGACAGTCTGTCGTCCTCCCAAGGCCCCGGGACATCTGCCAGGCAGTGAAATCAAATGTGAAGTTAAATATAATTCAGCTGCACATCATCATGCCTGCAGTCTCCCTTACCCCTCCTCCTTCCTTCCCAAGAGAGCGGCGCGCCGAGGCAGTGGTGCCCGGGCCGAGGGAGCCTCTCCAAAAAATGTTCACTCCAGAAATTTTACTCTAAAGCAGAGGAGAAGTCCTGCTATAATGAACTCCTGTCTGCCTATCATCCAGCTTTAATGCTTATCAACATTTGGCTGATCTTGTTTATTTAATTTTATCTATACACTGAGTGGCCAGATTATTGTGATCTCTGAACGAATAATAATATGGCCACTCAGTGTATATCCTATATAATAAAAGGCTAATATGTAAATTGTTCCCTCAACCAGGAGTTTGACCAGCAGGCAGGCCGGCCAACTGTCCATGTCCCCTTCTCCTGGCCAGGCTGGCCGGACCCCACCCATGCACTAATATATATTTTGGAGGCTGGTAGGATCAGCCTCAGTGGAAGGAAGAGCTGCAACATCAGGCCCTTTGTCTGTAAAAAGACATTCCATGAGGAAAATGTTCAACAATTAGGACTCCTTTTATTTAGTTTGATTTTCCCCCCAATCAGTTATCATAAGTGATGCTGTAGATTGAAAGTTTGTGTTCCCCCCAAATTCATATGTTAAATCCTAACACCTCATGTGATGGAATTTGGTGGGGGGGGGGGGAGCTTCAGGCGGTGATTAGGTCATGGGTGTAGGGCCTCCATGAATAGGATGAGTGCCCTTATAAAAGGACCCCAGAGAGCTCCCTTAACCTTTCCACCTTTCGAGGACCTCGAGAAAGATGTGGTCTGCGAAGCAGGAAGGGAGTCCTCGCCAGACATGGAATCTGCTGGCATCTTATCTTGGACATCCAGGCTCCAGAACCAAGAGAAATAAAGGTCTAATGTTTATAAACCACCCAGGCTATGGTATTCCTTCATAGCAGCCCAAACGCACTAAGACAGGTGATGTTTATTTTAACTTATATATATTTCTACTCTTTCATTTCCTCCCCTACCCTTCCCTCCCCTCCCTCCCTCCCTCCCTCCCTCCCTCCCTCCCTCCCTCCCTCCCTCCTTCCCTTCCTTCCTAACCTTGTAATTCTTCCCTTTTAGTAGGTTCTCTTCCTGCTCTTTCCCATATCAAGCTTTCCTGAAGTGGATTTCCTGTCTTCTCTCCGGTAGGTCACATTACTTAGAATGACCCAGGGGTTCTCTGGGTTTTGGTGTGTGGCTCCTGTACCTCTTGGGACCTATGAGAAAGAGAGAGAGAGAGAGAGAGAGAGAGAGAGAGAGAGAGAGAGAGAGAGAGAGAGAGAGAGAGAGAGAGAAGAAGAAGAAGAAGAAGAAGAAGAAGAAGAAGAAGAAGAAGAAGAAGAAGAAGAAGAAGAAGGAGAGGGAGAGAGAAACATTGATTTGGTGTTCCATTTATTTATGCAATTCACTGGTTGATTTTTTTTTCTTTATTGATTAGGTATTACATATATGCCCTTATCCCCAATTGCCCCTCCCCCCTCTCATGTCCTCACCCCCCTGTATCCATTGGTTAGGCTTATATGCATGCATATAATTCCTTTGGTTGATCTCTCCCCTTATCCCCACCCTCCCCTACCTTCCCTCTGAGGTTTGAGCATCTGATCAATGCTTTTCTATCTATGGATCTGTTTTTGTTCATCAGTTTATGTTGTTCATTATATTCCACAAATGAGTGAGGCCATGTGATATTTATCTTTCTCTAACTGACTTGTTTTGCTTAGCATAATGCTCTCCAGGTCCATCCATGCTGTTGCAAATGGTAGGAGCGCCTTCCTTTTTACCGCAGTGTAGTATTCCATTGTGTAGATGCACCACAGGTTTTTTTATTATTTAAATCAATCTTTATTGTTCATATTATTACAAAGGTTCCTCATTTCTTCCCCCCTCTACCAGGTTCCCACTCCACCCTCCACCCCCTCCCCACCCCCCATTGTCCTCATCCATAGGGCACCACAGATTTTCTATCCACTCATCTGCTGATGGGCACTTAGGCTGTTTCCAAATCTTAGCTATGGTAAATTGTGCCACTATGAACATAAGGCTGCATATATACTTTCTGACTAGTGTTTCTAGTTTCTTGGGGTATATTCCTAGAAGTGAGATTACTGGGTCAAATGAAGTTCCATTTTTAGTTTTTTGAGGAAACGCCATTCTGTTGTCCACAGTGGCTGTACCAGTCTGCATTCCCACCTCACTGGTTGATTCTTGTATGTGCCCTGACCAAAGATCTAACCCACAAGCTTGGCGTTATCGGGTGATGCTCAAACCAACTGAGCTACTTGGCGAGGGTTGGAACGCTGCCTCACAGTTCTCCCAGCATCCACATCCCTCTCTTTCCCCTCTGCAGCTGTCTTACTTTGGGTTCCTCCAAGAGCAGCACCCGAGAGGAGGGCTCTGGCGCAGAGGTGTTTGGGAGGTGACCCTGGGAAGCAGAAGTGAGGGTGGGGAGGGTGAGACAGGAAGGGAGGAGCCAATTAAAGGTGCTTCTCTGATGTGGTGACTGGTGTGGGCACCGGGGCTCAATCTGGGTACATCAGAATTGCCCCTATGGAGGGCGGGAGGATGGCACATTTATCCACAGAGCCTCCTCGTCCCCCCTGGTGGAGAGACTCCTCCAGGGCTGTCGCTCTCCCTCTTACTTCCAGGCTGGCCGTGTGGGTGAGAGGCCTTCCT
Source organism: Pipistrellus kuhlii (assembly GCF_014108245.1). Classification (NCBI taxonomy): domain Eukaryota; kingdom Metazoa; phylum Chordata; class Mammalia; order Chiroptera; family Vespertilionidae; genus Pipistrellus; species Pipistrellus kuhlii. Next base: position 11,259,656 of record NW_023425405.1, on the reverse strand, counting down.
AAGGTGTCAGGGTAGCAAAATGTGAGGAGTGCTGTGCCAGGGAACTGCATATCACAGCTGCAGCTGGTCTCAGAGGTGGCCAGGGCATCTGAGTCTGCTAAGCATTCCCACTCCCATTGCTTCCCTGACTCCTTAACACTAATAACAACATGTTTCATTAAGTGCTTTTTGTATATCAGTCATTGGGATTTCAGCTTCTCAAACATTTTGTCACCGAGTCTTCTGAAGGCCTATGAGGGAGGGTATGTTATTCTTCCCATATACCGCTGACAAATTGAGGGTAAGAGCAGTTATATAACTTGTCTAAGGGCTAAGCACCCTCTGGGCTGGGAGCTGGGGTTGAAGTGAGAGCTGGCATGGGGGCTCTGTGACCTTCTTTATAACCTTGATTCTCCCACCCTCAGGCCAGAGACAGTAAGTTCCCAGGGCAAGGACCCCTTGGGGCTGAGGATGACAGGGTACCCGTGAACTTGACCGTGGTGGATTTGTGTAGTCGGACATCCCTAAACTTAGATGCTGAGGTTGAAGCCTGGAATAAATTGCTCTGTCCTTATGGAAAAATGAAGTGTCGTTTTTTTTAAAATATATTTTTATTAATTTCATAGAAGAAGGGAGAGGGAGAGAGGGATAGAAACATTAATGATGAGAAAGAATCATTGATTGGCTGCCTCCTACACGCCCCACACTGGGGATGGAGCCGGCATCAGAATCGATCCTCTTGTGCCTTTGATGGGACTTGAACCCAGGACCCTTCAGTCTGCAGGCTGACATGCTATCCCCTGAGCCAAACCAGCTAGGGCTGTGATTCTTGGTTGTATGAAGCTGTGCAGCAAGCATCTGGGGTCTTCGGAAAGGTCCTTCTGGGCTGACTTGATGCTTTTCTCACCAGCTTTTCTGCAAACATCCTGACTTTGGAGGTTGAACATGGCCAGGTGCTGTCCCCAGACTCTGCCCAGAGAAAGGAATGAATCTCCAGGCCTCTGCTCTGAGTCCCGTTACTCTGGGCTGGCCTCCTGAGCCACTGGGGCTGGGAGGAGCAGAGGAACTGCTCAGGCTTGTGGCTGCTCAGCAACAAGGCAGCTCAGACAGTCCCTGGTGGACGCCCAAGGGGCAAACACATCATCCCCAAGTCTCTGTTTCCCACCTCAGGTCGTGGGGGACTGGGCAGATCATGGCTCTAGCACCTTCCAGCCCCTGGGGCTAAGTGCAAAGAGAGTGTTGTAGAGGTGGATCATGGCCTAGACATCTCAGCAACACAGGCCAAAATATGCTCTCTTTCTTCCCCTCTCTTTTTTATTTTATTTAGTTTGCCTTGGGTTTTTGTTGCTGGCAGCTAAGGGAGTCTTGACTGATATAGAAGTCAGCCACTTCCCTCGGCTGCCAAGTGACCCCTCAGGCTGCTCCAGCCACACCTGACTGCACCTCTTCTTGGGCCTCCCCTTCCGCCCTCACCTAAGCTAGCACACAGGAAGAGACTCGGCCTCCGTCATCTGCTCGGAAGGCGAGTTTGTGTCCAGGTGCTCCTGGTCCCAGATCCCTGACATCTAAAGCCTGCTGCTGAGGCAGGTTCACTTACACTTACTGCCAACTAGACACTGTGCTGGGTCATTCTCCCACCAAATCTCCAGAGTCATCAGCCAGATGTTTTGGGGGATGGGGACCCTTGAAATCACCCATGGAAGTGACTCCCTTGGATGGGCCAGCCCTAGAGTCCCCTCCCTGGACCCAGGCTGAAACTCTCAGGTCTTCACGTACTGCAGAGATGACTGCTCTGCGCCTGCAACCAGAACGGCCTCGTCTTTGCGAGCCTGCGTATCTGCTTGAGCCTGCTGTCGAACTGCATGTCTTTGTTTGCTGGGGTTTTACTCGTTTATTCAAAAACTTGGTGCTTCTTAAGGCTGATGTGCAGACCCTCCCTGCCTCTGGGGCAGCATGTGCTCACGCTGTCAGTCCTGCGCTTCCGGGGATCCTTCAGCCCAAACAACTGGCGGCTGGCGGTGGCCACGCCCCCGCAGAACTGACCTTTGGAAGGATGGCTTGGAGGAGTGAGAGAAAGGGACTGGAGGCCTGGATAAAAATGTCCACTCAGGCTCTCTCCAAGCCTTCAAGGCTTCAGCACCCTGTGCTGAAGTCCAGCTGCTGCAGCATGTCCTGCAGGGACCCCTGCAGCCTGCTCAGGACCACCACCTCCGTGGAGTAGAGCGAAGCTTCTAAGACATCGTCCAGGCCCTCCAAGGTCTTCAGACTCCTGGTCCGGGGGAAGGGGCAGCTGTTGGAGGAGGCCATCAGGTGGAGCAGGTCCCGGAGGTTCTCCAGGTCGTTGGATATCTGGAGCACATTCCCGGAAGGCAGGCTGGTGAGGATCTGTTGGTAAATTGCCAATGTCTGGTCCATCTTGGACAAACTCAGAACAGGGTGGAGCCTGGGGATGAAGTCCAAGCCAGTGACCCTCTGTTTGGAGGAGACCGACCGCTGTGCAAGAGAAAGAGGGAGAAGGACAGCTCAGCGAGGCAGGAGACAAATCACTTCTCTACAGCCCTCGGCCTTCCCACTGAGTGTGGAGGTTTGTTTCCGTGGAAACAAACACTTGCTTCCTTTCCCTCTTCTGCACCATCCCTGCCTGCTGACCTCTAAGCTGACCTCCTGGACTTTTTGTCCTCCTGCCCTTCCCAAATCACCCTGCCCTCTACTTTCAGACCAACCTTCCCAGGTCATCTGTCCCTTCTCTGAATGGCCTCTGCTTTAGACCCAGCGGGACTCCCATTTTGTGCTGAGTTAAGTCTCTTCCCAAGGCACCAAGGTCCTCCATAAGCGTTCCCTCCCCAGACGTCTTCATTCCCTTCCTTTCCCAATAAATTCCCCCTTCCAGTCAGATTCACCGTGGACCTCACCCCATTAGGCTGCCCCCAGTGAGTGTCCCGCCTCTCTCCTCTGCTCCAGGAACTCTGGTTACCAGGAGGGCTTCCCCTCCCCAACTGCCTCCAGCACTCCCACAAGAGGGACACTCTGGACATGTCACGTGCAGCCTTGTCAAGATGACTATCTTGAAAGCAATGAAACCTAAGGGTTTCTCTCTGTAAAATGTCCAGGACTCTGTCTTGTTCTGAGCTGTCCCTGCTTCTGGCCACCTAACTTCTCCCTTCCCAAGGCCACTGTCACATGTCCACTGTGACCAGGAGATATGGAGGTCCATGCAGGGCAAAAAGCAGGTGTTTAAGGCTGGGGACTACAAAAACTACAACTACAAACTTTAATGAAGGCACACTCAGTTCTGGTCCTGCGGGGGGAGAGAGGAGAGAGAGGGGCGGTGTGTGGAGGGGTCACTTGCTTTCTTGAATTTAATCTCATAAAGACCTTATACAGACTACATGACACCATCTAGTTCCTTAGATATGAGTTCCATATCTAGATGATGAAACCAAGGCTTAAAGACATTGAGGAACTAGCGTAGGATTTTTGTAGATAGAGAACAGGTGTATAGAGATGTAGGAAATGGCTGAAGGGCTAGGCCTGTGGATCCCAAAGCAAAGACCCCAAGGGGCATTGATAACTGTTTACAAATACCCAGAAGTTGCATGTGAACGAGGGTGGACTTGCTCTTTAGTCTTGGCCACAGGACTAGCAATAATAAGGAGACTTCCTAAGGGCCAGAGCTCAGCTGCAACTAGGAAAAACATTTTCTGATAAACACATTCTAGAGATTCATAGAGATCCCAGCGGGGGGTCTGGTCACCTGCCAATGGGGCCAAGGACCTTTATGGCTCCCTCCGGTCCTAAGCACTAGGATTCCAGTCAGGGAGGAAGAAAAGTAAGAAAGCGGGGACTGATCAGAGGAGAGGAGAGGCAGCTGCTCATACAGTAGGAGGAATCAAGGCCACCGAAACCCCCACATGTCACTGCACAGACCTCTTCTAACCTCTGAGGACCCCGTTTCCCCACGGGCTGGCCACACGTCTGTTTTGTCTCCCCAGCCCCTCCCTACCGTGTGTGCAATGTCATTGATCCTGGTGACGATCGTCTTGATGAGGGTTTTGGTGTCATCCTGGACTTTCTGGATGGGCGCAGCGTCTGCGTAGAACAAATAGGGCCAAAGCCACAGGAATCGGCACAGGAATCCACAGCGCATTTTCCCTCCCAGATGTGTGTCTTGGGCCTAAAAGCAAAAGGAGCCACACATTACAAGTTACTTCTATCTCTGAAAAATACCATATGCCCTGTTACCAACCACAGTGCCGGATGTGGATCAAAATGAGATTAGCTTTCTGCCCTGGCTATCATCTCTTTAGGGTCAAAGACAATTCATTATCTAGAAAGGCATTAATAAAAAGCATTTCCTCAGGGAGAGGTGAGGCCCGGTCAATAAAACCACGAGGAGGCGTGCTGTAGACCACGGAGCAGAGAGCCAGGGCGTGAGCAAATGGACATGGTAGTGATGATGTGACTTCATTGTGTGCTTTGAGGAAGAGAATGGGCTTTTTCAATTCAGCCATTTACCAGCTGTAAGACTTTAAGCAAATCACATACTTGCTAAAAACTCTATCTTTTATCCCCTGAAGTATACCTATCTCCAAGCTTCCATAAGGATCAAATTAGATAATGCATGTGAAAGAGCCGTAAAGGTATCGTGAAATGGACTCTATTACTACCCCGTTGTTAGAGATTATGCCACTTGCCCTCCCATTACTCTCATAGCAGCCACTTATATCGCCATATGGCATATATCATTGGCTTTATCGCTTTCCCTCCCTCCCATTGGGAACCTGCATCCAACCAGCACTTAGGGAAGGACTGATAATATGTCACCGGCAGTTCTTGGAGCCCGAGGATACAATAGTGAACCACAGGTGTTCTCTACCTTCAAGTTTCTTACAGTTTGATAGGAGGAGGGACAAATAGGCAAACAGACCATTCCAATTCAGGAAAAAAGAGCTTTGCAAGAAAGGCAAGTACAAGATATCAGGGGTCCAAGGGGGCTTCCTGGAAGAAATGTCGCCTGAGCTGGGCATTAAAGTCTGAGCAGGGGTTAGGAAGAGTAGAAAGTGGTTGCCATAGTCACAAAGAAAGCAGCAGATGCAAAGGCACAAAGGCAGGAGAGAAGATATAGTATGTCTCCCAACCCCAGAATGTTTGAAACGTTTAGCATCCTGGAGCCATGAATTCTAAAGTTAACAATATGCGGATCCTCGATGAAGCCGCAAAGTTTTGATGAGATACACGAGGCAATGAGGCAAAAGGCAATAAAGTTAAATGTTTGTGAGTCTGTGGCCAATGATCTGTGCTAAGTGTATGTGGAGGAGCCTGAAATAATAATTAAATGTAAATACATTTTAGCATGAAAGGTCTGAAGGTATATAAAAAAAGTTAACCTCTGCTTTTGGGGTTCTGCCTCATCTGGATCCTGATTAAAAAAAGAAACACACACCAGATCATACATTTTCTGACCCTAAGTGACATTATTAACATAATTCCCACCCTGGAAATGTCATAGAAATCAACAGTCTGCTTATATACTATTTATAATGCCTGGTCAAAGGCATGTTTCTTTTTTAAAATTTTATTTTTATTGATTTTTTTTTACAGAGAGGAAGAGAGGGATAGAGAGTTAGAAACATCAATGAGAGAGTCATCGATCAGCTGCCTCTTGCACATCCCTACTGTAGCTGTGCCTGCAACCACGGTACATGCCCTTGATCAGAATCAAACCCGGGACCTTTCAGTCCTCAGGCCGACACTCTATCCATGGAACCAAACCAGTTTAGGCAAAGGCATGTTTCTTAAAATGTGTTTCATGGAAAGGACACGTGAGGCAAAAGTGGGTGCATTCACTTGCCCAAAGTCAAACAAAGGTGAGGGGCAGAGCTGAAATCCGCACTCAGAGCTTCCTTCCCCCAAAGGCTGGGCTCCTTTTCTCCCACGCCGCGGTTCTCCGCCTTCACGGGGAAGTCCAAGTCATGAACGGCTCCCATGCACAGTGGAGGGTGGCTGGCACTTGGGGAATGGCCCTTGGGAACAAAGTCCCCATACTAGGGTGAAGCTACGAGATTGTACCCTTATAGCCACTTCAAATATGAAACACATTCAGTCACTTGGCAGGGGGCACTTCAGATGTGTTTGTGATCGTTTGTTCTTTTAAAAAAGTTAAAACTCCTCCTGTTAGATACTTGTTACCTGAAGAAACGTCTCCACCACGCCTTTGTGGGAAAGAGTTAGATGACGCTAACCCCCCAGGTGATTCCACCAAACCTCAGCGAAGCTGTCAAGCTGTCCCAGGCTTTAGCCGTGGGCTCCGCCCTCACTAGCAGTGTCTCTGGGAAAGATACGTAATTTCCCTAGAGCCCTGCTCGGCCAACTGCAGCTCGCGAGCCACATGCGGCTCTTTGGCCCCTTGAGTGTGGCTCTTCCACAAAATACCACGGCCTGGGCGAGTCTATTTTGAAGAAGTGGCGTTAGAAGAAGTTTAAGTTAAAAAAATTTGGCTCTCAAAAGAAGTTTCAATCGTTGTACTGTGTTGATATTTGGCTCTGTTGACTAATGAGTTTGCCGACCACTGGGCTAGAGCATCGGCTCCCATCTGTAAAATGGATCTGATAACACCACCTGGCTCAAAGGGCAAATGACACAAACCTGTAAAGCCCTTGTTGGTGTGTGTGTGTGTGTGTGTGTGTGTGTGTGTATGTGTGTGTGTGTGTGATGAAGGGTGGGGTTGGGGAGAATAAATGCCAGCTGTGTTTGAACGGAGTAATTACTGGGGAGGGCTTGAGATACTTGGGCAACACTACCTGTAGCCAACCCTGAATCAAGCAAGCCCTTGGCTGGTTGCCTCCCTGGGCCATGAGACAGGGCCCCTGGTGTTCCTAGGTCTTCCCCTTGTGCACAAGATGGAGTTCCATCCTTTCCTAGGATTTCTGTGTTAATGACATCCTCCTTCCCACCAGAATTTATTACCAGACTAACTCTGGTTGTAGTTGCTCTCACATAATGGCCGCCCTGGACCACCTTAATGGAAAAACAGTTTATAAGCCCTCTCTATCACCACGCTCATATGCTCCAGTGGCTGTTGAAAATAAATTGCAGTTTTTCGAAACGTGGAATTGAGAAATTGCTGCTAAGTCATCCTAAGAGGAGAGGCCAGGCTTGGTAACAGGCCCATCTGAGAGCAAAGTGATGGAGAGAACCTGGCTCACCAACACACAACGTGTAACATACACTCTCACACACACAGCACACACATTACAAGCACGCGCACGTGCACACGCACACACACACCCCACACACTCACATACACAACACACCACCACACACAGCCTTTTTAGTAGAGGCTTCTAGTTGTCTAATCTCTAGTCTTCCCTTCTTTCCAAGTAATAGGACATCCACGTTTAGATAGGGAACTGGCCACCTAGAATAAACACGACACTTCCCAGCTTCCCCCAGATAGCATGGCCATGTGAATAAATTATGGCCAATTCAATACAAACAGGAGTACATGTGGCAGCTCTCCTGTTGTGCGCCTCCCTCTCTCATCCCTCCCTCCACCCCATGGATGAATTGTGGGTGCACTAGCGCACATTCTGGTGCCATGCTGGGTCATGAGGACCACAGCCTCACCTTACGAATAGAGAGTAGGAGCTGGAGGAGCCAGGTCCCTGAGGACGTTGTGGAGTTGAGATGCCACACTGGCCTCGGACTGCCTGAGGGACACGCCCTCTGTCTTGGTTAAGCCTGTTATTTGGGGTCTCTCGTAAATGAGCCAAACTTGATGCTAATTCACACGCCCAGACATGGGCGTCTGAAAAGAGTGAATCGAGTGTTCTGTGATTCACTTGAGTGTTACTAACTGGTGGGGGGCCTGGCTGTGACCCAGTGATGGGGGAATGGCTGGGAAGAGCAGGGTTTAGGGAGTGGGGAGGGGAGGGATAATTCAAGGCAGCGACTGCAACTTCATTCAGCTTGGCGCCTGACACATAATAGTTACTCACTGTACAGGGTATCTCCAAAAATGTATACACACTTCAACAGCTGATTCTATAACAGTCTGAAAAGGAAATGTATTTTAATGAGCATTGCCTTTATAATTGTTCAAAGTGGGTATACATTTTTTTGACACCCTGTATATTTGATGGTTGACAGCTACCATTTCACCGTCCTCTTTTCTGAACTGGGCCAGGGAATCTCAGTCCAGAAAAGAGGATGGTGGTGGTAGGCCTAGGAGTGTGGGTTGGGTGGTCACAGGAGTGAGTTGAAGAGAGGAGGGGAGGAAGAAAAGCCTGGGCTGAAGAGAGGAGGGGAGGAAGAAAAGCCTGGGCTGCAAAGCCTTTTTTTCTCTAGAAATTTCCAAAGCATTTTTGAGCAGTTAAGAGCTGTCATTTTTCTAAGATGAACTGCTAAAGTGTTGGTACAACATTCTGTCTCTTTCATTTTCCTCTGAGGGTTGTATAAGGAGAGCCTGGGGACAGAGAGGGGCACCACTTGGGAGGACACGGGGGCCAAAGGGACCATTGCCTCTAAGCTCTCCTTCCACTGGGAGTGCCACCCCCCCTCCCCGCCCCTGCCTCTCTCGCCTCTGCTGTCCTTTAATTAAGACCCTGCCACTCCCCAGCCTCTCTGCCCTCATCCCCTGCCAGGAGTGCACTGAAGAAGAAAAGAGAAAAACCAGAAAATGGAGCCTTCAGGGCAGCACGAGGTAATGAAATGTAATCACAGAAAATGGGCTCCAGGCTCAGGTAACCAGCCATGGGCCCCGACACAATTTCCCGCTCTCTGGCTTCACCTGGGTCCTGGGCGCTGGCCCCACTTCCGTCATTTTCAGTCAACACGCCCCACCTCGCTCCCAGTTGCCACTTGGGAGTTCCACTCGGGCACCTCTGCCCTCTCACTCTCCATAGACAAGCTGCCTCCTACCCCCCCCCCCCCAAACAAAACAAAACAAAACACAAAACCCTCCACACATGAGCTCCCTCCCCTCCCCTCTGTGCTAGGGGTGAGGCAGACCAAGTGGGGGCTTCTATGTCAAGGTAAAGGGTGCTGAGCCAAGGCCTGCCCACAGCCTTCTGATGACAGCAGTGGGGGGAAGAAGGGGTGGGGGCTTAAGCTATCCAATGCTTCTGCTGTCTCCTCCTGGCTAAAAGCTCTGGAGATTAACACGGGACCCAGCATGCTCTCCCCCTGTCTCTCCCCCTGCCCCCACCCCATCCCTGCCTTCCCCACCATCAGGCCATCCCTCGGTAACCCAGGGCATGCTGGGGAATTCAGGTCAGGTAGTGTGGTGTTTGTTGTTGATCACGAGGAAAAAGCTTTGGATGGTAAGCCCTCTCCTCACAGAAATTCTTCCTGTGGACCCCTGCTTTCTTCCATCTCCCCCTTCCCTCCTTCCTTCCTTCCTTCCTCCATCACTCCCATTTGGAAGTGATTTGGGGATGGGGCACAGACAAAAGAGGAATAGAAACTGACAAGAGTGGGTCCTGGTCCTTCACGTTACTCAGAACCCAGTGCAATGGGCAGAATCCTGAACAACTCATTCCAACAGCCTGGGGAAGGTTCTGAGGGAGGGGGCATAGGAGCGGGAGAGGAGCCGAGAGTGGAGGGGAGGACGGGAGGCTCGGGGGAGGCGAGGACGGCTGTGCACAGGAGGCAGCATCTGAACTGAGAGCGGACGGACAGGAATTCCCAGCGGAGAGAGGGCAAGAGGGCATTCCAGGCCAATGGATGGTGTGGAAAACTATGGTGGGTTTGGGAGAATTCAACACTATGGAGGAAGTGTGTGAGGCTGGAGTATATGACATAGGAGCTAGAATGCCTTTGGCAAGTGTGCGCGTGCGAGCGCACACACACACACACACAAACACGCACACACTCACAGACAAGTCCTAGTGACCACATTTGCATGACCAATGGTAGGCAAGAGACCTAGAATACTCTTCTCTGCTCCATTTCCTTGTCTGTCCTCCTCCAACTCCTGTGTCTGTGTCTTCATTGGATCAATCAGAGGCTCTCCCAGGAATTTAAAGTCGGGCTTCAGAGAGCCCAGTGTGTCTCTGCTGTGGGCTCAGGAGCACTGGGGTAGCCATGGCAGACCTCGCATGCATGGGGTAGATGAGCGAGACCAGTGTCTGTGCAGCCAATGGCAGGCGGGTTGCAGCCACTGTCTGCACTCCTTCTTGACCTTCTTTCTGGTGCCTGATCTTGTCTCGGCAGCCCTCCCTGTCCTCACTCTAGTATGCGATACTCTTTCTGCTCATATGAGTAGCTTTCAACTCTCTGAATGTCTTTTTCAACAAGGAGACATATAGATACCCAGGTAAGAGAAACAAATGTCAAGAAGTAAAATTCATCCTTACTATGGGTAATGCACTCTTGAAAATCTCCATTCTGGTGGTTTCCCCCCCTAACCCTCACTCAAGGATATATTTATTGATTCTAGAGAAAGAGGAAAAGAGAGAGAGAGAGAGAGAGAGAGAGAGAGAGAGAGAGAGAGAGAGAGAGAGAAACATTTATGGCTCATTTCGTGTCCATCAGGGATTGAGCCCACAACCCAGGCATGTGCCCCAACCAGGAATCGAACCTGGAACTTTTTGGTGTACAGGGTGATGCTCTAATAAACTGAGCCACCGGCTGTGGCTATTTCGTTTGGGGGTTTTTATATGTTGGTCACAATCAATACAGGAGTTTGGAAAACAAGAAGTGGTATGAGTGGTTTTCTCTTTTTTGCAATCAAGAGCTTCCTTTGAGAAATCATGTTCACATACTTCACCAGTAGCCAGGGTTGTGTGAGGGTGTGTGGGTTATATAATTTATGTTCATCAGAAACTACCCTTAGATCAGGGTCAGAAATAAGTTTCAATTTCTATGTCAACTCCAATCAGTTGTTAGCAGGCTCCCTGGAGTTCTGTGTGGAGGAGGATCTGAAGCTCTACCCGGACTCAGTGAGTGGCACCTGCCAGGCACAGGAGTGGTGTGTTTGCCACTCATTCCAGCATCACCCAAGGCCTGGCACAGAGCAGGTGATCATTAAATATTTATTGAATAACTCAGTGAAATATTTCCCATCCCTGATCTTTCTTGTCTAAGCAAGTTAAGCTTAACCCTCTATTCAGGTTCATCTTAAAAAAAAAAAAAAAAAAAAAAAAAAAAAAAAAAAAAAAGCCTATTTGGAAGCTATTGGTCTTTACTTTATCTTTTAAAAGTATGTTTTTATTGATTTTAGAGAGAGGGGAAGGGAGAGGGAGAGAGAGAAAAACATCAATAAGAGAGAAATTTTGACCAGCTGCCTCCTGCATGGCCCCCTACTGGGCATTGAGCCCACAACCTGAGCATGTGCCCTGACTAGGAATCCAACTGGTGACTTGTTGGTTCATGGGTTGATGATCAACAACTGAGTCACACTGGCTGAACACCTGCCCCCATCTTTTTTTTCAAAAAAATCCTCACCTGGGGATATTTTTCCATTGATTTTTCGAGAGAATGGAAGAAAGAGGGAAAAACAGAGAGAAATATTGATGTGAGAGAAACACATTGATTGGTTGCCTGGGCCGGAGAGGAGCCTGCAACCCAGATTCAAGTTCTTGACCAGAATCAAACCCGGGACCCGTTGGTCCACAGGCTGAGGCTCTATCCACTGAACCAAACTGGCTAGGGCACCTGCCGCCATCTTAATCCACACCCCAGAATTCACTTTTGCCCAGCAGGAATTCCTAAAAGCTCTCTTTTAAAAAACATATTTTTTTATTGATTTCAGAGAGGAAAGGAGAGGGAGAGAGAGAGATAGAAACATCAACGATGAGAGAGAATTATCTATTGACTGCCTCCTGCACGCCGCCTAGTGGGAATTGAGCCCAAAACCCAGGCAAGTGCCCTGATGGGGAAATCAAACTGTGACCTCCTGGTTCATACATTGATACTCAACCACTGAGCCACACTAGCCGAGCCTAACAGCTGTCTCAGTGAAGGCAGGAAATGCTTCAGCATCCAGGTCTCCTTTTCACTGGGACCTTGGTCAGCTTCCTACCCCTCATATGTGTCCTCTACAACCACGTTGACCCCAGTTTCCTTCAGCTTCCTAGGTGGTGCTCCACCCGACTTCCTCTCAGGTGCTCCCTGCCGTGGTTCCATTCACCAGCCTGGCTCCTGCGCTCGGGGCCTCCTGCCCTTCTCAGAGACCTCAGCGTCGCCCCTCCTGCCTTCCCTGTGGCTTCCCCCCTCTTTCCTGGCACCCCAGCCTGGGTCACCCCAGAGTACAAGCACAATGCGGGCACTGAGGGGGATGACATAGTCTAGGGGATGAGATGTTGGCTTTGGCGCCAACCTCAGGGTCACTTCCTGAGAGCTGGCAAACTGAGCAGGAAAGACGGTGAAATGCAGTTTGCTGAGAAGCAAGACATTTCTGTTGTCACACGTGAAATAAGTTGCAAAGGATTCCACGGGCCCAGGCCTCAGGTGTGTTATTTTTACGCAGAAGCAAGCCCTCTTTCTATTTCTCTGAGACAACTGTGTGGACAAAGAAGGATTTCAAGGCTCTTGGTTGGCAGGCCAGAAGGGAGCTGCTGCCACGGGACTCCTACCGTGGGTGGGGACAGAGCCCGCTGATCCGGTGATTGCCAGAGAATTTGGCTTGATTTCCCTTTAAGTCACATGCATGCTGCTCAAGGATGCAGACAACGTGAGGCCACTACCTCTCTCCCGGGCCACCACATTCCCCTGGGCGGCGTCTGGGCTGGGGCAGGGACAATGCCTTGGGCTCTATTAGGAAAGCTCTCCCAATTGGCCACCTCCGTCCCCCGCATGGGCCACTCAGACACGACAGGCATCTGCCTGAGGCTGATGGGCCGAATTCATTGCAATCTCCCTGGCTCTGTCCTTGGTGCGTGGAGCCATTTCCTGGAACAGAGGGGGAGGAAAATATTTCCCCCAAATACCGAGAAGAGTTATTTTGAGCATAAGATGTACAAAATAGGAGGACTCCTTTGGCCAACCTGGAAACGTTCCCCTCAGCCCCGTGTCCTCAGTTGCTTGAAAAGGAAAAAAAAAAAAAACCCTGAAAGCATTCACCATATTTCTCCTGCGTCTCCCCCTACCAAATGAGAGAAGCGGTCGGCATGGCTTCTCTGCTCATGAGGCCGTTCGAAGGGGAGCAACAAGGTTCCGAGGCCATGGAGACTGGTCACCCTCCTTCCCACCAGTCCCAGCTGATTGATGCCTATCCCCCCCCCCCCCCCAACTCTGCAGAACAAACATAAGGGAACAGACAGAGGTCGCTTCTATGAAGGGGCATCATTCAGCTTGTGCTCCTGTCCTGGTGCTTTCAACGCCTGCCCTCTGGCCCACCCCCCTGAAGACCATCCTTCCAGCAAAAAAGAATCATCGTGTCTCTCCAAAGTGCCATTCTCTGATGGCAGCCAGGCCACTTGCCGCACTTGGGTCGAACGGTGTTTAAGGAGTCACTTTCCTGAAGTGCCCCCATCTCTCCCCTGTAGAAACGGGAGTGTGAAGGCGGCCACACCCTGAGAAGGGGTGACAATAACAGGCCGCTCCCCACCCCGGTGCTCCGCTGCCCCAGAGACACCCTCTTATCGGCTGTGAAGAAGGCCGCTACCCAGCTCCGAGGCCTGGAGTGGTAAGGCCTGGGAGCTGTGGTTTCTTCCCGTCTCCCTTTCTCCCCGACCCCGACTCCCTCCTGGCCTGCTCCTAGGCCTCCACCCTGTGCAGCCCCTCGTAATCAGGGCTGGGGGCTCCCTGCCGCTGGGAAATAATGCCTGAATTCTTTTCTTCCCACACAATAGCAGATGCTTTAATTGGTTTTAAAGAGAGAGGAAGGAAGATGGAGAGGGAGAGGGAAATGGAGAGGAAGAGGGGGATGAAGAGGGAGAAGGAGAGGGAGAAGGAGAGGGAGAGGGAGAGGGAGAGGAGAGGGAGAGGGAGAGGGAGAGGGAGAGGGAGAGGGAGAGGGAGAGGGAGAGGGAAATGGAGAGGAAGAGGGAGATGAAGAGGGAGAAGGAGAGGGAGAGGGAGAGGGAGAGGGAGAGGGAGAGGGAGAGGGAGAGGGAGAGGGACATCTAGAGGGAAACATCAATCAGCGGCCTCATGCAAGCCCCAGACTGGGGATCAAGCCGTGCCCTGACCAGGAATCCAAACGGTGACCTCTGGTGCAGGGGTCCACGCTCAACCGCTGAGCCACACGGCCGGGCATTGCCTTCACTCTTATCCACAGAACAAGGCCATCTCCAGTCCTCAGACATCGAACACTCTAACTCATGTCCCCTAAACCCTCAGCTTTATCCCTGACCCCCAGGAGGGAGTGAGGCACCCTCATCTTGGAGGATGTACGCGCTCAAAGCAATTTCCAAAGCATTTCAGCGGCTGGGTAGTTATTTTCTGAGACCCTGGCTGCTTCCCTGAGCACAGATTCCTGCCCGTGGGCACAGCTCAGCCCAGCCAGTCCCAAACCCAACGCTCCGGCTCCCAGCAGCCTTTCCTCTGGTTAGAACTATGCAAACCTACCAGGGTCCAGAACCCAGCCCTCCCTCCGCCCGGCCCTCAGCCCGCCTCAGTTTCCCCGGGGGCCGAGGTGCAGGTGGGTGGGGAGATGTGGCCTGCCAAGCATTCCCGGTGGGAAAGAGAAAGGGGCGCCCCGGGGCCTTACCTCGCAGCTGCTCAGCGATTCCTCCAGATTCCTCCAGGCTCCATGCCGGCCCGCCCCTCTTATAGCCACCCGGCACACCTTGCGCAACTGTCCGCAGCTGCCCGGAGCACCCGGGTGCCAGCTCCCGCCCCACCCCGTGGGCAGCCGGGCCGCTGGCTTGGGCCTGAGCCTCGAGGGAGGGACTCTGCTGCACTAGAAGCCACGCGCACACACCCTCGGGCACCCCCGAAAGTTTGGGGACTGCTGGCAAGAGCGAAAAATCCTCCAGGCCCCGTCTGGCAGGGGACTCCTCTGAGCCGGCTGAGGCACCTTCCAGCCACCTTCCCTCCCTCCAGCGGACCTGTTCCACCTCCTGGCCTGGGCGGGCACGGGGGTGCCCCAGGAAGGTTTGCTGAATTGGACCCCAGGGGCACCGTGCAGCACTGAGCTGGCTTTTGGAGGAAGGGGGGTGGGGAGAAACATCAATGATGAGAGAGAATCATTGATTGGCTGCCTCCTGCACGCCCCCTACTGGGGATGGGGCCTGCAACCTGGACATGTGCCCTTGACAGGAATCCAACCCGGGACCCCTCAGTCCGCAGGCCGACTGAGCTCTAGCCCCTGAGCCAGACCAGCTAGGGCCACTGAGCTGGGTTGTTTACATGGGGTATTAGTGAATTCTTCAGGCTCAAGGCCACTGAGGGGAGAATTTTTAATTTAATTTAATTTAATTTTTTAAAATATATTTTATTGATTTTTTACAGAGAAGAAGGGAGACAGATAGAGAGTTAGAAACATAAATGAGAGAGAAACATCGATCAGCTGCCTCCTGCACACCCCCTATTGGGGATGTGCCAGCAACCAAGAAACATGCCCTTGACCAGAATGGAACCTAGAACCCTTGAGTCCGCAGGCCAACGCTCTATCCACTGAGCCAAACCGGTTAGGGGGAGAGTAGAATTTTAAAACTTGTGAAAACACACGTGCAGTGATGGTGGTGTGGAGGGGACAAGGCGCGGCAGGTTCACACAGGACCTCACCGGTCACTTTGCGTCAGACACTCCCTGATAGAATCACGCCCTCGAGGCTGTGTGTCCACCAGGCGGCAGGGGTCCGGTCCGGTCTGTTCACTGCCATAGTCTCAGTTCATAGCCTGGTGCTTAGCACAGAGTGTTTCATTCTTATGACCTTTCTAAATGAAAATTTCAAGCACACAGAAAAGTAGGCAATATATCCGTCACCTAGATTTAACAATGAGTATTTTTCCATATTTGCCTCTACTTTTTGGCTATTTGAAAGCAAATTACAAACATCTTGACACTTTATTCTTAAGTGTGTCAGCATGTATCTCTAAAAGATAAGGAAAATTTCTACAGAACTGTAAGACCATTATCACACAACAGTAATTTCTTAACATCATGAACGGTCTAATGTATACATTCAAATTTCCCCAAATATCTAAAAAAAAAAAAAGTCTTTTAGAGTTGCATTTTTTTCAGTTTGGTTGTTTTGCTCTTAATAACTACTTATAGAAGAAAGGAAGGAAATTATGAAAGTCTGAAATTGTTAGCATTACTATAATTACACTGCTATCCAAAAGGTGGGAAACCAACGAAATGTCTAAATTGGTAAGATTATTTAAAATATTCACGAAAGCAATATGCATACATTAAAAGTTATGTTGTAAAATAATATTTAATGATGTAGGAAAAATAGTTTTGTGACCTGGAATCTAATTACCAAGTGGTGCGTGTTTTCTAATCACACACGTGTCAACGCACACAGTCACAATGAAGATGTTGTCACGACAGGGAGTGAGATTAAGAAATTTTTTAAATCTCTTCTTAGTGCCTTTTTGCTTTTTAAAAAGCGTCTGCAATAGAATTACATTTTAAAGAGAAATTTTATAGTTTACACAGATGTTTTTAAAAAAATATGTTTTATTGATTTCAGAGAGAGAGAGATAAAAACATCAATGATGAAAGAGAATCATTGATCAGCTGCCTCCTGCACGCCCCCTACTGGGGATTGAGCCTGAGACCCAGGCACAGGCCCTTACTGGAATTAAACCGTGACCTCCTGGTTTACAGGCCTCGTTCAACCACTGAGCCACACTGGCTGGGCAGAAATGATGTTTGTATTGTTTATTATGTACAGGCTGTAACACTCACTACAATGAAGTTTTCTTTATCGCCAATGTCTTTGTAAATTGGTTCTAAGTAGGGACTTCGCTTATTTGCAGGGACCTTGGCAGCCTTAGATGACGTGTCTCAGCATTATCTTCTTTAAGGTCAAGGGGTGGATTGAGACCAGAGTTCCTATGTGAACATCAAGCAGCACTTGAGAACACATGGTGAGGGTATGACAATGTGGTCTGTGTGTCTACCCAACACCTACCTATTTTTTTACATTTGCTTTATTAATAAATTAGCATATAAATTATTTTAAAATAAAATATTATAAAATTTAATTTTTTAAAAATTCAAAAGGGATAAAGAGATATGAAAACTCAGCTCCCATCCCCCCATCTCCTCTCTCTAGATGTAATGGTTGCTACCCATTTCTAGTGTGTCCTTTCATGGATATTCTTTTTCTATCCTTCATATATCTATAGGTCATCCCTGAACATGTTTACATAATTTGAATAATTATTAATTCCAATGTGTTAAATCTGAAAAGAAACATCAATTGGCCTATCAGAAAAAAGTGTGTATACATTTGAAAAAATGGCATAACAAATCTGGGTACTCATCATCCAGCTTCAGCCATTATTATTCTTTCACTTAATATATGTATAATATAATTTCTTATTGACATGCAGAGAGCTATGCCAGTCTTTAAAAAGTCATCATATATTTCATTTTATGGATGGACTATAATCAATATAATCAATATAAACAATATAATGATATTGTTACATACAAATGTAATTGATTTATTTAAATATACTTATTTTAGCACCATGTGAATATATCTGTGGTGAAAAATTCTGATAAGTGGAATTGTTGAGTCAGAGGGTATTCACATTCAAAATGGAAATATATTGCCAAATTACATTCCTTAGAGATTGCACCAATTTGCAATTGGCTACAAGTAACAGTGACTTAAGCATTAACAGCATTTAGTTATCCAGAAGCCTGGAAGAAGGCGAGGGTGGTACTCGGTGACATAATTGAGAATCCTGCTCTTTCTGTTCTTTTGTTTTTCCCATTGTGTCCTGTGCTTATTGCTTCATGGTTGCAAAGTGATGCTACCCCTTCAGGCATCGTGTCCTCTCTTCTTGAAATTCTGTTTCAAGTTAGTAAAGGGAAGTTTGATTTTCCCCTTATTTTCATTGACCAGAAATGGGACATATGCTCATTCGTAGGCCAATCACTGAAAAAAAGGGAATGTGATTCCATGTCGGATTTAGACCTATCATAATCCTTCCTCTGGGGCTGGGGTAGATCAAGGTAGATGAAGTGAAGCTTTGTCCTTATCGGAAAGAACGGAGGTTCTGTGAGCTTGGAAGAAGGAGAGAAAAAATAGCTATTGGATACACAACCAATAGTGCTTGTTATAGTACTCAACTATGCTGTATTATGAAATTTCTAATCAACTTGACTTAATATTAAATAGTCGGACTTAAAAATCATTTTTTTTGTCTGAATCCTGACAACTTGCACAATTTTTTTAAAAAAAGGTAATGCTAACACTTTGGCTTTTCCCCCCCCTCAAAGCACTTTCATGATCTCATTTGATTTAAACCCCAGAAAGAGTAGAGCAGGTCTTAGTTCCATGTTACACATTGGAGCCTGAGAATCAGAGCTGTCAATGGACTTGCCCAGCAAGTGACATCATTAGATGCTACAGTTCTCAGCTGAGGTGGCCCTGCAATTCTGCACTTTGTCAGTGGAGGGTTTGACACCAGCCATGAGCTGTGGACTCATGTGGGTTTGCTGGGAACTGAAGGTGGCCTCACAGAGCTCTGTGCTTTGAGGAGCAACCGGTGGTGTCCTGCTGAGGGGAAAGAAAGGCAGACGAAGGTTAAATTTCTGTTTTGATTTTAGGTCATCCCAACCAGGCAGCTACTTTTGTGGGAATTATGCCTTTCTACTCACTTTGAGGAGAAATCTACACAGACCTATAGACTCGACTAAAAAAGCAACTGGATAATTCAGTTAAACAATGAATCTATCATTTCCCCAAATTAAGTGTGTGTGTGTGTGTGTGTGTGTGTGTGTGGACTGGATTGGTTCTTTTGGTGTGTAGATGGCCTCTAGCAGATGTTCCATAAATGCCTGTCAGGTGCATGAATGGTCTGTGTTCTTTCTGCTAATGACTGATATTCTTCCTATTATTATCTGTCAGAGCACCCTGTGCATTTCTACATAGCATCCATAAAAAAACTATAATCAATCAATTAGTTGATTTCAGACTTGTCTGCTCTTTGGTATCCATCATGAGAACACAAGTTCTGTGAAGGTCAAAACTGCCAGCCCTGGAGCTGACACATAGTAAGGGCTCTGTAAACTGTTAAATGAAGCTTTGAACAGATGTTTATATTCCTAGTTTTTAGCAGCGCCTGACACACGGTGGGCCCTCAATAACTGCCCATGGAATAAACACCTGACTAAATACAACAATGAATCCATGTGAGCTCATCTTTGACGGGCTGGGGTGAAGACTGCACCCAGACTAAGTGGAGTAGGACCAGGGAGTCAGGACCCCAGCAGTGCCCCAGATGGACAGAGAGCCCACGTGAGGTCTGCTGGCCTCCATGAGACCACACTCACCTGGCAATCCTCATCACTCTTGGGTCTCACCTATTTCTCACTTCCTCTAGTTCTGCCTGATGAATTTGTTCATTAATACATGATCCATTGGCCCTAGCTGGCTTAGTTCAGTGGCTCGAGTGTCAGACAATAGACTGAAGGGATTGAGCGGGGGGTGGGGGGGTGGGGGGGGCTACTCCTTGTAAGGAGGACTCCAGGTAGCTTCACTCTCTAAAGGTGCAGCTAATACAAACATAAGGTTACCAAACATGTTATATTTTGCTCTCCAGCCCCAGGCTCGGTCTGCTTCCCTGGTGAATAGAGCACCAGGCTAGCCAAGGAGGCCAGGGTCTGGTTTGGCCTCTGGGTGGATCAGTCAGCTATGCTGTGCATCCACAGACAATGACTGAATGCTGGAGCTGGTGGGCATGATAAAAATGAAAAAGCCAGGGGCCCTTTCTTTAGGGTGTAGACAGCTACAGGCCGTGCCCTGGTCCTGGCCAGTCTTCCAGAGGGATGTGTGCACATGTATTGGAGGAAGTGAGTGAGGAAACTTACTTGGACAAATGGTTCCAGCATTCTCCAGCCAGGCCACGCTCTTGGCTGGGTTCTGGGGAGACACTCCCCAAGAAAGATCCATGCTGGTTATGTAGCATTGTCTTTTCTTTTTCTCTTTTTCCTTTCTCGTTTTTTCCTTGTCTTCTGTTCTCCTCCACTATGAACCTTCTTGGAAAAAAAAAATTTAGAAAGTTTTTTCAACCCCCTCCCTCCCCATCAGAATGTCTGCAGTTCTACCTAGGAAGTGTCAAAAGGTGGTTTTCATAGCACCCTTCCTCCAGTCAACAGCCACAGTCTTACGGATTCCATGAGCCACACGACAAACTTAGTGACTTAAAGCAAACACCATTTATTTGGCTCATAATTCGGTGGGTTAACAGTTGGGCAGGGTTCAGCCGCACTCTGAGGAGGGCACATGAAATAGAGGGCAGCTAGGAGCTTAGCAATCTCCAGAAGATTGGGAAAGAGCCCTCCCTGCAAAGACTAGAGCAAGAACAGTGACTTCGCCTCTGCTGAATGACCTCGTTGCCCAAATAATCATGTTTGTTGCTGAAAATTAGAAAATGCAAAGAAGCAAAGCCATGACGAGTCACCCCTGACCCTACCACGTGGAGATGACCCCTGAGATGTGGCTGCGCCGGCTTGCCCAGACTTGGTAACGGCCTTTCCATCCTGGGTTGGAATCCAGACTGAAAACTCTGAAGAAAGAAATGACATCTCTGGGCTGCAGGCTCTTTCTCGCACCTACTCTCCCTTCCCGGTCGGAGTGGAGGGACTCAGGCCATGGTCCTTTGTGGAGCTGGACCCTTCCCAGGCACTGGGGGCTGAGCAGGTCTTTGGGAAGATGCTGTGGAGAAGCAGCAAGAAGCTTGCAATCCTACAGAAGGCTAACATCTAACACATCCTGAGGCTTCCGGAGTCTCCATCCCAGTGTTTGCCCCTAACAGGTGTTTCACCACAATCACCGACTGCCTGGAGCGGCTGGACTCTAGCTCAGCAGGACACACCACTTCTCCTGCAGGTAGAGTGGTAAGGAAGGTGGGCCTCGGGTCACTGAGAAGGTGCTGTAGACCAGTACCGAACTGGACGCCGTGTGGCACTCTGCCAGTGAAAGGCACAGCTCCTACCCTCGAGGAATTCACAGTCTTCCAGGAAAACTCTGGGGACAACGAAATCACCATGGAAACATGACCGGAACATCAACTGTCTGCCAGACAGACTGTATGGCATGGATCACCGAGCGCTGGCCCTGGGGCCAAACCACCTGGGTTTGAATCCCAGCTCTGCCGTGTATTAGCATGTGATCTTGGATAAGTTACTTCTGCTCTCTCTGGCTCAGTCTCCTCATTTGTAATGAGAGCATTACCAAACCTCCTCCCAGGGTTATTGTGAGGATACTTTGGGTTGTTACAAGTAAAGCGCCCAGTTGCCACCCAACCCATGTGAATTATCCCTCAGAGCCCAGAGCCCGGTGGGG